>NC_088608.1:26030000-27280000 GCF_036013475.1 Columba livia
CTGAGATGTGTCTTGGGCTGTACAGGACCAAGAAAGTTCATATTACATTATGCCAAAATTATTATTCAATTGATAACATTTACATGAAATAATGCTCTATAACAGAGATATAACAAACATTGTAGTAATACATATTTTCACAAAGGAAAATTTAGCGGTTTTACTCAAAAAGGTAAAATCTCTTCCTAGAGCTAATACATTTGCCTATACAACAAAAAGACTGTCAAGTGTCAAGTTTGGTTAGCCTGATCTCCACAGTATATAAAACTATTTTCTTGACACAGCTACGGAGTAATTCTCAGAATTATTAGACAGTCATCACCAGTTATTTTGTGTGAATTCACTTTCACCTTGCCCTACCATTCATTTCTACTCCCTCGAGAAGTAAAGAGAAATACATCTTCATCAGGAAAACAATTATCTTTGTCAGATCACAGACTAGTTTTTGCCAAGATCTTGAAGGATCTGAAGATCCTTCTTCAACAATATGCAGTGTTCAGAGTGTTGTCATATTTTTAAAGACTTTCATGTAGTCAAGTTCTTAACTTATTCTTGCCTGCCAAGATTCACAGTTTTCCTCATGTAGTTTTCCTGCTCTAGGTTTCAGCATTTCAAAATAATTTGCTGCTTATTGAAGTGTGTGCACTCACTGTCTATACAGAAAGCTGAAAACCACAAAGAAACCTCCCTTTTCTTTCTGTTTCACATTATGTGTACAGGACTGCTATACTTCTGTTATTCAGAGGAATTATCTGTAGCTCAGGGTAAAATCCTATTCTCTTCCGACAGTTTCAAGAAAGAAAACAAAAGTCTCCAAGTTCTCAGTGAGAGCTATAACAAATATGTTTTCCCATTGAACTCCCCAAGCTTTCATCTAGCACTTTTATCAGTCCTGAAACTGGTATGCATCTTAAAAGTAAATTTTTCTGGGCCTAGTCCAAAGTGCATTTTTTTCATGGGACTTCCATTCAAGCATGGTACTGTAAAAAGTACTATATGAGGGAGCTGAAGTTCCTGCAGTGTAATAGTTTTGGCTGCAAGGAATTTTGAGCTGGTAAAAAAGAGGGAAAGAAAACATTAATATAAAAAGGTAACACAACTTCTCTTTAATTGCATTGTCTTCCATCATCCAAAGAGCCTTTTTTGACCATTTGTTCATTCAACACAGCAACAACCCACCGACTTTTTCCTTACAGTATTCAGAAATCATGTCTACATGTTGAATAAATATTCACCAAGAAAGGGCACTTCAGGAAGATATAACAGATTAACTAGATTGCCTGAAGCCTTAGTCCCACTAAGATTATTCCTGTAATGTTCAGTGGAAAAAATCACATGTACAAAATTCACCAGCATGTGACTTTTTGCAGACTATAGAATTAGAGCTTATTGGAGTAATATTAGTCAACTGTTGGATATACCTGGACCTCATATATGGAATGCAGTGAAGAAATAAAATTTTTTCAGAATGAAGAAGGCTTTTGCTTGAATGTATTATTGCAATTTTTAAAAGTCCTTTATAGATAATCTTAATCATATTTCTTGCTTCAGTAAGTAGAATGATAAAAATCTATTTAAATGATGCCCTAGAGATAATTTACTTAATTTGCCAACATTGGATGAGACTCAAGCAGAAAACTCCTGAATTGCTTGGTTTAAAATTTGTTTACCAATTATTTTTGCTATTGTTTGCCCACCACAACCAATGACCACTGCTCTTTGTATGTGATCCAAGCTAATTTTATTTCACCTCTCACACACATATTCATGTGAAAGCGGACTTTTTGGACCACAAGCATGCAATACTTTACCGCTCAAAAAACCTGAGTTGCCCTAAGCTCAAGATCTATGGCAATGGTTAAGCAATTTGATGTCCAGTGCTGTGCATCAAGGCAGAAGACTACATCTGAGCTAGAAGCCAAAATATTTTATTCTTCTTGATTTAATGGCACATATTTCACAGAATCACAGAATGTTAGGGATTGGAAGGGACCTCAAAAGATCATCCAGTCCAATCCCCCTGCAGGAGCAGGAACACCTAGATGAGGTTACACAGGAATGTTTCCAGGAAGGTTTTGAATATCTCCAGAGAAGGAGACTCCACAGCCCCACGGGGCAGCCTGTTCCAGTGTTCTGTTACCCTCACTGAGAAGTTTCTTCTCATATTTAAGTGGAACCCCCTACATTCCAGTTTGCATTCATTGCCCCTTTTCTTATCATTGGTTGTCACCAAGAAGAGCCTGGCTCCATCCTCCTGACACTCACCCTTTATATATTTATATACTGGACACAATATTCCAGATGTGGTCTCACCAGGGCAGAGTAGAGGGGCAGAAGAACCTCCCTCGACCTACTAACCACCCCCCTTCTAACACACCCCAGGATGCCATTGACCTTCCTGGCCACAAGGGCACAGTGCTGGCTCATGGTCATCCTGCTGTCCACCAGGATCCCCAGGTCCCTTTCCCCTACACTGCTCTCCCACAGGTCATTCCCCAACTTATACTGGAACCTGGGGTTGTTCCTACTCAGATGCAAGACTCTACACTCACCCTTGTTATATTTCATTTAATTTTTCCATGCCCAACTCTCCAGCCTGTCCAGGTCTTGCTGGATGGCAGCACAGCCTGCTGGCATGTCAGCCATTCCTCCCAGTTTGGTGTCATCAGCAAACTTGCTGACAGTGCACTCTATTCCCTCATCCAAGTCATTGATGAATATATTGAGTAGTACTGGTCCCTGTACCGACCCTCGAGGGACTCCACTAGATACATTTCTTATTGATCTGTAGTTCTTTGCCAAAAGTCTATAAATGTAATTATTTTTCCCACTCTAATTTCAAAGCTATAGGCAATTAAGATGGTGAATTTAAGAACCAGTAGTCTGGATGGCTTCAGACAGTTGATTCTTTCTAATTTCTAGCTAAAATATCTACTGGCTAATGAAGATATGAGTAGGCATTGCTGGTCAGGGTTAAGGGCTCATCTGCCTCTGTAGAAAGACAGATATGTGGGAGCCTCAGCATAAAGGGAAGACAAAGAAATTATAGATGCATGATCAACCACATATGGGAAAACAATAAATTATCTTTATTAACCTGCCGGAACATAAGTGATAAAAATAATTGGTAAACTGTACTGGAAGAGTAGTAATTCTGTCAAAGTAGAAAGATAATTCATCTAAGAAGCCTGCTGTCCCAGGGCCAGCACTATTCAATGTTTCTTCCACAGTTTGGATGGAGATAGGCGATATACTTAGTGTAGCACTGATAATTTTAAGCTCATAAACTCTCCTGAATGTCCTTGACAAAATGGAGAAATGTTCAGAAAAAAAAAAAAGAGAGGATATAAAAACTACCAAGTTCTACATACACATAGGAATACTCTGCTGGACAAGGGACCACTGGCTACACAGCACTTCTTCAGAAAATGCATGGGTAGTAGCAGGGAATCAAACGCTAAACATACTATCACAGTCATATGAAAAAACAAGCATCACTCTGGAACATAAAAAAAGGAAGTATTGTCCAGAAGAGCAACCTCCCTTTCCCTCTGTATTCCTGAGGCTCACCTGTTGCTTTGAGGCAACAGGATTCAGCAGAGGCATACTGGATTAAACCTTGAGAAAACAGAAGTCTAGATAATATCTTCTATGAAGAAAGGCAGAAAGTCCCACAAGGTAGCTTAAAGAAACATAAAAGCAGACACAATTAAAAATATTCCAGATTATAAACATAGCCATGTAAGTTTATGGAAACTGACTACTTTCCTTATCCTTGTGGTCCAGAAATAATGGGCTGCAAAATAGCTCATAGGGCCGTAAGTTTCAGTAATAAAGATTAAATGGTGAAAAGATTATTTTTCGATGGAAAATAATAAGCACATTAATTGCTGAGGGATCTGTTCATAGAATCACAATCAGTAGGTTTTTAAGAGCAGATTTTTCAAAGGCTACATAAACACCTCTCAGAAGTTATTAGCCTTGCATTGGAGGAAAAAATGATCTCTGAATAC
This sequence comes from Columba livia, assembly GCF_036013475.1. Taxonomy (NCBI): domain Eukaryota; kingdom Metazoa; phylum Chordata; class Aves; order Columbiformes; family Columbidae; genus Columba; species Columba livia. The sequence continues at coordinate 26,034,014 of NC_088608.1, forward strand.
ACCATTCAACCTCATTGTTCTAAAATTCTTAGGTAACTAACTGCTATTATCAGCTTCTATTTGAACTTGCCATTTAGTTTGGGATTTTTGTGTGCTTGAAACCATTTACCAGCCAACTGTACCATTTGGACTTTTGACTCTTTCATCTACATGCCACTTAATCCAAATTTTGAACGTCGATCCTTAATTCTGGCAATGAAGTGTGACACTTAAAACTTTAATCCATTAAATGTCATAATTTCTGTTCTGCTTCCATAAGAAAGAAAGAGGGTAAAGGTTTGAAAATTAAGAATCTAAAGTGGGACTTACGACAAGAACATTATTTTACTTTTCAGTACACTACCTTGGAGCAGCTCACTGTTTAGAAAATTTGTAATGTAATTAAATCACTAACTAAAGCATGAAGAAGAAACATTTTACAGGAGAAAAATCAGTGTATCTTATGGAATTATTAACAAGATTTTTATTTAGGTATTTATATGATTGGTGGATTAAATCCACTCCATAAAGGCTTCGTGTAGGTTAAGTATTTGAATTTGATGCATGAGAAACTGGAGGGGATGATGTAAAATCCGTCTGCATCGTCACTGTCACTTCAGCAAGGAAGGTGGTTTCCCAAGGCTCTCTACAAGACAACAGCTGTCAGAGCGTTTTCATCATAATGAGAGGGATATGTCTCTCAGCACCCCTTTTTCCAGATTCCTGTCCACATGCTGGCTCTCCAGATCTAAGAGTCTATATCAAGCCAGGTGTCTGATGTCTTATACTGTCCCCAGACACAGGTTAAATGCTGTAGGAGATGCTGTGATTGCCTGTTGTACAAAGAGTAATCTTTACCATAAGCATGTCATACTTAATATAGTATACTACTAGAACTGTGTTTGTATAATGGTTTAAGAGCTAAATTACAGTGTACCCATATTCTCCATATAGGCACCCATATTCCTCAGCACAATTCATCCCACCATGGATCAGGCTGGATGCTTTTTCACCCAACTGCTCTACCAGGTCTGCATTAAGTTTATTGCACTCTGTATACATAAATGTGTAAGACAGTCTCAATTTATTTCATCGTATTGCCGTCAGAAAAACCCACTCTAAAACTTAACCTAATGACTTCTCCAAGCTTGAAAAACTAGACAGTACTGAAGCTAATTGTGACTCATTCAGAATTCAGATAGAAAAGTTGGCAAACGTTATTGGATCTATTGTAGTACATGTGGTAAATCTCTGTGCAAACAGTTGTGCAGGTCTTCAAGTTTTGGCTTCCCTTTTTACATCTCATAAGTAAGAATATTTATAAAACTGTTTTATTCTCTCTTGCTTTCCCTGTTTACATGCACACACAAACTGAGCAGAGACTTACGTCAATGCCGTCATGCAGAAGATTGATTTCCCTGCTCAGACTGGAGCACAGGAACTTGGCTTAAGAAACCTCCCAGTCCTTTAGTTTTGCTTTTGTATTTTACTACATCTTAAGAGTCCTAACAAAGCTCAAAGCAAATAAGCAGAACTACCAAAAAATACAAATACTGATATCTCATGAGGACAGTAATTTTCCCAAGTAATAAAACCCTTCTAAAGAAAATTACCAGTATCACAGTTGTATTCTGATTGACTCTACCTGGTATTATTAGGTTTTTATAGTCTGCATCTTCAGCGAAGGGAAGAGCTGGATGAGAAGAAAAGGAAGGGAAGGGAAACAAGAAGGAGAAAGAAATTCCTTTGGGATACAAGATGCTAAATTAGCACTGAGATACACAAGTCAAAATATGGCATGCTTTGGTTTTGAGCCAGTGCAATATTATTATTGGCCACAGTGGATGGAATTTCAGTCTCTATAGGAAAACACTGTAATTAATTTGCCATGTGTTTTCTAAATGTATACATATAATGCCAACTATGTATTGGACAATAGAGGAATATTGACTAAGCATACTGCTGTTCTTTAAGGGGAAAAAGGGTAATAGTATGCCCAGGACTTCGTACAGACAGGCTACAGAATATCATGAAAAAAATAACGGCCAGACTCCTTAACGATAACGATTAATATGCATGCTAGTACAAATATTCAGTATAATAATTAAAAATAGTCAAAAAGAGTTTAGAACTTTAAAATTATCCAGAAAGAAAAACATGAGTAACTGTGGCATACCTTAAGAATGACTATTGGGCAACAGCAAGATCATGACCAATTTCTCTGCTACACTGCAGTTCCCCATGAAAAATATATGGGCATTTCATAAGACAGAGACTATGCTAAAGGAATCAGAAGAGACATGGTAGGCAGTGGCTGTTCTCTCATTCAACTTCATTTTATAAAGAACGTTCTTATAACTTATGAAAGTTATGAAATTTGACTGTATCAATTTTCTCTATTTATTGTATAATAGAAGTTCTAATCCGAAAGTCTAGCATTAAAAGGCAAGAATGTATCATAACTACCTCTCCACTACACAGGTTTTTCTTCTTAACTAGTGTTCAAATCCAGTTTTAAATTTCTGTGTAGGTGGCAGACCATGGACTTGAAATAAAATTTAAACAACCAGCAGTCATGCATAACAGAAAAACCATTGCAAGAAAATTGGAAGAACTATAGGCCTGTTCTGATTAATAGTATATGAAAAATAAATATTATTTTAAAGGGGTCTTTTTCAGGCAATTCTACTTCAGATACAATAAGTTTGGTTGGTTGGTTGGTTGGTTGGTTTTATTTTAGATTTGAAAGTATTTTGTATTGCCTTTCATCATGGTCTCCAAGTTCAGCTATTTCTTAGTTTTCTGGAACTTACTTCATTTTCATCGGTTAAAATACTCTGGTCTACGCACCGTTACTGACATTTTCTGGTTTTCATCGTTAGATTTCTGGCATCCAGTTTGAGAGACATGGAACCTACCTAGAGGTACACTCACACGCATTTCCCTAGGGGACCAGCAGTATCTGGGCATTGTTGCAGTGTATTTTCTAACAACTATTTGTTCTTTGGTCACAGTGTCATTATCCATTGGTTAGATATAAAAGAAGTTGCAATAGCAAAAGCTCTACAGGTGATTCTGTATCATCTTACGAAGCTGTTCCTTTGAAACAGCTAATAATAGCAGAGCTTTGCTTTCTGGATGCAAAAATTGCTTTTAAATAACAGTTTGTCTGTAGATGCCTTGAAATCTGACATTCATCATTTTAAAGTCTTACAAACAATGACAAATGAAATTCTGAGTTCAGCTCTATCATCAGATATGTAACATGGCCATAAACAAAAAAGTCTTTTGCATGACTCAGAAATCTATTATTCTAACACAACATTTTGATCATTCTTATCTTTCTATTACAAATATATTCACAAAATGTAATGCATACAGCAATGATCTCAAGATTTTTTCTTTCTATCTAGGTTCTGTTATGGCCCTTGCAATACACAGTATTGGTTTTCAAAGACAAGATGACTGCAGTTGTATCTTTTTATTCTACATATTAGTTACCCACATTATATCCCTCCTTATGCAAGCTCACCGTCTCCCCAACACCACACACACATCTTTCCAAGTCTCTGTTTCCTGTGATGACGTTCTTTCTGGTGGGCCAAGTCCATGTGTACTCATGACAGAAAAACAGTGGGAAGTTTACGTCTTCTAGCAAATCTTAAAGGAGACCCAGAAAAAAATCCTCACCTTGCTTTTTGGCAATAGCATTTCCAGCGAGGAAAAACAACAAGCAAAGGAGAAATGTAGACTACGTGTATATCAAATATTTCTCTCCCCCTAGAAAATTTAATTCTTAGTATGACTGAACTATGTTAAACAAGATTCTCCTGCTAATTGTAGTGTAGATATGAGAGAACTCAAACATATTTCAAATGTATCAGTTCATTTGATTTTAACAGTATGTGTGCAAAACCAACAAAGAATCCCTCAACCTCTTGCTAGAGAAAGTGAATAAAATTATATAAGCATGGGAAATACACTGAAATTACTGGTAATGATCCTGAAAAAGGGACCTGTTAATCCTTTGGATAAATTTTCACAGTCAGTTAATCCACAGTGATCTTGTGAGAATATAATTTATTTAGCCAACGATTTTTAAAAATAAAAATGGTGCTCAAAAATAGTTCAGTGCTCACATTTTTTGCCAAGGGTCAAAAGTTTTCCAGCAATATAGAATAAAAAGGACCTGACTAGAGAATGTGAAACACACTAAATGTTACAGTTTATAGACAAGGAATAAGTCATGGTTTGCTGCAAGGTCTCTGCCTAGGTGTTTTTCTCTCTTCTCCTTTTCATGGTAATTCACCTTTCTTCATTCATACATTTAAAACCTCATTTTAGAAAAAAATTATTTGAAAACTGTACTAGAACCACAAATTGCAAAAACACTGAATATGCATCTGGATTAATTTTGCTAATTAAATTCTCTGAGATACTTGAATGTGGGTACAGTATTATTTGCTTTATTACTCATGCAATTATTTGACATATTAATTTAGCATTTGTGTAACAGGCTATGCTCCTAGTCCCAGAGAATGTGCTGTTTTGCTTATCCACTAAAAAGACAAAGCACACACCACGCATTGTTAAATTCCTTACCTATGGTCTGTAGGTGTATCTGGACCTAAGAAGGAGTTGATATTTTTCATACTGAAGTCTTAAAATTGAACTAAAAGTGAAGACCAGAATTTTTAACAAAATCTGTGTATTGATGTCTTTCATGGAACTATTAAACTTCTCATAAGTCACTACTGAATAATAAATTAAAGTGCAATCTTGACAACAGCTGAAAAATAATTTTAACAACATGTAAACTAAAACTGACCACTATATAATATTTTATGTTATTTGAACTGAACACTGGGTGCTTTTTCCCTCCTCCCAAAAGGTGTCACTTCTGTAGCTCTTATTAGAATTTTGTCACTTAGTTCCACTCATCTCCTAATGTAAGGATGAACAGTTTTGCTTCACTCATTCCACCTCACCTCTTTCTCTGGAATCTGTCAAAAACACACCGAGTTGTGTTACATGTTATGATTCTGGACCACGTTATGTGGGTACCGTCTAACCAGAATCAGAACTGGCAATTTCAATTAAACCACTGAAACACAATTCAGATGAGAATCATCAATGCAAAGATGCAAGATACTTCTTCTGAGTCCCAGAAGCTTCATGGTTCCCCTTTGTCAGCACACTGAAATATTGTGCACTTTCATAATCTATTTTTACAAATTCTCGTGAGAAAAGCAAAAGTTGCCATTGTGTTGTGCAGTACAGCGGTCATTGTGACATCAATTTCTTCTTTGACAAGAATATTTCACACCAGTGTTTGTTTTCTTGCTCCTACCTATTAAATATTTGACTCTAGAGATTAATTTCTAATCTCGTTTTTATTACTAACAAAATCAGCTCTCCACTAATGTTTAATATATATTTTTCCCTTCAATATAAAATACATATTTTCAACAGCTTTTAAATACCACTGCCATGAGCACAGTCTCTTGTTATACAGATTATTGTCAAGCAGTAAAGCACAATGAGACTAATTTGAAATTAATGATATAAATAGCCAAGTAGCAGAATTTTAATTATCTTGTTGCAGAATTTATAATTAAGCAGGGAGATGTGTACATTTATTAATGCTATTTCTGCTACTATCCTGACAAGACAAACTAGAACTGGAGTTAACCTGTCCCAGATAGCACGATCCGATCCAGTCAAACAACACAGAACAGATGCCACCACATGTATCCCAAATCAATGTTGTTGCTGAAGCCTGGCAGGTGTGCCACAGGGAACATGGAGCATCTGCTATGATCAGACTTTTATTTTTTTCTGCTACTCTATGCAGAAAACCAGACTGCTAACTGCAAGAATTAAATTCATGCATATAGAAAAAAGAAATACAAGACATACATGGTCACATAACTAGTCCCAACCAGCCAACATAGTTGCAGCTGAGCACACTTAGCAAGACCAATTAATTACAGTTAATTCACACAGTTATACAAAATTCTATGGATTCAGTATTTCCCACCATGAGTCGTAGTAGTCTCACCATGGACATTTTGAAAAACAGAGTGCCTCTCATCTACATCAGAGAGAACTTGTCATAACACCTGTGCCACTGATGTCAGTAGCATCCATTGCATGATTAAACTCACTGTCACTGTGGTCCATAAAGAGCAGATGGATCAATGTTCATTAAACACACTGTATGTGGTAAATCATATGCACAACAAAAAGACTTGTCCAATTAGGACAGGACCTAACTAATCAGAACATCTGCAGCAGAAAATAAAAAAATGCAGTTTGAGATAGCCTTAGGACAAACTATTTCTGTTCCTTTAAAGAAACAGGTTTTAGTAGATCTTGAAGTAAAAACACACTCCCCACTGCATTTTTACCTTTTCCCCCGTAAAAAGCCCTGAACTTGTCTGTGTCTTTGAATTTAAAGTCTTTGACTTGCTATAGTGGCCTTGCAATAAACGTTGTGGGTTACTTCAAATAAAACTGAATAGGAGCAGCTGTCTCAATCTGAATACAAGACTTACTGCAAGAAGTAAGATGTCAGATGTACTTCCAGAAATACTAGTGAAGCTCACAGCCAGTTTTCAGTAAGGAATTACAGCCTTTTACAGAGGAACAATATGAGCCATGGTGATGCTAAACACCCCCCCACATAGCCTGTTCGCAGCACTCATACAGCTCAGAAACAGGAATGCTAAGAGAACAGCTGCTGGTAAAACCACTCTGCCCTGAGCAGGTTCCTTAGCATGGTATCATCTCCAAACCTTAAACTGACATAACCAGGAATGGATCAAACCAACCTTTTAGCAGTCGGTGTTGCCCCCAGCACTCTGTGCCTCACTGCAAACTATGCAGACTGAGCTCACACCCTTTGCTCTGATACTGCTGTTCAGATTCTTGAGGTGCATTTGCTCAAACTTCTTGCAGTAAGTCTTGTATTCAGATTGAGACAGCTGCTCCTATTCAGTTTTATTTGAAGTAACCCACAACATTTATTGCAAGGCCACTATAGCAAGTCAAAGACTTTAAATTCAAAGACACAGAATTATCCTGGTTTGGTACAGTGAATGATTTCACTCTACAGATAGATAGAATCAAGAAAGTATCTTAAAATGGTGAGCATTTAAGTACCATGTAAAAATAAATTAGCATGTTATAATTAATGACTATATGACAGGTGCTAAAATATAATTGTTCATTTTAACAGCCTTCTTTACAGAGCATTTGAGACATTTCTGAACCTGGCTTTCACCCTGACTCTATACAAGCAAGCATCTGTGCTCACATGACTTCTGTCAGTAAAATGTCAAATACGACTAAGAATTTTTCCCACTTGGATCAATGCAATATTGTTTAATTATCCTTTCATCCAGATTACTTATATGAATTCTTTCATTATATTCTTTGACCCTTAGGGAATGATTCCTTTAGTGATATTACAGGGACCAGCTCAAAAACCATGATTAAAGAAAACATTTCACAAAAACATATACCCTAAGGAAAACGCTACGGGCTAAGCAGTGTTGACCTGAGAAGGTTGTTTTGGTGTTATCATTTTTAGAAAAGAAACACAGGGAAGACCACGGAAATGGCAGAAATATGTCTATATAAAAACAAGTTGTCTTCTGTTTCTGATAACACCTGCATTTCATATTCCTGTGTAAATCACTGGTTTTGTGATTTGGACTTCTCTGATTTGGGGAACCATATCTTTGGGTAGGGGTTCAGGAGGAGTTCAAACTGTGATTGTGCTGTGCAGAAGTTCATGTTACAAAGCCATGGGGGATGGTGATGAATTAGACTTCCAAGTGGCCCAGGATATCAAAAACAAGAACCATGACTGCAAGAAGGGAGCCATTAAAAGCTCCCAGAGAGCTGAGGCTCTTTGGAAACACAAGGAATAATTGCAGATTTAACTAGTGCTTCATTTGTCTCTTCCAGCAATGGCTGCCAGCAGTGAGAAAATAGTCAGAAAGCAGGTTTAGTTCTTAGAATAACTGGTTCTGATGCACTGCACATTTCAGTACTTCCCTGTTAGATTAGGCAAGGATCTATGAAACTGTATTGCAGGTGCTGAAGAAAATTGCATTCCACCTAAAACTGAAAATTTGAAAACTGCACTGCAAACACGTATCCTTGAAAAGAGTGAAAAGTGAGAAGTGAGAGAGCTAGTCATTCATTAACACAAACATACAGGCTGAATCTCTGAAAACAAAACCAAAAACAAATAAATGACGATGGGGATCTGGAACAAATAGCTCAGAATGACACTACTGAAAGACTGCATTTGCTCTTGACCAGTTAGATTTGCAAATAAAAAACATTTTGCACTTCAGGTTGACACCTTAAAAAGGGTACAAAACCTCTCAAGAATAACCCTGTTATGCGCATGCAGAGCTCAAAATTAGACACACCAGCAGTATTTTGCAACCATCAGAAACAATACAAGCCAAGACAATGACAAGTGTTTGAAAAGAGATGCATGAACTGTGACAATGTTCACAAATGCTAGCAGAGATTATACCTCCCAGCACGATATTTTATCTGTTTTGTAACAGCAAGAGACTGTTGATTTTTGTTCAAGTTTGTGATTACTTCCTGGATCCTTTTCTGTGGTATTGCAATGCATCTAGCTTTTTCCTCATCCTGTGTTTGTACAACTGATTACTATCACCTAAATGCAGCAAAAGTCTGGTAATTGCACTGTATTTTTGGACCACAAATATCATTTTGAATTCTAATTTTGCTCTCACTCTATTTGCAGCTCTTGCTGTAAGTTAATTCTCCAAACTACAGTACAAAAATGTACCTGTGTGTCAGAGCACTTCAGAGCCAGCGGATACACCTTTCTATTCTGACAACAAACCTTTGATAACTCTTTGCCAATACTGTTTTCAGCCAGTATATGATTCTTAGAAAGTTCCTCCAAGCCCTAAGAGCAATTATATGGATATGTTTCTCAAGGAATCACAGAACAAAAGAGGTGATAAAGCAAGACACTGTATCAATTCACAGTGACTACGGCAGAGAAAAAAAACCTAATCTAAAAGGCAAAGCCACCACACAGCAAACGGATCATACTTGCACTCTAATTTCAGCCAGCTAGTATCAAAAGCATACCTTCAAATTAGCAGGAAAACATCCCTCTATTGTTAACTGTTGTAAGCAATGACTCTTCCTCGGACCCCATCTAAAGTGATGTTGACAGATAAAATATAAATATAAATATAAACTGGATAGAAAACTATTTCATCAACTGTATGAAACTACCTTGGAAAGGGGATACATCATGAGTGGTAAGTACATTATCCTCACAGTTTTTCTTAGAGTAATCTAAAATTATGATGTTGAAGCGACATATGAACACATCGGAGACAGCTTCAACTCTAACTTACTGAGATTTAGCTTGTTATTGCTAACACCGCACAAAACCTCACATGCTTATGCCCAATTGATGGTGGAAGCTGATCGCTTCACAGAAGGTCCTTTGTTAAGTGAAGTGAGTGCCATTTAGAATAGATTGATGGCAAAAATAACCTGGCTATTTTTCCTTTTTGTACATACGTAAACAATGTGGACTGACAGATAAAACCCTGGCCTGGGACCTAAGAGCCCTGAGCTTTTGATTAGTCCACTGGCTGGTCTTGGACAGGTCACTCAACTCAGACTGCTCGAGTTTCAACACAGACCTGATTAAATTTCTTCCCTTCAAAAGCTGCTCTGATTTTTATGGACTAAAATTCTTTCTAAGAACTAGGTATTCTTTCATTCTCTGTTTCTTCTCCTGTATAAAGCAAATTCTCATTTTAGTGACTTCGTAGCAACAGTTTCTTTTGAAACCCCCTTCCTATCCAGTAATAACTAACAATATCTTTTTCATCCCGCTTATGTATGAGGTGCCCTACTCTCATGCAGATCTTCTCAATTTGTGGATATGTAACTCACTATTTCATACTAGCGCTTACCACATATTCAGTATGTCCTTTGGTATAAGCTTTAGGGAACTACTTTAAGTGACAAAAGGCAAATATCAACTTGTTCTCAGGGTTTCTGCTTTGTTCCACAACCACAGTTACTATTTGGAATACTGCAGCAATTTCCTGCTGGTGTTTTGATCCAAGAACATCATGAGCTATGCAGGTGGTTTCTGTCACACCATCATTCATACTTTTGACAGATTTTGAGTCTGCATAATATTCCCTGATAAATTTCTTAATGTGATCTCAGCCAGGAAAGGAAAACTTATGTTCTGACAGCTTGCTGACAAACCCTATCTATGATAGCAGACTTTTGCTCAGTTAGTAATGCAAATAAAACTTCACACTGAGAAACACTGAAGAACCCTGTAGAAGGAGGCCACTACTCTTGACCAGGCTGACTCACTAAAGTCACAGTGTTACCTATAATTTGCTGCATAATCATAATCTTGGCTTTAATTTAAAAAAAAAATCTTTAGTCGGGTCTGGAGTTCACCAAACCTACCTACCCTTCCCCATCAGCACAAGTAATCTTTCAAGTTAAGCAACATTATAATGCAAGAACAGTGCCTGCCAATAATTTCCCTTAAATTGAAGATATAAAGCCAAGGAGGGTTACCCTGTTTCAGCTTCTCAAAGGATGCTTCACTAACATCTTTTGACTCAGAGCAGGAGTAAGCAGAAATAATACTGAAATTTAATAGAGGTTGCCTGTAGGAGAGGTAACTATTCTGGACTCTAAGAAAACATGTAGAAACACAGGTGGTGTTCAGCACCATCCCCAGCTATCTAATTACTCTGATGGAGAATGAAATTATATCTACTTCAATCTTTAGCATTTTGTCATACTATGAAATTTAAAAGGTAAATCCCTATAAGATTCTAAATTGAATATCACAATGCACAAAATAGCCATTTGTTTATTTTCCTGATGTAAAAGTACTGAAATGTCTACACTTGGACACAGTCCTCTTTGCCACTTATTTTAAAGCCGAAACCCACTTTGAAATGCTGTTTTGTCCTACCAAAATAAATCGGCAGCTGGGCATAGTAACTGAAGGACTTTAGAAGATAAAGGAGGCTGGGGCTCTTCCTACACACATCACTTCTGGGGAGTGTTAGGTCTTCTCCCTCCCTTACTACTTCCATTGAAGTTATTCCCACCTCTCCCCTCCTGCCACTCTTAAAACTTCTTTTGTTACACACCATTTGATTCCTCCATTTTTAGTAGTATTCCAGCACGAGGCATGTTTTTGAGAAGGCGTTGATTCTAACATACAACAATCTAAGGTCACAGGAGAGACCATCAGCTGGAGTTGAATGCCACAGGATCAGGGAAATCAAGGCAGCTCTTCGTGCCTGACCTGTGTATGAAGAGACATCTGGTGACATGCAAAAATGCATGCTGGAATACTACATAATAGCATTGACTTGTTAGGTGAAGATTTTTTACTAACATAGCTGACATTAATAACAACTTGGAAAAATTTTCATGCATATATGACTTTCAAACACTGTTCTTTAAACATCTGTTTGCTGTGATAGTACACAAAATTCCCAGTGGTAGATAAAGACACCATTGTACCAGTTGTTATACAAACAGAACAAAAAGCTTATTGTTACCCCAAACATCTCACAACATAAGTTACCTGGGAAATAATTACATTGATACATTACCAGGACCGAACTTTTTTACACTTTCAGCAATAACTGGTGAGTGAATCTGCATCCCACAGTAGCTTACTTATTGGCAGAATCAATTATGTTCTGAGTCATTTTTATAAGGTTCAAAATTCTAAGAAATTACAACTATACATTGTTAAAATAAGAATCCCTGTTTGCTTAAAGGTAATTGCCAGGGAGCATCTATAGGAGTGAAGCTACAAGTGATTAGTTTAAACTTAGATAAATAAATACACAAACTGAATGCTAAACATAATTAAAGGATCTCGAACCTCCCAGTTTAGACAGTGAACAAAGGCTCAGCTAAGAGGTGGAACTGGTTTCACATTTCAGCAGTCAGCTTCCAACAACAGCAAACACAATAGCTAAACCAGCTGAATTAGTTTCTTTTGTATAGCTGTTATCCTAATCGCAGCATACACCATTTTACACAGATGTTACATGTTTCTTGCAGGTCATTCAAAGTAAGGCAGCTCGAGCCCTGGAGATCAGTATCGTTCCCTGTTTAAAGCAAACACCTGTGCTGCTCTTTTTCTTCTTTTTTTTTCCCCAGTTAGTTCACTTGAAAGGACAACTTTCTAAACTTCCAGCCATACTTAGCACATCTTTAAAGGGTGCAAATAGATAATGAATGGTGATTGCAGCGATAATTACACTTGCCAGGAAGTGATGAATCATTTCATACTGTTTTCTGGTCTTATTTTAAATCTAAGAACTTGGTACTCATCCTTTTTTGGCAGCTGTTCAAAAAGCTGCAGTATATTTTTCTAGAACAAGGGTTAAAACAGACACGTAGAAAAATGTAACAAGAAAACAACTGCTTCAAAGAAGAGAAAAAGAAAGGAAGGAAAGCCAACGAAAACAGAAGGCCAGGAATTTCTAGGTATGTGGTCTGAGGCTCTACTTAAACTGCCAAAATATTAAGCTTTCCACACTGGCATGGGGAGGAAACATGGAATAAAGCTCTAGGAAAAATGCTGAACAAGAACTAAGAGGAGTTTTAAGCTATGGGATATGAAGAAAAAGCTGCAGAAAACCCAGTTACATGTAAATGGATCTAAGAGGGGGAGAATGGCTAAGAACACAGAGTAGAGTTTGTTTCTTGTGACACATTGATACTTCAGTCAGATAATCAGTGCTACATCCATTATCTGAGCAGAAACTTGTAATGGAGGAATTTATCAACATCCCAGCACGGGGGAAAGACTGTTGAAAGTGCCTTAAAGTCATCTGCTTGGTTTCCATCAAAAGTTAAAGGCTGGGCACTTAAATATCATAGTTACTTCATAGAAGTTCATAGAAGTCAGTCACTCCTGAGCATAGTTTCCTGTGTCCTGCACATGACTATGCTTTTCACAGAGATAAACTAAGAAAACAATGTTTAGAAACTTCAATTCACAACAGTCAAACCAAAGAAAAGAAGCATTTTCTGTTTTATCCAATTATGGCATTAATGGGCAAGTAGAATCAGTGATATCTTTAAAGAGGAATAAGAAAATAATAAATACTTTCCTCTTCATGCATTTTCTCAAAGCCTTTGAGCACTGAGGATTACATGAACACTGAGAGGTGCCTGGTCAATGTTTAGTTTGAACATATTCACACTCAGGTTCTCCAAAAGTCACTGAAAAATAAGGTCTCTGAAAGGCTTAAAAGTAACAGACAGCATTGTTTGATTTTTCCATGTGCTGATCTGCCAAGAAGAGATTAGAAAGTTCAAGCATCTGCTCCTGACCCTGACACAAAAAGACACAAAACTACAATAAAGATCTTCTTTAAAAAGAGTCTGCTTGAAGTAACAGTAAATGTTAAATAAAGTTAGTATCAGCAGCCTATAAATTCACATATGAATTCCAAAACCTTTGTTGCATTTAAATTCTGGTTTATTGTTTCTGATTGCCAGTATTCTGCATTTCATCACGTATGAGACTTTGGCTCCCGAGAAGAAGCACCACTAGCAGTGCAACCCAAAAGCTACACCAGCAGCCTGGAACCTAAACAGCCCAGAGGATAATGCCCAAAAACCTCCAAAATCTTTCTAGCTGTTGCACTGTAAATAATAAGTGCTCATAAGGATAAAACTTGTTCAGGAACTTAATGATCTTGCCTTTTTTTTTTTTTTTTTTTTTTTTTTAAGAAAATGGTTTTCTGTGAGATTCTGCATCAACAATACCTTAGATGTGGAGCTTGCATTGCCCTACTTTTGATGCTTCTTTAGTTTCCCCTGTTTGTCTAAAGAATCCATTTCATGACATGCTTTTTTATCATTCCCGTGTGTTTTCCTGCTATTTATTACTGGTCTAGCACTATTTCAATTTGGAAAGCTGACAGAAAAAAAAATCCAAAATGAATATAAATAGTGCTTTTAAAATTTATTATAACTTTAAATAAACTGTGGATGAGTCTGCCTGTCTCCAGCTCCTCAGATACGTTTTTGGCAATGGTATGCAGTGCTGCTACCTCTAAAGATTATTCTTACATATTGTTAAGTAAAAGAATGTATTAAATTCATTTATTTCTCCACAGCTTCTGAGGACCAATTGGTGCTGGTGACTTGAATTGATATTGGTGTATTTAACAGCACATATCTAGTTGCTCTGAAGCATTCAAGTTCACCTAAGTAACAACATGTGAAAAAGTATCACTCGGATTTGACAGGTATTTTGTAAGAAAATGTATCAGTGTTAGTAAAAGGAATTTTCACATATATATATATGTTTAACACAGCAGACTATGAAAAATATTAAGTATTTATTCTATTTCATCAGCTAAAAGTATGGTTATATAAGAATCAGCAAAAAGGAGGTACTAACTTTCTGTGACAGGTGAAGGCAGCATGCTTATCATGACATTTACGCCCACTCAGATATTCATCTGGGAAAGTCATATTGACACCTTAGTACTTGAAACGATCATTGTTCACAGACACATACAATTAATAGCTAGACAGTAATGAGATGTAAGTCTACGTGAGTATGCAGAGGGTGGAAGGTTGTGGTGCACCCACATACATCCACTATAAAACCTCCCTATTGCAAAGACTGTCTTTATTGGCAAACTTGAACAAATCAAACTAAAATAACATTTTTGTGAACCCTGTGTAGGGCTACTTTCCAAGTTTTGCCACTGTCCAGAATCTTTCATTTGTAGGTTGAGAGGAAGAGGGGGAGGAGAGGTTTCAGAACTCATTCTCCCTGTGTACCATCATCTATAACTCTATACCACGTCTTTGCAAGGTGGACTTTGGCAAGTCCCATCAGAATAAATCACCTGAAGAAATCAATAATAATTTGTCTGGGGCTCTTACTGAGTTCCCAGATGAGCTCATGGCATAAAACATCAGAAAAGTAAAAGATGCATGAACTTCTCAACCTTGAAACAGTTTATAATCTGGTAAGAAGACTACAGAATTTCACACTTCTTATGGGACAGGTATTTTAGCTTTTAATCAGTTTTATCAATGACTGTGGATTTTTTCAGTCCAGAGAAATGAAGTCTTACACAGGTATATGTCAGGGAAAACACTTAATAATCAAAAACCACAGAGACAAGAAGGAGTACAGATGAGAATTAAATATAGCTTTCTAGTCAAGTGATACACAGAAAATCAACCCTGACACTGGAATTACCTAGAGTGTAGAGTCCTCAGCTATAGCCCACACTACACATCACCTCCAACTCATAGTTCTGTACATGTGCTTTGGTAGCATCCAGAATCAACAACAGAGAGATGTGTTGGTAACATGAGCGTGTGCAACACTTTCTTTCCTGTTTTTCTTTCGTTCTCATCTAAAGCAAAATATTAGGTGTATTAATAAATCCTGATAATTTGTGTTAAGATATATATTTAATATTTCCAAAATATACTTTCCTTTGTCAATTTTTCTGTCTTAATCATTCCTTTTAAATACCTTTTTAATACTTGTTTTCTTGCAAAAAAAATGGCAATGAGATATCCACTCAGAAAGTGCACGTTTCCAAAAGCACCATTAACATGTTTATCTGAAATACAATAGGCTTGCTTACCAGATTTTACTGTTGAAGAAGTCCCTCAGCACCACCATTTATATTACTTCAGCCTATTTCTCTGAGAGGTAAAGTGTTAAAAGAAACTCTCTTGCTAGCAAAACACAGTGACATGACCAAAACAGAATCAATTGAAACTAAAAATTAAGCCTTTATTCTAGGTCAGGAACTAGTTCACTTTCTTGCTCTCAGAACAACGGGTATTTGCTTAATAGTCCCAGATGCATTAAAGCTTTTGTGCTACTGGAGCTCAGAGGACTACTTGAAATGTTTGAGAAGTTTGCCATGTATATAGACAGTATAAGCAATATGGTCATAATGAACTAAAGCAGATGGGAAACAGGACGTTAACAAGAATGTGCAACAATGACCTAATTTATACCAAGTAACGGCAAATACATATGAGTTTAGACTTTGTAATCTAATAATTCCATAACAAGTAGGACAAAGCTATTGGTCAGTATTTTTAAGGGGAGGACAATCTGAACGTATTGAGTATATTGTTTAGAAGCTGACTGATAAAAAATGACCAGCAGTTTCACTGAGGGGGCAAAATAAAGTGAAAAGCTGGTCTTTGGGTGTAGCTTGAGTGAGAAGCACTTTAACCATCAAGAGAAGTCTTGCCTGTCACAGTACTTATCAATGATAACGCATGAATGTTGAGGAAGAATTTACTGGTAACCTTTGGTCTGGTCTGCTAGAACAAACCCATTTAGTAAGGAGTCAAGAGAACTTGCGATCACGTCAGGATTTCATATTGGATTGAAGTGACTAAACACTGAAGGAATGTAGTATGCATCTTTCAGCAAAAACGGAGTGGGATGACAACCCATTCTGTAAATATCGCTGTCATCTACCTTTAAGACTATTTTTTTCAAACGTTAATAGGAAAAGAATAAAATAACACATTTAGAAACAAAAACAAGTGCAAAACCTTGAAAGTATGCAAGCCATTTTGTGAAAGGGAAAAAAACGAAAACAAAACCCCTCTTTTTCTCTGCTGCTTTCTTTGTGAGTCACACTCTGGGAGTGGTACCAGAACGTCTTGTTGTCCTATTTCTATGGAAAAAATCCTTGAGGCAAGTTCATTCTTGATTAAGTTAGCATGGTGCCAAGCAAATGTAACACAGTGAATCTTTGATTCAGTGTTTTCTATTGTTCCAGTTGCACTGTGGGAGGGAGGCAATTGCATGGTTTTGTAAACAGTGCTTCAGCGCTGCCATTGCTGTGAACGGCACTGGGGTGAAATTTCCTTGTGTTTGTCAGCTTCAATGAAGGAAAATCTTTTTGTTTCAATTTAGAGATTTTTGTTTCTCAGTACACCAGTTTCAGCAGTGAATTAACACTTGCACCCCAGCTGTGACAGCTCATTCCCATACCACATCCATTATCCCTTTAACTGTGCCAATAAACCAGATCCTTGAAGTTACCTGGATTCCTACAAACAATCTGGATTAAAAGTAGCCCTTCTTTCCAAAAAACTGTGGGGAAGTAAGAGAAAAGAAACTATTTTGACTCCTGATATAAGCACATGTCATTGTATCCAAAGCTGTGGATTGAAGCTGACACAAGTGTGATAACTTCTAGCGTTAGCAATTTTTCCCACAGTAAAAATACAACCTTTTAATGGTTACTAAATTTGTTTGGAAAGCTTTAATGTGAACAGAAAAAAAGCCACCTTCCATCGAAGTACAAGTGCCTGAATAGAAGTGTTATAATTGTATAACCACACCACGGTAATTGGTAATATGTTGCTGCTCAGACAATGCCTTTACTCATTTTCACTTCCTTAATTCATTTACACAGATAAGGCAATCTGAGTAGCCGCAATCACAGAGGTAGGCATTGGTGCTCTGTGGATAATGAAATTGAAAATGGCAACCTATGTTTGCTCGTTAGCAGCCTATTTCTGGTACAGAGACAGTTTACTTAGTAAAACATCTCCGTTACATGTGTAATTGCTGAGCTGAATTCTTTACACATGAAGGAATGGCAGCTTCTAGATTCCGTGTTAGGAATCACAGAATGGCTTTCAGTGTTAATTAGGAAGAGAAGAACAGGGAAACTGATATATTTGTGATGGGAAGAGATGTTTTGTAATGGAGTAGTAAGGCAAAAGAAAAGTGTTCTTTCAATTGGGAAGGCTGGATTTAATCATGAATTGAAGTAACAAAGGCTTTTGTGCTTCTGACACTTTCTTCTGAGGCAACTCAGTAGGGAAAAAACAAAACTTCTATATATATTTTTTTTTTTAATATACTTTTAGCAGTGCTGAGTGTATAGTAAGAAGGCCTTTAGCTACCTCTGAAAATGCGAGTACAACTTTTAAGGCTTAACCACTTAATGCGTTATACACTTCTACTGTTATACCAAATACTGTACAATATTGTGTGTATCATGCTAGTTGCATTCTGCACTAGAAAGGAATGCAATGTAATTATCTGGTTTAAGTGGGAGTGGCATTAGATAAAACTTCCCATCTATTTCTCCCTTCCTCCCTATTCTTATTCCCCAAATTGCTCCCGAAAAACTGCTAAAATAAAATTTTAGATGATGCTGTTCACCAATTTTTTCTTTCAATGTCTAACTCCCCGCCTCTGCACAGTCAAAGCCTCACAGTTGCATTAAACATGGTGAGATCTATTCAAGACAATCCTAATACAAATTAGAATGTGATGATTTTATTGTTAAAAATAAATGTAATGACGAACCAGGATACAACCAAGCGCATGTGAGTTGAGGAGCCCATCCTTAGTTTGTCTATCTGCAAAAACACAGCTCATTTTTGAGAGTGGCAAAAATCCAAAATCATAGCAATAAATAGCAAATTTGTTGCAATCTGTTTCTGTGTTACTACTATAGCTGCAGCCAAGTGATAGACAAAGGGAGGTAAACATGTTTCTTTCCTTTGGGAGAAGGGGGAAGAAAACACAAGGGAAAAAAACCTAGAAGCTTCTTATCCTATCAGGTGACTTGCTCACTTAAAAACAAGAAAAGAAGAATCACATCCAATAACAGTTAACTTTGAAAAAATATAACATACTTGACATAGCCCAGTGTTCATGGAAAGGAGTAACCAACAAACCTTAGCCAAATTCCATTGCATCCACAAAATAATGTGCTTTTTTGTCACAATAAAGTAAATCTGTTTTGAGGTCTCATTTATTGTGCTGTAATTCAATAGCCTCCAATTATACTGGTGTGAGACCAGAACCAGGCTGATTTTATTAAATTATAGACTTGATGGAGAAACCAGAGGCTGAAATTCTACTGCCTATGTTCTTTGGGCATGACATCAACTGTATTATGTTAATTGTGACACAAAAACTATTACATGCCTTTTTTTCCTCACTGAAAGACCCCAAAACTCTTTCACGCTGTCCATTTCAGAAATATCTGCAGTCCAACACTACATCTTACCTGAGGGAATGAATTTAATGTCAGATCTTGACATTTTCTTACTTCTCTGAACTGCAGTCTTGCAAAGCTACAAGATTTTCAGGTCTTTCACATTGAACCACAAAGTGCCAGTACAGCCAGGATATTATTATACCCTAATAGATTTGGTAAAAGCAGATGATTGAGCAAGAAGAACCCATAGCTGGCCTATGAAGTACTTTTTGCTGAGATACATTATGCAGCAGCCCTCTTGTGAAAATCATCAACTAATTTTCAGAAGTGAAGCATCATATGGAAATTTTTGCACTCATGCCCATGTCTAAAGCTGGAACTGAGCCCCTGCATGCGGTAGTCTGCCAGCTTCAGTAAAGCATGGGTGCCAGCTAACGACAGATTTAATATAGCTTGTACAATGTAGAAAAATTTCAGTTCCATGCCAAGAGGATCATCATAATGTTAATCATAGTCAAATGATAATAATGCATTTTAGGGTGAGAAATCACATCTGTTGTCACTTTGCCATTATAGAGCTTCACACAGTATCTTTCTGAGTCTCTTTCAATGCAGAGTCACTGTATGTAGAGCTGCAATGCTGTTTTTCATCACTGGGAATGAAAAGTACACAGTTAATCTCTAAAACATCTGTGACTGCTACCTTTTCCTTGAGATCTTTCTCCTTGAAATCTTCCACTACTGAAGCTGATGTCTTGAAGTACAAAGTTTCATTCTATTCCCTTGCTCATTCAAGCTAAGTATGTGTTTGAAATTATATGTAACATATAAGGTTGAAAAGTATTTAAAAACCAAGTCCTATAAATAAGTACGTGCCCTAAAGAGTAACATGATTCAAGGACTCCATAACTTCTGAGTTCTCCTCTCCCAAGGCAATTGACCTGATGATGAAAACACCATTCTAAGTAATACTTCCTATCATCTAATGATTGCAGTCATCCTTCCAGAGGTATGGGTACTATTTCACTAAATAAATCAAAACAGTTACATGGCTTTGAGGAGTCCCTATGGCAGGAATAGGAAGGAAGGGCTCTACATTTTCCAGCACAATATTATAACATGCCACTGTTAAAAGCATCAAATACACGGACAACATGGAGAGACAGAGATATATATTTCTTCTAATTATTAATAGGGGCTTGTACACAAACTAAGCTTTACAGATAAATGGGAAAAAACAAACAAACAAACAAACAAAGAAACCCACCCTACCAAAATGTATTTGCCTGTAAAACACACTTCAAGAACTGTAAGTTCACACACACAAAATAGTCTGATTTTTGTTGCAATTATTTAGAATTAAGACCAATAATATATGTTCAAGAGAGTTACAGCACAAAAATAGAGATTTCTTTTTATGGCAGTACATGGCAAGGAAAAAGCAACTATATCTCCATTTTACTGCCATTGATTGTTACAAGATTATCCCATGAACATGGTTTGTAAACTTTAACTGATGTCATGGCTGCTAAAGGTGTCTCAGCAGCCACTGAAATGTATATTCCAAATTACAAAAGAATGAATATATGATGAGAAAAAACCTTCTGTGATAATTTAGCAGTTTTCTGTGAAAGAGAAACATCTAAATTCCTGCTACCCATAAAATTCACGGTATTTCTAGTTAAGTTGAAAACAATTAAATCAGAGCTGATTGGTAATTTTCTAATTGAACTGCTTCTCTGATGGAGAATTTCAGATTTTGTGCATGGCTTACCTGCTCATAAAATTAAATCTATGTTGGAGATTTCCTGACTATAGGTAACTATTCCACTGGGTGGCTCAGATCTTTGCTCCTGGGTCATTTTTGGCAGCACAGGGACGAGAGGCACTAGTTTCCAAACAACCAGTTTACTGTCACCTCAGCTTATGGTCTTGAAAGTAGAAAAAGTCAGAAAGGGAAGCTGATTCGAATTTTTAAAAAGAAATTTCAGAATACTCCATTCTTCGGAGGATTTATTTTTGGTGGCCTCTTTCAAGGTTTTTAAAATGTATTTAGTTATCGTCAGAGCAGGAATTCTGCATTCAAGCCCACCCTAATGGAAATCGATGACAACGACGCAATGCTTTTTGCAGTGCACTTGCCTGTGCATCAGAAAATAACACACTGATGATAAAAAGGGACTGTCGAAAGGGACAACCATTTGCAGCTCCAGCTGAGCCTGGCATGTCTGACATCTCTGCCAAAGAGGTGTCTCAATTACCTTGACTGAAAGTATTTGGGGTTAGGAAATATAGTGATATTGATAAAAGTCTTCAGTTTAGAGGAGAATGTTTAAAACGTTCATCAAGCCCTTAATAAAAAGGGAACACAAAGCTTCTGCATTTGACTAAGTGGTGTCAGAGGTATTAAGGAAAGAAAGAAAGAAAAAGAAAAAAAAACTATCCAACCTGACAGTAAATCAAAATACAAAACATATAACTGCAGATAAGCTTGATGCTAGAAGTCAATTCTTCAACAAACTCTGCAGACAACATAGCAGGAGAAGGAAAAAAAAAAGTATTTAATTTCTATTTTCCCAGGCAGAAAAATAGTTCTGTATTGTGGATGAACAACAGAAAGTAGTAAATACTACCCAGTAGTCTGTTCCTTAGTGTAATTTATGCCAGAAAGACACTAACAGTGAACCATTCAAATGTGACTGCCTCCAAACACTATTTATCAGAGAAATTCACAACAATTAAATGTCGGCATAATATTTATGGAGGCTACTTGTTCTCCTGGGGGCGCCAAGAGTCTGGAGAAGGGTTGGGTCAAACAAACTGTAGCCAATGTCAAACAATAGATAATGGAGCATAAGCACTTCCATAGACAAACATCTTCCTTTAGATCTCTCTCTGTTAAATAACCCTGCATCAAATAATATCTGCATTATATCTAGAAGGTTACACTGCTGCAATTCCTCTCTAAAACTCATTAAATAAATAGAAAGAAAACCAGGCAAAAATGCTGAATTACTATGATTACAAACATATGGTTATGCCTTCATACAGAAGCCATGAGATCAGTGAGGAAGACTTCAGAAAAAGCACATTCCTTTATGTTTCATTAAAAAGCAAGCAAACAAACAAAAGACACCAAAAAAAACCCAAACCAAAACAAAAAAATTAAACAAGACTCCTCCGACACACACACACAAAAGTAACACAAAACAAAAACAAACAAACAACAAAAGGCACACCACACCACACACCAGCAACCAACAAAACACCTTTGGAGGGATATTTGTAGAACTCTTCTTCAGCAGATGACACCTCAAGGTATTCTGGCTTCTGTGGAAGGTTTAAAATCAGATGCATTTGTCTAAATTTCCAGAAAAGCAGTTTAGGAATACTTTTTTTCCATCATTTTATGACACTGACTCAGCTGAGCATTACTTCTCTTACTTGTTCCAAAGAACCCATATTAAACCTCATGACTAGCCAGCTTGATTGTACAGACCATAAACAACCCGACGGCAGCTAACATCTACTCATTCCTGGGGTATTCGGTTCAAGAAGAATCAAAATTTTAATGTAGCAGCTTTCACCTGTTTTTTTGATTTGCAGACACATGAGATATTCACAGTGGTGGCAAAGACCTTTATACAGCAATGGCAAACAATAGGCTTAGGGGGGTCTGGATTACAGTTCTGTAACTGGTAGTTATAGATTACCTAGCGGTACTTAACTGATTCAGTTGAGGTGCAAACATGTGATTACAATTGTCTTAAATTAGCCAAAGTATACAACACAGATGTTTATACTGGCCTTCTTTCAGGTCAGCTTTCTGCTGGCTGCAGGAGCACAGATGTTATCTGATGCATCAAAAAACCACAGTGACGTGGGCAGTACTTGATCTTCATAAAATCTGCTAGTTCAAAGTTAACCTTTCAAAGATACTGGAACAAAATTGAACCCCCAGGGCAAGTACATACCGGATCAACACTTTGTCATGTTTTGATCTAATACCAGGTACTCTACAGTAGAATTTACAGTATTATAGAATCAAGGACTTAAAACATGAGCAATATAAGACTATGATTGTTTTGTTGGAAAGCTGCTCAAGCAGGACCATACCCTTTCACTTTAACTTAACATATTGCCACCCTTAAACAACTTCCTGCATTGTAAGGATGCAACTAGGTATGGAAACACAGAAGGAATCCAACCTAGGAACAGATTCAAGTTTAAATTTATAGTAGGGGTAAAAGAAACATTATTACAGGTTATTTTTAACACAGAAGAATTCCCTGCATGGCATCAAAACCAGTCATTCTAGAGCAGCTAGGAAAGATAGTGTGGAGGCAGCAATGAGAGCTATAAGACAAGGATGAATCATGGGAGACAATTTAATCCATGATGGCTGCTGAAAAAGGTCATCTTTAGCGATCAGGTAGCTGACAAACTCAGTTCACAGAAGACACATGTGGTTATCCATTTTCCAGCAGAATCCACAGGAATAAACGCAACAAATCACATTGACGGTATTTGACTTACACTTATGAAATTACGTATGCTGACAAACAGTCAGAATCACCCAAACTTTCAGGAGCAGATCACATACTCCTTTAAGATCACTATTCCTTGCATATAAATATTCAGCAAATGTGTGTCTGAGCAACAGACCACTCTGCAGCCAGCTGCAGCCTTCAACAGACACCAAATGCCTTCAGTAGTGCTTCACAAGCCTAAGCAGTTTTCTAAAAGAGAAGAGAGGTTCAGGAGGAGGGTGGCTTGTTCAGTCTGCAACACTGCCTAATTGTAAAGCTT
Organism: Columba livia; assembly: GCF_036013475.1. Taxonomy (NCBI): domain Eukaryota; kingdom Metazoa; phylum Chordata; class Aves; order Columbiformes; family Columbidae; genus Columba; species Columba livia. The sequence continues at coordinate 26,057,872 of NC_088608.1, forward strand.
TATGGACCGTGAAAAACAAGTCACTTCATTGTAACTGATTCACTCAATTTCTGTTCAGCTTCCCTTAACCACAGCAGAATGTAATTTTCTGTTATTTTAGTCACAACTGCTCAGTTCTCTCTATGTCCTTAGTAAAATTAAAGCATTGACTTTATATTAAGTTCTGACTGCCACTACAGCTCCTCTCTGTAGGGCCTTAAGTTAAAGGTTCCACAAATTGCATTGGTGACCTCAAGTACTTCATGAGATAGTATAGGAAGGCAATAAAAAAATAATTTCAAATAAATAAATCCACAAAAACAAAACAAACAGAAAACATCTGCTGTCAACAGAGAATGAGCAAAGTACTTCATCACTGTCTGTAGGTCAAGCTCATCCCATTTGGTCCTTGGTTCGTTGGTTGATTTTGCTTCCTTTTGGGGCACTTTGAATGCTTTGTTTGACAAAAATAACATCTGCATGCTGGATACAACAGCAGAGTAGCACGGGAGGACTTGCTGCCATATGCTAGATATTAAACCTTTTTTTGCAGTCTTGATTTTCTAAAGACTCCAGGAAATGGCAGCAGAAATAATTGCAACTATTATGCTCCAGCCCTCCTTCAGGGGTGATATCAGAAGTAAACCAGATAGGATGGCAAACACAAACAAAATGGAAAAGTGCTAAATACTTTGTTGACTCCTAACCGATTATTTTGACATCTTACAGGAAAACTTCTGTCAGGCACAATTCTGGTAAACCTGAGCTTATGTTTCTCTTTCAGATGTATGAAGTCAATGCCTATTTTTATTATAACTTTCACTGGTAACTATGTAATTTCAGTATTTAGGCATTTGCATTTTTCCACCTCTGTATAATTAACAAGACAAAAGGTGCTTTTTTGCCTACCCAGATATTCTGACTTATTCTGTTGTGAATGTGGAGCAGAAACTGGGAGTTACATGTGGAGGGCAATGTGAACTCTAAGGTTTTGACCAATAGCTCTGAGAAACTGGAAACCATTTTGTGGCAGGATGCAGTGTGTAGCAGCTCAATCAGAGAACGAGGGTTTTGAAAGAAACAACAAGGGCCCTTGCACAAGCAGCTGGTAGGAGTTCAAAATAGTAGGAAAGTAACTATGTGTGTAAGGGATTATATGCAATCTTTTTCTAGGCAGAGATCTGAATTGCACATTTATAAGTTAAATACTCACTGATAGGAAATCCTAGAAGTATTTGTTGTGGCATAAGTAGAGTCAGAAGCCTAAGCCAAACAAAAAAACAGAGTATAGAAATTTGAGACTTCATTTAATTGCAGTTTGGCAGTTAGCTTCATGAAATGTTATCTTTAATTTCCTTTGCAGATCTTAGATAAAATACTTAATTGAAAGCATATGTGCAGAGTGTATGTACATTTACAGTTTTAGAAATGGGGGATTTCAACACGATATTATATTCTTTAGGGACTGTGAGACCTGTAAAGACACACTGCTGTGGTTCTTAGTGATATCATAGGCAAGTTATGGCTTATGCACCACTCCTTCCATTTGCAATCACTTCTAGTAAAGCTTTCTATAAGCACAGCAATTCACCTACCCACAGTCAATTGGAGGATTAGCATTTACTCTAATCCATCAAAAGCACTGATATGTGACAGAAATTGTGGCAAAAAATTAGTATGAACCAGAAAATCAATTCTGTGCCTCCTGTATGTGATAATAATGGACGTACTTTTTTAACAGAAAAATAAAATTATCATTTTAATATGACTGGATAAAACTGCTCTCTAAATTGCTAATGCTAAGCATGGCTAAAATACCTATAGGTATTGAAAATTCTAACATTTACCATGTTATCAATTTAATTAGATCCATATTTTTCAGTTACAAAGTTGCAAATTCTTTACTTTGACTTCTCAGGCACAGAAACAGATTTTGGTTTCAAAATCCAAAGAAACTATTCATGATTTATAATGGAACAGTTCTTACTGTAATTATAGTACTAATGGGATACCTATCAATCAAGAGGCAAATGATTATATAAATTCTTCAATTTTCTGTTCAGAGCATTTCTGAAATCAAATTGGGCAAACAACAGCTTTCATTTTACTTAAATTCCCTTTAGAAATAGCTGTCACTTGAATTCTTCCAAGAACTTAAGATTTTCCTTTAAAGAAAAGTTTTCACTTGAACTGTATATCCATTTGTTCCTAATGTAGTTAGCAGTAAGTGACAACTTCTGTCTCACAGTTATCCACCTGTAATTCTAGCTCTTCTGCTCTCTTTGATTGTTCAGTACTCACAAATTTATAAAACTTTATATCACAAAATGTTAAGTTTTGATAATGGTAGTCTCCAATTAATCTTTACTGAACTTTCCTAGTTCAGGAAAATTGACCATAGAAAAAGGACAATAAGCAAACAAAACCACCAAATATAGTATAAAATAAAATGTGAAGGAACTTAAAAAAACAAAGACCTTTTTGTTGTACACAGTTCTAGAAATTGTTCTACAGCTCTTCTACCTGTATCCATGGATCTGGAGAAGGAATGACTAGGTGAGGTTCCTTAACTAAAGTTACCTATTCTGGTCCTTTTAGACCTAACAGGCTGCTAATCCGGATTCTGTTTGATGCCTTTTAAAGCATTCTCTCTTCTGATAATTCAGCAGGTGTAGAGGAAACCTTTTCTCTACTTTCCTTGACATCTAGCCAAGTTTCTTCAAATCAGTGACTAGGGCCCCTTTCTGGCCCTTTAGAGGCAATTCTAACAAATATGTTTATCTATGAAAAGCAAGTTATTTTCTCACAAATTAATTAAAAGCTCAGAAACAGAACTCACTCCTAATACTGGGTTCAACAGTGGTGGGGATACAAGAAGCTACTTGCAAAGAAGATGCCTACTTGCAAAATAAGGTAAGGTGTGTCTGACTGTTACGTGGGTTACACTGAGTGAGGTGCCAGACAGACAATGTACACCGTAAACAGACAGCACACCATTTCACAGATTAGTGAAGAACGCAGAGTTAAGTCAAGTCTATCTGCAGATTAAGGAGAATACCAAACACTGTAAGGCCAGTAAGCATGCAGAGCTCTGCTTTAAATCTGGTTATCTGGGTTCTGAATCTAAATGCTTTAAAGAAGGTTCTTCTCTTTCAGAGTTCACTGCTGTGCTCTATCAGTATCTGAAGAGAAACCCTCCTAGGTAGCAAACCTTCTGGTCTTATTGACACCAGAATACATTTAAACTGGAGACTTAGTTACTGTCTAAAGATCCTACCTGATAGAGAATGACAGACTAAGGGACAAAGAGTTCTCAGTGGCATTGAACGGTCTGAGGAACCCTGGCCAGGCAGTGAGGAGATGTCCTCTGAAGAGGAGGCACACAACACTCCTCTTCAGTTGGGCAGCTGGAATTACAGCAGTCTCTCAAATGGCTTTTGCTTTTACTCTTCTGCATAACAAAGAATTATTAAAGCCCCACTATTGTATTAGTTGTTTAGTTGTCACTTGTTTTTGCATTCTCCCTGAAATACAAAACATTAGAAGCTCAGCCTGCATACTGAAACTGTCTTAATTCAAAGATCAGAAGCTCAAGTCAAGACAGAGATGCACATGACTCATTTTCACAAGTCCTGTTTCAGTGAGCTTGTGTTTTATACATTCAGACACCTATAAACTCAGCACCAAGGCTGATGAAGTTATTAATTTCAAATTATTTTCTGCCAAAGAATCTCCCTTTATTGCAGCACTGCTGCAATTGCAATTTAATTAAATATAGTTTGATTTTGATTTGCCTCGCAGAAGGCAGAGATTGGCTATAGGGCCATATGGACTCCGTGAAAGTTAGCTATGGGGTTTTTTTTGTTCAAAATGTCCAAGTTTTTATCACAGCACTTAAAGAAAGCATTAGGTTAGGAAGGTCTATGCAAGTCTATAGAGCAGAAAACTCATAGAAATGCCCTTTCATTCAAGCTTCCACAATACCCAGCTTTTCTCCTTGAGCATTCAAATAAGGATTTTCATTTATCCTAAAGCATACTCAATTTGACTATCTTATAGAATAGCTTGCATTTACAATTAAAAAAAAAAAAAAAAAAGTAAAATATACAAGAACAACAATAACAAATCAGCAACAAAAACATGCCAAGACAGGAGGTTAAATGTATATGGAATTTTGCAGCCAAATCCATAATTAAATGCCTACAATGTGAAAAGCTGAAATGCTAAAAGAAAATAAAAGCTTCTTTTAAGTAAGGACCTAGTGCGTAGCTTTTAAACACCATCCTGACAGTTACCTAAATGAAATCCAATGTTCTTTCAGAAATAATGACCTGCTTGCAAGAAAGTAATCAGCACTTTCGACGGGCAAAATACAATAAAACTGTGTCAAAAATCACATGTATACATTCGTGAAAACTCAGTAGGCCTGCAGACTCCATCAGGAAGAACAGATTCAGCTTCATAGCACATCTTTACTTCAATGCAGATTTATACTACTGTCCACTCCTTTAAAAACTCATAAATTTGCTTTTGCTTCACACATACTAGTTTCATTAACAGTTCCCTCTCTAAGATGAAACAATTCTCCTGACTGACAGTTTATAAAATAATTCTTCCCAAGTCAGTTTATCTGCAGCAGTCCTACTTACCTGTCCCTCTCCCCTACCACAAACAAACAGTCAAGAGGTTGGCACCAACCTGCAAAAGATGTGTGTTTTTTTCAAACACGTAAGCTCCAATTGCTTTTGATATATGAGAAACTCCAACAAACTACTCCTAAAGAAGTATGAACCTTATTTTCTGGAGTTGTATTGAATGTCACCAATGTTTAGTTATTTACTTTAGTCTATTTAATGGAACCATTCCAGAGCCATCTGAAAGGAAATGTGTCAACCCAAGAGCCCAGCAGAGAATGTATAGAACAAACAAAAGCAGCAACTTAGACCCCAAACAAATGGATGTCTGCACAAACTGATGGAGGTCTCTAGCAGCAGAAACTCAGAGGCAAGATGTGTGGCATAAGGAAATGACCAAAAGATTTGCTCTGGGGTCCCTAGTGGCAAAACAGTTCCCAAAGTGCATAATCTTAAACAGTGATGGTAGTATTCAGAGCAAAAATTCAAAAGCATATCACAGAGAAGTTCTGTTAAATGCCTGGCTACAAATGAAAAGTGACTTTTCAGTGAAGCAAATCAACTTTCTATTGAAAGAAAGCAGATGATGGAAAGTCATTTTCCCACAGCCAGCCTGAATATCTACCCAATGCATAGGGGGAACAGGCAGTGCCACAGCCAATGCATCATTCTTTTAGCACTGCAAGTAATATGTTTTCCTTCAACAGCTGAAGTACTATGTAGCATCTGAGGATTACCTTTAGAAACCCAGAATTTCAAATCTTTCCAGCAAAAATAGTAGTGCCATTTCCCTGCTTCTAAAGCGACAAATGTAACATGTATTTCTTTGTAACATCCCGACCTCTGCTTTCAGAGCAAAACACAGACGAAGACTTAAAAGGAGGCATTGAAGTTTAAGGGGTTTAGAACAGACTAGTTGATGGAATTTCTCTCTTGACAGGTTGCAGATGTTTATTTACTGATCACTTGTCTACACTGAAAATTGCATTTGAGAGGAGTGAATTACACACAGCAGGTGCATAGTGGCCCCTTGAAATAATCCTTCCATTTGTTTTTAGCACTATTGAGCACCAAAATAATTGACAAAAGACCACAGAGACACAGCATCGTCATAACAGCCAAGTACCTTTTAACACAGACTTTTTTTATCTGCACTCTCAAAAGACAAAGTACTGATTCCTCCCATGGAACTGCAATTATATACTTACCTATATATACTGACAGGAATGATTAAACAGCTCCAGCAATGCCAATTCTGAAGATAACATTTATAAAAACATAGCAGAGCTATGGAAGTGTTAACTTGAAAGGACTTACCTGCATTTCAGTTTGGATAATAACTCTCACTAGTTATATATCTTTTAGATGAGGGGATTGAACCTGACATTAATATAAGTACTATCATATGTGACAGCGATACACTGTATTACGAGAGTAAATACTATTCACAGCTTGGAGATAACTTGCCCATTTGCTAATTAGTCATTTAAACAAACAGATGAAAACGATCTTTCCCAGGGAAAAGAACAAAAGCCAAGGAAAGAAGCTACTCACATTCCTTTGAGCCGTTGCCACATTTTCTCTGCATGTCCTCCTATTTGGTACTTTATAGAGGTGCTTTCCAGTTCCCGAGTTGTTTCCGTCGCTCGAGCCCCCATCGTTATTGTCCTACAGTGATACAGGTACAGTCAGGCTCAGCAGCAAGTAAAAGCATTCTTTAGTCCACTACAAATGTCAGAAGATCCAGGCATGTTAGACAGTAGCTGCTGTCATATCAAAACACATCAGAATTACAACAGCTGAGGGACAATCCTGCCTGAATCGCTATTCGCTTTGATAGACAAATCCAATCTTCCTCCCCCCGCCCCTGCACAGCACCAAGCACAGAGCAAGTAACACACAGCTCCTCTGACCTCACGAGTCTAATCCATACGGGTGAGCCAGCTACTACACTGACTGCTCAAGCTCCTTTCTTATGCACTTTTTCTACTGCAGGAATATGCACAGAAGCAGAAAAGATTCCTTATTCCTTAAAATGGACTATAATTCATTGCCATGCAGGATTAAAGTGAATGGTTTTAACAATCCAAAAGGGAAAGAAAGGATGGTTTCTGCTCTGCAGGTTGAAGAAACAGGCTGCAATAGGAAAGCAGATGGTAGAAGCCAATATCAGCCACATCACCCTACAAAAAGGGTGCATGTTCAAATGCCAGAGCTTTCCTGTCTTTAGTTGATGCTGAATTGATTCTTAATGAATAACTATCTACCAGCCTCTCAGTAAAAATATGACAGTATAAATGCTAAGTCAGTAGTGAAGACATGTATAAATCCCTGCCGAAGAGAAACCAGAGAGCTCTACAGGTTGTTATTGAAGGAATATGCTGTAATGATGACTATTCACCTTCTCCTAGCAACTCCACACAGTAGGTAACTGTCAATTTAACTAGTGGAAAATGCAGTAGCTGCAAGACAGCCCACTCAGCGAATCCTCTGGGACAGCAGCATGCATGTGTCAAAATCCAACGCTGAACTGTGTGCGTCTGCCAGCAAAAAAAGAATTAAGTGCATGCAAACAGCAAAAGGGTTGCGGACTAAGCAGTACTCCAGCTGTGCAACAGATTCCCAGCTCTACCTTTCCAGTGCAAACCTAAGAACCAAGTTGTGTGGCCAAAGCTTGGGTTTGGAGAAGGCAAAGGAGAGGATTTCCTTGCTGCTTGCTCAGCCATAGACTTGGGTTTGCCAAGCGGCTCCTGTGCTCTGTAAATGGCACCTGTCTTGTTTGGTGAGTCACTAACAATCTTCATTTCTGAAGCAACTGCCAAATAATCAAATATACCACAGACTTAGATAAGTGATCGTGTTTGTTTCAATCAGAGTGAGAGCTGTGCAAAAAGCCAGGCAAGAGGGTGGTGCCAAGTAGGAGTAAATATGTCTGAGCTTTGCCAGCTACTAGTGTCGCTGCCAGCTGGGAAAAGGGGCTTTGGGGCCATGATGGAACAGTGAGGATGAGTGTCCTCGGATGCTGACTGAAAGGAGCCCAAGGGTAAGGGATGCATGTCTCAGTATGGCTTTAACTCGGTAACTTTAACTGTGTTAAATTTTACACAGATATGAGACCATGAGAGGTTCCATCTGATGCAATTGGCAGAAATGGATAACATCATTGAGTACTTACTGTTTTACAGAAAAATAAAAAAGAGGCTCACTGCTTTGAAATAATCCTAACAATTCAGAATTTTGTAATTAGTTTTCTTTCTCTAGGGTAGCTTTTATGCACATTATAGATTTAAAATATACCCTATGAGAGTTATAAACCAGTTTGAGATGTGTCTTTTAAATACTGATTGTGGGTAGATAATTAAATAGTGCATTTCATTGACTTCTGTGGATTTAACACATATACAATTTTAATCCGGTATCAAATAATGGACTTTCAGAGAATTATTCCTAACTCAGTCAAACAGAAGTCAGTCCCATAAAATTCCCTAGCAATATCTGAAGAACAGTCACTGGGTTAACAACATCTCTTACCATTTTCAGACAGCATAACAGCAGAGAAGAGAGAGAAATGGCTGGGGTTTTTTCAAAAACTGCAAAGCATTTATTTGGTTAAAGGCGCCAGTAGCATCTTTGAAACTTCACTAAGGAACCACTTAAAATCTTGCAAACTTTCCACTCCTGTTATGTACCGAGTCCAAGTAAAGTTTGTAAGAAAAAGTATAAATATCCTTCCATGTAATAACTAATGATAACCTCTCACACTAATCTGGGTTCTTCCCTGCTTTCTAACTGCTGAACATCTGAAGCAAAGCAAAGAAATTCAGTATTTATAGAAACAACATAAACCTCCAGGGACAGAGTGGAATTTCAAGGGCCTATTTTTTCTCATCAAGTATTCCCAGCTCTTGTTGTCCAATTTTACAATGAAAAAATCGTGGTGTTTGTAAGCTGTTCTCTCTCTCACACAAGGAAATAAGTAGTTAAAAACATATTGCTTTGATTTACTGGAGAAAAGTATTAGGAGCAGGTAATATCTTTCAGGAAGGGAGGAAGGACCTAACAGCCCAAATAATATCACTGCAAATGGAGATACATCTGCCAACTTCACCAGAACTCCATGAAGGAAAATTGTAAAAACTTTGCTCTCTGCAGGACCTCACCACTGCAACGAGTGAAATTCCTACAACGAAAGCACCTGGCACGGCTCAACCAAAGGACAAACAAAGCAGCCTCCTCCCCAAAGGTTTAACCTGAGGATCGATACAGCAAACCACCAGAGATGACACTGAAGGATAAAATCATGTCTCTGAAAATGAAAGAATCAACAGGATACACATAAAAACAGATAGATAAGGTGTTAGAAAAACAAGAAAGTAGCCAGAGCCAGTGTACTGTAAGGAGAGAGGAACAAACCACTTAGAACAAACAATTAACTTTTAGGTATGCTGTTATCTTGGAGGCATGAGCAAAGAAATCCTCATGGAGATGTGGGGAAAGGAAGGGCCTTTCCTCTCTTTTGCCTCTGTGAATAATGCTCAGAAAATAGAGGAGCCGAGCCTGCACCCCTCCTCATGCAGAGGCCAGGCAGGACAGAGCCAAAGCAGTGCCAGCACCTGCTGCTGCAGGAGGTGACATGGGGCAGAAAGGACAGTAGTGTGCTGCTGGAATATAGAATCACCATACATTGCAGTCCATACATAACAAGGGGATCGTGGGACGAACTACAGACAGCCCAACTTGCTCAGAAACACACCTCTGTGCCCCTGCCATGTAAACTGCTGTAAAGATCCAGAACACTAAAGAATGAGCAGCTACTTCAGGAAGCCAAATCCACCAGAGAGGGAGCACCAGGGATGATAAGTTATTTTAAATAATTTTTCTCTTTCAACCTCCTGTTCTTGTTCAGGTTTTCTGTTCTTGCCCTACCTAACCCAGTGTTTGTGCTACAGCCCTAGCAAGTTCTTGTTACAGTCCATCTTCCTCCCACAAAAAGATAAACTTTTTTGCCCTCTGCCCACAGTTTTTGCTTTAAGAAAAAAAAAAACAAAAACAAAACACTTAAAATTTCCAAACTAAAGTGAATGTTAAAGAAAAGCCTCTATTAGTCAATATGGAAATATATTAAAACAGGAATAATCAACTTTTTCACCCTTAATTATGGCAAAATAAAACTTTCCCGGTGCCACTTAATCCTCAGATAGGAAGCTACACTTAGTGATAACATATGCTAAACTACTCTTCTTTCATCTAAGAATACTTCACTTCATGGGTAATATCAGTGCAAAGAAATAGTTTTAAAATATACCCAACAGTAAAGAAATCAGGTTGACTCTCAATATTGAGTACTGAGAGACCCTTACAGTTATGTCAAAATCACACAGTTACAATGAAAACAACTTACCTTAAAACTGGGAAAATCCTGCAGCTAGACCAGATAGAGATTAGCTACAGAGACAGGAAAAGTATCGTGCAGGTTTTGATGAGAAGAATTAGAGCTTTATTTTAAATAAATCCTCTGCCCCTGAGGGGAAATTGAATATGCTGTTTTGTTTGAAATTATCTTCAAAACATCTAACTCGTGACAAATGGAAAATAAGGAAGTATCAAGAGGCCTGCAGGGTGACTTGTCAGACTCATCCCTCCAAACCTGACAACACAAACCTCCCCATGGTGGAACTGCAGGAGACCCATGAACCAATTAAAAAATTTGAAAGCATATGGAGAAAAACAAAACAAACCCGACAAACTCTCAAAAAGATAAGATAATTTATTGAAAGCAGTGACATTAGGTATTAGGTTTGTGCGCTGACTGCCCTGGCCCTGATCTAGCAAGCACTAACACACATTTAATTTTAAGCAGGTAACGCATTACATTTATTTGCTGGGTAAGACAGAGTTCAGCACCATTGGAAATAAGAGGTACATCACTAAAGATCTGCCTGCCAGTAGGGTCCAGTGTTACATGGTACGTTGTGAACAGGACCTAAGGCAGGACAGAGATCCCATCGCTCGAATTCTGCCCTTGCAGAAAAGGACTGGTTTGCTAGACAGTATTCTCCATGTCTCCTGCACTCCCCATCGTCTGTTACATTCACATTTGTGAAGGGATGTGCAATTCCCTTCTTCACATGCAATGCCCAAACATGTGAATTATTAATCAATAAGAAGTGCAGCAGAGGAAAAGGGAGTATTTGGTCTTATTAAAGTTCACGGATTTTATTTGAATACATAGGTCTCCAACAATCTGGCAATGACAAAATATTGATGTTACAGCCAACTTGGATTTTCAGATTCTCCATAGAATATATTAATAAAATATGTAGAGTTTCATAACTGAGGAACAGCAACTTTAAAGATTTACATATACAGTCTACACAGTGTATTGGCATTGACTCAATTAAGTAGGTAAAGGAGTTGGAACTGATACATTAACAGTTATTAGATTATCTAAATAAGGACATTCAACAAGGAACATTTTCACTTTTTTTTTTCCCCCTTTTTTTAGTATTTTCTGCGACATCTGTATTTGAGGCTTCTTCATATGACCACTAAAGTACATATATTCATTCATGTGTCGTGCAAGTTCCAAGCTTTAAGTATAGAAGGGAGAAAAAATATCTTCTATTTGTTTGCCATATGTATGGCATATCATATTGGTAATGAACATGGTCAGGTTTATTGAAACTTTTAGGCAATTAAAAATTAAAACAAACACGCAAGAAAGCCTGCAAGCAAATTAGCTGATAAACCTCAGGGTACAAATAGATATTTCAAAACCTACTTATGACATACTAAGACCTAGTCACATTTGATTCTTCAATACTGCCCCTTCCTAGAGGTCACCAGCTCCAAAAGTCAGTCATGACTGTGTGTGAGTGTTCACAGACCAGTTCAGTGTCAAGTAAAGTTGGGCTGATTAAAGATAATGTCTTAAACCTGCAGTAAAGCTGTCCAGGATCTCACTGCAGTAGATAGATGCCCAGGTGCCTTAGTTAGGCACATCTATTTTTAAGTTTACTTTGAGTATGATCTTTCACACAATTTGTTTTAAGGAATTATTCATTTACTTCAGTGAACCAAAGAATCTGAAAGATTGTGGGAGATGGAAAGACGGCAAAAAATGAATAATTGCAGAGATGTGGAATGCATGAGAGGCATGCTACGGATAATCCCAACAAAAAGAACTGCAGAAGAAAACTTGCTACTGCGTCATCAGTAACAAGACAGAGAAAGATAGAGATACAACTATTTTATAAGCAACTGGGCTTGGAAAGAGGCCTCAGATGAAAAGTTTGAGAAAATAAAGACAGCTGTCAATGAAGAAGAAATAAAATGTTCAGCAGAAAGTGTGTTGCATGTCAGTGAATGAAATGAAGCAGAAGAGTTGTTCAAGGCAGGGTGATAAAAGGATCATCTTGACCTGCTTTGTAAGACAGATGGTCAGCTGGTAGGTACATGCTACATCTTTCTCCAGGTATGTGGAAATTAGTCAGCAGAAACTCACTGGTAATTTAAGCTGAAAAATAACTGTTTCATACACATGAACCAAACTGGGTGTTGAGTGAAGAGAAAATTGCAAGTACTGAATAGTTCTGAGGTTTTCTTCAGTCTTACTTCCCATTAAAAGTTACTCTGTTACAGTTTTTCAGTACTTAATTGTAATATTCAGAAAGAAAATGAGAGGCTGTGGTTTCTGAACACAAGAACTTCAGCAATTGCTTGTAGCTCATCCAGCATCACAGGGCAATCAGCACAACCCAAGAAAATAGAGGTTACAGGTTTTTAAGGTTTGGTGCCTTTAAACTTCTTTACTTAAGATGAATTGACAAACTGGTTTGGAAAGGATTGGCTGAAGCTGATAAACTAACACTAACTTTAAGGAACTCTTTAGGAAGCAGTTTGGCTACAAAACTAATATGCTGATTTTTGTGAAGAGAGTAAGCCATTCTAGAACTGGCAGCAGTGTTGAAATGGACACAGAGAATCACAAGGATAACTGTGTACTTCATAACACAAGACTGTTACCTTTCAATGTCTAAAAGGGCAAAACTGTCCCCATTGTCCAGAATAAACAGTTGTAAAAAAAAACATAAATGTTCCAAGTTAGTTGTGCTCCTTTTATCAGAGGCCACTACCTGTTTTATCACATTTCATATGTTTCCAACCTTCTTCTAGAAAGTTTTTATGAAGCCATCATAATTTTGACAATCATACACAGAGGAGGTAATGGTAAAGTAAAAGTCATTTGAACTACAAAAGCTGTGGTTGACTGTGAAAAATTGTAACTGCCAAGTTATTGGTATGAGCATATAACTAGAGAAAGAGAATCCAGAATACAAGGCAAAAGGAAATAGGAAATCTGGATTTAACAAAGCATTTGCCAGCTTATCCCACTGAACTACACTGATATAAAGAAAATAAATAACTAATCCGTTGTGGCAAGATTTGTGCAGACAAAAACAACCTGGAGTAGTGTTGTTTCAGCTAATGATTGGCTGGAAGAGGTTATTTCAAGCATTCATTTTGAGCTACTTCAACAAAGAAAGCAAAAAAAAAAATCATCCCCTTTTGCTATACATTACTTACACAAAGACCATAGCAACAAGAAAAATGTTTCTTGATATTTATAAAAGACTATAACAGAACAGATGCCAGCAGAGAAAAAAAAATGTCTCAAACTAAAGCTGTAAATTAGGGAGTCTACCCTTACCACAGCCGTTTTTACTGTAAATCAGCTTTTCATTAGTAATTGACCCCAAACACATGGAATCAATTCATTACATCCCACATAGCAATCTCTGCCAAATCTGGACTAGAAATCTGAGCTTTTGGGACAGAAGGGCAAAGGCAGCCCTTTGAGACATGAGACCTTCTGCATTGTAACCTGAAGCATCTCCTGTCAGGTGAGTGCAGTTCTGGATGATACACAGTATTGCATGTGATACAGTGAGAGCAGATTACACCAAATAGTGCTTTCAAAGGTATCAAAGTCTTTATTCATGTATGTTTTTACTTTAAAGGAAAATAATACTATCAGTATTACCAGTACTTCCTCAATCCAGGCTATAAAAATATTGAAGGAAAAATCTACTTAGTAATGGCAGCACATTGCATCTATGAAACAGCCACTTCATCAAGAGAGGAAAGCAAAAAAATAACTATACACATAACTTGATTATTTTCATTTTTAAACACCCTACATGCACGGTTACTTTCTTGCAGATATTGCTTGAAGCAACCTTGTCTCCAACTTAAGGATGTGGGGGGAAAGTAAAAGAAATCTGATTCCCTATATCTTATTGAATGTGGAGACAGTCACAACTATTGTGTTGCTGTTTACATTTACAGATTTCGCTCCAACAATCAGAAGAAAGTACAAGAAAGAGATGAGGGGGTTTTTCTAACCTGTCTTCTCATATTCTGGATCAGCCCCATAGAGTCATCTAAAATTGATATTTGACAAATCAGAAAAATTCAGAAGGTGTGTACAGAAAGCTAAACTGTGGTTATCTAAACTGTAGCTAGAGGATTTGAGGTTTGCATTATCAGAAAATGGCTTTCCCCTCAAAAACTAAGCAATTAATACTGAATACTATACTTCATTCCTACTTTACACATCCTGGGGAAAGACAAGCATCTGTAAGTAACAGCATTCTAACCTGGGCTGTCAGGTTTGAGAGAAGCAAGCCTCAATCTCACACCAAATCTCTTTCAGCCTTAGAGAAAACATGAGAAAAAGGGCATTCAGTACTGGCTGACAGGCAGGTAAAACAACAGCGAAAGCAGAGGGTAAGAATCAACAAAACAGGAAAATTTGTCTTTTCACTTCACAACATCTGATTAGTACTTTAATTTATATAAATGTTAATGAGTAACAGGACAGAATACTAATCCTCCAGGAAAGCAATTCTGCACCTAATGCATTACTAAATGTGGAACTCAACATCATGTATCAATGGTGAAAACCCAAAATATAATTATTTCCCAAAATACTAGATAAAACATTGACTGCAAGTCAAACAATACCTTTTAAACAAAAGAATTCACATGTAACCTGCAGCTCATGATGTGAACAAACTGTGGGATATTACAAGGTAAAAAAGACTCACTCCTTGTACCTATTCTTTGTTATATTCCTTTTCAAGTATTTTCTCTCTCCCATCACTGGAAACAGAATACTAAGTGATAGAAATGCGGTAGTTTTTACATCTTTATTCAATATAAAAGTGCCTCTCATGGTGAAGAAGACTATATATTTATTCATTTTAAAGTTAAAAAAAAATATATTTGTAGGTGCAGTAGTTTTCCTCCTTAATCTATAAAGCAGTAGTGTCCCATAAAACCTTTGCAAAATGCCTTCTGATTCAGTAAACAAGATGATGGAGTCATCAGTACTGCATATGCATGGCAGAAAAGTAAATATATAGAGTGTCCTTAACAAAGAGCCAAGAATACGTTCCACACATCCTTCAACTTGGCCTGAGCAATTTGCTAAATACTGCAAAACCTACAGAAGACATGTAAAGAAACTGAGAAAAACGCAAGCTTTATGTTCACGGCTTCTAATTTCAAAAAAATTCAATCTGTACAAAACTAATATTTTCCAAAAGTCAGTATGAAAGAGAACTGTATTGAATATCATTATGTATATGACATGACTCTGTTGGAGGATGCACAATATTATCTGATTCAGAATTATTCTGTTCATAACCTCTACGCTTCAGGGAATTAATACATAACTTGAAATCTCAGTGCAACTGAAATCAGAAAGGCCTTTTCTTAACATATTCTGCATTTTAACCTTAATTCCAGAAGATAGATTTCAGCTTTTGGCTTTTAAACATCCTAAAAGATGAGTGGAGTATGAAACTGATGGTAAAAACTGGCAGTACATTTAAAAATTAGTTCAACAGTCTAGCATGCAAAAAGATTAGAGACAAGAACAAAACTCTGCTGACAGTCAGATGTTTAGTATCACTTCAATGTGTTTAATATCATTGGAACATGCAAGTTCAACCAAAGTATAAAGGTAAAGTTTAGTTAAGTTTAAATTTTTCTGGCAAAATATCTCCCTGTCACGTTTTTCATATCAACACGTGATTTGGTATAAATATCTATGTATACATATTCCAAATAGAAATTAGAAGAGAGAAATATGTGAATTCAAATCAAAAAAGCAACTAAAATAATGAGTTTTCAAATAAAATGTTGGTTTTTAATCTTAGACTGCTTAAAATGACAAGTTCTAAAAGCATGATTTATTTATCTACCTTATTAATTAGTACTTCCTTGACCCTTCAGCAGTTGAATGTTAAACATACATTAAAAGACTGTTAGCAGAGGCCACCAAAACTATTCACATTTACAGGTTGAAACCTGAGGCCAGAGGAGCAGTTGAACCATTCTTAATGCCAAATGCATTACTGATGGAGCAGTACATTAGCAATAAGTTTACATCTTTCGTCAGGTATACGACCAAAGTGATTTTCCTATTTTAATAACCATAACCCCTCCTCCTGCTAAGTAGGGTAGGAAATGAAAAAGACTATTACTCCATCTCTTATCTTATTCACTCTGTAGAGTTACTAACACTGATGACTAAACTTTGACACACGTGGTAAAGTTGCACGAGCAATAAAGACTCGCAAAAAAGAAGGACAAAGGAAAAGTAAGCCCTATGCAGCTCATCAGAATCCTTTTTTGGGCTTATTTTTCTTCTGTTTGTAGATTTATTGTCATAATGCTTCCTCCCTGTATTAATCTCCATCAACATAATGTCTGACCATTTTCAGCGTGTGTGAATAGTTGTAAACCTCTTACCAGTAGCAAAAAACATATCTGGAGATTAATTCAGACAAAAGCTTTGTCAAGCTCTGGGAGATGGAGGAGTGAACTCACTCTAGTGTGATGAAAAATGTACAAATATTTAATCATAAAATCATAGAATAGTTTGGATGGAAGAGACCTTTAAAGGTCATCTAGTCCAACCCCCAATAAAACAGTGAGGTGGTTTCCCCTGAAGTAGAATACAGCCTGAGCATAAGTATAGATAAATATAAATAAAGTTAGCATAAAGAAAGGAAACAATAATTGTATTTACTAGTTCATAAAAGAGTTTGGTTAGATATGCTGCTTTTTTAATATATCTATATATATTTCAGGTACCAAGGCTAAAAAAAAAAAAAAAAAAATCAGTGGCTGTCAGTATATAGTTAGGGCAGCAGAAGAAGCAATCACTTTAATTTGTAACAAAGTTTAGGCTAGAAATTAAGAAATATTCTGTAATCAGAATAGTTAAACACTAGAGCTGGATACCCAGGGTGATAATGGAATATTTTTCAGGGAAGCTTAAGAACAGGACAGACAAAAATCTATCAGAAACATAGATGGTCCCTTGCATCTTTTCTATTTCCATTTTTTTAACCTTGATTTTGAAAACTGGCATTTTAATGAGCTTGGGCTGAGATATTCAAATATATCCCATCAAAAAGAAGACAGCAGCGGGTCCCACAGAGAAGTAACAGGATAGAACATTATAAGCACAAGAACACTCAGCTACTCAAAGGAGAAGTCTCATGACTGGTAAAATCTAATTTTCATTTCCATTAATAAAGTACAGTCATTTTCTTATAAAGAGAGAAAGTGTTCTTAAAAATATCCACACTATCAATCCAACATACTAGAAACACTTTAGCAACAAATAGCACTTTGTACTTCACTCAAAATGAAAATATATCTGACTCTCCAGAAAGTAGCTATGGAAAGCAACGAGTGTACACACATGTTGTACGACCTAAAAAGTGCATTGTTGCAGCCAGCCAGGTGCAATCTGAACACAGGTTAACACACTCATTTGACCAATTCCACATCACTTTCAAGAGCAATGGTATTGTTGAAGTATCTTCACCAACTACTTTTTTATTTTACAGAATAGAGCAAGAGCTGATAGTAAGAAAGAACAAAAATTGTTTCTAAATTGTTGCAGTGTTTAAGTATTCTTTTTACTGAAAAACTTGCCCTGTGTTTCCAACTGGCTTAGGTCCAATTTCCAATACTAGGATCTTTTTCTATTTTCATCCCTTGTCTTATGAACCCTCTCTGCAGTACATTGCTTCCTCTTGTCTATACCTACGGATCATATTCCAATCACCATATAATCTTGTTGATAAACTAAAACAATTGGAGTTCTTAAATCTCCAACAAAAAGTGACATTTATCACTCTTTCACCACATCAAAAGAATTTTCAGTGTGGGCTAAAATAAGTTCAGCCTGAGTATCCCAGCTGAGCTCTCAAACACTTCTATTTTCTGTGCTGCCACAGATGTTTTCTGTGAAGTAACTTAATTTGTCATCAGAAAGATTAAGTTCATCTAGGTTTTTTTTAATAACTAGTATTTAGCAAAAGTATCATATGTTTGATAGCTTCCAACATTGATGGGATCATCAGTCAGATTATTTATAAAACTTCCAATAGAAGATGAGTAAAAGATAGAAAATAAGCCTTTTCCTTTTTAAGACAATAAGCCTTTTCTTATTTCAGGCTATAAAATGGCCTAAGTGAACAAGTAAGAAAAAAAATAAAAATAAAAAAACCCCACACAACAGCAAAACAGGATAGAGGACTAGTGACATTGTTATTTCGTAACTATTTTAAGCATCTTTACACTGTTAACCACTTTTCAGGGCAGCATTTGATGCCTAAATGATGACCATTAGGATAGATCCATTTCAAGGAAAGCCTGGAAATGGAAGTCAAAGCTGACATTTTGGTTTTCCTCTGATAAAAGACTGACAGTACAGCCTCTGAAAACTCAAAAGTGCTAAATTCAGGGAATATTTCGAGTCAAACACATAACAACCAATAGAGATAGAAAAAAGCATTGCAGTGTATCTATTATAATGTAACCACTAGTTATACCAAACATCCCATGGAGATGTGGCACTTTTTTTCTTGGATTTTGTTGTTTTGATTTAAAGACAACTATACATTAGAATATGAAAAATATTTACTACACTGTGATGGAAAATGACTGGAGGAAAATATGATGTCTAGTACATTGTATTTTAGCAATATCAACATTCATTATATGTTCCAATATACATGAAAAAAATTTTGCAGTTCACATGTAACATTTTTGGTCTGGTACAAGATCTCAAATAATACAAGTTTTTAATTCAGGCTACCAGATTTTTCACTAAATACAGCCCATTTAAGGATTAACAGGATGTTCTCATGACTATTTAGCTCCCTCAAAATTTGAAGGGAGGCTGCCATTTGACCCAAAAAAAACCCCAAACCAAAGCCAACCAAACAAAAACCACAAAACCAAACCAACCAAGCAAAAAACCCACCTAGTTTAAAACCTTTCTGATACCCACATGTAATTTAATATACTTTTACATTTTATAAAAGTAGTCCAAGTAATGTATAACATTACAGTATCTCAGTGAATTTAATAACATTATCTCATATTCATATATGCATAAAGCAGTTAATTTACCTTCTGCAGAGAGCACAACTTTAGTGAGTTCATACAGACTTTAATTATTCTGCAAACTAAGGTTTCCTGCTTTAGGTTTTTGCTTGAGAACCTAGAAATATAACCCAGACTGTTCCACTGTTTCCATGTGGCCTGATTCAGCTCTCACTGAGGTGTTTTGGCATAGGGAACTTATTTTTGTGAGGCTGTTGTGCGTATCAGCATTGACACAAAAATGGCAAAAGGGAGGCCCCACGATGACACAATCCTTGGCTCTGGGCAGTCCTTTACCAGTGGATCTGAGGGCAGCAAATCCTCCAGGGCTGCTGCACTAGGAAGGATCCGGCCTCTCTATCATAGAGCAGAATTTTACACAACAGGAAATATCTCCTATGAGCCTGTTTTTAAGAAAAGGCATTAAATTTTGACATACAAAACAGAAAGAATGTGCTCCAGTCATTAATCTTCAACTTTTAACATCAGCATGATTTGAGCTGTAATTCTAGCATTCTTGCAAACATTTACACTAAATGGCCATAGCTCAAGTTTAAACTGAAGCACTTGCCAGAATATTACTGAGATCACTAAAATGATGGATATAGCCAGAATAATCTTTCCTTTTGTTCATTAAAACAACCCAATTTCTGGAATACGAGGTCTGTAAAGACCTTTTATTTGATTACCACATGCCAATATCCTGACTGCAAAACCAGCCAACACTACATATCTAGGGAACAAATATGAAATTAGGTAAGCATCAAATGAGCCTTCTCCAGCATCTTCCCAAACCAGGGACTTTTTGAGCCAGAGATTACATTTGATAGCACATCCCATGGCCCCTGCTAGATTTATTCCATATGAATTTGCCTGAAGCTTTCCTGAAATCCCTTACTCATTATTCTCCCCAACATCTTGCAGCAGTTCATTCTACACTTCTATAATTCACTACAGAAAATATACCGGCATTTGTAGGTTTTAAATGTAATGCATGCTAGTTGTATATGATCTCCCTATATTCTTGCATTAGAGGAACACTAGATAATTATTTCCTATTCACATTCTCCATAGCATTCATAGTTTCATACTGTTCACATATAAATGATGTGGATTTACAGAGTGGCATAATATTTCATGTTTTACTCTCAGTTTTCCTCCTAAGGACTACAAACTTTTCAAGTGTCTTTACACAGTTGCTGAGCTCTGAGCTGGAATTTTGAGATAAGTATCAAATTGATATTGAAATCACTTTGAGTAATAAAAGTATTACAGAGGCCATTACTGTGTATTTATAGTTCAGGACTGGGTTTTTTCCCCTCCCTATGTTAATGATTCTTCATTTATCCACAAATAGTCTAACAGTAAAATTGTCAAGTACTTGTCAGAAATCACAACACTGTTTTCTTTGCTCATTTTTAGCAAGAAAAAAGACATATCAATTACTTCTAGTATGGTCTTCTAATCCAGCCTTTTCAGTATTCCACCACATGGATTTTGTTTCTTTTTGCCTTGCAGCAGACCTTTGCAGAACATGAATTACTTATTGTATACGGTCCTTGAATTAGGACAACCTTGATCAGTCCCTGTAAACTTATCTTAAACTGGTATCAGCTTATTATTGCAGTATGAGAATTTAGCTCTATTCCTGAATTCTGATCAGTTATCATGGAGTTTAAACCGTCTGAATCATTGATACATTATTCATAGAGGCTTAAAAATCACACTTTGCTATAGTTACACAACTAAGTTTTTAATGAAAGACACTTTTCTTTTTCTGTTAGTGATACTGATATTTTAAAATTACACAGTTCAGGAGTGTGACTGTCACTGAGGCAAGAGCAAGCAGCTTACCAGTCCTCACGACATCTCAAAAGGGTCTCCAAAGTGGCTCCATTTGGTCACACGGTGCCTTGTGCGACAACACTGTCCAGCACACCCCAGCTGGGTGAAGTATTACATCTGCTCCCACTCAAAAGACAAAAGTAGTTCTCCACAAACCCTGCTTCTCACTTATTGCAGAAGAGCTTACAGTCAGAGGCAGCGAGGCATACACTGCCACCTCACTCTCAGGAAAAACAGAGCACTCCTGGGGCCAAAATTTGAGCTGCAGCACAGAAGAAAATAAAACAAAAGAAGCATCCCCTGTGCAGATGTCCAACAGCAGAGAATTCCCACCTTAGGTAACTAAGCAGTGCTAAAATATTGCTCAACTGCTGTACAAATGGTTTGGTCAGACTAACATTTCCTCACTGTGAACTCAACCATGGAACAGCATCTTTGCAAATCAGCTAAAACTGTATTATGTGAAGAATTAGAGGGAAGATCGAATTGTTCAAGAGTGTTATTAAAAGTTTTACACAATTCTTATGTATCACATGATTTGTTTTTTTAATATAAATTCCCCTGTCTTTTCAAAGACTTAATAAAGATGACCAGAGAAATTAAGAGTTAATGGATAACACAATTTCTAATACAGTTTTAAGATACACTCACCTTCTATAAAAAGCACCTATTTTGTACAAAAAAGCAGCTAGAAGCTTTACAAGAACTTTGTACCTTGGTTTCTGAATTTCATAAATAACTTGTGGCAGCATGGGAAATTATATTAAACTATGAGGAAGACAGAAGGAAAACAGACAAACAAGCAGAAATATAACTTATCCAAGCACTATGACATGTAGACAAGACAAAAAGTAGGAGCACAAAGACAAAAACTGAATATGACAGAAAAATTTTATCTTACATTCATCTTCAAAAGTCAGACCAACATTGTTTCTGCTCTTCTAAAAGAGTGAAAGAGTATTCATATACCACTTCTGAGATCAAAGAGATTAATTATATTAGGAAACCTCAAAAACATATTCTAGAATTAGCAACCTAGTGCTTGATATTCTTCATACCAGAAAGTAATATTATGTCTCAATTTTTTAATACATAATAAGTCAGATGACGTAAAGACCTATGTATAAGGCAAAGTCCAGAAAGAGAAGAATACAACAGTAAGATAAAGGTTACCTTAGTACCTTCTTATTTCAGCATTAGGCATCAGTGAACCCTCATGTGTTAACATCCTACAGAAATAACTGAGACTAAAGCTGCATATATGCACCCTAGCCAACCTTTTTCTGCAGGAATGGCAAACCTATTCCCCTGCCTTCTCTGGTCTCAGCCAAGAAATTCTCATGGTATTTAGATAGTTACAGCACTGGTGAAAGAGAGGTGCACACATAGGTGAAGATACGATCTGGAAAAGGGGAGGAGAAGATTCCCAAGTATTTTCTTTAGAAGGCAATAAAGAAGAACAGAAAAGAACATTTTATTTTTCCCTGGAAAGGCTTGTCCAGAGTCTTCCAAATTCCCTAAGACTCCCAACAGGCACTGTGGGAGTGAAAAGCACTTACTGCAGAGGGACAAAAAGAAGGGATCATTTCACCAACTTGGGCAGAAGCAAAACCACAGACCAGACAGGAGGGAGCCAAAGGCACTGAAGGAGCTGGACAAGGTTCTTGCGAGGCTGCTCTCGATCTTCTGTGAATGATCAAAGGAAATGGGGAGCCCATAGAACAGAAGGCTCAGGGGAGACCTTATTGCTCTTTGCAGATACCTAGTCAAAGGATACAGAGGAGATGGAGCTGGACTTTTCTCACAGGTGCACATTTATAGGACAAGGGGAAAAGACAGGTAGAAACATGAGAAATTCTGGTATTTGGGCAGAAAAATACAGTGACAAATTCCAATATTTTGAAAATTTTCACCACAAGGGTGGTTAAGTACTGGAAGAGGTTGCCCAGAGGGGTTGTGGAATTCCCTTCCTTGGTGGTGTTCAAGGCTCAGCTGGACAAGCCCTCAAGTACCTTGGTAAGGTTTGATTACATGACCTCCAGAGGTCCCTTCCAGCTAAAACTGGGGCTCTATGATTTTAACACAGAGCAAAGTACTGATCTGTGGATATAGCTGTGTTAGCAAAGCTGTGCTGTGCACTGCAGTAAGTTAGGACTTTTCATTTCCAATTACTTGAACATTATTTTAAAGAAGCACTTGAAAACTGTACACTTCACATTGTCTCCAGTAACAGGATACAAATGATATAATTTACCTGCAGAACTCATTGCTCCAGGATGCAATTGATTTAATTATGTTATTAAGATTTTTAGCAGATTAAGTATAAATAATAATGACAACTGCTATTAATGTAATATAAGATACAAATAAAAAGGCTAGCAATTTTCAGGCTTTAGTCAGACCATAAGCATATCACCAGATGGAACAAAAATAAAATTACCTTGTTACAATAATACAAAATCCTGGCCAGATCTATCTAATACACAATACTATCAGAGACAGAAAATTGAATTATTTAGTTATTTTCCTACACGTTCTATACTGGTTTTGCTAGGAACTATTTGAAGAATTATTTTATGTATTTAACTTTTGGGGATAAGAAACAGACAATACTGCACATCAGTAATTATCTTTCTGCCTTTCCCTTTACTCATTCCTCAAAAATATAAAAGAATAATTATGACAGTATGCAAAAGACAGATAAAATATTGCATTTTTTACTACTTACAAGTTATTGTTGAAATATACGCATCTGTTAAATCCATGTACTTGCCAAAGGTATTACAAAGTAGATTTAAAATTTAATATTCAATAACCCAAAGTATAACAGTTAATTCAGCCCAAGCAAAGGCTAAAAACATTAAAAGGCCAAAGCCTGAAAGAATTATCTTCTTTTTTTAAAAAACACATTTAAAATGAAGAGACCTTAGCAAATTTAATCTGCTATAGCTGACATCATTCCTGGGCATCTATTCAAATTCCAAATTTAATTTCAGCAAAGCTTTAGTAAAAGTAATGCCTTCTGCAGATTCAAACCCATCTGACTGACATTATCTGCTCATGACAATAAAAAGTAACTTAACCAAATATGGTTTCTGTAAACAGTTCTTAAAATTAAGAATAGATGAAATATATGTTAAACTGGCTTGGGACAACATTGTAGTGGATGTTGCTTACAACAGTTTGTAAGCATGGTTTATGCCCTTCCCAGTAAGTATCAGCACAGCCTTTAGAGTTCCTTGGAATGCATTTTTTCTTTTAGATAGACACATGCTTTGTGTCACAATTTGATGACTTGTGATTTATTGATATGGCGAAAACATACTTACCATTGAAGAGAGATACATGATATGGTAAGCAAAGCATAGAACAAAGAAAAGGAAAATCCAGGTTGGGGAAAACCTCTGCCATGGGCCTAGGTCTATTCCGTTTAGCAAGATATTTAATCTGTGACAATGGTAAAAGAAAGATTAAAAGTAATTTTATTTATTCTACTTTTTCTGGTACTTAGCTCATCCCTTTTATTGACTTTGCAAAATTGGCAGGCAATTGCATGAGTTTAAGCTTTCTTGGGAATTTTTTATATTCCAACTTTGCTCAAAAAATTATCTGAAAGAACACTTGGCAAAGCCTACTATAATTTCACAAAAGAGCACATTGGAATTTGCTGGGGATTGACAGAGCTCCAAGCACATATATTTGCATATGCAAAAAACATTACTTGGATATATTCATATAGGCTGATATTTAACCAAATCAATTAAATACTAACTTACACAACAGCTCATTAATCCTCACTAGTGTGCATTTGTATAGTTCCTAGGATTTATGTTTGTATCTGAGAAGGTAAATGCTTTTCAGTCGCAATGAAACATACTCTATTCTACGTTTTTTTTTTTAATTACAGCATTGAAAAGCAAGGCCATAAAAGTGCCAAGCACATCATATTAAATCCCTTCTCAGTTCCTCAATCCCTTCTCTCATAGCAGCAAGTGCTAAAGTATACGCTAAAGTAAAAACTTAGATAAAGATAAAATCCATATCCAGGAGCTTTTTCAGAAATGCTTTCCTACTCCTTAGACTAGAAGGTTTGTGAACATGCAAAAAAAAACTTTGCTAAATCACTCAGAACATCCACATATTCACGGCCTTCGAGCTCATCAGTGAAAAAAGAAAGTGGTCATCAGTGAAACCACTGCTTACATCAGTTTGCTTAGTTTTACATTCCTAATCAATAAATATCTTCAAATAAATTTCTGTTTGTGGGAATACCACAGTTGACTATAGACCATGAAATGGTATTTCAGAAAAAAATCGGAAAGATGCAACAACAGATACATTCCCTTTGTGGGCTATGAATAATACCCCAAAACTCCTGTGTTAAGTTGTTGAACTTAGTTAAAAATTACTACCAAGAAGGCAAACACAGTTCTTTCTTGTTTTAGTAGAACAAATGTCACCTCTCAATACTGCACCACACAATCACTAGGAGATAAAAAACAATTGTTCCCACATTGCAGCCACTTCCTAAACAAGCAGGACCTTCCCCATTACCTTTCCTCACCCTCCATCTGTCACTTCCTAATAAAGAAAAGGGGAGATATTTTCTTCATCTGTGACCTCTGCCAACGGTGGTAATAATTTGAGTGGTGTTTTTATTTGTGGGAGGGGACTTGTTTGTTTTGTTTTTTTGTTTTGGTTTGTTTTGTTTTTAGAGGAGGAGAAGAAGAAAAAGTAGATTAAAATGTACATGGTTTTAGATTTCCTCAGGAAACTGTGAAAGTGAAGAAGCTCCTGATGATAGTTGAGATTGAGTTTCAAAAGAAAGCCTGATCTGCTTGGTCAGAACTATTTAAATTGGGTTATAGTCTGGCAAATAAACCCCTAAAAAACTTCCAAACTATTGTTTCAAAAAACAAAGCCTAGCCATGTCAGACACGAAACAATAGATTTCCTTTAACAGCTGTGGATTTAGAGTTGTGAGGATTTTTAAAAGACAACAGCACCCACCTTTGAGAAGTCTGAAAATACAGATTTCTTGGCAGCTGGCAGCATGCAGAGCCACATTTTCTCACAAAAGGCAAGGCAGGGGCAGCGCCAGGAGACACAATGGTAGCCCATAAATGGAGAAGTTAAGCAAGGCCATTACAGAGAACTTTGCCCCATCTGTAATTTACTGCCTATTTGTGCATCTGTAAGACACAGTTTGGGACATGGGGTTAGTATAAGTACCTCGTTTCAAACCCTTTTCTAATGTTTTTCCATATCACTCATTGTAGGTGAAAGTTTATTATTCTAACCTGAATTCTTATGAAAGTGAAATATTTGGTATCCCATAGTTTACATAAAGCTCAGGCAACGATAAGGTATTATAACATGTGATTAAAGGGCTCTATCTCTGGCACAAAATAATGCAGAGGAGAAGGAACGATGGCCAGCTTTCACTGTATAGCCCTATACAGTAAACTAACACCAGCCCAAGGCACCAGGGGCTGCACAAACAAAATTACAGTTGGCACTGATTTAAGTTTCAAACAAATGCAGCCTTTTGTAACTAATAAATATTTTGTTCTGTGGAATCACTGTAGACCAGAATTTCCTGATTCTTCCTATTTTCCACATACTTTAAATAGCAAGTATCTGGTGGATTAAATAGAATATTTTTGCCAGAAATTTTTAAAATATACAGTATCTCTAGTTTCTTATAATCTCTCTGTATTTTCCAAAGCAGCTCTTTGTTTCATTTTGTGTACAAGGTTTCAGGCATTTGGATGAAGACAGCAGCAGCTTAGAAAGATCTTTCATAATGCACCAAAAACAACAGGGAAAAAACTCTGTAAGGTTTATGTTGAACATCCTTGCTGCAAAGTCAGTGTTAGTAAAAATAGACCTAATCCAAAATCAGTGCAATCCCATGCCATCCCAAAGCATGCTGAAAAACTCAAATTGAAAAGCAAAAGGGAAAAATAAACTGACAATGGCAACAAAGCCAAACAACAGTAGACAAAACCAAAACACTCATCACTCTGATCACACTAACACAGAGATAGTTTTTTACCCATAATCTGTTCCCTCACAGCCAGTTCATAACTGTCTTCAAAATCCCAAAAATAGCAGAAAAGGAATTCCCTGGTGAAGAACTTATGCTCTCTAAATAGATAGTTTCTAATAATACTTGGCATTTTTAAAAAAGCAAGAACAGCATCAAGAATAATAATAATAAACATACAAGACTGTCACTTTGAAGAAATGAAATCTTTGCATGTATCCTTCTATTTCTTTCCTTTTTGTCCTTCTCAACTACGTACATTTAGGACTTAATTATACAGAAAACACAGTTATTTGGTCCCAAGCCAAGAATCTACTTGCTGAAGAAAAAGTGTGAACAGGAGAATAAATTTGAAAAACAATATTTTGGATTTTTAATTAACTGATTAAAAAAACACCTTGGAAACTTGCATAAATTACACACTGCACTTTAGAAAAACAAATAATAGAAACTGTAACTGTGGTCTTACATCAAGACAGGGAGGAATTTGAAATATGTTAATATCCATTTGAAGATGCTCGCACAGAGAAGTATCTGCTTGCAGTTTGAATGACAGACCTGCTAATCCAGCAGCCACTGGCCCCTACAGAAATTTTTTTAAAAAGAAATTAGAACTAATCACCCCAGCAGCATTTCAGTGATTGTTCATGGTATTATCATTGTAATAATATTACTAGTATTATTACTAATCATCTTATTAATGTGTTGTAAAATTAGACAGCAGAAACCCTTTAGAGTTAGCTGAGTTGGGTTTGTCCTTTAAATCTGAAGGAGCTATATTTTCAATGGGACAAGACAACACCCTTGCATATATCACCCGATGAACCTGTTTCTCCTTGATCATTAAGCACTCAAGGGCAGTTGCAATGATTTCACAGAAACACGGGCATGGGTGCATAATCGTATCATGCACCTGCCTGAGGCTGGGTTCTCTGTGACCGACACAGGACATGGGAGCCAACATGAAGCTGACATAGGAATCTCTTCAGGTAGTACAGACACACACACAAAAAAAAAAGTTATACAGAGTTTGTAGCACCTTCATTCTGCTTTTTTAAACTCCTATTAAAAAAACAAAACAAAATTTTATGTTAATTCAAGCCATAGTAATCTGCGTCCTTAGCTATAGCTTTGATCATGGGAATTACTGATTAAATCTCACTGATTTTAGGTATCATTGAGGATTCCCTATAATTCTCAAAACCATTAAAACTGGGCCGTACACTTCTGCTTTTTTGCTTTTCCACATTAAAAAAAAAAAAGTAATCCTGTTGTTGTCATCATAGAGTTTAAAACTGGGAAGGAACACCAAGCTGGGAGGAGTGGCTGACACACCAGAATGCTGTACTGCCATCCAGCAAGACCTGGACAGGCTGGAGAGTTGGGCACGGAAAAACTTAATAAAATATAACAAGGCCAAGTGTAGAGTATTGCATGTGGGCAGGAACAACCCCAGGTTCCAGTATAAGTTGGGGAATGACCTATTAGAGAGCAGTGTAGGGAAAAGGGACCTGGAGGTCCTGGCGGACAACAGGATGACCATGAGCCAGCACTGTGCCCTTGTGGCCAGGAAGGTCAATGGCATCCTGGGGTGTATTTGAAGGGGGGTGGTTAGTAGGTTGAGAGAGGTTCTCCTGCCCCTCTACTCTGCCCTGGTGAGACCACATCTGGAGTATTGTGTCCAGTTCCAGGCCCCTCAGTTCAAGAAGGACAGGGAACTGCTAGGGAGAGTCCAGCATAGGGCAACCAAGATGATGAAGGGAGTGGAGCATCTCCCTTATGAGGAAAGGCTGAGGGAGCTGGCTCTCTTTAGTTTGGAGAAGACTGAGGGGTGACCTTATTAATGTTTACAGATATATAAAGGGTGAGTGTCATGAGGATGGAGCCAGGCTCTTCTCTGTGACAACCAATGATAGGACAAAGGGTAATGGGTTCAAACTGGAACACAAGAGGTTCCACTTAAATTTGAGAAGGAACTTCTCAGTGAGGGTGACAGAACACTGGAACAGGCTGCCCAGGGGTATTGTAGAGTCTCCTACTCTGGAGACATTCAAAATCCACCTGGACGCCTTCCAGTGTAACCTCATCTAAGTGTTCCTGCTCCGGCAGGGGGATTTGACTAGATGATCTTTCGAGGTCCCTTCCAATTCCTAACACTCTGTGATTCTGTGACATGAGAAGAATCCTCAACATCAAATTACAGTAAAGCATGGAACATATTAAATGTACCTTTCTCGTAAAGAAGACCTTTAAGATTCAAAGATTAAGTGAAATGCATTCTAGCACAGCAATTCAACATTGATAACCAAGTTTATTTTATCTGCAGAGTTGTCAGTCTTTCTACCATCCTTATCTGCTGTCTCATTTACATGAATGAATACAGTCTTGATGTTTTCCAAGTATTAATATTGCAATACAAAAGTTTTATAAACTTGGCCTTTCAAACAGCAAATGTATCATATTCAGAATGTTCCTAGATGTGAGTTGTTCCTTATTTTAGTCTTCAGTGAAGACCACAGATGGGGATAACATTTGCTCACACTTTATTACAGAGCAAACTATTTAATAATCAACCTGTTGAAGCACTGTTCATTTTGCCTTAAAATAAGCAGCTTTTAAAAGAAGTTCCAGTGGTTAACACTAAAAGAGGCTTCTTTTTCCTTTAAATACAGCATGGAAGTTCAATGAATATGCAGACCGAAATCCTAAAAGACTTTACAGCAGCCACAACTAAATTTATATGTGTAACCATCTGTATGAGCACCCTGAAGTTGTAATGTAATTCTGGCTAGTTAACACAAATACACTGTTGAGCTTTAACGAGAGTAGAAATTTAATACTCATTTGACAATTGAAAAGTAAACAAACCAATGCATGTACTAAGTGATGAAACAATTCTGTAAGAACTGGGCAGGGAAATCAACCAAGCGCTATTTTCTTTGTACATAGTACCCAGAAATGTGACTTGAACTGGCACTTTCCCTGTCCCTGCTATAACAATAAACCACAAGGCAAAGTTAAAATGAACCGCTCTTCTGAACAAACTATTAGATTTTATTTTTTCTACTAGCAACATTGGCAACTAGCTACTTGGCAACATTTTAGTACAAAGCAAGAAAATAAATCTGACAAAGAAAATGAATTCCAAAATCATAAACAGCTGCACACAGCAAACATCAAGCAAGGTAGCACAAATAATAAAACATGTCCTAGATCAAAGTAATTTCTATTTCCACATTGTTCCTCAGCTATCTGCGTGAAACTCTCTATATTAAAAATAAAGGCCAAAATGGCTAATGTTACATTTTAAAGGAAATTTGTGTAACAGGGCACTAGTGTTTTGAGGTTTGATTATGCATTGTTTTCTGTATGATCACCTTATTTATTTGAATTCATGGAAGATGTAGCCTCCTGTAAATACAAACCTAAAGCCAGTGTTACAAATTGCTTGCACTCAATGAGGTCACCCCAACAAAGTCTACGTGTAATCAGTAAAAAATTAATTTTCTTGTTTTCGCTATGTTGTACACAAAGGCATATTTTGCTTAAGTTATTTTTAATTACTCTCCTATTGTGATGCATTGTATAGAATGATCACATGCCCATTCAAGCCACTCCTATACTTCACAAATAATTCATTCTGGTACACAGAACCATGGGTGTGAGGATACCCTGTGACGATGTTAAGACTGCGAGGAAAAAAATAATAGAAATACATAGGATATTTTATAATGTATTATAAATTTATCATAAAATTTATCATTTTTATCCATTCCTTGTCATGTGTCTTAAAAAGGCAGAGAGGAAATCAGGATGCCAAAAGAAAACAAAAAAAAAAAGGGGCATTTTTGCAGCTGATAGGTATTACATCTGGAGCATTTGTTCTGGTTTTTGGAGACTGGATTTTTTTTGGGGGGGTGGTGCTTTTTATTGTTTGCTTTGGGGTAGTTTTGTTGGTATTTTGGTGGTGGGGTTTTTTTTTGGGGGGGTGGGGTGGGGTGTTTTGGTTGTGTTTGGTTTTGTTTGTTTGTGGGTGGGTCTAGGTTTGTTTGTTTGTTGGGGGTTTTGCTTGTTTGGTGTTTGTTTTAATTTTCAGCACCAGAAATCTAAACACTCTGTATGTTAGGCTTGTTCACCAAGTTTTTCCAAGCTCCTCTCCCACTTGTTGGAATTCAATCTGTGTCCCCCCAGGACAATCCCCCTGCAAAACCAATCCTACATTGTTTGGAACATCCAGACACATTTGCAGACATCTGACTTTCCAAACTGCATATGCAGTATTGCTCACCAGGATGATCTGGAAACAATCTTGTAAACTCTTATCATATCTGGAAGCGTATGAAAACAAAACAAAATCTTTCTCACAGAAACACTCTGCTGTACCATCCACTAAGGAGCACTTGGCAGCTTATGGTTGGATAAAACACAGCATAGTCCTTCACAAACACTTTTGCAGATGATGTTATATCACTTTGTGCTGCCTCTACATCAATGTTTTCCAAACTCAGCTGCCCATAAATTCTAGAATAATACCTAACTGCTAAAATATTTTAATCCATGTAAACAAATCTTTTGACATGTAATGAGAAGGTGTAAATTCAGCTAGAACTATTACAATACACTTAGATTCCTCACTGAGCTCAGTTTCTTTTCAAGAAAATAAAGATGCATAGTCCATCAATGCAATAATAACAGTCTAAAAATATCTGAAGTTTTATGCCTTACATGGGACTTTAAGAAGTATTAAAACATTCAAAGGCTCAGGCATATATATTTTAGCAATTAATGTTTCAATCATATTGCATTATATCTTAAATATGCTATGCATCTTAAATATATCTTGACACATGTATTAAATATTTATTGCTGTCTGCCTGCTCAGTTATTTTAATTTTCTGTGTTACATAACACTTACTTCCTTTGTTCTACTTCCTTTTTGTTCTCCACTAACTGATCTGCTGCTGTTACAAGCAGGTCCAGGCCACGTCAAATTAGGGACCCCAAACCTCTAAATAAACATTCAGATTCTGGTTACAAGATGGACCCAAGTAAAAGCTCCCAAGGTTGACTCTCACTAGCAGTATTTCACCTCTAAATGTTCCTTTTCCCCTAGAACACAGAGTACAGGCAAGAAGTATGCAATGTGCAACATGCAGAACCCTAACATTTTAACTGCATTCCAATAATCAAATTTGATACAAATACTGTTTACTATCCTCAGGTAGCAATTTTGCTCTCTTTTAGAATGAATCTAGAGGCAATTTTCTAATAATGTATATAATTTAAATATTCTATTGGGACATCTTGTATAGGATATGGCAATTCACAAAAACATCAGGGAGAAAAAAATATACAATGAGTTGAATAAATACAATTTGCTAAAACAAGTTTTTTATTGGGATGTGGTTAAAATGTTAGGGTTCTAAATGCCAATTATTATTACATTCCTTTTTACAGCAGCAGTTCCCTGAGGTTTGCTCTGAAGACAGCTGCTATGATTTTCAAGACCACCTAACCATTTTCCTTGAACATTTCTCAGACATAAAAGCTATCTTCCACACTTTGTTTCCATAGATACAGCGATTCTTTTTATTAATCAGAATGACAGCCTGTAAATTGCTAAGCAAACACACTATGAGCAAGTAGTTAATATTCTGCGCTATGTCTTTAAACAGGGTCCCACTCTGATGACATTTAATTTTGGACAGTTCAGGCAGCATGGGATGGGACAATGTGGTACTTTCTAAATGGCTCCACTGTCTTCTGCAGAGACACTCATTTGGGGTTTTTTCTGCCTGTTGGAATAGGGCAGTAAAGCAAAACAGATGGGCTAACGTTGCTACATTAGATTTCCAAGAAAAAACAAACAAAAAACCAAAACACCTCAACTCCCCAACTTCAGCATATCCATTAAAGTATCTGAAAGACTCTGAAGTGGGAAGACTGAGAAGTATTCAGAACTCAGAGATATTTTTAAAATTAGAAAAAAATAATTTTCAAA
Source organism: Columba livia (assembly GCF_036013475.1). Classification (NCBI taxonomy): domain Eukaryota; kingdom Metazoa; phylum Chordata; class Aves; order Columbiformes; family Columbidae; genus Columba; species Columba livia. Next base: position 26,090,855 of record NC_088608.1, read on the forward strand.
CACGGCCACAAACATTCCCTCTCTCCTTTATCTCCTCTGAATAGCCAAACTGCTTAAAAAGGAGAATGAGATTATCTCAAAAATACTTCCAGCAAACTGACAAAATAAAATGAAACATTGTTCTGTAGCAGAAAGTATGAAAAGGAGGTGTGTTGCAGAAACACAATATTAAAACTGCTCCTCCTTGAATAGCGTTCACATGAGACAAGTATTTGATACTCAGGCTAAGTGTCCAGTATTGAAATATTCCACAGTATGAAGCACAAATTTAAGGTGCAAATCCAATTTATTCTAACCAAAAGGAGACAGTGGTGTGATGAATATAAAGTAATTGTATGGACTCATCCATGCTCACATATTTTATATAGTATATTTAACAAATAAAGCAGCAGAGCGTTGGACCTCCACAGACAGGCATATAACCAGGGATGATTCTAAGCAAAATTAAGCGTCATCGATATTTGTGACTGAAATAATTTCCAGTTTCTTGGTGTTGCTGTGGCTAATGCACCTGTCATGAAGTTAGTCTGACAGTTGTTTTTATTTAAATTTCTCAAGAAAGTCCACCACCAGTGGGCAGATATTACTATGGCAACTCAGCACAATTGGAGAAACTGTTCTGAAGTCGTTTAGCAACACAATGCCATCTGCTGCTGATGTTGCTAAAGCTTAATGCAGTTCATGCTATCTGGAGTTATCTAATTAAGTACACCAAAAAAAAAAAAAAAAGAGTGTTCCATTGGGAGAGTGATGTGGAAACAAGCTGTCTTTGTGATAAAAAACAAAGAATGACAATACAGAGTTAAAAAAAAAAAACAAAAAAACAAAAAACAAAACAAGACAAAACAAAAACACAAACAAACAAAAACCAGAAAGGTAGCTAATTTATTAAAAAAAAAAAGTATAAAACAAAGTGGATTTAGTAGGTTTCTATAAAGCATATATGTAATTCTTTATAAAATTTATATAGTTTGGTAGAAAAACACCATTTTTTTTAATTCTGCAAGAAAATTTTTTTTTCAAAAATTATGTTTGCTTTTGAACACTGTTTTAATTCATCTCCCTGCAATAATTTTAATTTGGCCTGCCTTGGTCTATATAAAACAAATCTTAGTAGCTTTCCTGGAGAAGAAAATTCTTAACATAGTTTGAGGAATGCAAATCATCAGTAGAGCTGCCCTCACTTTGGCTATCTACAACATTAAGAGCTGATGGCTACAGAGATAAGCACTTTATCTCACACAGGCAATGCCTCCTGCAAAGGAGTGAAGTGTATTGCCAGAGCAACATGGACAAGTTAATGCTGCTGCTTGTCAGGTGTTTGCTGAGTGGGATGGGGGGCAGGGTAAAAATATTTTTAAAACCCTCATCCTTTCTTTTTGAGCAATAAATTGAAACAATTTTTAAAGCAAGAACTAATAAGCAAACTAGGAATTATTATCCAATGACTTATTGTTCCACATGTCTTCTGTATAGTGAGCTGAGTATAAGCTTACAGGTTTGGAAGGAAGACAGAGGCAGCACAAATAGCTTGGAGAAGTGTTCCTCTACATGCAAAAGAACATCCACACCAACAACATCCAGTTTATTGCTAGTTGTCAAAGGAAATGGAGAACAGCTAATGTCACAAAGATGACTGGAAAAAAATACTTGATATGTCCAAGTGCAAAGGACTGAATTGAACTGAATTATGACAGTTTGGGATTTTGGTTTGTTTGGGGGGGTTGGGGGGGTTTTTTTTGTTTTGTGTTGGTTTTTTTTTTTCTTTTTTTTTTTTTTTTTGGGGGGGGGGGGGGGGGGAGGGTTGTTTGTTTTTTGTTTTGTTTTTGTTTGGTTGGGTTTTTCTTAATCTATGGTTCCAGACACAGAAACAATTTTAAAGTGCTGTAAGACGCACCATGTCAAAGTATCACACAGAAACTCATTTCAACACTTCTAATTAAATGTGGAGGGGTTTCTTTGGGCCTGCTATAGCAAAAAAAAAATACTGAGTGGATACTGAAGGATCCTGGCACTACCCTTCTGCAGAGGTAAACACAGAAGTACCAAGTGAAGACAACAGCAGATGCACTTGCTTAACTCTTCAAAATAAAAATTCGATCAGTTACAGCAGTTTTAAGACTTATTTCCCAGGCTAGATCCAACTCTGACATATCAGAACTCTGTCCTCAACACCTTGAAGGCTGCAGCTTTCCAGTGCTGCTAGTTACTCATATTGCTCTTGCAATATTACTTACGGTACCTTGTGTGATTTCTCCCCAACACATCCATACAAAGCTCAGATGTCCCTGCCTGAACTGCTGGATCTCTCTAATGGCTAGTGTATCTTGCCTGATAAACCCCCAGATTTCTTTGAGAAGTGTCAATTTACTGGAGATTTTCTGTTGTACTATCTGAAACACAGTAGCAGGACAAAGAAAAAGTAATAATGAATCAAAAAATAAGTGTTATCTAAGGTAAAAATTATTTCATGTTATAGATCCTGGATAGCATTCATTAAACTCTAGCTCAACCCCACCTCACCTCCTTGTTTCACATCCACTATCCATTGGAGAATATCTACTGACATTTAAGTTGATATCCATCTTCCCACTCCTCCTTGCTAGGAAGTACCTACCTGCCCAGTCATTAGTAATGAGAATTAAATTACTTCTTTACCAGAATCCTAGCTGGGTTCAGCAAAAGCATGGTCTTACTAACATATAGAGATAAAGAAGAAGAACTTCAGCTACCTTTCCCTTTGAGTAGAAAAATAAATATTTTTTTCTAAGAAAATTCTTTTGAGCTAGGAAATTATCCAGAGTATAAAAGTCAATTAACCATAACTAACCACATGGTAAGTTTCTTAATACACCAGAGAAGCTGAGGATCAGTATAAGAGCTGTAAATAGAGAATAAATCAGTGACAGGAGAGGACGGGTTTTAATGCAAGTGGGTCTGTCAGGCTGCAGAGGTCCCCACGATGTTAATATTTTCATAACTACTTTTTAGCTCATGTTTCATTAGTGATACCAGTTATAATGTGTGGCACGTAAATCCATGCAAGTTTCACTGACAATAAAATAATTTGGTCATCAACCTGCTGAAATACAAAAATGGTGACTTTTGGTCCCATTTTTTTATTGCATCATTTCTTCCAGCAAAACAAATGGAAGAAATTCATATAATAAATCTTTTCAAACTAACCCAACACGGAGTCTAAATATCTATTATGTTTTGTTTAGAGTTCAAAAAGAATCCAGGAAGACCCATTGGCACAGCCTGTTGCTGGACACTCTCCAAATATTTTTTACATATGTATTTTTACTTGGCAGTTTGTGCTATTGAAAATGTAAGTCATGAATAAAGATTAATATGCTTTGCATATGATGAAATTAATTGTTTTCTTCTAACTTTTCTTCTAATTTAAGTAAAACGGCAATGACACAGTTCAGAGATCTTTTTCTCAGTTGCTTCTATTTGCAGATCACTTCATAAGAGAAGAAAGGTGTTCTTGGTCAGTTCTGCATACCAGATTTTCCAAAGGCATCTACGAAACACTAGACATCAGTAAGGATATTTTTAGGTCCCTTCCCAAGTCCATTACAGTCAGAAATAAAGCGTAGTTCTCGTTTAGTGGTAGATAAATCAAAGTATTTAGTCAGAAAACTACACTTTAAAGAACAGTGTTTCCTTCAATTTACAAAACCTGCAACCAGTAGCACTAACTCCAGTGATGCAAAAACCATCTCTGCACTCACTGATGTTACTGAGTGATGGCCACACAAGCATATAATCTGTGTAAATTGTTTAGCAAGCAGAATTGAGAAGTTACTGTTTGCACGTTTTTATTTGCTCTGACAAGCAAGGCTGCAGTGTGCTGAGGCATGGAAAGATTAACCAGCCCCTTGTTCAACTGCACTGAACCCATCTTTGTGTACTCATTTTTGCTGGAATGACCTCAGCTCATATGCCCCAATGACCGGGTTTGCTGCTTTCAAGGTTATGCGTCTTCTTGTAATCAACTAATAGTCCTTATCTTCTCCACCACTTCCAACTGACAGGCCTTCATTTTCTAATAGAGATGTTAATCCACAGAAGCATAACCTACCTTTCCCATTATTAAATTTCCTATCTTTACTATTTTGTTTCACAAAGTCACGCAATTGCTTTCATGCATTATGTTTATGATCACCCTCACTAGTTTTTACCTCCTGACTTTGTGGCATGAATAAGCTGCAATCAGTACATTCTTTTTTTTTGTGCTACAGCTATTAGTAAGACCAAAGCCCAAGACTACATATGTCTGGAGTATTACCTAGTAATCTTACAACACCCTGACTGTTTTATCTTTTGTCTTGGCCCATTTTTGTCTCTCTTTTCCATAACTGTTTGTCCCCAGATGTGATTGTTTAATTATTCTGTCCTCAAAAAAAAATGTGTTTAAGAGGATTTATTATTATTTTGATAACAAAGGGGTCTGCAGTTCATCTGTTTCATTCTCTTTCTTCAAATTCAGTTATTTTAAACACCATTCTCCAGTATTCTGGTGTCAACTAAATTAAATAAAAAACCTTTCTCACTCCATGGCTATCAGATGTCTGGAGAGGAAATAGTTTTATCCCTTTCAGGCGATCATATTAAAATGCTTTAGCTTGCCTTCCAGACATAGAAATCCTCATTTTCATGCAGTTATTTCTGTTAACCATTCTTTTTTTTTTCCCCTCTACGTTCTTTATTATCAGCCTTACTAAAAACTGAAGTGAAGTATTCATTAAGTTTGGAGGCAACATCCACATTATCTTTAATCTCCAATTAGAAAATATCTGCTAACAGAGAATAAAGTCAAGCAGAAAATGACATTATTATGAGGCATTTAATTTCAGATATAGATTGTGAGGCAAATGCTATTTCTGGTGGTGAATCCTTAAACAATCACAGAGCCATCAGGAATAGATGCTATTTAGATGGAATTTCAGTAATTAGCAAGGACGTAATATAAGAAGTTGCTCTAGGGGCAAAAGAATAAGCTGAGGAGAGACAGCTATTTAGTTCTAATTAAATGGAAAGATAAGTAAAAGGAGATATAGTCCAAAGATTCAGTCTCACGTGTACAAGCTTTGATTATTACTGAATCACAGAATGGATGGGATTGGAAGGGACCTCTAAAGATCATCTAGTCCAACTCATCTGCTAAAGCAGGTTTACCCAGAACAGATGGCACAGGAATGTGTCCAGGTGGGTTTTGAATGTCTCCAGAGAAGGGGAGTCCACAACCTCTCTGGGCAGCCTGTTCCAGTGCTCTGGCACCCTCAAAGTAAAGAAGTTTCTCATCATATTCAGATGGAACCGCTCCTGTGCTTCAGTCTGTACCTGTTGCCCCTCATCCTGTCGTTCGGCACCACTGAAAATAATCTAGTTCCACCCTCTTGACACACACCCTTAAGATATTTAGAAGCATTTATAAGGTCCACTCTCAGCCTTCTCCAGGCTGAACAGACCGAGCTCTCTCAGTCTCTCCTCATAAGAAAGGTACTCTAGGCCCCTCATCATCTTCTCAGCTCATTGCTGGACTTCTTCCAGTAATTCGTTGTCCTTCTTAAACTGGGGAGCCCAGAACTGGATGCAGTACTCCAGATGTGGCCTCACCAAGGCAGAGTAGAGGGGGAGGATAACCTTCTTCGACATGCTGGCCACACTCTTCTCAATGCACCCCAGAATACCTTCCTCCCAGTTTGGTATCATCAGCAAACGTACTGAGGGTGCAACTCAGTCTCTGCATCCAGGTCACTGATTAACAGGTTGAACAGGACTGGACCTAATGCTGATCACTGGGGAAGCCCACTAACTGCAGACCTCCAACCAGACTATGCACCATTGATCACAACCCTCTGAGCTATCCTGTCAGTCCATGACTCATCTCACCATGTATTCATCCAGCTCACACTTCCTGAGCTTGCCTACAAGGAGATTGTGAGAGATGATGACAAAAGCCTTGCTTAAGACAAGATAGGTAACATCCACTGCTCTTCCCTCATCTACCCAGACAGCCATACCATCACATAAAAGGCTATCGGGTTGGTCAGGCATTATTTCCCTTTGGTGAATCCACACTGACTACTCCTGATAACCTCCTTCTCCTCCACATGCTTGAAGAGACCATCCAGAATGCGTAGTTCTATCACCTTTCCAGGGATGGAGGTGAGGCTGACTGGCCTGTAGTTTCCTGGGTTGTCCTCCTTGGCCTTTTTGAAGACAGAAGTGATGTTGGCTTTCTTCCAGTCCTCAGGCACCTTTCCTGTTCTCAAAGACCTTTCAAAGATGATGAAGAGCAGCTCATTAAAGGAATAATTTGGAAATTAAAAAGGTTTAAGATTTTAATATGGAAGAAACTTGAAATTTCTTTCAGTGTTTCTCAAACTCCTTTTTCAGTTAATTATCATGAAGCAATAAAGCATGGAACAAGGTGTCTCTCATATATGGGACACATCTATAGGACTGGCCAGAGGGCTGGGAAAACAGGAAGAGGTATGACCTGTTTGCATCTCATAGATGCATTATCTGCATTTTTCTCTATGCAAAGTGTACCTTTATGTATATTTTTAGCTGCAGTATGTCAAGAAAGCACATATATATACTATATATAGGAAGATAAGTCCATCAAAAGTTTTCTGCCATCCCTCTACCTTCTCTTTCTGACCTACAGACTTCACTACCAACTTTGGGAATATTATTGAAGTGCTTGGTACAAATGCCAACTACTGCTGCATACTAGCAGATCAGCTTGCCCAATTTTTGTTATTACAAATGTGGCAGTCTCAACCATTTTGCAGAGGCCCATGGCTGATCAGCAGCCTGCCAGTGACTACCAGGAGCTGGCCAGCAGCCTGGCACCTGCCTTGTCTCACTGTCTCTTGGGGTAAAGTACAGTCATCCATGACAAGGACTTATATTGAATTTGCACTCCACACACACAGCCAAAATACAAAGACCTGCCTAGAATTAAGACAGTACTAGTACAAAAGCCTAGGCCAACTCTCTCTATTCATTGTGCACAAGAAGAAGAATGATGAACTTCTGACTCTAATTGACCCCACTGAATGTCCTCCAGCTCAAGGCAAGCCTGTACACATGCTGCTGAGGCACTGGATCAGACAGCTGTGAGCATGATCATCTGCTGACATTGGTGGACAAGGCCACAGAAAGGGCAGGTCCTGTCCCTGTATCAGCATGCCCTGCAGAAGCATTGTGTGTGCGACAAGCACCTCCAGGAGGTCCAGTACACAGGCTTTACATACACTGCCTCGTCCATTATGATCCACAAGGCTAACCTCCACCTCACTAAATGACAGTACTATAGAAAAAGCTAAAAGTTGTACTTAAATCAGAAATGGCTCACTAATGAAGCCATTTCACCAATCCTGAGTTTCATTTAAAAGGATTCTGCTCTGAAAGTTAGACCACAGCCGCAGTATGGGAGTGATGAGAAGATGAGAGCAGCAGAGGTGAAGTGCTCTCCAACAGCAGGAGTCCCTGAAAACATTCTGTCTGACTCATTAGGAATTATTCTTAAACTGAGTGGAGAAAACTGAGTCATAAATGACTCATCCACTTACCAGATGGGAGGAAAGCATATATGAAATTTGGGACTGCCACTTGGTGAACATCATGAGCCACTACTGCTTGAACTGTGAGTCAGCTTCCCTGCCTGCCACAGACTGAGGAGCATACAGAGGGACAGATGTGGAAGCCACAAACATCTTCACCTTCTGGCTAGTCCCCTTTGCAAAGTGTATCACAAAGGAAAGGTGTTCAGAATATGACTTCTACCTCCATTTAGCTACCACACAAGCACGGATGTTAACCGGCCTTATCCAAATCAGGCTTATGTCATAACTTTTACACAATTTTAAACAGATAATCAGTAAAAACTCAGGAGATGAAAAAGATATTGTCATGTCTGCTCTGTTGCAGGTAAATTCTTAGCCATTAAATACACACTTGTATTTCACTACCAAAGCAAAATTGGTCATTAAAGCTGGTGAGCAAAGCCAGAAATCTGTAACCTCGCACATCACAACTGTTCCAATAAAACTGGAAAACTGAGGCAGAGAGAAGGCAACAGCTACTCATCTTCAGTGGCACATGCCAAATTTCAGGATTATGCACTTCATCTTTTAGAATCAGAAATCTCAAAGAGCAGAAAGACTAAATTCAGAGTGTGGTTTTACATCAACCCCTTTATTTGACCTCCCATTTTCCATACTCAAAGCCTCTCTGAGCTGCCTGTGTACATGCTGGAAAGTCCGTAACATCCAATCCAGTCCTTGACGCCCTAAGCAGTTTGCTCTGAGATTGGAAATTTACTATAAATCAGCTTCAGGCTGACATCTAAAAACACAAAGCACATAGCTGTCTATCCTTTCTCCAGCCTGACATCTGACAGTTCAAGGACACTCAAGGGTCCATCAGCCCTTTACTACTTATTTACTTACTAATGTCATAAGCAGCTTAGTCAGACACAGCTGTAAGTTTTTTGTCTTTAGTCTTACAGTCCAAATTTTCCAGATTTCCACCTGAGTGACTGCAGCAATCTCCTCAGCAGTGCATTATTCTGCAGCTTTAGCAGAACAATATTCACTTGACATATACTTGTATTGGGAGTTGAAGATGTAGGGATGTACGTGAATGAAAAGTATTTGGAAACCAGGGTCTAATAGATCAGAATTTAAACCTCAGCTTACTGTGGTCACTGTATAGATGGGTATGTCCTTCCAGTCATGGTACAGTTACCCTACTGTAAGCATGATACAGATTTTCATAACTCCACAGTCAAAATCTCCACATTATTGCTTGTCACAGCCACAGAAATTAGTCTTCAAAGGACACTGGAAGTTCCTGCTGACCATCTGAAATGTGATTTTCCAACCATTAGCATTGTGTCAGCACTATTGTTTCACCTTGTGTTAAACATTTAACTTTTTGCCTTAAAAGATTTGGGAATCAACCTACCAGATGTGAAGAATTAAAGCTGTTTATTTAGCCCTGGTTTCAAGCAATAAGGTCTCCTGAATATGAGTGGGCTTAGCAGAATACTGCTAAATTTTCCAGAAGTGTGGTGTCTGATTAAAGCCTAGTCAGAGTTATAAGATCTGGAAGACATTGCTTTTGTACTGTCCCATTGAGCACTACATTAAAATAAATTATAAGGTTTGTGCTTTGGCTTCTTTCTCTGTGAAACACTGAACTGTAAAGCAATTCAAAACCGTGTTCAAGAATTTCAAAATCTATACGTAACTCTTGGGAATGGAATACAAGGAAAAACAGAAAACATTGCTTTTGAACTGTATGTTTTAGAATGTTAGAAATTAGAGATTTACAGAATCTGACGTAGTAACAATGGCAGAAGAGGGGACATCTGAAACTCCCAAAAGAACTGAAGTCTGCCTCTGAGTTAGCCTGTTCCTCTCTGTCTCTAAGACAAGCCAGTAATTCCTGAATTTTCCTCGCTTGTACTCAGAAACTGAGTCCAAAAATGAACGTGAGTTTCTTTAAGGAGTGGAGTAGTTTTTACTAGAGAACAGGTACTACAAAATCAGCCAGTGGGAGCCAAGTTGCCTCCTATAGCTATCTGGAATGAACATGTGCTGCTCAGATTAAATGCAGTCCTTGATATGGCCACAGCAGATACATAAAGCTACAGAGAATCTAAGGTCTCCTACTGTTGATAATGACTCATATCCTCTCTTTTTCATATAAGACAGCAAGTTCCAGCTATTTATGGTACAGCCCATTAAAAATTTCTTTTCATGAAGAAAAAAATGCTGTCAGTTGCCATTCAGGAGTTGATGTAGGAGGCTTGCCAGCACGTTACAGAAATTATTAGAGAAAAATACTATAATCACAGAGCCAAATGTTTCTTCTTAAGCCCTTTAAGATAGCAGATGTATAATCATACGCAGAATCTTTTGTCTCTGAAGATTCTGCTCAAACACAGATCACCCTAGAACAAAAGGGTGAAAAACACGGCATGAATTACATCAGTCCACTCAGTTCTATGCTTTGTATCTCATGTACATAGAAACTCTTTCCCCCACAACACTGCAGGATGTGAATGTACCTATACCACTGTGGAACTGGATACAGAAGGAGAATAATGGTGTGTGTGCTTGCTGCTTACTCAAGTTACACTCAACATCTTGCAGGTAAAGGGGAAATACTACTTAAATGCAAAGCTACAATTTACATTACTTTAATTACAGCCTTAACAGTCTAGTCAAGTAAATATTTGTCCAGTTAAAATGCAATACTAATATTTATAGTTCAAATTTTACCAAGTCAAAACTTATATACACAAGCTTTCTGCCATCTACCCATTTCTCTGGTGTTTTCCTCAGCCTTTCACTGTCCCTTTGGGTCCTACGGTCAGTCACTTCGGTCTGCTACAATATAGGGAGACCTCAGTGTCCCTAATCTTCACTGGGAGGAGCACAATGGTGGTGAGATGATGTTGATGGGGTGGGAGGAAAGGGAGAGTCTTCTCTTTCGCAAGGAGTCTGATATTATGTTGACAGTTTCTTCCTCCTCACCCTACGGACAACTTGGGGCTATTTTTATACATTTTCTAACATGTTTTTACACCTTGTTCTTTCACCAGGTGTTTCTACCTGGTGGTTACTTCCTATAAATATTTTATACAATGGGGAAAAAAAAAACATCAACTAGAGAATTACTGTGCTATAAGAATTTAAAATAAATCCCACAGTTATTGCTGGCAAATTTCAGTTGTGAACTGAGTCAGCAGTCTATTAAAAAGATTAAAAGACATTTCTAGGTAAAAGTGCTGACTTCTCCCCATGCAAGTGGAATAAATTTTAATAGATGCCTTGTTTTTTCAGTTATAATTTTTGACTGATTTATTGTATCCAGATGCTAAACACTGTTCATATTTTGCTACACATACAACAAGGGTTCCCCGTTGCACAATGTAATTCATTTCAAAGTAGTCCCTGATTGCTGAGGGATGGTTTATAAAATCAAAATTGCCCTTTAAAAATATCACCAGGCAGTAAATTTTACAAGTGCTGAGCTTCAGTAATATAGGAAATTAGGTGTTAGGAGTCTTGAGAATGATATTGACTGATCTCTCCAGAGTCATATTCTGCCATCATTCCCCTTGGAATCAACAGGAATTTTGAATGAAAATCAATAGCAGGATATTATGCTGCGATTAAATGCCTCAGGGATGATGTATATAGTGGAAAAAAAAAAAAAAATCAGAAAATTCATGACAGGATTATTGACAGTATAAACACCAATAGAGGAACTGCAGTTTTTCTGTTACAAGGAAATTTTCACAGAATCACAGAATGGCCAAGGTTGGAAAGGACCCACCAAGATCACTCAGTCCAGCCCCTTGCTCAAGCAGAGTCATCTGCAGCAGGTTGCCCACACTCATGTCCAGTCAGGATTTGACTGTTTGCAAGGACAGCAACTCTATAACCTCTCTGGGAAACCTGTGCCAGTGCTTGACCACCACTTCCATGATGAAAGTGCTTACTAAACTGCCTATCGCTATTAAGAACTGATCATAAAAGTCATGGTAAAGTGAGAACAGACAAAGGTATTTTTCAAGTAAGAAATTATATATGCCTGTGCCATCAGATCTTTTCCCACATAATTTCAAAGGGTAAATTTTGATTCTTCATTGTTAAGTGGTCAAGGACAGTTCTGACATGTTGGTCTTCGGAGACACAGAGAGAGCATCTGCCATCTGTACACACAACCTCCGACCAAAATATTTATACCTAGAAAGGACAAAGATGGACAGGAGATGTCACTACCCGGTTGTGAGTCCCAAGGGATGGTTACTCTGTAAGAATAGAACATATACATTGCTTTTACCTAAACAGGTACATAGACTCAAACTGCAAATGACAGAACAACATAGACAATGCTAGAAGACAACACAGGATCCATTTTTCTGACTGTGATGCTAAACTAAGGTTGTCCATGTCAAGAGCCACAATTGAAGACCAAAAGAAAAGGCAATTGCACTATTCAATGGAACAAGTATTTCCATTGTCAAAGGGAGCAGAAATCAGTTCTCAGGTCCACCTATGCAACCACCCCAGTTTCTGGTACTCTGCAGGATTCTTGACTGTGAAATGGTCACAAAGAAAAGGATTTCCTAAACTGGAATTCTCACAGTCCTGTTCTGGGGAAGAATTGATCAATAATAAAGCCCCCAAAAATTAAAAATAAAATAAAAAAAAAAAAAAAATTTAAAGGGGCTTCAGAAGGTCTCTAGTCCCAATTTCTGCTCAAAGCAGTGTCAGCTACGAGGTCAGATTGCTCAAGACTTTATCCAGTTTGATTTTTTCAAAATTAAACTTGCAAATGACTCCTCTGAAGTACACATATCAGCAGAGAAACTGGCAAACTACCAGAAGGTAGCTGACTAACAATCTACTGCTGAACTGGAAAAAAATACATTGAAACTGCCAGCGCCAACGTCAACAGACAACTCAGGATTCAAGATGCTTCCGAACGACTATGAAATTTCCTGGATGTTTGTTACAGCACTTAAAGATGAGACAATGAATTCCAATTAATTTGTGCACAACACTGGGCTCAATGAGACATATTTGAAATAACAGTTCTGCGCTTTAGAGAACTCCATCCTCTGTCATAAGAAAAATTACTGCAGCAATAAAGCAATTTATATGGCTTAGACTTTAGGGCTCAGACTTTAAGGTTTCTTGCTCCAAACTGATGTGCAGTTTGGCCCACAGGGACTCTTAACCTGATACTTTTCTGCCACACTGGTATTAATCAGAGTGATGTCTTCAAATAAACTTTTTCTGAATCAGGTATTTGGCCAAACCACATTCAATGCAAGAGGAACATGAGGCAAAAAGTAGGAATGGGACAGATGTTCTGCCCAGGGTCAGAAGTGCTTCTGCTTTTGGCCAGATCATTCTGAAAATGTAAAAGGGAATTATCGCATAACATCTGGGAATTCTGACACATCCCTATACCCTACCACAGACTAATAACAAGTTTCACATTTGGAAAAAAAAAAACAACACACCACACCCACAACAAAAGGTGAGCAGAAACAGGATGTAGAGAAGAAGCATTTAGAAAAAATCCTCAAGAAATTTCCAAAGCTTACAATAGCCCCAGCATGAAAAAAAATCAGGTAGCATCTGAAAGTTTACAAAATCTGTAAGGCAGAAAAATAAAGGTCGAAACTGTTTCAACAACAACAGAAACCAATCACACCAAAACCAAGCCACAGATAATGGCTTGTGAAATCTGAGAGCATGCCATGCCAATGACCTTTCCTTTCTTCCAAGATATTAAGATACAAGAGACCCTTAAACTGTAAACATCTTGGCAGTGACTGCCTCTCAAGCACCTGGATTTATAATAATAAACAAGATGCCTCTTCACATTCTCTTTTGCTGTATTCTCATTTCATTGCTTGCTGTTCCTATTACAGAAATTATGCAATTCTAAGAAGAAAAATCAGAACTTAATCTTCTAAAATGTCTTTCTTCCCTCCCCTCAAAAGCATCCAAAGCTCCCATTAATCCCAATGTGGAAAAGATGATAATACCTAAATGTTGGAGAGAGTATAAAGGATGTGAAACATAATCTAAGATTCACTGACATGTAAGTTCAGAGTGTTTGCATTTCATCACGCATCTTTTCATCTGATTGTGTTTAACTTTTCATATGTTTGAAAAATTGGAATAATAGAATCATCACCTAGCAATAGTTGTATTAATGGATAACATGTATTTCATTAGACTGGTGATGAACTATATAGTTTGTAAAAGTGTTACTGTATATATGGGATTAAGGGTTCTTACTTGAAAGAATTATAAAAAGTTACATGGATTACTACATTAAAAACACTGCCTGAACACAAGCATATCTAAGGCTGCTTTGTATTACTTCTATAGTTAAAGTGGAGCCCTATTATTCTAGTTACCAAAACATAACCATGAGTCTTTCTCACTCTCAAAAATAAGAATGATTTTATCCCTGAGCAAGCCCATGTTATAAGAAAAAAAAATTATAAATCAAGTGGATTATAGATTTGGCAAAGAATCAGGAAGCCTTGGAGGTTTTGCAAACAATAAATTGCTGGTTAAAAAAAAAAAAAGTTAGTCACATACTTGTATCACATACATGTTTTGACAGAACAAAGACAGTCACTATTTCCTTTTTGCAGGATTTGCTTCTATTCTACCTGTTGTTAACTTGGAATTCAGTTCTCCCCACATTCCATCATGTAGGGATGAAGACCTCCGTAAAACATTCTAACTTTTGCACATTAAAAAACAGAAAAGAAACCACAATTAAGCTCTAAAAAACAAATGTTAACTCAGCAACTTCTTACTTGAATATACACTGAGAACTGAAAAAGCTATTGACTTCAATGGCTAAGATAAATCTTCCAGCTTCTCTTGGTTCTTCTAGGAAATCAGCAGCCCAGGCAAGGAGTAAGCAACTCTGCCTGGCATTGCACCTGCCACAGGTGAACATCTGCAAGCAGGTGCTACCATAGACCAGGAGAAACATGGTAATGACTGCTACAGAAGGCACCAGTTCTTCAGTCCCAGACCAGCTCCATTCCAAACATCTGGCCACTAGTCAGTCGGATCAGATGTGGCACTTCTCCATACACAGATAATCAGGAGGTTGGAGGGTCTCACTCGGAGTGCTGGGACTGGCTAATGAACAAGTCTGTTCAAAATAATGAGGAAGCTCTACCTCTAGATCTTGTCTGGACCTATCTTTGCCATCCCTAAAAGCTACTGCAATGTCAACACAAAACTAAAATCCCACTAAAGAAATCAGGAAGTTGGGATAAAATTCTAGTGAACAAAGGAGCAGCAGCAGCAAGAATCTCTGCTGGCAGAGGGAGTGAGAGGCCCAACTTGAACGTGCAACTTAAACCATGGAAGATAATCTGCATGCCTAAAATACAGATACTAAATTATTTCCTTTAAGAGCTGGATACTTTTAGAAGAGAAACTTACTGAGGATGGCAAAGAGTGAGAAACAGACAGGAGAAATGGCTAATACAGGAAATAGTCTGGGTAAGAGCAACCCATTATTTAAATACTAATATATACAACAAATAGTACCTACAATAACACTACAAACACTAACATTATTAATAGCAGTGCTCACCTCTCCTGGAAGCCAGCTTTCTTTCTTTCTCTCACTTAAAGCTTCATTGGCATGACTATATTAATGGCTAAGTGTTGCTGCAGGTATAGAGAAAACACCTGTGTGCATGAGACCCTCCTTCCCTCATGCAGCAACAAGAGCAGACCTTTACTTTTAGGAAAAAAAAGCTTTCAGTTGCCGTGCTTCACTGGGCATCAGCTGTATGGTCCTGTTATAATGGACCCCCTGGGGAAAGCAGAGCAAGGAAACTATAAACAGCAAGAGATACTTCCACTCCTTTGAGGGAGGAACCTAGACATAAGTGACAACAGTCACATGAGTGCACAATGGCTTTAGTTTGTTTAATTTTTTAATGCCAGACAAAAATGAATGGGCTTCAACAGACCACATGGATCTCATCTAATACTACACTGCTATGTAAAAGAGCAAGCTCCTTCCCCTTACCCTAAGTACTGCATTACTGCTGCTTCCCATGTATTAGTGCAAGTGTTTCTGCAGCCACATGGTGAGCTTATCAGAAAACTGATTTTAGCTGGAACTGAGCCAAACCAACCAAACACCTGATTCATTTTCCATCAGCATGAATTCTTGCTCCAGCATGCTGTGTCTGCATTTGACAACAGCCCAAAGGACAGGGCAAAACTTGTGGGAGAGATGAAGGGGAAGTCAGGACCTCTCTTTTCAGCAGAAGCCTGATTGAATGGAAATTCCAGCCATGAACTGTACATCTTCTATCCTCAGTTCAGATGTATTGAAAAAAAGGCCTTATTGATTAAAATCAGAGATGCTTCGTTCAGTAATGCATCTTTGCTAATAGATAAGTACTTACAATTTTCTTTAAGCATGTAAGTTTACTGAAGCGAAAAGTAGCACTGTTCTTGTCATTCTAGAGGTGAAATTTGGTATAAACGGTGCACACTTCATAAGAGAGCCTGCTTTGGAGACCAAAATAATAGCTCTGTAGTCAGTGCTCCAAAACATGAAAGCAATGGCTGGGTATGCTATTGAATGAATCCTAGGTGGGGAGTGAATTAATCAGTGTAAAAATCTCAGTGCATTAAGTAGAGAAACTAAAGGATCTACAGTTGAAATTGTTAATGTAATTGTCTTCTCAATATATTTCCATGGTACAGCCAATCCTTCATATCTCTCTGAGGTATCACCATTGTTCAGGATTCTTCAGGGAAACTAACCACATCTGAAGCGCTTTAGTTTCACATAATTTGAATATATCTGCAACTAAAGCTTTTCAATTTCATTACTGACCAAAAAGCACAATCTAATTTCTTCAGTCCTATTTCTTCTGTAGTCACATTTTCATGTGTATTCAAGACCAACGTGATAATTTATCATGCAGAAGTGGTTATGCAAAACTCTGTCTTTTTCTACCATGAGAGGGTGTGGATGCGGGAACTTATATGCATTTCAACAAGAAACCTGAATGCAGAAAAAAAACCCAGCTTATTTCAAAATGTCATTCCTATGACATTTTTGCCTTTTTTGGAGACACATGTCTTGTTTAAAAGATGCAAGCACTTTGGAGCTCACAGCTCCCCAAGGAAATGGAAATGAGAGTCTGATTCCTTGCAGTTGCATAAAAGTACAAAACACTCAAGCATTAAATCTTAACTTTGTTTCATTATTGCTGAATGCCAACTTTAGGATCTTTACTCCTTAAACAACTTCAGTTCCTACAACATCCCACCAACTAGACCTTCCATGATATAAAACCGATCTCTTACTACTGGACTTGCAAAAGCCACAATGAAGCATTCTCAAATCTTGTGGCTGATTTAGATTGCTAATGAAACCCCTGAATCACTTGTCACAAAACCTGTGATTACACCAACTCCATTTGTAGATGCTTGATTGCAACTGAAATGAAATTCAGGAGGTATTCAACTGTGCATAACAATTTAATTAAATCATTCCAACACTTGACATCGTAGATACTCATAACACTGAGTTTTGATCCCAGAATTTCTTACATTTCAGCTCTCTGTGTCTTGAATGGAAGCTCAGTTACATATTCAGTACTAGACATGAAAGAAAACAAGAAGAGTTCTGGTTATAGAATATCCTGCCTTTGAAAAGGATGCAATAGACATAACATAGATATTCTTAAAATCAACCACATTCACTCAAGCAGGACTGCTGCAATGTCACTAGTATAATAAAAGACAACACCTTTAAGGAAATGCATGCACTTGAAACTACTGGATATCTGTATCCCTTCCTTCCCATTCTCTAAGTGACATGGGCATTTACTTGCAACTGGAAGTTTCCCCGCTAGAAAGCAGCATCTCCAGCAGTACAGCATGCCCCAGAACTCAGTAGTCCAAAAGAACTGGCAGGTAAAGGCACTATAGCCATCTACATGTTCTTCCCAGACCACAAAACTATTGGCTTGTCATCCTTCAATGCAAAATGGAAGTTTTCCACCTTCTCCCACCACTATAGCAGTTTTCTTCACATCTGTGCCCCACTCATTCTGATCCGAGAACTAATAATACAAGACTGGCCTTGGTTTCTCCCACAGCTTCAATTTGACCAGTCCAGTACAAAGGCATTTCTAACCCTAGGATGTTCTCATTTAATAAATGCAAGTTTCTAGTAGTCTCATTATGCAACACATGAGATATAACATTATAGTCACTCAATTCAGACCACAGGGGTAAAAAGGCCTCTAAAAACACTTGGCGAAGCTATATAGAACCTATATACTATCCAAAATGGGCAATTGTTTGTGGAAAGTTTTTGTGATACCCATTGCCTTTTTGTCTTCTGAGTTACACCATCATCTATGGTACACAAAACTGAACTTCTATAAGAGGCAGAAACAGATTGATCTTATCCTATTAAGAATGAAATGGCAAGATGTTAATGCCCATAAATCCATGCTAGAAAAATAGCTGCATTTCACAAGTGAAAAAATATTTTTTAAATTCTAAAATGGTAGAGCAACCCTTATCATTGTAGCATATAAGTGAATTAAACAAATACCTAAAGCAACACTCCTCTCTCCTAACTGCAGTGCTCTTCTGCTGCTGTCTGCTGCACCACTCTGTTAACTTCAAGTTATTTCTGTATCTACAGAAACACATGCTCACATTATTGTTCTTACTCTTGTTAAACAAACCTGCACACCATAAAGTCACAGTGCTGTAAAGGGTGTTGCAATGCCTATTGTCATCAAGTAATATTTAGGAAGAAATATCTGTTTAAATTTATACAAGTGATACTAAAGAAATAGGATCTCCTTCAAAAAAAGTATCAATGATTCCACAAAAATCAGAGGACACAAAATCTTGTTGTCCATCATACATATACTTACATATGTGTATATACAGGTGTACATATATATGTGTATATATAAGTATTGCTAGATATTCCCATTTTTTATATCCAGTTTGATTGAGATTCTCTAACATATTACACAGATAAAACTAGAAAGATTCCTTGCAGTCAGCATTTTTAATAGATTAATGCAATTTTTTGAATGGCAAAAACAAGCCAAAGAGATAAAGTCAAGAATAAGTTATCCATAGTTTGAGGCTGGAACTAAGTACATTATATTAACCTATACTTGGTGGACAATGATGTAGCCTGTAGCCTCTAAAGAAAGTACTTTCTCTATTTCTCTATGTGCACTAATCTCACTTGCAACATATTAGAAAGATCAGCCTTTATCTTTAATGATTGCTTTTCAAAAAAAAATAAAACAAAGATATCAACAGTAATTTATCCATGCTGCAAGTGACATTCTATCTGTCCTTTGTAAACAAATACATAATGCATTTAATCAAGTAACCCTAGACTATGTTGTTATTCAGCATTAGAATATATTTTATCAGTGCTCATTTCCAGTTTCATTTGAAAAAATAATTCATTGGCTTATGGAATTAATTGTATAAAAAAGAAACTATGTCACTATATGTCAAAAGTAATGCTAGACATAGCTCTACTCAGCTTTGGATGTGCAGGATTCTGAAAAATATTCTAAAAATCAGACTTACAGGTTACACGACCTTTTCTAAAGTGAACAATTAACATTCAATTCAGGCAAAGAGATGTATTTCTGAAGACTTAAAGACAATCAGTCACAAATTTTGCAGTGCTCCCCAAGTATGTGCTAGAAACTAAATGGCTACATACAATGCACGTGGCAAACAAAGACTGGAAAAAATTCTGACACATTTTGATTGCCTTAAGGAGCAATAGGTTTTTTCCTATGACAGTGGAGAATTTATCTGCCAGTACCTGTACAGGGGACATAAGATGAAAGACATAACATATAACAAGGCTTAGCATATTTTAAAAGTTTTTGGTCAAATGCTGTAAGTGGATTTGCTTTAGTGGAATCAAGATTCCACATGAGGGAACAGAAGTCAATAATGACTTTGAACCCCTTAGTCACACTGATCTTCACAGAAAATCAGATTATTTGCTAATAATATTACCTAAACTTACCTGCACTGTTATGCAGTAGGCAGTATCTCATGCTTACAGAAAGCTGAAGTTACCTTTAAAAAGAGTCCACCCAGGTATTTTCCACAACATGAGAACGTGAGAGCAATGGAAGCTGCTCACTGTTTAGCAGGATTAGGCCTTTATTTCTTAAACAGGAAAGTGACTATCTTAAGTAATCAAATGGCAGTCTAATTTTCAGGACAGTCACAAACTGTTACATTAAATATGAGGTAGACCAGCAGGGAATTCAGAAGGTAAAATTGCCAGATGACTTTTGAAGTGTATAATGCACCATGTTACAGGAACTAGACAAACAATTAAAATGTGCTCTATCCATCACCAGAAATTCCTGTCCTGATTCAAAACACAGCAAGTAATCTCAACCACGAAACTGAAGAGATTTAATTTCACAAGAAGAAACAACAGTTTCATATTTTCTGACAAAGTATATCATGTCCTTCTTCCACATTCAACCTTCATTGTTTCAGAGAAAGGGGAGAAACATAAAAGCCAATTCCTCATATTGGGGCTGGAGAAAGGGAAGAAGACCTCATATTGGGGCTGGAGAAAGGGAAGAAGACAGAAGAAACACTCTAGATCACCAAATAATACAGCGCAAACTAGCAAGGTCCAGAGCGGTCAAGAGAAGCATCTTGTCAGTCCCCACAGGCTCGAGCTTGTTAGCATCACAGAGGACACACTCCGAAATCTCCTTGTGCAAGTTCCTAACAACATGACCACCCCTGCCTTGTCATACCTCTCTTCCAGAGATTCATCATCATCTAGCTTAAGGTAACTTAAGTTCTAATTATGTCATTACTTTTCATTCAGCTTAAAGCATAGAGTTATGTCTTTAGACACTAAAATTAATTACTGTTCAGTAACATATAACAGTCTACAAAAATCACCTGCTTAAAGATAATGAAGTTTGTTCCTAGTTAAGGATTCTAGAGAAAAGGAAAGTGCAATTATCTTATTAAATTCCTTAGGATGGAGAAAATGTGTAATTCACATCTAAATCACAAGTATTTGCTTTCTTCTTTCTCACAAAACAAAAAGTTCCTGCTCCGGCAGGGGGATTGGACTGGATGATCTTTCAAGGTCCTTTCCAATCCCTAACATTCTGTCATTCTGTAATCCCCAAATGAGCCATATTTCATTGAAACTTACCTTGCATACCTCTCAAGTATAATAATTTGCCATGTATCTTCATGATTATACTGACATCAGTAATAACAATAGAGTCTCACAAAAAATAAAATCTCAAGAGATATTAAACAATCAGTGTAAATCATCAGTTAAAATAAGTATATTATTCTAGAATTAATCTTCAATTATAGATATATAGCAAAAACATCAATCTATATTCACACAGCCTTTGAAATTGAGTCCTTGACATTCAATTGTAGAAACGTGTGTCTTCATCACTTGGTTTAAACAAAATCCTTCAGCAAATTTTGTATCCAGTTTGCGAAGCAGCAAGAATATGACAGACACTGGAACAAGGCCCATCATCCGTTTATCAGACACGTCATGCATGGCCAGCATGTTGCTCTTCTTTAAACAGAGACCATTCTGGAGAAGTTGGTGTTTACTCACAGCAGCAAAATCTCCAAATCCCTCATCAGAGTACAGTCAAATAAATTCAAGCTCACATAAGCTTTCAAGCTACTACATGGGGCAGTATAGGGCCCACAACAAGTTCTTTCCATAAAAGAAGTTTCTGTAGCTATGCTTAAATACAGATTTCCATTAGTTTATTATTTCACTTTGCATACCTTCAGGTCAAGGTAACTAATTGTAATACAAGGTTCTACAAAGAGATCGCTTATTGCTGCTGCAGCTCTACCCTTTCACATATTTCACACAGCAAAGAGAGGGAATGCAAACAAAATATTGCTCAGAGTAATCCTAAATACATAAGACATGTCATACTGAGTCGTCTTCTTTACATAAGAATAGACAGGTAAGTACATGGAACAAGTAGGCAGGTACTTGGGAATATTCCCTCCCCACCCCCGGTTTGTGGCAAGTGGAAAAACCCTGCTGTGGCTTACTTCTGCAAATTACAAATTTCCTTTTTTAAAAGTGTCAGACAATTTCGTTTGAAGGACATTTCAAGATTTTTACCTTAAAATACAGTTGTACATGTGATTGGAAGATTCACCAATTAATTTTCAGTAATTTTCTTTATAGCCTGTTATTCATGTAAACAATTACAGAAAGCTAGAATTATTTCCTAATGCATCAGTATGATGCAGGACTAGCATACACTTTACTTTGTCTAATGGAAAGAGCTTTTAGGCTGTGTAAAATGCTAGTGATGGAACTGTCAATCATTCAAACAAATAAATAGCTTTTTTCCTCCAAATTATGCTTTCAGAAAATGCATAGCTACTTAACCTCAGTCCTTCACTACTTGTGAGCTGTTACTTCTGTTAAAGGTTTGTTATAAATAAGAGCCAATAAATCGATTCTGAGTCAATCAATCGATTTTATTTAGCAAGCGGTAATTAGGCAAAACAGCGCTGGGTGACCGGGGGAAGCTCAGTTCCACCAACAGGCACACCAAATCAACCTTTCGTATGTGCTTATATACGTTATGCGTTCGTTTACGTGCTGGGAATTTCCGCCTCTGGAACTTTTGTTATCTGTTGCAACATCCGAGCGCTTTGTTATCTGTAACACCATCTGGGAGTCCTATTATCTGTGGCACCATCCGGGAGTCCTGTTATCTATGACACCATCCGGTAGTCCTGTTATTTATGGCACCACCTGGTAGTCCTGTTATTTATGGCATTGTCTTTAACTACTACTACAAGGTTCTACAAAACATAATCAAACTCGCACAAGCACAGTTACTGCTTACAATAATATGCATAATACAATTGAATCCTACTCGATTTGTTCAACATTAAAAATTTTGACCATCACTTATTACAGGTTCTCTCACTCATATCCAGAAATCTTTATCTCCAGCTACCAGGAAAGTTCTGAGATCCACAAGTCATGAGTGTCTCTCCAGACTCTCTGAACCTGAACTTCAGACACCAAAATGTGGCAAGTACAGCCTTCCACCCACATCTGAACGCTGTTCAACACATCAGTCCCAGCCAGGTCACCAGACATCTGAAGAACACTTGGAAGTCTACAGCCTGCAGGCTGGAATTCAGGCAGCTCCTTTCTCCACATAACACAAGAGCCTGCCTCCACAGCCAGTCCTTTTGAGAGAGACTTCTCCCATCTGAGCTCCTTATACTCACCATCTAACAGAAAGAACTACTTGAACAGTACTATCAGACGCCTTTTAGAACCAAATCCTCCAAGACAACAGGTAAGCAAAGACTGAAAAGGCAGGGAACTGACAAAACTGAACCGGGATTCACATGCCTCTGTGGGGCAAACCAACTCATTGTTTTGTAAATTGAAAAGGCTAGTGATAAGCAGTTACAAAAGATTTCCTAACATGACAGTTTGTTAGGCAGCAGATAACCTGCTAACCTGGGACTATCTTCTCTTGTTGATGTCACTGTGTCAGCTGAAGAGTTTAACAAGCTATTTTGTCTCTAGCTGCTTAATGTTGTCCTTCTTGAAATAGAATCACCAAATAGTTTGCGTTGGAAGGGACCTTCCAAGGTCATCTAGTCCAACCCCCTGTAAGAACCAGGGGCATCTTCAAATAGATCAGGTTGCTCAGAGCCCCGTCCAGCCTGACCTTGAATGTTTCCAGGGATTAGGCTTCTACCATCACTCTGAGCAACCTATTTCCAGTACTTCACCACTTTGTAATAAAATTTCTTCCTCCTGTCCAACCTGAATCTCCCTTCCTTTAGTTTAAAACCATCACCCCTCGTCCTATCATAACAGGCCCTGCTAAAAAAATCTGTCCCCATTTTTCTTATAGCCCCCCCCCTCTCCTTTGAGTACTGAAAGGCCACAATAGGATCTCCCTGGTCACACCAGAGTGGAATAGAGGCAATAATCAAACAGGGTGCCACATCTTCCAAATCTGCTGCCTATTTGCTCATATAATACACCCTGGCCCATTTTAGTAGGAAAGAAAAGTTGTATCAAAATAACTTGATGCCTACTGTTTAAACCAACCTAGCTTTTTTTACTCTAACATGTTAGAAATTGCTTATGTCATGGACCTTCAGGCAAACAGGAACACTGGTAACCTCTGCGCATGTAGCGAGAGCTACAACAGGACATGGATCCACACTTCATGTTCAGTTTCAGAAGGCTACATAGTTTTTGCTTTTTCCTTTCCATAAAGGTGCACATAAAGTTAACTGTTACTCCAATATCAATCCAAGTACATATTGCCAGTTTTAAAATGGGAACAGAAATATCCATTTGCCTCAGAGGAATGTTGTGAAAATCAGCTGGTCATTGTTTACAGACCTTTTGTAAACCCATGCTAAGCACCTAAACAAAGGCCTATAAAATTAACAGTTTGTGTTCACTTCCTACTTAGAGCAGAGAGCAGAAAAAGCACTGACTACTCTTCAAACCAAAAAAAAGAAAATTATAAAAAATAGCTTTGCACTAAATAGATACAAACATTTAATTAATATATTTTGATATATTAAAACACACATACAACCAACAATAAGAGCTGCTAATTTTAAAAATTTGCACAAGAGGCTGTGATTTCTTACTATTAGGAGTAAGTTCCTATTAATCTTAGCAAAGCTACTTCAGTCAAGTTCTTTGTGATTAGAAGGCACCTCACACTAAACCACAATAGTCTGGGCTAAACCACAAGAACAGCACAAAGTAACAAATGGTATAAACACTGAGGAAAGACATTTGGGTTAGTATTTTCTGAATATTCTAAGTTTACAGAGCATTCTAAGAGCACCGTGTAACAGATGGATGGAGTGTGCTCTGATAAATTACATACATCTCTGTTCCTATTTGAATTGTAAATACCATGTTGATACAAGTAACCCTGTGAATAAATTGCAGTATACACTTACATAATCTTCTGCTAATGTAATGTGTTGAAAAAAATGCTTGCTGTTAGCTAGAAGCATGACAAAGTAATTTGAATGCAAGTAAAAAGCAGTTAATACTGAAAACTGTCTTGATAAACAGATTTTGATGGCTTTAGCTCCATCCTTTATAAACCAAGAGACTAAACATAAAGTGCAATTTGGATATTGAATGTCTTCAGTACCAAATCCCTTGTCAATTTCTACATGAAATATTGCAGCTGTCACTCAAAATTAATAAATACTGCATTTTAGTATTTTATAACAAAAAGGATTTTTTTTCCCCAGTATTCTCTATAAATACAAATTCTTGAAACATTCTACCTTGCAGTTCCTTGAAATTAAGGTATCTAACATGGCAAATATAAGATTGAGCAGGTGAAACTGAAGTCTGCTTTTAACTCTGATCCAGACTTTTACTCTCACTTTGGGTGAGTCCAGCTACATCCAGACTGAAACAGGGGATGTTTCCCATCTAAAGGCTTTGAGTGTGCATCTTGACTCCATAACAGGAGGAGACTGGGTGGGCACTGTCACCTGGAAGTAGCATCAGCAGGAAACCCAGTCACACAGGATGGAAATGACATCATGCAGTGCAGGTGCAGCCTTAAACAATCTGTCTTGAGCAAAAACCTCACTAAATTCTCAAGCCTCTTAATTTAGTGAGGGAAAAATCCAATCAACAGGTTAAGGACTAAAATTAAATAATCACTACAGCCATTACCCATAAGCTGCTGTAAAATTATGCAAGGTCTTCTGTCCGGTGTCAAATGACAAACAGCTAGCTAGTTGGAAATCATGGCTAAAAAAGTTTATTGCATGGCCCATATTTTATGTGCCCACTGACATGTGGCAGGAAGGTAGATGCAACATACAGGCTTTCATAAACAAATGTGAAATCCTGTATTCTGACCTTCTCCTCAAGATGCTCATATTTCCACACCATCAGCAGAAGTAAAATGCTTCAAAATGCACATACTCCAACCTTTCTTCTGTGTTACTGCACTCATAGGGTCTTGAGAGCTCTTTAAAAGAGAAGGTCATAAGTTACCTTTTATTACGTAAGCACAAGATTGAAAACTCCTCTATTGTACACCTCCCGTAGTATTCAAACGATACGGATAATGGTAAGGTAGAATTGATTTTATGAATTGAGAAATTTCTAAAGATGTTTGTGAATAAGTGTCCTACAGGACTGTGATAGTTTCTTTCATATTTCAGAGCCAAAAGAGATTTTACTTTACTCATTAATAAACAGTTTTATCTTTTAAACCATTTCTCTCAATGCAGAAAACGGGAGATGAGCTCCCTCTACAGTCTCATCTCTGATACCAACGTTGAATTACATAAGATTGCACAGGTCACTTATACGTGCCAACATCTTGCTTAGGTCCCTTGCAAAAAAAACTTCTGAGGTACCATTAATCCGTTAATAAAAAAAAAAAAATCACATTCCCAGTTAATTAGGTTTATGTATTTATACAGATCAGTTAAATTCTTAACACAGTGAAGGGGATTTTGCTCTTCCATGTACCTATCACAAGATCCAAATAAATCGAGATTTATGAAACCTGAAGCTAAGGTTAGAAGCAGAATCCTACATCTGAATAAAAAAATAACATATCTTTAAAGAAATGCATTATGTATACATAAAAAAAATCCCTTCCCCTTGAACATCTCTTAAAGTTGTTTCAGTAATTCAAGTAGAACTCACAGCAACCTGGAGTTCAGTCTTGTTTGATTCAGGTCAGTGGATGCTTTCCCACTGATATAAGTAGGAGAGCACACAAACACATTATTAGTGCTACAGTAACTAGAGAAGGGCATAAAAAGTGTAGGTGAACAGCTTTTGCCATCATGTAGTAAAAACTGTATTACAATGGAAAACACCTTATCTTCCACCCAGGAGACAGTGAGTGTGGAGGGGAGATGGTGAGCAACAGGGTGAGACTGGGCCGTGTCTTCTTTCCCCCATGGAATAAGCAGGGGAAGCAGAGCTGGGACAGTATGGATAGGGAGTAGCCTGAACCAGGAAAGAGACTGGCATCCTCCATTTTAATTCTCTAAGCAAAGGAAAATCATATTGTGAATCTCAGGATATATTAATAGTCCGTGACACAACTCTGTGAGTAGCTCCATGCAAATACATACTCTTTCTCCACCTAATACAAGCAGTAGTGTTGAATCCTAGGGACGTGGAATACAATAATTTTACAACAATAAGCTGTTTCATTTCATTTTCTATAAACTGGTAAAACAGAAGAAACAAACAACTGAAAAAAAAACCTTTTGATTGTATAAAATCACAGTGTAAGTCTAGCACCCTCCCAGCCTTGTGTTTCTATGTTCTTTAGTTTCCCACTCATTGGGAAAGAAAACATAAGACTTTGCCTCCAGAGAAATATATTATATTATAGATGTGACAGCCTCTTCTAGAATGAAGAGATTATTACTTCCTCATAAATTTGACAATCACAGTTATGTAATTAACACAGCTGCACATACATAAGTTACAACCAAAATTAACATGTAAGTTAAAATCTGTCATTGACAGAGATGCAACAAGTCATACATGCTTCCCTCTCTTCCTAATCCTAGGATTCACACTCTTGTTTTGCTCTATGGTTCTAGGCCTAAGTCTCAGACTTCAAAAACAAACTAGCACATCAGTAGACTAAGGTGGCTATTAAGTTTTCTCCAGAACAGTTAAGAGCAGTTTTCAGACTTCCCCACCCACTGCAGATTATCAGTTAACTTACATTTTCCCATTGCAATGCAATTGCACCAAGTGCATTGCCGGGGCTGATACAACACTCATCCTCTGCAGAGTCTGGCACGGAAAAGGCATAGCGAATGAAGAGTAAAGAGGCTGATGCCTTGACTGTCTCAGACTGCCTTAAATTCTTAGGATGAGCGCAGAAAACTCTCTCTTAAAAAACTGTGGCACTTGCGTAAAATAAGAATATGTTGAATGGCATCATGCAGTCCCTTAGGGTTTTGATACATATATGCCAGAGTTTAGACAGTTAACAGGAATACAGGCTTAGAGAGCAACAGTATTCTAGCAAGTTTCTCATTTTTTAAAAAATCACCTTACATTAAGCATCAGTATAAACAGAAGTAAATGCATTATAATATTTTCCTTTCTTTATGCTTCAGTGCAAAATTATATGTGTAATTACATCACACAAATTTTCATTATTAATGTAGTTAAGACTTTCTTCTATTTTTATCTATTAATAAAACAAGAGAGCATCTGTTATTATGGGTTGGAAAGGATTATCAAATATTAGATACAACACCACAGAAGTTCTCAGACAAAATTAATTCACGACCTTCTATAAAGCTCACTCTGCCATGAATTCGTATTTTAACTTCCTTTTGTCTTTCACAGGTACCACAGCGCCCCCCCCCCCCAAGTTGGGTAAAAGATGAGGTGTTTTTTTAGCATGCTTGGAAAAATATATTTTTTAAAATAATCAAAAGAATGAATCACTATCCACATAAGTTTGTTCACGGACAAACCCTTTTGGTAGCTCCATATTTTATTTAAAAGGGTTTCAGTTAACATTCCTCGCAAAACCTGAATATAATGCATCCCACAATACACCATCAGAAAACATAGTAACATTTAGTCTGTGATCAAAACAATTTTATGACAACATCCTACAAAAAATATGTTACATGCATCAATTAGGTAGTTACTCTAAATCACTTGTCTATTGATTTCTTTGGGAAATCAACAGGCAGAGCAGCCAGCCCACTACCCTACCCCAGCAGGGTAACTGTGGCTTCAAGCTCCTATTGGAGCCAGTCCCACAGACTGTTTGGCCTGGGGCTGAGCCAAGGTCAGGCATTCAATAATCCTAAGCCAAAACCAAAGCAGTGCACTTTGGGGAGCTCTGATTTGTATGGTAGGTGGATGGAGTCAAAGCTGAGAGATCTGAGCATTAAATAGATGCACCCTAGCTGAGAAGAGCACCTTTCTAGGAGGCAACGTTTAAAAACATCCCTTTCGCCTGATCTTGGTGCCTTCTGATCCAGCACTCTTTTTAACACCATTGCTGCTCCATCCTGTCACTGGGATGGGCACAAGCACAGCTCCTCTGCACACAAGTGCCCTGAGTCTGCTGGTGCCATCCAGACCTACTGACCAGGGTAAGCAGGTCCAGGTGGGACCTAGGCAGTCCCCACTGCACAGCCACACACATTGGCAATGCCCTTCTCCAAAAGAACAGGGATCTGCCGACACCTCAGCTCTGCCATCATTCAGGACAGGACTGAGCTGCCTGGCCATTCCCCAGCACAGCCACATGCTCAGCTCCACTCCAGCAGCAGCCCAGGGTTGCTACAGCAGTTGTTTACCCCAAAAGCAACTACAAAGCTCTTAGTAAATATTGCATGTTTGCACAAACGCCAAGCAGTGCAACATTGCTTACATGTTTACAATAAATATCAAAGACAGTCAGGGTTGAAGCATCTTGATTTGTAATTTATGTGCAAATGCTAGGTTACGTAACAAAAATGAATCACAGTAACTTTGGCTTCCACCAGATTCTTGGATCACATTAACACATTATGGCACTCCTACAGCTGCTAAATCTATTGCCTCTATTGTACAGACTCGAGTTCTGCAAACATTCAGACATAAACATCCTTTTTTTAAAAAAAAAAAAGTATAAAGTGCTTCAGTCAAGATTTTTTTAAAACAAAGGCATGTCAATGCAAAGTGCCTACAGAACTGAGACCATGCATGCTAAACAGTTTCCTCTTACTTTGAAAAGTATTTTTTCACAATAGCCCTAGTATTATCCTTAAAATTTGCTTATAAGAAATCACAAGTAACAAGCTTTCACCTTATAAATTGAGAACAAAGTTAAAAACCAAGCATAAGCTTTTTTTTTTCTTAATTCAAGTACCACTTAGTAAAGAAGCTGAAGTAAGCTGAGATCTCCAGGGGTGTAAAGAGGACACTACAACAATTTCCAGTGAGTTCAATAAAACTACTCCAGCTCCTACCACAAGGAAAGCAGTTCTCTGTTTAGGATCCAGCCCAGCAACCAGACTGGGCATTTAAAACACTCTGGTTTGACTTCAGCACATATATTTATTGCAAGAGTCTCAAGTGCAAACTTACTGAATTGACAGATACTTTTAGTGTTTAATAGAAATCTTAACTTTATTACAATTTCAGCATAGAAGTTAAAACTAAGTGATGATTCAGAGCATGAATTAGGATTCTATTTATGCATCATTAATTTTAACAGGAGCACAGGGAACAATTTTAAAGGAATATAGATAAAAATAATGCCATTAACATCAGTTTTAAATTAACAAGCCAAGTTCAGTTGGCTATTGTTTCTCAGGCTCATTAAGGATACCTGAATGTGAATCACAAGAAATTTAAAATAATGTATTGGGCTGATCCATCAGGCTTTTTAAATATTTTCTTCTCATCAGAAATTATAAATACAAAGTAAATACACAATGCAATCCAAATAAATCAGTTAAAAATCTTCTGCACTAGCTCAAAGGCTTAAACTGCAGCATGCTGTAGAGTCAGATGTATAAACAATTATATATGTCATACTAATGGAAATGAATGCTTTTTCTCACAATGCTACCTTCAGAAATCAAACTAAGCATGATAACTAACACAAAAACTCCATTGTATGTTAAGACAGCTACAATACAAGTAGGAGAAGTCATGTTAATACAGCACATAAGTGTATGCAATTTGATGCTCCAGTTATTCCAGAACATGACCATAATGAATAAACCTTTATGTGCTTGCAAAGTGGAAGGGGCAACATCACTGCAAACAGCGAACACCTGTTGCACCTTTCAGTGGTAAAATGCTAAATAAAACCATAGGAATTACCTATATACCCCAAAGGTGGATGATTTAAAATATCAGTGACAACAGAATGGTTGTGTTTCTAGTCTGCAAACAAGCTGCCACACAGTTTACTCCTACTGTGTATGAGATGTAGAGTTTTGTTGAAGACATACGGCTTCCACTACATACTGCACATTATGGCTCAGGTTAGAAGAAATGCAAGAGCTATGAGGAAATACACAAAGACAAGTAGAATGCAATTGTGACAAACTTTTACACTGACAAGGGAAGGTACTATAGCAAAGTCATCTTGGAACATCTCTTCAGCTAAGATGTCTGAAAATCCTATAAAACATTGTAACTCAAAGCTTATTTCTACAAAACAATTTATCCTATTTAGACTTTAAAAACAGTGTTAACACTTCATGTTCATAAAACAACAACTATACATATTAAACCATGCATTAGAACAGCTATAAAGACTTCTGTGAGGAAACAAAATGAGGCACAAATCCCTAGAATGCACAAGGAAAAAAAAACACTTTATAACACCATAATCAGGAATTCAAAAGATCAACCACTGGCAGAGGAAGTCAGACAAAGTACGTTCTTGTGTTCAAGATCTTTAAAGAAACCCTTAAACTGTTCAGTATTCATTACAGGAAACTTCTGCCCCCATAGTCATACTTCATTTTAATTCCCTATCTTTTCCAAGGTGTCACAAACAGTCCTCCTGACAAGCACCCCGCAAACAGCTTTTCAGTTGTACCACAGAACCTTCAAATACACTTGAAATTTACAGTCAAATAAAGGTTTGCCTGTTAAAAAGACCACACTCCCTTTAGAGAAGATTTTCAAAGTTTGATTACAAGGCTACGGCATTCCGGGTGGGCTCCTTTCAGTTTTTAGCATTTAGTTTGGATTTGGCAGGTGGCTTTCCCTTGCATGGGGGTTCCTCAGGAATGACTGAAGAGATGTATCCTTTTTTGCTCATACCTCCTGCCAGCCCCACATAAGGTGAGTTCATGTTGATTCTTTAGCAGTCTGCAACAGGAATTCAGTTTGTAGACACCATGGCCTGAAAGAGCTGTACCTGATGACACTTTCAGCTATTAAGCATCCATTAAATAGTTTGCAGGAAAAGGCCCAGCTGATCACTGGAAAAAAAAAAATCTCAGCTCCTCCTAAATTACCCACGATGCATCATACAGAAACCTTCAAACTGTCACCATCTACTTTAGCCTTTGATTTTATTTAAACTGCTGGTAAGAACAAAAAACTCAAATGACAAAAATTGAGAAGTTGAAGTTCAAAATGTGCTAAAATGAACAGAATTTCTGCTCAAAATCCTCTTCATTAATCATTATTGCACGTCATTGCAGAATAAAAAAAGTCCTTAGGAAAGCTGAATACTAATTTTAAAGCCATCAAAAATGCATAGATGTTTTAAATTACAAGAAATTGCTCTGTAACATCTTGACTATTTAAACAGAAGCAGATGGTTTACATGGCTTTACTGCTTAATTAAACATATATTCTATAAAATGCTATCTGATGGCATTCTTTCCAATTGGCTTTTCAAATTTAAATTACAAATTAATTTTATGTACACACTATATAAACCAGAAAATTAATTAAATATTTATATCCAATACTAACTTACCAACCTAGTTTGTATTTGCTAATACATGTGAAAAATATTCATGATAAAGCTAACTTTTTTTTTTCATAATTTTACTGAGGTCCTTTATTTTAATAGTCCAAATTAAAAACCAGTATTCTAGATTTTCCCCTCTCTATCCTCTTTCCAAAAAACAAAAATAGCAAAACAAGAAAAATAAGATGGAATTTATTTTATGAAGACATCAAAACCAACTCCAAACAAGATACAGGTGTGGATGTTACTATGATAGTAGGATACAACTACTGATGAGCGTGCAAAATCTGAGGAAGATGGTAACGGAGAAGGTTTGAAAGAAAGGCTTAGAATTCATGTCATGAAAGAAAGGCAGCTGGGAAAAGGTATGCTGTCTCCAAGTTCCCCAAGAGAAAATAAAATCAGGTTACATAGTTCCACAAAGCCACAATCACACAGTTGGAAGTAAAAAGAGAGATGCAAAGACTGAGCATAGTGGGTAAAGTTTTCATAAAGTCTTCACCAAGCAGAAATTTGATGTGGTAATTCCAGCAAAAGGAACAATTTCACGGGTATTATTTGTAGTTATTGGAATGACTTTTTAAAGCTGATTCAAAACAAACATCGTGAAAGGTAGAAATAGACAAAATAACAATATAATCAGTGAGCCAGGGGGTTGTTTAACTGTGTGACTACTAAAGACAACCTTAGATTAGAAAGAATTAACTTCATTCTGTTCTCATAGCTTGTAGTTCAAGTTACCAAGAAAAGGTAACATTCACTATGTGCATAAATAGCCTTGCTCAGTTACACTTCACTACAATCCTTATCTAAGCAGATGACAAATGTCTATCACAAAGTAAAGCACAAAGCTGCTTTTAAGTGACTTGTGAGTCATATTAAGTCATTAGGCTCACAAGTCATTACACCCTCTATGTAAATCAAAGCCTCTAACACTAGGGCATGTTGTATGGTTTAAGCTACAGCAGCTTTTCCTGGTTCTTTCTGGGCAACTCGTTCAGCACTCTGCAGCTCAGAGTTCTACAAGTCTTTGGGGGCCTCACCTGCTCCTCTTGGTCCAACACAAGCCCACATCAATAAGCATGGAAGCAAACCAAAACATTAATAGATATTCCCCAGCTGATGACCTATATCACAGCACAGTTCTTTATATATGACCAGTAGAGAGTAGAAACAACAATAACCCTCTCTTCCCATCTAGACATGCAGACATATTCTGATTAAAAATAGCAGTTAAAAAAAAAAACAAAACATACAAAACACAAAACCACTTAAAGCATTTTAGTGAGTAAATATCAATTTGAGAAAAATTTGAAGTAATATGAAAAACTAGGATAGTTGGCTGTTAAAGTGATCAGAATACTTAAGACTATATAAGAGCATTGGCTCCCCATTTTCTTTGGCACTCAAATTAGGCATTCAAATCCACTGATAAAAAGAACAACAGAATAACTCATGGAACTCACTACCATTAGGAATTAAAGCAAATACTTTAGTGAATGTTTTTGAAAACAATATATGTCTAAAAATATAACATTAATTTAAAGTTACTACTGAAGTTTTAACCACGAGTGAAGATCAAGAAATGCCTGTTTTTGTACTCCTCTAGCTAAACCAGGCAGCTCTTACATTTTCCACAATACCTCTAGCAATGCCTTTTAGCTGCTCATGAATTCAGAGGGAGCACTGATTTCACTTAGCTAAGAGCTGCTTATATTCCTCTAAGTGAAGCTTGGGCTGAAAAAAGGGAAAAAACACCTGATAGTTATTACACTAAACTTAGGACTGACACATCTTGTATGTTTTAGCATGCATTCATTCCTTAACGCCCCTGAGAGACTTAATGTATCACCAAGTACTAAATGAACTTTTAACAACTGTAAGACAATATCCTCATCCTAACAGAAAGATCCCAGTCACTGAATATACACATAAAGGGATAAAAGTCGCAACGAAAAGTTGGTTCTTCTATGAGAAATCTCTTTCAAATTCTGAAAACTGAAAATTAAAAACAAAGGTACCATCCTCTTTAACTTATTTTGTCATATAACCACTAGGAAGGAAATATAAATGTTTCTGCAAGATGTTTTTCAACATTTGTTTGACAGACATTTTGATTTTCTTAAGTTTGTAATAACGTGAAAATTGCAAACTAATTTCTCAGGTACCCTCTACTGGAATATATTTTTTTTGTCTTTGTTGATTAAACAGGTGGTGTGTCCCCCCACCAATATTTCACAATGGAAACATTTGTTCAGATAGCTAAGACTGAGAAGCAAACAAAAAACATGAATCAATTTAATTTCAACAATGAGCCTTAGGTGCTTCTGTGTCAGTTTGATGTTGGCTGAAGTATCTACCTCACATTTGGTTTTCTCAACATAAACGAGAATAATCTCAGAGAGTGGACCATAAGACTCTTTGACATAATTTCAAACAACAGAAGTGCATGGAGGGGCCAACAGCAAGAAATTTTGGATTGTCATTTCAGATTAATCCAGCATTATCTTTAAAACAGATAATCCTTCAAAGGTTTCTTGCAATGTGTATATATTTGAGAACTTGCTTTCCAGGTTGTGCTCATAAACCAAATATTTTGTCTTCCAAAATAATAACAGTTGCTATCAAAGCTCAATAGTTCTTAACCATACTTGAACTTCTGAAAGAAGTCAACCCTAGCTCCCAAAGCACCCTACCACTTTCCCAGTCCCTTCATAACCCCTGGCCTAATGGGCCAAATTGCCCGTCAGCCACAGTGAAACAAAGCACCCCACCCCGGGGTCATACTGAGACCCCCCCCCGCCCAGCGTGACACCAGGGTCAGCCCAGGGATCCCCCAGTGCACTAGCAGTATGACCTCGGGGTCACGCTGAGACCCCATCAGTGTGATGCCGGGGTCATCCCTGGACCTTCCCAGGACCCTGCCAACATGACCCCGAGGTCACACTGAGACCCCCTCTGGCATGACACCAAGTCAACCCCAGGATCTCCCAGTGGCCCCCCCGGCATGAACTTGGGGTCACGCCAAGGCCCCCTGGCATGATAAAAGGGTCAACTGCAGGACTTTGCCGGTATGACTCTGGGGTCATGCTGAGACCCTGCGGGCATCACAACAGGGGATCAAAGCCCGGAAAACCCAGGAACCCTCTGGCATGACCCCAGGTTCATGCCAAGACCCACCCGGCATGACGCCAAAGTCAACCCCATGAACCTCCAGGGACCCCGGCGGCATGACCTGGGGTTATGCCAAGACCCTGCCAGCATGACGCCAGGGTCAATCACAGGATCCCCCCAGGTCATGCCGAGACACCCCCCCCACGGCATGATGCCAGGGTCCACCCAAGGACCTCACCAGCATCCCAACAGCATGACTGTTCACAGAATTAAACATTACATTTTCTGCATTCCAATTAACAAATTAGTCTCCAAAACTTTGAAACATTTTTATGATTTCTTACTACTTTTCTGGATGTTTTTAGAAGCAGCTTAGTGCTATTATAGATGTCACCAATACAGCATTTATAGCACAAGATGGGCTGTTAACGTGGAATAAAAAAAGTCCAAGTAAACCCAGGTTGAGCAACAGCAACTAAAGGCAACTGCCTGAGTGATTCCATATGGATGTGCTCCAGATTTGTGGCAGCCCACTTAGGCAGAGCTAAAAGCATCACAACTCTTCACTAGTTTCCTGCTGTGGCAAGAACTATTGCACAAAGAGGGCCAGGAATACAGATTCTTGTAATAAACGGAGTAATTATATTGACTACAGATGAGATTTCCTGGCTGCATTTCTCTGATAGGAACTCATTTCAGGAGCCTGACAACCTTTAGGACACAAAGTCTGGCTCCCAGGCTCACAAAAGATCCTCTGAGCTTTTGGCTAGAAAATAATCAATTAGCATGACCTTCTTTACATCACAGGCTACCATAGTTTATTTCTATCTTGAACCCAGATAACTTGGATAGGACTGTCTTATTTCCCAAATGATATCCAGATTAACTAGAAAACAATTTACTGCATCTCTACTATAATGTTATGTTTTTTTCCCTGCTGCAAATTAGTTACAAATACAGATTCTAATTTAGCTCAAATTTCCAGCCTTCCCAAAGTCATGTTCCATTTGTACTCAGGATTTCCATCTTATGTTTATACATAAGATATAAAAATAAGTATATAATCCATTTTGGTCCCTTTATTTTTATACACTACAATAAAAAAAGACTCCAACTTTGCCACCATTGGAGATATGCTCTCCAGAGGGGCACATTTCCTCCATTTGACTGTGACTGTTCCCTCTCTCCTTTTGATACCCTTCCCATTTTTCCAAAATCCTCTTACAGTGATTCGAGTGTCTAATAGGGATGTCACCAATATTGATATCAAATATCCTCCTTGCTTCAACTCATTCTCTCCTCCTCACACACTTCCAGCATCATTTGGGTCTTCTTCACCAAAGTGTTACTCCAAATATTCCTGTGTAATTTTTAAGTCTTGTTCAGAAAGTAGCGTGTAACCAAAGAAAGTTCCTTTTCATAACCAGTTGCCTTGTTTCCAGAAAAAAATATTACACTGGGCAATAAGAAAACATTTTGTCTTAGCACAGCTCACTAAATGGTCCGATTATTCTGCATAACTGCTTCATCTTTCTCATAGAGCAAGCCATTTGGTTTTGTCATCCATAATATTTATCATAAAAATGTTAGAAATATTTCCAGTTGAATTATGACAATATTCAGAGAGGTTCTCTGTTGGTCTTGGCAGATGATGTTTCCCCACAGACACCTACATGTGTGATCTATTCTCAGTTAGTTCTTAAAACATTTAATATGGGATAAAGTACCTGAGTAGTTTCAGCTTTGGAAATTAGGAAATCATGTGGTATTTAGACTACATGAAAATTCAAGAAACAGTTTAAACTTTA
Organism: Columba livia; assembly: GCF_036013475.1. Lineage (NCBI taxonomy): Eukaryota > Metazoa > Chordata > Aves > Columbiformes > Columbidae > Columba > Columba livia. Next base: position 26,127,929 of record NC_088608.1, read on the forward strand.
AATGATATCAGAATGTCTTTCCCTAAGTCCATGCTGTTCATTAAAATGCCTTTTTTTCTAACATTAACTGCTGTGTTACTATCTCAAATATTCATTAGCTTATAAATGGTAGTCCTACAAAAAACTTATAAATTCATTATCGCTGACACTGGGTCACCAGAATTTTGAAAGCATTTGATTTTGCTGTCTCAAATGACACTTAAACCAGACGTCTCCAAATACTCTGTTTCCCCCAAAATATGACAGAGTCTTATATTAATTTTGCTCCAAAAGATGCTTACTTTTTTACATGTATAGCTGCCTGGACACTATTTAAATTGATTTTTTGAAATGAACTGTAACTAGGGCTTATTTTTGGAGTAGGGCTTATATTTCAAGCATACTCAAAAATTCTGAAAAATCATGCAAGGGCTTATTTTCAGGGTAGGTCTAATTTTCAGGGAAACAGGGTAGCTATGGTATCAGAAGCTGATAAACACGGTTCGTAATATGTGAACTTTAGACAACAGCATCCATTTAATTCTTCAAATTCATTTGTATTTTAAGCTCCTATTAAAAATACCTCCTTAATTATTTTTCCTTTCATGTTCTAGGGAACACTATGCTCTAATAGAATTTTGATTGTTTCATATACAATTCTGTAGAGACTATAATCTTCTAGGATTCTTCTGTAGGCACAGTGCAAGCTCTGAGAATCCTAACCCAAATACACATGGAGAACACTGAATACCACAGCCTTGTTTAGGAAGATGTACAAAAATGAGACAAAGGTTCCAGCACACTTTCCAGAGCACAGACCTCAGAAAAGCAACACTATCCAGTAATATCACCTGTGCAATACAATCCAGGCTACAACAGGGTTATTCCAGACATGGAGTGGATGCCACCCAACTGCAAATCCAGAGAACACCAAGCTGCCATCTCTGGAAATGTCCCCCACACTGCTTCCCATCCCTGTACGGGCACTGGGCATGGTCCAGGTACAATATATATGGTTCCAAGAGTACTGCACATGAAAACAGGGAGAAATGTACAGGTTTACATCCCTTTAGATCTTCCCCACTAAACATGTCTCTCAGTCTTGCAGTCTTTGAAAACAGTTTGTTAAATTCTCACTTCTTTTGTTATATAAAGAGAAGCTATTCATTGGCAGTTATTTTCTGTCCCTCATTCCTGGTGTGAAAAGACCTTTCTTAAAGCCAAAATTTACTTAAAGGATTCATATATATATATATATGGCAACCATATGACTTTTCAGAAACTTGACCTGCAACTTGCAAAACCTTGTAATTACTCTGTAAATGACAACAGAATTTGACTGTACCACTTATACAGTTTCCTGGGCAACTTACTTGAAACATGGGGGAATTCTGACACCTTACGGCCGTTCCTGTATATGACCTACAATAAGTCCTGAATGAACACGGTCACACCATTAGCAGAAGCAAAATGAGCAGCTTAAATGCTATTTGGATTTCTCTAAGTTCACATACGCTCTCACATACCTTGCACAGAGTCCCCTGATGCTCAAACAAAAGTATCTCAGTGTCCTTCTGCTGAAGATCCAAGTTTTATGATGCTTTCTGTTCCCCTTCTTGATTATATACTTGATTATATTATATACTTGCACCTATAATTGTCTTCATTGCCTGTTTCTAACACACCAGATTCACTGGCAGCAATGACAAACAAGTGCCTCTTGTTAATTAGCACCAGCCTCACCACAGCAATTCCAGATCAAGTCAGCAGGTGTGGCAAGTGCTTCTATGGCACCTGAGAAGTGACCACATCTCCGCACAAGGCATAAGGACCACCTCTCACTAGGTACCTTAAATAATAATTAAGCATACTTTGCTAATTCTCAAGTCAATCACTAGCACATGACCAATGGAGATAGGATAGCTGAGACTTATCAGTTTGTCACTACAGAATTATAAGAATGTTTCAGCCTGTACTCACAATTCCAGCATCCTTCTCCAGATCAGCTTCTGCCCCATCTCACAGTGCTCATTATGTAGGACTCAGCTCTCGGGCAAAACTGCCAAAACTCTTCTGAATATTCCAGAGACTTTTTCCTCCCCTCAGTTATTTGCACATTTACCTGGGGAAAGTAAGGAACAAAGGGATATTGTGACACACACTCCATTGTCACAACAGAGTCATGTAGCTGTGCAGCTCCTCCCAGGAAAGCTGCCATACATCCAGTCTTGCTTTCAAAAAGGCTTATTTAGATTTGCATATAAATAAATGCAAAATAATGCATTTCACCTAATAATAACAAGAATAAAGTTGTTTTTTTTTTCATGGTAAAGGCCACTATATCAACCCTACAACTTTTCAGAATGCTACATCATCCTCATTCCTCCCATTTCATGGGGACAAAGGGACCAGAAGCAGATGGTTTGTAAAGGCAACTACCTGCTCCACAGATCATAAAAAATTAAACACTGAGAAAGTAAATGACATTCTAAGGAAAAGCTAAAATCCAGAAAAAAAAAAATATACTACTTTTAATGTCACAAGGCATAGTTAATTTAAGCAGGTTGTTTGGGTTCTAAGACTTAACTAAAAGGCACAAGTGGATGGGACAAGTAAAGGAGGGATCCCAACAGGCAGAAATCAGGAAGAAAAAATACTGTCACTCAGATTTAAAGGCAGGGGGATACTGTGACAATATTTAATTGAAAAGCCTCATGGATTTACAAGAGCCCATATTGAGAAACAGACAGTACAAAGTAAAATCCCAGGAGATGCAAATCTCTGTTTACAAAACCCTGCAAATGAAGTAGGTAGCTCTGGGTGCTAAGGAAGAAACTGAGCTGTGAGTTCATCAGCATAAATCAGACTAACTGTGGGTTACCAAAAGTTACTACTTCCCTTCAGTTAGCTCTGGCATTTGTGTGGTTGAGAAATGGCTGTTTGTAGACACAAAAATAATTATATTACTTGTTCTTTCCAACAGCATTTTGCTTAATAATGCAATTAGTATTGATATTGTGAAATTACACCTCCTTAAAATGAATCCTGATCAACTAGGGAACAACTTCTTCCTGCAGTGATCTAGGTTCAGACTTTACTACATATGTGACAAGTCATCACAAAACTTTCCAATAAGGAAAATTCAATGAAGAAAAACAGAGCTCATTTCATGTGAAAAAGGTACATTGAATGTACTGTTTTGGAGGAAGAAAAAAAATAAGGCAAGCTTATTTAAGCACACTTAAAGCAAGTGCATTGAGGACTTCTCATTTCTAAAGTGTGTTAATGAACAGAACCAGATGATTACAAACAATGACAAGCATAATACTAAATGTCAATATTTATACCAATGCTATGTCTTAATTATTTGTTGCTTGAGACTCTTCAAATGAGCCCATTGCACGTTCCAGGAATTAAGCAAAAATAGCAAATGCTAAGTGCATCCCAGCCTGGAATGCACTCTTGACCAAAATCAAACTCGTTTATACCCCGCATCATCTTTTTTACAGGATCTCATTCCAACTGAAAGAATACCTCTACTTCAGTTCCACCTACAAGAAAGATTAAAAAGGAGGTTACTCTAACATGGACAGCTCATTGTAATGGTCCAACACGGCATAGTGTAGAAAGAAAATATGTTGTTTTATGTCCTGACTCCAATGTTTAAGAACTTTGCTGTGGGGAAAATGAAAGAAAATGCCATGTTCTTGTCAAGAAACAGGACTTAAGAATGGGCCTGCAATAAGAGACACACCTGGTGATCTCAACTACCTCCCATGCCTCTAACTGACCTTTCTGTCTCCCTCTTCTCGAAAATGACTATCTCTAATCAGCTGTGTCATTCCACACAAAAGGTGTTACTATAACATAATAAAGAAATGTAAGCACAAATTAAAATCATTTGTCCCAAAAAAAACATATTATTAGTATCATTATCTTGGATTGTTTGGTTTTAAATACCTAATTGTGCAGTACAGTGACTGTGAGCCCGTTTCCCTCAGAGCACCAGGGAGTGACCTTCTCTGAGAAGAATTGTTCACACTCTGCTGTCACAGGGTTTCTCTATGGGCTCAGCAATGTCTCACCCTCACCACAACTTCAATCTTGACATCCAACAATACTGTGGCAGTAGACTAGCCACAGAGAAGACAAGATTTCCCTCTTCCAGGCTGTGCAGCAAATCAAATGCAAGTGAACAAAGACAAAACTCAACAAAATGGCGACCGTGCCCTGAGAGGTTCACCCCAACAGCTTCACAACCAGGCGGCCACCTCAGGCCCAGCACTGCCTCACAGGGAGGCCTGACAGCAGCTCTCCCTCAGCACAGGCTTTTCTCTACACAAAGCTTTACTTTAAACTCAGCCAAGTCCCCAACAGCTCTGAGGTGCAGCAGGGTGGGCTTTTGCTATCTCCATTCTGCTGAGCTTGCTGATGTTTGGCTTGCCCATTTGTCATACCACCCTCTCATTTTGAGGTATTAAGAAGTTATTGGCAGCTGTTTGCTTTCTTCCCTTCTCCTCTTTTTCCTGAAAGGAAAAAAATAGTACCTGAGACTTGGGAATCTGCCAAGAACTTTTTGTGCCTGAAAGGCATCTTCAAGCTTTCCTGTGCACCACAGGAGCTGCTCAGCAACAACTCTGTTCTGGGTGACTCCCAGCACAAATGCACAAGAATGGGCTATCACCCCCATGCCTGCCCAGGAGAGCTGGCCCCTCAGCAGTGACACCACAGGGTGACACCGTAGATGATCTATTATTACCACACTAACATGTGGCAGCAAATTCACTTGCCTAGCACATCCAAGCACCCCTTAACCTAGGCTCATCTAAGCCCAGCCCAGCCTCTCCTTAGGCTTCCCCATAAGCAAAAGTAGACAATACCTAAATTAACATGCAGAAGATCACCACAGTACTCAGCTCCTACTAAATTTCTAGCAGGGATTACAGAGCCCTTCCTAGTCCCCTAAGAAAGCTATATATCTCCTGCCTTTCCCTCAGGATCATGTTTTCCAGGTGGCTCTCATTATCAGCCAAAACATCTCCAGCTGACTTAACCAGTGAAGTTTGGTTTTATCTTATAAAACCCTCCACTGGGGTCTGGTGGGGCTTGAGGAAGGATGTGGTGGGGTGGCTTAAACAGGTTGCTGGTCCTGTTGAGGCTGTGTTAGTGAGGGACTCTTAAAATCTGTGTTATCTTTGTCAGGCTCTTTCTGACAGCTTTGAAACTTACGTATTTTTCAATAAAGTCTCTCAGAGGAATAGAAGCTTAAAATTTGGGGTTTAGCACAAATGTGAAAACAGGTGGCTGAGGAGATGGAGATAACTAAATGAGTGTCCTTGTTGGGGGGGGGAGGGGATTATTCAAATACAGAACAAATACTCAGGTGAGTGGGAGTCCCAACTGTAAAGCTGGTTTCTGACAGAGAAGGAAGGAATTGGAAGCTGCTGCTTGTGCCCATTTGGGTGCAAACTGCAGCTCTTTGGCTGTGCTTTAAGTTCATATTCACCTTTCCCACTCAGCAGAAATACATGGCTAGATCTATACTTTTGTGGAAAAAAACAGTACAATGTATTGAATTTGGTTCATTTCTTTAATAGTGAAAGATGCACACATAACATAGTGAAACAGAATAGTCAGTAAAGTACAATGGGCTCTTTGATGACCCATAAACACCTCTAAGTTAATCATTCCCTTGTCATTCATTAAACTATTCATAAAGTAGTTAATAAGAACTAGAGTAGTGATCTTAATTTTTAAGGTAAAGAAAACAGAAAAAAATCCAGAAGCTTGAGTCATGTTAAGCCTGGTATTTCTATTGCTATTTATTTTTTTTTTTTAATTGAATATTGTAGATAGTACTGACTTGTATTTACTCACAAGTCTAGCCTAAGCTAGTTCAAAATCTAATGCTTAATGCAAACTAGAACAAAGTTGCATAAATTCCCAGAAACTAGAAATAAAATACTGTTCTTCAGTCTTAGAAGAATGAATCTTTTAATTACATGTGTCATAAAGAAGTACAATCTCAACAAAGATGGATTTGCCTGCTCCACACTAAAGGTTCTGGATATGACTGATTACTACAATATATCTTGGGTCATTTTGCACACTTTTATCCTCCCCAATATTTATGGTAGTACATGGTGATTTATTGGCAATAGCATTTTTCAGACATTCAAGTCTCAATCTACCAGATCTCACTGGCAAGAGGTTCTGCTCTTGTTTATCTAAAAAGCCAGTCGGGTACAAGAGGATCTGCAGCCTTTCCTAAAAAGGAACCTTCACCAAAATTTAGGGCAGCTCCCTATATGTCAGTACAGAATTGGGCCCTAGCAAGTTTTAAGCTTTGTGGTTTTCCTTTGATTGATTCCCAGAACTGGCTTAATTATTTCTTAGCTGGACCAGTGATCAAAATACAAAATTCATCATGTCAACTTGCAAGGATGAAGGACATGAACTACTAAAATGACAGGTTGAACACAGTCAGACCACAAAGTCGGCTTTTACAATCTATAACACATCTCAGCGAGGACGGCGCCTCCGCACGCCCCAGCCCCGCGTTCGGCCCGGGGGGCGGAGCCCACTCCGGGGTTCCCCGCCCCTCTGTGACGTTGGGCGGAGCGCCCGGCTGTCGCTCCGCCACGCGCTGCCTGCCGGGAGATTATTGGGCCCTCGCGCCCTGCCCGCGTTGCCTTCCCAGCGTGCCCCGCGGCCGCCGGATCAGTTGCGGCCCCGCGGCGGCCCCGGCCCCGAGAGACCCCGAGCGAGAGCTGAGGCCGCTGCGCTCCCCGCCATGCCCCCCAAGAAGCAGCAGCAGCCGGCGGGGGGCAGCAAGAAGGCGGACCAGAAGAAGAAGGAGAAAATCATCGAGGTGAGGCGAGCAGGGCCGCGCTGGGCCCAGGCGGCCGCTGCCGCCGACACCGAGCGGGCCGCTCTCCGGCCGCTCCCGGGGCCTGGCGCTTTCCGCGGGTCCACCGGGACGCGGCAGCGCAGTTCCTGTGCCTCCCTGTGCCGTGCCCCGGCTGCGAGTATGAGCGCTGCTGCCGGGCTCCCCAGACCCCCGCGGGCTGCCTCTCCGGCCGGAGCGGCCGCGGCGATGGTCGTGAAGCCCGAAGCCGGTGTTTGCGGGGCCGCAGCCCAGCCCAGCAGCACCGCGCCGGCGGTTGCAGGTTCCGTCGGCGGCTGCGGAGCTGTGGGGTCACTGCCCATGTTCCTGTCAGTTGTGCTGGTGGCCGCTGCCCTTCTTGGACTGGGGATCGGGGTTTCAGCCGGAACGACTTCTGGGCAGAGCTAGTTTTGGGCTGAAGGTGATTTGACCAGAGAGCTCTTCCTTTCCCTTCTCCAGATATTTGTTCTGTGTGTTCCTGTATTTTCTGAGCCTGGCTTTTCGAGCTGTAGCTTTGCATTTCTCACTCAGTTTAAAACCTGTGTGTAGTTTGTTTTGGGTCTTTGTGATACAGTTGCATCTGTGTGGCTCAGGAGCCACTTCCTGGAGTAACAATTTAGTAAGTCTTTCGCTGAGGTTGAATATGAAATAATTTGAACGTTAATCAGTAATATCTCATTCTCTTTAGATATAAGGAAGGAGTTCTTCCCCATGAGGGTGGTGAGGCACTGGAGCAGGATGCCCAGAGCAGCTGTGGATGCCCCATCCCTGGGAGTGTCGAAGGCCAGGCTGGTGGAAACTGTCCCTGCCCGTGGTTTGGGTTGGAACTAAATGATCTTTAAGGTCTCTTCCAAGCCAAACCGTTCAGTGATCTTAACTGATGCTCAATTCCGTGGTAAAACAGATTTTAAAGAAGCTGTTAGAGGTGTATGTGTGTGGTAATTATTAGGATGGTCATGCAAATCTTCTGCTATACAAAAGAAAGTGGTGTTGAATGTACAAGGAGAGAGCAGTTATAAGAAAATGAAATGTTTGCCTATATCTATTGGCATGGAAGATAGAAGCAGCTCAGCTGTTCAGGCAGAATATTCATGTAATGCAAATGTTCTTTTTGATCTAGCACTCTAAAATATTATTTCTACATTATTTGGGAATGTTAGATTGCAGTCGTTGTTCTCACTCTCTGTTGGCTTCAGTGTTTCTGATGTTCTTGTTGAATCTAGCTACATAGGATAATTCTGGTTTTTAATTATTAAAAAACCCAACAAAACCAAACTAAAAAACAGCTGAAAGGGGGGAAAAATGTGCATTGATTATTGACAACGATCTGTTACATAATTCACATACATGGGAATATATATTCCATCTGGCAGTTGTTACGGAAATCACGTGTGTGAACTATGTATTTTCTTTCCTGACTAGTTATTTTGACAACTTGCAGACTCTTCAAATTAGCATGAAGTAACAGAGGACCAGCTGCTGTTGAGAGGGGATATATTGTAAATGAAAACAGAGTAACTCTGGAAACTTGGAACTGTTTATTCTGTCATTCTTTTAGAATATACTTCTGGATTTTTAAGGTTTCTAAAAGTATGTTTGAATTGAGGTATTATCACTGGATGAATATCTGTTGTTGCTGGAAGGAAAAAAATACTAGTGTCAAATCAAAGGTAGGGGTAGGTTTTTAATGAAGGTATTTCTAGTACAGAAGATAATTTCTAATTCACATACTCCTGTGAGAATGAGCTTTTTAAATGGAGTTCTTAATAGGTTCGGTGTAGAAATCTGTCTTAACAATAAAACTGGAGATAAAGAGGAAGAATTGGTTCAGGCGGTAAACAGAAACATGATGCAATGGAGTTTAGGAAGTGCATGCACCAGTCTGGACTTGACAGAGGGGAAGGATGTCTTCAAATTAGTACAGCTGGAAAATGAAAAGCTTAAAATACTTGAAAATAAAAAGTAATATATTACATGGGGCAATATTTGTCTGCATAATAAATATGTAACATTTATATATGAATACTTGAAGATAGAAGTAATAAGTGATTTCAGGTAGACAGCAGCGAAAAAAAAGGCAGTATTTACGGCTATTCAGTGTTCACGTTTTCCTCAGAGATTACTTGAGTAGCTACCAAAAACATCTTGTCCTTTTGCTTTGAGGGGCCTGGAGACCCTGTGTGTGTACTCGTATTTGGACACAAGTAGGTCTGGTGATAAAAGCAACAGCTCACACAAAAGCAGCATTTAATAGCTGCTTTGGAAAAGCAAATTTTGAAGATGGTGTGAGGGATCTAAATATTGTCCATAGTGTTTCTTGGATTGGGTGTGTTGCTAGAGGAGACAGTCTGTGTTTAACTGAAAACCTGGCGGGAGTGGCAGGTCTGTCTTGTTTTGGTAACAACTTAAACTTGTTTCAACTAATGTGGCTGTATTTATCTCTTGATTTAGGATAAAACATTTGGTCTAAAGAATAAAAAAGGTGCAAAGCAACAGAAATTTATCAAGGCCGTGACTCACCAGGTTAAATTCGGTCAGCAAAATCCACGTCAGGTAAGCATTTATTGTGTAATTTTTCCCATTCTATAGTCAAATAATCTTTTTTTGTAATTATAAATTGTCATATAATACTAAAGTAGAAAAAAGCTGAAATGTTACTTGCCTAAAGTATTGTGACTAGCACAGATTTAACTAACAGTCCTCTTGCAAAGCTTGTCTAGCTCTGAATTAGGTACCTCTGTACAGGATGGGATTTTGTTGGTTTTTTTAAAAATAAATCAAAAACCAAAAAAAACACCCAGCCATTCCCCCCTAAACTCAACTAACAAGGGTGGGTTTTATGTTTACATAGTATTTTGAAAGTATCAATTAAGTTTAAGGTGTAACTGAAATTTAATTGTGGAAACTGGTGATCAGCAAAGTACAGTTGGACATTCTTTTTTCTTCCCTTTAATTCACACTTGATCTAAGAAATAGTGAACAGTTAAAAATAAGAGTAGTTGTTACTAATACTGAAACTGGAATTGAGAGAAGAATAAATAAGTATAGGCCCTTGTGTACTTGTTGTTCTACTATTTATTTTAATAAAAAGTAGAAACAAGTATGACAAGTCTGCATCTATTTGGTGAACTGGTCAAAGAAACTGAATTTTTGAGCCACTGTCTACTCCTCTGGTTTTCTTTTGTATAATGAAGTAAATTGTAATGTTTAGATTCTACTTAATCAGAAAGCACAGATTTCATCAAAATATTATTGTAATGACAGTGAGCCAAGTCTCTTATTCCTGAGTGCTGGGGAAGCTGGTTGGTAAGTATTTACACAGCTTCCTGTTCTATGAATAAGCCTGTAAAATAATGACACTTGCATCAGCTAAATTCATGATGTCATAATGTATGTTAAATTCCGTAAATAACACAAGTATTAACTAACAAATGTCAAGGATGACTTTACTTGTAAAGTTGATATTTGGGTCATCAGATCTAATAATTTCTTGTAGTGGAAAGCACTACTCGATGTCCCTTATGATTCTATGTGTGTGTTACTCAGACGGTTCTGAAACTTATGTATGAAATCTTTGAATCTGTAGCATGTATAGGTATACCAGTATGTAAATTAACCAACTGAAAATAATTTGTTTCTCAAATGCTTGTAGCTATTGACTGATGGATGTTGGAAGCTAATTTTTAGAACTGATTATACGGTTCTTATTTTGTAAAATAGTTTTCAGTTAGGGTTGTCTCTGAGAAGGAAAGAAAACTTAAAGGCAGGGGTTTTTGTGTCCTGAGATACAAATAGAAATGGTGTTCATATTTGTGGTTAGTGTTTGTTTGCTTTAAAAAGAGGCAAGCTTCATCTTCGTGCTTTCTAGAATGCTGGGGTGAAACAAAAGCTTTCTTAAAGTACTATTCTTCATAGTTGACGTGTGGGTCTGTATGTTACATAAAATAGGATTTGTGAACTTATAGTGTGAAAACTGACCGAACTAATCAGTTCCTTTTTAAAACCATCTGGTGTATGTTATCCTAATTCACCATAAGAACAAAGCTCATTTTTTAATATTACACCATATTTTACAAATAAAGTAGACCCCATACTTGTATAGTGGTGTTAGTTTCACTGCCTTCCCTTAAAGAGTTGAATTATCTAATAATGTTTCCCTCAGTACTCTGTTTTCATCCCTCTCTGTTGCTCTGATACAGATACAGGCCTTTTCTGGCTTATCCAAAAAGAGTAAGGCAGAGTCAGGTTTTTTTCTTATTTACAAACCTTCCTTTCCTTAGTGAGCTTGTTGTTCAATCTTGGACCCCTAGTATCTGTAAAAAAAAAAAAAGTCTTATAAACCAGTGGTTATCACTGAGACATTGATGTGTCAAACTGATATAAATTCAGACATACAGTGTTCTAAAATTGATTATCAAATTCTAAGGACAGATTTCCTGAAATTGCTATGGGGATATGTGAAGAGAAAGAGCAAAGCAGCACAGAGGGGACTAGAGAGAGATGGTTTTTGCACAGATCTGGAAGTAACTGCTAATGTGTCACAGACGAGCAATTTCCTCTCCCAGTCTCAATATCTTTCACTTGATTTCCTCGCCTGTAAAGTTGGAATAAAGGTTACCGTGTCACCTCATGGTACCTACCAGCATCTCACATCCCTGACAATTTGCATTTGGAATCTCTTCTGTCTGAAAGGGCGGTACCGCTAGATGGCACTGGCCACGCACACAAGGGCAGGAATTCAGAGAAATGCAGAAGTCGCAGGTTCTTTCCCTCTTCCCCTTATAAATTTAGAATGGTTTCACAGAATCACAGACCTTAATGTACAGTTCATGTGAAGCGAGTAATGTCATTCTAATTTTATAGTAATAACTTCAAATTTGGGGTCATTATAGGCTGCTCAGACAGAAAGTGAGAAGAAATTAAAAAAAGAAGATAAGAAGAAAGAATTACAAGAATTAAATGAACTCTTCAAGCCTGTAGTTGCTGCACAGAAAATTAGCAAAGGTACCAGTAACTAAATTATTTGAATTTATGTTCTCTTATTCCTATATAACTTCAGGTAAAATAATCCTTTGAAAATGCCAGTTCATTTTTTAATGGAGTAGATATGTCTGTTTCCTTCTCTGTCTAGTGTACCAAGTAGTTTGTCAGTAACGATTTGATATTTTTTTTCAGTAACTCGTTTGGGGTTACTAGGTCATTAGGATATCAAAAGCTACGTCAATATTGACAGGGAAGCTATAGATACAGTTTCCTTAATTAGATGCTTCTGGTTGAGTGGCATGATTTTTTTGGTATGCATGATAGTATTGTTTAAAGCAGCTTGTCTGCTCAGGGAAACACGAACATGCAGGTATGACAAGGAATAAAATATGATCACTGTTGTCTTCACAGAAAACTTGTGTTCAAATCAGAACTGTAAAAAATTTCCAGTTACTTCTGTTCCACCTTACAATTAACAGTAGGACTTGGGTTTGGAAATGTGATCTTACTTGAACTCAGTTATTGAACAAACTAGTTTTGTCATGAAATATAAGGTTAAGAGTGTTTTAATCTTCTAGGAAACTCTGCAATTGGCTACCATGTGGGACGTAAACAAAACAAAAAAACACATGTAGGAATTAACTAAATGTCATGTGATTAACTCTTTCCTTTATTCTTCTGGAACTAATGAAATTATGTGCAATAATTTTTTATTAAACATGTGTGGTTTACATATAAGTTTTGAAAGCACACCGGATACTTTGTTCATTGTGGCACTTAGCAGCAACAAAGGCCAGTTTTCTGTTTATGATCTGCAGTGGTCAGCTTTCTCCAAATATAATAGTTATTGACTTAAAGTTATTCCAGAAGACTTATATTGTTGTAATTAAAGCTTTGCCTTTCTGTCAAGATTGCCAACAAGGAGAGCTATATTATGTGAAGTTCTTTCAGGGATCTACTCAGTGTTTAAAAAAACCAAACAAACCAAACACCAAAAAAAAGCAGATTTTTAGTTAAGATTTCAAACAGGTGTCATTGGTGACCTGCACCAAGGATAAAATCAGCAAGTGAAAAACTCAAGTTTGACATCTTAGATGAGCACTTAACAAATATTAAAAGTAAGGTATTTCTGATTTAGTTGTGTCTCATAAATAAGTTTCTACCTGCGTTCACTTTTGCTCTCACCTCGTAATGGTGAAATAATTCCTTTGGGATTATATTTATTTAAACTGTAGTTAGGTTGATTGAATAGCTCATAGTATAACAAAAATTGCTTATTTTGGAGGTTATGAGTAGCCACCTTATTTCTATTATTAAAGAAAAAAAAGTGGTCTGAATGAGTGCAGGTTAGAATATTAGGATTTATTCCAGTGTGGTGTTGATCTCTTAAGTAAACTCTGACATCCAGTAGATGCTTTGCTGTGTATTAGAGGCAAAAATACTTCGTTGTATAGGGAAGAAGTTGCACGGAGTGATATCTCATATGTATTACATATATATATGAATGAATAATTCCTGGGGTGCAGTGCTATCTGTATTTTTTTTTTTAACAGTCAAGTGCTAGCTTTGATACTTAATGCAAATATAATGCTATACAAAGTAAATATGACATGTTCAGGACATTAAGTATTTACTTTCGATGAACCTCACCTTAAACAACTTTCATTCTCTATAGATTGTAAAGATTGTATGATCCTTGACATTGTTCTCAGAACCTCTAACACATAGCTTTTGCTTAAAAATAGTATTAAAATATAAAAACTTTCTTTGCACAGGTGCTGACCCCAAATCTGTGGTTTGCGCTTTCTTCAAGCAAGGACAATGCACTAAAGGAGACAAATGCAAGTTTTCTCATGATCTGTCTTTGGAAAGAAAGTGTGAAAAACGAAGTGTCTACATTGATGCAAGAGATGAAGACCTTGAAAAAGGTACAATACTTCTAGAAAATGAACTATTCCGATTCTGAAACTGGATTTTTATGATTGAGTCTCCTTGTGTTGTGGTTTTGATGCTGAAGGCTCTGATCAATGACTGAGACAATCCATACCACCATGTTCAAAATTATGAACAGTGAAACTTGTTTGCTCACAAGTATTCTTTAGACCTTGTTTACAAAAGAAGTATGACCTAGTGATATTGTATGGTAGTTTTAAAATTCTGCTGTGTGATCTATTATGTCATACAAGTAGCAGGTTGTACAGTATTTGGTCTTTCTTAGAGTTGCTGACTTCTTCTAAGTTGAATAAAACGGAGGTGCAAAAGGAGGCAGTGTAATGAGCAGCCATAGTTGCCTTCCAGAAAATGTGTCTGCCCCATTGTGCACAGTTCTAGAGTTCAGCATACTTTGGAATATTTTCTTCCTTTTCCCAGATGATTTGTTGGCTAAATACTCTGAATTTTACTTTAACTTAGCAGGGGTTAGTGATTTTACAGTCAAAAGAATCTATTTTGTTTTTCCACAATTCATCATGTCTTGGTCTTTATTTGAGTTTTAGCCTAAAGTAATATTATAGGATCCCATAGATTCACTATTGCTGTTGCCATTGGTGATCTTGCTCTTTTAATAGCATGTTCTTTTAACTTCAACACAGATAAGTTGCTGTTATCTCTCTTGACCCTCAAGTTAAATGATCTCTATCTCCCAACATTAGCCACCAACCTTCTTTTCAGTTGTCTTCCTTTTTTTCTTCTATAAGTTTCTAAGACTTTTGAGGAAATGATCTTGTGAGCAGCATAGGAGATTTTGAAGACTTCATTATAAAGGCCTGATTTATTTTCCATTCTATAAACTAAAATGTAAAAATGGCGCATTAAAACTGTTGTTAGGGAGAAAAGCCACTTGACAACATTTTTTAGCATTTGGAATTCTTGTGAATTCTTGTGTCTGTCTTTTTCTAGATACAATGGATAACTGGGATGAGAAAAAGCTGGAAGAAGTGGTGAACAAGAAGCATGGTGAGGCGGAAAAGAAAAAACCCAAAACTCAAATAGTATGTCTTTTTTTTTTTTTTTTTAAATTGAGCTGTACTAGAGTTAACTGCAGACTGGTATTAGATATGTTTATCATTATCTAAAGATTTTGAGTGGAATATTATAACAATATTCTGAGTATACAGTTTGGCTGATAGTATTACTAATAATGTATTAAAAAAAAAAAAACCCACACCCCAAAGCTCTTTCAGCCATCACAAGGTATTTTCTATTTCTGTTGTAAAATAGAAATGGGTAGTAGATTTAGAGTTTTCAAAATAGAGATGCTAAAGGAATTAGTCATGTATCTAGGGCATCCTACTTGTCTCCTATAAGGTGGAATTTACTAATGGAGTTATTAATGGTTCCTGACCTCTAACTTCAAGAATATTCTTCAGTTTGGAGACTAAATGTTATAATAGCACAACCTCTTTTTTCATTCTTTTGAAGTATTTTACCTTGTTTTCAATACCAAATAATTAAATGTTCTATTGATACTGCCTAAATTTGCAAAAGTTAAACTTTTTGGCCAAGTTTGAACTGTGAATTGCTTGATAAGAGTCCCAGAATAGCGTCTTTACCTCAGGATCTTAAGCTGGAAGGTTTAACACCTGAGGCAGGTTCAATTTATTTTTATTAACATGACACAGCTGTTGGTGAGTAGAACAGAAAGGCTGTCAGTGTGCTTTTACAGGCACTCTGGGGTTTGTAGTCATGCATAACTGCCTGTCTTCTGAATCAACCTTTATTTTTATAATTGGGATTATATTAATGGGAAAAAACTGTTGACTACATGCCTTATAGATAACAATTTGCACTTCTTTTGTCTGCTTTTTTAGTAGCAATGCATTTCATGTGCCTCTTCTGTTTTTAGCATGACTGGCTTTGAATTACTGTACTTCTGACAGGTAGTGGCCATATGTGTAGAGTAAATCGCTGGGTATGAAAAGAGAATGCAGTGCTAACAACTGATGTTTTACACAGGTCTGCAAATATTTCCTTGATGCTATTGAAAACAACAAATATGGTTGGTTCTGGGTCTGTCCAGGCGGAGGAGACAACTGCATGTATCGCCATGCTCTCCCTCCAGGTTTTGTATTAAAAAAAGACAAAAAGAAGGAGGAAAAGCAAGATGAAATTTCTTTAGAAGATCTAATAGAAAAAGAGGTAAAGTTCTCAGACAGGTACCTTTGGGTGGTGTTTGTTTTCAGTACTCTGAAGGGACAGTTGCTAATAACTTCCTAATTAGTAATTAGAAAGTATAAACTGTTTTTATAGCTGCATGAGCTTGAGGCAGGGTGAAGGACGCAAAATGTTTGATTTGTGTCTTTGGTTAGAAACTATTACCTAGTGAATAGATTGAACTATAGCTGCATATTTAGTGCAGGTTCGCTAATCTTTTTTAGGAGGCTTTTCTTACTGCTGTGTTCCCTTTGTTTGCTACAACTGCTTCTATGGGCCTTTCTTATCCCCAGCTCACTGCCTCTAGTGTTCTCTCATAACTCTGTAACAAGGAAGCAACACCAAGAGAAAGGGCCCCTCTGAAGGCGTTAGGTTGCTGCTCTGCTGGTTTCTGTCCCCACTGCCTGGCAGCCTCAGTTTGAGGAACCTGAGCTGTTGTTGGTTTCTGTCCTCTTCCACTTCTCATGTTAACTTTCATGTCCATTCATCTCGCTAACTGGAAAATTGTGTGTTGAGTCAAACTTTGAGTTGCTGGTACATGTTTAACAGTGGTGGGAGTGAAGAAAGAGTTAGAAAGAAATGTGTTTAATTGGTTTCTGGAAAGGCATAATTAAATCTCTGATTTGTTATAGCCTTTGGAAACAATTTCTAGCATTAATCAGTCTCTTTATTTGACAGCGTGCTGCCTTAGGACCAAATGTTACCAAAATTACCCTAGAGTGTTTTCTTGCATGGAAGAGAAGAAAAAGACAAGAAAAAATTGATAAGGCTGAGCAAGATATGGAAAGGAGAAAAGCAGATTTTAAAGCTGGCAAAGCATTGGTGGTACGTTCTACAGTCCAATTCTTAATGCAAGAAGAAAGAGTAAATTAGTTTTTGTGGTAAGGTAGCTGGCCTGGAATTGCTTTGCCTTTTTTTTTTTTTATTACAGCAGTATGAAATCTATAAAGTGATTAATATAATTTTTTTCGTTAATAGATTAGTGGACGTGAAGTATTTGAGTTCCGACCAGAGTTGGTTGATGCTGATGACGAAGAAGCAGATGACACCCGTTATATTCAAGGAACGGGAGATGATGATGAGGTAAATAACAGTACTAGCTTGAATAATATTTCAAGTTACATTCAAGTTTGAAAACTTCTCATTTCTGCTCTTATAGTGCAACCAATAATCTTGGTTCTTAATTTAACACTGCTACACGGTACACATTTTGTCAAAATTTTTGTTTCAAATAGAAGATTTAAAAAAAATGTAGAAATCCTGCAGAAATAAGAATTTCTGTAGCAAAGTAATTCACGTGAAGCATCTTGGCTTATTTTTCAGGTGGAAGACCCTGTCTGCATAAATGATGTAGATTTGAACCTCTATGTCCCAAAGGCTGTAGATGAGACTGGTATTACTGTGGCCAGTCCTGAGCGATTCAGCACATACGGTTTCCTGGAAAAAGACGGTAAGTTCATTATTTAGGCATCATTGATATGGGAGTGAATTGTTAAGAGCTTCCCAAAAGGTAGATGGAGATGAATTATTGATCTGCTGGAAATAAGGGTTTGTTTGAAAAGCTGGGGAAGTCATTATTAATGATACGTGTAGTTACTAAAGGAGCAGTTTCAAGTAAATTCTATGCACTTCTTATATTCTTAAATTCAAGTTTGAATAAAAGCTAGTGTTATGGCTGCTTCAAGTAAATCCTCAAGATGTTTGTTTTAGCAGCTTCCTTTTTTTTTTTTTTTTTTTTTTTTTTTCAGATTTGGTAAATGTTTAAATGAATAATAACAAAGCCCAAGCTTTTCTTCAGTTTTTCTAGCTGGCTCGAATCAGCTTCTAATTTGTTAGAGCAAAGCATTGATCCTGGTGTGCTTGTGGAACGCAGGCCCTGGTCTTTAAGACCCTGAATCCTTTCAGTGCAGACAGTGAGTGTGAGCAGCTCATAGAGTTTGACCCTACTATGAAAACAGGAGTTGGAGGTGGTTTTTTTAACCTGTTTTAGTAACTGATGATCCAAATCTATATATTAATCAGGTACATGCAATTTAACCAATAGAAGTCTACATAAATTTCAGAAAAGTAACTTCTTTATTGTTTTAGAACTTTAAAGCCTGTTTAGTGGAATTGTGAATTAGTGATTAAAAAATGTATGACACTGAAATATGTAAGAACTGTTTTTATTTTCAGATAATAAATTAAGTGAAGCCTCTGGTGGCGATATAAACAGCAGTGAGCAAAATGATTTAGAGGAAGATAATGATGGAGATGGGGAGTTGGAAAATGGAGTAATTGATGCAGTTCCAGTTGATGAAAATCTTTTTACTGGCGAGGACTTGGATGAACTAGAAGAAGAACTAAACACTCTTGATTTAGAAGAATGAATTTAAAAGCTCAAGTGACAAGTTAAATCCATGTGATATAGTGAAAACTGACTACGTTTTTTTCTCCTTCTTGAATAGAATTCTTAAACAGGATGTTTATGGTTATCCAGCTGATTCTGATGGGCACGTCATGTACCAGGAATCTTTTCCTTCAGTCTCATCTACTCCAGTCTTGACTATGCTCACAGTAAAATATTCAGATTAGCTCAGAATTACCTGCCAGCTGAATTTGCAGAAAATGAGATTGTATCTTTCCACTAAAAGTAGGAAGTGTAACTGCTCTGCCAGTATGCAAGTGTAAGTGAGCAATTTGATATCAGGTACAGTATAAAAATCGAAGTATACATTCTTCGCCAGAACTGCATTTTTATTAGTGATTGTGTTGATTTAGAAACTGCCTGAAGTGGTTTTAGGCAGCATACTCTAATGGAGCTGATGCAGATTATGCTCCTTGAAGTGGTGATCAGCTTGATTTGATCAGCTGGATACTGAAGATAGCGATTGTGAACTGATACATCATATAATACAACATGGTGCCCCCTGTTTAAAATGTTTTAAACTTTCCCACTGCCTTTTGCCAACAAAACTGTAAATAAAAACTATCAACTTTGAAATACTTGTGCTGATTTTTCTCTGTTAAGTTAGGATATATCAACTTCATTTACTAGTAGTAATAAATATTTTCTCTGGTCCTGATAAAGAAGTGATGATGTTGGCTTCAGCCACATTAGGACTAACTGCAGTTACAATTTCGTTTTCTATACTTCATGCAGTGTAAAATTTAGCAGCTGACTTTTTTCCCCTACTGTTCTTACCTCCTACCCATCCATTAACTGATTTGATACACTCTATACATCACTCATTGCCGTTTGACTCTTACCCCTCTGTGTTTCATGCATTAGCAAAGGCTTGAAGCTCTGCAGAGCAGGGATGTTAGAGTCTAAAAAATGCCTGTCATCTCAGTGGTGTTCTATAAATAACACAGAGTTATGCAGTAGGAAGTTGCTTCAAAGCAGAGCAGGCTCATACCCTGCAGGGGCACTTATGTTGGGCTTAAATGAAGCCAATGTGCCCTTTGAAAATTCATCAAGTCCCTGCCATAAAGATTTTTCAGTGGTGGTGCTTTTTCAAGGGGGCTGTAGGTTACGCTTCCTTGCCATACTCCTAATAGTATTGGCAACACTATTGCTGTGCTAATTATACTGTATGTATTGATTTTATTTTATTTTTTTTCCTAAAGCTTCTAAATTACTACTTAAAGACCATTAAGATTTGTGGCATTGTTGGTGAGCTTTCTCGAACTGCTTTTGGGTGGTAATATTAGCTTTAATGGTTATTTTTGACACTGCGAAATTGACTCTTGTATCTCAAATGCTATTTCTAAAATAGCTGACTCGACTTTTTTTTTGCACTTCCTGGGATCTTTGTGGAATGTTTCTCCTATAGGAACAAGCAGCAGTGTTTGGAGAAAGGCCTACTGAAATTGACTTCTAACTGTAAGTGTGTAAGGAAAAGCTGCGATATCAGATATAAATATTTCTTTATGGAGGTTATTCTCCTTTGGCCATAAATAAGCAGTGTTGACAGATCATTGGATTAAACTGGTCAGCAATAGGATAATGGGACACTTAGGAATTCGATTCATATTTGAATGTATGCTGCATAATTTTTCAAAGTTGTATATTTTAAATGGGAATAAAAGTAATTTAATCGTTATTAAGGATGAAAATGGCTTTCTATATTTTGTCTTAGAGGCTGGTATATTGTATATAAGACTGCTCTGTTTTGCTTATCTAAATAGGTTAAATCTTTTCAACAGTTGTATCATTGTTGTTAATTATTTGCATTTTACAGTGGAGGGGTGACAGGATAACTCATTGTGATTTCAGCTTGTAAAACACTGAGGTAATGGGCAGAGAGGGAGTGCCTGTACACCCTGTCGGGTTTAAGGGGCTCGGTTGTGGTGTGAAACTCCTGTGTGTGTGTTTCATTTGGACATCAGGACAGCTGCCTTGTGTATTTAAATATGTTGAATATCCATAAGTTAGCTGAAGAAAGACTTAAGAGGCAGTAGTTACTGACAGATGACTTCCTGTGGCCAAGAAACAATAGTTGGCTGTCCCTTTTTGGTTTTCACCCTTTCTTTTCCACTTGTTCCAGCACTTCCCCTGACTAGTCTTGTCTGCATTTCTCACCATGAGCACAGGGGGGCTGCTTGTAAAGAAGTCTTCTGTCATGGTGTGTTCAGTGTACTTTGGAGTAGCAACATGCTGCTGCTTGTTCCTTCTGCATGACGGTAGGCTTGAACCTAGCCTCTTAAAAGTTTTCCATCTTAGGAGTTACAAAAGCCTAAATTGGCAGCTGACAGAATTTCAGTCAATAAATGCTCAATTAAAAATGAAAGCAAAGGCCTTAATTAAGGTATTATTTTTAGACTATATTAGAAATGAGCACCATGATAGAATGGAACCCACCTGAGTGTGACGTGCTGCTGAGTTGTTCCTGTTGATGAAAGTTACCCAAAATTTATCTGATGTAAAGTGAATGAGTCAATTATGGGGAAAATGAGATGTCATCTGAATCATAAAATGGTGCTATCTTCATTCACTTCAGTGACTGGACAGTTTGTGTGGGAGCAGGAGGTGGCACACACACATGAGGTCTGAAGTGCATACAATGAGAAGTGTGGTGTAGCTGTGGCTCTGACACTTGTGGAGGAAAGAGCTGGTGGAGCACTCTGCCTTCACAGCACCTCTTACTGGATTTCTGTCTGGGCAGAACCCATTTACAAAGTGCTGCTGAAAAGCCATGCCTGCCCTTCCTGAGGTTTGCTGTTATGCTGGCAGAGTATTTGATGGCTTTACATTTTGATGTATGTTAAAATACCATTTCCATCACACACAAAAACTACTTGAACAGCATAAGCGGGCTGGCTTTATATTTTCTGAACACTTTTTTTGAGAGCCGTGTGATTGAACTTCAGGCTTGCCATTGCTGTTACTCAAAGAGCTCCGTACTTGTATAATATAACCTGTTGATAGAGCCCTTGAAAAAATAGTGTAAGTTACTGCCAGTCTTTACATTTAAATTTTTATCTATCTACTAGTTGTTTGCAACAGAAACGTTGCCATTTCTTAATGGACACTCTCCTCATCTGCTTGTTATGCAGGGGAGGTTTTACTATTGATAAACTTTGTGTTGAGCAGTGGTACTTTCCTTGGCAATTCAGTGTTGTCATAATAAGTTGTTTGTTTAGCAAATAGATTGTACAGAAAGAATCTACATATATAAATTAGTATATTTTTATGAATGCTTTCTTTCACAGTTCTTTAGTCAGATGTGAGGAATATCAAGTGTCAAAAACCTGTCTCAGGTATTCCGAAAGCTGATTTCTACTTACTTTGTGATGTTTATGCCTCTTTTTAAAAATCACCTGAATATGAGTAATGGAGGCATAAATATTTTGTAAGCTTACATATCTTGCAAATAACATACTTGGAAACTTGGAATAAGCGTTTGATATTCTTGTCCCATGTGCTCATTTTGTATAACTTACTTAAACTGTACAGGGATTGACTAAACCAAAAATCTTACGAGGTTAGATCTTCCTTTCTCTCAGAGTGGATTTATTACAGCCATAAACTGAGAGAATGAGATTGCTCTCATGTGCAAATATCTCTCCTATATATTCACCTGAAATATGTCAGGAGAAGAAAACCCTGAATAACATGAACAGGAATAGAAAGAGAATTGGAGAAATGAGGCCTGGGAAGGCCAGAGGAACTGCAAAAACCTCATACCAGCAGCTGTACTGCATCAGATGAAGAGACCTTTTATCACACTCCAAAACCCAGATGCGTGGGGAAGAAAAAGGCAGGAAAAGGACAAGCCTGTGTACTTCCAGGAGCGCTTGTCTTATGTAGCCTCTGGCTGTTTTCAGTCTAGAAGATGTTCTCCACCAGGTGTACCTTGTGTCCCTTGGTGGCTTTTCCTTCCCAGTATGTTCCTTGCTCTCCCCCTTGAATCCCTCTACATTTTTAGCATCTTCGGAAACCCAACAGTTCCACAGCTCTGCTACATCTTGTTTTAAACGTGACTCCTACTAACTTGTATTTTCCCCTAGAGATCTAATAATACTTATAGGAGGGTATATCTTACACCTTTCTTTGCTTTGACTTGATGCCAAAGGAAGAAAGTAGATTAAAAAAAAAAAGTGAACATATTTCAGTTTTGAAGAATATGATCGCTTGGTGCATTTCAGTGCTAGAAACTTTTTAACAAAATCAGATACTTTCTTAAGGTGCTTGATTCTTCACTACAAATGGGCCTTAATCAGCGAAATCTTTAATGAAACAATCTTTGTTTCCCGGTTATGTACCGGATGTATTTTATGTAGCTATGATGACATTAAGTGCTTTTACAGTAATATCTGCAAATCACCCTTCTCTCTTTCCCTCATGCTCGTATTAGAGGCTTAGCAGTGACCTTGGCTTAGTCTGTCACTTGTAGTTCTTTCATTTCAATAGATGCTCTGTCTTTTTACAGAGAGTGGCTGTTGCTGGTATCAGAAATAAAGCCAAGATGTTTTATTCATTGATGATGTTATAGCCCTAATATGTGAACACAATAGGTTTCCTCATAACACATTATTGAAATGAACGGCAAAAATAATCAGTTCTTTTGATCATAAAATAGCAGCACTTTATTTAGTGAAAAAGCCCTCAGAGATAATCTATCTTTTACATTTGTGATTGAAAATGGTTAGAAAGTGTTATAAGACATCTGGACATAAATTTGAAGAAGCCTGACTTAAAACTAAAGAGAAGTTCCCAAAGAATACGCTATCAGAATGCAAAAATGAGATGGAGTCCTAAATTAAAGCAAGATGCAATGGAAAAGAAAGCATCACAGCTTTTCTTTAACACAAACAAACAATAAACTCCCCACCTAAATTACTATATAAAATACATGGAGAGAAGCAGAAGCATTTCTGAAGGAAAAAGAGGAGCAAATTATTATAGAATGTTTCACAGAGCAAAATATTCTTTGTACAGTTGGCCACTAGAGAAATGTGTTCTGTGGATGCTGCTTCCTAGGTCCCGTGGTAGAATGAAACTGTTTTGTCAGCATGTAATGTAGGTGTAGTGCATCTCTCGGAGTTGTGGAAAATCAGCTAAAACGTTATTTTCTCGTTCCTCTAATAAATTTTAACAGCTTGCTATTCTAGGAGACCATTTGTCCTGATCATGTTTCATTTCCATTCCTGTTTTATTCCTTGGTTTATGTTCTGACACTGAAGCTGTCAGTTGTATGCTCTAAATGCTGCATGTAGAGATTGGATTGAACACATCATGGTAGGCTGGTCTCTGTACAATAATGTGAATCCTTCACAAGCTCTCAGTCAATGTTTTCTACCAATCTGGGTAGCGTCTGACATGTCAAGTAGTTTAGTTGTCCTGGTTTGGGAACAGTAGGCTACTTAAGAAAAAGACTAATTGCCCTCCACTTTAAAAATTCTACACCTGCAACTCAATGCCTCCTTAAAATCAGGTAACAGCCAAGTTTCTAATCAAGAAGCCTTTAATCTTAGCTCTTCATCGTTTTTTTGTGTTGTCTGTTGCCTTCTCTCTGTTCCAAGTGAAAACATGACATAAGGGAGGCTCTTCTGCCTGACTTCTCTGAACTGTACCAACCAGTTTAGTGCGGGCTGTGTCAGCCAGTGCTGCCTCTCCTTTGGGCTCCCTCCGTGTTGCCCAGTATGGTCTCTCCTCAGGTGGCCCTGCACGCTCCGGGGATTTGCTTATAAAATGGAAAGGAGGAGAATTATGAAAGTTGGTTGGAAAGGACATAGCGAAGATCTTACCTCTTTGAACATCTGTCAGACCAGAGTAGAGAATAATAGGAGGGGACAAACTATATGGGATCAATGGGAGTTTAACTGCTGTTGTCACACCTTTGTGAACTTTCTCCTTGAATATGAAGTGGTTGGGTGTCAGAACTGTACTTTGTGTTGGTAGAAATCAGCCTTATACCACAGGCTTTTCAGTCTTTTTCTTGTCAATACAGAAAGTCTGCGTTCTATAAATAGCAATTCTAGATTTTTGTGTCCCACAACAGTATCTTCCACAGACATATGAAGTTACAGCTCTGCATGTTTGCTATACATAAATAATTGTCCATTCTTTGTATGGGGAGTCAGGATGGAGCAGAATGAGGGCTCTTCCTCCAAGAGAGCAAAAAAATTAGAGTTTTTAAATGTGCTCTTTCATCAAACACAGAAGCGCCTGCAGTTTCTAGCACAGATAACTATTGTCAGTACTAACTAGCAGGCTGCTTTTTGATAGATGCGAAGATGATTTGTATTTCTGACATTCTTTCACCAGCAGCACCCAACTAGGAGTCTATTACAACATCCTCCTGGCAATTGCAGGTTTATGTCTTAAAAGCAAATGATGATAACCTCCCAAAAAAACAAAACCAAAAACTAACCTGCTGATGTTAGAATGATTAGAGACCTTATTCTGTATTTATCTGTTTTCTTTAACTTTATTTTTTAGGTACTTATTCTTTAACCTAGGAAAAATGTAGTGACCAGGATAACATTTTGTAGATAACAACACACCTTGGTTTAATATTAATGCCAGACAAGACAGTATCCTATGGATATAGAAGATCAAATATAGTAGTTTTCAAAGTGAACATGAAGTTGGGTCTTTGGTTTGGGAGAAATGGGATTTTTTGCATGAGGAAGAGGGAGGAAGTTTGGACTCTGGGCCATTCTGTAAGATGGTACCAAGTCTTCCGAGGCCCAGAGGCTGGAGCTGATGGCCGAGCTGGTTTAGCAAGGCCCAGGGTGTCTGGGCTCAAATACCTGGGACACTTTTTGAGAGAGAACGGGAAGGAAATGCCTTTTCCCATGTCAGTTTGTCTTAATGCAATCTTCCAGTGCTTTCGTGCTTCAGTGTAGAAGAATATTGAGAGTAACAGGTTTAGTTTGTTAGTGGATTTCTGAAGTATTAAGGCATCACAATATCCCTTTTGCTATCAGATAGAAAGGAGCTTGGCTCTATTGTACTCTGTTGCCTTTCAGTCCTACTTGCTCTGCATGTGATTATTGTTTTGCCATAGAATTCTTCAACACATTTAAAGTCTGAACTCGTTATTAAGCACAGAGCAGTGTGAAGAACTTTGTTTTGTATTTCTAACCATTTTTTGGTAAGTTTTAAACTTGGTTTTGTTCCCAATCCTTTAGCGAGAACGTAGAAGTGTTACTGTAATACAGGAGCACTAGAGGACAGACGCTTCAAGGCAATAAGTGGTATTATG
The DNA here is from genome assembly GCF_036013475.1 of Columba livia. Lineage (NCBI taxonomy): Eukaryota > Metazoa > Chordata > Aves > Columbiformes > Columbidae > Columba > Columba livia. The sequence continues at coordinate 26,153,624 of NC_088608.1, forward strand.
TTTCTGGAACAGTAGATTTAGAAAAAGACTGTTCTTTGAGCTTTATTTGATTACTTGGAAAATGCATGATGGAAAAGTAATGGAAAAATCTGTGAAAAATTCTCAAAAAACAGGGCATAAAGTTCTACACATTGTCATGCTTTTACTGAATAGATTATTTGCACTAATGATGGGAATGGCAATATCTCTGTACCAGGAAGCAGTGGTCTCCAGCATTTCTGTACAACCAGAAGCAAGCAAGAATGTAAGAAAACTAGAAAATGCTTCATCATCTGGAAATTCTCCATAACTGGCAATCTCCTAGGAAGTGCCCCTTGTCTTTGGTGCCTGTGGATCCTGGCTGCAAGGAGGTGGTGTGTTTCTCTTTGCTCCCAGCAGAATGCTGCTTCACAAGTGTTTCTGCCAAGCAGACTCACTTCCACTTTCTAAATAAGAACTCTGTGTGTGTTCTAGTAACGTGCTCTGGGTGCACCTGCTGTGGCTCATGCACTCATTAGAAAGGACTGTCCTTAAAATTATCTGAAAACAATGAGAGGCAATGGAATAGGGGGGTATTTAACTTTTTGTGTCTCTATTACACCTCATATATGCATGGATATTATTAAAACATATTTGATGTTGTGTAGGGAATATTATAGGCTGGGTTTTTTCCTGATCCATTTCTCCTTTACTGCATTATTTCCTGTTGATCCTTCTCTCTAGAGTAAAAATACTGTTTAAAAATATCCTTTTCAAAGTACTGAAGTCTTTGGAGGTGTTAGAGTGACATCAGGATACGTTTGTTTGTTAGATCTGCAGAATTGCTCTGTGAAGAAAAGCTGAGACACGCACATGATTTTATAATGGCTAATTTTGTCAGACTGAAGAAATATGAATCCTTTTGTGAATCAAGCAGAGCTGTCCCTGAATTTGATTGTAAGAAATCCTAATGTAAAAAAAAAAGGCCTGGTGAGTAACAAGCATTCTCTAAAACACCTGAAGGGGATGGTGGAAAGACATTGACTAATACTGAAGTAACACAGGTAATGGTACTGAACAAATCAGAAAAAATCCTGCTACAACTCACTTCCTTGAGAAGAGAGACTTGAGAGCTGTTCACCAGCTAGAAGCTGATTTTACAAACATGGTTATACCCTCATTGTCCTAAAAAAAAAAAAAATCCATTATCCTGTAGCCTTGGGCTAAGAACAGCTTTTGCATGACAATGAAATGAGATGTTGATGTGGTGAGTTGCTCGTAGGAGCAATAAGGCAAATCAAGCTTACCGCATCACTGTAGTGGCTTCCTCATGCTTCTCACCCAGTAATACTTGCATAGTTTTCAGATTTTCTTTTTTCTAGAAAATTAACATTAAAGATTAATATTAGACAAAATAGAAATAAAAGGCATCAGCTAACCAAACCAAAATATGTGAAGTCCATCATTTTGGTCAAGTTAGGCTTGCTTTCTACTGCCTCATTAGAAAGTGAGTTATTTTTTAAAGATGTGTCCCAAGCAGCTGAGCTGCTTTACAATCCAAGTGTCTGGATGGCACAAGAGCAGAATATGTAGTTAAACTCTTAAGTCAACAAAGGCATTTCTGGGAGACTAATTTTAGTATTGATGACCAAATCAGTGCTAATCCTTTCCTGGCTCCAGATATTCGTGCTACTGATCCTGTGGAGCACTGGACCCGCTGGGAGGCTGAAGCTCATCACTCACATACAGGACATACTGCTGAGCCTTTTAAATAGGACCATTGTGCCTTGCACATCCGCAGTTTTTACCAAATCATAGGATTTTGTCCATTTTTTTGCTGATAAGTGTAGTCTCATGAGGAGGAGACATGATTGCAAAGGAAAAAATATTCTTAACTGCTCTGTTCATGTTACTGGCTGGAGACTCAGGAATAGCAAAAATGGAAATGGTACCTGTCCACCAGAAGTGCCTTGCATCTTGCACAGTTTGTTCAGCTGTGTTAATAATCAGTTGCATAAGTAAAACCTAACAACTTGTAACAGGAAATCAGTTTTATCTGTCAAATAATGGAAAGCAGTTCTTTAGACTCCACAGAATTCCAAATTACTTGTATTCAATTATAAATACAGATAAAAAGTTGGCTTCTTGTTAAAAGGAATGAGAGTTTCTCTGCCCACTTCTTTGTGGTTAATTTTCACCACTGAGTATCTTAGTCAGTAACCTGTAATTTGAAAACTAGAGATAACAGAAGAGTAAATACAGCAACATGTAATTCATTTGTTTACATTCCGTAGTACGATCTCGGTAGCAGCTGTTTATCTGGTTGGTAGTCCTACTGAGAACTAAACCAGACAGTGAAGAAAAATCACATCTTCACTGAAAGGGTGATTTTTTGCTTTACAATAGTGGAAAAATCTGGTTTAGGCTTTGATTCCTTTGTCCGTGGTTGTATCAGTCATAGCAGCTCAGTGCAAGCAATGAAGTCACTCGGTCTCTTCCGCAACACAAAATGTTTTGGTTCATTTACAGTAAGCTTGGCTGGGGTTAGACGGACAATCCCCAGCCTGTGCGCTTCGGATTTTTTCCCACGTGGAGGCTGGGGGTATATTAAACACCATATAGGGAGCTGTGGCCGAGCTCGCACGCTGTCTGCACCGAGCGCCTCCGGTGGCGTTTGAAGGGCGCCAGACAGCGCTGCTGCCGCCGCTTCCGCTGGGTGACTCAGCGGCGGGAGCGGAGCAGGGCGCTGAGTCAGCAGAATCTCAGCCTGCTGCACCTTCCGTGGCCCGGGTGACGGGAGAAAGCAGATAGAGAAACAGCTGGTTAAAAAGCCATTATCTGCTTGGGGACAGGAAATGCTTCGCAAAAACTATTTCCCTAGGGATGAGTAACCCCTGGCTCTGTGTGAAGTGCGAGTGGTTCCTCTGGCCTGTCTTTCAGCGACGCGCTGGCAACAAGCGGTAGTGCTGCACGGCAGCCAAAATTTGTCATTTGGTAATATCTTAAAAAATAACTTATCCTATGCTGTTCGTGTAACGTAGTGAAGCTATGAAATCAGGTAGAGAAAATAAATCCGCTTTCTCTCTAAACTACTGCCTTCCTGAGCAAAGTACACATAAACCACTTTTTTGTTTTATTTTACTGCCCTGTTTGCTAGATTTTGAGTACTTACTACCCCATCTGCAGTTTTGCTTTGATCAGGTTTGTACTCCAACAGCTGTGAGGGAGTAGTCAGTAAATAACAATAAAAGTTAATCTTATTGATGACTTTTTGTTGTTTTGTTTTTTTGACCTATGAAGAGGCAGCAAAGCTAGGAAAACTAGCAACAAACATCAAGTCTAGGTATAGGAACTCTCTGATTCTTGATAGAATGAGAATTTTTGAGTTGGGTCCCTTGAGGAATTATTATTATCAGCAAGAACAAGTGACTGGAACACAGGACGACTTGGTTCTTCTGTCTGGCTCTGCCAAGGGTTTACCTGAACAAACTGTTCACGTTTGTGCTGCTGGTTGTCAAGCTGGAATACTGCACACGGGGAATTGTGAGAATGAATAAATTGTTGGGGAGTTCTTCCTTTGTAGACCCCAGGATGTCTGGAAAACCTACATTTAAAATATTTTTTAAAAGCATAAGTATGTACATGAATAATAAGTATTATTCACTGCTTAGTGGAGCACCAGTGCCGCAGAGTTGTGCAAGAATCAAGGCAACGCCTGTATTCTTAGGTGGGAGGAGGAGAGAGTTGAGACCTATCACATTTTTAAATGGAAAACTCTTAACTCAAAACCCATTTTCAATGAAAACAATTTATTGTGAAATCCTGTCACCCTGTCTATCCTTGCTCGCTTTTTCCCCTCGTATTGGTAATTCTTCCAAGTGAAATTTTTTAAAATTGTAACAGTAGGTAAGTAGCAGTAGGTTTGTCAAGAATCCCTGGTGTACAATATTGCTTTCATATTTTACGTCCAGCTTTTAAAAGGTTGCTATTACTCAGCTTCTTTCTGCTACTCTGTTGTTTTGGGGTTTTTTTTGTTTGTTTCAAGACTACTAAATTTACCTTACATGGTAATATAAATCCTGACTGTATTTAAAGCAACTTTCTCTATTCGTTTAGTGAGAAATTGAAATGATCACCCAATATCAATGTTCAGTCCTTCACCTTGGGATCCTTTATACATCACACATTTCTTGTAAGCCTAAATTCCATGGTATCAGTAAATGTAAGCTGATTGGACATTACAGAAAAAAAAAACCAACAAAACAAACAACAGTGACTGTAAATTTGCACTCGAAAACAGGAAACTGATACTAATTCTGAGATATGATTCATTTGTTGGCAATGATGAAGCTTTTTTTTTTTTTTTGAAAGGTCCTTGGGTTCTTCAAAGACTAATTCATTAAAAGAAGACAATGTTAAATGAACCTGGGTCAAAGTTTTACTATACTAATTTGTCTGCATTGAATTAAGCCAATTACATCAAAACTTTCGGAATGCCAAATGATTATGAAATCATGCCGTCTTCAGTAGGTTAATTAGCAGTTCTGTTACAGACATAATGCTTCTGACTGTCTTGAGCAAGTTGTACCTGATTATTTGTACTTATTTTCTGCCATGATGATGATTGCTTTCTATTGGAAACATTCTCAGTAACTGGCTTCTAATGTTGCTTGCTCTGCATTTTGTTAGCTCTACCTGATGCACCTGAGCGTGCAGAAGTTCACTTACAGTAGATTTAACACATTCCTCTTGTAGACTGTAAGTCCAGAACTGCAGCTGTGGTTCCCACAGCCCGTTCAGAAGTTTAGGGGGAGTCACACCAGCATTTTAGACAGACGCTCCAACTGATGTAGTTTCTACTCTTTAATTAAACAAGCCATGCCTTAACAATACCTCCAAGGCAGGACTTTTCAACCTCGTTGCAGCTGCTGTTGCACTAGAATTCTTCACTTATGTCCCTCAGTAAATACATATGGAATATTTTTAACTTGTCTTCAGGGTATGAAACATCATTTTATGTTCCTTTTACTTTCTGTCATGCCATCATGAGAAAGCAGAGCTGAAAGTTTAGACTTTTGGCGGCAATAGCATTCAACTGATTATGTGGTAACAGTATTGGGTTTTATGAATTAATATGAATTAATTCCACTTTTGGTGTTCCAGCGTGTTTTATTTTTCCTGAAACACTGATCTGCAAAGCAAATGCTGAACTCTGCTGTAGGCTGCGAGGGATTTGGTAACAGCCTAGAGCTGCCTGAGCTCCCACGATGACAGTGCTAGAACCTTGGCAGTGACAGCTGATCCAAGGGCCAGAAGCTGTGCGTGAAGAGGCTCAAGCTGGACACTGGACACTTCTGCCCCAGGTGCGGTGGTAAAACGGGAGCCCGGATCCCCATGAGGGAGGTTTTCCAGAGCCAGCCCTGCGCCCGCCGCTGGCGGAGGTGCTGCTGGGCTCTGCTGCGACCCTGGCATTTTAAATTACACCATTTAATATCCTGTTTGTTTGAAACTCGTTGTTTTCCTCCACGGGTGGGTCCATGTCGGCACCTACTTCACTCTTTCCTTGTGTTAACAGTTTTCCTGCAACAGATTGTCTCCAAGACTTCACAAGAAAGGCTTTACTGACGAAAGTCTTACCAAGAAAGAGTTTATGAGAGGGATGTGTCTCCCTCTTTTTTTTTTCGGTACTTCTCAATAGCACTTGTCCTCTTCAGCCTTCGAGTCCAGCAGTAACCAGCTTTTAGGACTTGGTTGCCTACACCAGAAGGAGATCACGGGGCAAGTACCTTCCTCGCAGCTGGAACTGACCGGCTGCAGCCGCCCGGAGCGGGGAGGGCCTCTCGCAGCCGTGGGCCGGGCCGGGCCGGGCCCTCCGCCCCGGCGGGAGGGAGAGGCGGGCGGGGAGCGGCGCGGCAGCCCGGGCCGGTGCGGAGCAGGGCCCGCCTCCGGCACCACATGATGCCGCTTCTCCTTCCTGCCGCCCCTGTCCCGACGAGAAAAGGGAACTGGGCGCAGGGCGGGAGGAAGTGATTCCGCTCCCCGCCCCGCCGCGGGAAACGTGCGGCCCCTCCGCCCCCTTCCCGCTGCCGCGGGGCCGGGCGCCTCCGCGGGCAGAGCTGCGGGTCGGGCCATGGCGCGGCTGTGGCTGCTGCTGCTGCTGGGCGGCGCGCTGGCCCCGGGCAGCGCCTTCAACCTGGACGTGGAGCGCCCGGCCGTCTACTCGGGCCCCAAGGGCAGCTACTTCGGCTTCGCTGTGGACTTCTTCGCTCCCGACCCATCCTCGTAAGTGCCCCGTCCCGGGCGGCCGGCCGGCGCCTGCCGGGGCTGCCGCTCCTCGGGGCGGGGGGCCCGTCCTGGCGGCTCCGCTCCGCTTGTGGCGCGGTGCTGGCGGGGCCGTGGTCGAGTCTGGTGTTGTCCCGGCGAGGTGCGAGAGCCCGGCCAGCCCGGAGGAGGATGCGGACGAGGAGGGCGATGCCGGGGCCGGGAGGAGCCCCTGGTGTCAGCAGCCGAGCTGTTGCCCCTAGTTCACTGTGCGATCCGGGGGGAGAGCTGGCGGCAGGGCGGCTCGCGGGAGAGATTATTGGACGGTGGACGCTTGCTCGGGCCTGGGTGGGGGGCGCGGGGGTGGGGAGTGCGGGGCTGGGGAGCGCCGCGATGGAACCGAGCGGCGCCGCGGTGGCCGGCCCGCAGCACGGGCGGGTCTCCGAGCGGGACGCCGCGGTGGCCGGGCGGTTCCGAAGGGACCGAGTCACGCCGGGAACACGGGCTCGGCTGCATCTCCTCACCCTCCTAGGGTGGCTCTGGCTGCTGATGCTCTTTTACTGGGAAGCACATCTTGGTTTCGTGCGGTCGGTCTGCTCTCTTAACGTAACTTTGGATTTTCTGAATAGCCTTATCAGTCTGCAGTTTATCCAAATAATGGTGGCAATAAATACAGTGTAGAAAGCTGAAGGTTTTTTTTGCTTCGTTACGTTTTCCACCTGGGGTTTTGTCCCGTGGAATTTCGGAAGTTCTGCTGTTCCTTTCCTGAGTGCTCTGTGCAGAAGTGCTCTGGGTTGTGCTCTCTCTGTGCGGGTCACAAAGCTGCTGAGGGGTCCAGAGAAATAAAAAGTTCCATGTAAATGCCCTCCACAAGTGCTTCCCGAATACCTTCTTTCACCTTAAGCGAAAATTAGGCAATGAGCAGTAGCTGGTGTATTTCAGACTTCTGAATAGTGGTGTTGCTAACTTCAAAGTCCTGGTCTTGCCATAATAAATTGGCCTGTCTTTCTCAAGCGTGGGCTACATTAAGATCCAGCTTTTGCCACTTTTTTCCTCTCCCATCCTATGAAAGGGCTGTAAAGCTGGGAAAGCTGCTGCCTTCTGTCATGCTGAGGGGATTTTTTTCTCTCTCGCAATCTCTAGCTCCTAAAACTTTATAAACAAATTTTATAGCTATTGAGCAAGTTATTTTGCAGCACATTAGCTAGCCTTGTTTGCATTTCTTTATTGCCTACAAATATTAGAAGTCATCCTGTCTTAACTTGTATGTGTTGCAACATCTTTCAGCTATCTTAATCCTATAAGTCTCAGTACTAAAAGAAAAAAGCTTCTAGTTATGTCCCTCCCTTTATTTTTAAGTCAGCATGTGTGGCTGCAGAGTTATCAGGAGACTGGTAAATGCATGTAGTGAACTTCCTTGCTTTCTGATAAGGGATTATGTGACCCAGCTTCACTGAAATCACTATTTGGAACCTTTCCATTATTTTTGTAATAACTATTGACCTCAAAGTGCATGGCTGGAAAATAAAAGAGTATTGTCTTTATTTTTTTTTTCTTAAAAAAAACCCAACACAAAACACAAAAGAACTTGAAACACTAGTGGTTTTCAGACAACGTGGAAGACTCCTTCATATTTTTAAAGGATTTTTTTCAGTTTTAAGGTGTGCCTAGTAGTTAGTCTGTATCTGCTAAGCTAAGCCCCATTACTGAGCTTTATCTTAAATTTAAGCTCATAATTGAAACAAAGCAAGTTAGACAACTTTTACGTTTACAGAAGCAGGCTCTAATGGTTTAAATTTTGAATTTATGCCTCGGGAGACTGATCTTTTGCTCCCTGAAATAGCCAGAAATACCGGTATGCAGTGTCCTTCAGACACAGGCCTGTGCCTTCCCCATCATTGAGGAAGGACCAGCACACACTCCCTCAGACTGGAACGCCTGCGGATTCCTCGAGCTCTTGGACAGGAAAGAAAGGTAGAATCATTGAATGTCCCGAGTTTGAAGTGACCCACAAGGATCATCCAATCAGGTAGCGATGAACAGCAAGCTCAGCGATGTCTGCAGTTAAATATTGGGTAGAAAACCGAGTTAACTGTTTTGCAGCATGATTCGCAAAAGGTGTTCAGTAAAATGAGCCTTGTTATGTGGTTTCTATTGAGTGTCGTGTGTGTCACTTGTTTCTTACACCTCTGTTGTTGCTTTGGTGAGTTTTTATTTATCTCCTTAACATGAGTATGAGAGGTTAAGTAAATTTACTTGAGCTAAAGCTATTTGGATTGGCTAGCCTGACAACAAAGGAGTGTTATTAGTTCTGGAATGCTCAGGCTGCTGTTTCATAGTCTATTTTGACCTGCTGGATACCAAAATAAAGCATATTTAGAAGTCCAGTGTGAAAGACCTATTCCAGGAGTCATTGGTAGTCTTGTATTGTTATGTGGCCCTTCACAGAGGGCTTAACTATAATACTAAGTGATTGAACATATAATAACTTTATTAAAAGGAAAAAGGTTTCTCCCACACACGCTATGTCTTAGAAGAATGGCATTTGATAGTCTGGCTTTCCAGTGCACAAGCACATGGAAATACCAGTTTTTCTTTACTGGCCCACGGCAAAGCACTGGCAAGTGATGGTTGCTGAAAGGACAGCACCTGTGTAGGTGGAGCTGCTGAGGGTGTCAATGCTCTCCCAGTCGTGTCCGCAGCGCTGTGCTGGGGCACGCGGTGGCGTCACGTAGGAGACAGGCAGGATCAAAGCACGGCTGGCCTGTTCCCATGGAAAGAGCAGATTTCCCTCCGTTCCCCCTTGCCCAAAGTAGGCAGACTAGAGACCTCTTTGGTTTTAGGTAATTCAAGGTATTATTATAAGACCCGTGACAGAAATCTGCTCTGTGGTGATAAAAATGCGCTTTTTTTTTTCCTCTCTTGGAAAAAGAGGTGACTAAACCTTTGTGGAGTCCCACAATGATGCCTTTATTGGTAATCTGGTTAATAAACTTCATCACAAAGATTATCTTGAGAAATATTTAAAATATATTATTAGAATGATTTATTTTTTTAGAACATTTAATTTGGGGGGCTTCTTAAGAAGCTAGTCATACAAATGTAAAGTGGGAGGCAAGCTACCACTTGTTTAATAGATTGTAATTATAATAATTAATGTGTTTCCGTACTTGGCATTATGATGTTTACTTTTAAGCATTTCTGTTATGCCCAGAGAGAATATTTTAAGTTGATTAAAGCATTTCAAATTCTTGCTCTTGGAATTTAGGGAGTCTATGAATGGCAACTAAGGGTAACAAATGGACTGCCATCTAGCCTAGATTTTCTCTTGGGGTCCTCATCAGGAAGATTTTAAGGTTCTGCAAATTCAAACAAGTTGAAAACGAGTAGCCTGTGCTGGTTTTTATGCCTTGAGCTTTGAGGTGCTACGTGTTTACACCTGGTACTTACATATGAAGAAATACAAAGTTAGCTTTGTACAGAAGTGAAGTCTGGAAGGTGACTGTGAAGAGCAGAACAAGTTCGATAAGTCTGGATCTGCCTGCTTGTGGGCATGCTCTCCAACCAGTTTTGCAGCTTGTTCAGCTAACACAATTCCAAAACTAAATAACCATAATGCCCGATAGGGGATGGTGCGACTTGCTCTTGCAAGCTATATTCTCTCTTAAACCGTCTACATTGAAACAACAGAGCAGATTCTGATGAAAAGAAACATTTAGTTTTATGTCTTTTGTACGTCGTTGTCTAGATTTCAAATTGACTTCCTCAGGAAAGTGCTGGTGAGTCAAGTGTGTCTCAGAGGTGCTGGAGTAATGAGAAGACATTAGTAACCTTGTTGGCAGATGCTAAGAACCTTGCCTGGTCCAGTGCTTTATTCGGTCTGTTTCTTCCTTTGCAAATTCTCAATTTTACCACCTGCACAGGCATAATCTTTGTGGCGACTCCTGCTTAGAGTGCACTTGACATGTACATATAAGCAGAGATTTGTGAAAGCACAAGAGATCTTAATAAGAAAATTATTACTGTGTAATGAATATCACTGGGGATTCGTTAATGTACAAACCTGTGGTTGACGGTCACTTGGGTACTTGGAGATTACTTTTAAAAGAGCGTTTGCTAATACTAGGCTGACTCACCACTTAGTACCTTCTGAGCTCAGAAGCACTATTTTGTTTATATATTGTTTCCATTTTTGTCTGATTTCCTTGAATTACCCTTATGTACAAAATTAACCAGAAATTATGCCAGTTGATGACTTGCTCAAATTACAGAAGTACATGATTTCCTGTTCCACTGCATACGTAGATATTTTTGAAAGGAGAAAAAACATATAAAAGGTGTTTATGTCCCTTTAAACATAATTTTAAGTAGGACAACATAATTTTATCTTCTTTTTGTTTTGTTTTTTTTTTTTTTTTTTTTTTTTTTCAGAAAAGAACAACCCAAAACCTAATATTAATTTATCTGAAGCTCTGTGTAGTTCTAGTCACGTTTAGATTTGAATGGGCAAGGGCTTTGCTCTTTTAACTCTTCAGATGCCATGAAGTAACAACATCTGTGCCTTGTTTTATTTCTTCTTTTTACTGCAGGGTATCTCTTCTAGTGGGAGCTCCAAAAGCCAACACCACCCAGCAGAACATCATAGAAGGAGGCCAGGTGCTCAAATGTAACTGGAATTCCGACAGACGTTGCCAGCCGATGATATTTGACTCCACAGGTACCGCGTTGTTGTCTGTGCGCGGAGATGGGGCGTCTCTGCTCTGATCCTGGTGTGGGGGCGCAGAAAGATGGAGATTCACGGGGGGGTTTTGACGGTCAGTGTGAGGGCAGCTGCTTCTGGACTGGCAACTATTCAAGGCTTGTGGGTGTGGTTTTTGGTTTTTGTTTTTCTGGGTTTTTTCCATCTCCTCTCTTTGAGAATTCTGTTGTCCTCGCTATGTGTTGAAAGCCTGAGTGAGCACACATTTTTCCTCTTCTGTTTTAACCTATTTATATTTTTCCTCTGTACTTAACAGCAATGCTAAAACATTTAGCAACCTAATTCCCAATAAGCATAGGCATTACCTATGAAATAGGCATTACCTATTAAAACGTGGCATGTGAGGAATGATACTTTTTAATATCAGCAAAGGTGTAGTGTATGCAGTAATATTCAAAAGTTCAGTCTGAAACTGAGAGTAAAATCTTCGAACTGTGGGGAAAAAAACTATTTTTCTTTTCAGGCATAGCTTCATGGTATTTGTAATACCCTTTTTTTCCCCGAAAATAAGACCTACCCCAAAAATAAGCCCTAGCATGATTTTTCAGGATTTTTGATGATGCTTGAAATATAAGCCCTACTCCAAAAATAAGTTACAGTGCATAAAAAAAGTCAATTTGAATAGTGTCCAGGCAGCTATACATGTAAAAAAGTAAAATTAATTGGCAGTAGAATGCAGCAGGACAGATGGACCCTTCACCACGAAAAGCAGACACCCCCAAAAGAATTGCACTCGACAGACCCCACGAGACCCAAAGCAATAAGGTTGGTGAGTGCTGGGCTCTCCTGCACAGACTGGGCAGTCCTGCTGGCGTTGTGGTACGTGGAAAAAGGAAATAGAGTCACAAGAAATTCACGATGGAATTCAGGCTTTGGAGAGTTATGGTGATGTTCCAGAATGTGGTGACATGACCATATTTGAATAAATGTTAGTTTCTTTCCTCAAGAATAAATGTAGATTGTTGTTCATGGAAAAACAAGACATCCCCTGAAAATAAGCCCTAATGCATCTTTTGGAGCAAAAATTAATATAAGACCCTGTCTTATTTTTGGGGAAGCAGGGTAGCAGCACACCAGGTGCCTGAGGTCGGAGGCATTACTTGCCCATTTCTGAAGTGTGCTAAAGAAAAGAGCAGTAACAGCGCTGGCATTGAACATTTCTCTCCCTCTTCATGCTCTGGTGCACAGAGTGATGTGCACAGCCTGTGGCAGGTCATGTGGGAACACACTGCGTGTGCTTTTCTGCCTCAGCCATTCAGTGCTGAATCCTCTTTTCCACAGCATGTTTCAGGCCAGTGGAAAAACCTTTCTGTGTCATGGGAGTGGATTAGCAAGACCCATATGGTAGGGCAGAGAAAGCACCTGTGCTTTTAAGGTCCAGTTGGTGAGAATTAGTTCTTGCCTCTGCTGGTATTTTGACTTGGCAGTGTAAAGGCAGTTAGGTTTTTGCAGCCTTTGTAAATCACGTGTGATACAGTGGAGAAGCTCTTCTTCCAGTTCTATTGTCAAGGTATTCAGACCGCTGAAATCCCTGTATATTTTTTCTGAAAACTATTTTGTTCTTTTGAAAAAAAAAAAAATAGTGGTATGTAGTGGTGCTCACAAAACCCAAGTCATTATCAGTCTCTTTACTTCTTAACTCTTCAGGTACCTTCCTACCAGATTACTTGAGATCTTTAGTAAGCTCCAAAGTGTGACATTTTGTCTGCAAAAGTTGTTTTTAATTTTCTTTTTTTTTTTTTTTTTCCTTTGGGCTTATTGCTTACTATGATACAAATGTGGATTTTGGTTGTTTGTATTAAAGAAAGAATCTAGATATCCCTAATTAATAATGACCCCTAATGTAACAGCCAAAATCTTGTGGTAGGGAAAGATTATCCACCTGAGTATGTTCTAGATGCACCTTCCAGAGGGAATTACAGGGCATTTATCTGTTCAGACTGTGAACATGTGCAATAGGCTTTTTCATGTGCCGGGCAGAGTAAATAGATACAGAGGCCACGCTGCTTTGCTGTGTGTCTGTGCATAAGGTATATGCTACTGGGCAAACAGTGTTTTGCTTGTAATGGGCACGTTAATTGCTTGAAATTTAACAGTAAAAATAGCAGGTTATAATGGCTTAAGAAGGATTTCTTTTGGGCGCATTTTAACTCATTCCAGCTTTGTGGCAATGAATTGGGAAATAATGCATTTGTCGATTATTCTCTGAGTGAAAAGGGGCATTGTATTTCAGCATAATAAAATAATAAATGCACTGAGAGAAAATAAAACGTCTTTTTCTTTGTGCATAACACAATGGTTGATTCCCTACATTATGATGACAATTGGCAGCACAGTGTAAAGCCCCAGTCCTGCCTGCCTCTGCCTCGTAAGGTGGCAGGTTTAGGGCAGACCTGTGATTCACTGTGCAGGAAATAGGAAGCAGGTGATTTGACCACTGATTTGTGGTGCTGACGTGAAGGTGTTTCTTATAGATGGCTTTACACAACCTCTGCAAGAGGTTCATCCAACAGTACTTCAATGTTTGTAACTCCAGAGCTATTGTTTAGCCCTGAAATACAAGTAAAAACTCTCCTCCCTCCAAGATTATTATTTAGCGGTTTTGTTAATGGAAAAAGCAGCACAAGTTCTGCATAATTAGTTAGATTAATTTCTTTGGAGTTCTTTTCTACTTATGTGCAGCTAGTGAGAAACCTGACCTGTGAAAGTAACATGAACATTTGTAGTTGTGGCTTTTCTCTGTTTCTGTGTTGATGCCAAACTCCATGTGTGGAGTTGCAAAATGACAATTACTAGAAGGCGTGTCACAGTTCATCCTCCTGCTTCCCTGTGCCAAATACCAAAGATCCTGGACCAGGCCAAGCCGCTACGTCTTGCTCACAGCATCTGTGAACGTAGCAGGGGAATGGAAGAAAGAGCAAGGCTTTTTCTGACCATGTGAGGTTGTGTTTTTCCATTCATCTTGTGGTTGTATCACAAAAATGAATAGGGTTTTACAGAGCTCCACCAAGCAAGGCTTTTTTTCCTCTCCCTATTATTATTATTTTTTCTTATTAAATGTTCCTTGTTTTTAGTTAAGTTTTCCTTCGGTTCTGTGTGTCCTCTTCTCTTCCCCACCCATACAAAGGCCGCGCCGATGGCAAAGAATTGAGTTTTATTTTCTAATGCTTGCTTTTGGCTTAAATATCGTGTCGGCACAGAAGTGTGGTCATTGACACGAGACAAATGCAACAGCTGTTGTGTAGCCCAGGAGAGAAGGTCCTAGCTGCTTTATGTTCATATTTGGAGGAGGAGTTGTTCAAGCCCTTACCTTATTCCAGCATTGCTTGTTACTTATATTTACCCTCACCCAGTGACTCTGGAGGAAAGTGATAAGTCACTAAGCTGGTGGTTCCTGGTAGTACCAAATTTACTGCTTTGTTTCTTCCTTCCTGTGCATGACAACTCAGTTCTTGAAGGAGGGGAGCTGGGCAGGAGGAGCCCATTCACGGAACCCTCATAGATCTCATGCTGAAAATATGTATATTTCCCTCCCTTTCACGCCCTCCCCACATTAAAAAATCCCTCATTAGAACATGTATTACAATTTTTAAACTGCTGACCAGAAAAAAAAATATTTCACTGTTCCTACACAGCATATTTTCTTGTTTACAACAGCAATATACTTGTGAAGGGGAAGGAGGGGTCTCCCAGCACGATGGTTACACTCATGTGAAAATACACGAGAGAATGTTCTGTGTATATATATATATATGTGTGTGTGTGTTTCCATGCATATTATACTGATTGGTTTTGATGTTCTGGTATACATAGTGGCTTTGGAAGGCAAAATGTTTATATCGCACATTAACACTTCCCAAATGTAAAGATGCTTCGCTGTGGGGCTGCTGAGCATTTTAGCACTGACATCAGTTGGCTTTGATTTAACTTAGTTACGAGTATGTGAAAATTGCATAACAAACATGTGTGGTGGTAGAAAATGCCCTCAAATTCAGAGGTGCATATAGCTGTGCTGCATGTGCTTGTGTGTACATGGCCAGAAAGTATTTTTTTTTTAAGGCTTTCAAGTATTGTTAGGCCTGCATTTCAGGCTGGTTTTTTGCTGTGAGAAGCAAGTTTAAAAGGAGCCAACCGCCACAGTGAGTTTCCTGATATGCTCTTGCTGATCCTGTTGCAGAACTGAAATATGAAGCAGTGCTCATATCTGCTACTTCAACAGGTTATCCTGTGAATCTAAATAGGAATAGGTCTGATTAAAAAGTGCTGTGTAAGCAGTGACCTTTTTTTCTTGCCTTATTCCTGTTTAACTTGTTAATTCAGTAGCTAAATGTGCTGCTGTCACAAAACTGAAGTTCCTGGTATTTGTGTTCTTCCGTATCTTGCCTGTTTACTACAACTGCCACAGCATTACCACAATTTCAGTTTGGGTTTTTTTTAAATGTAAAATACTTGGGATTTTTTCTGTCTGTCTCAGTTAACTTTCAGAACATATAGGAGGTTGTATTTTTTTCAGGGCAAGCACCAGAAGAAAGCTTACATTCTCAAGATAGCATATTCTTCAGACCTGTCTTAAGCATAAATATTACCAGTAAATAACTTCCTTTGCAAGGTGTTTTACATTTCACATTAAAATTACCAAAAACTACAAGTAATCGGTCATGGTGGGTAAATATTTGTCTTCATTCTTAACCCTTCTTTACACTGCATAATTTTGTGACCAGAAATTTATTTTAGTTTTTGTTTTAATCTGCAGCAATAGAGGAAGGTTCTGAATCTTCTGAAAAAGAAAGAACCTGGGAAAGCGAATGGTGGAAAAGCTGCTCCTACAACTTGCCGAGCCCCAGTACTGTTCTCTCGACAAGACTGGAGAGGTGGCTCCTCTCTTAGAAAGCTTAACTGTGTCTTAACTTGGCTTTATCTGGCAGCTGCTTAGCAGCTTTTTCCAGGGAAAACATATTTCTTGTGGGTAAACTGTAAAAGGAATGCACTTAATATAGCAGTCCATTTTCTGTTTCGGATCAGTTTTGAGCCAGAGGTCCAAATCTATTTGTTTTAAAGATACATCTATTCTCCCTCCCCTTCCACAAGCCCTGACGCACTGTCACAGCAAAGCTTGAACAGTTGGTACCAAGTATTACTGAAAGGATTTCCATAATCCTGCTCAGGGAAAATATTATTGAAGAGTTAATGGTTTTTCTGTGAGTTATATTTATTTTGTATAGCTGTCCATTTTTTTGTGTATATAATTAAACATGTTTTTTCTGTGCAAGAGGAAGATCAAAAGCTCATTGAGCCAGATAACAAAACCAGCAATCAGAGGGGTGGTCAAATGGGCTTTTTAGGAAAATCAACAAGTCATCTTTATGTTTTGATGTATTTTATGGTTTGGCATACATGGAATAGCAGGGTAAATACACTTAGCTAATTGTCTGACATCTAGATAAATACCTCTATTACTTAGCCATGGAATTTTAGAGAGCAGGATCATGGAATTTTCATTCTGACAAACAAAAAATTCTTCAGAGACCCATGTAACCAGTTGGAGTTAATCAGACTGTACACGTGTTGGCAATATGTAGCACATTAATGTAAACCAAATGAGTTTCCTATGTGCTTATTTCCCCAAAGGAAACAATCTTCATAATTATTCACATTACTTTACTTTTCATGTTTGGAGTCCTAACTCTTCATCAGTCAAGAATAGTGGGAAGTGGGCTGGTGGAAATAGCATTTCTTTGTGCTCCCATGGCTCTTCATAAAAATGTAACAAAGTGGGTTTGTGATTATAAAGTTTCTCTTACAGAAACCTGCCAGTATTTTAATGAAAACTTCCATTGAGAAATGTACCTGCTTCTGTACAGGATGCTTGAAGCACAACTCTGTATCAGCACCAAAAAGTGCAGTACCGAGAATCTAGAATAATCTGATGAAATGCAGACAGCTCTACAAACTGTTACAAAGGAAAATATGCTCATAAACCAACTTTGAACTTCTGTGCTAATGAACTGCAGATTTCTCAAGCACATTTCATTTTTAGCACAGAAAGATCTGCTTGCTCAGACAATGGGTTGTTTTGCTCTTCTGAGACACGTAGTGTAACAGCTCCACACGCTGCTCAGTTGTCATTCTCTCTTGGTGAAAGCTTTCCTGACTGCTTTTCTTCTCTGTATCAGATCTGAAAACTTACAGAAAGGAAACTTACAGAAAGTGTTGAATACTAAAAACTAAGAGCATCTCAAATGTGCTGTGTGTCTATTGCTTTGGAAAAAGAATTCAGTGTAGCCTCTGGCTGCATAAAGTTTTATCACTGACAGTTGTACTCTCCCTCTTCTTGCCCTTACCCATTTGTTTTGACACACTAGAGTACTTTTACAGAAATGGTGTGTTCTTAAATGTTGGATAAAATTATTTTAAGACCAGTTGTTTTGATCTGTACTAAAAGAGGAGAAAGAAGCTTGTGAACTGGAAAATACTTCTAAAACCTTTCCTGATTCCTCCCTATGTTTCCTTTTTTGTGTGTTGTGGTGGTTTTTGGTTTTTGTTGTTGCTTGTGTTGTTGTGTTTTTTCCCTCTATCCCCAAGTGGGTGATTCTAGACAATAGGAGTCTTTGTTTGGAAGCCTAAACCACCAGTTTGGCACAGCTTTATCTATCTGTGACCTATTTAGTTTGAAGCGGGTATTTTAGCTGCCTCTCGCAGCTTTGTGCTGTAGCATCGCACAGTGCAAGATCTGCTGATGGTGGGAAGTTGTGACTGAAGAGGGTGTCACGAGCTTATATTTGCCTTTGGGAGATTTTTATCATATGTGCAGACAAGTCAGTTGTTCATCACTCCATCTTTTCCAATTACAAAAGAAGGAGGTGGATAAGGAAATCTGGGATAGGGCAGTATTTTGTGAAAATAGCATGCTTTAATGAAGTACTGTTTTATTTTTAGCTGATTGTTTTTCATTGGTATTAGGGTGCAATCTGTATGGGGATTTCAATGTCAAAGGCTATTGATTTAGTCAACACCAAAGCAATAAATCTTGTGAAGACCATTCATTCATTTGTAGTAAAGTGCATTGATTTTTATCTCACTAGATCTAGCATTACCTCAGTCCCATTGAAGTTTGGTTGGTATCCTTATCATGTGTGCTGGTTTAACTGAAGTCTGCATTGGGCTCTGGGTGCTGCTCTGAATGAGAAAGAGGGAGGCAAATGAATCAAACCTCCTCCGCGAGTTCTTGTAGCTGACAGTGGAAAAATGCTCATGCCTTTGTGATTAGGTAGATTCCTGCATGAATACGGTTGGCTCTGCGTGCGTGTAGCTGGATCTCAACTGCATGACTAGTTGGAAAAAAATAAAATGTCTTACTTAAGTAAAGGGAAAAAGATGCTTTTGTTCCAGCACACTCCCCCAGGGAATAAAGGAGGGTTCTTACCTCAGGAGAGGGAAGGGGAGTGGTGGAAGTTCTGTGTAGCAACACTGTGGCTGAACCAAGGTTGCTAAAGCATCAGCTGCTGCACAGCCTGGGGAGTTTCAAGTAGAGATAAGCTGGTGCTTGCTCCATTAACGAAGGTTGAAGTCACTGAAATTTTGGATGGAAGATAGCCAGCTGTGTACCACCCCAAGTTCTCATGTTACGAAAACACAGCTTTTGTATATTTTATAAGTTTGTTTTTCTTTTGGCTGGCTGCATAAAGTTTCCCTTTGCCTAGAAGGAGCAACATCATTTACTTTGGATTGGCATCTTTACAAAAAGGTTTATTTTAATGGAAATTCTGTGAATTGAGACACTATTTAAATTTTACAGCTTCTGAAGTATTTTCAGTATGACACTGAACCAGGATTCATCAGGTCACTGCCTCTTGACTCATGATTATCTCAGCACAGTCTGGCACTCAGAGCGGGGCAGATGTTTTAGTTCCGATTTCTCATTACCATGCAAGCAGGCTACGAGTTACAACTCCATCCACTTACTCAACTGCAATCATTTTGTAGTAACACTGCAGTTTCTGTAACCGGTAACATTTGCATTGGAAAAAGAAGGTGCCAACTATCCAAAGCTGGCAGCCAAAAGAAATTCATTTTTGATCTTTTCATTATTATTTGGAAGATGGTTTAGACTGTTGGGGTTTTTTTTCACCTTTTCTGCACTTTTTGTACTCAGCATCACTCCACATTAGTTTCCATATATAAATTTAAATCCTTTGTAGCGCAGTAAAGTGACTCTGTTCCAGTGGTCCAGCAGCAACAACAACACACCTATGTAATGGATTTTTAGGGCGATTTTCCTGCCTTGACAACCCCATCACCCCAGCTGGGAAGTACTTTGTGAGGCAAAGTACTGTTGACTTGGCCTGTCAGCCTGTTTCCCTCATGAGAATTAAGTAAAATCATCATGTGATGTCTGCTAAAATGAGAAGGAGCAAAGGAAAATCTGCGGCATAAGCTGCCTTGACAGATACGAAATAATACCCTATGGTCAAATGACATGATCCTGAAATTAATGACCCATCAAGTAGAAGTCCTTGTAGTGGCTGCTTTTTAGCCTGACAAATAGTATTGTGTAAAAACTCTGGATGTTTTCTTGAACAAATCTGGTCGGAACATAGTTTGTATTGCATATGTATATTTGTTCAAATGCTTGTTTAAAATGTGCATAATTGGCTTAAAAACGTTCCTAAGGTATTCTTGAGGCACTGTAAATGGAAAATTATCTAGCAATACAAGAGAAACAGCAGTGGCTATAAGAACTGTTACAGTATTAAGGCTTACTATATTACATTGAAGTGTCGGTCTGAATTTATAAAACCCAGTATGTTTAAATCCTGCCCGTATTACAGTTTGCTTCATTTAGTGTAGGTACTGTTTTTAAAGGGCATGAGGGAAGTGGGGGAAAGTGCCTTTTTTTTGGTGTGTGGTGTTTTTTTAATTTAATTTTTATAACTACCACTGGGAAGTTATAACATGATAAAATAATAATAAAATCAGGGTCTTTATAATAAAAACCAGAAATGCTGAAGTCAGTCCTGTATCTTCCCATGACAAATCTACTTCACAGTGCAGCTAAAACACCTCACTTCATTCTGATTTGCTTCAGTGAGGGCTCACATTTAAGTGTTCTTTGTTTTCCACAGTCAGGAACAGAAACAGAAATGGTTCCTCATTTAAAGCAAGGGGATTTTTGATGCCATGGTGTTTTCCAGATTTCCTCATAAACTAAGTTTCTCTTCTGGACCTGAGGGAAATGCTCATAATCTATTAACACAGTGTTTTCCTGGGGAGAATTTTGAATAGAGGTGGTAAATAAGGGTTACGTTAATAATTAATTAAATTGTTAAGTAATCAATTAAATTTCTTTAATAGAGAGTTGTGATCAGATTTGACCTGTATTTAATGCTTGCAGGTTTTTATTTGAAAAGTTCATGTTTCCAATGTATGTACCTTATACTTGATCTGAACATCACCCTCCTCCTCCCAAGTTCCCCCTTAGTTTTAGAGAACCTAATGAAGCTTTGAGTACAGGATAAACTCAATGTAAGGCATCTTAGCCTGGTAGCAGATGTTCGTTTCTGTTATGTGCGTCTGCACTGATATTAGGCAATTTGGCTAACTCAGATGTTGGTAAAATATTCTTGCGATAGTAGTGTATTATAAATAAATAAAATTTATTTAGCCAAATTGGCTAATGGAATGTATTTTACTATGTGGTGGGAGATTTTGTGCATAAGAATTCGTAACTTGTTATTTAGGCCTTCAGAAGTTATGATGCTGGCTTCTGAAGTCATGACATTTGGAACATAATCAACTTGGGGTGGTGTTCATTTGCTTTCTGAGTTGGAGATTTTGGGTTTTTTATATGCCAGCTTCTGACTATGTCTCAAAGCCTAGATGTTTACCAATTAAAATAAAATTGAAGAGGTGTTTCCGATATTATTCTCAATTTAAAGCTGAATCAGGGCTTTTTTCGGTACTGTATTAAAAAAATCTTTGTTTCCTGAAGGCTGAGGAAGAGAGGTGGTTTTGTAGCTGCTCTCCTGGGCGCTGATTCTTCCCTGGGCGGCTCAAGAATGCCCGGGGCAAAGGCAGAGAGGGCTCTTCTGGCAGCGTGTGCTGGTTAAACTGCTGGTTCCCCTCCTCTCCAGTGCAATCACCATAGGCTGTGGGTAGATGGCACTGCTAACCAGTAAGCTGGCTTGCCTTTTCTTTGTTTTCTTAATGTTGTCTCAGGTGATGCCTTCAACTGAAATTTGAAGGAACTGATTTCCTCACCATCTGTGATAAAATCAGATTGCTGATAATGCCGAACAGCTGTTTATCTGCTATTGCAACAAGACCGTTCCTTCTACTTGTTGCCTATTGTTTTAAACCTAATTGAGAAGATTACATCCTGGATATCTTTATAGTATTTAGCACAACAGGATTCTGCTTTACACTATAAAACTGCTACACTAACCTTTTGTATTAGTGGTAGATATATAACATTGTAAAGTATCCAACAGCAGAGAAAGGTGTAAAGTGCCATGCTGCAACTATTCCTGACTTTAAATTGTTTAAAGCTTTGTTTGGCAAGTAAAGCTGAGAGATTTCTTTGTATTCAAGAGTAGCTGGACAAATAGAGGGTAGAAGCCAAATCTGTCTTTCTAGGCTGTGTAACCTTAGGTGTGGTTAGAAGCAGAATAAACCAATTTTAAGTCCCCGGTGCTGCCAAAAAGAATATAGTTCCCAGCCCTGTGTTCCTGTCTTTGCCCCAGCAGATTAGCGCTGCTTCCCCTGCAGTCAGCTGGGTTGGTCCCTCATCCTGCTGAATATTCTTTTTTAGTAGGTTTCATTCTTAGGTGGTTCTTGTTGTGACTATGTGACCAAAAGGCAGTAGCGCCAAGACAGGGGCTGGCAGCATGAACACATGGACAGGAGCATATGGGAGTTGCTACCCCTTTTGGTGTCAGCTTCATCTGAAACTAACCCAGTCGTGCAACTGCATCCTTTGAGCAAAAAGATGATGATAAAACAGGGATTTTGGAAGTGTGCTCAAGACAGTTCCCTATTTGGAAAACATCTTGATCTGGTTTTGGTTTCCTGTACTATAAGGAGGTGACATACAGGTTTCCAAACTGTTTCTGTCTGTGCAAGGGTAACAGAATAAACGTTCAAGTGTACATAAATCTGTGCAGATGTGCCCATCATCAGGCCCTCCATGTCTTTAGCACCTGTTCAATAAGAAGGGGAGGAGGGCGTGACAGAAGGAAGTGGGTTTTTTTAACTATCTTTCGTGAAACTGGGAAAACCACAGTAGTTCTCTGTGACGCTGTGCACTTGGCATTGATTTCTACAGAGTTTTAACCTAAGGGCCAAAGTAGTCCAGATACTTGCTTGTTTTGGTTGACTGCAGATTAGAATCACTTTTGCTGTCCTTTTCATGGGATTTTCCTAGTGGAATTAACACAGTCTCTCAGACAAAACATTCTTTACAAGGTGTAAGACATGCAAGGAAGTTTTGCTTCAAGTGGTCACAGGTCTGTGATTCATAGCGGGGCTGGGTTTGGGAATTTCCCCTGCAGTCTGTGGAAGTGATGTGTGGCTGCTGACCTCACTGCCCAGTAAACCAGCGATTTAGGTGACTTTTTTTAAAAGAGATGTTTTTGGGAGTGCTCCATCCATTTTCTGATTAGGCTGGGGGAGTTTCCATTGTTGTTCCACTGGAAGTAGATAAGAAACATTACGTGATGTAAAGACTTTTAACATTCATACTTGCACAAATACTGCTCGTTAAGTTGCTTTTACCAGCCTTCGTCACTGAACAGTTGACATACAGACACCAGTGCAAATTATCCATTATTTAACTTCCTTTTCTGTATGGAAAACTCTCTGACATTTTCATTATTGAATACCCTTTCCCTTTACTTGTAGCTTTAAGCGTGCTAGTTGCTGTGCTTTGGACACTGCTGTGGCATTCAGAATAGAGATGTTAACACTTGGGAGAGCAGTGGAAGGATTTCTGTCCCGATTCCAGCCAAAGGCAAAACTTGTACAATTTAATCAGGGCAATATTTCTTCTAGAAGCATTAGGCCTAACTTGGCTTTGGCACTGATTCTTGAGCGGTGCTGTAATCTGACTTGAAAGGCAAATATCTCAAGTATGAGATATTTACAGGGGGGGCTGTCAAAGACACTGTGAACTTGGCACTCTTACAAGAAGTCAGGATTGTAAAATTGCTTCCTATGTAAGAAGGCTGGCCCTAGATGGATAAGTGAATAATAATAATAATAAATCCTTTTTGAAGTGTATGTCCACGAAAGGGTGATATCTTCAAATGTTACTGTTTTCTGCTTTTTTCTGTATGCATTCAAACCAATGACTTAGCTTTTTTATTGTTGTTATTTCTACTGTAGAGTTTCCTGTGAAATTATGCTGCATTTTCTTTTTAGGCAACAGAGATTTTGCTCCTGATGATCCACTGGAATTTAAGTCTCATCAGTGGTTTGGAGCCTCTGTGAGATCCAAAAATGATAAAATTCTGGTAGGTATTTGGTGCCCTTGAAGTGCCTCAGTACTGGGATACTGTAGTGGAAAAAATTTGAAAAGACCCAAAAAACTCAGGATTTAAACAAAGTCCTACTAATCAATATGGTTTGTCTCTTTCAGAATGTATTGGGTAGCCTTTTTCTACTCTTTATAAACAAAGGTTGTAGCTTTTTTTATCTGGTCTTGATGAAAGTAGTAGAATTATTTTCCGTGAAGTTAGAATGTATTATAAATTCTTGATGAAGTCTTTTACAGCTGTTGCTTTAGTAAATTATTATTTCTAAAACACCTGAGATAAATAGGCTGTTTCTGAAAATACAAACTTGTGATACTTCTGCCCCAGCACTGATAGTATAAATCTTCTCTAATAACACATGGTACATCTGCCAAAATTGGTTTTGGTTAGTGTTCTGTAGAAAATGGGAATTCTGTTATATTATTCTGTACCCTCCAGCATTTTGAGGAGTTGTTTGCGTTCTCACTGCCCTGTGTTCTCCCTCAGGCCTGTGCCCCACTGTACCACTGGAGAACTGAAACCAAACAAGAGCGAGAGCCTGTGGGAACTTGTTACCTGCTGGTCGGATCCAAATCTGTGGAATACGCACCGTGCAGGTCCAGTAAGTGTAGAGTCCTCTGCTGCTTTTCTGTTGGGACTTTCTCTTGTGTTATACCTTGTGTACATTTGAAGCAGGATGTTTTACAGGTGTTTCCCCCCACCCCCGCCATGTATAATCTCATAGCAATTAAAAAAAAAAAAAAGCCTAAGCTAGATCGAGACATCTGAATTCTTCTCCCGTTGATGCTGAGCGCACAGACCTTGCTTTCTCTGCTGTAGGCCAGAGGGAAATCCGAGATCCAAGTGCCATTGGAACTGAGGACTTTGATTTGTGAATGGGTCACTTCTGGAGTAATCACTCCAGCAAAAATATGTATTGGGTGCTTTTTCAAAGACCAAATCGACAATTTTCTTGAGCTTCCTTATTACTGTTCCAGTAACTTTAAGAGAGAGCTCATTTTAGAAGACAAGATTTTGCACAAGTAGTTTCTGATATCAATGTATGCATATATATGTAGTGATGCATTGTTTCAATTACATTCATCGTTGAAAATGTTGAGTCTCATTTTCCAAACACTTCAAAACCATGTCATGTAGTTGAGTTGGTGGATTATTCAGATGCTTATAACTTTTTTTTTTTTTAAATATAAAAGTCTAAAAGTTGAACGTTCCAGCTAGGATTTAGTTCAATTGCCTGAAAATTATTGGTGAACAGCAGGAATGAAATCCAGTGTGCTCCAACAGAAAAGGAGTTAAATAGCATATATTAAATTAATTCATGCTAGTTAAGTAGTCACGCTTCCATATAAGAGGGTCTCAACATTTCTATTCTGAAACTGTATAGTTGTAAGATTAACTCGGCCGTAACAGTTCCTGCTGGGGTGAGTCTTAGCATGTAGAGGTATTTTCAGCCAGGTATGGGTTTGTTTTTTTTTGTTTGTTTGAAGCCAATACTTGAAACAACTTATGGTTACATACCTTTCAGATTTTTATTCCATACTAACCGAAAAAGTTACTCCTTGCTTTCCAGATACCTTATTTCCTGAGTAAAAATTGCAAATATCTTTCTCCTAAACTTTTGAAGGTTAAATAGAAAGGCAGATGGAGTTGCTGTTTACTTTTACGGTGTTAGGCTAGAACATATGTTAATGTTATAAGCATGTTAGGCCAGCCCTTAAGTTGTTACAGCATTTGGTTCTGAGTTGTTGATAAAGAAAAAATACTGATTTAGTAGGAAAAAATATTCCAATGTTCAAGTTCAGGAGTGCGAGGTTACTTAGACAGATGCATTGGAAAGCATCCACAGAATCCTATCATCTAGTACTGATATTATTTATTTTATTTTCCCTTCTCTTTTCTGTCCATTCTTTTTTGTAGCCACTATCGATGCAGATGGACAGGGATTTTGTCAAGGTGGATTTAGTATTGACTTTACAAAGGTATGTGATTCTTTCTCGATTCCTACGGGTCAGCAGACAGTTCTAAGTTAACAACAGCCCTGGTACAGACCACATACAAGCACAGCTATTACGAAACTAAATAATGTAAACTACCATTCCTGGGGGAAAAAACTACAAACACAGCCTTATAAATAAACAAAAATAACTTCAAACCACTCCAGTATCATAAACTCACTTCTACATCTTCACAGCACCACACTTTCATCTCTTGTAGGAACCATGTCCTAAACAAATAATCCACTTTTCCAGCCTCATGCCATAAACCTGTGCTGCAGCTGGGCCTCAAATGAAATAAACTGCAGTGGTGAGGCTTTTTGAGAGACTTATTTTGAAGGGAATGGGCACAACTAGTGTTACTTCTTGAGGAAGAATAACTTGCTGCTAAAGGGAACTGGTAAAGAATGTTCTCGTGTATTATGTTTTGTTTTTCTCGTCAGCTAACAGAAGCAGACTTTTTTTTTTACCATCTGTCTTATGTTTCTTCTACTATTATGTTCTCCCTGCCTTTTATAGTTGTTTTGTTGTGTTTTTTTTTTTTTTTTTTAATTCACAATTACTTTTAAAATCCAAGCACAGTAAAACTGTGCACAAATCTAAGAACTACAGGTTTTTTATATTGTACAGTTAAATTGTTTAGCATAGTCTGGACATGTTAAGACCACACAAGTCCTACTTGTGTTGTGGCAATTCTTTGGGTTCTTTAGATTTTATAGTCGGGTCATATCCCCTCGCTCTTTGCCTGAGGACACTCTAGTTTTTCCTCCAGAGGAAACTTTGCAAAATGCAGTGTAGGGCTGTGTTTGATTTATTTTGCATGCACCCCTCAGGCTTGCTGTGCCAATTCTACCCCAGCTAAAACCAATCTTGAGTTCTAATCCAAAACCCCAGCTGAGTGGACAAGCCTGGGTAAAAGAGATCTCCAAATCTCTGACCTAGATTTTTCTGAGTGGTAAATACGAGAGTTTTTAAGATTAAAACCACAATAAGTGGCTTAATTTTGCAGCAAAGCCTATGGCCCAATTCAGTACTTACAGAGCAGATTCCCAGCACTGGGACAGCTAATGTGGTTAAAGTTTCATAAACTGGTTTGTGAATTGCAATTGTACCAAGGAATATGGAGTGGGGGAATTACATCACAGCTTTTCTGAATTAAACTTTTCTAAAGATAACTTGCAGAAAGTGGCAGGGGCAGAAGAGGAAACTAGTTTGGTGTCCTGATTTAAAACATGTTATGATTGCCTTGTAGCAGTTTTGAAAGTTTTCTCCTAATTGTATTTCTGTTGTCTTAAATTTATGTAGCTAGAAGGGCCTATTACAATAAAAGCAGAATTTTGGCAGGAATCTTAAGTGGTTGAAATAGAGAAGCAAGTCACTGCGAAGGCATATTGTTTGTTATTTTAACATTTTACAAGGTGCATTTTTAATTAATCATTTATTCAAAAATTAAAAAGTATTTGGGCCAGTGAAGCTGCAGCCACATTCATATATGGGATTACTTCCCATAAACATAGGACATGTTTTCTTGTCTTTAGCTATGCTTAATGTGTGTGGTGGTGTTTGTGTTTTTTTTCCTCTCCAAGGGAGACAGAGTGCTGCTTGGAGGACCTGGAAGTTTTTACTGGCAAGGTGAGATACATCATTTCAGTCAGAGAAGTTGACCTCTTTGATTTGTCTCTTTATCCTCTTAGTCATTTGTATCCACACTTCTCCAACCACTGTCTAAGTCTTTGTCAGTAAGAAAACTAACAGAAATAATTTTTCTTCATCCTTCAAAATATATCCTAAATATTTAAGGCAACTGCAGATTGAAGCTGAAGTAACAGTTGTATAGATGTGTCTTTTAAATAACTCTGTGATCATTTTAAAGGCGTTTTCCCAGAAATGTGGAATTTGTTTCCACCAGCAGAGTGTTTCCTTTAGGATGTTTTTCTTGTTCCTTCAGAATCCACATGTTTTGTGATTTCTGATACGCATATGAAGCATGTATTTTCAATGGGAAATGCACCCTGCAAAGAGTACAATCATCATTTTCCTTTTGTGGCAAAGATGTATGGCATTTGTTTATATGGATCTGTTTGTGCCATGGTGCACGTTTTACCGCTAATTGCACTGTTTACACTGAACATTACCTATATATTTTGTTAATATGGGCTTCAGTTAGTATTTGCTTGCAGGATCATTCAGTGTTTAGTTAC
Organism: Columba livia; assembly: GCF_036013475.1. Classification (NCBI taxonomy): domain Eukaryota; kingdom Metazoa; phylum Chordata; class Aves; order Columbiformes; family Columbidae; genus Columba; species Columba livia. Next base: position 26,181,324 of record NC_088608.1, read on the forward strand.
AGCTCTCTGTTCAAAAGATGATGCTTCCATAATCAAGTCGTAGCTGCCAAACTCTGTTTATGACAGTCCTATGTTTTAAACTCTGAACAAAATGGAATGATGGAAATCAAACTGTGGATACAGTATAATATAATGTTTGTATATTCATTTTATATCTTTTTGGCAAAAGTGACAGCTCCTCTGCTGAAACAACCTTAATCTCTTTTACTATGACCAAAAAAAAAAAAATCCCAACTCTGAATGGAAGACACTAGTATACTTCTAAAAACTAGATTTTTCACCCCCAAATTTTTATTCCACATTCTGGGATGCTAGAGGAGCAGTTTTGCCCATACTTCATACATGTATGAATATGTATGTGAAGTGCTCTTCTGAAAAAAAAATTTTAAGATTTAATTTAAATGCCAAGAAAATAATGTGATGATGTCACCACCTAGTGGCTGGCGACATGGGAACAGGGAATGCAGCCATATACTGTGCTCATGGTATAGAGACAAGGGATGGTGACTCAGTTCTGCAATACCATAAGCATGTGCTCACTCTGACCTGAGTGGTCCTGTTTACGTCCTGGCTTAGGTGTAGGAGTGGCTTCTATTGTCAGTGAGAACTCTGTGTGGTTTTGATTAACTGTGCATAAATCTTGCTCAAGTGAGATCCAGACTTTCACTTGCATCCTATCTAGTGCTGCTGTTGGCTATTTTCTGGTCAATATTGTTGGAACAGTTGTTGCTTTAGAAGAAGGCATTCTGTAAATGAGTCCTGTTGCTTATTGAACGCGTGCACGCACATTTTTCTGTGGTTTTAAGCTATTTTCTTTCTCTTTAGGCCAACTTATTTCTGATCGAGTGGCAGAGATTGTGGCTAAATATGACTCCAAAGTCTACAGCACAAAGTATGATGACCAGTTGGCAACCAGACCTGCCAGTGCTGCTTTTGATGACAGCTACTTGGGTGCGTAGTTTGAAAAGGAAGAAAACTTAGTTGTGCTGGTAAAACTTCCTTGCGCCTTTCACATTTAAGTCTAAATCACACAACTACTAATTCAACATTTGTCAGGTAACTAAAGAGCCACATACCTGAAAATGCAGTAATTTACATGTGACAGAAACTTAACTTTCTTGCCATAGGCTTGATTGAAAATACTTCCATGAATTTTTGTGCTCTGTGATTCAGGCTGAATATGAGAATGGCCAAGGTACAATTTTTACGTGATAATTTAGTCATATACCTGTTTGTTGTGTTTTCAGAAAAGCAGATGTTTTTAAATAATCTACCAAAACAAAATAAAAATGTGAAAGAATAATATTTAGGAAGAAAACTAATGAAGAGAGTTCCTCAAAGAAGAGGGAAACCATCATTTTACTTCATATGTGTCTTCAGAAAACAGCAGGGATAGACCAGGACAATTCCCAGGATGACAATTTTAAAATGTTAATCTTCTGATCTCAAATTCATGGGTGCTGATGAATTGCAGTCTACTCATGTAGCTGTTCATAGGCTAAGCTACTTAGTAGTGATGTTTATTTTAAGTTGAAGCAAGAGGACTGTGCACAGAGACCTATGAAGAGTATAAGAGAAAAGAAAGGTTTAATAAGGTTTTTCAAGGGTTTTACTTATTTTGTCTATTGGTCAGGTTATTCGGTGGCTGTTGGAGACTTCAATGGTGATGGCACAGAAGGTAAGACCCTTGCTTCAGTAAAAAAATCATGTTAATATGCTGGGTAGCCCTTTCAAATAAATGGTATAAAACAAATGATACAGTGCATGGGAAAATGTATAAGCACTGGGAACGGGCTACTGTGTTTAAGCAACATCATTGTGCTTTGGGACCTGAATGTTATCTGGGTGTCTTGCTTTTATATTTCAGACTTTGTATCAGGAGTCCCAAGGGCAGCAAGAACTCTGGGCATGGTAAGAAATTTGAAACATTAAACTTTACAATAAATAAAAAATATTGATATTGTTGGTATGCTGTAATGTGTATGTCTTCATCTGCAGGTGTCTATTTACAATGGGAAAAACATGTCTTCCATGTACAACTTCACTGGAGAGCAGGTGTGTAGCTTTATTCAGTGTGGTGGGGGACCAGGAGGCTATTCCTATAGGAAGATGACACATTGAGAGAGTATGTAGGGTACCAGAACATAGAAATTGTATATGTTATTAGCTTATGTGCCAAAGAAAAAATTTACAAAGTCTGTAGGAATCCTAAGAATGTATGTTCTAGGAGTTCCCATTTTGTAGTATTACTTAGAGAAACAATCTTATTTAAGTGAAGAAAATGCTGCCTGTTTTGAGAATTGGGAAAGAGGACTAGATCGTGAAAGGGGGAATGGGGAAGGTAACTGCTCAGTTTACTTTCTAACACAGTAAGGAACAGAAAGGAAAATATCAGGAGAAAGGAGGCAAAAAATCTTGTGGTATATGTAATCATCCCCCTAATATCTTTTCTGTTCAGCTTTGTATAAACTTCTTTGTGTGTCTGTATCACTGCAACTCAAAAGTTTGGTTTGAATTTTGTTTTCCAGATGGCTGCTTATTTTGGGTATTCAGTGGCTGCCACAGATATCAATGGGGACAAGTAAGTTCCCTCTTCTCCCCACTGCCACCTAACTTTTTTTCTGGATTTCTAAGAAAAAAAGAAGCTTTTATTAAAAAGTCTTTTCTACATTACGGATTTCTGTCTTTATCAGTGGTTTAACGTTTATCTGTCCAACGCACTTTCTTGTTGGTACTCAACATTTCTTTTAACAATTGTAGATTTGTTTTTGTACTTATTTACATAAATACATTGTGTGTTCGCATGCTTTAAATGCATGAAATTCTGGGATATTTGTGCTTACTTTGTCAATCGATATTTGCAGTTTAAAGATGGGTAACTTTGATCTTAATATTGACTTCGGTGCTGAGTTAGTCCTGCTAACAGATGCTTAAGAGAATGAAACTGAACTTTCATGCTGTTACTGAAGAACGTTATCCTTCTTCGGTCCAGTTATACAGATTTGTTTATTGGAGCTCCTCTATTTATGGATCGAGGTTCTGATGGAAAACTTCAAGAGGTCGGCCAAGTTTCCGTTTGCCTTCAAAGAGCCTTTGGAGGGTTTCAGATCACAAAGCTGAATGGTTTTGAGATATTTGCAAGATTCAGCAGTTCTATTGCACCTCTGGGCGATCTAGATCAGGATGGCTTCAATGGTAGGACATGATTTCTTGATCAGTATTTTCAGCTCATAGATGAAATCTCAAAAGCACACTATATGTGGATTCCGCACACAAACATTCTGCATTCTCACCATGACTGAATGTTGGACATGAAGGTCTAGACTCCTTTCGATGCTTGTATGCTACTCCCAAGAATGCTAACAGGAGTTCCATGTATGCATCGAGCAGAGACTATACCATTTAAACTACAGCACGGACTATTTTAGCTGTTACGCTGGTCAGTTTATTACTTTCTAAGTGATAAGTACAGTAGAAATTTTGATGAAATATCCAGCTCTCCACTGTGACTTGTTAGGACATCTTCGGTATAATTTTCCTTGTTTCCATTGCTCAAAGACCAGAACGACAATGGTGACTGAAAAGGAGGTTTTGTTTCAGAGAGCTGGTTAAGAATGTTATGATAGAAGAGATTTTCCTGAGAAAAGCCTACTCTTTTTTTTTTTTTTTGGTCCTTTATTTCAAAATGGGAGAGTCTGGTGAAAATATCCCATAACAACTATAGCCATCGGTACCAAGAGCTGGGTGTCCTGGGTGAGTCTTTGGATGAGAAGTCTGGGGCTGATACAGTGGAAGCTGCGGACTCTCCTTGGCCACTGCTTTTTGTTACTTTTGCTTAGGAATGGGGAGCAATGACACAGACAAGAATCCTATAGGTTGGGGATAAGACTTAGGAATCCTAGCGAGAATGCTTTGTTTCACAGATCATACACCAGTGTTTCCTAAAGAGCAGCAGGAATTTGAGTTCCACAAAAATGGTAATTTATGTGGGTTGTGGGGTGTTGTTTTCCATTCTGCTTGCAAGCTAAGTCTTTTCTGAAAGGTCAGAAATTATAATAGGCTAATATTACTAATTGCTAGGTAGCTTTAACTTATTTTTTTAATGAAATCATTGGCATTTTCTCTAATCTTCAGCCTTCTTGAATTGTTTTGGAAGGATCTCGTTCTGTATCTAAAATAGTCATATTTTAAAACCCTGTGAGAAATGCAGAAAAGATGTAGAAAGCAGTATAATTTGTCCCAGCAACTTAGCCATTAAGTTATACTAAGTGACTTATCCATTAATGGATAAAACTTGATTTTATGAACCAACTCTAAGTATGTTTACTTCTGAGTCTCTTTTTGTAATGTACCAGTTTGAACAAAATGTATATTTTGTAGCTCAAAATATTTTATGCCATTGGTTTTGGTGAGATTAATGTTTAGATTTTAATTGCCAATAGTATACAGAACTAGTATGAAGATGCAATATCACCACAACTGTTTACAGAAGACACTGGAAAGGCTACAGCTGACAGCCAAAAAATCTGGTCACTTGACGAGATTATCCGAAAACTATTTTGATTCCATCATGTTTCAATCTGCACTACACTGTAGGTGAAAAAATCATGGCAAAAGCTGCCTCTTTTTAATTACTTTGCCATTTTTTAGTCTGTTTTGTTTTGTTTTTTCTCTTGCTCTATTTAATTTTGGGAGCATTAACTAAAATACTTTACATCATGGCATGGTGCAAGATTGGAATTTCTGCTCTTTTCATAAAGTTTGTAAAGAAGCATCAAAAATATGAAATTTTAAACTTTCAAGTCCTTGTTCTTTTCATGAAACTTTCTCAAATTTAAGGAAAAATAAGGGAATTACTATGTCTGGTCTTTGAACTGACTGCCAAAATGCTGAATTTGGATCATATGTACTCTTCTGAAGTTAGCCTTACAGATAACCCAATTAGCATTTTGTTTATTACTGTTTATTAGTTATTGATAATGAGTACTCTCAAATTTACTAAGCTTTAAGAGATAGCATAATTACACTGAAAATTCTCCATAAAATGTATTGTCAAGCCACAATCAGGATAGGGTAGATGGGAATTCGGTATTTACCATTGTTTTAGGCTGATTTAGATTTTCCAGAATTACTAAAATGTCACACCCTTTGGATGAACATGAGTGTGTTAATGAAATGGGCAGATGGTCCCACTTTTTTGTGATTTGGCACCAACAGTGACTAGTTCTGGGTGTTTAATACTCTCAAACATCTCAAATCCGTATGATTTGGCTGTAAGTCAGTCACTGAAGTGCAGAAGTGTTTGCAGAACAATTCTGTTCCCTCCTCCTCTCCCTTACAAGTCTATGATACATGTTCTCATTAAACATTTATATTTTCTAGACAAACCAACATCCAATTAAAAATAAAAAAGGTGGTTGATGAGCATTTTATAAAGGCTGGTTGCATTTCCTCCCTACAGACGCACCTTGAAACTGTAGTATCAGAAATTATTGGTTGATGTAAGCACAAATATGTTCTTCTAGACTCTGGCGGTGTTGATGATTGTTCTTTTGGTTTACAGACATTGCGATTGCTGCACCATATGGTGGAGAGGACAAGAGAGGACTTGTCTACATCTACAATGGAAGAGCCAATGGTTTGAATGCAGTCCCATCTCAGATTCTGGAAGGGCAGTGGGCCGCTCGCACTATGCCACCCAGTTTTGGATACTCGCTGAAAGGAGCCACGGATGTGGACAAAAATGGATATCCAGGTCCTTTGCTCTAAGTGTTGCTTTAGAATAACTTCATAGTAGCCCTACCTCTAGACAGCATATTTTTTAAAAAAAATTGTAACGTGTAATATTTCTCCTTTCTTCCTAGACTTGATTGTTGGAGCCTTTGGTGCTGACACAGCTGTTCTGTACAGGTAAATCTCCCGCTCTGCTTTTACATATATGTGTGCAAGCAGAATGAACGCTCAATGGTGTTCTTGAGTTTCAAAAGAAAGCAGGATCAGGGAATTCTGAAATTCTGCCACTCCACCTTCCAGAGTGCCAGAGGTAAAAAAAGGTTGTATCGCTGTTTTCACTAAGTTAAATCTACAGTCTGCCATGTATTGTTTATCTTTCTCAGTAATCCACAGTTAAGAGAACATATAAATAAGGTGTCTTCAAGGCCTTCTGAGTGACAGTTTTCTAGATTCTGAAACAGAGGGTGCTGCCAGCTGTTACACTGCAGTCCCAATATTCTCATCCAAACTTGGCTCATTTGGGGAAAATACCTTATTTGTCTGTGCTAGAAAGAGACAGGACATCCTCTTAGCACAATTGTCCAGGTTCTGATTCTGATGGTAATAAGAGAGCACAGAAAAGCTTCCTGCTTTTCCCTAATCTATTCAATGATTATTTGTTGTTCTTGCAATTTTGTTAAATATTGTCTGTGTGTGTATCTGTTTCACAGTGTGATGGAGAGGGTATTGTCTAACATGGTGTTGAATGCTGTTCAAGAGTGTGTTTTCTTTGCAGGGCTAGACCAGTTATTAGAGTAAACGCTGCCCTGGAAGTTAATCCAACCATTCTAAACCCAGAAAGCAAAGCCTGTTCACTGGGAGATGTAAAAGTTTCTTGGTAAGCAGGATGTCTTTGCTTTTCTTTGAGGGGAGTGACCTTTTTGGTTTTTATTTTCATAAGCTTTCAATTTTGAAAGAATTCAGGAAGTCTAGTCTGCTAATTAAGAAAGAGGTGATCAAGCACAGATATATATATATATATATATTTTTTTAAAGAACAGACAGTACAAAATAAAAACTCTTTGACAACAGTGGAAGGACCAACATTGTCTTCAACAGATGCCAGGTTGCCTCCTAGGTGACATCCTACCTGCAGAGTTTGCCACTTGTCTGTTGAGTAGTGTGAGATCTTCCCAAGATGGGAACGGATCACACAGCTTTTGCAATGTTTTTACCCATTAGCTTACTTTTATGTGAAAAATAGAGTTGGCTTATGGAAGACACTTGGGAAATTTTCTTCTATGCAAACTGGTTTTGGATCTTGTTCCTGGACTATTATCCAAACCCACTTCTCCTTTCTAGCTCTTACTCCCTTTTCAGCTCAGTATGCCAGTGCCTTCTAGTTTTAAAAATACATGAGCCATGGTTGATTTCAGGAATAAACACTCTGCTTCACAGGTGACTATTCCTACAAGAATCTAGACTCCAAAGCTTTGCATTGCTGTCTACTTACTGGTTATAGTTTCTCTCCCATCAGTAGAAAATAGCTTTTGGGAGTGAGCTAGAGTCTTAAAAGAGAATGCCTTCAAACTGAGAAAAACAATAAAGAATTGTAGAAGAAAATGAGAGAAAAAGTGTGTGAAATTAATATTTTCTTTTCCTCCAAAACAGCTTTAAAGTGAAGTTCTGCTTAAAAGCGGATGGCAAAGGGAAGCTCCCTAATTCACTCAGTAAGTTTTGCTAGTTTAAAAACTTTAAAGTATTTTCATATTGTTTGCAGACACGAGCACTGGTTGTCATTCTTTTTTATTATCAAAACAGTTGGCTGCCCTTTACAGCACAATCCTACCAGTTCAGTAACCATATACATCTATTTGACTGTCTCCAGTAGTTCTTTAGCTGAAGTTGTGTTGAAGTCAGTGGGATTTGAGCATATTTGGCAGTTTAAGCATATGTTTAACCACTGGGTGGAACTAGTCTTGGAAGTCCTTTGTATGTAAACAGAACTGAGATCAACTCTCATTGAGGGGAGTTTAAACAAGAATATTTAAGCATGTGCATCCTTAGGCCTGAATAATATAGAAAAGCCACAAGGGACTTCTCAGATTTCTCTTGAAATCATGACCTGATTGATATAACTGATTTTTTTTGTGTGTGTGTGTCAGATTTTCTGGGTGAGAGTCAGGAAAAGGTTGTTTCAAACAGGTTTTAACCTGTCTCTAAGGTTTTGTAGTGTGGCAGACAGCCTGATACTATCAGCCTTTGTCTACTGATTACAAAAGCTTTTTCCTGTTTTCTGTATGGCATGTATAGAGGTTGTATCATCTGGGAAGATTTGTATAAATAGCTGTTACATATTTTAAATTTAATTATCTATATCAAATATGTGAAGTAATTAGATTGGCAATACAGTTAAATAAGTACATGCAAGATTGCTTTGAAATTTTCAAGGGGCAATTAGCTCTTGGTTTTTCAGTTCTATAGCAATTATAAGAGCACCGATACATTTATAATTTATATGTTTCCAGTATTTAAGGAAAAAGCAGAGGCTAAGTAAGGACAACAACAGTGCTTGTTAATTATTGGATGGAGAACTAATGTAGTAACTGATTTTATATTTAAAGAACTGGACGTTTTAAAAGTTTGAAGTATTAGGTTTTCATTGCAGCTGAAATCAGCTTTTGGTTCCTTTTGTGATAGGTATCTGCAGTGTGTTTAACTGAATAACATATCCCTAACCTAACTGCTTTGGATTGGGCAGATTTCCAAGTGGAGCTGCTGTTGGATAAGCTGAAGCAGAAGGGAGCTATAAGGAGAGCTCTCTTTCTCCACAGCAAACAGCCCAGCCACTCCAAGAACATGACTATCACAAAGGGGGGCAAGATGAACTGTGAAGAACTTGATGCCTTTTTGAGGGTAAGAGATTTTTTTGTACGTTGTCTGTTACAAGTTTCTGAGATCTATGTGGGATCTTAAAGCACACTGAATTTTGTGTGGCAGGAAAGAGTGGAATTGTGTAACACTTTAGGCTCATTGCTATTATAGTTCTGTGACTTAATACTTCTCTTTGCTCCAGTTTTCCATTTGAAAATCAGGCATGTTACTACTGAAATTGTCAGTCTTTAAAGTTTACACTGCAGGTTTTCTAACAAGAGATTTACTAGTTTGAAAAGAGCTCGGGAGTTCTAGTATTGCTCAGCATTGCTCTCAGAATGACTGTTCAGAATGATTGCTCTCAGAAAGCCTATAGAGACTTTCAAAGGATATTTTTCTTGTTTTCTTCACATGTTTCAATTGTAATTCAAATCTTTGGTTTCCTCAGGATGAGTCTGAGTTTAGAGACAAACTAACTCCGATTACTATTTTTATGGAATATCGTCTGGATTACAGAACAGCTGCAGATGAAACAGGACTGCACCCTATCCTCAATCAGTTCACTCCTGCTAATATGAGCAGACAGGTATACTTCTTACACAATCTGTCATGAGACAACCCAGAACATATTCTCAGCTTGCAATACTTATGTTCATTTTAGGACTTCTGAAGAATTAAGATACCAAAATATACATCTAGGCTTTAGTCTTTGCATTGCGAAAGTATTGATGGTTACTGTATGTTTGTCCTATCTTTTTTTCCCTTCTCTCTGATAAATTTCTTTTTTTGACATGTTATTCCTTAGCACTGGACATCCTTTTCATGCAGATTGATTAACAGTTTTCTGGAGAAAAGCAATTAGAGTAGTATTTGAAGATGTTAATCTTGAAGGATTGGACTGTTTTGTCCACTGCTCCTGTATGTTATGTATTTTGTGTTTATCTCTATAGTTCTCTCAAGGGGATAAACACAGTTATTCTATTTCTGCCCTTGGTGCAAATTTTTACACTTGTTTGTAAAGCAGATATTTGAGATACAACTCAAGATGAACAGATTATTCGAAGTATGGAAAGAGGATTAAGATCTGTAGACATCAGTCCTAGAATTGCAGTGTGGCAGGATTAGGCACAGTGCCCCCATTTATCAAAACTCATTTATTCTCATTTGAGACTAATGAGATGAAGGTATCTTACAACCAGCTATTTGTTTGTCTTTTTTTTTTTTTTTAATTTGGTGGTGAAAGAGTATCGTTGGGAATGCATGTTAGAACAGATGCAGGAATTATTAAAACAATATCAATTTGTTTTTTTCATAGGCACACATTCTGCTGGATTGTGGTGATGATAATGTCTGTAAACCAAAGCTGGAGGTTGCAGTAGAAAGGTAAATACATGAGAAAAATACTTCAGAGAAAAGTAACTCCCCTGCTCGAATTCTAAACTTCAAGAGATTGTAATACTTTTGTTACAAGGATGCCTTGAAATAAGTAGGACTCCTCATTGTATACAATCTAAATTTATGATTAATTGTTTTAAGACAAACTCATTTTCTGCTTTGTAAGCTAATGTCTTTTGCATGTAATACAGGGAGAGCACACATCGCTTCCCCCTACCCTGGCCCCCACTACAAGTACCCAATATTTATTTGTATATTTGGCAAACTGGACATGCATAGCAAGCATAAAACAGTGTTAGCTGCAATTGTATCACTATTCTGTTATTTAATACTAGATAGATACAAAAAGATGAGAACAGGAATGATTCTGTCCAGCAAGGGGTTGGCACAGTTCTGTGGTCACATGTGTGAAAAAAAAATTGTTTGTACTGGTAATATCTTTTATTAAACATGTAAAAAAGAAGCTAGTTTTAACTCGTAATTCTTTCCTGAGTCTGGGCTATAGCATATGCACCTGTGTGCAGGTAGCACAGTTCACAAGGACACTCATTCATGCACATGCTTCAGAAACATTTTACATCAGTGCAGGTACAGTTAGGTTTTGTTGTAGCTGGTGAAACAAAAATACATTGTTGGGAAAGATATTGGTTTTGTATCTGGAACAAATGTATTACAGAGGTCTTGGCTGTATTCTGTAGTTGAGCCTTCCATCCAGTTTATTGTAAATGTATGCTTGTACTCTGTTAAATAGGCATGTCATTCAGAATGTACACAGTGATTTAGCTGTTCATAGTTGGTTTTCGTTTTAAAAATGTGTCAGTGGTTTTATGGCTTATTGTAAACATAAAAAAGTTTCTTACAAAATGGCATGTAATATTTGTGCTGTTTCGGTGATTGCAGACATGTTTTTGTTTTAAACATAGTGTAAAGCTCTGCTCATTTTTACACTTGTGTTTTGTAGCGATCAGAGGAAGATCTATATTGGTGATGACAATCCCTTGACACTAATTGTGAGTGCTCAGAACCAAGGGGAAGGAGCCTACGAAGCAGAACTCTTTGTCATTGTTCCACCCCAAGCAGATTTCATCGGTGTTGTTCGTAACAATGAGGTAAAATTACAACTATCTTTCTTCTTTGGCTAGCTGTATTTCAGGTCTTGCTATGGAAGTCCAAGGGAGAGGTTCTGGTGGTGGGTTTTACACTTCAGTCTTAAAGCAAAGCATTTTAAAAATGGTCAGGTTCTTCCAAGCCCAAAGGCTTTATAACACCTGGCGGGATGGTTTCAGTTTAAGAGCCTACTGCTAGCAACAAAGGAGAATCATCCTTGTGATGGAGCTCGATACGCAGAGTTTATCTGCTACAAGTCTTTATTTGAGCAGTGCCCATGTTAATTTATTAAATTTAGACTTAGCATGTCATATGGTAGGTAAAGAGCTGGGCACCTCTGAGGCAAAAAGTCATGTTAGGTGTTACTATTCCCTTCCATCTAAGTATGTAGAAAGTCTTGGGTGACAGTTATCCTGTGTACACAGAATATTAAAATTTATTTCCTGACTTTCCCTTTTTGTATTATAAAATGTCTGTATAACTTATATTTATTTGAAGACATGTGGGTGCAGTCCAAATTTAATTTTAGCCCGTTACAGCTACATGTAAGTATTATACTTTAAGATTTTCTTCATCCTTCTTTTCATTCGGTATAATCTGTGATCAATCAATGTACCTGTAATGTTGCAGAATGTTAAGGGGAAAACTATTTTCCCCTATATCAAAAGATTCCGACTTTGATACCACATCCATATATGTTGGACCCTGCCTTGGTTTGGTTTTCCAGTTTGCCTCTGCTACTTAGAGCTTTGTGATGTGGCTTTATCTGAAATCTGATAACTCCTTTAAGGCCTCTTTTTGAGTAAGCTAATAAGTGTTTGTGCTATTTTGCCTTCCAATCTTTATTTTCCTATGGATTGTTTTAACCCTTGCCAGATCTTCAAAGTTACTTCACATAGATTTTAAAGAATCATGGAGAAATGCTTTAGGTCACAAAAATCATCAGTGCTACCAAATACAACAGTATTGAATTTATCTTTTTATAGTCGTGGAAAAAGCATCTGTCTTGTTTCAAAAATATTTGTCTCCACGGAGACTTTCATACTCAGATTTCATTTAATTTTAGTGCTTGACTGTGTTAAAATTAATAATCTAGAGTTTTTCTCCAGACATTAATACGGGTGTCCAGATGTAGAGAATGGCATTCCTTAATATTTCTTACTGGTTTATCGCAGGCTCTAGCAAGACTGTCATGTGCATTTAAAACAGAGAATCAAACTCGCATGGTAGTTTGTGACCTGGGAAATCCCATGAAAGCAGGAACTAAGGTAAGGTTTGGTCCAGCAGGCATTGGGGAGCTCAAACGGGGTGCAGTCGGCATTTCTCTTAATCACAGTAGTGTCTGGGCAGGAGGTTTACTCTCAGGAATTGAAGATTAGATCTGTTTGATATTTAGCTGCCCACATGTTTGGTTGGTTCAGTGCTAATGGTTTCAACTTTTCAGCTAAATTTAAGTCTGAAAGGAATGTTCATGAGTATTATGATGCAACTCAAGAGGAGTAGTTCATTAAACAGTGGAATTAATGAACTCTGGTCCCTCATGAGTTTGTCTTTAGTTTTCTCTGATACGTATTTCTTAGTATATAACAAAAAGCTAGCTTGTAACACGCCGTTCTCTTAGTGGAAGCCTAATAGTGCTTCTCTCTTCTGCCTGTTTTATGAAGTTTGAGAGAGAGTTTTGTCTAGTTGAGACCTCTGCACTTCCACCAAATGTAGTTGAATCTAGAAGAATCAAAAAACTACTAGTAGGACTTGCAGATATTAAGCCAATATGACATAAGTGGTATTTATTTTTGGAGGACATAAAGTGAAAATCAGTCACAATTATTAACACTTTGGGGCTTTGCTTCCGAGAGACTTTTTGAATAGGTGAATAAATACTGCTTCCAAAGTCTTTTGAAGTATTTTAAGTTGAACTGTACAGATTTTGAAGCAACTGTCATGTGCTGACTTAGAACAAACCTTGGGAACTGAATTCAGAACCATTAAAGTGCTCCCTGTTTTACAGGACTTTTTGCAACACATAGGGATGCTCAGTTATGTGTAAAATGGGCTGAAGCCAGGGGGTGAGCACGACGTAAACCTTACATTTCTATTTTGTGGCAATAATGCATCAGCTGAAATACACAGACATTTCATCTCTTGGTGAACTGAACAAGTTTAATTTGCCAGTTCTCTGTGGTGTTCTCTCTATGACCACATGCCTCAAGCAATTTTGTTGTAGTAGAACAGCATTAGGAAGCTTTTATAATGTATTCTATAGTGCACCCACTTAACTATAGTGTTTTTTTTTTCCTCAAGTTATTAGCTGGCCTGCGTTTCAGCGTGCACCAGCAGTCTGAAATGGATACCTCTGTCAAGTTTGACTTGCAAATCCGAAGGTATGGAAATCTATTGATTATGCACCTCACCTGGCAGATGACATGCTAAGTAAATACATCTGATGTAAAGCCAGAATTTCAGATGTTATGTATTTTGAGGATGAGAGGTATTAAGTCTTTCAGAAAAAGCAATGCATGTGATGGTCTCAGCAGAAGCAACATGCAGTGAACCATTTTAAATGTTGTGCAGCAGCCAGTATAGGAAAGTCTAAAAATTAAATACAATAAAACAGTAGTGTTCCTGTTAATTATAAAATGATCACAGTGCTTTCATAGAAATATGATATATAAATGTGAATTTATAGCTAGTGAAGGTTATATTTCGGATTTGGAGATGTGATCAGTAGGAATCTCTTTACCCAGTACAGTTTTTTGTTGCTTTATGGACACTACAAATACAGCTGTTTTTTCTTCACCCATGGTGATCCAGAAGCATTTTTTTTTCCTTCTCTGTTTCAGGGCTTCCTTTTTTTAAGGTAGTTAGTAAATTATTCTCATCCACATGTGTTTTTCATCTACAAGTGTTAAATAAGTTTAAACCTGCCATTCTATTTTAATGACACAGTGGTTTGCCATACTGAGCAAGGCCTTGACAGCCATTAATTACCTCTCAGATCTCACATTGCTGTCTGCTCAGTTTTTTCCATTCCTTCCCCAGCAGGTGGCAAGCTGTGCCAGTGGCACTCCAGTCACTCCAGTCCTTCTTTGCAGAAAGTGATCTTCTCCGGGGTGTCTGTCAATTTCCTTAGGCTGATAGCAGTCACTAACTGCTTTTCACTGGGTGAAAAAAGAGTGAGGTTGCTCAAGTCATACTTCTCTTCTGATGCAAGAGAAAGGAAATTCCTGTAACATTTTGTACCTTTTATGGAAGGAATTTCCTGACGTGGCTTCTGAATGCAAGAACAGTGATGCAGTTGAACGCGGTAATCACAGTTTATTGTGACAGGCATTATCAAGGTATTATCTTCAAGAGGTTTTAAAGATCACACTGGTTGTCTTAAACTCACAAAGCTAGATTTCCAAAGCTGGCATGGTTCCTAGCAGAACAACTCTAGTCTCAGAAAGGATGAGGTGCTTACAGGTTGGGGAAAAACACACTATTGCTTGTGTTTTTTGACAATAGCAGCAGCGAAGAATAATTAGCGGATTTAAGAAGATTGTTCTAAAGGAAATTGTTTGGTTAGGTAGGTATGTCTAAGGAGATCAGAATTCTGCTCCCAGTTCCATTTTGAGGGAAATAGGAATGTTCTGTTTCTTGTGGTTTACAAAAGAAGTCTCAAGAAATTTTGTGTACGAATGAATCTACGTGCCTTAATGTCTGTCATTTCTTGGTATATCTGATGTGTAGGAATTGGATGTAAACTGTATTCATTTCCTAGTTTAAACACTGAAGAGATGTCAGCAGAAATAGCCCTAGCATGCTTTCCTGCCCTGAGAGCGGTGTGAGGCCAACAAGTTCCTGAGCAAAACAGATGCCCTGAAGTGGAACTTAAGGCTCTGCTCGCTGTATAGTTGATGTTATCCCACAGCACTGGCATTTGAATTTTCTTACATGTGGCAGCTGAGGAACCGAGTCAGCGTTAGCTTTGTGTCCTTATCCAGTGCTCCCTGCCGAGGGACCTCCACACTGCCCTGAGGGTGGGACTGGCGTGCCTGTCACTGAGAACTGGCTGAAATGTGCTCCTTAGATTTCGGTACATGTGCTTTCCTACAGTGGCTCAGGAGTCATGCCGTGATGTCACATACAATTATTTTAAGTTCGGTGTTTTTTTTAAATACTTATTTAATGTAATAAATTAGCTTTTTTTTTTCCTCTGCAGTTCCAACCTGTATGACAATGTAAGTCCAGTAGCATTCTATCAGGCTGACCTTGCCATTTTAGCAGCTGTTGAAATTAGAGGGTAAGCATTGATACTGTTTTAATAAATGTATTTCTCAAATGAGCTTTGTATGTTTGCTTCTTTATAATTCAATGAATGTTCTTTCAGCTGTGCCTTAGTTTTTAGTTGTAAAGAAAATATGATTCTCTCTAGGCACCCCTTGAAATTTCACATCTTAAATAATTCTAGGTAATTACAAAATGTTTTCCGATAAGGAAAGCTTTTTTTAGAAGAAAAAAAAAAATCACCCCTCTTTTTTGCAGTCATACACATTTCTCCAGGTCACTTTCCTCCTCCACAAACTGACTGGGTTTGCATCCAAAAACCCCTGTAAACTCTTTTAAAACTGAAGTTGAAAATCCTATTGAAGATAAGTTTGCAGTGACCTCACCTTCTTCACTCTTAAGCATAGTATTAATATTGTAATGACTCCATTACCTCTGTTACTTCTGCTTACCAGAAATCTATACTTCACACCTAAAAGCTCTACAGTCCCCTTAGTTAACTCAGCCAGTAATCTCTGATTCCTGAGTAATCACTTATTAAAATTTACACTACATTAATTATTGTGATATAATTTTGTTAATATCTGAGAGGTGGGGAGATGGCACAACTGAAAAGCATTATTGCCAGCTTCACTGTTTTCAGTGCACACTGAATTATTCTTACGAGTGTACTGATAAATCTCTACATCATCAATATTTCTCATAATTGAAGTATTTCACACTTTGGTTTTTGGAGGTCATGTATCTTAATTCTTTTAATGGTTTACTAGATATTTTAGGTTGAACTCAAAGTTTAGAACAGGAAAGAAAAGTCTCGAAATAGAAGGTTCATTTTTCCATGTAGACAAAAAAAACAGAAGATTTAGTATGCAAGCCACTCAGCTTCTGTTGGTTTTGTTCTTATATACAGGAGATGAAAAATTGGAGATTGTATTTAAAGTGTGTTGATTTTTTTGACATGTTCTAGAGAATTACTCATTTCACGCTTTCCAATAACCACTTGTTTGTTCTGCTGTTTAGTGTGTCGTCTCCTGATCACATATTCCTTCCTATTGCAAACTGGCAGCCAAAGGAGAATCCAGAAACAGAAGATGATATTGGGCCTCTAGTTCAGCATATCTATGAGGTATGCAATTACTACCGATTTCAGTTACACAGTTCTGTAATAAATTAAAAGAAATAAATATTTTGGTGTAGGTTTTCTCTAGAGTAAATAATATTTTTTTTCCTTCATTTCTTTCTTGCATGGAAACAATTTATTTTTTAAGTGCTGGGTCAATAATTGGTATCTGCAAGAAGGGTTGGAATGCCTGCAATTAGTGTAACTGCAGTGCCCAAATAGAAGGGACTGATTTTTTTACATCATTACACATTCTTTATTTTCTTTTCTAACCCTTTGAAATATAGATAAGACTTGAAAGGAACTTGAACTCAGAAAATGACTCATGGCTGTAAATTATTCAGTGTTCTCATTTGTATTCCAACTGTTCTGAATCATTACTGTAACGTCTTTTGCCTTGAAAAATTATATTTAAAATTTTCTTCACAAAATGATCACAGCTTTAATGTAGATTTTTTTAATTAAACAAAACTTACTGAGAATTCTGCATGAATAAGAGTAGTTAAAATTGTTCTAGAACTTAGAAGACCATTTTCATAAAGAAACTTATAGGTATATGTGTCTGTGTTCAGAGCATCTTGGCTGAGACACCTACAATGGCTGTCATGAGTGCAATAGACAGCAAAAAACCCCACATTTTTAACATCTGTTAATTTTATTTTCATAATCAGCTCAGAAACAACGGTCCAAGTGCGTTCAGCAAGGTGATGATGAATCTGCAGTGGCCTTACAAATATAAAAACTACACCCTGTTGTATATTGTTCAGTATGAAATTGATGGTCCCATGAACTGCACTTCTGATATGGAAATCAATCCATTGAAAATTAAGGTAAGCAGGACTTGTGTTTTTGTTTGAGTGGAATAAAGTATATTTGTTTGGTTTGGAAACATGCTCAAAATACCCAGACCCCTGAGAATCTCTAACACTGTCTGAGTTAAGTTTTCATCTGTTGCTGAGGAACAAGACTGTTCTGTTTGATAGTACTTGTCAATGTGTATAGCAGGTGAAATAAAAGGCAGACAATAGAATGTCATCCCAGAGATAAATTTGGCTTATTTATTTTTTTTTTAATTTTTTTTTTTTCCTTGAAGACTGTGCTGTGTGAGTTTAAAGTCCAAAGCAATGGAACTATATTCAATGTAGTCATGAACAAAAACATTCCAAATGCTTCTGGGCTGTTTATGTAAATGTTCTGTGTTTTATTTGTTGGAAGAAGATGGCATTATACTAGCTTATTTCTTTAGGCTTTCATCCAAATGCCACAGAGGTCAATAGGGGTGTTTCACAGGGGCTTAAAAGTACGCTATCACTGCTGACAAAACATGCAGTTTGCAGAGCACAGAGCAGAAGAAACCCCTTTTTAAGTTGAACTAGACAAAGAAACAGCAGGTAAAAACCTGCAAGTTTGATTGAGAGCAGAGAGCTGAATTCTAAGACAATTTAGAACAAGCAGTAGAAATCAGTATATTACTTCTAGAAGAGTTTAAGTGAACGTATGTATAAAAATACCAAGGAAAGATATGTATAGAACAACAAGGAATAATCATCTGTCTTTGATAATCAGAAAGCAACTTCAGTGAATGTATGAATACTGATGTCCTGTGCTTTTGCTAATATATTTTTTACAACTCTCCTGTAAGTTTTCTCATATAAATTTGTAATGTAGAGGGCAAGTAGCATGGCTCTGCCTAGTCCCATATGTAAATTTGCAATATTGCATTGGGAATTTCTAAGGGATTACTGAAATAATTTGTTAAACCTACGGTATACTTTGTCAAGCCCATCATTAAAAAGTTTTTGGTTATGTCTGGACATGTGTACGCATGTACAGTGGTATGTGGTACATCAGTATCTTACTAGTGCTGTTTTTACAAAGTTAAAAACAGAAATGTTGAAGAAAAATCTTTATTGAAAGATTGCAAACTTGAATTATTTATTGCAGTCTAAGAGTATTTTTTTTGTATACTTGTAAAACTTTTGAGTTGAAGAAGAATTAAGATACCCAAGGCTCTGTGTTAGTTATTAGTAGAAATGTGCATCAGTGATCTAGAAAAGGCAGGAGTAACATTCTAATTCCAGCTGCAGGTAAAGCCAGGTTCAGAAGAATAGCTACTAAGAGAGAAACCTGAGCAGTTATTATTTTCTTGACCTTAACTTTGAAGTCTACAAGAATTATTTATTATTTGGGTTTCCTTGGTGTATCCTAGATTTCTGCTTCTAAAGACGATGATAAGAATGAAACACTTAGCAGGGAAGATAATCACAATCATCGGATCAGTCGAAGGGATATCACTGCCATTGGAGGAGATGTGCATACTTTGGTAAGCTCTCAGCATTGATACTGTTGAGAATGTGAGGTTTTTTTGTCTTTTTAGTGGGTTTTTTTGTGTTTTTCTTTGGTTGTTTTGGGTTTTTTTTGTTTGTGGGGTTTTCTTTTTGGTTGGTGGTTTGTTTTTTGTTTTGGGTGGATTTTTTGGTTTGTTGTTTTGTTTGTTTGTTTGTGGGTTTTTTAATGAAGATGGAGATGAAAGTTCCATGAGATGAAGAAACATTTCAGAAAATCCATGTTCTGTATTTAAATGGTTAACAGAGAAAGTCATGCTCTGGAGCTGTTCTGGTTCATTTTTCCAGTGCACACCAGTTTTCCTCAGGGTAGTCAGCCAGTGAGGCTTGTGCCTACAGGTTTGTTCTAAGTCTTTAAAAACCAAGGTCAAGTTAAACACTTGCGTCAGTCTTCTATATAGTGCTATTCCCTGCATTTGAAAACCAACATTCCATAGGAGGAAGGCTGGTAAAATAGGACAACTGAGAAGCAGCAGTGAGTGCTGCACTCATCATCTTTGTGACAAATTCTGGATTTCACAACAATTGTTTCCCAGCGGATCCTTGGCTGTTCTGTGATCAGACACGTGGAGGACCCGTCCTTTCTAAACAAGATTGGGAATAATCTGTAATATGAAGTAAATATATTGTCATATCACGGTCTCTACTTTGGGCAAGGCAGGACAAGCCGGCAGCAGGAGAGATGCCTGGCAGTTCAGGGTGGAGCAAAGTGCCTCAGGGAGTGCAGCCCTGATTCCAGAAATGTTCAGACTTTGGAGAGGACCAAAAAAGGGATGAGTAAAGAAAGTGAAAATATGAAGTAATATCCAGTATTCCTAAAAATTTCAGAGTTGTATTATGCTTACACTGGCAGATGTACCTACACTGTATAGTGTTTTAGTGTATAGCTAAGATCACGAGTATAAAATGAAGCTTTGTTTTGCTCTGCTTTCTTCTTGAAATGCTGATCGTTTAGCATCAATATTATCTGATGGATTTTGATAGAAATGTGTTTGACAAAGGCCACTTGAACTTCAGTAGTCCTAAGTATGGCTTATAGATCAGGTCAGTCAGTCAAGTTTGGAGACTTCCACTGGATGCAACAAAGCATATTTTGTTGGTACCGAGTGCTGCTAATTGCCATGAGTTTTCCCATCAAACAACACGTGGAGGATTGTGATGTGAATAGAGCAGAAATTGCCCCCCATGCTCTGGCATTTTTTCCTACATATGTAGATAAAGTATGTACCTTAAAGGTGCTGTGAGCTGCTTCACCTTTGGGATACAAGTGGCTCATGTAATTTTCTGAATGAAAACTTACAGAAAACCATTAAGCAAGTATTCAATATTAGGGTTTGTTTAATATATTTGAATAGTTTGTGGTGCTTTGCCAGGAAAATAGGACATAAGGTATGGATACGAGTAAAGTAATGCCATTAACAACTTTTCAAGTGTTTTCATATTTGGAATATCCTTCCTATTTTTATATGCAGGGCTGTGGAAATGCTGATTGTTTGAAGATAGTCTGTCAAGTTGGCCACCTGGAGAGGGGAAAGAGTGCAATATTGTATTTAAAATCACGCCTGTGGACCCAAACTTTCATGAATGTGAGTGACTGTGAATATTCTCTCCCTGCTCCTGAAACATAGTGATTTTTGAATCCAGATGCAACACTAACTTTGCTTTTTCTTACACAGAAAGAAAATCAGAATCACTCCTATTCTCTCAAATCATCTGCTTCTTTCAATGTTATTGAGTTCCCTTATAAGAACCTTTCCTTTGAAGACATCCACAATTCTACAGTAGTAAGTCATTTACATCCAGCTTGAGTTACCATATATAATTACTTCAAAATTAATACAAAATAATGATTGTTGAGTAGCTTTTTTGTGGCTTGTGATTTTATCAAAATATTTACTAATTTCAGTTATACACATACAACTGAGGGTAAAACAAATTTTTTTACTAAAACTAGAGTTAACAATATTTGTAGCTTTAAAGACTTTAACTGAAAACAAAAAAAATGATGGTGAATGGTCCTGATGTTCTTGTTAATGCCATTGCTGTTAGAGAAATATTTTACTTGAAGTTTGTCTTCTACTGTAGTAGCACTTAGAGCTTGAATAAGGACCTTTATTATACTATATGAAGTGCTATGTGAATGTGGAACAAAAAGACCATCTGTGCCCAAATATGTTTCAAATAGAAAGGAGACAGAGTGCAAACAGGAAGGAAGATACGGGCCATTTATTTGGGCTGCCAAATTAAAAGGTTTTGGTAGGCACTATCGCATAATAAGCCTTAAGAAAGAGGTTGAAAATTATTGTGACTGACTTATTTTTGAGTATGGTTTCTAATGACTATTATTAACACTTGTTTTTTCTCTCTAAGCCTTGTGGAATTGTTTTTTATTTCAAGGAATACCTCCTTTTAAGAAAAAAAGGAAAAGCCCTGAATTCTTTTTCTCTAATTCCCAAATATTTCCAGAATTCTACAGTTTTACTGAAAATCACTGAGCATTGCAGAAAAGCAGACTACATACTGCCATGTTATCACTGATTAAAAAAACAACCAAACAAAACAAAAACCCGTACACCTAAAACAAATAAACCCCCTCAAAACAACAACAGCAAAACCCACAACCCTGGTTTTATTTTATTTTGAAATCCTATTAAATTTGGGTCAGTGTAGCCTTTGTCACTATTAATTTATAGCTGTTTACTGACATTGGAGAGAAAAGTAATTTATGAAGGATTAAGATTATTTGAAATGCTATAGAATAAACATGTAAAAGACTTCAACTTCATGAATGAGCTCAGCATGTTGCTGCTGTGTGAACTGTGATTTATTGTGTTTTTCTTTAGGTTACTACAAATATTACATGGGGCATTCAACCACAACCTATGCCTGTGCCAGTGTGGGTTATAATTTTGGCTGTCCTAGCAGGATTATTGCTCTTGGCTGTTCTAGTGTTTGTTATGTACAGGGTAAGTACTGTATTTGAGGTTTTGATATTGTTTTACATATTAGCGATGTTATTATTTCAACTAGTACCAGCAGCTTGCAGAAATGCCTTGGTCCCCTAATGATCTGAATCAGTTAAACTTTTGTATAACAGTAAAAACTTTTCAGCTTTGTCAGGAAGAATAAAAGATGATGTCTGTGATTGCGCTCAATTATTTGGTTTAATTTTTCAGCTGATATTTATTGGCTTTGGAGGTCAAAAATACGGAAGAAGAGAGGAGGAGGGAAAAAAGTCATATATCTAATCAGTTAAGAACCAATCAAGAAGGAAAGAGAAAGAATGTGCGTATGCTTTGAAAATCACTGTGCCATTTCTTTATTCTTCTCTGAATCACAGATGGGATTTTTCAAACGTGTGAGACCACCTCAGGAAGAACAAGAAAGAGAACAACTACAACCACATGAGAATGGAGAAGGAACATCAGAAGCTTGAGCAGAGCTTTATCTGTAAGACATTCTGAAATTTTAAAATGCCTACGTCTTGGTTACGAATATTGGTTTCCTCAGTATGGAAAACACTCTGACTGCAAAGCTGCTGCTCTCAGAAGGTATCGGCATGTACAAAATAAGAGCAATATATTTTAAACCTCCTTTTTGTATTAATTATGTTCATACATGTGACTAATGCATCTGCACTGATTTGTGTGTGAAAAAAATTGAGTAATATGTAGTACCATGATTTTGCTTATCGGGATGTAAGAGACATCATCCTTTTTGATTCTGCCTTTGCTCTTGAAGCCAGCAGCTTCTGTAGATACTTGCTGGACTACACATTTAGTTTTGATTTTTGTTGGGAGTACGCTGCATTTCATTTCGTAGTTCTTGAAAGCTAGTTGCACAAAAAAAAATGAACACAGCTTGTTTTACAAAACTGAAGACTATTCTTTGACCCATTAATTCTGCTGATGATTTTCCTCCTGCTTCAAAAATGGGAGAAATTATTCAGTGGAATCATGCACATCTGATAACTATTCTGCATGCCTGCTTGCTCAGTCGCCTATCTTGTGATTTCCCTCTAGACTTTACAAATATTGTTCTCCAGGTTCCAGGTCTTTTACTGAAGGGATTGAGCCTAAGGGAACAGAAGTGCATGGTAGAAAGCTGGATATGATGTACTTTTTATGGGACCTAGTGAAAAGATTTAGGGCAAGATCCAAAGACTCTGCTGTGTATTTCCATGGAGCAGGATCTAGGTGTTCATGGCAGCGTGGATCCATTCAGGTACTGCCAGGAACAAAATGTTGTGGCTGCCAACAGACATGTCTGATGAGAAAACCCACAGCCTCTATGTTCACAAGTCAAACGTCCACAGGGTTTGAAGATAAGTCTGTATATTACTTGGCTTCAATTTCAGTTTCTGGCAAAACAGTTGAGGGAATCTTTGTGACAGGTTACCTGATGCACAGTAGGGAAGCTGATAACAATAATCATACTCTGCGGTTGACTGTTTGTAAGTGCAGGATGGAATAATATAGGGACTGTTCAAACTAGACTATTTGCCAGCCAAATTTATCTAGATTACATCAGTACTTCAGCCACACTCACACCCATCCTGAGAGAACAGTGAGCTTGTCAAATGAAGCAGAACCTGGCTGGCAATGAGAGAGGATTTGAAAACAGAAGGTTGATTTGGCTTGTTTCGTGTCATTCATTCATTGTTTCATTCATTGTATGTTTCATTGCACAAAACACATTTCATTGCACAAGACATTTCACTATGTTCAATACATTTCGCTACTGGAAAAGACACTAAATATTTTGTTTCATTGTTGCTTTTTTTTAAGCACACCAAAATTTCAGTGGTTTAAAGCCATGGGTCATTATTAGCTTATTTCTCCCATCATTGGTGTGGCAAAATGAAGCTTCTTATGAGAGAACAAAAGAACATTGGCAATATGCATTTTGTAGACATGTAACTGCAAATTAGGAGGTTGTTTGGCTTGTAACCACGTGTAACCGTGTTGCACAAATCCTAGAGTGGATATACTTAAAGCTATTACAAAGGTGCCTTATAGGAGATTTGTTTATTCTCTATAAAAGAAAAAAAAGGAATAAATTACAGTATGAATCCCCTGTATGCAGCCACATACAGAAAGGAAGACTTCTACTAGAATTACGCTGGTGAGATTTCAAGTAGATAAGTTCTTAAAAGGCCATAAACTCTGGTTTGGGTTTTTATCGTGAGGCTTTTGTTCAAAGCTGCATCTCTCCCGTAAGTACTGCAATGCCCAGTAAACCCAGAATCATCTGAAATGAACAGTTTGATCCAACTCTCATTTCTGCATCCTTTCTGAGATTTAAAACCATTAAGTCCGTTCTTACTCACTGAACCGTGATGGTATTTGAGTCATTAAGGGAGACAGCATGAAGTCTGTGTGGGCCCATATTTATAAGATACAGGCTTGCTTATTTATCCATTCACATGTTTTTGTTTTAGAAAATTTGTTTAGATAGAATTAGTTTCTATGAGAGGGTGTAGGGCATATTTCCACTTTCACTGAATTTTCAAGGTCTTCAGTGTAGCCAACATTTTATTTTTGTCTTTACTTCTAGTATTGTGACTAGTAATATGGTAAAGCATCAGGAGTCAGGCTTTAATCCTGGCCTCAAAATGTGACTTAGAAAACACAATTTCAGTTACTTACACAGGCTGCTAGTTCACACGCTTTGTCAGCAGATTATCTATATGCAAGGAGATTGTTTTTTCCCCAGTCTTAATCTGAGTAGGTTAAGAGGTTTAAGAGGCTGTCAGACAGATTATAGCTCTAATTCTTACATGTGTGCTTTCATT
Source organism: Columba livia (assembly GCF_036013475.1). Classification (NCBI taxonomy): domain Eukaryota; kingdom Metazoa; phylum Chordata; class Aves; order Columbiformes; family Columbidae; genus Columba; species Columba livia. The sequence continues at coordinate 26,205,937 of NC_088608.1, forward strand.
ACATGTATACACTCTGACTTGAAATTTATTGGACTACTTGCATGTCTAGGCATTATAAAGAGATTAAAATTAAAAAAAAAAAAAAAAAAAAGGCATGACCAGGATCTCTTCAGCTCACATGGAAGGGATACCATAGCATTGTTAATGTCAGTGCTAACTGCACCTGAATTTTACTGTGGCAACTGAACTGGAAACTCTCATTTTGCTGATTTTTCAGGATAAAAAGGTACATGTTATTAGTACATCTACTGTAGCTATGGGAAGTTTCTTCCATTTATTGAAGTTACATAAAGAAAGACTTATTTAAGTAACTTTTATTTTCTTGCATTCTACTGGAGAGTAAAAGCAAATAGTTGCTTCTCCCATGTCCACTAATTTCCAGTTTGGTTAATTAAAATGAGTAGCATATGAAAATGGAGTATACAGGTTACTTTGTGAACATAGATGTAGCACCCCAAAATTCAGTTTAAAGTAACATTTGTTTCTGGAAGGTTCTGAACAGGATCTTTTTCTGTATGGGGGTGCAGAAAATATATGATACCACATTCTAGATTCAGCAATAATATTACAGACTATATATGTACTTGTGTCAGTATAAATTTCCTACTGACTTACAAGCATCAATGTAATCTTACAGCAAATACTGTAGAATGATGTTAAAACTTTTAAAGAAAATTTAAACAATGTATTTTAAAATGAAATTAATGCCCTCGAGTCAAAATTGATATGCATAAAATGCATACTGCAAGCATTAAAAAAATGCAAGTACAGTAACAGAGAACTAGTGGTCTTTTGAGTATGTTTCACAAGCATAGTTTTTATGAATATAGATCCACAGCTATGTAATGGTTTAGACAATGAAAACATTTTAAAAGAGCTATACGTTCTATAATGAAATACGAAATCTAAAAGTACTCCAGTTTGCGATTATTGCGGAATCTTATGATCAACATTAAAAAGTGATTTCGATTACAAAATGCATGTTATCTATTGCTATATTTGACAATATTTAGAAAAAGTAAAGCAAGGAACCTAGTTTAGTAGTTTATATTTCTTTCAAGAACCTACCAAATTATGGAGAAAGCTTTTGTTTTAAGCATGACTGCAAAGTCAAATGTGGGATGCATTTGTCAACATAAGTTGAAATATTTGAGGAAATGTTCACAGATGTCATTATCAAGTTTACAATATTTTGTAAACATTTTTCTGTGTAGAGTTTTGATTTACATGTTGATCTTTGATTCACGTAATGCTTGTGGAAACTTTAAGAAAGTTTATTAGATGTACTCTTTCTTTATAAAACATTTATTCCAAACAAAGATGTTTAATATTTAGTTGTTACTAAAGTTGTGTCCATGCTTAAATAGTCTTTAAGGTAAACTCTCACTTTCACTCTGTTGAAAATATTTTGGCTATAATCAGCATATTCTTGGCGATTTGAAGGATTCACGTTGCACTTAGACTTTTTTTTTCCCCAACATTTGTGTTTGCTGTTTGTTACCTTGGCATAGGCCCCACACTACTTTTTTCCTACAGCCTCACAAAAAGTCACAGAGCAGCATCACCCTGGTGAAAATCTAGACTAAGACCTATTCCACAGTCTAATGAAGTCACGGAAAACCTGACATTTCATTGCAACTTTGAATGTGACACTTTGTGTTCAATGCTGCTGGCTGTTAAGAGAAAATAAAAATAAACAGGATTTTATAAAATAAATATGGAAATTAAAAAAGAAATCAAAAGGTGGTGGCAGACCACAGATGAGCCTTACAGCAAAGAGAGTTTTTTTCTTTGTTTGTTTACTTCTGAGATGGGAAGAACCCATTAGCTCTCTGGCAGTGGCCTCCTATCACAAACAAATCCCATGGTTTGGATCATGATGATGTGCTGAGCTCTAATAACTCTCATTGACTTGAGGGGGATCTGAACTCTTTGGTACTGAATCTCTAGCTTCTAATTCCCAAGTGCAATATAACATGATCAGAGCTAGTTCACTGCCAAGTCATCTGTTTATTTTTGTTTGCTTAAGAAGGGATGTAGCATTTGCTGACTTGCAGTGGTCAATATTTTTAAGGCTATTAACAAAACCAGTGTGTTAACTTGAGGTGATAGATGAATGGGATTGAAAGTTTTTGATCACCCACATTGGGTGAAACATGATGTATATTCTAAAATGTATCCATTACTAGCTCTTGAGGTATTGAGAATTGGTACAATATTCTTTTAAGTCCACTGCGGAAATTTTGACTAGAGACTATATAATAATGGGTTTGAGTCTGTAGTGCTACTACTGTTTCATGTGATTATGGTATTCAGTGTTTTGGTCTATTTTTTCCAGTGCGTAGAATTTTTGTATAATACAGGAAATCTAACAAATCTAACCTTTCATGCAATGACCTTCTCCAAAGATGCTGCATTGAGGTTGAGTAACTTGACCCTTGGCTTTTGCAATGTAAATGAAGATTTAATGTAGCGTTTGAATCTTAAAAAAACTTTTACAGGTTTATGTGGCCCTTTCTAGTCCATGAAGGAAATCTGTATTTGCTATGAGACAAATATGTTTAAAATGTAACATTTTATTTCTTTGTAATAGGATTTTTTTTATTGCCATTTTTGCTCGTGCATTGAATCAGTAGAGCATTGTTTGCACAAGCAGAAAATTAACATACTAATGAAAGTGCTGTATTTTGGGTTTCTTAGTAAATACTAGTAACATAAATGGGAATATTTTAAGTAACTATGAACTTGTTTCAAAGGTCTTCGGTACATTTAAAGAGAGCAATATACATTTGAAGTCACCTTATTTTTATTAAATTATAAATCTTGAAAAAAAAGTGGGTATTGTGGCACAGTAATTTTGTACTGATATCAAATATATAGCTTTTCAGCTATGGTTTTCTTTTCATCCTAATTCAAATTTAATTGATTTTTATTAGGTTGTATTTTTCTAAATATGTATACAATTTCAAAATATTATGATTGGATAAACTGAAAAATGTAAGTATTGAATTGATATTTAGAATTTTGGAATAAAATACTTCTTAATGAACAGGAATTTTTTTCTTTTTTCATCCCGGGTGTATTTTTAAGAATGCATTTGATTCATCAGAAAATATTTCGTAGTATATGTTTGTAATCCACAGTTATCTACTAAATACAAAAAGGTCACATTAACACATTCTCAGCTAAAGCAGCACATATTAACTTTGAGTCAAATAATTTTACAATCACAAGCAAGAAGGAGGATTTAGTCACAATTTATATTCTGTCACCAGAAAACCAATTTCTTACAAAAATTTTATACACAAAAAGTAAATATTTCAGATTTTATAGCTGCCACATCACTTTAGAATACAGTAAATTCCTTTGCTTAGGAAAATTCTCAGGTGGCATTTCTTGCTGTATTATTAGAGACTAATTTTATCTTAATATTACATGCTTTCTGATTAGCAATCATACTTATCTTTGAGTGGGGTGACAGTAAATATTTTGTGTCACAATAGAGGCAAACGTTTATTTTACATTGCTAGAACTACTGAGTTTCCTGGGTTTCCAGAATTTGTTAACATAAAGAAAATAATAAGAAAAGGAAACTGAAAAGTTGAAAAACTAATTTTAGTGTTTTAATTACAGCTTCCAGTGATATCACAGTAACTACACTTCATGTACCTGAGAAACATCACAGCAGTAGTCAAAACATGATTCTTACCATTTGTTCAGTACGCACCACAGCAAATACAGGCCTAGTTTTTGTTAACTGATAACTAACTGAAGGTGTTCATGTTTAGCAGTTTCCAAATTAATGCATTGTTGAGAAATTAGTGACAACAGCAACAAGGCAGAGTGGTTTTTCAAATTCCCATCTTACACCACAACCACCTTCAACAAAATAATGGTCCATGTCTTGAGGTTATTTACATCAACTCAAATCCACTGCCTCCACTTGAGTTATGCTGCTTCACATTGTCTAGGTTTCTGACTCTTTGCATACATGTATGATACTTTATTGTATGCTTTTAGCACTAGTGAGTTGGTAAATTAATTACTAATATATCAATACTTTATTACATACTAGTACATTAATATATTTTTAAACTGCAAGTTCAAATAATTTTAAGAACATGGTGAAAAATCGAAAGGACTTTTTTTAAGCAAGTATTTGTATGAACATCTCATCGATATATTGTCTAATATACATAAAGAATTAGATTAGTCTTACCAGCAGCCGATCTTCTCACAAGTTATTTCACAATTCATCTGTTTTATTCCATCTTTCTGATAAACCTTCTACAAGTTTGGTGCTGAATCATTACCTCTCTTGACAGCCATACAGGACATGCTGTAAGAGTAAGCTTGCAGGACAGAAATGCACAACACAGACCTCCAAACGAAAAATTACAGTAAAATACCCCATTACTAGTCTCTACCATTTCACATGCAGACCATGTCTCTTACTGTTTTTCATACAATTTTTCAGAATCTATCTACATTTATATTTCTGTGTAATTTGTGTACATGCTTTTCAGTCCCTGATAAAATATCAGAAGCCATGTTATATCCCTTCAGTGGTTGATGATGAAGGTTGTAACTTGTTTAGTTTGAAGAGTATGCAAACAACGTTTAAAGACTGCAAGAGTTACTGCTGGACAAATTTCGTCAAGTAAATACTCAGGTAAATTAACAGGTAAATTAACAACTTTCATATCTTTTCAAAGACAATTTGGTTAAAAAAACTGTAATCCAGATGATGACTTTTTTTCTGAAATGGGTGCAATTGTGTACTCTAATCCCTTCTCAGCAATTTATCTAAATGAGGTACAAACACTTAATTTCCACATGTGTTATTCCTCTTTTGGAGCCATATTCAATAAACTTTTGTAACCCATTTAGCAGATTTGATTTAGAACTATAAATGAGTAATTGTGCATATTCATATCATCAACAGTACTTTAAAATGTTGTGGCTACTAAGCTTGTTCAGCTATTCCTCTACAACTAAACTTAATTTATATCTTTCTAAAAGCCTGAGTGTACAAACATTTGGAAATGAACATGTAGGTGATCCACACTTTCTCAATACCACATACTCATTTGTCAGATTCATTAACAAAGGAAGCAGATTGCTCAAAGCATTAGCTAGCTTTCTGTAGACCCTGTTCTTCCACCTGACAACACAATGTTACAGGGATTCCAAAATGAATTCAGCTCTTAACAGAGGTTGTGCAGAAGCAGACTGTTTTTCTTTGCAGTGCCCAAATAAAAGGTTGAAATAGAAAGCTGGTTGAGAGGACTTTAACTAGGCAATTAGGCACTGAACAAATGTTTTCTAAACAAAAGATAAAACAGATCACCTTTGCAAGCTGCTGAAGGAGGGTTCCACATCAAGTAAATAATTGTTTTGTCTGGGTTTTGTACACTTATTTGACAGGGCCTTTCAAGTAAGCATGAAATGAAGTTTTCATGGCACAGATATTTTTTGGTGGAAGGCTGACATACTCAAACTATTCTAAAGAAAAGTATTGAATAGTACCTGCTGAGAGGAGAGTGTACATTTCCCAATGCAGCATTACTCTGCAGGCAGCGATTGTTCATAATGCATGAGTGGGTGATGTCAGTCCGTTCTTTGGTGGTCCCAAACAGTGCCAACAAAGTATCAGCAACTGCGATAAAAGTAAATTGTATTCAAAAAGTGCCAACAAATAATCAGTAGCTGCAATAAAAGTAAATAGTATTATGTTATGCCAATCCCAAATTTATTTGAAGTCATTGCTAATGGCAATGAATTAATTATGTCATACTGTATAGAATATCATTAAATGATAAGGAAAAAATATATTTGACTTCCCTTAGATTTTACAAGAGATTGTTGAAAATATGCACTGTAACCAGGCAGTACCTCCTTTCAGTATGGGAAAATTTCTACTCCTCTATAATTTTTAGCTCTATTTACTTCCTTTTTCTCCTGCATTGAAGAAGTTTCTGAGATCTGAAAACTTCAGATTTTTGCATAATATACCATTATGTCTAAAATAAAGATTTTTATTTGCCTAATCTCTATTTTATTAAAAGGCAAATAAAGTGATGTTATACTTTTCAAAGAAATTTATATTCGCTACTCAAACATACATTGAAAATGTAGTATCACCCAGTTCTGGGAGTCCTCCAGTGAATGAGATGTTTCCCTCACTGGAATCACAGCATGGCACACTCATCAACACCAGTGTGAAACGCGCTGTGAGGTGTTCCCAGTACCTGTTCAGCTCTCAGCCCTGCAGACGGCTGCATCCTGGGCGTGAGTTTGGTTTGTCCAGGTGCACTGCCTGTGCTCAGGTGTAGCAGTCTTAACCTGCTGCAAACAACTTCAGTAATTCAGTAATTTTTCCATGATCTCACTCTAGGTGGGATCAATTTTATCTATGTTAATGTGTATCATTAATTCTGAAAAACGTGCAGTGTTTGATATTAGGACCGCTAATGCGAATTAGCATGTAAGTAAGCAAAGACATGCCTGTGCGTAGAATCAAAGCTTCAGGAGACACTACTGACACGGTGGTGGTTGCCACACTGACTGCCACTCTCCAGCGCCTGAGCGATGGGGATTTCGGGTTGACACAAGGCGGTCTTAAGCACATGAGGTGCTGCACAGGGGGTTGCCAAAAGCGCTTTAGCACTCTCAGCAACAAGCGGTGGAGTTTATTTAAACGCTGTGAGTTCGGAGGGAGGTTCAGTCTGCTCAGTAACTCAGCTCGCGGGCCGCACACCGGCTGCCCCGCGCCCCCCGCGCAGTGCCCGGCTCTCCCTCACCTCTGCCGGCCGGCTGCGGAGCCCGGCGCTGCTCACACCCCGGACTCCTCAGGAAAACCGCCAGCCCGCACCTCCCTGCCCCCCGCAGGGCCTGGGAGCCGGCCCAAAGGCGGCGGGGACCCCGGCCGGGGTCCAGTCCCAGCTCCCGGGGAGGAACCGCCTCACCCCGGCCCAATGCGCTTCGCTTCACTCCCGCCCCGCAGCTCTGTCAGGCCGTGGCCCCGCCCCCGTCACGTGCGGGGGCGGGGCGCACGCAGGTCACTCCGCCTGCTCGCCGCCGCAGTCCCGCCGCTGGAGTCGCGGGTCCCGGCCTCTCGACCGCCGCCTGGCCCGCAATATGCCTTCGCTGCCCTGGGGCTGCTCGCCATGCCGGGGACCTGCGGGCGCCTCTCTTCCCTGCTCCCGAGGCTGGCGGCTGCGCTGCTGCTGCTGCTGCTACTGATGGGGCGGCCGCCCCCCGTCGATGCCGCAGCCGCCGCCACCCGCGCGCAGCAGCAGCGCGCGGCGCTGCCCGGGGGCGCCTCCGCGGCCGCCTCAGGTACCGATCCCCCCACAGATACCCCTCCTCCCGCCTTCCCTGGGGAGATTTCCCCTCTCTCCTCCCCGCGGCCGCGCCGTCAGGGCCCCCTCAGCCCCGCTGCGTCCCCCTCCTCCCGGGGCGAGGGGTCGGCGTCCCCGCAGCTGCTCCCGCCGGGCTGCCGAGGTGGTCCCGGTGCTTCGGTGTGGCCGGTGAGCCGGGTGCTGTGCTGCCGTGCCAGGGACCGGCGGCGGCCCCGAGCTGAGCCCGAGCCGCCAGGTTTGTAACGAAGCGGGTAGCGGAGAGGGATCCATCTTTAATAGCGCCGGGTCCGTAGCGAGTCACCAGCGGGGTGGAAAACAGAAGCCGGCGATCGTGTAGCCCGTTTGTGACCTGGCTGGAGATGCTCTCGGGCGCCAGTCGAATGGGCTCGGAGGATGCTCTGTGAACTGGTATTTGCTAGCAGAAGTCAGCAGAGCAAGATACGTATTTATCTATCTATATCTATATAGGTATATTTATTCCTGTATAAATCTATATCTATTGAAAAATAAATAAAACCCGGCTTATACATGTGCAAGTATCTTAAGCCTGTCAAATGAGTGATGGGCCTGGTGAGATCATCTTCTCTGCAGAATGATGAAATATGTCATTTATCCAGCAGCTGAGAGTGTGAAAATGATGTGCTTGTTTCTGTATTATGCCTTGGTATTGTGGTCAAATGTATGAGGTTACCCCTTTATAGAAGAGGGGCAAGTGAGGAGATGTTTGTTCTGTTGTCTAGTTCAAAAAATACATGTATATTCTGAAGTCTTAGTGGCTTAAATTAAGATAAACCAGTATTTTTCCTGGCATGCAGCCTTTCACCAAAAAATTTCAAAATGGTTTCAAACATGCATTATTTAAGACCTTTTAGCACCAGTGCTCCATTTGGGCATATCACTAGAGCATACGTTTCATTTTTAACATATATGCGTGTTTCTATTTCCGTTGATTTCAAAAAGCTATAAAATGATCTTAGTTTCAGGCATATGGTTAATATCTTGCTAAATTGAAGCCAATTTACAAAGCTGCCAAAGTATGTATGTTAATTGGGGGACATAAGCAAAGATCTTGAATTATGGTCTTTACTTGTAACTTGTTAGAAATGTGGAACAAGAAACTAGATTCGGTAGAATATGAATACACTCTGAAATTCTCCTGATACACTCCTAAAATGCCTTGATTTCCATTTTGTTTTCTTTCTTGTGAGGGTTTGGGGTTTTGTTGTTTTGTTTTTTCTTTTCCAAATGTTTAAACTATAGAACTTTAAATAAAGCTATTTGCTGAACAGCTTGGTTCTTACTTTTTGGAACTAACAATTTTTCAGTATTTTGTTTCTTATCATGCATTTAGAGGAATATACCATTAATCACCAGCAAACCCCACTAAAAAGGCATTGGCAGCATTTCTAACTTGTGTGGTGAACATTTTGCTCATTAAAAATTGAGTGGCAAGAAAAAAAAAGGACTGTTTTTGTAATTCAATGATCCTCTTTGGTTTCAGGTATTGATTTCTTTTCAAGAAGCTCTATTAGCTTATAGTTACCAGCCCTGGCCAAAGTCTTTGTTGGTACCAAACAGTTTGATACCGATGCTACTGGTTTGCCGTTGTAGCTGTTGCAGACCCATGTGCCTGGTAGTTGTTACTTTCTTTTATTTACTTATTATGCTTCATAGAATTTGAGGTATGAGATCCCCGAAAGTGTCTTATAGTATGCAGATTTAATGGTAAATCCCAGTTTATGAATGTTTAAAATTATCATTTGAGCTGATCCTCAGCATTTGTTTATTTTACATTGAAGTACAATTAAAGCTTCATTTCACTTGTTGGCTGGGTTTTTAAATGGTCTTGTTTAATTTTTTCTTTCATAAAGATTTGAAAAAAACAATACTGATTAATCTTTTAAAAATCCAAGCTAATCACTGCTATGAAACTTTCATTATTCTGAGGAAGGAGCTAAGCACCTTTGTTTTTTGTGTGGTATTTCTTTTCAGTAAAGCATATAAGTAATTTTTACTATATCGACATTTTTTAAATTCTAAAAAGGAAGAGCTTGACTCCAGATATATATTTATCAGATACTAATGTTGTCTTTTTCCATGAGATTATATTTGATGGTTTACAGCTGAAAGGTAGGCAGGATAAATGGCTGTTGGCTTTCCAGCAGCAGACTGGCAGCACAGTAATCCCCAAGGGAATGCTCTGAAGAGGCCACTCCTGCAGCAGCTGCAGGTCCTGTGGCTTCAGGAGGTATGGAGGCGTCTGGCCAAATTTGGGTTTATGCTGCATATTTGTCATCCCAGTGTTGCTACAGCAAAGGAGCCTTATCCTCCTAAAGCAGGAAAGGTGCAGAGCAAAGGCTGGAGTTCGCAGCCTTTTCTTATTTGATGTTCGTGTATCGATGTCCCTGTTCTGCCGAAGCTAATTATACAGTTTTACGGATCAATTCCCTCCTGGATTAACACACTTCTGCCAGTGTAGTTATTGTGCTGTCTGAGATGCTAAAGTCAGCACAGCTGTATATAGAGGTTGTTTGGGGTGCAGACTCTACTGCTTACATGTAAATGTAGCAGTGAGAAGGTATTTGCACATCACAACTGAATAGGTTTTGTGGTTCATCAATTCTTTCTTCTCCTTTAAAAACAACAGAAAACTTGTCACTTCTAAAGGAAATAAGTAAATTCTAAAAACGAGACAGAGAAAATGTGCAGAAGAGGGATCAGTTAATGGAGTTACTCTGGCTATTCTTCCAAATTTTAGAAAAGAAATATTCAGCAAGAGAGAGAGAGACGGGCCTCTCTGGTTAAGGTGGTGATTGCTGAAGTGAAGAGCCTGCATTGGTTCCTTATTATTCATAGTGAGTCTTTCCATTTTCTGTGTGGCAGTTTAGAAATCTGGACTCTGGTGTGCAGAAGTAATTGAAGTTGCTGAGAGCTTCAGATATTGAGCATTGGGGTCAGTGGGCTTGAGCACACAATTCAGTAAATTATAGTTCTGGCTTTGATCCAGGCAAATCTGGTTTTGTTTTCCTTGTTCCCTTTTGTTTATCTTTATTGAGATGCATTCTTTACAGGAGGTATGGGTTGTGTTCTTTAATGGTCATGATGCTTGGGATATTCTGGATGTGGTGCACTGTTATTCTCTTTATAATACAGACATTGTGCAATAAATAGAGCAGAGACCACTAATTGAATAAGTGATACTTAACTGTGTCAGTTCCATGGCAGATCTGATCTGTACTGAATGAACCAGATTCTTCTGGAAAGAACAGCAGTTGGGTAAATAGAAGCTGTCACATATGTGTAGACAGCACACAGAATAACATATATCATCTTAATGTTGGATTTTTTTTCCCCACATTGAGCCCTTAAATTGGATGTGAAGTATGTTTTAAAATAGGTATTATTTTTTTCAAGTTTCTGTCATAGAACTGCATGTTCTACACTGTGGGATCTCTCCTTACCTTTTGTAATCCCAGGATAAACAGGAAAAGACTTGCCATCATATTTGTTATAGACTGTTCCCAATCTGCCTCACATTCCAGAATTTAGGGGAAAAATAAACTGATTTTGCCTTTTTTTTTTTTTTTTTTTTAAGCAGGTGGTTTTGCATACAATGGGAAGATTATCTTGAATTTTGTAGAGTGAGATTAAAAACCTGTAGCAGCTAATAGTGGTCCTGAACAAAGGAGAGGAGAGAATTATTGTATGTATTTTTGCAGTTAGTTTTGTTTGTTGAGACTGATGAGATACATAAGTGATTGTTGGCAAACCCAGAAGAAAATATGAGATGGTGTTTGTACCTGTTGGACGTGAATATGTTGTGAAGATGCTGCCTGTAGTATTTGATTCTGTGCCCATTTCTCAATATTATCTACTTGCATATGATGGTGAGTTGCTGTCTAATGCAAAACAGTGCAAACAGTGCAAAACCTAGACAAGAGGTTTCTAGTTAAGATTTTTCTAAACTCTTTTGTACGTTGTCTTATTCCTCCTTGTCATTCAAGGAGGATAAAACTTCCTTGTGCTTCTTTTTTATTTGAGATACTGAACAGAAATATCTGACGCATCTTTGGGTGACTTACTGCTTTTCTCATCTTTGTTTTCAATGTTTCTATTTGTGAAATATTTTTTCCTAATGACTTATGTATTGGTGTGTAGGTAGTAGTTAGGTATTCAGAGGAGCATGTGGGTTTGATAGCTTGTTCTGTTAATCTGGGTTTGAATTTGAGTGATAATACATAATGATGCACATTTTCAGAAATACGCAGTGCTGTGTGACTGGCTTTTTTGTTGTTTGATGGAACAACCTTTATGGTTCACTCTCTCTATAGTCACTGGATAGGGGATTAGTATAGCAGGAATATATCCAGTTCTGTTTTGGAAGATTCCAAATTCAGTAATTTTCATGACCGAGTGATTACTAAGGATAAAGTTGCTGCTCAAGAAACCAGGGCTGTCTAACTGGGGACTTCTGGTCAGCTCTGGGGTTAGTTGTCTTGTATAACCAGCAACACAAACTTCTTATCCATTAGTTATTGGAATATAATTGCTGTCCGGGAAAAGGTTTATTTTTTTAGTTACCACAGCTTATGGGTTAAATTGTAGTGATTGTTTTCTATTGGACATGGAGGAGATGGTTTGCAGTCTTTAAAACTTGATTTCAGATATATCCAATGTAAAAATTTGTTGGGAATCTGTGTCTTTCTTATATGAAGATCCTTAAGGAAACTTTGGAAAGCTGACTTTGGATCTGGTGAGAAAGAATGCTTTCACTACAAAATAGAACTCCAAAAGTATTATGTGCACAACCCAGCAAAATGGTTTAATGCAAAGTGCTAACTCCACCTATGGAAATAAGCTCAGAAAATGTCCTTTGATTTCCTTTTCAGTTTTCTTAGTATTCTCGGCCTCGGGGATTTGCAATAATGTTCCTCAGCTAGGTGAGAAAGTAGAGAAAGAATGTGATACTTAGGAGTTGTCCTGATTTATTGGAGCTGATGTTCTTAAGTGATTTAGGTTTCTGTGCTGATCTGAGGCTTAGTAGTGCAACAAATATCAGGAAGGGCATTAGGACACTGAGAAGTGGTAAAGCATCTGTGGTTTGAGATAGAAATGAATAATGAAAAAGAAATATTCACGAATAACTTCATTTATATGTCCGTATGTTCCATCATTTACATTACTCAGTTGCTAATACAAGAGAAAGGAGAGTTTGGGGTTTTCCATGGTAGAGCACAAATGAAAAATTAAGTACTTTTTATCTTTTGGAAGGAGAATCTATGTAAGCAAAAAGGTACTGAGGAGGTGTGAAGGGGTAGGCAGCTCTCCCAAGGTGCAAGTTTGCTTCTATTGATTTATTGCTTATAATATATTATACAGCATCATGCTTTGTACTTCAGAAAACTTGATTTCAAGAAACTTGCATTGCTGGTAGCTGTCGTTATAATAAGGATCTGAGAGGGAGAAGGGCAGAAATGTGTTTTAGCGTTTGCAGAAGCGGAGCCCACAGTCACTCAGTGAGAAGTGACAGGGAGCAAGAGAAATCAATGACAGCAAGAAGCTACCTATTGCAAGGTGGTAGTTTTTGCAGTTCTTGTTTGTTTTGTTAAAGTTTCATTACTTCTTGTCAATCTGTTGGCAGATGATACATCTTCAAAGGCCAATTGATATGTAAAACATTCACAGACTTGTTGTCAGGCTGAGAAAAAGGCAGTTTGGGGATGTGGAATGCAACTGCTATCTGGGTCACTAGGGATCTATAGCATGCTTTCTCTGTGAACTATCTCATTTGATGAAGTCTTTGAACACAGAGGCAAAGATCTGACAGGAAAGCTTATTCAAAATAAACTTAATTTTTGGCGTGTCAAACTTAGAAAAATAGCACAGGTTACTTTGTCATCTTGAAAGTTGCATATTTCTATATTCACTATATTCTTCTGAAATGAATGGGGATTTGAGGCACAATATGACAGAGCAGATGAGTCTTCTGTGTTACTCCTGATACTGCCCTTAATTCCTGATTCATAGATCTAGCTATCTGGTGTGCCATAGGAGCACCCAGATCCCTTCAGCAAGAATTTCCATTGCACTGTAGGGGTTAACATACTCCTGAATAACACTTCTGTGTCCAGTAGGATGAAACTTCCAGATCTAGCTCCTCCTACCTAATCTTAGCTTGCCAGAGGTGTTCCAGCATATACCTCGTGTGTATTCCTAAACTCTCATCTTCCACAGATGTCTACAAGAAGCTGCATTCAGCAGGCTGCAAAGCAGCTATTGTTTTTCTTTCTCCGCTTTTCTGGCACTAGCTGTTGTACAGAGAACATGAGGTTTGGAAGCAGTTTTCATGCTAGCACATGCTTTACGGGAGGATGTGAGGGTGCACAGCTTTACCATTCGCAATATGGAAGTGTATTTGCTGAAGGATCTTAATGTTAGAAAGACCAAGAGAATGAATTAATCATTAGGAGTGCCCTCTGTCCCTAAACCAATAGGGGAGATTTCCCTCAAGCTGTAACTCATCTCTTCAGTTGGAACAGGCACTTCAGATCCATCCAGTAGAAGACATGGGTCCCTGGGAAAGGACAGTCCTTCCAGACCAGGTCTGAAGCTGCACCAGTTGCCTTAAATTCGGCTTCTCAGGCAGAACACAGTACTAATTTGTGGCACCAGCAGTTCTGTCAAGTAAAATACTGTATCATATGCTATGAATTTCACGAGAGGTTGTCAGCTGTCTGTAGATGATGTGAAGAAAATATCCTTCTCCCGTCTCAGTTGCACCGGTTGCCGTAACTTTCCAAATGATTCTACTTGCCCTCTGATTGTAAACATGTTATGCATACTTGTTAACAAAATACTGACAGGTCTGCAGTTTACTCTACATGCATGGCGTGGCCCTGGGGATGCCTGTTCTTGTCCAATGTCACTCCTGGGAGCCATCCCGTGTGACCTGCTGGGACTGACAGGGCTGGGCAGTGATGCTCTTGGCCGTCTGTGGACACATAAGCCCCCCCAGGCTCACCAAGCGCAGGCACGAATCCTGTCTGGGTCCCGTGCTGTCCTTATCCTTTCCCCCTCAATTTCTTGCCCTTCTTTGTCTTCCCTGAGGTTGTGATTATATTTCATCATGTGTGCTTGAAGAGCGTCTCCACTGACTGAAAGACATGTCAGACTTCAGGGCACAATTGTTTTCTTTTACCATGTGGAAACGAGACAGCTGAAGATCTTCCTGCTGGACTTTGCACATGACACTTCTTGATTCAGCGTTCTGCATTCACTGCTGGTAGCGCCAGGTACCTAAGACTGCAGTGTACCAGTGGAAGAGGCAAGTGGTGGCTTCTCATTGAGGTTACATGGAAATGCATTGTGGCTCTTGTTGCATTAGAGAGCAAAAAAATTCTTGGCCCTCTACCTCCTGATTTTCCTTGTCCCATTTTGAATGATTTGATGTTTTTGGTGTGAGTCTTAACCTGAACCACTGGCAGCTTTAGCAAGTTAACCTGCAAATGGTGGCTGAATAACTGTGGTGGGGAGTGGGGTTTTTGTGTTGAACATGATGCACTGGTTATAGGTATGAGTGTGAGGCACGTATTGAGCCATGTGCATTAGGAGGTCATGAAGCAGCAAAATACAAGAGAACCTCAGAAGCGCTTCAACATGTCCCCAGCATACTCCTATTGAAATGCATTATTGACATGACCACTGCACCCCAAAAGCGCTCTAAGGTCTATAGAGTGTCGTTCGATTAATGTGTGCTTCAGCCTGTATAACTGAGTGTTTGCTTGAGCACTTTTACTAAACAAAGTGTAGTTACAGCCAGAGAAACTGGAGCACCAAGCCATTACCATGCAGTTTATTTTTGGAGGAAAGAGTTGAATTTATTTGTTGATGTTGGGTGGTTTTGTTTGTTTGATTTTCTAAATGGTCATTAATAGTTTATCTGCCTCTTCTGAAATGTTTTCTTCCGGTCAACATAGCTTTATTTCTTCATTTCTCATAGATCTTTTACCTGTATTCAACAACTGAGCTTTCCCACGGGAGTGTGCATGTAGCTTTCAGGTTTCGTGTTGTTTTTTTTAGTCACAGGTCCAAGCAGCCCTTTGGTTAGTCAAACTCACTTTACTTTCAGAATCATCAGTGTTTCTGTTTACATTGACTGCAAGTGTAATTGAGTAAGGCCATACAAGATAAAATAT
The DNA here is from genome assembly GCF_036013475.1 of Columba livia. NCBI lineage: Eukaryota > Metazoa > Chordata > Aves > Columbiformes > Columbidae > Columba > Columba livia. Next base: position 26,221,496 of record NC_088608.1, read on the forward strand.
ATATTTTCACACTATTTCCTTAATAAAGTGTAGAACTAGCATTGGTTTCTGAGCCCCAGATTATGGTAGGATGCTGCACTCCTGCTAAAACATCCAGCCAGATTTGCTAAGTGTGTTAAAATTAGCAGCTGAAATAAACCACAATTGAGTGTGGATGATCTTTGTGGGTTTTTGTCACTGTTTTCTATGATTTGAAAGTAACTATGAGGACCTGGAATCATGGAGATATTCAGGCTGGCGGGGGTATCAGGAGCTGTCTAGTCCAACCTGCTTAAATCAGGGTTGACACTGAATTCGCTCCTGGGAGCTCTTTCCTGTCAGGCCTTGGAAAGCTCCAGGAATGGAGAACCTCTCTGGACAACCTATTCCAACGACTGCTTATCCTCAGAGAGAAGAAAAGTCCAGTCAGATCCGTCCCTGCAATTTGTGACTGATGCCTTTCGTGATCCTGCCATGCACCTCAACAGAGACCTTGTCTCTGTCTCCTTGGTAAACTCCTAGGTATTAGAAGGCGGTTGTTTAGGTCTCCCCAAGCCTTTCCTTTGCAAGGTCAAACAAGGCACATTTCTTTCTGTGGGTCCAAAACTGGATGCAGTTAAAGCTGCAGTCTAGCGAGTGTTAAATTAGAGGGATTAATTACTTATCTTGCTCTGTTGGCTAAGCTTCTGTTTTATAAATATGACATAGGCAGCTGGCTCAGTCTGTTGAAATATATACTAAGGAGTAGCATGGACTTTCTGACTTCTGATGAGCATGTCCTTGGTTATGAAGTTTGGCAAGACACCAAATTTATAATTCATAATTTATTATTGCAAGTTTGTATGGGCAAGGATTCCAAATGAAACAATGAGATTGGAGCATTCCTGTATAAACTATTTTCTATGAGGTATCAAATCTGGTTAATAGTTTGTCTGTGCTAATGTGAGCTAAACTGGAAAAAAAGGTCAATGATGTCAAGAGATTTGAAAATATAGGCCATTTTGCTGGAATGAATAAGGAAGTGCTTGCCCTCTGCAACTATTATAGACACTAATGGAATTATAAAAAGTTTTTCAGGTCATTGTGGAAAATATTCTTCCTCTGTTCTGAAGCCTTTCAGTAAGTGACTGAACAGGAGAAATGAGTAGTTTTATGTTGGGTAAATGCAGGACATCAGTGGCGTGTATGTTTGGAACAATAAAAGCTGTCAATATTATGAACTATGTCTTGTGATAAATATCACAGGAGCTTTTTTCATTTTTTTTGTGAGAGCAAGGGAGAAAACTTCCTCTCACGGGGCTGAAGGAGAGATTTTTCTTTCGGTTATGGACCATTGATCTTGAGAAAATCCTCTAAGTTGCCTGGAATAGATACCCAGCAAAACATTTGTGAGATTCTGCATAGTTTTGGTGCAGCATTGGGCAAAAGAATCTGTCATGGCTGTTTGCCTCTTAATTACTTGTTAGATTTCTTTTTTTCTTGTTCTTTTTTATTTTTATTTTTTTTTATTTTTTCCTAAGCACAGTATAGAAAACCTGTCCTACATTCTGTCTCCTGGATTCTTGTGTTTCATGGAACAACTTGTCTCAGAAATACTTAAGTGGATTTGTTTTCCCCCAGTCCAGTTGGCACAATATCATAGGCATGGAATGAATCCGCGTATTTTGGGGAAAAAGCAGTGTTTACTGTCCCAATTTTAGTCTTGGAGTCAATAAAAATATTTCTGTCACCCCAGAAAGGTTTCCATGGTGCTAAGTTGTTTTCCAATTATTCCCTACAGGAATACGGCCACTTGCTGTGAGGGGAGAACTTGTGCATCCATGTTGGTGGTGTTTGTGTTGGAGACACAGTTGGTGGACCCCTTGTTCTTCTCTACCAGCTGTCCCTTAGCTGACTCCTGGAGCACTTCATCCTGTGCTCAGCTGTAGGGAGGCAATAATGATTCCATGGCAGTGGCTGAATCATTAATAGGTTCAGTATTGCCACTTAGCTCAGTGGCATCCACATATGCAGAAGGGTTATATAAATGTGGCAGCAGTCTTGATTCAACTGTTTTGCTTTATCCTGTGATCTAATTTGACAGATCCTTCTCTTTTTTAAACTCTTAATGGCATGTATGGAATTTTACTTAACTAAAATTAGGAAGAATCTGCAATCATTTTTCTAAAATATAATGTCATATTTATTTTGATTTTTTTTTTTTTAAATTATATACTTTATGAAAGTCAATTTTAGTAAAAATTTATATAAGGAAGAGATAGTAGCTTGTTGGATGCTCTTGTTTTGCTGCAATATGGATTTCCTAACTAAAGCATTAAAAAATTCCCATCCCGCGTGTACAGGATTGCAGTTAGGAAATGCTGGCCTGCAAAGTTTCAGTTGTATTTTCTCCATATAGGTCTCTACACCCTGGCCTTCTTACAAGGGGTTAGAGGATCTTTTGCTGTAATTGAAGATAAAGATTGCCGGAACATTGCAAATAATCTTTCTTCAAGGAGTAGTATGAGATTTTGCAGCTTTTGGGGAAGAAAAGTATTTTCAGGAAGGAGTAGTGACCAGCATGTTATTGAATAACGTCACGGAATGCATCAGTAGTTTTCCTCTGTGATTAGCAAATAACATGCACTGACATTCGAATTACTAGTCTGTAGGTTATACTATGCCACTTTGAGTTTTTACAGGCATATCTGTCTTAAGGTTGAAACCTTCAGGGCATTAAATGTCATGTTTGAAGAAGGTACTGCTTTGTTTTCCTCTGACTTTTTTTTTCACTCTGCCAAATAAGGGCATGTTTGAACTTGCACGGATTATTTTTCAGCTAATTCCATTCACTATCCACCACTAAGAATTATGTGATACAAATCCTATACCTAGCCCATGAGGTTAAAATAACATTATTCATGCTACAGGGTTACTGGAATATTCTTCCTTTGTCCACGTATATTGACTGTTAAAGGATAGGTTTGGCAAATCATTAGAAATTTTCCGTAAGAAATGGTCTCTTTTTTTTGTCAAGGAGATGATGCTGAATTTTGTTTGTTGGTTCGTTTCCATAATGAAGGTTTGATTGTAAACTTAAAGAGAGGGAAATGCATTTTTCTTGAGGGTATATAATATAATGTGGATATTTAAGATAGCATATTTAAAATAGTATTATGCAGATTTTGATGATTGCTTTCTGTACTTTTTTCCCCAGTATTCTATAAAAAACTGTGAGTTTTTGTTATTTATTTGTTTCATTCCCTCAAGTCTGATGCAAGGTGGAATGATACAGGCAATCATTTAAAAAAATGAAAGAGCAGCATTACATGTTTAGTATTAGCCAGTAAGTAAACTGAGATGGAAAAAATGATCTTATAATGGCCTCTGAAATGCCTGGGCAAAGGGTTTCTATTTTGTAGGCTTCAGGATGTCTGTTATTAGTATTTACTTGGTCATTTAAGTCTCTTTCACTTGCAAGTTTATCTTTATTTGATATATAAGTTTTATTTAAGCTTTTTGGTTTTGTAATATTGATTATTTATTTCAGATTAGAGTACAGAAGATGATATTTAAAATAAATGAATCCTAAATGAGTGAAGTTCCACAGACTGTACCATTTAGTCCTGTCTGCTGCTTATCTCCCTTGCCCCAGAAGGGTGAATTTCTCAGCTTCCATCTTCCATAGTAACCAGAGTTCTGAGAACCAGGCTGGCTGAGGCAACAAAATAGCAGCAAATAAAAATGCAAAGTTGCTATGGTAATTGTAATTGTCATAGCTTCAATAACAGGTGTCAATTTTGAATTTTATTGAAATTCTTATTATTTATGCCAATATACCATACAGCAAGACATATGAAATAGAATTCTGTAATGAAAATTCTGGTTTATTATATTCTGTGAGTTCTCTTTTTTGTCTTGGATGGTGAAACATTTTAATATATAAGTTGAATGAAGAAGGTATCTAGTGGTAGAAAAAGTATCTTGCAACTACTTACCAAATGAGTACCTTACAACAGCAGTATGTGATGTGCACTTAAAAATATTTCAGTGGAATTTTTTTTTAATGACATAGGTATACCATCCAGTGTTAAAAATTACAGGGAAAAAATTCCATCTAAATTTTATAGCTGCTTTCATGCCTAAATGTCATGGCTCTTGCTTAGGTAGCCCACAAAAATATTTAAAGGGGAAGGCTTGTTTTCTTGATATTTTATCCATCTTACTGGGTGTGCTTGAAAGCATTTGGGGGTCTGTTCCCCTGGATATGTGAGTTGTTAGCAGCTTTATGGATTAGCCTGGTGCCATTCTTGAGTAGTTCTTACAAGTGTGATCATTCCAGGAAGGTGTTTATTGATTATGCAGTAGTAATCATGAAGGACACAGCCTGTAATGGTCTGATTTATTTTACTGATTTTGAAGGACCTTAATTTCATCAATATTTGGTTCACGTCAACATTTGTGGAATGAATGTCATGCTTACTAGTTTCTTTATGCGTCTGGTCTGAGATCTTTGTTGGAAGTGTAACCACTTACCATGGTATTACTCAGCTGTTGGCTGTAGAAGAGGCTTGTTTTGTTTGTTGTTTTTTATTTATTTAACTCATTAAATCAGTCCACTCTTGTATACAGCATGTCTTAATACAGAAAAAGCTGAAATGTTAATTTACTTACGCAGTAGTACAGATTTCGAATGCTAAGGCTGTCCAGACCATAAAATAACCCGAATCCAATAAAATAATTAGAAGCTCTAAAAGTTTGCATGTGAAGTGTGGTAATTTTTTAAACACATGAACTCAAGGTAGTGCTGCCATCTGTATCTGTACAAGTGGGTCACAGAGGTAGAATAGCTGGAATGCTATGTAATGTTTCCTTTGTGTTGTTTGTTTTTCCTTTCCTTGTTGTTTTCCTTTCCTCTTGCGTTTTTGCTTAATATTTGTGTTTATATATGCACACACATACATACGAAGTGTAAATCCATGAGATAAGTTCATAAAAAAGGAAAATTATTCTGTTTAAATGAAACAAGATTGTTGTAAGTAAATAAATTCAATGAACATTTGTTTTTAATAAAAACATCGGTAAAAATTCAGTGTTAATTTTATGTAAAGAAATGGTGCTAAGTCTCTAAATATTTTTGCTGGGAAAAAAAACACCAAAAACTGAAATGTATACCTGAGAAAAACAGTCTATTTCTAAAGTAGTGTGATTATTATTTTTTTTTAATTCCATTTGCTACCAAAATCCCTTTTAGAAGGGAAAGAGGCCTTGTTCTTATCTGTAAAATAGAGAACACTCTCTCCAGTATTTCAGTAGTTGGTCAGCTTCTCTGTACTGTTTGATATGGTTTTATTATAACATGAAACTGGATTTTGGGTCTGTTTTGAACTAAATGAATAGTTAGTATTTGACCTACTAATTTTCTTAGACCCTTGAAGTTTTCTCTGGATTATGTGCTAATTTGCCACAGGCAACCCCCTGTAGTTTGTCATTCCCCTAGATTTGAAGTCACCATTTAAAGATGGGTTTGACTCAATGCATTGGATTTTACGTCATGCATTTATCAATCTCTTTTTATTTATGAAGCCTGCAAAAAACCTGATCTTTAGAAAAGTATTGATCTTTTGTTGTGACCTGTGATGTCATGGGCTAAAATATTACGGGGAGTTGTTGTCACAGGGAGGTCTCGGGGACGGGGCGGATGCTGGGAGGAAGGAGACTGAGCAGAGCTCGGCCAGGACGGGAGGGCAGCGTGAAAGCCTGGAGAAACAGGAACTGGGGAAGATAGTTTTCAGAAATCAAAAGTGATGGGAGCAAGGATGAGATGTTTTTGTTTGAGGCTACAGTAGACTGGTTTATGTCTTTCCTATGTTGCTCTTTTGCTCAGCTCTTAAAAGCAAATGTATGCAGTTGTTTCAAGAGATGCAGCCTGCTGTTGATTTGGAACTGAGGAGGCAGGATAGAGCATGAAATGTTTTCTGAAGTACTATTTTGGGTTTTTCCCAGTAAGGCGGGAAGAAGGGCCACCTGAAGACTGTGGTGTGTGCTGGAATAGTGGAGGCATCAACATGAATGAGCTCCTAGTAAATAATTTATTTTCTTTCTTTTTTTTTTTCCTCTAACCAATATACAGATGCTTAAGGACTCTGACACTGTGGTCTGCATGTGCCTCTCACAGCATATACTATTGATGGAAGGAAGTGTTTCTCTGTATCTGAAATAATGCTTTATTTGAAGCAAATGTAAAAGAAGATCTTTGGAATGCTCTCAGATTTAGAATAGATATTTTTTTTTTCCAGCAAAAGCTCTCCAGAGCAGCCTGATGGGTGATGAATCCCCCACTTAGGTAACAGTGTATTCAGTTTTTTTCTAATTTCTAATCTGTTACAGTTTATCTTCAAATGAAGCAAGTGCTTGCTGGAGACAACAACGTTTGACTAGACGGGGTTGAACTGTCTCCTGTAAAATGACTGTAACAGCCTTTTGCTGTGTAAAAGGCACTGCTTGTCCCCCCAGGATCTAGCTTTAGCTCCTTCATGACTGAGATTTTGTTGATGGCTTCTGTGGAAATTGGTTGACCAGAAATAGGGCAATGGGAATACTGTGGTGTCCTACTTTCCCAGACACTGTTTTGCTGCTTTGTCCGTGGAAGTGTGTAATGTATTCTGCACCACTGCATTTTCTTTTTCCAAAGCTGTTCTTTTAAATATACATCTTAATGTTCTATTTTGCATTAAAATATTTTAAGGGAGTGCGAAGCTACAGAACTGTGCTGTATAGATTATGCAGTGGTATTGCCTTCACAGGACTGGCTGTTCATATACAAATGGAGCAAACGTTAATTAGCTCTGGGCTCCAATTTATTTAATACTTATTTTTTTACAATTTTGCATTATCTGAAAGCAGTTCTGTGTCAGTCTCCATAGTCAAACACTAGTGAACATCAACCCTGACTTGTGGCAGTACAATGCCAATCTCTTCTTTTTCCCAAGTGCATTGCAAGGAGCAGTCTGCACTTCCTTTAAAATTAGGCTTATCATGCTGTCATTTTGCTTAAAGATCAACCTAAACAGGGGCGAGTTTTAGCTGTGCTGTAAGCCGGGTCTGTCCTTATGCACTCAGGTTCTCTGCCAGTCACTTCATGGTTACAGGTAGTTACAGGGCTGTTTGCTAATTAGATGAAAGTTTTAACTCCCAGAGTGTTTCTGGAGAAGGGTGGTACAACTTTTAACCCTTTGTTAAATGCAAGAATGAAACTGTCAGCTGGTTGTCAACTTTCAAGTGTTTGTTTCTTTGTAGCCAGGCAGGATGATTATGTTTGTTCTCCTGTGTGTATGTTATTCTTAGAAAAATCTCACATACTCTTTTCCAGAGAAAATGATTTTTACTGCTTGTTAGGTATTTGTTTGCTGAATTTCCTCAGGCCTTTTGTGAACCGTGTGAGCTTCTTAGCTTCTCAGTTCAATTAAAATGTGTTGAGAATAAAATGTGTAGATTGTAACTAATTAACAAAGACAAAGTTTAAATTGCAGAGGGCAAAACATTTGCAGCGTTTCGTATTTTAGTAGTATTCCTATGTCATTTTAGGGAGGAAAAATAATTTTTTGCATTTATCTTATGCTATTATTTTGAATCAGAGGAGCAGCATATAAATAGCATCTAAACTTCTTTATAAAGAATCACATAATTAGTTTTTAACCGAGATACTCTGTTAGCAGTTTGGAACATACAGAACTGTTTGCATAGACTTAGAAATGTCATCATACATGTACATGCCCATCTGTATATAAATGTCTATAAATGACTGTGGAGTAAGGCAGCATTAAAGACCACTGATAGCTACCAAACGAAGGCTACATTAGGATGTAGGGGTTATTAATGAGATTTGCAGGTTATCTGATAGCTACGAGAAGCAAATTGAAAACTGCTCAGAGAGCTTATCCTCATGTCTGACAATAACTGTCAGAATATAGCCATAAAATAGTTACTAGGGTTTAGGAGTCACCTATTATGTCGTTTTAATGCACTATGCAAGGCAGAAAAATGTGTCCAGTGTCAATGTATTATACCCTAATAAAGAACAAAAGGTAACCGTGGGCTGACGTGCGCTGTGCTGAGGAGGGCTGGCTTCAGCATTAAACCATCCCTGTGGCAGTGAGTTGCTGCCACAGCTCACCTTCACATACATGGATTGTTAATGAGCTTTAAAGGTATAACAGGCTTTTACTTTTTATAGATATGCTTTTATAGTTTGGCACTGGCATTTCTGTAGTTTTAAGGAAATTTTAAGAAGTAATGGTTGGGCTTCATGGGCAGGAGGATTGTTTTATATGACCTTTTTTTACTAAAGCCAGATGTGTGACTGTGTAGATTATATATATTTCATGGATTTTTTATTTTTTTTTTTTCCTCCTCTTCCCTAGTGGTGATACACATGCAGTATTGCAGCGGATAATAAAACCTGATATTCTTGGAACATGTAATTTCTTCTTTACAGATCAGTGCACCTTTCATATCCTTAATTATATTAAGCCAAACTATATGGTGTTCTATGAATATAAAAGATGGAGAAAATGATTGTTCAGTCAGCGAAGACCAAGCAAATTGCACAGCACACATTTGATCTGTCTGGTTAGCCAGGAGCACCTAACACAGTGTAGGCAGTTTCCATAAAACACATGTAAGCATGTGCCTTTTCTGGCATGAGTTTGAACATTCTCTAGGCAACCACAAGAAAAGTCTCCTCCTAAGGAAGGAACTAATGAATAATTTAATTGTAGTTACTGTTCCCTCCACTCCGTAAGATAATTGCTTAATTGAGTAACTGTCTGTGTGCTTGAGAAGAGTAGCTGCCTCCTTTGAGGTGTAGAACCTCTTTTGCCACAGGACCTTCATGAGGATTAGGAGAAGGGATTTAGGACTGAGTTGCAGAATGTGTAGGAATATTTCCCAGGCAGTGCCCTGTGTGTGTGTGTGTGTGTGTGTTCACTGCTGTATCTCAGAGTTAATAATATGTGTAGTTTGGAACATATTGGTGCCTGTAAGGTCTCTGGCCTTGACCATGTTAATTAAATCTCAGATAAATATGGAAACCAGATGACACAATTATCTGCATGTAAAGAATTAGGAACAAATTACACAGGGGTATTATAAACAGAGATTTTTTTTTGCAGTGTTACATTTTGTACCTGGCTTGAAATTCCGAGCAGTCCTTTGGCTTAATTCTGTGATATGATTTCTGAGTTAGGACTGTGATGTGAAGCTAAATTGCAGGCATTAGATGTTGTTGCTGAAAGAAATGAAATGTCATTTTACTGTTGTGACATTTCTGAAGTAGCTAAATGTGGTAGAAGGCCTTGTTTCTCTTTGTCTCAATAACTGCTGCATTTGTCTGAACATTTATCAGCAAATGTTTAAATGTCGTAGAAGCTGGCATTTCCAGCGGACTCGCCACGAGACAAATCTCCCTTCCTCTGAGGCGGCACAAATCAAATTAGCTAAGACTGAGTTCGTTCTTCTAATTGTAGGAGTTCTGTCAAATCTATTTAATATTGCGATACAGCTGACCCACTTGTGTTTAGCAAGTGTAAGTGATGAGAAGAAAACCACAAATTTCATCTATTGCTTAATTTATCAGCTTTGGTTTTGTTAAACAGTTTACCAACAGTTCATTTTTGCATCTGAAATGTTTTTCAGTACATTTTATTGTGATTAAAAAAAAAACCCTACAACAGTCTTAATCATATTTGAGACTTAAAAGTGGCCTTAAGGACTCGTGCTTTAAGGTGTTTATAACAACAAAAATTAAGAAGCAGGATTTTCTTTACAAATTAGATTTTGTGAGCGTCAATAGGACGTTGTTAATAACTCAGGACTGCTATAGGATGCTCTGGTACACTCCACTTTACACAAAACAGTAGTGGAATGTGACTGGGGGGGAGGAAAATTGTTGTTACTGTTGAGTTCTGGCTTCTTTAGCTGGAATTTTGTATGTGTTGTCATTTCACTAGCATTTAGATTCTGAGGCATAATATTGTCTTCTGCCCTGTTACTGTCAAGAAATTGAAAGATTGCACAGAAGCTTCAAGTGACTTGTTGGCAGAACATATTCTGGTTGATAGTAGGAAATGTTAATTATTTGCTTGTGTATATGACTTGCAGGGAGGGAAGAACTCCCAGCCGTTTGGCATGCTTTCCTTTGTCAGGAAGACTCTTGTCTGGTAAGGGCAGAAGCAAAGAGAGCTGGGGATCAAGTCTCCTTTAATCTTTGTCTTAATATGAGCGGGTGTGAAGTGAGAGTTTTCCACGTGAGTAACCGCTGCTCACATACAGCCGTGATACACAGGTAATTACTCTTTCGGAGCTGGTGTTGCACAAGGCTGTGTCTGTTTTCTCATGGGAGACCTTTGTGTCAGTAACCCCCCCCAAGACTGCAGTCTGCATCTACAGCCGCACTTCTGCATCTTCTCATCACCGCCTCAGACAGAGTACCAGTTCTGAAAAAATGCTATGGCAATTTCTGAACCCATAGGAGAAAGAACTAATGAAAGTTGAGTGTGGCTAAAAGCAGACCATGGTATTTCTCAGTTCATTATGAGAGTGAAAATTGTATAGCTTTCTACATTTTTGCGGTCTTTTTTTTATTTTTATTTTTTTTTATTTCAACCAAAGGCCTCTAAAACAGTGGGTTTTAATATGGCTGCGACTAAGGGAGATGAGAGGAAGAAATATTTTTGCAAAAAATAGCCTTTGAATTTACTACCAGCTGGAGGAGGACTGTAGCAATTCCGCCACCCCTGTGTTTTCATTAGGCTTTTTGTTAGCAGGAAGTGGAAAAATACACATTAAAAGTGTGAAATGATTGAAAGAAAGTGTCTTTCTGAGTACATTCTAGGTTTTCATTTTTTTTTACAACTTATTTCAGCTGTTAATAATAGACTCATTTTCTCCTGACTTGACTGCAGCTGTTAAAATACTAGTTTATAGAAAGCATTTCTGGTACTGGTTCCTACTGGCATGGGCTTGAATTTTGTACTGCTGAATTTCTTATTTTTTTAAATACCATTTCATGAGATACTCCTGGCAGTCAAGCGATTACAGGGCAGAATATTGTACACAGTCTGGTTCCCTGTTTAGTAGCCTTTTAAATTGTCATTGGCCATGGGCAAATGGCCTGTATTCCAAGTTTTGGAAACCACTGGAATCACACTAGTACATGTGTAGCTGGGTCAGTCCTTGGAAGATCTGTTTAGCAGCCATAATTTCCTTACATGACTTTTTTTTTTTTATCATAACATGATGTTAAAACTCTCTAGCAACGGCCATTTAAAAGCATTTTTATTCTTGAAATATCATGCATAAGGAAAAAAAGACAGATGACATTGTTCTAAGATTATTGTACATTTTCTGTTTAATTCCATCAAAATATGTTCAAGTACTACTGGGATTTTTTTTCTTTTTTTTTTTTGAAAGTACATATTAATTTGCAAAAGAAGATGTAGACTTTTCTATAACACGATAGAGAATCAAACTGGCACAGCTGCTAAGCTTTGCTGTGTGTGCAATAAGTAGTGATAAATTAATGTAGCTTTTGTTGTGTGCGGGTTATTTTTTGCTTTAATATATGGTATGCATACAATAGATGTAAATAAATACTTATTTCAGAGAGGCCTAATTTGGATGTGTACTTTTTGATGGATTGCACTTGGCTTTTCCAGACCATTTCATTTAAATCAAGGTCAATGGTAGTAATCTCTTGGTGCAATGTCAATCTCAATTCTAGAGGAGATAACATAAAGAAATTGAACTATGATTTTATGTAGAGAAATTTCAAACAAACTTAGCCTGACATTTGACCTAAATAGAAATGCATATTCATAACTGAAGTATCTGAAAATATTTGGGTATAAAGTAATGCAATGGTGTTGAATAGTAGTATGTCTGTAATCAAAATACTGGAAAACTGATGTTATTTGAAATATTTTTAACGGTGGTCTGTAGGTATTTTAATTTATGATAATAACTTAGTTTCACACTGGAAATAACATGGTTTTCTGTCCATTTCCATGTACCTCCTGTCTATGAAAAGACTCCCTAATAGTTTATTTACAGTCAAGGTGAGAGAGACATTAAATGTAATTCAGAGCATCTTGAGACTGTTGTTCAAGCAGGCCTGCTATTTTCAACATACCACTCATCACTGTAATATGATCTCTGCAAGACACTCAGATCCTCTAATTAGCAGCAGACGGATACTATATAGAAGTCGCAATACAGAAAGGTGAAAACTAGACCAGAAATGTAAGTCAGGTGGGAGATGATTAAAACAGTCCAAGTGTCTGGATGCATTTGGTTATTTTATAATAATTTTACACATAAGTGTGTTATCCCACAGTCTGTAGACATGAGGTTCTCTGTTTTTAGAAACTCAAGGTCCATCCTTAACTGTGTGACCCAAGCCAGGGGTTACACTGGATAACAAGACCAGCTGTGATATTGGTGCGATACCGCAGAGCACTTGCAAGGCACATTGGATCTCGTGTTGTCACAGATGCATTGTTCAAGCTTCAACAACAGGGGAAGAATTGCTTTGTAATTTTGTTTTGGTTGCTTTTTTTGTTTGTTTGGGGTTTGTTTGTTTGTTTTACCAGGTTAGGTGTTATATTTGCTGAGTTTTCTAAACGCTTTTTGGCATCTTTGTGCACCATCTCACGGGTGTTTTCTTCCTTTTTATCCATGGTGTATAATTGTATGATTATCCCTCCCTTTGGCCAGAGACAGAGACCCTTTGTTGAGACAGAGATCCACCATACAGTGGCTGAAAAGCTAAGGCCTAAATTCTAGGACTTCCTTACAAATTTAAGGTATGGTCCTTAGTTATGATGTATTATGACCTCCTGTTTTTTTCTTTTTGTTAATAGGATCTGTTTTTACACTAAAAGTTCAAGTGAATGACATCATCAGTCATCAGTACCTGCGACAAGCGGTTGTAGAAGTGTTTGTCAACTACACGAAGACAAATTCTACTCTTACTGGAAACAATGGAGCAGTACTAATAAAAGTTCCCTACAAATTAGGATTAAGTTTAACTATCATATCATACAAGGATGGCTACATGTTAACACCTTTGCCTTGGAAGACTGCGAGAATGCCAAGTACGTAAGCGTCTTACAGTCCTATTATTAAACTGTATCTGTCGCTAATTAAATTTCTCTCTTCCTCAGCAGTCTAGATAAGTACTGTAAACTGACAATGACCGAATGAAGTCAGGCAAGGGAGGCAGTGCCTGTCAGTGCAGATGTAAGGGTGAATAATCTGTCAAACTTGTCAAAATTCTTATTGTTGTAAAACAGAAAATAGCCCTTTTTAACTCTTAAGTAGATTATATTGCGATACCATGAGTGTATTCTGCGAAATTGCTTACCTAAGCTTAGCAAAGGGCTGATAATGTGTTTTGACAAAAATCATGTTGTCCTTACTGATTCCTGGAGCGCCAGTGCTCTGAGTCCTGTGTAACAGGTATAACCTGTTATTAGAGCTTCCTTTCAGCAGTGTTTCCTCACAAGTTTTCCTGTTTAATTCTTGCATGATCTTAGAAAAGTGCTATATATTTTTTTTTAAAGAGATGGGCTTTTAAATATTTCAGCCACTCATTTATCCACAGAAGGCATAAGACAGTAGCGAACATACAACAGGTCTTCCTGCCTGTCCACTAAAATCCCTGCTCTATACAACAGTAGTTATTTATTTATCCAGTCTTCATAAACGCTTTTTTTTCAAATGCTCTATTCACTGTTCCTTCAGATTCTGAGATCTTACAGGATTTTTTTGGGTTGCACAGTGTAACAGATATTATCACTTTCCACAGTATACTCCTCTGTGACACTTTCGTTATTCCCACAAAGGCAAGCAAATCTGCAGCTGTTTGAAGATATTGTCTTAATTACTGGAAAACTGTCTGGTAAGTTCAGTGTATGCAGACGATAATCTAAACACTTTGTGATAACCATCTGTGCACATACAAAAAAAAAACTAAGCATGTTAATATTCTCATATAATACCTATCTACTCAGTGGCAGATTTTCGGTTAATTGTGTAGCTGTATGTGTGGCTGTGACAAGTGCTGGACTAGAAATACACAAACCATGGAGAAAATGGGTGAAAACAAGTTGTTATGCTGAATGGATTTCTGAGCAGTAATAAAAGCACTGTTTGTGTGTTTCACCATTGCTAAGACAGAGTATTACTTTTTACAGATGCCAAATCTCAACCAAGTGTTCAGTTTCCAAAATTTTTAATGAAGCTTCCAACAAATCACCATATTACAAATGTTACAGCCTATCTGACAGCACCAGACCAATTTTTAAAAGAGGACAGCTTTCTCTATACAACAGGAATTCTTCTAAATAAATCAGGTATGTAACCGTGTTGTTTAAGAATTTTTTTAGAAGAAGAAATCTTCAAATTATAAAGCACATGAGTGCACTCAGAAAAACATACACTTCAATTAAAAGGGCATTAACCTGCTTTCATGGCATGAAATCACAAAGCTTTGTTCTATAGGAGTAAGCTACAAACACAACAGGTAAATAACTGATGTTACTCTTTATTTGCTTCTGTGTGGTATGAGAACATAACATATATCTTATACACTGAAATATTCCTTCAGAGTCTGCTTTTTATATGTGTATGTATGTATGTGTTCAGGGTTTCATGAGACTTTGGAACTGGTTTAGTAAACACCTTAAAAATAGGGTTATGACTAGAGCATAAACTAGGTGAACCTAAAGATATCAGTGAAACTGCAGCAGTCGCTTTCAGCTGTGGGATTTCTGCATTGTCACTAGAATGTCTTGCTCTGGGAGCTTTACACTGAGCATGATGACTGAATAGAAGCTCTAATTTGGCTCACAGACAGTTAATCTGCAGAAGCCTGTTTGACACCAAGAGAGCACAATTGCAATAATGTTTTTGTGCATCTGTTTCACTGGAAAAGCAGTAAGTTGTTTCATGAGTCATTATAACTCTGCTTATATGCACTTGGATCTTTTTGTATTTGTCATTCTATCAGATACTTCTTTAATTTGCATAAATACAGTAATCTCTGGTAGACTGTACTCTGTGCAGTTCCATCTTTCTTTTGTTCTTTTCTTTCTGTTCCCAGTGGACCTGAAGCCATGAGGCTCTTAAATCATTGCAGCGCAGAAGGAGGCCACTGTATGGCTTGTTTGAATGTGTTATGCTCTCTTCTTTAATTTTACTTGAATTAAAATCACATATATTTATATCATGACTTACATATTGTGAACCTTTCTTACCTATATTTCACCTCGTTAAATGTAAAGCATAAGAGAATAAGCAGTGGTTTCTCCCCTTTGAGTTTTCCTTTCAATCTGTCTGACATGTGTTTTAAATTATTCATATATTCCTGAAGGAATAGGCTGCCTTTTAGGGCAGGTGGAAGCTAATTGATATCTGATGCATCAGGAGCTTTCTCACAACCAGCTTCTAACAGCTTGCATAGATTTAATGTTATTCTGGAACTTACTAATTCTGTTTCAGCTTCTTCCACCGTCCTGTCATATTGAGCATTCTGAAATATTTGCAAATTAGTGTAAGAAAAACAAAGGAAACAAACTTTCAGGCTGCATTGTAAAGCTCTGTATATGCAACGTTTCCTCTGAGTGCTTTGACAAGCCTCAAGATGAACCTTTCTGTTAATTGTAACTGCTAAATTAGAAATCCTTACAGGAAAGTTTAAGAGGACTGTTTAACTATAGAGAAAGGCAGCAGTCATATGTTTGCATGTGTTCCATTTGATTCAGTGCTGTGTATATTGCAATTATATAAAAAATCTTATTTATATTTGACATAGGTTATCTATTTTGCAATCTCTTCTTCGTGTACCCACAGGCCAAGTTTTACCTAATCATTGGTTCTACAGTCAGCATTGAACCTATATGTCAAAAGTCTGTTTCTCTTTTACAGCTTTGGTGTGGAAATGACTGGGGTTTATTTTAATAATAAAATTTTGAAAGTCCAGAAGAGCAGAAATGTTGATTTTTATTTGACCAATTTGGTGATAGCTGACTGTAGCTGGCTGTGCATGAGGGCTTGCCTTTGTTTATAAAGAGGACAGAGTCTTAATTTAAAATATTTTTTAAAAATACATTATGAATGGAAAATTACCGATGAGATATTTCTCACATTCAGGTTTCAAAAGCATGGAATTAGCTCCTCTTGCCGCAATATGCGTAAACATTCTTTTGGCTGGGAAAGAACTGAAGGTCAATGGTCCCATTCAGATCACACTTCCTCTTCCCACAAGTACTGTAAAATCAGGAGATGCTATACCTGCATGGACATTTGATATGAAAACTGGTAAGTGGGCTAAGTTATTTGTTATTCTGCCTTATAGCACACGTATATAGTTTTGGGCACATGACACTTTGTCATGGAACAGTGATGGCACTAATATATGTGACGTAGTGGTAAATAGTCACCAATTTTATTAGGGATTCTGTATTGTTTTTTGATTGAGTAGCCTGAATTGTTCTAAGGAATTTCCCTGCTTTCACTACTTCAAAAAGCTTTGGTAAAATTCATTAGTCTTCCTATTGAACAAATGTTTAATGTAATGGATTTTTATTTTCTTGGTAGGCTGAGGATTCAAGGAACACACATTTTGAGTGATGTTAAATTTTAAGCCTGGTATTTTTGTGAATGCTTTCTTAAAAGAAAACAAATCAGATTTAAAGATTTGGATGCTCTGTTTCGTAGCATATAGCTCTAAAGATCCTTTGATGCTAAAACTGGAATAGTCATTACTTAACAAAAACAATTGAGAAAGTGAAATGAGGGGCAAATAAGAGTTATCAAAGGTAACAACATAGTTCTTACAGTATGCATGGGAAGAAGAGGCTGGGGACTAGACATTCTAAACCTTTTGTCATCCCTTCATGTCTAATTTTAGTCAACAGTGAGTAATGAGCTACATACACTTATCCCATTTGAATGTCCTGTATTAGGTGTGTGTGTGCATTAGTGTCCTGATTGCCTTACATTGTACGTTATACTTGCCATCACGCTTCATCTTGAAATATGCAAGTGAAGAGGTAAGTGTCTTACTCCTTATTAAGGCAAAAAGCTGTTATTCAACTGTTGAAAGTACAGGAGAAAACAAACTCTAACAAAGCTTTGTTTACATGTTCGAGAAATAAACTCATCATCGTAATGAAGAACAACCAAAGAACGTTAATTTGAATTAGGAACATGCTAATAAAAAATTGGCTAGCTTGTCTCTTGGGGAGAGAATGAATAAAATAATTTTGACATAAAAGATTAAGTCCATTTATACACCTAGACTTCAGAGGACTAACTGGTGATAAGAGATATAATTCTTCATCAAAAAAGCGGGGTTAGTCTGACATAGTCAAATAGCACAATATGTTTTAATTCCTTACTGCCACAGCCACTTTTGCCAGCTCCTCTGCTCATCAAAATCAATACAATTAAATTAAACAGTATTCCCTGAAAATATAACAAACAGTTTCAGAACAAAATTAGGCCTTGGTACTTCTTTTTAAAATTTTCTATAAGCTTCAATGATTGTTTGCTGCTATCCTTATCTACAGTCATGCTGAATAAAGCTATAGCTAAATGGAAAGTTAAAGCTGAGCTATTTTAAGTCACTAAACAGAAATCTTAGGTCAACAACATTATTAAAAATAAAAGTTGACAGAGCTAGAGCAGCTCGGCACAGGGTCAGGTTAGAGTATAAACCAGGGTAAGGTGTGTGTGGGTGTTGAGGGACCTACTCAGCGTGCCTACTTAGGTGTGTTGGCCTTAGGGATAGAGCAAGAGCAGGAATGTGGCATGCTGACCCAATAAAAACAATTAAAACAGTAGTTGTTTTCCTCTTGGACTCTGATAAAGGTTCTGTGAATGTAAATTGTTTGTGATGGGTGCTCACTGAGTTGTGGTGTTCGCATGGAGCATTCATTGCTGCTTTCTGAGGAAAGAACAAGGAGGGCTCTGGACAACGAGAGACATTTCAGGCATAACTCCCATTTTTTCTTCCACTTCCTTAACTCTTCTCTGCAGTGAAAATTTGCAGCAGTATTCACTGTTCTGAATATGTATTCTTAAATATGTTTCTTCTACCTTTCATCTGACATGTGCAAACTACTTTTGAACGTAACTGGGTAATACCAAGGCATTCCTTAGTCAAGGTTCAGGTGACTGAGGACAGCTGACCACCTCAGCTCTCTAGCAAGCATTTGAGAGTGTCCATAAGGAGCAGTAGCCCCCACTCAGATGAAGAGCTGTCACTGCACTGAGTGATAAGGCTCTGGCATCCAGGATGTTGCATGTAGAATGTCCCCAGCAAGATGCTGACACGCACTTATAAACTCTGAAGTCCTTAGGTAATATGTCATAATGATAATCAGGGCTTCCGTGTTAGTATTGTTAGGGGTAAAGGAATAGGTCTGTGTTTGATGTTCTGTAGACTGATCCACATGCGCCAGAAAAAAATAATAGAAACTGCTTTTGCATGTCTGCTCGTGCAGCATTCCCTGGGGTTACTCCAAGTGTCATAGTACTGAGATTGTTCCAGGAAAATGAGCTTTTGAAACTATATTCCAGCTGCTGTAAATGCAGAATTTGTTGATGTATATTGAATGTGGTTTCCTTTCTACTAAATTATTGCCTCATTAGTACCAAAAGTATTATGTGGGATTTAACAGAATTAAAAAAAGAAGGCTTGCATTGCAACATTTAATTGGGAACAGTATCCCTCTGTTTGCCAGTAAATCATAGTGAATATATGCTTACTCATAAATCACATGTTAACGTTTCTCTTAATAAGTTCTGTTTTCTGTGGAGTATATTGGAGGAAGATATAATTTACAGAAGAGGACAGCAAAGATTGTGCAGCTTCTTATAGACTTGGTCAGTCAAGATAGAACTTTTGGAGACCTAGACATTTTTTTGCCTTTTGTATGTGTTAATTTATGGTTTTTTGTTTGGTTGTTTGTTTTAATCTGCCTGTAAGCAGCCCACCCTCTGTACGTGTAAAACGATAGTTTTGGAGTATAGTGACATCCTGCCTTAGAGTTGATGGGACAGAGAATTTGAGGATCTGTTGTTGCATCCGTATGAGAGTTCAGGGTGGAAGACCCTTCTGGCTGGTGTTGCTCCTGAGTCTGGCCAAGGGGTTTTCCAGGTACCTGAGAAGCCACCTCTGCAGGTGGTGGCTGCTGTTCCCTCTGCCACCCCACACAAGCACCAGGAGAGGCTGCAAGTTTTACTGCTGGATGATACTGTGTGTGTGTGTCTGTGTGCGCACATATGTGGCATGTTGTCAGTTCTCATCTTTATCTCCTGTCTGGTAGATACTTCTTTTTGCTTTGCTGAAAGAAAGGTCCTGGAGGAAAATGAAACTTACAGGGCTTACATGAATTATACTGTTTGCATGCTTTGGTTATTGTTGTTCTAAAAAAACTAGTCATTCTCCCTTCTTCTCAATATTTGCTTTTGAAAATGTAAGGTTATTTATGAGGTTGTTTTCTGTCTTGAGAATTTCACAGATGGCCCATAAGAAATGTGGTCAAGTGCTTTCAGTACAATTCTGTCTCTTCTACTGCATGATTTTATTATTTGTAGAAGCTGGCATAACACGATACCTGTCCTTTGCATTGCCAAACAGATGGTGTGGGATCTGTGTCTTAATGATAGACCTTCCTTAGGCTAATTGAACTGTTACTGCCTTGGGGCAGGGAGCAGGACAGAAACACTCAAGACAAACATTGTTTATCCTGTTGTAGTTTATTATATTAAAATGCTTTTCCACTAAGTGCTGCTAATGTTGAAGTTGTATTCATATGCTTAAATCACCTGCTCCTTGATTTTTTTTTATTTTTTTTTTTTTTTAGTAGTGGCCTTCATACATGCTTAAGCTCATATAATCTGATTTTTTTCAAATGATTTGTGTGCATATCTATGAAAGACACTTGTTAATAGAAAATGAATTGTATTAAATTAATTATGGTAAGTAATGTTGATGCTTAGTTTCAAAGTAAATGTCCACACTGGGATATTTACAATGAAATTGTCAAGAGAGAAAGTTTGTGTGTTTAGCTAAAGCTGTGTAATGAATAGCATGTAGGTCAGAAGTTTCAGGTTTTCTTGTGACCTTGTGTATTTTTGGTAATAGCTTAATTGCTAATGGTTTGAGGTACAGAAGATCCTACATGGCATTTATAATATTTTGCCCTTTTTTTTTTATTTCCAGGTGCTTGGGTAAGCCGTGGGCTGGGAATGGTGAAGGAAGCAGATGGTCAGTTAGTTTGGACATACACTGCTCAACACTTGGGCTACTGGATAGCAGCTCCACTGCCTGGAACAAAAGGTACTGCAACAACTGGCAAAGAAATTACTGAGTAACCCAACTTACAATGTATCATAAGGCTGTTAGCTTGATTGCTTTATTTACAACAGAAAGGAAAAAACGACATGCAGTTTCAACAGTTGGATAACTTTTGTTTGAATGCTGCTAGTGTGTCTTTGTGCATGTAACCATTTCCTAGAACTTCAAATGTTGTAAGGGGCAAAGTCTAGACTGTACTTATTTGAACTTACATGTTTATTCTGTCGCCACCTTTTGGAAGAAGCCTGCAAGAGAGCTGTGACTATAGAGTCTGAAAATCAGCAGGGCTGTATCTCTTAGTATTGAGGATCATATATGACACGAGGAAATAAAACAAGAAAATTAGACTTGGGTAGAACCATCCCAGGGGATTCTGTTTTACATAGACTTGTTGCATTTTTTGGAAATTCATATGAAGGGATTCTTATTGGAGAAATATTATGTCAAAATTTAAAACTAGTACTTTCCAACAGAAGCACTAAATAGAAAACGTAGACCATGTTTCAAAGTCAGTTTGGACAACTAATACACAGGTAATTTGACTGAAATTGAGTAGATGTCATGACAAGGTGTTAGTACTTGAGATGATCCTTTGAAGATCCACTATATTGTAACCTCTGTTTGTATGTTTACTAGTTTGCTGAGATAGCAAGGTGAAAAGGGAAGGATGAACATAGTGCCATAGGAACACAAAATCATTGGAAAACTGCAGTTTAATTCATTAGCTACAGCTCTGCATATCAAGGGAAATTATATATTTTTGAGAACTAATACTTGCCTGGTTTTGTTTGACAATCTAGAATCCATTATTAGTGCGGTTTCCAAGGACATAACAGCCTATCACACAGTGTTCCTTACAGCCATACTGGGAGCTACTGTTGTCATTATCATTGGATTTTTTGCTGTTCTTCTTTGTTATTGCAGGTAAGCAAAAAGAGAGGCTATAAGAAGCTCAGCATGAATGGAATTTAAGGTTGATAAAATAGTCTTTTGAAGTTGAGACTTGTTTCCTTAGGTAAACTATAATATGTAGCCTACTATTTCTTCAAAAATTACAGTTATTACAGAACTTTATTTTGTGATGTACAGTGTAAGTTCTTTACCAAAATCTAATATTCAGCTTTGGTAGACTAGAGTCTAGTGATTTCCTAATATGCTGTACAGTCACCTTACATCTCTTTTGCATAGGGACAAATGTGGTCGGGCACAAAAGAAGGAAAAAAATACAACTAAGCTGGAGATCATAAAAAAAGACCAGACAACATCAACAACTCACATAAATCACATCAGTGCTGTCAAAGGGTCTTTAAAGTTGGAGGATAAGTCACAGTTATATACACCGAAGATTTCTTCATACAGCCCTCAAAGAAGGATGTCTATAGACACAGAAGATGGAAAATCACGAGACAACTTTAAAATCTACACAGAGGATGCTTCTTATCAGTCATCCTGTCAGACTGGTCAGGCAAGAAATTCGGGCCATTCATTGGAGCCTAATGCTGGACTTAGGAATTTACAGCAGCCGAAGCATAGTAGCAGTGCTACTTCCCAGGCTCCTAGGGACATTCAAGACCCAAACAGATACCTTTCAGTGAAAGAGGAGATGTATGGGCTTTCCCATATCCCAGAACATCTAATGCATGTTTACAATCAACCCATCGCTATTCTTCAAACCTCTGACCTTTTCCACTCCCCAGAACAATTGCATCCTGCTAAATCAGCAACTTTGCCAAGAAAAGGGCAGTTAGTGTATAGCCCCATGGTGGAACCCGTGAATCGCGAGAGTTACATGCAAACATTACCAAAAATGCCAGTGCACTCTCATCCACAGCCTTCCGCCTGCAGAGACGAAAACAGTGCATTGGATAGTGAAGAGGGCTTACCTTCACAAACATCAAACTGGGGCCGGTACACTAACAGCTTACTGGAGTCTGTCTCTGTTCCTGGGACATTGAATGAAGCTGTTGTAATGACTCCATTTTCATCTGAACTCCAAGGTATTTCAGAGCAAACACTATTGGAACTCTCTAAAGGAAAACCATCTCCGCACCCTCGAGCATGGTTTGTGTCGCTGGATGGAAAGCCGATCGCTCAAGTGAGGCATTCTTTCATAGATCTGAAAAAGGGCAGAAAAACAGAGAGTAATGATACCAGTCTGGACTCTGGTGTGGACATGAATGAGCATCATCCTAGTAGGAAACTGGAGAGAGAGAAAACTTTCGTTAAAAATATGCCACATTCTAAGATCCTTGACCTGGAAGATCTGGATCTGAGTAGCAGTGAAAGTGGGACCACTGTTTGCACTCCAGAGGACCAGGCTGTGAGGCCCATTCTGGATGGAGGGAACGGGCCAGTCATGGACCAGCATGATGAAGAAGGTCTAAGAAGAAAAACTGTATCAGTAAGTCATGAAGCTGGTATCCCTTCTGCTAAAAAAAGGGACAGACCATCTATTACAAAAAGAGATAGCAAAACCAATATCTGGAAGAAAAGAGAGGAGCGGCCACTTGTTCCTATAAACTAAAACACAATGTGCTTTGTGGTGTTGCTCTCTTTGCTGGTTATTGACCTCTTGGCTGCTTCTGTAATTCTGCAGTGTTGGGTTTACAAGGGAAATGTTGTTTTCCAGTAATGAGCAAAGTTACTGGTTTTTTTTTAAGATACTGGTTGAGTTACTAAACTTCAACTGGGCAATTGATATTCAATGTGAATTGAAAACAGGGAAATGCAACTATTAAGATTTTCCAGTTCCTAATTTTGCTGGCAGTATAGGGAAGGCCCACATTTTAATTAGCCTGTCATTCTTGGACACACCTCTGGGAATGCACGGTGAGAAATGTAGGCACACCTTTTAATTTTTTCGTACTTGTTGCTGTTGTGTTGGCATTGTTAAAGCCATTCCTCAGCCTTATTCCTAATCAATGTGACCATCTATACAGTATTTTATATGTGAACTTTTCTAGCGATCTGTTCCTACTTCTTTGTATAATGTAAAATGTTTCATCCGTTAGTCCCACGACACCAGCAGACGAGCTCTGTTGGATTTACCAGCAGAGCTCCATAGCGTTGCTGCCCTCCCTGTGTGCCCATCCCTGTGCAAATGGTTGCCATTCCATGTAGTAGTGGCAGAAGGGGGAATTATCCAAACTCTGTGGCCAGTGCACGGTCCCCGCTGTCTTCAGATGTTGCCCATCTGCTTTTTTACAAGCTGTGGACATTAATGATTGGCATCTGCTATGAAGCAACCACGTCCAGCAGAAAAGGTCTGGTTCTGGTAGCACTCAAAGCTGCTGCTACTCCTGATCCCAGTGTCTTGTCTTGGTTTTGTTCTCAGTTAAGATATTCGGTTCTGCATGCTGTTGGGCAAGCTGAGCTCCACAACATACTCTTGAATCCCTGCAGGTTTGTAAGTTAGAGTTTGTCCCAGAATCAGAATACACCAGCTTGGACAAATTATGCCTTTGAAACAATTTTTCTTAGCAAGGAAGTTTGTCATGGTTGCTTTTTATTTTATGTTTAAAAAAAATGGAAGATCATTGGAGGTTCATGTGCCTACATTTTGCCAGCCTGAGCTACTTTTGTCTAGGTTGTGCATTGCAGAGGGGTTAAACAGGCTTTAAAAGTTGGGGGTTTTTATGAACATGAGAGCAAATCGCAAAATTTGGTCTGTAATGCAATATATATAGTACTTACGACTCAGAGTTAAATTTACCAAAAGTCATGAATGCATGAAATGTAACTAAGATATGTATAGAGGAAGGAAAAGGCCATCAGAATATTCTTTATTTTTAATGTTTATCTCGTCAAAGTGATTGCTTCAACTTTGGCTAACAGAAAAGTAGATGCATCCCTTAATGTGCTTCATATAGTGTATCAAATGTCTTTCTGTGGCTTTGAAGTTGTTTCCCTGGTGAAATAAGTTCCAGCATTTTGGCTTTGGCAGTTTGATTATAAATCATCCTAAAAAAGCATTATAAACATTTCCTTTGGAGCTTGGCTAAGGTTCTATACCAAGATGCCTGCATCTGAATTGTGGGGTGAGTTGCACTCGGTTGTCTGCCCTGTAGTACACTCAAGAGTAGGGAAATATCCCTAACATTCTGTGATATTGTGATACAGACTCCTGTAAATGACTTTATTCATGTGAATTCAAAGGAATGAAGTTTTGCACTCCAGTGTTCTCGCTCTGCATCCAGGTGGGTATCTGGGCACCAAAGTAAAAAGATTAGAAATGTTGAGAAGATCAGTTATAACTTTGAGACTTGAAAGTAACAGTGCCAAAAGACAGACTCATGTCACGCAGCTTCTCGTCAGCTCTGACAGCTGATCAAGAGCAAAGGGCAGGGTTTGATTCTGTTCCATCATTCTAAAGGATCTTGTGGCTATCTGGATTAGTCACAATTTAACCCTGCACATACGGTAGTGCCAAATGGCCCCTTTAAAGGCTATACATCAATGAGGCACTTCAGCTTGTAGCCAACAAAGCAAGGCAGAACAGAACAGATCTTCTTGGAAGAGTTTCTGGCTGCTGGGCTTCTCGGTAGTAGGAAGAAAGATATGATAAAGTTTTCTGAAAAACAGGCACTCCATCGTACATGGGATTGATATCCCTAATGGATAGTAGCTCCTCCCTTGCCAAACAAGGGTGTGGACATTTCTTTTAACAGAATATTTAAATGATTTTCTGGAGAGCGCTTGCTGCAGTTCTGGTGATACCCTTTCCAAGGCTGTCATTAGCTGTTGCTTCTCTCCATGCCAGTCAAGTGACAGCTGTCTTTGCTTGCTTTGGAGATCCCATCCACCAACTTTTCTGTGTGTAACTTGCTAGAATTTTTCGCATAATGTCTTATGCTGCTGGTAACACTTGAAAAGGCTTTTCTAGAGTTGAGTCTTATATTAAAAATAAATACATATCTTGTTTTCTGTGTCAGAATATGATCAAAAGATTCTGTAGAGAGAAATTATTGCTGCAGTTGTATCTGCAAAGATAAATGCCACATGGAAAGAGGTGGTGGCCCTAACCACACAATGACAGGGAATTTTTCCTTGGCCCTACCATGAGCATTAATCTTGGATTTTAAAAACTCTATATAACTCTAAAATTATTAGAATTATTCTTCATATTTATATTCAGTATGTACAGAATATATTATCTGAGTCTTCATCTTCCAACTGTATGTTGGAATTTATGCACTGGAGACCTTTATTACTTATTAGCAGCTGGAATTCTTTTTGGTTTTAGATCATCAAAAAAAGGAGTTTGGCTATACTGAGTTCTAAGAATTTAAATACAGAGGTAACAATACATGATGTGTAACATGTGGAAAAGACAAAATGTGATCATGAAATTTGTGGTCAAACTAATGCTTTTCTATATTTCTATGTATGATATCAACATATGAATTAATAGGAATGACTGAATTTATTATTTATTTTTTTTCTGTTGGCTCAGTATTGCAGCACGAACAGAGTGCTCAAATGCTAGTGCTAGAATTAGGTCCATACAAAAAGTGGCAAGGATTCATGGCATACTGCTTTTGGAAAGACCAGGGAGAAATTCAGCAGTTTTACCTTCTCTGAGTCTGCAGGTTGATTACTTTGAGAACAAGAAGTGGGCCATGCCTGAAGCACCCTTAACTAAGCCCCTGCTCAGGAGAGGGAAATGAGTGGCAAATTTGGAAAGGATATATTAACAGCTTCTTTCTGATGCTTGTTTCCAAACTGCTAGGTATTTGTGCTTCAGTGGAATCAATTCTTTTTGAAGAATACAAATATTTGCAAGAATTAGGTCTCAGTTCTTCACAGGATGCCTCTTGAGCTATCAGCTTTTGCAAAAAACCCGCATATACGTACGTACAGTTTTTAAGTGAAAGGTGTTGGGTAGGTACAGAATAGTCAGGACCAAAGTCTGTCATATATTTAAGGTAAAAAGCAGTTAATAAACTCCAGGAGTTTCCTCACTGTGGTCGCAGTACATGATGTCGAGATTCTTCTTGCAGAAGGTTATAACCAGTTCCAGGACTTCCCTGGTTTTGATAAGGTGGTTAATGGAGTTAGTCAAGGCTTGTTTCTACAGATTAAGTCAGCTGGCTTGGATCAGTACTTTGATGTATCACAAATTAAGGCTAAATAGTCTGCAGCTATATGCACATTAATCTGGATATGTTACCTAGGATAAGCTAATTGGCAGTAATTCTCAGTTTGCTATCAAATGTCACATATTATGGAAATTTTTAAAAAATGGAGGAATCACCTAAATATTCCATTTGATTAACAGGAAAAAAAATTACAGTACTGTCAGAAAATAAAACAACTCTATCTTACAAACCTGAAAGCACAATCAATTTGGTAATTAGAGACATTATTTACCAATGTAGAGCTAGAGATGATGCACAAAAAGTAATCCAGGATGTAGGAATGAAGATGTTTAGTTGTCTGCTTTGTTTTTATGCAGGAATTTGTACCAAAGAGGATGAAATGAATGGGCACCAGTCTAATTACCCATCTAATGCTGTACAAATTAAAAGGCAGTACACTATATCTGTTGTCTAGTACTGCATGTTAGGAAAATTGAAAGGTAAATAAGCCTGCTGAAGTGCCTTTTTTTTCACCAGACTTATTTTATCAGTGAGACATCTGACTATCTGAAAAGCACATTATGTTTGTGTTTTTTTTTCTGTTAGCCAAAAGAACCTCAATTCATACTTAAAATTATGTAGCTTTTATAGTATTTTAAAAGGCAGATCTAGTGTTCTTTATGTTGGAATACTGACTCCTGCATGTCAGTTATAATGGTAGTTGTTGTAAACCCTGTTGTCTTTTGTTTTTTGGGGTTTTTTTGTACTTTGTTTGAAAAGAAATCAAAAAATATATCTTTAGCAATGTGAACAGTATTACCTTTTAAAAATGCACCTACGTGATCTCATTCAACTTCATATGTCAAGAGTAAGCATCCTGAAGTCACTGGATTTACAGGTATGAAACTGACTGGGATTTTAACTTCAAAACCAAAATTAATATATGTTTGTATATAAAAACTATTATCATGTTAAAAATCCTTTTTTTTTTAGCTGCTAACATCCTTTGCCAGTAGAAGTACAAAGTATATAGAGATAGGTACTTAATTCTTATTTTCTAGAACCAGTTTTTATCTCAATTTGGAGCCTAACCTGTATTGTTTATATAACCCAAGCTTCTGCTTTTTTATTTTTTTTTTTTTTTTAATTTCAGTGGAATAATGCAAAGCACAGTCCTATACCTACTGATTAAAAATGAGCATTCTTTCATAGTAGTTTGCACTAATTTGTGCCACACTTCTAACAGTAGGCAGCTATATGTGTGTTAAAGAATTTATATGAAAGGTGGTTTAAATGACTTTAATCTGACCTTCATTTTCTATTAAAAGCAGTGTTCAGTGTGTTCCGATGACCAAAAAACAACGGCTTCACTTTTTTTTTTCAAGACTGGCAGGGGAAAACTATTTCATTATTTTTAGTATTAGCACTCTCAGCTTGAAAATTATTTTACCAAATGAATTTTTTTCATTCAGTTTAAGATTTATTGAACATTCCTATATTTTCCCCCACCCCCCACCTCCATGTACTGGTACTTTATTCCCCAGTTAAATGATCCAGTTCCTTTGAAGCACTTGTTGCACTTCAGTCCATATTAAAACACTAATATTTTTACAACACCTTATTGTGTAGAAAGGTACTTTTTAGTGCTTATTAGAGCATGGAGTTCATCAAAAGCCTGGCTCTGAGATGCTGAACCACAGGTGAACTAATGGCGCTGACTGTGCTCACCACCTTGCACGTTGGAGCCTTGTATTCAACAAACACTTCATTACATGGGCAATCATTTTCAAAAACACTCTAGTATGGATATTGTTTATGTAAAACTTTCTTGATGTTCAGCATCCTGGTTTTAAGTATTTCTACCTTTTTATATTTTGTCAGAGGTGTATTTTCATCTCTGTATTTACTACAGTCTCAGTGTATCTGTTGCCTAAAATGTAAGATTTGTAAAATGTTATAGCTTATGCAATATAATAAAAGTTTAAAAAAGTCATTGGTGTCTTAACTTTTATTTGAACAGCTTTGAAGTCATACGTTGTTCAAGAACATACCTCTTTTACTTCATACTTTTTTGCTAAATAGCACTAAAAATGTGTATTTTCGTCATCACCATAATTCCCATTACAAAAGAATGTTGTTATCCTTAGGTTTACCCATTTAAATTCAGTTACATTCTCTGTTTCATTTCTGCTGAAGAAAAACATCTATATCCGTATTAAATCTGATTCCTGTTTCTTGGTTAGTGCAGCTTGTGTAAGATTATTGCTTGTGTAAATTCATTTTGTTGCAATTGGAAAGGGGTAACCATAGAAGACTATTATTTCAGGTTTTGTTCTTATGTCTAATCCCTCCTCCATTCTTTCAATTAGAGACTTTCTGTGGCTCTGAGAACAAAGAAAAGATTATTGCTGTAAGTCTGCACACTACATAAGACAGAGGCATTGATTCCAGATACAATTAAGCTCAAATACTTAAATCCAGGTAGAAGAACAAGACAGTATTTTGATATAGAAGAGCTTAAGTTAAACTTCAGGGTGTAATGTCCTATTTTTGACTTAACTTAAAACACTCGTATTTTTCCACAAAAGCCACATTTCAGTATTTTCACCATTGTTCAGAAAACCTGCAAGACTGCAGGCAAGCACACTGCAAAGGTTTTCCTGCCTTGGGGGGCACTTATGTGTGTCCTGTGATCACTCTTTTAATGCTCTAAGAAGCTACAGTCTTCTAGTAAACTACTGGTTTTCTTTGTAGTCTCACAGAAGAACTTTTTTATTTTAAACCTTCCTGAGAAGTAATTTTTTTAACCATTGCAAATCCATTGGATACTTTAAAATAGATGGAGTGAATTTCCTTTCTACAGGAAGCTAAAGAAATCCCAGGAATTTTATTTCCAGTTTAACAGGAGAACTGTGTTTACTGTCATATTTCACTTTCATATAAAAATTGGATATCTGGTCATCAGCTGATCTGTAAATGCAAATACTTATATAAAAATTGACTGAAGTTCAACTTGTTCTATGTCATCATAGAAAACACGAAGTCCAAACTACACAGATTACTCATTTAAATAATTAAAGAATGTGTGAGTAGATTATATTGTTATGTTTGTTATAAGTACGGTATTAGATA
Source organism: Columba livia (assembly GCF_036013475.1). NCBI lineage: Eukaryota > Metazoa > Chordata > Aves > Columbiformes > Columbidae > Columba > Columba livia. Next base: position 26,251,091 of record NC_088608.1, read on the forward strand.
TTCTGTCACATTTTCATTTCTGTTAAAACATAAGATAATTGGAAAAAGTAAAGTCACAAATCTGGCTAATTTTCAACAAAATGTTCCCATTTTTCTTAGATTCTTGGAGTAAAACTTCAAAAATGGCAGGTTCTTATCATAAATCTCTTTTTGTTCAGTTTAATCAACAGCTGGCAGCTGGTTGAAATAAAATTATTTCTAATTCATTCAGGCTTTATATTTACATTTATTGCAGGTATCGAGGTTTAAATCCTCATTAGACTTATTTGGAATTTAGACCTTAAACAAAACTAAAATTACTAAAATGTAAATTTATTTATTATATTACCATATAGGAAAAAATTATTAGACTTGAGAATTCTTTGGCTTGACCATCTATACATGATTGAAAATGGCTGAGGTTCCTGTATATTATTTGGAGGCTTAGCTCCTCTTTTGAGCATTAGTATCAGGAAACTATAGCAGATCTTACAGAATGTACCTGATACTATAAATAGGTTTTTACTATTGTACATTTGAAAATAGCACATTTGATGTAATTTCGTTCAGCAAGAATGTTACAATGAATCTGGCTTAATTTATTACACCCCTGAATAAGAACCATTACCTAACTGGTCTTTCAAGAATACAAAGCTTTCTGCATTTTATGTATGAGTAATTTACTTGACTGAAGGCTAAAAACTTGCAAATAAGAAATAGTTACAATTTTACAAATATATGGCTATTTTCTGAAATACATCTACACCAGCCAAATCAGTTCCTCTGTTTATTCAAGAAGATGTAATATGAACATTTCTCACAGTATTGATCAGCACAGAGTTAATTTCTGTAGTACTTAAGAGTTGATGACATCTGATTATTCACTTATTTGTTTTTCGGTCTTGAAGAATTCTTGTGTGTGGAGTATAAAAATAAGAATATAACTATGTTATCTAAAATGAGACAATCATGAGCTGGTATGCAGTGTAATTCCTTCCAATAACAAATCTATTTTTCTTGTTTTAAAGTTCAGATGATTACATTTAAGCTGTGGTCTTGTTAGGAGCCTCTGTTGATGACTGGTGTTTCCTACATGCTTATTATCCTTTTTTGAGGAATGGCTTGGTGTGCACAAATTGATTTCAAAATTCAGCTCCCTGGGATATCTTAGAATTGTGGAATTACTACTGCCATCTTTTTTAAAAGTAACTGCTTTGTTTGTTTTGCCACAGTCAAACTGATGCTGGTTTCTCAAAGCACTATGAATGTCATCCTTTCTAATGGTACTGGCCTCACCAGAAAATGCTGTTTCAAAAGAGCTTAGAGTGTAATCCGTACGATGCCTGGAAAAACAACTTGGATTTCTACTGCTGTTCCGATCAGATTCTTCTAAATGGAGGTTGCTAAAAAATCTTAAATCCTTTTGGGACTTTGGCATATCTTTGTTAGAAAGTTTTCTGAAGCTACTTTGAGAACTTTCTGATGCATTTTTAGATGGTATTTGCTTGAGAAATAATCCACTTCCAGATACACACATTTCTGGTTCCACTTGCTTTGCAGGTTGGCTCAGATCTGGGTGACAGCCTGTTGGGTAGTTTCCCTGTTTGGCTGGCGTATCCTTCCAAGTCAGAGGATTGTATACAACATATTCATCAATAGGACACGTGTTTCTTTGCTGCAGTAGCCAACTGTCAATGCATTCCCTATGAAACTTAAAAGATAATAAGGTCAGCTGTTGCATAATATTTCTTCACTAAATATGGACTATCAATTGTTCTTGCGTATATTCACAGAAGCCTCTGATGTTAGGAGTGTAAACCCCCAGGAATGTTGCTAAAGAGCTGTGTTGCTTATGTATACAACGAACAGATTTTAAGTTTTGGGGATTGGCATGCTAAGGAAGGTTAAAATTTTACTGACTGCTGTAAACTGGATATTTAAATCCCATTTTTAAAGGTACTGAAAATATTGAGTTACTTAACTGTAACATAATTACACATATATTCACTGCTATAAGAAATCAGTGCTGACTCTGCTACCCTTCCTTTTCAGCTTAATTCCCCTTTTGATTTAGTTCCATGTAATTTCTGGACCTAAAGGTCATTAACTGCTGAGATTGCAACCAAGATCCTAAAAAGTGGGCAAGTAGTTTGAATTTCTATTACTACTGTCCTGTTGTCAGTGAAGAAATACTGCTGGTCAGGTAAGCTAGCTTGAGTAAAATAAATCTGAAAAGGGCTACGTTCCATGAACACGATGAAGGATACTGGTACAAACTGGCAAAGATAATCTTCACAGGTTGGCTGAGTAATATGGATTTCCAAATTATGAAACTTGCTGCATGATTGCAAAAAGCTCCCCTACTTTCATGCAAACTCAGCTCCTTTTTGCAAAAAGTAAACTGAGACAGATCAAAGCTCCACCGCAAAGTGTTTGAAATTATAAACTGCTCAGAGGTCATAAGTGTGCCTATCAAATACTGGGAAGGTGCTAACTGCCACTGATTAAGAAGCACAGAAAGAATCTGGTTATTTTGGCCTCAGCTGATAAACTAGTAAACCTGAATATGCATTTCAATATCCCAGAGGGTCTAAATCTTTGCAAAATAATGTTTTGTTTTGGTTTGGTTTTTTTAAGTTTGCTGAAGGTAACCTACTCAGAGAGATGCAGCATGTACCAGAATTGCAAGAATATGAAGAGTGAACCGGGCTCCTGAAGAAAAGTACCACAATATTCAGAATTTGTTCTGTAGAGAAGTAAACATCAGTAACAATAGATAACAGTGAAGAGTGTGTGAATGCAACTTTTGTTTCTAGCGTTATTTACGTCGTCTAAGCTCCAAGAATAAGAATGCAGGCTGTAGGAACAATCTGATTCATTACTAGCAGAGAATTATGTGTCAGACCATTTCATTATGCTGCTTCTTGCCATTGATTTGTAAAAATGATTTTAGCTGCCATTTCTAACCATTGTGCTTCCTGTGCCTTAAAGCCGATGTTCAGGCTGAGACTTGCAGTTCAGCAAGGATACAAACTTTCAGACCAGGGACATGAACACTCTTATCAGTGGTGCCTTCAAGGTTCCAATCCACCATGTGCTGGAGAGTGTCGGCATCAGAAAGTCCAATGTGCCACAAGCTCCCAGGCTATGTGAAGATTTGGTTCTCCAAAGTTTAGAACACCTTTTTTTCTCTTACCTTGTGATTACATGGTAGGAGTCTTACATGCTGACTGAGTTGAAAGCTCTTCAGACAAAGTCTACACTGCATACCTGGGGCAAGTAAATTACTGTGTTTGCTAATTAAAATTACGGGTAAAGATTTTACGATGTTCTTTGGTGTACAACTAGTCCTAAAAGAAAAGAAACAAAACCCAGTAAATTTGGAGAAACAGCAACTAAAGCTGAATGCTTCAAGATGTCTTTTGTTCAATAGTACCTTAAATTATTGGGTGGGCTAAACAGTTTATTAAACCAGAGCTACTGTGAAAATCATTCCAGTGATGTTGATCTTACTGTGACAGCCATAAACAGACACACCTCCCAGAAAAATAACCAGTATGTTTAGTCTGAACACTTGTATAATGTAAGCCATTGAATTTTATGCAATAATTTCTACATTAATTTCTCTGAACAGAAGGTAGAAAAGTTTTCACAACCTTCTGAAACCCAAGCTCAGAATTCATAACACAAATACTGTGATATTGTGGTCTTTTGCAAAGCTACGTTATTTTTGAAATTATGTTGGATTGTACCTTGCTCTATCTTGGATTATAGACTCTAAACCTACTCTGGTAGTCTGGTTTGGGTAGTAACTGATATTCTAGTTTTTAATGAGAAGTGATTAATGTTTGAATAAGTATCTCAGTCATTCTTTTCACTAGCTTCTTACTATGAGTTTCTAAACTACATCAAGAGAATTACTTAGTTTCCTAAGTATATTAAATGTTAACTATGTTAATATGTCTTGTTGCTTTATTAGAAGTATTAATTGCTGTATGTTCTTATTCAATATTTTTATTGCCTTTTTTCAGATACTTTTAAAGTAAAACCATTGAAAGAATATTTCATGTTTGCCATAATAGATAGTATGGAAAAAGCATCTTACTTCTCCTGGGGACAGAATATCTCTTCTCTAGAATTATTTTCTGGGTTAGAGCTTTTAAATGTTCCTCTTTGGGCTGATAATTCTGAAAGCTGTTGAAGAGTTCTCCATTTCTTATTTCTCTTCTGTAATGCACAAAAGTAATTCAGACAAATTGATTCAAGATAGAGAGGATAAGCACTTGTGTAAAAGATTAAAAGAGGAACTGAGGACAATTCAACAAATCTGTTTCCTAACTATTTTTGATGTGGCAAATACAATTAACCATCTTAAATTAAATGTCTTATTCAGACTTTCATAAAGTCTGGAACAAAGAATGTCTACTTGAAGTCTTCAACTAGGACTTGGACACCTTCTCTCTCAATCTTGAAATGCTGATATTTCTGGAAATCTAGAGACAAAGTGGCAGCAAAATTGACTTCAAAAACATAAGCATATCCATTAATGTTTTTTATGATAATCGGAATTAACTATTTTTTTCCCCAACTGCTTTGATTCTAAATGGTGAACTAATGATATAAAAGAACCAGCTGTAGAACTACACATACTTTTTCACAGCTCCTTAATTTTGCAGTTTCTGTGCTCTAGTTGTAGGCTTGGACTCTTAGCAAATTTCTTTTGGCACTTACTTGGAAAAAAACAAAACAACACGTGCTGACAGAACTTCCCAAAGCCTGTAATAGTCTCAGGTATGCCTGCTACAGAAGGTGATAGCAATCCTAGATAATACAACTGAGAAGTTAATAAGGTATAGTTAGATTTACTTGGGGAAGATTCTGGCACTGATTCATTATGTCTATGCCCTGGACAAGCAGAGTTCAAAGAACCTCAAAAATCTTCCCATTTTATGTTGGTTACTATGGCCCTTTTTTTGCATCCCATGGTCAACTGCAAGGGCTTATCTACACAAAGAAATGAGAAAGGCAAGTTAAGTAAGATCAAATGGATTTGTATCTGCTGTCCCTGTCAGAGGTGCCATGGTGCAACACATACAGGCAGCTCTCTATGGTGTTATTTTTGTTTATCTCAATGTCTGTCTGTAGCTACTTAGCTTGTAGCTAAAGAAGTCTAATTCAATGCAAGGTCTGCATGATTTGTATAAGGGGAATTGTAATTAATTAATATTGTGTAGCTCAAGGTAGGATACAAAACAGAAAACTTGTTTGGTACCTGTCTAAAAATAAAAACATGTGGAGAATGGCAAAAGCCAGTGAAACATTCATGACATAGATGATACTCAACACACTCAGTGCACCTAAAAGGAAAAACAAAAACATCAACAGAATAGGGAACTAGGCTAAGAAACAGCTAACACCTTATCATAAAGTAGTAGCTAAATCTATTATTTGGAAAAAGACAATCCCAGATAGGTACTACAGAATTGTTTGGAGATGTACTGCATTAAAAGCAAGTTTAAAAAGAAAACACTTTGCTTTGTTTGCCATTAATGTGTATTTGTTTACAACGCAGATACTGTCTACTCTATAGGTGAAATCAAATACTTATAATAAAGACAGAGAAATAAGTGACAAGCTGTAAGGCAGACTCAAGGACATAGCACTTGATTCAAAATTTTGGTTTAATAATACTTACTTGTAGCACTTTCCTACAATTGGAAATACTTTGCAGTTATTACACGGGATTCCAAGGTGCCTATCCAGTCTGGTTTTCTCTGTTGCAGTCACAAGTTGATTAGAGTTTCTAAATTCTTCTAGAATGATCTTTAGAGGTGCAAACTTTTCTCTGCAAAGTGGACACTTCACTACAGAGTCATTTTCCAGTTCATCTTGGTAGTCAGCCCAAATTTTCATACATTTTATGTGAACATTGTTACCACAGCTGTATCTACATAAAATGAATGAGAATTGCTGTAGTATCTCCATAAGCATATAGGAAAAGTAGTCTTCCCTTTTCTTTTCCTCCTTCCCATCCACCCACATTTTAACTTGTAGGATTGCTGAATTTTCCAGATTGGAAAAGGGCTTTAACAACTGCCAGGTATTTTTCCGTGTTTATTGAAGCTAGCTATATTAGCAGATCTTGTAACATTTCTTCTATGATTAGAAACGTACCAAGGCAAAGAACAAATTGTATACTTAACCTGCAGTAAGTGATGGGAAGCATTTTCTTTAATAACTCCTCCTGACAAATGGGACAAACATCCTCTTCATCAATTTCTTTCTGATCAATGCATCTATCGCTCTCCTGGTGTAATGTTTGTGAGAAGAGAGTTTCCTCTGGATTCTGTGTTCGTTCTTGATGCAATCGCTGAAGCACATCCTCAATTTCTCTTTCCAGAAGACCCAATTTAGAAGCATCTAGCAAAAGTAAACAAATTAAAAGTGATTTGGCAGTACTTGCAGTTAGGTCACTTGTAGTAATTCTCCACCTATGAAAGGCAGTAGGTACTCCCTCTGTCAAATCTATGCAGTATGTTTCAGCTCCAAAAAATGTTGTGAATTGTTTCTTACAACTTGCACAGAAACAGTTAGCAATATTGCTCGTGCAAGCTCTTGTCTAAAACGGTGTCCAAGGCAAAAAATGTATCCAAAATGTTTCTTAACTGTGAAGTTTTCCATAATTTTTCTATAGGTTAAATTTGGTTCACTAAACGCATTGATCAAGACAGTGCTTCATCCCAAAAGGCCTTTATAGATATGTTTAAGTCAGAGTAAAAAAACCAAACCGAAACAACCAAACAACCCCCCCAAACACCCCCCCCAAATACACCCCCCCCCCAACCACACTAAAAAACAAAACCAAAAAACACCAACCAAACAAAACAACCTAAAAATGTTTTCTGAATCCCAAAGAATTAAGCTTTGCAGCATCTTTTGAAACATGGAATAACAAATAAGTAAATATTATTTCGTTTGTATAATTAATAGTGCTTGTCAATTTAATATATTTTGCTTCTCATTCAAGAGTCAAGAGGCTAATCTCATAATCAAATGCTGGCATTTCAGTAAAACACTGAAGGGCCTTCCTTGAAGTTTCCTTATTTTTCCAAGGAGAAGGTAATGCAAGGTCAGAAATTCTTTTGCTAACAATCAGCTTTGGCAAATTAATCTATTCTCTGAAACTCTGGGCACAGTTCTGATAGAACATGTCACTTTATTCCACAGCCAGAAACTAGTTACAAATTGTAGTGATTAGATAAAAACAAGCTCACTTTCTACTGAAATTATTTTGCCTATACAAAACTTCAGAAAGTAAACTCTTCTAAAATCTCTTTCAGAGAGAAAAATATTTTTAAAAAAGGTAGGTTCTGACTAGGCACAAGAGGTTTGGGTTCATATGTAAATACTTTTTTAAAAGTAATGAGAATTGTGGCCATTCTTTAAGGTTAGTTTGTATTTAGCTGCTTTCTTACTACTTGGGAAAAGATCTTTAGACTAATGATTTTGTGGGATGTTTATGCTGTTTGTGTTATTTGAGTTCCTTGAGTCCTAGGAAAGGAAACCTAAAAAAACAGTTGAAAATCTGGTCTATAATATCCAGAAATCTTGACTCATGTCAGAAGGTTAAACTGGCTATACAGATGATCCCCTCTTTATTAGAAAGCTTTGTGGTTTTGCTGACAAAAAGCCACAAATGTCAAAATCAGCAAAGGATTAAATTTTAGACAGCTTACTTTCTTCACATGCTCATAAATTTGAGAGGTAATCTCCATGACAGTTTCAGCATTCATGAAGTACTACAGTTATGATGATGTCTAAGTAGAAATGTTGCCCTAAGCTAGAAAAGCCATTGCAGTTACATTAGTTTATGCTGAAGGACTCACTACACAAGTGATAAAAGATAACTGTAGTTCTACTGCTACCTCTTTTTTTTCCTCCCCCCAACCCAAGTGAAGGAGGGAGAGGAAGAACAAGACAGGGAGACAAGGATGTAGAAAAAATTTATCAAAACTCTGAAGGACATTACTTCATGCATTTAAAGTTTATAAGCTCTACATGCAAGCCACAAAAGAGGCTAATACTTACATTCGTGATCTCTTGGTAATCGATACTTTTTCAGCAATATCCTACAATTTATAATCAAAATCTGATATGTTAAAACATCAAATCTTACACAGTCTTACAGAGAAAGTATTGTGTGATTAGATGAGATAAGCTGAGTAATCATACTGTAATAAATTCAGTTTAATAAATTTAAATTAAAAAAAAATAAATCAAGGGTGTAGTCCCACTCCTAGCTCCTACTCCTGTCAGTTCTAGGGCTTGTTTCATTGCTTCAGTGATCTGGTTCTACTCACTAGACTAAAAAACAAACAAAACCAACAACAACCCCCACAAAAAAACTAAACACTGCCCGCCCCCAACGAAATTAAAAACACAACAACTTGCCCAGTCAAAAACAGTATTTTTTTGTTGGTTTAGTGGAATTTGATTCAGCCTATCAAGTGCTTCCCTCTAAGAGGGAAGAGAGAATGCGACAATCACTGTGTCACTGATTTCTGCGTGACACCTCATGTCAGGGCCGTGGGTTGTGGCTCCCTTTGCAGCGCACCAGGGGCTTCGGTGGAAGCTGCGTGGGTTTCTTCTGAAGTCTGAACAGGATCCTGTGCGCGTCCATTTGGCACCGGGTTTATGTTATAGACACACCTTCTCCCTAGCCCCCCGCCTCACCAGCAGAGGTGCGCGCAGAGGCCCGTTCCCGCGCGGAAGGCGGCGCAGGTGCAGGAATGCGGCGCTCCCAGCAGCACCTGCCACAGACAGCGAGAACCGTCCGTCAAAGTCAGACCCAGAGCCCTGGGCTCCGGGCTAGCAGCCGGGCCGCGCCAGCTCGGCCCAGGTCGGGAACGGCCCCGCGGCGTCCCCTCGCACCCGCAGCGGCGGCCCGCGGCGGCCGTCTTCCTGCAGAAGGAAGGCGGTGGGCCCCAGCTCCCGCACGACGCGCATGGTGCCGCGCAGCGCCCGTTCCTGTTGCCGCCTCAGCTCGGCGCTGCCGCCCGCCCGCCGCATGGCTGCGCGCGAGCAGCTCGCGCCCAACGGCCGCAACCGCCGCAGCCGCCTCGCGGGCCGGTCCCCATGGTAACGGCACGGCCGCCATTTCCAGAGGCACCGCCGCGCCGCGCGGACGCCCGCCGGCCCGCCTGCCCGCCTCAGAGGTTCGGTCGCCGGGCACGGCCCCAGCTCCCTCAGGCGGTCCGGTCTCTGCCGCCGCCGCTGTGCCCAGCACAGGCTCCGCGGGCTTCGCGGCTCCGCCCTGCAGCGTGTCGCAGCGTTGGGCTTGTAAAGCCATGAGCGTGCTCGGCGCCTCGCTGGTAGTTTTACTTTCCGTTATCTGTAAGATCTTTTCAGAAAATGAAACGTCGCCTCTTCACCCAGCTTTGTTCTTTTCCCTCGGCACTCCGCCGTTCTGTTTTAACGCACTTTGAAGACACGTTTTATGACGTGCTTTTTCTAAGGCAAGCAGTTCTGGAGACATTTACCAGAGGTGGGCGGGTTTGTGTTTGTGTTGCGGTCGGTAGGGGGAACTGTTGCACTCCCTATAGACAGTAAAAATGCGTTTATTTTCACGTCACGTTAAATATCTATGTCAATTCTTGGAACAATTGACAGTCAGGAAGTTTTTTAATAATATCAAAGTTATTTGTGTGTTTTACTGGAATATACATGGATATAATGAGGTGATGGGCGTCTAACTCCCTTTTATGTTTTTTAAAGGTATAAAAGTCTCTTTGTCCTGTGCTGGGCTTTTCTGAAATGCCTTTTTATTTCAGAAGTGACTAAGCCTTGCTGGAAAGTGACAGAGAAGGGGCAGAGCTCCCAGAAAGGCAGGAGGAGTCGGCAGAGCGGCCCCAGGGCTGCTGGGGGAGCTGAGAGGAGGTTCTGGAAAGGCAGCAGGAGTCTGGGGCCACCTCACAATGGATGGCCACCACCCCCCATGCCAGCTGGTGAAGGAAGAGTGGCGATGGAGAAAGGCTAGTCTAGCTGCAGGACCCTGATTCAGATCAGTGCAGAGGTGAGCAAGAGATTAGACAGAAAGGGGGGTTTTTTGAATGCTAGGTTCACAAAGGAAACACCTGGGGACCCTGGCACCTGGGACAGAAAGAACTGTTGAGTCATGTGGAAGGCACTAACTACATATATAGTGGCATGATGCATCAGCTTGGGTGAGTTGGTCAAAAGTGTGACTTGAGTCAACTCAAGTGGACAAGTCAAACTGGAAGGATTGAAGTAGCAGTTTTTAACTAAGTGGCATGTCAAATAATCCTCAGAGTTTATTCTTTCAACCATTTCATTAGATTCCTGCCAGCAGGCTAAATGGTAGGGAGCTGAAAGAGATCGATAGAAAAAGTCTCTTGGTGCAACATTCTTAAGCAAAGTCCTCAGAGTGCTATTTTTAGCTAAGAGTCGCAGACTTTCTGTAAAATCTAGATGAGCTTGTTCTTTTCCTTGTCTTTACCGCTAGTGTCATCCCTTCTGACTGATGTTTTAGGGAATAAAAATGCTACTTCTTTTTTTTTTTTTTTTCCCACTAGACATAAAATGTCATAGCATTAACACCTATACAGAAATTAATAGTATCTGCTCTGAGGGAAGAGGAATTTTAAGAATAACCAAGACCAGTCCATGGTCTTGTGATTTATGCAATTCTCAGTGCTAGGTTTGACATCATCCATCTTTATCTCTGTAAACTCTTACCAAGTGTCCAGACAGTGGTGGATTATTTCACCCTTATAGGATACAATTTTGAATACTGCTGGAGGCCAATTCTGAATTTAATTTTGAAGTGGAAAGTCAAAGACAATTTTGGTTCCTGCACTTGTGGAAGGTCAAATCTCCATTTTCTCCATTTTCCAGAATTTAAGCTACATGGAAGGGATCTCTGTCCCTCTGTTGTTGCAAATATGCTATTTTAAGTCAAGAAATTTTGGGCCAGAGAGCAGAAAGGTGACTTTTTTATCTTGCTGTTTTATATACTGGTCTGTGCACGTGTTTTGGATGACCTCTCTCTGTTAAACATCATTGAACAAAATATGAACAAGTAGAAGACAGATGTGTAATCTTAAATATTTCCTCTTTCAGGTAAGCATCCTAATTATAAATTTTATGTTTTCTTCATGATGTTCTCCAAGCAGATTGTATCTTCTTTTCCATGTGCTGGCAGCTCTTGAATACAGAGGGTGGAGAATGCCTCTGTCAATGCTCCCTTTTCCCCTTAATCACTTTGAAACTCACAGTGAAGTGTTGACCTTCCCATTTCTGGGAAGAAGGAGGTTTCTGTGCTGACCTCGGACTTAGGTATTTTCTTATATACGCTTTGGTCCTTTTCTATGCATACCTACGTTGTGCTTAAACCTACAAGATTAGCAGGATAAATATTTCTTCCCCTGTTAAGTGTGATGGATGTTCCCTGCCTTGGCTGAGAATTAATGAAATTTATTAATATTTCTAAACTGTGTTTCACAATTGCTTTATCCTGGGAACCTGGGATAAAGACTGCAAAATAGGATCAAAGATTTGGGGAATCAAAAAGAATCATTAGTTTTCTGAAATCTCCTGCAGATCATGAAAATATAAGATGTCTCATGTCAGAGATACTAACTCAGTGGTAAAAACGTAAGGCTTGTAAGATTTAAAAAGTAGGAAGATCTTGTGGGCAAATGATAGACCAGGACTGAAGAGAACCATCCTGGTTCTTTTATGGACTTCCTGAGTGACCTTGAAGAAAATCATGCAGTACTTCAATATTCCATCAGGAGCGTTTCCTTTCTCCCTTGCCTTGTCCATTTAGGTGGCTGCGAGCTCAGGGCTCTCAGTGTATATTAGGCAAGTTCACTCAGTATGCCTTTACAGTGACACAGTGGAGTCCTGATCACTTTGTTTCTGCATTGTGAATAACCATTAAGCAACAAGCATAAGTTTGGGATTTGAATTTTTTCCCTAGAACACTGGCTTCTGTGAGCTCCCGGTACTGAACAGCAGATTCTGTGTAAAGCCACACAGGTACCGATCTCTGGCAGACATCAAATAGCTGCATTCTTTCCACATAATTTCAGAAGCTATAAATATAAGAAAAACCAACAAAGAGCCCAAATCAGAAAAACCTGCTTCCCTTCTTCCTCTCTACCAGAAGTATGAAGCTTGGGTTCTGACAGATACCTGGAACAGAGCACAGCATTGATAAATAGGGGCAGATTTGCAGTGGAACATTGCATGTTCACTCTTGTCAATAATCTTGCTTGGATGTTATTTTAAAAAATATCTTTAAATAATATGGAAATTATATTTGTTCTTGCTTACATTCTTAAATTGATACCATCAGCATGATCTCCAGTGTGACTTACTGATTCCTGGATGATTTAACCATTGTTAATATACCATTATTTAAGATGACTAGGGTTCTGAGAGTGAAACACAAAACTTTGTTATATACTATTGTGTATTAATGTTGGTATAGGGGGGACAAAAAACCCAACAAATTAAAATCTTTTCCATTAAAAGATTTTGAGGCACTACATTTGCTGATGCCTTGCCCAACAACTGCATATTTTGGGTGGTTTTTTCCATTACTTAATGTGAGGATGATGGATTCTATATTTTTTTTCCTTGCAACCATCTCCAGCTGAAATGACTAGAAATGTTCTCTGTTATATCAGTGGGGATACTGAAAAAATTTTTAACTGGTGTCATCAGATTTAAAAAGAGAGCACATGAGAATGAAAAATATTACAAGCAGAGATTCAAGAAACGAAATTCTTCTATCTTGTGTTTGTTGTCACTGGTTTTTGGGTTGTGTTTGTTTTTATTTTTTTTTCAATGATCATACAAAAAAAAGTTGGAGTGATTTTGATTTTTTAACTTTTATGTTGGTGCTGTTTAACTGGTTTTGTAATTATATACTGCAAGGTAAATCCAATAGGTGTTTTACCGATTTAAAACAGTGTGATTATTGTTAAAAGCTTAATATACTAATGCTCCTTGCCATATCTGGCAGGGCAGTGAGGACATTATCCCAACAATAGCCTGCCAATTTTTCGTTAGATACGAGGTTTTTGTGGGGGTCAGTCCATCATCCTACTTTACCACAGTTCATCTAGAAGGCTTTGCAGATAAACAAAACCTCGAAGTGGACTGTTCAGTGGGAAAAGTTGTGTATAATTTTTATACAATACATGACCTTTAAAGGTCTACTTTAGAAGTGGAGCAGAGAAATAATCACTAAGAAAAATTTATTTTGGCACCATGAAGAGAAGCGGTGTTGATACTTGCTGATTACTGGGTCATTTCATGTGATAGGAACCTAAATTTAATGTGTGCTATATAATTCTTCCTCTCCACTTCTACTTCAGTTCAGTTTGTACAAATGACATTGTCTAGCAGGGACTCAGATTTGCAAAAGTACATTTTTAATGACATTACAAAAAGATTAGTACTGACAGGTTTTTATATATATATTTCCTATGTGGAGCCAACTCTTCCAGCCCATTTCCTTCAGTGATATCTGGAGAGGATCTGATAAGCTTTATACTGCTTTTCAGAGGTCAAAGGGCATTGTCTTCCCCTTCACTCCAGCTGCCAACAACAAAGTCAGACATATGTTATCACCATCACACAGGAAGCTGTGAGCCTGCTTGTGCTCCACAAAGTACAAATACAGGAAGAGCGTCAGGTTAGTTAAAAGCTGAGGGAGCTCTGCTAAGGTAGTATATAGCTAATAATACTATAACCCAATAATAGTATTCTATATGCTGTGTATGTTTCAGTGTCAGGGAAGGGTGGTTCTTTATTGTTGATTGGTTCATATTACTGTAGCCTAAGTACAAGTATCCATGTAAACCCTTTTACAGGTGGTATCATCTCCTGAGGTGGGGCTGCATAATGTTAAAAGAATAATTAGTTATCCAGTAAAGAGCAAAGCTGTAGTGGGATTAAGTAAAAATGAATTGAACATGAAGTTCATTTGACCAGATACAATTTCAAACTGCCAGTTAACAAAGAGGATGTGAGTTGCCTTAAATTTCTTCTAGATTCCCTCATTTTAACATACAGTATGCTGTATATCAAGATTTAAATGATGTACAATACATTAGCAAGCTGACACAGTGAAATGCTGTGGGTCATGACCTCTTAGTTTGGTAAAAGTGGGCTTTCCACTTCTCTATACTTTTGGAATGTGAAATCAGCTTAATAGGAACTTTATGTTTTCAGCACTGATAGCCCGTATTTTGGGACCATGTTCATTAGTGCTAAATTTGGATCTATTTGCAGCTTGTCTTTGCTTCCGGTACATTGTTTACTGCTGCAGGAAAGTCTTCCCAATACATTACACTAGTTCCTATCCTCTGGCTTTTGCCTAGCATGGGACAAATCAGGCCAGGCACACTGAGTTCCATCTCCTGCCTCTAAGGACCAGTTGAAACTCTACTACAATTTAGTGCTACTACCTGTAAGTTCTGGGTCATACCATAAATAACACATGCAGATATCTGTAGGAATAGGGGACTGCAGAAGTAGAGTTAAGCCCATTCCTTGCCTGTGTCTTCAGGGAAGTGAGCAATGGAGTCTTTGTTCTAGTGACAGTGGCAGTGAGTGCAGCACTGCATCAGTTAACTGTCTTTGTCCCTTCTCTACTTGTTGTATTTTTGTTTTCACACCTTCAGTGGCTGTGCCAAGAGCTTAATATACTTTTTAAAGGGCCTCAAAAGGGTTTGCTTCCTCTGTCAGGATCACTAGATTACTTTCAATGTGAAACCAGCACTTGAGCTTTAGCCATCCAGAAGTACAGACCCGGCATACAGTGCTCGTGTCCTACCACTTTGGAGTGTTGTGTGGTTGGAAAAAGTAACCAGATATGAAAGTCTTGTGAACATGTGTGACAGATGAGTAAATAAGGACCATGTAATGACTTAAACCCACACTTCTGAGTTCCTAGTCTCGGCCTGTATGTCTGACAGGGGACACCAAGAACTAGAAATGGTGGGTTCACAGCAGCTGAAGCTCAGAGACCATGGTAAAGCTTTTCATCTAATCCAAGGGATGGCACCAGTTGGGGTCAGAGATTGTGCCTAAAGACTGCTCACATTAAGCACTATTTTAGGTCACTCCCCTGAGATGGAGAATAAGGGTAGCAATTATACTTGAGCTTTCAGTCAGGGCCTATGAGGAGCAGTCCCTCATGGCAAGTAACTGTTACTACTCTTTTGTGTAGAGTTGCTACTGTAAGTATATGAACAGCTGGCCTCTGCTCGCCATCCTGCTATGTTGACCCTGCCAGCCTCTTCCGTTTTACTTGTGAGTGAAAGTGCTTGAACAATTTCATATGATCTTATATTATGGTCTGTATTATTACTGCAGACTTCATTTGTGCATGTGTAAATGTTTTTACAATACCTCAGAAAAGTTCGTCAGGATTTTGCTGTGGGGATAGAAAAGGGAGAAGTGAATTATTAACAGTAAAACATTATCTACCAACTGGAAAAGAGATGTGTGACCACATGACATGACAGAGCTCATGCTTGTGTAGAGAGAATGAGGGGATATGTACCTGTAGTAGTGACAAGCAGTGCTAAAGGTAGTAACAAGGGCAAGTAACAGAATGGGAGATTTAATGAAAAATAAAATGAGAGGGTTTTAGCCATGTGTGGCCACATCATTACAGATCTTCTTTGAGCTTGGCTAAAATCCTTTCCTTGATTTCAGACAGAGATGTTCATCGCTACGACAATCCGTAAGTCATACTTGAAATCGCTTCTTCTTGTTAGCTAAAATCCAAACGCAGAAAAAGCTATGCTCACTGGCAGGTTAAAACATAAAATATGTCAGTGAGGAAATGCCCAGAATTAGACATAAGGTGAAACTAAAGAAAGAAGGGGTGAGGCTGAGGGAGACCTTTTATTCAGCTGGCATTTAAACTGCTTGTTCAGAGCAGATGGCCCACTCAGAGAAGAGGTGCTTGGAGGGAGTATACTAGTGGTTCTACAGGAAATATAAGTGGTATTATTTTAATTCTGCAATCTTTGAAATTTTTGATCAGCAAAAAATAATTCCATCTAAATTATTTTATTCCAGTCTCACTATCTTTCTAGAAGGAATTTAGTTTCGATGGAAGCTGCTTCGAAACTGCACAGTATCACATTGTGAAACTGTGCTTGTGTTCTGATCATTTCTCACAAGAGGGTGTTGGAGTTCTTTGCAAGTTAAAAAAGCTGATGTTCTGCTTCAACTATGGGAGGGTGGTTTTGTTTGATGGTGGTGGGTTTTGGCTTGTTTGTTTTGCTTTTGTTTTTTCTGAGGATAAAAGAAGTTGTTTTCATTATGGGCTTATTGTTGGATTGTACTGTTTTTAAATAACAGACTATAAAATCATTGAAAAGCTTAAGTCAAAACAACAGGCAGCTAGTAAGAAAACAACTATTTCTTACTGCTTTTTTATTTTGTGCTTCAATGGCACATACATAATTGTAAAGGTTGTGATATAAAAAGCATTCTTGGGCATGGTCATACTGTTAAGCAGTGAAATTCATAGGAGCTGGGAGGAAATCTCCGTGAGAAATGTATTTTCTTTGGGGAACCATCCCAAGGTGAATCCAAGTCATCAGCTAACCAGGCTAAACTAAATGAAATAATGGTGCTTTGTCTGCCTGAGACACTCTCCCTGTTTATGCAGGCATTTGTAGGGTGCCAACATCTTGTTAGAGGCTCTCCTCATGTTTTGTGGTAGAGTGACAAGTATCATTGCCCTGTTTCAGAATCCTCACTGTGAACAGAGAGCTCTAGGTCCATTTTTTTTTTTTTTTTTTTTTCTGGATGATCTCTGAAGAATCTGGCAGGTTAGAGGATTCTATACATCCATGGCTCATTCGTTCATTTCTAGGCATACAGATCCTGGAGGAGGAGTGCGTTCTTGGAAATGCTTGGGAAAAAGCATAGACTGTTATGAAAATGGCTGCGTCTCCACTTCTCATAATGAAATAGGGTGATGCGACTGAGGAGTTGGTGTATTTTACATTTGGTGAATATAAAAGATTTTGAAAGGTTTATTCCTAGCTTTAGAGAATAAAAGATATGTCTTAGATGGTAAATGACTACAAAGACTGTTTCGATCCGTAGCGATTATTATGATGCAAGAAATAATAATGCAGAAATCCTGTTTCTGTCTGTGGGGAAATCTAAACCTCCTTGTTCTTTCTAATTCTAGGAAGAACTTAGTCATTTATCTTTGAAGTATTTGTTTGTATGCCCTTAATTCTTAGAAAAACTCTTTTGCTTGTATCTGCATTAGCCATGTTCTGTGTTTGTCGTGTTGTATAGTTTGTATTAACTGCCTGTAAGCATCAGGAGGGTTGGACCTTTCTCCAGAAAATCTCACCATACAGCAATAAACTGATTTCATATCTTACACATCTGGCAGCAACTCAAGATTTTTAAAACATCGGCAATGCTCTTCGAAGATCTCTGTACACAACTGAGTGGTTTTGCAGGGCTGTGGCAGTGGCTTTTTCATTTTATGCTTTTATGTTTCTGGTCTCTGAGAATATTTGTTACATGGGTTTTCTTCGAATTAAAGTTGTAGAATAAAAAAAAATGCAGTATTTTTAGGAAAGAGACGGTTTTCAATGTAACAGCACATAGACTTTGAGAAATACTATTTTAATGAATGCAAAGTCAGGAAGAGTAATTTTTAAACATTGTTAAAACATATAAAAACAGATAATCAGAAGACTATAGACATCCCTTGTGAGGAACAGCATTATGGAGGCTCCTTTTTTATTCCTGGAAAGGAACACAGCTTTTTCCTTTCAGCTTTGTTTAGTTTACTTTGATATTCTGTTGAAAATCTCAACCAAAAAAGGAAAAAAAAGAGGAAAAAAAATGGGAAAAAGAAAAGAAAAAATCTCTTGGGCATTGCACTACTGAAACAAATAGCTTACACATAAGTGGGTTTTGTCTAAGAATTATTGAAGGATTAAAAAGAGATTATATCCTCACCCTTTTCGCTGTTGTTATTGAGTACAGCTGAGTTCACAAATCAAATGTAGGGCATCATAAAAAATTGCTAAAATGTAAGCTACATTTTGCTTTGTCTTTACTCTTGGGAACTTTGAACAAAGGTCAATACAAGTTTCATTACCCCTTCTATTTGCATTTTCCCACACTTTTCTTTTTCCCACACTTGAATGTACCTATATAGTGCTTGCTTATGACCATCATAGTGTTTTATATTTAAAATGTGTCACATATTTTCAAACCCAAATATGATGCAAAGTGAGGAGTCTGTGTCTCTTTTCTCTTGTTTTCAAGTCAGAATTACGTTTTCTTACATTTGCAATTGATTCTCCACTGAAGAAGTGATTCTTCAGTGGAGAATCAGTTGTTTCTTCAGTGGAAGAAACATTTTCTTCAGCACTACTTTCTTTTGGCCGAGATTTCAAAATGTGAGGTTAGGCACTGTCTGTCTACTGTGAATTGTAGACAGCAACACCATTTACTTCCTCCTAGCTTGTTATTTGTTCTGATCTTCATCCACAACTGAAAGATGTGATGATGAGGAAAACCTTATTATTTTGGCGAGGTTTACTATTTCTAAGAACAAGACACATAGAGACAAAAGAATTTTTTTTTTACTTGTTTTTTTTGAAACATCAGGTAGAGTCTTTGGATCTTACACTTCACTAAGTAAGAAATTCCTAGTTCTTTGTTATATGTGTTAAAGTTTCAAATTTATACAGGTTTTAAAACCAGCTGGTAGTAGAGAAGGTTCTCGTAGGTCACAGTCTTCCCATCATAAACTCTTTGCAATGTTCTTCAGCTGTTCAAATAATCATACCTCTGCTTCTTTTCTTCCTGCTGTGAATTAGCACATAAGCCCAAACAAATAGGTGTCGTACTGCATTACCAAACAGAATAGCATTTGGTTTAGAAGACCCTTCTACTGATGTTGTTAGTTTTACTTTACGATACCAAGTCTTAAAGATCTTACAAGAATGAAAGTTAACAAGGAAACTTGCTATATTTGTATATATTTTAAGACAAACATATATTTGACCAATATAATTATTTCTCTATTGACCCTGCTTTGAGCAGTAGGGTAACCTACACAACTGTAAGTCCCTTCCAGTCTGAATGACTTTATTATCCTGTGTTGGAGACAGTTACTCTATGATGTGAATAATCTGTTGATCCTAGACAGGTAAGTTGAACAAAAAAAACCACATGGGCCCAGCAGCTGTTGCTCTTATTATGTAGTTATTGTTTTCATGTTGCCTTTTGGTGGTCTGTATACAGGCAGAACTCCTCTTGCATAATGGAATCCTGTTAATCTCAGGTGAAATTTGTGTACAATCTGAGCAGTGAATCAAATAGAGGGATAATGGCACCATGAAGGGTTCAGTTCTGGAATACCGAAATCCAATGAATTTGCATTGCCACTGAAGCAATGTTATCCCATGATCTTGAGTAGCCTGTGGTAAGAACAATCCAAACTGGTTTGGAATATAATATTAATACCACATATAATATGAATAGCACAGACTATACTGTGTATTTGAGAAAGCCCATTTACAAACTGCACAGATAAAGACTTGGTTTTTCTGAGATGTACAGAACTAGCAGCTAACTCAATTTCTAGCTAAACTTATTTTTGACCCATTGTAAATAATGGGTATTCTCTCAAACAAGACATAAGACAAAACACAGGAAGTTTTGTTGTATCCTGTTCTGTTAAATAAACTTATTTCTTCATTTTCAGCACAGCTAAGATGCCATTATAATGCCTATAATACTTTTCCTAAATAAAAATACATTCAGAAGGAAGGGTGAAAATAATCTCTGTAATATATTTTAATTCTAAAATGAATAAAGAAAAAACAGCAAGCAAAGCTCATTATGGTTAGTCTAAAGCTTTTTAGATTACTGTTCTTCAGACATCAAAAAGTAGTGAAAAAACAGGTTAATTTTCTCTGTGAAAAATGGCGTGGAAATTGGATACTTCAGAAATTTTAGGGGTGCAAAAGAAATCAGTTGAGACTTCTCTGCCAAAAGTTCAGTATTAATGGTAATAAAAAATAATATTTTCTGAAGAAGAGCACTTGAGAAAAATTTTCTGACCAGCTTCAGTTCCAGTTATTTTATTTGATAATACCTGTACTACTGCAAAATGGTTCTCTTGGTAAAGAACAGGACATTCAAGTGCAGTTTGTCTGCTGGCATTTATTAGCTGTGGGAAGGTTACCTTTCCAGTGGCATGAAGGTTGTAAGCCTTGTGGTTTCTATAATTAGGTGTACCTTCACTTGCTCTTTTTTGAAGTAGTTATACAAGTTTTATCTCCACTATTCTGTTCCCATGGGAAGTTTTGTTTATCAGCCTCATCAGATGCCTTGTTATGAAATCCCATACCCAACTCTTCACTAAGTTAGCTGATTATTTTGTATCAAATATCACCATCTGTTCTTATTATCTGACAAAAATACAGATGATCAGCATTGGTGTGAGTTTAAAGTTCAGATGTTAGATACACTGAAATAAACCATATCTTCCTTCCTACCATAGAATTTGAATGAGAAAAGGATTAGAGGTGCTGCTTCGTGTAGTTTGTTCCTGTTTCATTGCAGAGACATAGCCTCAGAATGTGTGAAGCAAATGTCTTTCTTCTGAATGCAGACAGACTTGAGTGCTGTGATTATTTATATTTGATCTATAGACTAGTTTGCTTTCTGCAAATATTCGGTATATGGAATCTGTCGGGCATAGCAATAATGGAGTTAAAATCTGGGAGAGGAGCCTGTGGTGCTGCTGAGATTCACTCTTAGTAGCAGCTGAGCTTTGTGTGGTGCCATAAATCAGGTAGCCATAAAAAGAAAAATCGTTACTCGATTCAGAAGGAAGTGGAATATGATAAACTCCTGTTTACAGCCTGAGTGACTTCCTTTCAAGCCCTTCTCCTTTAGGAAACAGAAAAATCACCCTAAGCTATTTGACAAATTAATGTCTACTGGATATGTTCAATACGTATTCATTCATGTTGTGATAGAGCGTAGGCACTTTAATTGGGGACTATGGGGCTCATGATGCTGGGCACTGTCCAAATGCATGTGAAAAGCCTGGGCATAGCTTATGCCATGCCGGGGAGCACACACTACATGTGTCTGGCTCTGCATTAGAAAGTTCATGATCTACATGCAAGAGAGTTGAAAACAGACAGATAGGAACTGATGAGAAATTAACTAAGTGGTCAAAATGACAGATCAAAAAACCCTGTAGAAGTCAATATATGGAAGCTTGCTCTTGAACCTTAGTACCTTTTATCCCATTTTCCCAGGAACAGAAAACAGAAAACTGTTAAGCTTCAGCATTTCAATAAAACAAAAACTTCCTTTAAAATCCAGTCACTTAAACAGTTTCTCATGGCCAGCTATCAATAAGCTACATGACTTGATGTGATTTCTTACCAGTTTAGTGTTCTCTGTTCAACTACAGCATGAGGGAATATGAAGAAATGAGCAGAGTTTTTCTTGAGTTTGCTGCTTAGCCTTCAAATCGTGAAGTCGGATCTCTGCCTGATAGTATGAAAGGATGTGAGAAATGTTCAGTGTTTTAATCTATTTACTGTCTACAGAGAATACAGTTTTTCAGTCCACCCGAACTGCTATGCCTGCCTCTGTAAATTATGTGATTCTGACTAAAATAAACACATCAAATTTTCCTTTATTAGTAGTGCTCAATGTTGGATGTGATCATAAAAGATGTCTTCATTTGTAGCTTGGATTTTAGAAATCCCCATAGACCAATTGAGGAACTGTAAAGAGACCAACTCAAAATGTCCTGGGAGAATTTCCAAAAAAAGCAAAACAGCAAGAAATAGACATAAAAATAACATCTTTAATTTTCTCTGCCCTGAATTCTTAGAACACAACTACTGTTTCAACTTGCTTGCAAAATCACATTACTTTGATGTTTTGCAGCTACTGTAGGCTGAGAAATATTTAAGGCTGTAGTTACTGATTTTCTCTGTTCATGCCTCTTCAGCCTGTCCGCCTAGCCTGGCAGTATTGAAGAAGAGACTAGACAATGTCCTCAGACACATGGTGTGAACTGTGGGGTTGTCCTGTGCAGGGACAGGAGTTGGACTTGATGATCCTTGTAGGTCCCTTCCAACTCGGGACATTCTATGATTCTGTAACTCTTAATATTGAGGACCTCTGTCGACCTTATGTAGAGAACAGGCCTGACAACTGAGAAAAGAAATACCTTCAGAGAGCTGTAGTCTCTGCTCTCTTTCTTTTCCCTCCAGTTCTGAAGAGCACTGTGACCTGTGCAGATTGGACTGGACGGGGCTTGGTGGTTGTCCCTCTGGTGCTGCCATAACTTTTGCTCTTGTCTGGTCACAGATCAAGGTAGCATGAGATACCCAGTATAGTAAAATAAGTAGGTCCTATAGCTCCTTTCTTTACCAGATAGAGTTAATTCACTTTTACTGATGGAAATGTGGGTCTGTGGTGGAATTTTGCTAGGTCACTCTTATGATTCTGTGGTCCTGGTGATTTTTTTTATTATTATTCAGAAAGTTAGGATTTAATATCGGACTTCAAAACTTCCTAATGTTCCACCTGTTAAAAATAAGTCATTCTGTTTCATTTAGTGGGACTGTTTTTGTTATTTACAGCTTGGTGTGCACTTATGTGATTTACTGAAGACTAGACAATGTATTTTAGAATATTGCCTAATGCATCTTTATTGTAATGTTGTTGCAGGTGAATATATGTGGATAGAGAATAGGGAATTACAGATGCCTGTAATGAGTATTTAGAAGATTAACCTTACTAAAATTATTTTCCTTGACTGTGTGTGATATTCTTATGCTATTGCCCACTCCCTTCCAAAAGGATTGTCACAGTGCTGCTTATCTTGTTTTTGGCTTTGCTGGTCATTCTTCTTGTGTAGTAAGGAGGTGGTTCTCTTTATCTTGTTGGAGAACTTTGCTTACTTGAATGCTACATGTGTTCACTGAGCTGTCTTTGCCTATTTAGTGATCCGGTTGATCACACACTTGTATAAAATTTTTGTACATTATGTCCAGTTACACCATCACAGTATTAGAAAATTCTTAGAATCTGTTGTTAGTTACACTATTTTAGTATACTGATATTTGGGTCCAAGGCAAGTGAATATTAATTATATCCTGGTTAGCAGAGTTACGATTTATGGATGTTAAAAGGCCTCTATTTTGCCTACAGTGCAAATTTAAGTGAAGATCAATAACCATTTCTGATAAGATAGAAAACTTGCTGCAAGTTTAAAATAAATTATATAACAGATGAGAGCCATATTAATAAATTATTATTAGGTTCAGTTTAATCTCTCTCCTGGAAACATGAAGTAAATAGTATTACAGACTAATTTTTTTAGGTTTGTCCCCTCACTAGTATTCATTTTTTTTATAAGACGACTGTGATGCCTGGCGTAATACACAATGCAAAACTGGAATCTGGGATACAGTCATGGGAGACACTTCAGAAGTTCTTTTCAGACTAACTATTCATATGACCAAGCCCTGCAACCATTTAGACGAAGGTACTTGAATCTCATCCAGTGAAAGGCAAATCTAGATGTTGCTCCCATCTGTCTGTGGCACATTTTCCTTCCCTTCCTTCCCTTCCTTCCCTTCCTTCCCTTCCTTCCCTTCCTTCCCTTCCTTCCCTTCCTTCCCATTTTTCTGGAGGAAACATCACACTCTTGCACCAGCACTTGATTCTCTCAGTGACTGTCTTCTCCCCCCAGCAACTACAGCTGGTGGCAACTGTTTGTGTTAAGCTACAGCAGACACAAGAGGAGGCTTTTGACTTTTGGAAGTGCTTTCATTGCTCAAGCAGCTGTTCCTGATGTTCCCTGAGGAAGAGTCAGAAATCTGGATGAAAGCCAGTTGCACCACATGAATGTGGGTGTCTTTCACATAAAGTTATTGCATTATACTTTCTAAGAGGTTCAAGGAACTTTTAAAGCTGATTTAAGAAAAGGCTATTGATTGTCACACATGAACATAAAGTAATTTTTAAGCTGCTATTTTTTTCATCGGTTCTGCATGTGCACCTTTTTTAAACTATTTTTTGACACAACTGCAAAACCATTAAGTTCTAAACAGATGTTTTTCATTAATCCTTTTCTTCATAATGCCACATTTAAATTATAATACTAGATATAGAAATCTGTAATATGCTGATTGCTAGCAGTTTTTCATTCTAATGTTTTATCATTAGACCACTAACAGGAAGAGCCGTCCACAAAGGGAATGCAAGTGTCATAAGAATATGCCAATATTCTAGAATAATAAGAAAAAAAAGAAAATTCAAACATCCACTTGTTATTCTTGTTCAAGAGCTACTACAGCAGCTTAGAAGCTGCCTCGCAATCAGGCAAACAATAATTCAGCTAGTTGATTGGTGAGAAGTATGGTGGAACTCTTTTCCACTGGCTTGTATGAATTTTCCTCAAAGCTAGCTCATTCTACAAGGCGGGCAAATTATTTTTGTTTGGTTTTGTTTGTTTGTGTGTGTTTTTTTGCTTGTGTGGGGTTTTTATGGAATAAATAACATACTTCCATGCTTTAAGATTGTTGTTTATAATGGCCACTAGATCTTAAGCACAATTAGGTTTTGTAGCTAGCATGTTTATCTCCAGTGGACACAAGCAAATGTAGTATCTGTGCTGCTGGAAAGCCACTTGTGCCTGTCAGCACATCTGTCCAGACAGAACAGAAATGTTGATAGCACACTTGCCTGCTCTTGTGTTCTCCCTAGGTTCACGCCTTTTTCTCTGTTGGTCCTCAGCATATGGAAGTAGAAATTTTGAAGATGGCTGAATAGGTAATACAAGGTTTTTCAATGCACATCCTGCGTAGTCTCAGACATTTTCTATTTGAAAGTAGAGTGATTTATCTTGGTTAGTGATTCAAAATGATTTAAAAAAAAAAAACAAAACAAAAACCACCACCTAACTTACTATAGTATGCTTTTGCATGAAAAGAGAGTGTAATGCAGAGGAAACAACAGCAGCAGCAGACCAACTTGTGTTGAATTGCATTATAAATCTGGGGGGAAAGGGTGCTTATACATGGGCTTGTGCAGTGACCTGTACATGCAGTAAGTTGATTTTCTGTCACCTTCTTCCCAAACTCGTTTGCTGTTACTGGCTTAGGACTGTGCTCGGGGTTTACCTTGAAGGTTGTACAGAGTCTTGAGCAGGTTCCCTAATGTGACCTATAAAAATGCATCTCTGTAATTCCTTAAAGGAGGGTATATCTTTAACAGATAATTAACTTAACATTGTATCTATTTTCTCTTTGGCTTCCTTAGTGCCTTCTCTTAAACTGAGAGAAAATATACATTTTGTGGCATTTCCAGGAAGCTAGTAACAGTTTATGTTAAAATACTGCCTATCAGGTTAAGCTTACACTATGTAACAACTATAGTTTCTTTAAACCAATACATAAGGAATAATTTATTTCTCTATTCTAATTTATGAGTTTGATGAGCTCTATGAATGGAATAAAAATGTTGTTCTCATTAGCTGTTGGTTGTTTTTAACAGTATCCACTAAAGCCTTTGGCTTATTTTTCAAAGGGATTTGAAAATATACCCCCATGAGATTCAAGCTTGGTTAAATTACATTTTGAAATAATCCAGACACATGCACTGTTTTCTTAATGTTCATTTTTATTGTAATATTCCAGGATCAAAAAAAAAGGGCATAGATTGTGTCTGCCCCTCTTTTCTTCCCTGCAGACAAATGCACATCTGGAGTGTTTAAAAAAATATGTTACAATTTGAAGTTAAGAGATTGTGTCTAATGTTTAAACTGGAAATATTTGTAGTGAACTTTGGCCTGCCATTTATTAAGCAACCTTGTGATATTTGTACCAAATACACAATAATGTAGCAAAATAATTGTTATGCATCATCATACTTACCTTTGGATTCTTTTCCCTGAGTACATATTTTTTTTAATAAATTAGAGATTGAAAACAGCACCATTGATCCTCTATGGCTTGGAACTGTTGTTCAGTAAAATACAATTTGCAAAGTAAGCTAGAACCACATAAAGGGATTTTCTGAGTCCATTTTTGGACTGAAA
This sequence comes from Columba livia, assembly GCF_036013475.1. Taxonomy (NCBI): domain Eukaryota; kingdom Metazoa; phylum Chordata; class Aves; order Columbiformes; family Columbidae; genus Columba; species Columba livia. The sequence continues at coordinate 26,277,252 of NC_088608.1, forward strand.
GCAGTAGTGCATTTGGAGTGCAGTTCTGCAAGCTGTGAATACCATTCTTTGAAGTGTTTGAGTCTTCAGAACGCCCTGGTAACTTCTGGGTACATCCCTTGTTTTATAGTTGCAAGAATGTGGTCCTGCGTGGCTCTCTGCTTACTCTATGGCCATAAATATTTCAGTGTATTTGTGTTGGTCACTGAAATTATTTGTTTTGGTAGCATTAAAGCCAGGTAGTTTCCCCACACCACCCTCCCCACGAGCTTTTTTGAGGCACAGTTGTGTTTTAAAACGAAAGCTAGACATGCAAAGCCATCACCAAGGATACCAGGATTATATATTTAACTCACAGCAGCCAATTTTAAATATCACTCATACTGAACTGTGTAATATTATTCAACTATATAGGTTTATACTACTTGTGAAAACTGATCAGTGAAGAATTATCTTTGACCTAAATGACGGCCATCTTCATTTTGCTTTTTCACCAGTAAGTTCTCTATTGGCTTCTCTCTTTTATTACACTGAAGATTATGCCTAGCAGTTAATGGAATCAGAATATTTTAAACTTCTTTTCTCATATTATCTCAATAATGTCTATGATATCTATAATAGCATCCCATTTTTCAAGTGTGCCTGTCAGTGTATTTCACTGTGTCAAATATTAGATGTCATTATTTTAAATGTTAAATCCTGTGTAGATTTTTTACATGGCAGATAAGCATTTTCAAGGAAGTATAAGAACACATTACTTTTTCAAGACAGTTTTTGTCCTGGGACCTGTATTGTAGAGCTAACATACCCTATCAAAGGCACACAATTAGGTTGCTGAGTGAAACTTCAGCACTTTCAAGCTGCTTTTATGTTAACATATAACACAACAGAATTTAATCCATACTTTAAACAAAATGGGTGGTGCTATTTATTGCACAACTAGATATTAAGCCACAGAATCTCTTTCTGATTAAATTTCCTAATTAAGTAATGCAGCTTTGCAAAATACTTGCAACCACAACAAAAGCTGGCTGACTTTTTCTTTGGCTTGTTTTTTTTTCATAAAGGCACAAAATTCAAAAGCAGATTTCTTGGAATGTGGGAAGTCTTTTGATTAATCCATGAGTAATTCATGATTCTGCATCAAACTCCAGCAAAAAGAGACTTTTAAATACAGAAATATATTGATATTATGAATTTGACCAACTATTCAGATAAGCTCCAGTAAAGTAATTTCAAAAATCAGCCCCTTACAGTAGATGTTAAAGTTCTGTTTGATCTGTTTCTGCAGCTGAGACAGTTCTCTTTTAAACCAGTCACTTAAATTCAGAAAAATGTAAACTGGTGAATAAATGGAATCTACCTTCCCTTTAATGTTAAATAATTTAAAAGATCTGTTAGTTATTTATAGGAAAAAGACACAGTTATAAAATTGTGGAATGGAGGTTTAGGTGTAATATTAAATGCAAAAATTGAGCAAATAATTTTAAAACCCCTCTATTATCTATAGTGTTTTCATTATATTTACCATTCCGGTTTTTATGTTTATTAAAATTCAGATCTTTAAGTGCAAGCCATCAGTTCTTCCTGTCAAAGTATATGACTTATAGTAAACATTTGCATGAGTATCAGCAAAATAAAACTTTCCCAAGTCAGTAGATTTAATACTCATACTCCCACCAAGTCTGCAATAGCTTGAAATTAATTCCTTTCACATGCCACAGTGCTGTTCTGAAGGGGAAATGCTTCTTTCAAATCAACCATATCTGATCAAACCTCACCCAGTCTAGCCCTTGTGAAGATGCTATAGCATTATCTCCTAAAACGGTATATTTAATTAAAAAGTTGCCCTGCTAGGCAGAATGATCTCCTAACCCGACAGGACTGGAACAATGAGTGACAGGAAAGAAGCAACTCTATTTTGATGTGAGAGACTCCTACGCAGAGGAAGGAAAAATCTCATCAGGAGACCTTCCATCCGTTTTCAGGATGTGCTGAAATTGAAAGGATTACGTGTACCAAGGACACAATTGTACATACTTTTTACTGTGCTGTGTGAAGTGATTTCTTCATGTTACTCAGCTGATGATAGATTTCTATACTTTGATTAGTCTAAGAGATTACTAGAAATTCCAGTTGTGATCACCTTCTAATTTAATATCCTAGCCACCATCCTGTACTGATTTCTGGTGTAAGTCTCATACTTTTCCTTGCTGCTGCTGTTCCATTTTGTACAACATCAGTGACTTAGAACTACTGTGATAACGCTAATATTTCTTTGGAAAGAGGACATTGTGGCCTACTCCTGTCTAATTGTGAAATTAGCATTGTTTTATTGCTTACAAGTGATTCAAAACTAAGTAGTTCTATGAGGATGCAAACCTGTCCTTCTGACTTTGTGGATATGGGTTCTTTGTGGTTTGCCTACAAAACTGAGAACTAGAATTCATGTAGAGCAACTTAGCAGTAGAACCATAGGAACTATTAATATAAATGAGGACAGGGAGAACATTATTTTTTGTGAATAAGTACTATTTGTTTAATCTAGTCACCACAAGCATTTTCTGTTTTCAAAGTTGATTTCCTTTTCTCTTGCACACTTTAGGCTGGAAATACTGTAAGCCCCTTATAATTAAAAACAACCTGAATTGCCATGGAGACCAAAATAATAGGAGTACTTTTTGTAGACCAAGTAAGAAATAAGCCAGACTGGGAATGTCAAGGTACCATTTCTGGTAATTTTATAAATGTGAACATAGTTATCTGTAATTTTAAGTGTCAGACTAATATTATTTTAAAGTAACCTATAAAAGAGTGAATATCATTACAGGCTGTTTAACTGGCTTTTGTTTATCTGTGGGATGATTTACAATTTGACAAGTGTTTCCCTTCCTATTATTTTGGGCAGAATGCAGAAATTAGGCTTGGGATTGGTAGATCGGAAGATTGTATTACTATGCTGGGGGGACACCTTGAACAAACAGCAGCCTGTTGTCCTGGGTCTGTCATGTGCTATGGCAGAACAGAGGCAGCATGTCTGCCTGGGCATCCTTCCTGCTTCAGCCCTCTAGGCTGTGGTCACTCCAATGGTCTGGGCCCAGAAGAGAGGTTCAGTGGTGGAGCCACATATGATATGTGGGGTGACCAGCATTGCCTATGTTCTGTGGCATGATCTCATGCCACATCTTCACATTGGGTCACTGGGGTACACATACACATCCATGGCCTGTGCTGTATCAGCGGAAGTATAACTAGCGTGTCACGGGATGTGATTGTTCTTACTGTACTCAAGCACCTGTTATGTCACACATGGAATAATGTGTCCAGTTTTGGACACCTAATCTAAAGGCCCATTTTCAACAGAAGATTGAACCAGATGATTTCCAGATATGTGTCCCACTCCAGGATTTTCAATGGTTCTGTGCTTAGGAGAGAAGCTATCACAGTGTAGAACCTAGTCAGTGGCTTAGCCACATGGGATGGCCAAGTCCGCTATGGGCTAAAGTGATCAGCTCTCTGAGGTCATACTTCACATCTTTTTCCTTCAAATAGTGGCGAGGGAGTGCCTTTGCTGTCTGCAGGTTCCTACCTTTTGAGGTTACTGATGTTTATCATACAGTACCCCTTCCAGGCCTGACCCTACAGCTACCACTTTGTTGTCATGCAGCCTTAGTGGACTACTGAGGTGGATTTATGGAACCTTTGTCAGACTTCACCAAAAGGACTCATGGCACCTTTTTTTCTATAGTTCCAATGGACTGAATGGGAATGCAGAAACCTTCCTTTTAAGAAACACCAGAATTGATTGCAGTGTTTAGATGTCTGACTGCTTTGTATGAGAGTCAGCATACTCATTCCATTGGTAAGCTGTATTTTACAAACATACAACTGTTTAACTTCATTATTTCTTATGTCCATGCTGAGATTTATGAGCTGCTGTAGACATAAAAAACCCTCTCCAATTAATTTTACAAAAATGAGGCACCCCCAAAAAAATCAGCATAAAAACTTTTACTCTCAGTTTTTTTATAGGATTAGATGTTTTACTGTGTTTTGCATAAAAGTTTCAGAGACTGTATCTTCAAGGCTAAATAGTGAGTAGCATACAAAATTTTACTCTTTTTGAAAATCTCAGTTATTTCTTCTTCAGTTATTCTGGTAATAGCCATACAACATGGACAAGTATTTCTAATTCAGAAGGTGCTTCATAGGCAACTGCAGTCAAACTACTGCAAGACGTGCTTACAAACTGAAGTGCAGATTATCACTGGAATTGCTACAAATGACAGTTCTGGTTACAATTTTTAATGTTAAAAACTTGATGTGGCACATTTTCAGTCAAAATTTAGGTAACAAATACTGAAAACAGAAAAAAATCCTGGAAAAATATTATATTTTCTTTTATCCTAAGGAAATTTTGATTGGGGGTAATACTGAGAAATAAACATATTGAGTCTCCTATTCAGCTTGTGCTATCAGTTTGAGGCTTACCTTATCTAGGAAGGATTTTTCAGCCTTATCTTAAAGAGAATGCTAGGTCTACATCCAATGAGTCTCACTTGAATCTCTTGATAGCCTTCTAGTTTGTATTCTAGGGAAACTGTTTTATAAATAAATTACATTCTTGTAGAGATTGTGTTCTGAAAGATGAGTAGTACAGGGGCACAAAAACATGTTTTACATAAAATCTATGCATGCTCAGATATAGCAGATAGACAACATGGAAAGGTTGTGACTTGCAGAAATAAAAATACGTTTTCCTCTGTGTGTACTTGAGTGGCCAGCTATGACATAGGAAACCTGAAAATTGAACAAGATTTTTATCTTTCATTGATATCTAAATAATTGAGTAAAATAGTTGATTTTGGTGTAAGATGATCAACAGTATACAGAGCAAGAGAACAGTAGAGGCACCTAGATGCCATAATATTTACTGCATTTATTGATTCATTTTTCTGAGTGAGAGCGATTGGAGGGCATTATGAACTCTGGAGTCTGGCTGCATTCAAGAGAGCACCTTTCTATTATTTTAAAGCATTGCACTAATAATGGTACAACTTAGACATATCTCAGAAAAGCAGACAGCTGCACTCCCTATGAACACGGAATATATTATAGGAGACTTATGCATGATCAGAAGCAGGTTTCATGTCACTTTTTTATGCGGACATGCTGTTCTGTACAGAATGTATTTGTTATACAACTGTATAGGATCCTTATTTTCTTAATTTCTCTGTGATACGTGAAGGGATTGACGAAATACGGAAGGGAAAGATGCTTTTCTTTATTGTCCCTGGAGTATTTTGATAGTGTCTCAAGAAAAAAAGTGAACTACTGTGAAACACAGCAAGTAAAAACATAGCAATAGAAATAACAGTTAGTTGAGAAACGCCTAATAAATCATCAAGCTGGCAATCAGCAAAATTTATGGCTGAAATGAGTAAAGTTTAAAAACTTATCAAAATTTTCCCTCTTACATTAATGCACTACCAATTAATGTGTACACCATGGTATATCTTTAGGAAGTATTGCAATGGCAGGGGAGAAACAAGTATGAATGTATGGGAAGTAAATAACACAAATTTGAGGAAAACAAAAATTCTGTGATTTTATTTTCTTGAAAGTGTGCAAATTTTGTATTTAAACTGAATTCCTTGCCAACAATGGCTAAGTCTCATTCTTACCATCTGATCTATGTTGTTTTGCATTCAAATCAGGATCGTTGGCTTATGAAAAATAAGAGAAAAAGTTTATTGGTTGGTAAAGTGTTTTTTGTTAACTCTGGTGAAATTGTTAATTCAGAGCTGGTTTAACTGAAAATGGTATAATTTAGAGAAGACTTAATATGACTCCTCATTAAAGAGGAATTTAATTTCACAAGTATCCTGAATGCCTATTAGTTAGCCTGACCACACTTCTTGTGTGGTAAGATGGACCCGCATAAAGTAAGCAGAAGCAGCTTTGTTTCAGAAAACCGAGGACTTCGTTGTATGACTGTCTTGCTTAAAACATATCTTAGGGTCATATTGTTACTGACAACAATCTCACATTTCTGGTATCTCCCCATGGATGGCCTGTCATCACTTCAAATAATTAGTTTCTTATCTCCTCCTTAGTCCTTTCTTCCCCATTTCTGAGCTACCTCTGTCTTCCTCTGTATGTCTTATCTGTGCAACTTTAGGTCTTTCTTTAAAGTTTGTCTTTTTCTTCTCACTATTATTATGAAATGCTTGAAGGATCATTGCTTATATGAACTTCTCTAATTGTTTCTGTATCTACTGTTGGTTTGTGTGATCTGTAACAAACTAGTTCTTTGCCTCATTTTTCCTACTTCTGCCATTTGAAAGTAAGCCTTATTTATAATTAATCTTGTTTTCATAACAGTAAAGCTGTTCTCAACTCATGGACTTCTACAGAGAAATGATTAGTTCCTTTCTTTATGATAATTATGTTAAATAAGTTGCAATTTAAAGATATAGCCATACAAAATTGATAGATTCTCATTTGAGTAGTGATAAAGAAGTGACCAGGCTTCCCACTGGAACGAAAAATAATTTTAATGCTTACTGACATAAGCCTTCCTACACCTAACAGCTTGTACGCATTTGTAAAATCGTTCAAAACAACAATTGCCACAGAGGAAAATAGCCAGCTTGCAGACAATACCTTCTGTGACCTCAACATCAAATCCCAGTCCAGAAAACAAATGTTTCTTTACTACTCGGTTGTTCTCAGCAGAGTCATAGTAGTTTACCAAGAACTTATGCTGAGGGCTAATGTCCTTTGGGGAAGAAATCTTGTGTTTCAGAAATCTGAGACATGTTCTGCAGACAAAATTAATTATGTTATAAAACCTTATTATTATTACTCATACAGAACTTGATTGATGCAGTATGTTCTGAAAGTTCCCATCATATTATTCATAATTATCTTATTTTTAAAAGCAATGAGATGTTCTGACTGTACAATTTTCCTTCTGGGAAGAAGTGTTTTGTGTCTTGCAACAGTTTTGGAAAAAGATTCTTTATAGATTTAACAATAACACAAAATTATAATTGTGGTTTAGAATTGCTGAAGTATGTCAATCAGGATGGGCTGCTTTACTTATTAGAGCTGTCTACACTACAGAGAAATGCGTTTTGAAGTGCAAGTAGGTTCTGAATGTATTTCAGTGTATTTACACAGTCTAATCAATCCCAGCAGAGCTGTATCAATCTGTTCATAACCCTACAGTTTTAATATTGCATTATAAAGTCTTGGAAAACGGAGATGGATGTTACATCTTATTCTAGAAGCATATGGATTAGTATGAAGTCCTGTCCTCTTCTTTCATTAGCATTTTCTCTCTTACATTTTTTTTTTCTTTTTAATTCATGTGGCTTTGGCAAAGGTTAGAGGGAGCCTAGTCTGATAAAAATATTGCATTTTCTAGATTTGCTGTTTTCTAAAGTTGCTCAACTTTAGAAATTTTTCTGTGGTCATTTTGTGTTTGGTTTTGTGGTTTGGTTTTTTTTTTTTTTTTTTTTTTGTTTTGTTTTGTTTTGTTTTGTTTGTTTTGTTTTGTTTTGTTTTGTTTTGTTTTTTCCCTAGAAGTAAAAGATAAGCCTGGAATGAAAATACCACCTTTTTTTTGTGGAGTCTGAGGCAGAAGGTAGACTAAACACAGCTTTACCTGTGAACATACTGTATGGTGCACTAAAAGAACAATGACTGGCTAACCAAAGACTACGGTGAGTGATATTTCATTTGGTATTATGATGTTATTCTCCCCTGTGTGATCGTTTATCTTCTGTTGATGAAAGCCTTCTTAATACTTCAGTAGAGAACCCCTGTCTCTCATAGCTAGTACTGTGGACTTCCTGTGGTTACTGAGGTCTAGTTTTGTTTTGTTTTGTTTTGTAGAAACATATCAGAATGGCTACCATTATCCCATTCAAAATAAGTGTATTTTTTAAATTACTCTGTCTCAGTTTTTGTATTCTAGTGTATCTTTCTTCACTCCCAATAATTTAGTACCCAAGTGCTGCCATATTTTCAGTGAGTGTTAATTGCAGTAGCATTTTTGGAAAGTAGAGAGTACTAGTCCCATGTTTTGTGGAGAACAAAAATATAAAGGATCTCTTTACATTACATAGTACAAAACAATCCTGAAATCCCCACATAGTTCTACTAAATTAAATTGTGGAAATATGCAGAGCATAAAGCCATTAGAAATACTAGCTGGGGTCCTGGAAATGATACAGCTGTGTCATTATAGCACCACAATAGGACTAATTAGCACTGTTTCTCAAATTAAGGTATCTATTATACCTCCAGGTTTGGGGTTCGAATATCTCTGGATAGTGCTGTCCTGAAGGAATAAGTAGTGGTACTCCTAGTTGCTGTGGTTCCATGAAAGATCAAGGCATAGAGGGTGTGAACTTTGCTTTGATAGGGTTTTGGAACATGGAAAAGGAAAGCATATTGACTAAGAGCACAGAAGCACTCCAAAATAATAAAATTAGCATTTTAAACCTAACTTGAGTGATTTGCCCCAAGTTACCCCAGGAATCCAGAGAGTTCAGTTCCCTCTCCTCTGTCTGTCCCTAAGGACACACATACTATAACATTGCTTTTCTGTGTCCTGTTTTCTTTACTCACTGTGTAGTGTACAAAGTATACTACTAATCATATTGCTGTGGGCTTTTGTGGTTTCCTAGTTTTAAGAGGATTGTCTGAAGAAGGAAACAATGCCAGGATTTTCAAGAATTCCAGTTTGCATGCAGGGGAGTTGAATGCAACATTTCCTCTGTTCTATGTCATGGATTTTAATGGTCAACTTTAATGCTCTGGTTTTCAGGCTCCACTTCTGTCATTCAGAGTAGTGAAGCATTACGCTGATTTAGATTCCAGCTACAGTATGAAAATTTTAGCATCTTTCCATAATTATAGGAGTTTAGAAAAATAGGGTTAGAAGGGGACTCAAGAAATCATTTAGGCTATTCCCTTGACAAAATCTGTTCCATGATCTTTCTGACAGCAGTAGAAATTATGAGGTAACAGCTTGAAGCAAATTGAATCATACAAAAAATCTGATTAAGATTCTGGATGAAATTTGCCCTTATGCAGAAGCCATCAGAAAACATCCCATTTTCTCTCTTAAACTTGCATTAAGATTTAGGCAGACATAATACTTTAAGATCATTGTGGGTGGACAGCTGGTGGCCTGAAAGGTTCAATCCAGAGAGGGATGGAAATCTAGTGGGAAAGAGCCTTTTATATTTTAGCTCACATTGTGGTGTGATTGACTTAGTATTTTTCTTCTGATGGATTAAACTTTCTTTACCTCATAAATAATGTATTTCCAGTTGCTGCCAGTATAGCAAGTCAAACTGTGGTTAATGTGTAAATGATTAGCCCATAGCTGGCCATAGTGTGGGGAACTGTGACTCATAGCTGCTCAGGTTCTTGGATTTGAGGTAAATATACCAATACTTCAAAGTTTCCTAGTTTCATCTAATAAGAATACTCCAGAAGAGCTAAAAACAGATAATTACAGAATGTTTATGCTAATAATGAATTCAAACTGTATTTAGACATATTTTTATGCCTGTTTGGCTTTGTACTTTTTAATATTTTAGGGGCTGTATCTGGGGCTTGCAGGTATAATAATTTTTTTTAATAATAAGACTTCATTGAACATACTTCAACTTAAAAGGGCAATCATAATTTAATAATAGAAAAGCTAGTGATAAGGATGCTAGAGGGGCAGGAATAAAGTTTGACATGAATTATTATAATATTCACTCCTTTATGTTTGACAGTTTTTAGCAGCTGATGATCTACATATTTCCCTTGATATAAAGAGCCTGAGGATAAAGCAAGTTTTCAACATCTCTGCTAGCCTTCACTTACCAGAAACATGCATAGATGGTAGTTGTTCTCCTTCACCACTAATATGTGTTTACATTTATATCAGTGATATAATGGAGCCGAAGGACAGCAACTATACCAACAAATGAAGAAACAATGCTTTTCTTTTTCTGAAGTGTAGTACATTTCAGTGCTCACCATTTTCAGCACTGAAGTTTTCCTTTAAAGTTGGGACTAAAAACTGCAATTAATAGATTTAAAATCATACCAGATTTGGAGTACATGACATACCAAATTTTGTACTAGTGTAGACGTAATAAGATTTTTTATAATTATGTTATATTCTTTAGAGGCAAAAAAGGCATCCTCCCTAAAGAGCTGGAAGTCTGAGAAAAAATATAATTTTCTTTTTCAAAACCCCTTACAGAGCTCTGTAAACTGGATTTCTAATATAATGCTCCTTCTTGAGGTAGTCCTCAGAAATAATGAAATGCAGCTGCCACAATGGAGTGTTCAGAAGTTACATGAAAATCTGATTTTTATGTCTTGAATAATCGCAGCATCTTACTCTATAGAACAGCCAACATTCAACACCTTAGAGCTAATTTCTGTAGACATTCAAACATTAGAATATACAGGTTGTCATAAGGTATACAATTCTTTTTTTAGCTTTATGAACATAAACCAACATTAAATACTTTTTTCTTAAATTAGTGTGCAGGTAGAAACAAGTAGAAGCAAATGCATTGCCCTTGCATTGTGGGCCAGAGTTAGTGAGACATGGCAATGGCTGTCAGAACTGACACAGGCTGCTTCAGCTGCTATAATTTCGTGAAATAAATTCTAGTGTAATTTGTAGCAGAGACCTGTGGACTCCAGTGAATTCACACATCAGTATAACAATCTGCTTTCCTCAAATATTTACGAACTTCATTTTTTTTCTTTTGGCAGTCATCTTGATGGAAGCTACTGTAAAATCCAGGCATTTCAGTGTGTTGCTGAGTGTAATCATGAATACACCATTTCTGTTCAGGTTGTTTGAAGCTGACAAAAGCATAAGCAAGAAACATGTTTACTCTTTTCATCCAGTTGCCTGGACTTGTTCTTTTAGGTTATCTATGTAACAAATAGTATAAACTGCAATATCCTGTTTTAGACATGTTAACCACTTGCTAGTCTTTGGAATAGTTATGTTGTGACTTCCCCAAATCTCTTTGTTGTTCTAATGCTACAGGTGTGGTGAGTGAAGGTTTTCCTAAAGTTTGATCATTGGGATAATTATGATTTAATGTGAAGTAAATGGAAAGCAGCTGTGATAAATGGAAGTAAATTAGTGTTATTCTTTCTAACCAATATGTACACAGTGAAGTCTCCTTTAACATGCTTAGAAAAATGCAAGCAATAGCTTCTCAATTTCTTTTTGGCATGTGGTTACCTCAAAGAGAAAGGAACAAGTACAGTTACTGTAACACCTGTTGCATTTTATGAGCTCAGTTAAGGGCTGAAAAGAAAAGCTGTCTAGGGTTTCAAGCAGTCATTTTGGCATAGGTTTGCATTAACAATGACATATAAATTATGAATGTGCCTACAAGTCGATAAGAAAAAAGCATTGCCAATGTGAAATCATTATCTTTTAGTTGTATAATTTTTGTAAAAAAGTTTAAAAGGTTTCACACACTAGATACTTTCTCTTTTTAAGGCTTAGGTTTTATTACTTGTTGAAGCTACTGCATTATAGCAAAGTGACTATTGAGTTTCCTGACACTATAATCTCTGCTCTCCAGAGTATAAGACCCTGCATACTTTTCCTGTGATATAAAGAGTGGGAGCTATAAATACTTGAAAGCTAACATTATGGTGAGTGCTTGTAAGGTATTGCTGTTATGTGAATTTAGGCCATTACAAAACTGATTTAAGAAAATCAATTTGGTATTTTATTTTTAAAAACAATAGGGTCAGTCAAAAACTGACATTTATTTCTTTTCCATGTGCACTTCAGTGGATTGCAAGATTAGACCTGTATCCCAAATAATTCATCTCTGGAACATCAAAGTTGTACTCCAAATCCCTGCTTAGGTAACCATATTATTCCATTTCTGGATTTGTCCGATCAACAGTATCCAGAAGTAGAATCTTCCTTGGGGATCCTCTTGGGAAGGAGTCAAAACAGGAAATTATCTATATTATCTGGCCTGTAAGTATAGGAGGCTGTTGCTAAAACAGTTAGGTCTGTTGAGGCAATGTGTGGTAAGGTACACTCTGGCTCTGAAAATGCTGGGAAATTATTTGCAGCAGGGATATTGCTTTTCTGCAATGAAAAGAGCACACATGCAAGAATTTATTTACAGATTAATTTATCAGATCTCTGCTGATTAAATATTTCCTCACTAAATGTTTTACGCATCCATTTCTCTGGAGGTCTTTTAAATACTACCAGTTTCACTGTGAAATAGCTAGTAAACTGGTTTCTCATTTATATGCTACTTTCTAGAAAGAAGAGATTGTACTGATAGTTTAGAAGTACTAAATCCATTCTGCTTCTCCAAGTCTTCTTACCTTGCATAGTTTAAAAACAGAGAAACCAGAGAATATTTTATGTGTAAATTGTTATTGCAAATATAGAAGGCAGAGTAGTAAGAAATTAATTAGTCAATCAGAATTTCTCATGGCAATTTGACATAGATTGAGACTTAAAATACAACGGAATTCCTTCCATTCTTTTTATAGGACCTGGGCATTAATGTAGGTTTCTTAGGCTCATATTTAGCTTCAGGGAATGAAGATCTAGCTACTCAAGGTGGAACACAGTCAGTATTAAGAAATAAGATTGTTCTTGAAATTCTAAGATTATAGTATTGAATTGATAATTATTTTTTTATTAAAGCTAGCAATCAAGACTTTTGGCTGCAAATTGTGTTTTGTCACTTTTTTTTTTCCCCATCTATGCGGATCACTTAAATTACAAATTATGGTATTAGGGCTGTGCATTTTCCCAACAACAAAGACCAATTTTCTTTTTTTCCCAATATAGTTCATATCACTTAGGTTTTAAGTTGTGCATTTTCTCCTGAACACATTGAAATAATTTGACTCAGTCTCTCAATACTACTTTTTCCCCCAACAATTTTGTCACGGATGGAAAAGAATAAAGTGCTGTGAAGAGTGGAAGGGGATATATGAGTGAGCTGGACAGAGGGACATCCTCCTGCTCTTGCCCCTCCTCTCCCTTCCTTCAACAGAGAGAAGGTTTAGTCCTTAGATTAGAGTCTGAAGATGGAAGAGGCCACCTGGCACCAAGGTAAGGGAGCATCACGCCACTCTAAGCCTGGCCTCACATAAGAATTTGACAGTTTTCCCAAAGTAGTGTGGAGCTCTTGGGACGTTGTCATTTGAATGCTGACTGTGTGGGGTGAGACCAGAACCTTTTGTTCCTCCCACTCAGATGTTTTCCATCTCACTGGGAATGACCCTCACAGCACAGAAGAGCTCTAATCGATGTTGGAGGAGGGGCCAGGGAATGGCTGAGCTAGGGAGAAAAAAAAGAAAAGTACCTGTGAACCTGTAAGAAGTTAACACATTTGAGTTAAATGCTTAGGATGGGATGCCAAAGCTTTTGTTCAAGTATTCATATTTCAACAAAGTAAGATTTTTCCACAAATGAGTGTTGTATGTGTGTGCACTGGTATAACCATAAGATAAAATTAAGATAACATTGTTTGACAAGCTGATAGAATTATTTTGCATCTTTTTCAAAATAAAGATTGAATGGTTTCAGTGAGTCTCTGTGTGTTATCAAAATTTGACAAATTCTCTTCCCCTTCAAATTTTGCAGAAGTAAAAATGAGTGAAGTCAACCCTTGAAAAAACTGTGTAATTTTGCTGACCTTCAATTAGAAAGAAATTCTTCCTTTTTATGAAGGAAATGTAAAGTATCTAAAGGTAATTTTTTACTTTAAGCTCAGCCTAAATTTTTTCAGGTAAAGGTGCAGCTATCTTGTCTCTTCTGTCTAGATGACTGTGTATTTCCATAAATGATGAGACCAGTGCTAGTTTGGTTAGTATTTCTCATAAAATTCTTGAGGATACAAGAGTGAGGAGTGTAGTTTCATAGTGGTGAAAAGATGAGGAGAAGCTCAGAAACAGTAACTTAATCTTGCTATTTAGGAAGATGAACCTTTGAGTCCTGAACATTCCAATAGCACTGCTTGTGTGAAGACATACTAACCCTCAGAGATGTGATTAAAATTTATCATTCCTCGGCCTTTTTTGTTTGGAGAAAACAATTTGCAAACCTCTCTTGTGTAATATGCCACAATGGTTTTCATTTCTAGCCAAATCAAAACTGGGCTAAGCTTTGAAATTTTCCTAATACCTCCATTTCTTCATATTTTATTTGTTTGCTTACGCGCACGCGGGAATGTGTGCAGTATGTTTTTGGTAGTTTTTTTGTGGAATAGCAATAATCTGCATAGACTAAAAAATAGTAAAGGCTAAAGAGGTCATAAAAGCACAGTGCTGCAATACCTCTGAAACTCTACTATTCTTTGTGGCTACCCAGCATTTTTCGTAGTGGGGCCCTAAGATGGGGGTATAATTGTGAAAAGTATAATAGTGAAAAGTTGTGCAGATGGTCACTGAGTCTCTGAGTTTGAATGTAGTTATGAAGATCAGTTATTAAGGACCTATAGGATGCATCTGTGTCAGGCCTGGGGTCTCTCAAGGCCAGTACTCCTTCTCTGTGAGTGGCAAATAGGAGGTTCTAGTTAGAGCTTGTGCACTTGGCCCATATCTGCAGATCATTCCCCTTTGTACTGCCAATGCCATTAGATGAAGAGTTAAGTATTTATTTTATTTTTCATTTTCTTAAGGGTTTCCCAACTTGGCTTTAGTAAAAGACTTTGTTTGCTATTTTCCTTAGCTGATCCAGAAGTAAATTATGTTTGTTACTGCAGAAATTAAATCCACTGCATGTTTTAGATGTTTAAGAAATTGTACCTTCTGAACTGATGTCCTTCTGTGTGTAGCCTTAAATGCATCCTACTGTGGATTTGTACAACTGCAAATGGTGGTTCTATATGAAAAGCATACTTTACTGGCAACAATACATATGTTTTCTCAATCACTTGGAAGCTTTATCTAAAACTACATATTTCAGTTATCAAGCTGCAGATATTTTAATATCAACTTGTGTTAGGAATGATAGTCAAGTTGGTCATGGATCACCCTGAAATTGTCAAGCTAGTTGTTCTTGCAAGTGTTCAGCAATGAAAGTTTTGAGGGCCAAGTTGATCAACACCTATATAACCTCATCCCAGTTCAGTCATACTGCAGGAATTTGTTAGTTTTGGCTGAGTTTATCAGATTAGTTCTCAACTCCTTTCAAATACCTGTAACTGAATCAGTCAGTATTACTACTGCTGATAAAAGTCTGGAGCTGAAATAATCTGAATTCTCTGTAATTGAAAGTTATGCACACCTAGCTCATTCAATTTCATTCTGTCCTTGCTCTATAAACTTATTTTCTCACCCTTTCTTTCTCTTACAGTCTTTTTCTGTTGTATTCAGTTTCCTAATCACTTTAATATTCCCACCCTTTTTTTTTTTCTTTCTCTTTATTTCTATCTGTACTTAGTTACCACTTTTTCTGTCTTACTGCAGAACTGAGCAGCCTCAGAAGAGTTGCATTTCTTTACTGTTATACTTTACCCTGCTGTGATTACATAACATGCACCGACTCTCTGCAAAGGCTCAGGATCAGCTTTACAGAGTCCCAGTTGCTTTAAATGGAAAAACAAGATTAGGGAGATACATGAAATGATATTCAGCAGAACGTTAATTACTTATGTATTGTAAAAACGGGCTTCTTTCCTACTCCATGACTCCAACAACAGTCGCCATTTTTGGAAGGTTTGTGTCAGGCCAAGGACTAGGTTGTTACGTTCTTTTGCTTTTTGTCTGTTTTTCAAGTAACTCTTAATTAAAGTGGTTGACTCTTTCTTGCATAAGTAATTTGTATTGATGGAAAAAGATAATATTGCAATTTTGGAGGGCTGTGTGAAAAAAACTATGTCCCTGATGACAAGAAATTTTAAGAAACATAGGATGTTAAAAATAACTTGATGGCAGAACAGAGATTCTGTGGAACGTAATCCCATGGAAGCTCTTGATTTTTCATGTTTAACTGTTGGAATTGCATCTGGCAATGTAACGTGAATGGTCACATTTAAAGGCTTTAAGCAAGAAAAGTGAAACAGTGGGTGCAGGCCTGACACTTGACAGAATGTCTTGAGGAAGAGCTGTATGACTTAAATAGGTTTGAAAACTTATGAATCAAACTACCAAAGCAACAACACGTTTCTTCTCAAGGCTGCCCAGATTAGACTAATACTCATCCCAGAGTTTTAAACCTTCACAGTTACCAAGTTATTTTGATGCTGATAAAGTTTATAGCTGTTGGAAGGAATTTGCTCCCTTTAAGCTTCTCTGATTTGGTTTATATCCTCTTGTTCCACCACAGCTGAGTCAAAAGCTTATCCATATATAGGCATTGCCAGCCAGTTATATCACTTTCTAGACACGGCTGAAGTTTTCCTGTTATGTTAGCAGTCATGTCAATGATGACAGACATCATATTTTCCGTATTCATTTTGAGATCATGTGACCACAGAGTCTAATTTTCCTGAGGAATATTTGCTGGCAACAAATGTCACATTGACCTAAAAAATGTTTCATTCTGTGCTTCCTCTCAGCTTTATTTTCTCAAGCTAGCTGGATAAGAGTTATTTCAGTTGTAATTAGGTCATTATAAATCATGTTCTATCATTTATATTACCTCATGAATGCTTGAGAGAAAACATAAGGTTAGACAGTCATGGAGCAGTGAGGGATGGTTGCTCCACAAGAGGTGGTGAGGCAGGAGTGAGGTCAGGAAGGCAGCTCTGGTGAGGGGAACCAGGGTCAGACACAGCCCTGGGGTGGCCAGGCTGAGGACAAATGGAGGCCAGCTGAGGGGATATCAGCGCACAGGAGAGCCAGATCAACAGGGCCAGTGGCCAGGCACAGGCTCAGCTGCATCACAGCAGGAGGTGTAGCTCAGGTGGGGGGCAAGTGGTAGAGGCTCTGCTTAAAAGCAGCTCCCAGGGAAGGGGGTTTGTCCTTAGGTTGTGGTGCTGCCTGGGAGCCTCTCTGCCTGGTGAGTGAAGGAGGGGGGCAGTCTGCAGCTGTGTTGACTTGGCCCTGAGCCCAGGCTGACAAGCCTCCAGGAGGGGGAATGCTCTTGGGGCCCTTGCATATACTTTGCAGTCTTTAAACTTTTAAGAGTTGTTCAACACTGGTATATTTACTTATTTCATTCTCTAGAAAGATTTCTAAATCCATATTTAGAACCTTGTTTTTTTCAGCCTACTGGAGGAGGCTGAAGATCCTTGACAAAATCCCATGGGTGTTATGAATGTTCACTGGAGTTAGATGTCTTCTCTGTTTTACTTCTACCAAGTTTGTTATTATTTTACTGTTGCACTGGTACTTAAAGTATTGTCACCTGAGGTATAACCCAGGCCAAATTACATGCAAATTATCTTTTGTTTATTCTGTGTTGTTCCATTTTATTGATTTTAAGTAGCAGCATCTGTGGGGAATGTCACCAGCTGTGCAGAGTGACAAAGCCATAATGCAGGGCTTATTTTCTCTCACGTGTTCTGTTTAGTTCCATGAGATGCCTTTCTCATAGCAAGGCTGTCTTTAAAGTTTTGTGATCGCAGTTCCCATTACTTCTGGTCTGCCAGGGCTGCTGTTGTTGTTGAACTTTGCAAACTGAATGTCTGAATTAATTCAGGGTGAAAGCAACACATCAAGAAAGAGGACTTTATTTTTTTAACCATGTTACTGGTTTAGGCTTTTAATTATACTAGTTGTACTGCATAAATGGGGAGAAAGATAATGGGGTGAATGTCAGAAGGCTGTGAGCATAGGGGAAGGCTACTGAAGCCAACATTTCAACCATCAGTCTTTAATTTTAAAGCATTTAGTGCTAGTACCAATTTAGGGTATTCTCTCCATCTTCCAGCTCTGCCCTTGCTGCTTCCTCTGTTGTGTGATGTGCCAACACTTCTAAAGTGAGCTGGCTTAAAGGGAGCGTGGAGCCCAGCAGGAATGCCTTGTGATGATTTTCCAACTGTTTCCTCTTGTGAAACAATGTATCTGGAATGCACCAAATTAACCACAGAAGCACTTGCTGTATGCTGTAGGTGGGAAGACCATACTAAATATCATTTATAGATTCTTACTAATATTTCTGATGTGAAAAAAACCTCTGTTTAGAAGAAATATGAAGAACCAATCAAAGCTTTGTGGGTTTGCTCTAGTAGGTCTTCTTTGGTGGTCAATTTAAAATGTAGCTAATATTTTGTTAGAGAGAAATACAAAATAAATATTTAGTGGAAATGTAAAGCTTTTCTGGAAAGAAGCGTTGTCAGTTTAGAAGAAAATTTCAAAATATGTGTCAAGATTCTAGAATCATAGATGGCTGTGATGGTATTAGTGTATGTGAGTGCACGAGTGGTGTTGCATTGCTTACAGAAGTAAACAGTGTAATAGTTAAAAACTTACATTTCTCCTCCCTGCCTCTATTAGTCTTTCCCGCAATGATTGGTATTTACTTTAACTATAGAACTGAGGAGTTAAAACAGTTTTAAATCTACCACCTGTCATTCTTTTTCTTTTTTTTTTTTTTTTTTCCCCACATTGCATACATAATTTCTTTTTTTCTTCATACAGATGCTGTAAATCTTCCAGATTATATTTCTTCTTGTGTAAAATAAGGCTGGTAACTCCCTGAGATTGCATTTCTTGTGCAAAATATGACAGAAGCATACTCTGCTACAGAATGACAACAAACGCACCATGTTTTACTAGTGGCATAAATTTCCATGCCGTATGTTTAGAAATGGATTTATCAGTCATTTAAGGTTCTTTAAAAAGGTGTTTGTAAGCTTTTAGTAGTTGAGTGTATAGCACTTGATACAAATCTGTCAGTCCTTTTATCTGCATAAAGAGTTTTATGTCTATAAGTGTGAGATGAATAGGGATTTAGTCCTGCAGTTACAAGTTCCTTTGCTATTTTTCGCTTCCAGCCAGAGCAGCATGGAGCAAACAGGAAGGATTTCTCTCCTTATCCCTGGTGTTTGATAGTAGTGGCTCTGTACTGATTTTTGCAGCTAGCAAGCAATTCGATGACCCACTGGAATTCCTAAGCTTGTACGCAGTAACCTATGCCATTCTGAATAGAGCAGCAGTACAGGTTTACTTAGATTTACTGTGTTGGAGAGGGTCATTACTGCCTGTTAATTTTACTTTGACCTTATCTAAACATTTTAAAAGGTCAAAATAAAACAACTAAGTCTATTACAGTAGATCAAATCTATGGCACGTTGCTACCTCGTGCATAAACCTTTTTATTAGTGTAGCACAAATATTATTTGTCCTGCCAAAAAGACTAGCTAGCTTTATGCTTTTCAGCTTTTGTGTGGTATTTTTAGAGCCTAAGCATTCCACAAAAACTTAGGAGAAAATGAATCGAAGAATGAGCTGTGCAACTCTGCCATGAGTCGATGCCAGTAAAGTTAGAATATTTGCTTAATATTTCAGCCCTGATCCCAGGACTGTCATCTTTAAAAAGGCTTGTAAAGGTTTCCTTGCCTACCTGGGGCCCTAACTATAGATTTGAAAGTGATGAACTCTTTGTCTCTGTACATGGATGGTACTTATTATAGAGTATCCAAAGTATGTGAACATCATTAAAAATACGCTAAAATATCACTGGCGATCTATTAGATTATTTTGTTCTAGATTTTTGAGAATATATGATATTCAAAGGTAATTTCACTGCAGATCTCGCAGAATGTGTATGCTCCTCTTTTCTAGTCATTAGCTATTGGAATTAAGTGGAATTAATATATGTATTTAAAATGCTTTTCTTAAACCAATGTTTTGAATAGTGACAGGCATCTTTGAAAATGAATATTTGTGTGATTCTTGTCATCTGGAAAATACCTTAGCTGAAACAGGGCTGAATATGTTACACTGAAGAATCTTTATTCTAGCTACATTTGTATTACAGAGTCCAACAAAGTGCCCAATGGCCTTTTGTCACACTGTTCTCAGAAGAGCTAAGTGCTACATCCCAGGTATTTTGAGTCTCTATGGTTTAATTAGTCCTGATATCCTAATTAGATTTATTACCAGAATGTAAATTCTTTGTGTAAAACCAATTTATAAAATGCATAGTCAAGCTATCATTGAGAAGCTAGTTCTTCACATCTCCAAGTGTGAATGTAGTTTCAGCAAAGATGGGTTTGCACAGAGATGATAAACATGTTGTTTTGGATGTAATTTGAAGGTCAAAGCATAATAGTGCAGACAGTTAGAATGACTGTTAGAAAAAAAATTCAGAAGTCTTTGCCCTCCTTACCACTCCTTTAAATTAAGTAGCATCTGCTATTCAGTTTTTGCTGTCAGTCCTTTTATGTTTCATCTTGGGGCTAAAATGACAAGGAAAAAGGTAAAACACATCCAAAAATGAATCTTTGACAAAGTCAGTAATTATGGGATGGTGAAGAAACTTCTGTCACCCCAGAAATTATATTAGAACCTTTTTTATTGCCATCACTGATAGTCCTAACAAATGAATCTAATTTCTTGTCTTCACTTGCATGAAGGCTTGGGAAATTTTTGCATGTATGTAGTTCAGTTTTTGAGTTGCCATTACATGAACTAGAGTCATGTTTTCCCCCTGTGTGTTCTTGATATCTGGGCAAGTCCAGCTGTTAAGCAGACATAGCTTAGCCTGGTTCTGTGTTAATTATCCAATCTGCTGTAATTTTTATTTCCATTTTTGAGAATGTGTTCCTCTAGTGTAAACCCTGCCTGTATTCGTATAGGACTTCCAAGAGTCACACTTCCAAAAAATCAGAGAACTTAGCAAAAAATAGTACAAGAATCTATTGTATATATTAATATGCTCAACAAATACAATTTCATATTTTTGTATCTTGTAAGTTGAGATAATTTCCTGAGTAGGTATTGCCTCATTCATTGGACCTTGGGTAACCTTCCCTCTTAATTAACTTTGGGAAAGCATGTAAGTATAAGCCTACAGATTAATTTTTATTTCTGTGTGTACTTTGCTGTCCGCCAGAAGAAACATTTAATTTCCTGGTGACGGGAAGTCCTCTGTGAGGAAAGAATCCCATTCTTTCTGCTGCTATTATGAGGTCCGATACTTAGTGCTTTCTCAATAATGTACAAACAAAGGATCTCTGTGAATTTGAATGAAATAAATACATACAGGAAATATTGTTGATCACCAGCCTGTATTCTTAACACAAATATAGCAATCTAGACTGAAATGCAAATAGTACTGCTAGAATTTTTTAAAATACTGTTTTGAATGGCCATAAATGTCTTTTATACTTCCAAAATAGATAAACCATCTCAAACACATGCTCAAGTTTAAATGTTTCATAGCTTCCAATGAGCAAATTGCTCTTTGTCAGTGAGTGTCTCTTGACTTCTGGCAAACAGTGTAATACTGGAGGCTGGCTCTGTGTCAGCTTCAGCTGATGGAATCTGCAGTAGCTTCCTATAGATAGTAGTCAGTAAAACCTCTGTAACATAAACCATTGCCTAATAAAAAGTAAAACCCCTTCCTGCCCCTGCCAACTATGACAATTTAGTGATTTGAGCCAGCTCTAAGCTTTGCCTTTTGCTCTAAAGAAAGGTTGATGTATCATCCTGTTAGCTTCATTTTTTTGAGGCTCTGAGATCTTGTCTCACTGCTTGGACCCTGCTTGTCTGCTTGGTTGTCACTTGGATGACTTCTGAATAATTGTTTAGGCCAATACCTTCTATGGAAACACAAAATTTTCCAGAGTTTTAAGTAGAATGTTAAGCATTTCAGTATAAGGTTGCACCTTTTGTATTAACATGTCTTTCATCTACAGATAAATCTGATTTCTATCAAAGACAGTGGAAAAACTATGATCACTCTCAGAGAAAAATGTGTTTGTTTGTTTGTTTTCCCCCAAGTTATGTTTTTTGTTTGTTTGTTTTTTACATTGTAAAAAAAGCGAAATCTGCCTTAAAAAAAAAAAATCATAATGCCTTTACAGTTTCTGGTCCATCACCTTCCTTATCCTCTATGCAAGGAGATCTAGGTGAAAGTGGCAGGAGGTCACATCCAGACTTCTTGCTGGTTTATACAGAAGTTTATCCACTAGAAATGATTAATTCAAAGAAAACATAAAACTAGCTATATTACACTTTTATTAGCATAACTGCAGTCCTCTTGGAGATAGTCTCTGAGTGTTACATCTTAATTCTCACCTGTTTTACACAGATCTTTCTCTTTGAAGGATTTTCCCTTTTTATCCCCCTGTGCCTAAACATGGATGAGTGAGGACTGCTTAGTTTTTCATCTTGGGCCTGAATATAGAAGTATTTTTCACTTATTGCTTTTCTTGAGGGAAGTAGAAAAGAAAGAGTGCCTTATTTGGAGTAATCTTAAGAAACTAGACTAATTGTTGAGCAGCAGACATATTGGGTTGATCTCTACAAATATCAGTGGGATCTTGTCTTGGACTCAAAAAAGGGACTCAGTGCCACAAGGAATAGACATTAGCAGAATTCAGAGGAAAATATATGAGATTGCTTACTCCTGATGGCAGAAGGTCCATGCAATAATTAAAATGATGTATTTGTACCTAGTCAGATCTTGAGTATAACTACCTTTTTTATATGTCAAGAGTGTGTCTTGACTTATTTAGCATCTATAGATAATGTCTACTCTTGCACTTTGCTGCTGTTGTTTTTTTTTTAAAAAAAAAAAAAAGAAAAGAAAAATTGTAGGTTCAAAATTATCAAATTGTTACTTTATTTATGCTTTATCATTGACCATCTGGTTCATCTGCTTCATAACTGTCTGACATGAATGGAATTGTTTTGCAATAATTCATGTTTAGTGTAATCTAATTATTATTATTATTAGTTGATATTTGGACTTCCCTTATGCATGTACAGTTTAGAGTTGGCTATTAATTGTTTTTGTTGGTCTTGTGAGAATGGAATAACTTCTTCCCTCCATGAAATTACTTATCAATCATAATGTCTACTTCAGGATATTTTGCCCTCACTGAAGTCAGTGACAAAACCCAACAAAATTTCCACCTATGTGTCAATATATTAAGCATATTCAAATAGGTAATGATTCCATAATGCTTACCTGGATCATTGTGTATCGGGACTGAAATACTAGGGGCAAACACTGAATTCTTACTGGTCTCCCAGTTGGTTTTGGTTTTTTTGTTGGTTGGTTTGGGGGTTTTTTGTTTGCATGTGGTTTCTTTTATTTTTTTTTTTTAAACAACCAACCAACCAAAACACAAAACAAACAGAAAATCAGTCAAAACAAAACACAAGGCAAGTCTAGTATGTGTTTAGAAATCTTGGTAACATAGAGCGAAGAACCTGCATGGAGACATTAAGTGATCAGTTTTTTCAGTATTTTAAGATGATCATTGATTGTGGGTTAGATGTTTGTTACTTTAGTCCAAAGCTGAGATTGCTTTTCTTGGCATTGCTCCCATGTATGACCTGGTTTTCCATAGGTCTGAAAGATAAGCTGTCTGTAGCAAGCTAGGGCGTTTTAGACATGTAACCATCGTGAACAGAATTTTCCTCGTGACGAAAAGTCTGCCTGCTATAAGAAAATTGGAACGAGGTGCTGAGCATTGTAGAAACACCTGCAAAAAGAAAACCCATCATAACAAACTAGCTCTCATCTCATAGAAAACATAACCTAGATGGGTAGGATGAAAAGTTGGGGAAAAAAAATGTTAACAGATGTGCTATTAAATGTTCTGATCTACAACAGTTGTGTGATAATTACATATTTTTATTTAGAAATATTTAGAAATCAATTAAAGATCAAAGGAAAACAAAGGTGAAATGTGTGGGGAATTTGTTTTTATATTGATTGGTTTGTTTTTCTTGGAAGACCTTCATTGTCCCTTTGCTCACCTTTGAAAAAGCAGTTCCATCAACTGCATTCTGGTGGTTCTACCCTGAAGTTTTAAATTGTTTGTTAGACAAAGCCAAAATTATTCTTTTAAAGAAAAGTCTGTTTTGCTTCCTACATTTTGAGGGCTACAGAGATGCCTGAATATCTTATTTTTTCAATTTGATACTCCTACAAATACAGTTTCACCACTGTTTTGCCTGGATTATGGCATCTACTGGGAAAGATAAAATGCCTACAATTAAGCCACAGTTATCATGGTATGATAAAAATACAGACTTCTGTCTGAGATGGAAACAGATACAAACAAATGGAAGGAAAATAAATACACAGGACACTTGCAATTTACGAAATAGTGAGTTAGATTTGTGTGTGTGATACTTGCAGTAGCTTTGACCCTCCAGAGGTCATGTTTCTGGGATAAAATATTAATACATAACACTTTTAAGAGAATGTACAGTAGTAAATAATTTAATTTGGAAAGTGCTCTTATTTCTCATGTGCTATGATAAAAGCCTAACATACACAGGCAATCACTGTGGGTAGAAAACTTTAATATTCTCTGTTTAGCTTTTTCTGTATTAGCTTAGGTTTTTGAATGACAGGAAAGCAGTTCAGATCTCTGTTTTATTGCCTGTTCTCTTGAATTTAAAGCAGTAATGCCAGAGGTATACTGAAGCTTATTATGTACAACATCTTGTTCTTCTGCAGTGAGTTAGGCAGACGTTAACAAAAGCTAGTATGATTGTAACTTTATTGAACTTTGTGAAGTAGGTTGAAATCCTTGAAAATTCATCTTGTGGTAAAACTAATGTTGCAATATATTGAACTGAGAGAACTTATTGAACTCAGTGTTGCAGTTGTTAAACACTGATTAATTACTATGGTAATTAGCAGATCATCAGTTCTCTCTGTCTTCAGTTAAAACTGGCAAACCAAACTATCCAGATACCTGTACAACAAGGGACAGAGTCAGAAAACCAGATTGGATTCATACATGAGCTTTCTAAGTTTGGACAACTTTGATATGAAAGAGAGAACTGAGTTTTCATTTCTCCATAGTAAGTAATTATTGTTGTTAGAGTGGATTTGAAGCACAGTCAATGTATTTTGTAAAGCACTCTGTGGTAAATAATGTTACTTCGTGTAAGTAACAAGGCACAGATGGAAATATTCACACCACTTACAGGCATATAAT
Organism: Columba livia; assembly: GCF_036013475.1. Classification (NCBI taxonomy): domain Eukaryota; kingdom Metazoa; phylum Chordata; class Aves; order Columbiformes; family Columbidae; genus Columba; species Columba livia. The sequence continues at coordinate 26,302,352 of NC_088608.1, forward strand.
CTAAGTGTGTAAATCAAGCAGCTAATCTGTCTAGGCTTCTAATATAGTCAATACATGGAAAGAAGGGAATTGTAAATATACCAACAGAGGGTCCAGCTCTCGAATCTCTGGCGTACAGTAGCTATGTCTGTACCAATGAATAATGACTTACCTGTCACATCTTAGCTGCCACTCTACAAGACGGATCTGTCTGGCTTTATTCACAGGAAAGCTCCATTGAAATCAGTCAAACTACAATTTCTGTGTAGCGTCATTTCCTCCATTTCTTTGCTGGGATGGTGTAGGTCTTGTCTTGCTAACTAGTCCTTTCATTTAAAACAAGAATGGTCTATGCTTCTACACATATTGTAAAATACAGATTCGTATTCTGCTTCTGTCAAGATAGGAGCTGTCACACTCACAGAAGAATTTGTGGGGCTGGTGCAAGAGGGACATAGCAGAATTTATGCTTTGATGGATATTTTGTCTCTTTGTTTAGGTTGTTTGGGAATTTTCCTTGTTATTTTTTAATTTCATGAGAGATGGTAGTAGATGTGGTGATTAGAGTCACTGAGATTTCAGTTCTTATCTTTAATCTACCTAAAGTCACCATTTTCAAACATCTTCCCTCAAAATAACATGCCTTTTTGTTTTCATTTTTTATTCTCTGTTTTCAAAGAAAGCCACAGCAGTGTGTGCTGGGAAGCAGACAGATGAAAATTCTGTGTTTGTTAGTGTGGCTGACAGCAGATCTTCCCTGTCTTTCAAATGCAACACTGTTTTCAAATCTGATACAGTTCATAACAGTGCTCTTATGCCAGTTTTTCTACAATAGCACTGTGGTTTGGTACTAGTATAGGCTATATTAGCAATATTAGTAAATCTAGTCTTTCATTATAGGCCTTGCTTCTGGTATGGAAAGCGGTAAAAGTTTCTGAAATGTGTCATAAAGAAACTTTTTTTCTTCGTGTAATATACTTTTCCTTTCCTTCGAAGACTTGCTGGTGCTTATAGACCAACATAACATTTTATTTTTTTATACTGGCTGATGAAAGCTTAATGAGACAAAAGCTGGAAATGACTGGGGAGTGGTTTCAGTCTGTAGGTTACAGGCAAATAGAGGGTGGAGTCAAACTTGAAAAAATAACTGTAGCAAATCAAGTTAGTGGGTCTGACAGTATTTTCTGTTTTCTTTGTGAAACCTCTGTAGCTGAAATCTGAGTGTGGAATTGCATTAACAGGACCAACATCAATTGCAATTGTTTCTCTAATTAATAAACAAATCTGTTTCTCTGTGCAAAAGTTTAATGGTAATAGCTTTCTCAGCTAAAATGTCTTACTATAGAATCCTAATTCAATTGTTTCTTCCCTGTTTCTTTTACCACTGTATCTAATATTGCTATTGTAATTCAGGTGTATTAGACCACCAACGATGAGTACTTAGCTTTATTCTGTGTCTGCAACCGGAATGGTTCATCTTGTGTTGGGCAAGGAAAAAATGGCTGTTATTGTTTCAGTGGGTTGTATCAGGGCTGTTATCATACCAGTAAATATTTAATAAAAGGGTAGAGCATTTTTTCCTTGTCCTTTCAGCAGAGAGGGTCAGCTACTTGTCTTTACAGCTGATATCTAATAGAAGGTATATCCATGCAGTATTCTTAATTCCCTATTGTCATTCCTCTTAGACTCTGTATCAGCAACCAGGAGAGCATTTTGGATATCAGGATTATGCAAAATCAAATCGCCCAGTTTCTATTAGCTGACAAATTCCGGGTAGTGTCCTGCTATAACTCCTGCTGTGCTCCAGTTCCTGGTTGTAGTATGTTACCCCAAGAAATTATGTCAAGGAAAGTGAAAATTGGTTTTTAAAAAAGATCATATATGCTGTTTACAAGACTTAAGAGCAACTCTGTTATCCATTATAGAATTTCAAATGTTGTAGGAGAGAAGGCTGAGTAATGTTGAAAAGGAAGAATAGACAGCTTTGAATGTGGTTTGTACATTTGCAAAAGGGGGAATTTCAACTCTGAGATCAGGGTTAGTGATAAAACTACAGACTCAACATGTATAAAGAATTGAGGTACAGAACTGGTGTTCTGTCTTACCAATCGACTGTAAAACTTGCAGTGAAGCTTGATTTTGCATAATCCTGATATCCTGGAAACAGAGCATTTGGAATTCTTTCTTAAGAACCACCTGACTTGGTTTTGAATTTTTTCCTGCTTCTCGTCAAGTGCATGAAGACCAGAAACAACATATGTTTTTTAAAAAAGTAAGCAGAAGGAGAAAGCTGATTTTTAAATTATTATGATGATTTATTTGGAAGATTTCTTCATTGGAAAAACCCAAAGCATTGGGGAATATGGAATATGGATGCAAGAAATGCACCTGCTGGTTTACAGCACAGGATGTTCTTTTTGAAATGGTTTCTTTCAGGGGGAGTTGTATCTCAGCTTTATTTTAGTATAGAGAACCCATATCAGTAGCTTTAACTATCTTTGAGAAGAATTTCAGAGATATTCAGTATTTGTTGGAATACTAAATATGTTCGGTATTATTGCTTTCCTTTTGTATGGATAATTCATTTTGAATGACATCGTGGAGTCTGCTTTTTCCCTATTATTGTGCCAAGTTGATAGACTCCACAGTGCAAATAAAACTGGAACTTTGAAGGTCAAATATATTTTAAAATGTGTTCTTCAAGAATATTTCTTGTTTTAGAAGATGACAAATAATGCACAGAGAGGAATGTAATCTCTTAGACAGAAATGTAATATTCTCTTTGGGGAACTGTAATTTGCTGAAGTTCATGAGAGTCAAACACAATATGTAAATGTCACTCAATACTGAAAAAAAAAAAAGGGAAATGTATTTGAGAATATGTTATTACGATTCTGTGTGCTTTCAAAAATTATGTTTGTCAAGGCTTGTAGAATCGTTGGAATATAGTTGAAGCCAGGCTTCTGTTAGTTGTCTGTGATTGGCATATACCCTCAGTGTTCTCAGTGAGTGTTAAAGCCACCATAAATGTCTTTCTAAGTAGAAAATATGTGAATTTTTGATATAGGAAGCAAGCGTAGCATCAGAAAAAATTCTCTTGGATATTTTGTACGTAATAATAACATCAGATAATTTTATTTTTTTCCTTCATGGTTATTTTTCAGGGAGAAAATAGTCTGAAGACAGGATCCTCCTCTACTTCTCCAAGAAAATAAATCAAAACTTTGTGAAAAAAATTCATAAACGCCCTTGTACATGGAAACTCAATTTCTGACCTCCTACCTGGATTGCTCCCAAATAGGGCAGAGTGTCTTGGAGACAGGAAAGGTAATTAACATTTTTGAGAAGACTGTATGCTCCAATGAAAAACGCTTTGCTTTGCTGAGGTTCCTGACAGGGCTGTATCCTTTTCTGTCCCCGCCACCCTTATTCATTACCCCAAGGGAACATTTATCTGGAAGAAGTAAATGTAATGCTTTGGAAAGGTTTCTGTATTCCTGACCAGACATTTAAAAACAGGGCTTGTTAGAAGCTTTCCAGCTCATTGAACAAATTGAATTAACTCATTTAGTCCTCAGGCCTGGGGATGGCAAAATTCGATTCTGTGGAGGTGGCAGCCTGGTCAATCTTCAGCCTTCCCTTCTGTGTGCTTCCACTTCTTCCCTTCTTCATGCCCAGCCCTTTTGGAGGGCAACCTGACAGCCGCATGGTCTTTCACCTCCAGCTTCTCACACGGCCTCTGCTTTTATGGTGATTTTTGCTGTCCCATTTGAGGCCTTAGGAAACTGCCTTCTTTGCCAACTGTTAAAACTGATGCATGGGGTCAGCCCTGTTTGGAAAAAAATTCTCCTGCTAGAAAAGAATTATTTGAGATACAATGTGTGCTGGGAGAATATTTGTCAAAAGGTGAAGCTGAATACCCAACTTTCATGTAAATCTGCTTGATACCACTTGTTAATTAAATATTACTATTGAGAAGTAGTCAAATGAAACAAACAAAAGAAATTACTTTTATCTGCTGTATGTCTGCATGCTTGTGCATTTTAAATATATATTTTAACCAAAGATTTAAAATAAATGTAGATAGCTGTGGCCTAGACAAAAGCTGACCCAGCCAAAAGCATTCTGTAGTTTGTCACAAGATGGTGACATCATCCACAACATAAAAATACATCCCTGCCAAAATTTTTCAAAACACAACAGCTGCAAGTTCTCTTTTAGATGAGAAAGTTATTGAAATAATATTTTAAGGACATTTATAGCTAGGAGAGCTTCTGTCATAAATGCTTTGATAAATATTTAGAATAGAGAATGAAACAAATTGCTCTGTTAAATTATTTGTTGGTTAAAAGGTACAACAAATAACTAAGATGCTTTTAGCTAAATTATTTTACAAATCTATCTTTCTTTAATTTGAGAACAAATAGAGATTGCATCCTGGTGGGAATTCAACTCTTATTGCAAAGATGGGGACTAACATTTCCTTTTAGGAGCACAGTAACTGTGATGTCCAAGACTTAGTACTTGATAATAAGGAATATTACCACTGTAATAGCACTGTGGAGAAGGCATAGGAGAAGGTATGACCCCCAAAGTGACAGTGGCTACAGTAAGATCCCACACCAGAGCAGTGGAGTAAGAATTGAGGAGCAGCAGAAGAAAAGGAACCATTTTTAATTGGCAGTTAATTAAATTGATTGGAATTATCCAACTGTTTTGTTGCCCATGGCAATATGCCCTTCTTTCTTCCTCAGCATCCAGAACTGTTGCTTCAGACATCTTAGAGGTTACACTTCTGACCTGTCTCTGTTTTTGGGTTTCAGATCATGAATTTGTTGAAGCTTTCTCTGAACCTTTGTTATGTTGTCCCCTTTTAGCCTTCCCCTTTCCCCTTGAAGAGTCCTTATAAGGCAGCCATTCCATCCACTTGATATTTTCAGTTGCCCTTCAGTTGCCTTTTCTAAGTTGATTCTGTCCTTTTCAGAGGCATCCATCCTTTCCAAGGTGACCAGACCATTCAGCACTCAGGATGAGGATAGAGCAAGATTTTACACAGTCACAAAATGAAGCACTTTGTCTTGTTTTTCATACCCTTCCTGAATGACGCCTGATGATCTGTTGGCATTTTTGGCCGACACTGCCTGTTTGAGTCACTGATTTCAGAGAACAACCAGTTGATGATTCCAGTATCCTTCTCTCAAGCTTTAACTGCCAGTCCTAGTTTCAGTGTCATGTTGGCATGGTTTAGATTGTCCCCACCTTCCCCTCCTTGCAGTGTGTTCTCTTACCCTTATCTACATGGAAGTTCTGCCATGATCTTCCCTGCTTACAGACCTTGGTGACTTGAGTTACTTGCTAGGGCATGTTATTTGATTACCTGAAAGAGCACAATACCATTCACAGACTGTTAGATGAATTGCTCTCTCACTTCTCCAGGTCATTGATCGAGATGAATAAAACTGCCTTCTCCTGCCCTCTCACTCATGCATGCTCCTGACCCTTCTCCATCCCGAGAATTGTCCTTTAGTCTGTATACTTTGCTTGATGTTTTTGAAGAAGACCATAGAAGAGGACTCCAGGCCTGTGACTGCTTGATTTCTTTAATAACATAATCACATGAAGCAAGATCAAGGCAAATTAAAGATACATTATTGTATCCACTTCTAGAGCTACAATTTAATGTATTACACATTTACTATTTAATCAATACAGCTAAGAATGTTTCTAATATTTATGAGAAGAGGCAGCACATAGACATGGTTAAAGAAGCAAAAACCCTGGAGACATAATATTTGAAGTTGAAGTACATAATTTATGCATTTCTAGAAGTATTTCTGACAAAAATGGAATATGTCTGTCAGAGGATATCTTTAGAGGTTTGGTTTTTTTCCTCCCATTAGAATTAAACAGAAATACTGATGGCATGGTATGTGGAATATAATTACCTGTCATACGTGGAGCATACCTCAGTCAAGTAAAAGCTTTATGGTGATAGACAGTAATTAATAAAGGCCGAGAACAGTTCCTTTTATATAACTTTTTCATTTAGACACTTCAGTTGAATCACAGTAAACTGTAGTTTATAATATATGTCGTATATAATGTGGGTGTCATCTGTCATATGAACAGTGTACACATAAGGAAAGAGATGAAAAGTTAGCCTGTTCAAGCTAAAAGAGGTTTGGCCATTGAGTGGAACAACTGCCTCCATTGTAGTGTTTGCAGAGAATGCTATCACACTGTCCCTGATGCTGAGGGATGGCAGCCAAGCCATAGAGATTGCTCTGAGGACAGTGATGTCTTTTGGCTTGTCCTATTGCTGGTTTAGGTGAAGTAATATTCTAGCCGACAAGGAAAATACCCATGTTTACTTAGGGAATATATTTTCAGCTCCATCTTATTTGCTAGTGTTTCTATGTAGGCAGCACTCAGAATTATCTATTATTTGACTTTAAAGTTATCCAATTTATGAACTTGTCACTTGAGAATGAAAATTTGAAAAATGTGAAGCTATTAGGACAAAATAATATTCAGCAAATTTTAAATCCCTTCTGTTATTGTAAAATAGCTATAGGTTCTACTGGTAGAAGACCTAAACTCTTCAAATACTTGCTTTTGTATTTCCAGGTAAGCAGTCTTGTTTAGAAAGGAAAGGATTGTTGCAAGAAAATTGGACTTGTACTTTGCCACAGCCACAAACTACACAGGTATCAGAATTACTTTATTTGTGAGTTTTGTCAACAGGGGTTAATCTTCAGAAGGATTCCAAGTTATTATAGTGTGTAAACAGATGCTTACTTCCAAACAGGTTCCTATAGACAGCAGCTACTTGAGTTTTCTTCTCTGCTATTTTGACTTTGTAATTGTCTGGCTTGCTGTTGTTTCATCTTTTTCTGAGTATTCGCATGTTTCCAGTATATGCTACATTGGAGCAAGAGCTTACAAGGACAGAAAGCTTTTGCTATACTTGTAATAGGGCAGAACTTATTATAGAATATAGTGGGTTTACTCATTAAGGCAAATTGGCTCTCATTCTCTATCTCATTTTCAGATATTTATAAGTTCTCAGGACACTTTTTGCCAAAAGGCAAATAAATATAGCATGACCATTTGTACAGATTTTTTTCAATATTTGACTGAAGTACTCTGCTGGATGATCTGGTAGCTTTCTCACTTGTTATGAATTTTCCTAGTTCAAGGACTTGTTAGATATTAGTGGCATAGTTCCAGTGTAATCAGTAGTAGTATAATGATGCATATCAGCTGGGGAATGGATCTCATGTCATGAATTCAACTACTTGCACTCAGATGTTCAAAGTAACCTACAAAAGAACTCTTAAAGCCAATGTTCTCTTTTTTTTTTTTTTTCCCCCCCCCTCCCTTTTTCTCTCTTTTAATTCCTTCTGAGGAAGGCAAGTTAAATATATGAAAACAAGTAGTCAGGAAGATTTACATAATATTATAAAAATTTGTTTAGAATAAATAAAACCCACAATGTTTCAGAAGAAATGGCCAAAATATATACATGATCTAGGTCTATTCACACCTTTTTTTTTTTTTCTGATGCTAATTCTGAAAATTGTGCTGCAAATTCTGTGTTACAGCATCTGCAGCCTGTATCTATGTTGACAAAACCACAAAAAGAAAAATACGATTATGCAAGATATTTTTTTAAATTCATGTGGAATTTTAAGCATTACTGTGCAGTATAATTGAGATTAAGTTGTCAGTTATTTGCCACAATTTATAATAGAATAATGTAAGAATTGACTTATGTACACACAAAAATCTTGCACGATGTTCTAGATTACTTTAATTGCCATTTAAAAAACTGTACTGATCCTGGTGATGAGCGTAACCTGTAGGAAAAGCCGGGATGAAGAATTGTGGGTTTTTTTCCATTTTTTTATTCATCCTGATGCAGTGATGTGTACATTAAAATCATCTACTAGTAAAACATACTTAAAACCACCTTTCAGATCTCCACGTTTCTCAAAGACTGTTTATTGAAATGATTCTCTGTGGTCCAAATAATTAACAGTAATTGCATCCCTCAAACAAAACCATGTCTTTATCACTGAGTAGGTGGTAAGACCCAAGAGTGAATCCTTTAAAAGAATTGCCTCTCTATGGAAAGACATGAAAGAAAGCAACAAACAGTCCTTATCATTTTGAAAATAAAACCTGAGAAAGTTGAGAGGTACGTTCAGTACTCTTTGCGAAAGATGTTCTGTTCTCTGGCAATTTTAGTTATCATATTGTGTAGAATAACCAGATGTTTTTTCTAGATATTGGCATTAAATTAAAAACAAAAACAAAAAAGGAAGAGAGTTTTGGCTTCCAACTTCTCAATAAATCTAGCAAGCGAATAAAAGCCAAGTATTGTGTTCAGTTGTTTGTTTCTACACAAATGCTATTCTCTTCCTTAATTTGATTTGGTAATGTATTTAGTTTTAAGGGATTTTTTTTTTTTTTTATTAACGTTGATGCTATTGTGCTGAGTGAAATCATAAGCTTGTCCAGATGAGCTATGTTGAGAATGATGAACTGTTTCTTTGTGCTAATACTGAGGAGATATTGAATAAAAGAGTACAAACCTGAAATCCTGAAATTTAGGAGAACGCTTGTTTCCTGGTTTTTCTAGCTATTGTACTCTTCAATATACAGGCTCTGTGCCTTAATTAATCTTTGTATTACGGAAATTATGTGCCGAAATATTGCTTATGGAAGTGTTATGTGACCTCTGAACACTGAGTGCTAGTGTTGTTAAGGTATGAAGCCTAAAAATATGGTAAATGAAAATGCATTTGAATGACAGGACCATTATTAAAGTTGGAGGAATTAATTAAAGTAAGGTGCTAAAAACTTGTCAGTATATGAATGTCCTGCAGAAGCAACCAAAATTCAGCAACCCAAACCAAGCCTAAGTTAGGTTCACTTAAAAACAAAAATTCTTTTCCTAGTGGAACAAAGCAATAAAAGAATAATTACTCCATGTGATTCTTCATCTTGTCATGTCTTTTCTTAAATATAAAAATTTCCAGTTGTATATTTTCTCTGTAGTACTCTTCCTCTTCTTACTTTATCTGATGCTGTCTCAGGTGTTTGTTTGGCGGATTTTTTGGGGGTTCATGTGTGTGTTTGGATTTTTTTTTGTACACTGCCTTCATATTCCTCACAGATGTGTCTTTGAATTTTTTCATGCTTTCTTCAAATGATCCTTTAAATACACAAAGGTTCTAAAAGGCTTTCTGTACTAATCTCCTGCAGGGAAAGCAGAAGAAAGCTGTTTTTAAAAAAGAACCAAAATCAACAGGAAACTCCCCACCACTACTGACAAACAAAACCCCCACAAACCCCCTAAACAGAAAACCAGCTTTTGCATCTTTGAGAACCACCAGAAAACAGCATACAAATGCTGTTTAAAACTGCAATTCTGGAGTTTTCCTCCAGGTGTACTACTACGATTGTTTTAAAGTGTGACACCTCAGTAGGATGGGTTAATACGTGGTTGGTTATATATCTTCTCCGCTGCAAAATCTGTGTGGGATCTGCTGACAGTGTAGTTGTGCCTTCTGGAAGACTGCTCTCTCTTGAGGGAAGATCAGTTTCTATCCAGTGTTCCAGGATAATGCTGACATGGAGTGTGTTGTACTCCAAACCATTGCCTGTTTCCAGAGAAATGGAGTCTGTGTATGGGCTTGGGCTGGGACTGGCTCTCCCATCAGCTCCCTACATCTCAAAGAATCAAGCTTTATTCAAATGATTATTTGGTAGGAAATGGGGGTGCTAACCAGCGGTGCAGTCTGGGGAGCTGGACAGCCTAGTCTCTAGGGTGCTTTTCTGAGCTCTAGGAAACAGATTTTCTACAAACATTTTATTGACTTCTTAACCTAGACTGAATTTTCTTTATCTCTTACTTTGCCTAGCATGTGACATAATGGCTTATGTGAAGAAAGTACTAGGATAGAGTCCAAGCTTGGCTGAAACTAAAACAAGTCAGTAATTAGTTGTACTTACATTCCCATATGGCTCTGTGCTTGCTTGCTTTGCCCTTTTTATGAGCTAAACTGATAGACAGAAATCTTTGAGTCACAGCGTGTGAAATGACAGACTCAGATGGTACTTATAAAGATACGAGCAGCAGACAATGAAAACATCCATTAACTAGCAGAGGATAAGTTCAAAAGCAACGGAAACAACACTTAATCTCTTGGGACTCTTCCCCCCCCCCAGTAATGGAATTTTGGCTTTACGTTAACTGGGTACTTCTGGAAACTATTTTCTTAATCAGATTTCACAAGTCAAATGGATCAGTCAGTAGTGATCGTATCCTGTAAGTTGAAAATTTTTTTTATGGATATATTTTTTTGTAGTCAGTGCTGAGGGAATTATATCGCTCAGCAGTTGAGAAATATTGAGATTAGGTAACATTTTGCCCATTTAAACTAGATAAATGTTAAATATCTATAACATACATGAACCCTCTTGCCAGCCAGTGAATAATATTTAGCTCTACATAAAAATAACTAAGAATTCTGGCAAACACAGCATACACTTGGTGGTTTTATCTGAAACTAAAGAGACTGTAACTGTCTGTCAGATCAGCTGCATGAAAAAATACAGCAGTCAGGTTACAAGATGAGAGCAAATTCTGATTTTATGAACTGAAAATCCTATTTAGGCTATTTCAGGCAACTTGCTTAAGATGCTTGAGACAACAAGACTGTCTCTTGTAATTGAAAATGTTACACATTTATGAAAACTAGAATAGGTAAGTTTCTCTTTCAAATTTAATCTTTCAGCATGATAATGCAGAATATACATTGCACTTGACTGATTTGGGGAATATAAGAAATCCTAAAGAACATACTGGATCACTTTGGTTATCTAAACAGAGCGAAGTATTTTTCACACATTTATGTTGAATTAAGATGGACTAAAGTGGAAATAATCTTGAAAACGTAGCTGAAAGGACTCTTTTTAATTATGTTAAAGGGTTAGATCTAAAGGTAGTAATCAAAGAGCCCATGGATGAATTAAAATTGTGTGGATAGTAAAAACAAGCAAGATGAATAAGTGACTAAATAAGTTCATTAGTGGTGGCTGGTTTAGTTATATGTTCAGTAGCAAAGGCATAACTGTCCCCAAACTGTGGAATGGGAGCAGGACCTGATATTGTGTAAGACTTACACAGTAGACAGCCTTGCTTGATAGAGAGGGGGTTTTCTTTCTTAGTAAGTGCCTGAAGTATTGTCTACTTGCTAATGATTATTTTGCATTCTGTATCATTCTCATTTTTCTATACCTGTATGTAGAAAAGCAAGATTAATAGTTGATATGAGCAAGCAAATACATCTTGTTTTGCAGGAGTAAGAGTTTCCATTTTCTTTTCTGCCAGATTTAAACAAGGTCTTCTGTGGCTGCTAAATCCTTTCATTCAACCAGTCTGTGGCACTTCGATGTGTATTTTGAAACTTCGTGGCAGAGAGATTATATGGAAGGACGTAGGATTAACATTAAGTATGTGCTTGAGTGTGTGGAACCTTTGCAAGTGGAGAAGAGCTGAAAATGATATTAATACCAGTCCTCAAGGGCTTGTGGGTTAGGGAGGGTGGTTGTTGACAGTCACAGCACAACAGAAGGGGAGGATTTGGGAGGAGAGAGGAGGAGCTGCCTTTGACATGCTGATTTTCATTTGGCAAGAGGACATCTGGAGAAGATTCTGTAGAAGCAGTTTAAATTATAAGTGTGAACAAAAGGGAAGTGAGTGAGGAGGAAAGAAATCTGGGAATCATTGATGTGGAGTTTGTAATTAATAATCCTTGAGAATAGCTAAGGTTGCCCAAGGACAGGCTCGTTATACTCTGTGCATGCTACAGAGCCTATTGCATCTTAAAATACAAATCTTCTCACTTAGATACTGATTTTGTAAGAATTGAAATAAGAATAATCTTGAAACATGGATCTGTTGTTCAAACTTAAATTTACATTACTTCTAATAAAATTATGAAAAATTGTAGAAATCCATAATTGGAAATATTTTCCCATTGGACCGCAGCTTGTCTTCAGAATTACAAGGGTGAAGAATCCAAGTTAATTCATTATGTAAAATTTCCCTGAACACACAAGGAGGACAATTATAAAACATTTCTGGTTTTAGTAAGGAAGCAACAAAGTAATTCTCTTGCAATTATGGTTGATTTTATGCACTACATTTTCCTTTTTTTTTTTTTTTTTTTTTTTAAAAAAAAGGCAATAATTCCCCATGTATAAGTTACTTTTTAAATACGAGGAATTTTTGTTACCATGATTGTTTGAGAAACCACATCTAATTCTGAGTTTCACACGCCTGGAAGTTACAGTTCACACCCAGTGATAAAAGCCATGCAGGATACTGACATAACTGGGTGTACTGGAGTTCATCTCCTGCTGACGTGTCTGCCTTTTGGATTCAGAAAACATCAGCTGTTCAGAACACTGCAGTTAATAATAAATTGAGAGAAATATCCAGCGAATTAGTTTCTTCAGAAATCCAGGCTTGTTATAAGAGCCAGGGTATCTGTTTCTGGGTAGAATTTAGCTCATCTATTTTTCACAGAATTAAGAAAAAAAGTCATATAGCTTCGCTTTCTTGCGTAAATTATTTACTGATACATGGGGTGTCATATTTTTTTCCCTGCTGACTGATTTTAACTGCTTTTTCAGTTGTTTTGTCATCTGTAATTTGCATTGTCCTCCTTTCTTTTGGGAAGGTTCACAGCCTGGTGTTAATAGCATATCTTACCTAGAGAATGGTTAATTTTTAGTTAATACAGGCCTTGCTTTAGAAACATGTTTTTCTTAGTCTGTAACTTGTTGATCTATGGTTTATCATTTCAGGTTTGGGTGTGGTGTGTGTGTTTTGTGATTTTTTTTTTTTGTGTGTGTGTATTTGTTTTGTTTTTGTTTGTTCTTGTTTTTTCTTGATGCCACTTCCCTGTACTGAAGAATGGTCTGATCAGGAACATCCATGCTTTCTTTTTAATTAACAGTATTCAAATATGCAGTGTTAAGAAATCAGTTGTAGAACTTAGACGGTGTTCTGTTCTGACTCAATATCACAGTTTACACTGAAATCAATGCAATTGATTTAATGTCTTAATGTTGGGTTTCAGAAAAGGACACAAAGTATATTCACAGAATTATCATGTGGTGGCCATCCTTTGGCATAAATGTGAGCAAATATCCAGAGTTTTCTGCTAGTATTCAAAATCTGTAGCTCTATTATGGATTGTTAATGGAATGTCTTCTGTATTCTGAGAAGTGATATCGAGCTGATGGATGTGAATCAGATGAAAAAAGTAAAATCCCCCAGAGCTCTGGCATTCAAATTCAGACCTGCATCCCAAACTCCCCCAACTGTTGAAGGTCAACTTTTGTCTCTTTTTGGTTTAATTCTTGTGTCTCCTTTGTGAGTCTGGCAGAGGAATTGAAAGGAATGTTGGCTCAGAACTGGAGGCTTATAAATAGAATTCACTCTGGCTATTTATGTCCCTTCCTAAAAGGTAGTTGTTGGTGGCTTTGTTAAACAGCTGCTTGCATGCCCCATAAAATGGATTAACTTTCTACTTCAGTGTAAAGATTAAATCAAATAACTGAACTCTGAAGTGAGATTTATCTAACTGAGAAAAATGCAATACCTGGTACTTTGGAAGAGCTATATGAGAAAAAGCTGTGGACCATTATACTGTTGTTACTTGAATGGCAGAGGGTGTGGTTACAAGGTAAAAAGCACACAAGAGAGCAACCTACTTTGTTCTTTATTAATTTTACTGATAACTAGGAAGGCCTTATAGTACCCAATGAATCCTTAAATAGAAATCCTGGTGACTCAGAAATTTCTTGGATGTTTGTGTGTACACAGTTGCCTTCAATTGTTGTTTCAGAGATTTTTCACACTGATAGTAGAACCCGTAGTTACCACCCAGGTGGCAGATGTCTGTATCTGGTGAAGTTGCTGGGTAAACTGCCCTCTTAATAGTAGTTTAGTGGCTCCTTTTGGCTGCAGTATTTATATGTACCATTCCTAGTATTTACAGAGAGCATAGTGCTAGAGTACTGAAAATGTTATTTCAAGACTTTATGGGTAGTAATTATTGTGTAAAGACTTAATGATGAAGCAGAAAGTAAACACCACCCGGCTCTTTTCCAGGATAGCTCTGACCATCCTTTGCTGCTTAGACTGCATAGGTGCCACTCTATCTGGTTTTGCATTATCCAGTATCTGAGCATACAACAGGCTGCCACCATTGCCTTCTCTGTAAAGTGCAGTTCATTATTCTTGTTGGTTTGGCAGTTACTCTTTCTGGCAGCAAAACAGTCCCACTTCTGTCTCTTAAACCTGAGGGAGTGGGATAACATGCTGGACAGATCCACCTACAACAGCAATACTCAGTCTCTGATTCTTAGTTCCTTTTTATTTTGGATCTGTTTTGAATTTCCCACTGAGATAAGTCAAATCTGGACCTGAATATCCCTGAACAGTTTGGATTGATTGCTTGTCTATGAAGAAGAGACAAAGGGTGACATGCCATAACACTTTCTTTCTGATATCCTTCTGTTTTCACATTTTTTCTTTCATTTTCTCCTACCTAATAATTTTCTTCAAATTTTTTTGAAGCACAGCATGTTTTAAGGTTTCTATAGTTTATCATTTATGAGATAGTAGCAGATCAGAAGCTTGACAACCAAAATTCATGTGGAATTTCCATTTAGATTACTTTTACACATAAAAAACTGATATGCTGTGGTAGGACAGAAATAAAACAGTACTACTGTGTGTGAAGTAACTGATGTTAATGTGATTTTTTTAAAAAATTAAACTCTTAGTTGCTTAGCGCTGTATAAAATAGCTTCTTTATTTCATCCTGAGGTTTTGTTGCTGCTGGGATAAATTTGTTCCTTTTCTGGCTCTAGCATTAGTCATTAGATTAGAACAGGATCTGTGTTAGGCAGGAGAAAAAGGAAAAATCTGCAGCTGAATTAGTCCCAGAGCTCTCGTCCTGAGAGCAAAAAGGCAAAATTTCACTTCATTGCTCATGGCGTAAAAAGGAGACAAATCTTGTCTGCAGATGTTTTTTCAGTATTCAGGGCCACACCTGTTGCAAGAGTTACACTATATATGGCTATGAAGCTCTAGCTAAGAGGGAAGAATAAAAATCAGTTCATTGGAGGAAAGAAACAGCATTCATTTTGGGCAACGGTATTTAGCTGTAGCTAAACCCATGTTTTGCAGCTGCTCTGGCATTGCTAATGGACTTGAAGAGTAATGTGCTACCCATATAGAAGAATATGTGTAGCTCGTGCCTCTTCTCATCGCAGGAATATGTTAGGTGTTCCACAGTACAATTCTTTTGTTGTGTTCATTGTGATGTGAAAAAGAGAAAAAATAGCTGGATTATTGATATAATTTTGATATTAACTATGTGGGGAGGAGCACTTTTGTCATTAAAAATAACCATAAACTCACAACAGTCTCTTGATGTTGCAGTCACTTTTCAGTTCCCCGTTGTTTACACATTAATAATGAACCAGGAGATGGTGAATCTTATTTTAAAGGCAGTTGATTGTTGGTTTCTGTTGAGAGAATTCCTGTGGAACTAGCTGTTCTCAAGGATCTGTGTGTTCAGGCTAACGGGACTGAAAATCAGAGCTGTTGACCTCTGCTCCCGGTTCTTCTGCACACTTGATGTGTGGCCTTGTCTGAGACTTAACCTCTGCATCTCAGCCTCAAATTCTTTAGAATGAGCATAAAAATTAGATTTCCTCTGGGCTATTCTGGGTATGAGTCCATCCTGAGACTGGAATGAAAAAGTACTGCTAAAATGCTGAGTGACTTGATTGAAAAATAGGCTAAATTTGCTAACACCTTGTGATTTAAAAAAGCCCCATAACATTAATAACTAAACTGAGCTCACCTGTTAATTGCCTGCAGCACGTAAAACTGCGGTAGTCAAATAGTCACTTAGGTGCTGAGCGTGACCAGGCTACATATAAGCTTGGGATAAGTGTTGCTGCTGACTCCCTCATCTTTATTGATGAGGTGGAATTCTGCAATTCCATCTGCATTGTCTGTTGCTGTTTCAAGAAGAAGATTTCTGTATAAATTTAAGGAAGTTACTTGCTTCTACTTCATTTAGGGTGATGATAATCAGGTTCAAAGTGACAGCACTGAAGGGCTGTGTGTTCCTCGTCCCTTCGTGTCCCTCAGGGCCACTTCTGAGCTTGAATTCAAAAGCATCTGTATGGTACAATGCTGTGCAACTTTGCAGTTCCCCCTTACATTGCATGCACAGAGCAGTGCTATGACACTAACTTCTATCATAAGCCAAATCAGCATAGCACTCAGCCTGGGACAACTGAAGAGGACTAGTTAGCTTTATTGCTCCTGGATTTGCTTTGGTTCTTCTGACATTAGAGCATGCCTAAGTCACGTCCAGGATACACATGTCCAAAATAGTCTCTGATTGCTTACTGTGGGCATAGTAGGCTGTCTGCACAGCACTGTCAGTCTTTGTAATTTGGTAAAACAAAACATTAAGATTAGAAGTGTAAAATCTTATTCTGGACCAGCATAAGTTTAAAAAGAAAAAAATCGTATGTATTTAAAACAAATATGTGAGAGGCAAAACACATGCAGCTAAACTTCTAGGCTAAATTCAGAACTAGTATGTCTGGGTGACTGTGATTTAAGGAGGAAATCTAGTTTTGACCTAGAGGTTTTATTTCTCTGAGCAGACATTTGAAACAGGAAGATGTGTAGAATTAGATGCAAAATGTCTGTGCTGTAGCCTGGCAAGTGGCAATACCATATGTAATCTATTATAAGATGAATGGCATGTTGAGAAATTATTCAAAGTAGCTAATTTGCAGAGCTCTAATTCTGTAACAATGTCCTGGAAAATACCAACTGAAACAGCAAGTCCTCTGTCAAAACACTATAGACATGTGTGCATGCATGTATCTACATATTTAATTGTCATGTTACCATAGCAATAATGATTGAGGCTCAAGACATGTCCTGGGACTTGGAGATCAGCTGGGATACAGAGTCAGAAGTTCAGCCAGGTGCCATCAGCTCTCACCAGCCAGGCATTAATCCCCAGGAAATGCCTTGCGCTTCAGTCTCTATTCCTTATCTGAAAGTTCTCTTGCTAAGATTTCAACCATGTCTTAAGATCTTGTTAGTAATTAATTTTCCATAGCAACTAATGGCTTGCAATAGAATACAGTATTTCCCCCCCATGTCTTTAGTGCTTAATGAGCTTCCAGGTGTACATGATTTGTGAAGTTGAGGGGCTGTGTTAACTCCAAAGAGCTTGGGTCCACGCTGGGTTTTTCAGTAGCATTTTTGCACCATCAGGCAGTGAGCTTGTTAGGAGTACAGCTGATTTTCATGATAAATGTCTTCTCTATCTCCCTTCAAATTCTGTTGTTCCTGTGTTTGTAGCATTTCAGTGCAAGAGCTGTTAGCTGTTACACTGAATGCATTAGGAGGAACAGGATTTTGGATGCCTCTTTTAGTATTCACATTCCAAACTTTTATGTGGAATACTGGGAGTGGGTTAATAGGGAAATCACAGGAAATGTTAGAGGAAGGTGCATCCGGGGAGTGTATTTGCCCATCCCTTTTAGGAAGTGACAATCTGGTTCTCTGTCATGTCAGTCAGCTTAAATCCACTTGATGCGGCCAGTTTCCTCCAATTCATCGTTGTGTAAGTAGAACACTGATAGGCGTTCCTTTTCTAAGTTTCAAAGTCCCCTTCTAGGAAAAAAAAAAAAAAGCTATAATTCCACCATTTCCTGCAATTGTTGTACCTTAAGCTGAAGAAGATATGTGTATAGCTGGGAAAAGGCAGGATCCTGGAACTCGTAATTGCTTTTGTTACCTGATTCGTTGCCAGAGGGAGGGGGGATATGATAAGCTGTGACATCTTCATTGATAATGGAATTTTACAACAGCATATGAAACTGGACAGCCAACTAAGCAACAAGAATTTAAATATATCTAACCATTCATGGAAGTTTAGAAACCAGAATCCTACTGCCATTCTCCTGCAAACCCATTTTGTAACTTTCACTTTGACAGCTGCACAGTAAGATTTAAATTTACTCTAGCTGTCATCTTGTCAAGTTGGATATCTGATGCCCAGCCATTCCTTAGCCCAGTTCTGCTTAGCAGCTTGAAAACACTGCTGAACTGCTAGGCAGTTGGTAGCCTGTGTGTTTGTCCAAAATATATACTGTAAGAGTAATATCTGCTATCATATTGCATGGAATAAAACACAACTTAAATCCTTTCAGCTGCATATCATTAAACATAGGGGAAAAAAAAAAGTTGTTCTGTTTTACTATGGAGAATGTATGTCCAGGTAACTAAACTGTTAGCATGATGTACAGTTTAGAATTGAATATGCATGTTTTTAGGGCTTAGGGATATTTGGTAGTGTAAATTTAATGTAAAGAGATAAACCCAGTTTCTGGATTGCAGTAACCCAGAGTTCACAGATCAGAGTTTTTGCAAAAACCACAAGAGATCTAGGCTCGGAAGTAGCTCAGAAACAAAGAGAAAAATCCACCCTCCTATCTGTGCAGACAGGGAAAAATCAGGCCTGACTTAGAGTTCCAGAGAGAAGAGGCCTTTCCAAGCCAGACATCTAAAATATCTCAAGCCTAGTCTCTGTAAATGGTCAGAAGTTTGATTTTTTTTTTTATCTAAAATTTGAAGTGGAGTCTATGTAAAGAAATAGCACAAGGCTGATATTTCTTACTGGCTTCTTAGAAGGGATTAAGTACAAGCATTTTCATGTGGTTGAATGCCAGTGCCCTTGGAAATGGGTTAAACTAAGCCATGAAAGGACGCATTTACCTCTCAGTAAGTGACCTTGTGGGAAGTTAGTAGAGATTTTGGATTTCCCTGGCTAGACAAGCCCCTATGTGAAATTGTTATGCTGTGCTGGAATCAAGGTACAGTTCTTGTAAGGTTTTGCAAGTTGTCAGGTCCATGAAATTGTTCCTGTTGTTTTTCCATCCAATGTCTTTGAAATAGTCGAATCAGCGCTAATGCGCAGTGGCAGCATGCCAGGTTTCCACCTTCAGATCTCAGCTGAAATTAGGGAGGGTGGTGAAATGTTGAATGTAGCCGAAGCTGCCAGATTAAAAATAAGTAAAATAATTCTACCTTTTGCTATGAATTTAGGTATTACTCTTAACAGTAATCATTATTATATCCTAGCTAGTTTGTTTACTTAGTTGTGGTTTTTGTTTTGTTTTGATTTTTTCAATTGCCCTTCATAAAGCTTAGAGGTAAAGAAGAAAAATTACTTTGGAGATATTTGGCATTTTCCTCACTTAATTTTCCTTTAGAAAGCATAACAGTTTTTGTGCTTCCTGTAATCAACTTTTTTTTTTTTTTTTTTTTAATAAATGCCTGGCTACTGATTTTTTGATATTTGTTTTGTAGTTCAAAACTGTGGTTTATCTGTGGAAAAAGAATTTGTTACTTTGAGAAATATGAAGGGAAAAATCCTCTGTTCTTATCTAGATAAGCCAGTAGGGAGCAGTATCTTTCTTGGCATTAATTTTTATATTCTCAGTATTTGCTGGCTGCACCATAACTCACTTTGTCAGCCTGTGAACACTTGGAAGCAGATATCCTCATAAACAAATTGCCAGTATGAGAAGCGGATTCCATATTGGCACATCAGCAGAACAGATGGGGATTCAAAACAAAACAATTTTTTGGAACAGTTGACATGGCATTACTTTTTATTAATAAGTTTACTCCCTACCTTGCTATCTGGAGGAATTGGTAATTTTATTACTTTAGCTGTGAAGTGTGTAGTTAGGTAAAATCCAGCATGTAGATCATCTAAAGCAGTCCCTTGATTAAAATAGTCACTCATAGGTGTAAATACCTTCATGAAAGAAGCATAAATGAAAAGCAGCTGCTGTTAGCTTCTGTGAAATCTGAGGCAGGTTTCCCTATTTATAGATTTAATCCCAGTAGAAATAGGACAGTGGGGATAAGAAATCAGTTTGGAAGCAGAATTTGCAGACAAAATAAGTTCATATTTTGACTTAAGATTGGTTTTCTTCTTTGACTAGGTTCATTCCCTCATCAGTATTAAAAAAATGAAAGTTTGAAATTAACTTATTACTTTAATAGGTAACAATACCATAAAAAACTCATTAGTAATAATTAAAGAAACCTCACTCCCTGTTTACTTACTTTTCATATCTGACACCACTTTTCTATATGCTGCCATACCTTTTTCAATGCTAGGTAATTTTAACTACTTCATTTTGACACTTTTGAAGATGTATCATGTTGTAGCACATTAGTTGAGAGAGTACTTATTTTTGCTGGAAAAAAATAGTGCGTAATAAAACCAAATGAGGAAAATGCAGTAACTGAAGAACCTTTAATTCATTTTTATATGGAAAATAACTATTTTTCTGGATTGAAACAGTTGGGTTTGAGGTATGAAATTATTTTTACTAGTTTTGGGTTCAAATTTAGGTATTTAGATAGTACATATTTAGTTTGCATTTATATACTGGGCTTTACTGATGAGCACAGAAAGGATTCCCCTCTGTCTTCTCTAGATGTGTGGTACTTCACTAGTACTCCTGCGTCCATTGTCTCTTCCTATGTATTCTTCTGTTTGCTCCTTTATTTACCTCTTACTCTCTTTTCTTTATTGACTACTCTCCTATATATGTCTTGGCTTTTGCCTCCATTTGCTTATTTATTTTCTCTCTTATCTGTTTTTGTATTTCTGTTTTTCCTTTGCCAGTAATCTTTTTTTGCCTGTCATTTTTTTCCACCTCTCCAGACAATGCTACACCTCCTGTTGCCTTATTTTCATGACAACTTTCAAATTATATTCCTTATGTGAAGAAGTCACAGTAGGGAGCAAAGGCAATTCTTTCACCTTGCTAAAAACTACAGATAACTGTCCCAAGGGTGGAAGAATTTTGTTTGGCTTCTTTGTGCTCGAGGAGGTGGCAGAAGGACCGTGATGTCAAGACACTGTAGCAGGATTGTTAAATGGTTTTGTCTCAGTTTGGAGCTTCTTGGTTGTGTGTGTGTAGCTTTATTTTTATTTAATCGAGTCTTAAGAAAACAATCCCTTGAGTCTCCTAAAACTGCTGTAGGCCTGGTCTTAAGCCAAATCTTTAATTGCCTTCCTGTCTTTTGATTGTTGACTCTGCCTTGTAATAGCAAAACAGAGCCTCTGTTTTGGATTTGATAGTGCTAGTCAGCTTATGACCTTGCTTCTGAAATACTGTTTCTTACCCAAGTAATCCTTAGAAATACAGGTTAATTTTCTCATTTATAAGTCTGCAGATGTCAAAATATAGGACAAACTTTACACGTCAAGTATGTCCAAATTTGTCGTTTTGTGTTTTCATTCAAACAAAAGCCAAGGCATTGTTCTCTGATTTGGAAGAATACAGTTTCTTCCACAGATTGCAAGAAGAGTTAAATCTTGAAATATTTATGTATGATGATGTTTCCTTTTTGCAATTTGGTATCTTAACATTATGACTGACAGTTTTCTTGGTACCAAATAACCAACCTCTACCATTTGACCTAAAAGATGTTAAGTTGGCACCACACTTGGCAATTGCATCTTATGGTAAGTTAAATGATAGCTCACATATTTAGCTCCACAAATTTAACTACAGATTAAATTCATCCCAAAGCTGCTTCCCAATTGTTTAGGGTATAGGGGGATATCTAGTATATTAATTAGGAATTAGGAGCTTAGTTGGTAATATGATTAAGAAGCTGGAGAATGCAAATGTCAGAGTAACTCTGAAGGAGTGTGTGTGGAGGCAATTAGCTAAATGAAGAGGTTCTTACCATGGTAGGGTATGATGGAAGGAGAAGCAAATAAGGTTGGTGATAGGTGAGCTGAGAGAGCTAGTGAAATGGAAAATATTAGAGGATTTGAACAAGTGATTATGTGTAGGACAAAGAGGTATAGTTTTCACTTGATGGAGCAGAAGTGGGTCTCTATGTAACCTCAGGGGAAGGCTATTGTGAAGTGATAACAGTAGAAGAATAAAAGACGAAGTAGGTGGAAAGGTATCACTGGAGTGCAAAAAGTGTAAAGTCCTAGTGTGAACAACAAAATGGCATACGTTATACTGAACAGGTTATAGCCTGAAATTTTCATGTTTATGACTATACAGTCAGACCATATAATTCTGGAATCATTCCAGTGTACTTCATGAAATTTTGCCTCAGTGTCATTTCTTGATTCTCTGGAGAAACAGGACAAATTTGTTTCATAGCATAAATGAACCTGGGCCACTAAGTCCATGTAGCTGCCTCTGCTTTTCTCAGGCCTGATTTCTGAGTGCAGACTACACTGACACCTTTGAAATGTCAGTAGAACTCCTGCAGAGAAAAATTAACAGAAAGATCATACAATAGCAGGAAGAAATTATAAGATTCCTATTAACAAACACAGATGCATTATTATTATTGCCTTGAAAAATAATTTAAACAGAAATAAGTGCCAGATATCCCCCCTGAAGAACTAGGTTTCTAAAATAAAAAAAACAGTTGTAATTTTTCTGAAAGATTTATTCGACTCTTCATTGTGTTGTGTGAATTTGCATTTAAATATAATGAAAGACAGTATTTCCAAAGGTAAAGGAAATGAAGCTGCTTTGTATCAGTTGAACAGTCATCTGTGTTTCTAGAGTGTAATACCAGTCCCTTAAACTGAGAGGACAAAAATTAAAGCACACAAGTAACTGTAAAGTTGAAGTATGTTTAAGTGGTGTGTTATAAACACACCATTTGTGTTAAAAATCAGATGAAACAGAACAGATGAAGATATTTTAATTTCAAGTGGTTTAAGTAAGTGTGAAATGTGTATGATATTCCCAGTTGACTTCAATGAAAAATGTAATAAAATTCTATTCTAGGCCAGACAATTGTTGGCAGTCAACAATGAGAAATATATATCTCTGGTCACTTAAGGCAGTGACAATGAGCTGGTACTTTCTGATGGTTCCCTACCATTGGGAGTAATGGTAATTTTTGTTGTGGTGCTATGTTTGTTTTCTATAGCAAAGAGCTGTTTTGAAAAGGCCTGAAACACTTTGTCCGAGGAATCTATTGCATTGTAAATATCTGTCATCAGAGAAGTTAGTCCTCTGTGTTTATTAGAGGAAGCCCTTCCCCCACTACTTGCGTTTTGCTCCCACAGATTTTGTGTTTCCCATCCTTTAGGTTGCTACTCAGATTTTAGGTCATATATTTCATAGTTACAAACCATGTGATAGCATTACCAATTTTTAAATGAGTTTGGCAAATTGATTTAAGGGTTCAGTTATATGGTAGCTGCTATTTTTTAGCCTACGAAGAGAGACCATCAAAGCCTAAGCCTAGAAAAAAAAAATGAATGCTGAGATTTCTCTTGCCCTGTTATTCTCCATCTGCTTCTCCCTTCACGTAGCTATTGACAGTAGTATTATCTAAGCTAAATTACATGTTGGTACAAAATTAAATAAATGTATGAACTAGCCATGAATAAATTTAGTGCCTATATTAAAAGGTTTTTAACCATCATCTAAATAGTGGAGAAAAAAAACCTACAAACTTGCTTTTTAGATGGACCATGAAAACTTTGCAAATAAGAATATATTCATGATTGGTCACATTTCACAAGAGACAAGACTCGGTGAACTGATTAATATCTGTTTCATCCTCCTCCCTATCTTGCTGAATGGAGATCTTTAACTTTCATCTTTCATGCTATTTATAAGTAATATTAGATTAACTATTGCAGATGGATAGATTGCATCAATTTAAATCAAAGGTGTATTTTTATGTGTGGTCAGTCACTGGAAGTGTTCTTTTTTCACCTTTGTTTTCAGTTTGTATTTCTGCTCTTGTCTTTTTCATATTTGAATTGCATAGAAACTAAATCTGACAGTCCTAAAATAGTTTCTGGAAAACCTCATTAAAGAATTAAAAAAATGTTGCTTGGTATCATTGCAAGTTCAGAGCCTGATTGAATGAAATTTGAAGAATCTCAGCCTCCAGTTGTGAAGTTGTACAAATATTAGAGACAAAGTCAAGAATGCAGTGTGATAATGATTAAAGGGAAGTACGAAAAACAGTATAAAAGCATGAACTAATGTAAAACTAATTAGAACACTAAAGTCTTCCCTAGGTGTGTATCTGCATATTTTTTAAACTTTTAAGTTGTTTACAATACAGTAAAATAACATGCTAGAGGGCTGTTTTATGTAAGAAGGCATAGTCTTGCTCAGATTTGATAATTCTTTCATATTGGCTACCCTGGAAAATACTGCAGAGTATTTCTTTACACTGAATATAATGTTCTTGAGTAACTATCAGATGCTTGGTAATGCAGAGAGTGTTTGACAAAGTAAACAGAAATACCTACAGGGCTAATCCAAAGCCCAAGATATCAATAAAAAGATTTCTACTGATTTAAATAAGCTGTAGGTTAGGCCAGTGTTACAGAAGTCATCTGAGTAATGGACTCACCCAGCACACAGTACAAAGGGGACTCTTTATATGTATGTCCAAACAGTGTGTTTGGAATGCATCCAACAGAGTTTGGCTCTGATTTGACATTAATTTATTTCAGCTTGTTAAGCCACTTCTCTGTCATTTAAATAAATGCTGTTTTAATGGATGCTGATAAAAAGAGATGGACTTTATGACTTGTAGTTCAATTTGTGTGCCTGACTGCTTAAATACTTCAGTTTTGCCAGCACATAAATAACTTTTCATTAACAAAACCCCCCCACAGATAGCTTGTGAATATCTGAAAAGCCTAAGAGAGTGTATGTTGGGGGCAGGGAAAGTCCAGTTTAGAGTTTGAACTCTTTGTTGAGTGAATTTCACAGTACTATTTCTTATAGAAGCCATTTGGGAAAGTTTATTAGTAAAACTCTTGGATGTTGTGTTTCAATGGGAATTTAGACTTCCATGGAATGAATGGAATCAAACTATATAGTAATTGTTCACACAAAGAAAGAAGGTTACATTTTAAACACAGAAACAGAGAATTAACTAACAGCCCGATTCTTTCCAAAAGTCTGGGTAGCTATGGTAAATTGTAAAATTATATTTAGAAATTACCTATTCCAGTTTTGTCTGGTGCTTGTTTTTGTTTGTTTGTTTTTTTTCTAAAATGATTTAGTATTTTTGTAGGAGCAAGAAATGGAGGAAGATAAAGGCAATCTACAGGGTGCAGCTTGAATTGAAGCAATTTCCCCCCTTTTCTGTGCAATCTGTTGCAATGTTTAATTCTTCTCACTATGAAAAATATTTTTCATATACCCGCATGGATCTCCTCCTGAAGTTACTTGTATCTCTTTCCTCTTGTCTTGTCACCATTTATCCTTGTGAAGAGAGTTTCTCTATCTTTCCCATAACTACCTGTTAGGTATTGCAAAGCTGATTAGATCCCCCAAACCTTCTCCTGTTTTGACTCAATAAACCCAGTTCCTTCGGCATTTCTTCATGCCTCAAGTTCTCCAACCATCTCATCATCTTGGTGGCCCATCATGGGCCTCTTCAGCTTGTCAATGTCTCTCCTGAACTGGGAGAACTTCAATGTGACGCAATGTTCCAGGTGTGGCAGCGTGAAATTGTGACATCATCTGCTGAATGTGCTTTTATCGAGACAACCCAGGACATGGCTGCAGTGGCACAGCTGCTGACTCACATTCAGCTTACTGGCCGTGGGTACTTCCAAAGCCACACTCTAGCTAGTAAGATTTCAGCTTATATTGCTGCTTGTGTTTATTCCACCCTACATGCAAGGCTTTAGGTTTATCTTTGTTAAATCTCATGTATTTCTTGTTAGTTCAGTCTTCTAGCGTGCTAGGCTCTCTCTTCCTGAGTGGCTCCTGTTTCTGCTGTATCTACCTCTCCTTCTAGATTGGATTCATCCCCAGATGTGGTGAGTGTGCATTCCATCATCTCAGTCATTTCTAAAGATGTTCAATACTATTGGACCTCAATAATGACCCCTAAGGAACTCCACTTGGGACTGTCTGCCAGTTCGAGCCACTAAACATCCCCCATACCTGTTAGCCTTCCATGCTTGGCATCTCCAACAGTTTTCCACATGCTTTTACTTTGGATATCTAGCCTGGAGGTGGCAGTCTTCTGACCTACTTTGTAGAGATTTACAGCATTTATAAAATCATAGATGGCTGTGACATGTGAAAGATTCGTGTGCATAGGTATATATAACACCCATCTGGCAATTGTTTCCTAGGCTGTAACTTACGATTAATGCATTTCAGAACAATTTGAGTACTCTAGAGACTTATAGTAAAAATGTAAATTGTGCTGTGAAGCAATGCATATCTGTCAGTATATTTTATTCACACACTTTTTTATTCAATAGCCTCTGAAGCATCATCTTTTGCTATTTTTATCCATATTGTCTTGCGATTTGTCATTAGCAATAAAATGAATGCAAATAATATTGCTAGAGTCTTAAATGTAGAGGTGAATGGTCATTAGAGTGTCAAAAAAAGAAGATGCTAATTATTTTACGTGCTTCATGGCACAACGTGCTTGGTAGCTTGGTTCTTACTAGTTTTTTTTCAGCACAGGGTTGACTAACTTGTACAGTCTTGAATTGTCTGCCATGTTGAAAAGCTGCATCATTTTTAATACTCCTATAGTATATTTCAGGAGCCTTACAAAAACAAAAGAAAATTGTGACAGCCTGATGTTCAAGATGGGCCTGTGTCAAAGTTCTTCTACAAAGAAGTGGCATTAGAGGGCTTGTTAAGTCTAGATTTTAGGTTAATGGCTTTCATCATCACAAGCAGAAAGAAGCTTCTCTGGCATAGAAAAGTTTTCAATTACAAATTAGAAAAAAAGTTGTAGATAAGGAAAATCTCTCCCAAGCAGCATACCAATAGCACTTCTCTTTTTTGATATAAAGGATACGGTAAGGTTATTAAAGTCTTGACCATGAGAGTTATACTGTAGCTGGAGTCTCTCTCTCCTCTTTCTTCTCTCTCTCCTCTCACTTCTTTTCCTTCAGTGTTTCTCATTTGTTTATTTCCCCATTCCAGGTGAAATCTCTGTGGAACTAAACCTTAATTCTTTCCCCAATTAAGTCACTGGGAAATCATAGCTTGGCTTTGGGATGGGACTTTGTTCTCCTTGTGTGGCAGCAGAGCACTGATGATTCCAGGGATAACATTCAAATGACAAAAACATGTCACTTGGTCTTTAATCCTTAGTTTCAAGCACTACTGGAAAAGATGTAATGATCCAATATTTTTGCTAAGTATAAACCCATTAAAAGTAAGAATTAAATTGCACAAGGGCAAAACTGCTAATGTAGTAACTGAACACCGTTTTGTAAAACTGGACAAACATCCTGCCTGTATCTTATGAAGAATTTTTTCACTTTTTTGTTCAGCTGATTTATTACAGTCAGTCGTGTAGGAGGGTGCCTGAACTTGCTTCCTCTTTCCTTTTCAGCTTCCTTATTTGAGCTCAGATGGTACTTTACTTTAAATCACATAATATGGTAAAAGGTCTGTTATTTGACCTGGGACTAGGGTCACACAACCATTCTTAGCTGGTCTAAAATTAAATGTAAACAGTGCTAAAATATTCTGAATAATTCTCAACTTAAACTTGGTAGCTGCCAAGTAGAACAGTACTTTATTATTGCACAATAAAACACAATTAGAATGATGGCTGTTAGTGTGTTAAGGTGTTTGTAAAATGAATATTCCAAACCTTTCATTCCACAATACTGTTATTGCAGCTGCACCCTATCTGTTGAGTGCTTGAGGAGATGTTTCCTATTTTGTTTGATTTATAGCCTTATAACCTCACAAATAGTAGGTATTTTCCACTGATGACTGCACAATGTATGGAAAAGACAAAATTATTTAAAAAATGGATTAATCTTCATGAATTGCCACTTCCATTCTCTAGTCAAGTATCTCATAATTTTGCAGGGCTTTTTTCCCTCTTAATTGTGTTGAATGTATTTACCAAGTTAGCTTTCCAATTGTGCTTGTATTGTAGTATACCAACAGGATAACTTTTACCTTGGAATTTCTATCTAAGAAAACTGAAGTTTATAAAAAAAAACAAAAACAAAAACAAAACAAAACATGGACTGTGGGTTTAGAGACACAAGCTATAAAAACTTTAATATCAAGATTCAATTGTTTATTTGTGGGTTTATTTGTTGTTGTTTTGTCTTTACTTGTTTCAAACCTATAGCTGCAACAGCTCTGGCAATTCCCTGATAAATTTGCCATGAAAGGATAAGAAAGGCTAGGACATGTTGCAGGGCCTGAGAAATCCTCCATGGAGGCACGTGGAGTCTTGAAGAGAACACAATTGCTGTGAATTAAACTGGCTTCCTTGGTGAAGCCTTGTGAGCTGTCTCAGTACTACGGTTACTTCTGTTCCACAATGCTGCCAAATCTCTCTAATACTAGACAGATATCCAGATATAGTATTTATTGTATTGTATGTCCTAAAAACACCTGTGGTTGTTTTTATACTAATCCAGCATGACATTAGTTCACATTCATGTCTTGCTTTGATGGGTGTGTGTGGTGAGCAAAATGGTTTAAGATGGCCAATTTAATTTAGTTACTGTAATTCATTTGGGGCAAAGAGAAGACAAAAAAAGTTTTGGTCAGTCCAAGAAAGCAAATTAGCAATGCTAAAAAAAGTGAAATTATGTGATAAGATGCAGACCTTCTTTGTTTAGCTCTTAGGTTTTTTAAGCATGCTGCCTTACAACTAGGAAAACTTGAGGCTGTTTTGTCAATATTTTGTATTGGCCATGGAGTCCAGACAAGTCTTGTTTCCCTCACAGACGCAAACAGACATGAAATGCTTCTTTTGCAGCTTAGTGTCACTCTTTTGGTTGGCCTACTTAGTACAGTGTTGCTCTGAGAGAATCATGAGTAGGGCAAGCCAAAACTAGAACTGTTGTTGGTTGGGAGGCTGCATGTGCCAGAAATGGTACTTTTCTTAAAACAATCTTCATGTGACTGTGATTCACAGGAATTCCTGGTGTTTTTAAAAAAACTGTGGAAGGTTACAAACTACTCACCTTCATGTATTAGCTCTGCTGTGTAAAGGGAGTAACTCGCTAACAATCAGCATGTTTTCATTGTTTGCAACGTGCTTTAAAGGGAAATCCGTGGATTCGGTATAATGGTGTGACCTCAGTCTCACAGCCCAACATGGGCGAAGCTTTCCTAACGCTCACTCACTTATTGCATAAACTAAGAAGGGGAGTGTCACTTGTAGCATGGCCAAAGGACCAAGACCCTATCTCAGTTTTCATTATATAAAAGAAAAATTAAATATCGTCATCATCATCTTTCTTCATTGTTTTTAACTCTTTCATTAAAAGCTTCCTTAGGAGTTGCTGATGAAGGTTGTTGCTCGTGTGTGTCCCTGTGCATGTGTTCTCCAAGTATTTCTCTTTTGTTTGCTGTGGTTTGCAATAAAATGAAGCTTGAAGTGGTGAAAGCTTGGACAGCAGTTTTAAATGTGCCTCTCGAGTTCCAAGAACTTGGCTATTGTAAATTACTTTTCTGAAAAAAAGATTATTTTCTGTCATTTAAAAAGAAAAGGCCATTTCTACACAAAGTATTAAGTTTTTAAAAGTCTGGTTTATATTTATTTATTTATTTTATTTTATTTTTAATGTGTGGGCTTCAAGCATCAAGATTAAAATCAGATTATTCTGGTTAGCTTTTACACCTAAAATATTTGCATTGCAGTGCTGGTCTTTTGTTTAGAGATTAAAATACAGTGTAATTAGATTTTCTTTTTAGTAGAAAATCAATACATTTAGAACAGAAAATCAAACAAAGTTGGCTGGATTAATTTTTAGAATGGAAGCTGAAGTTTTGATGAGTTAAGGGGTTTTCCAAGCCACTAGAATTTTTAATTGTATAACACTTAAAAAAACAAACGGAAACTTACAGTACGGCATCTACAAAAATGAATATGATTCTGTGTTTGCTCTTGCAGAAGGAGTGGTTGGGCAATCCAGGATCTGCTAGTTAACTGCATGTGTTCATGTACAAAATCAGAAGTCCTGCTTAACGTGACCTGCTCTATTTAAGAAACCTTGTCTGTATTGCTCAGTCTTGCAATGCTGACCACAATGTTTTGTGAATTGAGATTTTTGGATCAAATTTAACTACCAAGGAAAAAAAAAGTCTCAGCATGTGAGATGCATGATGCAAAGCCTCTGAGAGAACTATGAATACAAAGTAGTAATCCAAGAGGTCTTTTCAGACAGCACACAACCTTTCACTTAGAAAGTTTTAATTTATTACATTCGCTATGAAATTAGTTAAAACTCAAATGGTTGTTAGAAATGGATGAATATGCTTAATTTTAAAGTATATTGGTTGATCTATTGCTTAAGATTGCATAGAAACTCCTTGTCTTTAAATATGCAGGAAACTGAATAGTAATTTCTGTTCATTGTGCAGATGAGGAACAACACAAATAGATTGCACTGCAGAAAAACAGTTGCTATATGCTGATAGAAATAGATGGAGCTTTCCCAGGACATGAAAACACAGTACAGTTGGAGGTGTTGACAGGATCTGACTGTTTCTGTTTGGGAGATCTTTAAAATGAATGCATATTAGGTGGCAGACTGTTTTACTTCCAGCTGATAAAGGATTTTTATCCTGGCCATAGTAAGTATAATGCCAGTAACTTAGAAATGCAGTAGAATTAACAAGACTTTAAAGAGTGACATTTTAATATACTTAACTGTTGTAAATAAATATCTTAAAGGTCTACTTGTGTTTTTAAGGAATACAATTTGTTTCCAACTTATTCACACTTAAAGACTAAGACTAGAGAATGAACTATGGAGTCTTTGATTTAATGATGTAACATACCCAAGTCTCACTAAATGTAAAGTGCGTATTTGCAGTTTCGTTGCTAACAATTAGACAAAACACACAAAACTTAGAGTAAATATCACCCAGTCTTTGAAATATCAAAATATGTACTTTGCTGCTGTTCAGCTTCTTGTTTTGGTCCATGTCATAAAAATAGGTCATCTGTTGTATATTGTAAAAATAGAATCTCAGTGTTTTGATCAGTTGATGGGAGTTTCAAAAGTCCCTGCAAATATAAAACTGCACTCAAGAGAGAGGAGAAAATTTCATACTTCAAATACAGTAAAGCAAAAGTTTATTGTGGGAAGGTAGGATTTTACCTATCTATGCCAATATCCCTATTTTTTAAAATGGTTGTTGCCATGCTCTGCTGCCTTTCTGTAGCGAGGTTGTCCCTGACTTAGCCATGTGGCAGTCCTGGAGATTTCTTTGAAATCTTATCTTCAGAAAAGTGTTTAAACTGGTTGTCTGGCTGGTCTGTGACCTGAATGACAGCCCATGTCTTATGTGATTTTTCACCTTTTCTGAATTTGCAAGTTAAAATCCACATTTAGTCTCAACTCTAACAGAAAAACTTGCTCTAAGTATTTAAGTCTCTCTAATAAGATAGAAAGACAGTGCATCTTCACTAGGTCTTTGCTTTATATCAGGAGTGCAGTTTTGAAGTGAATCTCCCTGTTGTTCACCCTACCTGTGCAATGGCTCACATTGCAGAGCAGCCAATGCCTCACAAACAAAATTAAAGTGGAAAGCATGCTCCAGAAGCACACTGGAAAAAATTGCTATTTTGTTTATATTTGTAGAACCGTTTGAGGCCAATGTGTGAGCCCAAGGAGGGACTGAGAACTTCTCAAACTGCCGGCTGACTCTGGGTTGCTTTGAAACTTGCTGAATAGATAGCCCTGGAAGTCTGCCAGAGTTACAGCCAGAGCTGCAGCAAACGGCTCCGAATATTTAACTGGGGAGATACGTGTTTGTTACTGGGAAAACCAACAGTGTGTTCAAAGAAATAGCACAGAGAGAGTGTGATCTGATTTTTGTTGAAAAGCTGGCAGCTTTTCAGGTAATTCATAGGCTGAAAAGATGGTGTGAACATTGAGTAGTAAATCTTCTATCTTCTGTTGTTTATTTTCAGGGAAACAGTTTTCGTAAATCAGATTTTATTAAGGAAGTATGAGACACTTAACAATTTTTCCTCCTAGTAGTCATACTATTTCTCCTCTGCCTGTAGAACTATGAATATGGGTCAAAGAATTATATGTGGGCCAGTCTGAATTGCTTCTACATATAAATCCAGACACATATCATGGGACTAATCCCTCGTTTAAGGGTATTTTGTGCTAAGGAGGCCCTGTTAGGCTCTGACTCAAGCATGTCCGAACAATCCCTTCCTGATCTAAGTGCGCAGCTAAAAAAAGAGAAATTCTAAGTTGAAATCAGAACCGAATCATTTGACTCAGAAAGAATGATTTTAAAAGAATTTTTGACAATTACAGAATGATTTTAAAAGAATTGGAAACCATCTGTCTGGTCTTTTGCCTTTTCCCTTTTCATTTTTATTCTTATCTCCCAAAGCAGCTGTTTTGAAACCATAAGGCTTCTTTTTGACTCAGTTGGCAAATAATAGGTCACAGAAACTAGATGTTAGGCCATGGTTCCTTGCTTTTACTTTACCTCATGTGGTGGTCTTCCAAGACCAACTCTGTACAGTTAGATATGTAAGTATAAAGTTTGGATATCTCTGGTATTCAGTGTTTCATAGGGACATGAAATCTGCTGTAGTTGGTTGCCTCATATCTTGTTCTGAATTGTTGGTGTAAGAGTGGGCATGGGGTTGTACAGTTGTGTTAGTGCACTCCAGTCATGGCCAGGCATGAGCACATGGCACTGCACAGTGCTTGTGGAGGAGAACTGCAGCCTCCTATATGTACAGAACCCACCGAACAATGCTTGAGAGATCAAATTGCAGCATGTCAGTAGCCATTTTTCTGTGTATCTTCTGGTATCTGTGCATTCAGCTCCCATTGGTAAATCTGTTTTTTGTTGAAAATATCTTTGGTGAGATAAAAGCCTCCAAAGTGTTACTCTTTGAAGAGTATGCTGTTAAAGAGTTAGTGATTTAACTGTTTGTGGTGGAGAGCATTTGTTGCCTTTTTGCCACTGACAACAGATGAAGAAATTACCGTGCAACTGATTGACTTTCAGCACGTTGCTTTGAATTGATGTGCAGCAGGAAAATAAAGAACTGACTGCTGTAATTGCTTTTGAAACATCACTTTGGGTTTAGAACAATCAACATGCCAGAGGATTTCTTGAACACAACAATTTCATTAACAGAATTTGTTGGTTTTTTTGTTGGCTGTGCAATCTGCACTTAATTACTTAATTCATGTTGGGACTATTCATTAGAAAGAATAATGTCCTATTTCTGTGATGCTATTTTAAAATCGTGTATAACCTGTCAAGTAGTAGATCTTAGTTCTGAGATTTGATTTCTTCTGTATTATTACATTATAAAACCCTTACAAAACTTGATATCAAAATTAAATTAGTTAAATGTTATTACTGTTTCTTCTTTCCTGAAAGGGAATTGTGGACTGGCTCTTTCAGTTGTAAACTTCTGTCTTGAAGAAAGTTAATTTCATTAGAACAGTTCTGATGCATCTTCTGGCTAAGTGATGATACCACTTTGAATCTTAGGGGAGAAATCCTTAATATCAGCCAAAAACTATTAATACCAGATTGTTTCTAAATATCTTACAAATTGTGTGTGTTTGCTGCAGGGTCTTTTGCAATTAGTCTTCTGAAGAATCTTTCAAAAATAATCTTTCTAAACTTTTGTCACCATTACTACTTGTTTGTTTAATTGTAATAACATCTATGTTTGTGAATGAGTAGTGCATATTCACTTTGATAGTTGGTGCAATCACATAATAGAAGGACAGCTGCTGCCCCCAGAGATTTCTTTCTAGACCTGCTGAATGTGCAGTATGTGCCAAAACTACCCCTCTTCTAGTACAGGAAACTGAACAGGTGTTATTAATGGTCATCTTTTCTATTAAATTTCTGTTTCGTACTTGAATGTTTGTTTTTAATAATAACAAATATGTTTCAGTCCCTGATCCTAAGAAATATTAGATGTAGTGATCTCAGGATCAACAGTAATAGCAATAGCAAAATCCACATATGAGTTGGATACTGTATTTCAAAGCTTCCAACTTTATCTGTAGGATTGGTTTCTTTCATGATTTGCAAAAATAAAGAGAGAAGCTGGGTATGACTCTGTGGAGTTTCTAGTCATAGGCGAGCTGCACTAATTACGTGTACCATGGTGGAATGCCTGAAAAATGACAAACAAAAAGAAAATTATAATGTAGGAGATTAATTCCTGATAGAAACTGATGGCATTTAGGAATCATATAGTTTCCAATAGAAATGTTAGCTACTCTTGTAATTTTGCATATTTTAAGTATTTAATGAAGCTGTATAAAAGCCTGATTAAACCATCTCTTCGTTCTGTTTTCACTGAGCCAGAACGTGCTCTGTTTATCAAATGCTCACCCATTGAGCACATTGTATCAAAGAGGCTTTCTTGTGCTATACTTGCAAAAATTCTGGGAGTGGCCCCAGCTCTGAATGCGCTTCCTACCATTGTCATAAATCACTAGCTAGTTTTGCCTTACTTGGGAAATTCTTCTGTAGATGAATGGCTGCACTAAAATCTGTTGTTTATGAAAGTATGGTGAGAGCTGTGCTCTGAGGTTTTTAGTTTTGCTGGGAGTCAATATGGTTTTTTTCTTGCTCTCCACCCAGTTTATGTGATATTTGATTTTCAAAGACGCTCTAAACCGCGTAATTATTGATGTTTCAATAATGAGCTTGGAGCAACTTAATGTTGTGTTCATTTTGTGATAAAAGATTCTTAACTGATTTTTTTAAACTTTTGCCACTGCTTCTGTTTATTTTGAAATGCAGACTGTTCTGCTGTGAAATAGCTCTTAATTACAAAGTCATAGAAAGATCGTATTTTGAGTTCAAATCTCCCATTTCTTTGTTGTGATTTTTTTTTTTTTTTTTTTAAATTCATCCACTGTGTCTAAATCCTGGGTAGTAAGTATTTTTGGCAGATATTATCATTGTAGAAATGAATTTGTTATTTTTCATATTATATTTAGCTTTGTTGGAATGGGGGTTGTAGAAATTGCATATACTAGAAACATGTAATTACAGTTGGTCATATTTTCTGGACAAAAGTTCCTCTAAGTCCAGCTATTTGTCTCACTGTATTTTTTGTGAAATAATCTTTAAACATAATGGAGTCTTCATTGCTACTTTAGTGAAATATGAATAGTAACAATATTATTGACATTATTTAAATGAAAGTAAGAATATTATTTTAAAGGAAGGTTTTTGAAAATTTATTAATAGAGTGATTGACATTGGAAATCTTTACTGGTACATTTTTAAATGTAACTAATTCTGCTTTCAGTTGTATATTTGCATTTCCCAGCACGTATTTAACAAATACAAAAAATGTGGTGTTGCAGAGCTAGCTATGGTACACACTGCTATAGGGTTTTTTTAGACAAACTCAGTTTAAAAGATAATCTTATAACATTCTCAACACTTGTTCCTGATCATTTTGTTCCCCCATTCTGAGACAGAATTCATTGTCCTCTCCATTCTGCAACCAAGTGTTTAGCAAAACAGTGCCCTGAAGCCAAACAGTGAAGCAAGCCTCCAACTAGCTTAAAAATACGTCTTTCTAAAAAAAAAAAATAGATATTTTGGCAGTTTTTATTTATTTGGTTTTTAAAGCAGACCATTTGCTTATTCAGTTTACAGTGCAGCTGCATAAACTATTGAATCAATGCAGGTGGTTGAGGAGGTGGTTGCATCTGGAAAGGTTGAATCAGCAAGACAGAAGTTCTTGTAACATGCTTGGTTCAGAAGAAAGTTTTATGGGCATAAAAAAAAAAAGTCATAATTACTCCTTGGATTTATATTGATCAGTAGAAGCAAATTATCACAGAATGTTAGGGGATTGGAAGGGACCTCGAAAGATCATCTAGTCCAATCCCCCTGCTGGAGCAGGAACACCCAGATGAGGTTACACAGGAATGTGTCCAGGCGGGTTTTGAATGTCTCCAGAGTAGGAGACTCCACAACCCCCCTGGGCAGCCTGTCCTGGTGTTCTGTCACCCTCACTGAGAAGTTTCTTCTCAAATGTAAGTGGAACCTCTTGTGTTCCAGTTTGAACCCATTACCCCTTTTCCTTAGGGCTTTATCTTGTTTTCATTAACAGCAATTCCCATTGATCTCAAGCTTTTCCCAGTCTGTTTCCATAGCACATTCAAGGATATTATCATAGCATAATGAAGCAAATTGTTTTCCATAGAGAGGAATGTGGTTGAAATTGTGACTTGACAAATTGAAGTGTTTTCGTGATGGATTTGTAGGTTCATTGAGAGTGAGAATTGACCCAAGAGAGGCAAATAGATTCAGGCCATGAGAATGTAATTCACAGGCTTCAAATAGTTGAACTCTGTTCCTGATGATAATTTCAGAAGCTGTCAAGCTGACTGTTCTCTGTGGTTATGTGTGCTAAGCAGTTTAAATAATTACATAGCATTTCTCAAGAAGGCCCTCTTCAAAGGGCAAAATAACACTTTCTGAAAACACTGTAAATCTTAGTGTTTTGACTGGCACTGTTTTCAAAACGCATCTTTCAAAAAAATCTAAGAAATATAAAATGGTAACCTATAGAACCTCCTTAACCTGAGTATGTTATGTGTAAGTTTTACATGTTGTATGTGATAACATTTACTCCAAATTAATATAGATTGTAGGATATTCTCAGTATGAATAGCAGGTGATTGGGAGAGTGGCAGAAAAACATGACAGTCAGTGGAGTGATTCTACCCAGTGGACCTGAGAGTGTAATACTTTTCAAAGATTGCTCGTGAAACCAAAATAGCATTTCATGTGTATGATATCTTGGTATACGTACAATATTTTTACAATCAGAACACAAGAGATACAAGTCTATTACGATGGGCCCAAACACTTTTGTGTTAGACACCGTACATGCACATAACAAGAAAACATTTACTTCTCTTCCCCCTTTTGCTGAGCATGAAAGCTTTGACGTTAATAGCATAACTCCACTGCCAAGGTAACTTATTTTGTCCGCAACAATTTTGGAAAAGAAATGTAGATAGTAAAACATCTTTTAAAACTCTACCTGTTTCTGCAGCTTCTGGGAATTCCCTTCAGTTCCTCATTGTCCCCCTAGGCAGAAATGGAATGTATAATGAAAGAATACAGACGACTTTTCCAGAAAAGAGGTAATTGAGATCACCTTAGAATTCATTATTTTCTTAATTACTACTTTTTCCTGTTACTTCGAAAATTGGTGGCTTAAAAATATTTTCCTGTTGCTGCTCTGAACTCTAAGGTCTCACACAGTAATAGAAATATGAAATAGTGCATCTAGGAAGAAACATCTGATCTAAAACCTCCACTGAATTGAAATAATCAGGTTGTGCTATGCCATATTATTGTGTCAAAGCACAGCTTTACTGGCAAAATAAGCCTGAGGCTTATTGATGAAACCTCTGCCTTTTCATTCAGGTTCCATGAGGCTGACTACAGGATAAGAAAAGGCAGAAACTTCCTGTTCCTAAGATAACTAAGAAGTATTTTACAAATAAATGTAATATTTATTATGAAATTGGAAGCATTTTCTTCCCAAGTTTGCATTGTTTCCTCTAATACAAAAATCCATCAGCAGGGAAAGCACTTTTTCCTTACAGCCAGCCTTAGGATTAATCAAAGGGGAAGCTGGCTTCTGTAACCTCAGCTGAGTCGCATTTGTGCATTGCATGCCAGACCTGCAGCACCGCTTTCCCTTATGCTTCATTTTGTCAGAAAGCTCTGTCAAGAAATATTCACTTACAGTCTTTCTTTGCTGCATCGAATGAAAACAGAAGTCTTTGTGGGGTGGACAAAAGAGGAATGTTTCTTAAACTGCTTCTGATTAGTTATTTTAATGGAAATCTTCGCAGTAGACGGTAGGGGGAAGCTGGATCCTTTTGTCTGCCTTTTTCCTAGAGCATTCCCCTATATATGTGCAAGTTGTTAATACTGAAGTATTTCATTTCTCCATCCTGTAGACTGAACATGAACAATGATGCTAAGAGTCCAGTAATACTACTGGTTTTTAGCAGAGTGCTTTTAGCTTTAAATTTGGGAAGAGGAACAACAAATTTCACTGGGAGAACAGGGCAGGTTTCATGAAACTGATGTATTACATGAACTGTGGTTAAGACATTTTGTTTTCTACCCATTCTGACTGTGGGTTTGGAAATGCATCTCTTACCTGTTACACTGAAGTCGCTGGCTCATTTTATTGTTGTCTGATAGCTGTCAATGTTATGACTTAAAGCTTTGTTCAAGGCTGTAGTGAGAGACTAAATGTTGCATGTTTGTCTGTTATCTGTCTTACTGTATGTTTCTCTAGGGGTAGAAACTGTTCTGTTGTGATGAGGCTTCTAGATACTTTGGTAGGCAGCTGGGTTGCCTGTGGTAGCACCGTTGTTGACAATACAATGTCTGCATTTGAGTGGACTCTGGAGTTGTTGAATAAATGTCAAAGTCATATTTAATCCCAGGTTAACATCCAAGAGTACAACTACCTATTGAGAACCTGTGGTTCTCTAGGTCCGATTGGGAATTAAGAAGGATTTCTAGAGTTTCTTTTTTCTGGCCAAATCAAACATACACCAAAGAACACCTTTCTCAATACATTGCAGTGCTGATATTGTTTGGATCGAGAAAGTGGAAAAAATACAGTAAAGTAGTGCTCAGTGGCGCTTCCCCACCTTTCTGACTTCTGTGAAGTCCTCTGTATCACTCAGACAGAACTGATTTCTATAGATAGAGAAAACTATTAGGAGCAGAAAAGGATGAGATACAGATGTAATTTTCTGTGCCCTAAAACTTAGTCTTATGGGAATTTGCCTTGAATATTTATTCTTAGTCCTTTTGGCTTGGTTCTTTTCTCTGTGAAGTTGAACTTGCAGTTGATAAATCCTTCAGAGATCTCAACAGACAAACTTTCAACCAATTTAGTGTCTAATTTAGCAGTTACAATCTTGAAAAACAAAGTATTAAGGATTTCCCTTTCCCCTAGAATACCCTGACTATAGGATTCAACAGCTAATTAAAAAAGATTGCCTTAGGCATTTTCTTTCTGAAGCTGATTTCTAACTAGAAGTTTTGTTATTAATGTTCTGTTTAGAGAATTTTCTGTTACATCAGTTGACTTGTGTTTGAACTGAGTTCCAGAGGTG
This sequence comes from Columba livia, assembly GCF_036013475.1. Classification (NCBI taxonomy): domain Eukaryota; kingdom Metazoa; phylum Chordata; class Aves; order Columbiformes; family Columbidae; genus Columba; species Columba livia. The sequence continues at coordinate 26,341,675 of NC_088608.1, forward strand.
AATATTCAGTGCTGCAAAGTGAGTTCTCCACCCAATGCACTGATTATTCAGGTTCAAGAGGTTTCTTTTCCAAATTTTCCACCCAATGTGTAGGGATAGAAGACTTGGGATGACACAACTGCTTTCTGTATTTGTGGGAACTGTTGCTATGAGCAGATCCCAATCCCATATGTAATGTTTCATTTGCAGAAAACAAAAAAACCTAACAACTTTCCCACACATTACCCAAACAACAAAGAATTATTTATGACTGTTCTAAAATAATTTGAGTTTGTCCAGAGCACTTGATTGATTGATAACCTCAAAGCAACTTGAATATGTTAATATATTATTTGATAAGCTGTGCAAATGGTCTTGTCTCAGATAGAGTCCTCATGGCAAAGAAATCTGGACCTGCTTTAACTGAAGGATTGAGTAGCCATAGTCATAAAAAGTTCCTTTTCCTGTTCGGTACTTTCTCCTCAGACTGTGGTTGTGAAGCTCTGCCATTGTTACAACTTCGAACTTCTCTGAGCAAAATGCTGACTGTAGAGAAGATTAAATAACAATTTATGGCAAGTGCAGGTCAGTTTAGCTGAGGTAAGGTAAAAGCTTGATGTTGTAGAGAATGCATCCTTGGTGACAGTCAAAACTCAACTGCTGGACAAGGCCTGGGACAACCTGCCCTAGTTGATGCTTCTTTTACAGGAGGATCAGACTAACCAATCTCCAGAGCCCACAACATCTGTTTGACTTACAGCCTAGTTTACCATACTCAGCTTTAAATCTAAAATACTGCCCTAAACTTACAGCATAATCAGTGAGTTACCGTTGTACATAAAAGGCACAGTTACTAGGAGAGCCTGCAGAAATTACTTGGAATCTGCAATAATGGATATGTCTTTCAGTAATATTTTGAAAAGCAAAAGTATACTATTAGCGGGAGTTATTTATTAATTTTCGTAATTGGTGTCATTTTGTTCAGTAGCTAATGCTAAAAAGAGGAGGAATGCAGCTATGCATGTAATTTTTGAAACAGAACCCAAGCATTCAAGTTGTCTGAATACAATGTGTTATTATGAGGTCTTGATATTAGTCCATTAAGTTTCTTTCTTGAGGAGTTCTGTAACTGCAAATTTGACTGTTACCTTGAGTTGGATTAATGCCTCAGTGGAAATGAGAGAATCTGGCCAGTCACTAATCACAATTGTTTTAACATTCCTTCACAGTGTAAATTAGTCTTTCAGGCCACCAGTGTAATTTTTACTCTTGGGCAATTCTTCTTTCTTCAGGCTTCTCAGGGGTATTTCAAAGGATCTCTTTAGGTAATGTTCACTTTAACAGTGTGTGTCAATTAAGTGGGCATTAAAAAGAGGCCTTATACTATTTCAGGTAAATCCAGGCAAAAAGGAGAATGGTTCTGACAGAGTGTTGTTGTTTCAGAGTATTTTATAATTTGAAAAAGTTACCTTCTTAGGCAATTTCTCATATTGATTTCCAGTTCTTAGGGACATACTTTATTGCTAGAGTTACGTTATTTTGTGGTTGGACTCGATGATTGTATGATTCCATTTTAAAGCACATTATACTTTCAAAAAATAGGAATCGTTATGATTTTTTAGAACAATACTTGCCTGACTTGAGTTTCAGCCAAATTTTGCTTACTGTTTCTGATCTCGCTTCTGGAGTTGTCATTGAAATAAGAAATACGCATTTAACGGTATTTGTTTGTTTGGGTTTTCGGGGTTTTGTTTGTTTGGGGTTTTTGTTTATTTTATGGTGGTTTGTTTGTTTCTATTTTTTTTTCCTTTTTTTCATGATGTTAAAAGTCCCCCATTCTTCAATGTGAGTACGAGAGGGGAAAAATGGGAGGTTATAACAGCCCTTATGAGGAAAGAAAAATAGAATTTTCAGATGTGTTTTGAATTTATTTTAGATGCCTGGCATTACAGGATTGGTGCTTATTGTAACCATCTTGCTTCTGGATCTTGCGTGGGTTCCTGAGTTGGGCTTTGCATGAGAGGTTTGCACCACTGAAGGGTGAGGATTCTTAGACAGTGTTTCTCGGCTAAGCTTAAGTTGTCACGATCATGGACCAGCTGGTGTAGTATAGAACTAGTGTGGGATATGAAATTATTAGAAGTGTCTGTTCTAATTAGAATGAAGTCTAGGGAGTTGAAATACGGAGGCTATGAAGAGGTGCCTTTTGTTCTCCCCTCTTTCAAAGGTTTCTGAATTTGCTGTTTTATTTCTATAAGAATGACTCATTAATTATGAAACCTGGATATATATTTAAATAAAGTTACTACAGAATTTTGAGCGTGTTACAACAGTTTAAGCTCAGACCTTTGCCCGAGAAGGTCAGCCAGGGAGTGCCCAAGTCTTCGCTCAGAGAAGTGTCAGCTATTGCCAGCAATAGGAGAGTGGTAAGAGGCTCAGAAGTTAAGCAGAGTGGGGAAAAGGCAAGTCGTTCCTGCAGTGCCTCTGACAATAACATCTTTTTACAGATCAGCCTTCCCCAGTGGAGCCCAGAGCTCTGAGTGCATCCTCTTGCTATCCTTGTACAAAATTAGGATAATGAGGCAAATCAGGATACTTGGAGAGAAGGGATTATAGGGATATATAACCAGATGGGGTGTGTTCCTGTTTTTGATACCAATTGTTGAAACTTGACAAGAATTGTGAAAAAAAAAATTAGCAGAGAGTTTGTTTTTTTTTTCATCCATTAACTGCAAAGAAAATGGAGCCCTGGCAGCCTAAGGTTTCACTTTGTTACCCTTCTGTGTTGCTTGAAGTAGAAAGACTTTTTGCTGATTTCTCGATAATTCAGTTTTCAAATGCACTTGTCCTATCTCTTTCCCTTTTTCTTCTAGTATATTAGGGAGAGTAGTCAATCAGTGAAGGAATGAATTGTACGATGTATCCAATGCCTGTAGAAAAGAAACTCAAAGTAGAAATACATAGACGTTTAGGAATGTGAAATACCTACATTTCAAAATGAAACAATCAATCGGAAATGGTCAGTTGGACCAAGATGGGGCAGAGCAGAGAGAGAAAACATTTCTTTTGGCCAGATTTTTCTGCATCTTTTAATTATGCAGACCTAGCATAATCTAATGTCTCTATGCTCTGTTGGTAATGTTTTATTATTTTGTTGTTGTTGTTGCAAGTGAAGTCATTGCCACTTACGCTAGTGCTTAAATCTTACGCTGTTCCCTCCAGAACTGGTCTTTGAATAACTTCCGATCCTGAACTGCAGTAAAATCTTCAGATTCAGGTGCTCCTGTGGTCAAGGTATTCATTTATGTGGCTCACGGAGCTGGATTCTCACATTGATGTCAAAGTTCATGATGGTGATTCATCATAGTAGGATCAATTACTTTCTATCAAGTCCATTGCCTGTTAGGAAGCACATGTAAGTTTTAAGCAGCCTTAGTAAGGTGAAGCATGTGTGATTTCTTGGTGTTGTGCTGTGATTCTTCGAACCCGTGTGACAACTTCTGTCTCAGAAACAGGATCAGGCAGTTTTATAAATAATCTCAACCCTTCCGCTTTCTACTTTCATATAAGTTGTCCAAATGAAAGTGAATGTCTCTGGAGATATGTCCAAAATATTACATTGTATTTTTCCAGCATCCTATTTTTGATAGAATCAGAAATGTTTTGTTCTTGATGAACACGAATAAGCTTCCTGCAGACAGACAGCCTCCATTAATGGAGTATTTTTATTTCCTGTCTCATTTCCTTTGTAATAGACCATAAGACCAGTAGGTTCTGTATCTCAGGTTGTGCTTATTTGACAAAATGGCTTACTGAGTAATAAGAATGTCTGAAGAAGTAACTTCAAAAAGTGCTTCGTAGTGAAAATTTGTGCTTAGTTTTATGTATTAGTTTTCTATTTTAAGTGTTTTAAATAACTTAAACAATTACAGATTTGAATCCCTACAGATACCTGAAGCTGAACACACAAAAACAGAGAGAGAAAGCCATAGGATGTTTTCTGTAAGGTTATAAGGTTAGCATCACGTTGAGGAAATAGACTATCAGCTACTAAACCGAGTTTTGAATCACTCATGCATGAGCTGCTTGCAGTCCAAACACTTGAGTTTAAAAATATTTTGAGAGAATCCCTAAATGATTCTTGCTGCTCTAAGCACTTGGAATTGCTTTTGACTTTTGGATGATTAGCAGTTCTTTGCTACAGTGACCTTTGCCTAGTGGTGAACAGGGCTGGGCAATAGAACTTTCCTTTAACTTTTAAAAAATCTTTATGGATTGGATCAAAAGTCAATGACTTAAAGCTAAGTCATGTGTGGGCGACTTTGCAATGGAGAAGAATCAGCAGTTTGTTTACATTATTGAACCTTTAAGTCCTTACCTTCTATATGTTATTTACATAAAAAGCTGGGAAATGCCTGTAGGTCGGCTAAAGAATAAGGTTTAAGTTCAGCTATAGGCTGAAGTGGTGAAGTGAAAAATATTCTTTGAACAGCCCCAGAATTTTGCCAGTAAAAACTGTATAGGCAATAATTTTGCTCTACATACCGTATCACGTGGAAATGTTTGTTTTGTTCTTACTTTGTTTAATAATAATCTTAATTCGTAATTGTATGTTTGCTCATTCAGCATGGGAGAACCTCACTATAGAGAACAATGGTGACTTCATTGTCTGCTTGACATCTATCAAAGGAAAAAAAAAACTCAGAGGTTACACATGCAGTGAAATATTTCTGTCATAAGGACAATCATTCTATCCATTTATTGCACTGTCATGTAGTGTCTTCTGTAGGTTAATACTTCTTTTGTAATGCATTTTTTACAAAAATGAATCTTAACATCCTCGGTATAATCTAGATTGAATATATAAAAATGAGGAGTATTGTTAAGTATGGAGTATTTTTAAGTGAGGAATGTATCAGTTTTGAGGATTTAAAAAAACTGCTTGTCAACAACCTGAAGAGTATAACCAGAGTACAAAGGTACAGGATCACTCCTCCGCAGTAATCAGTAAAATCTCATCAGTAAATGTGCATATTTTTGCCTGATTATATCATGGGAAATTCAAGGTCATGTCAAGCTTAGTGCTAAAAATGGAAATGCAAGAGGAAGCACTTCCCCAACATCCACAACATCCAGCTTTTTTTTTTTTTTTTTTTTTTTTTCATTTACAAACATACTGTAATATAACTCAGGCTCATTTTAAGGTCATAAGTGAATATTAAAACATTATCACAGTATGCATCTCAGATATAAACGTTGGTCTCATAAGGGTAGGTTTAGTTGTCCCTAGAAGTTCCAGTTCTAGAAGAACCAAAGTGAAATGGGGGAAAAGAAAAAAAAAAAAAAAAAGGTTATTTCTTTGACATCAGCCTTAGAATTCATCAAAACATACAAGTCTCCATTGTCCCCAGGCTGGGTTTCAAAGAGCTCTTATTTTAGAATTACAGAGTGGTTGAGGTTGCAATGGACCTGTAGAGATTGTCTAGTTAAATGCCCCTACTCAAAGCAGCAGCAAGTAGAGCAGGTTGTCCAAGGCCATCTGCCCAAGGACAGAGACCCCACAGCCTCTCTGGGCAGCCTGTTCCAGTGTGCAACCACCCTCACATTGGTTGAGTAGGAGGAACTAAACCTAAACAAAAGATTGGAAGGTGGTCTACTATCTGTCTTTTGACAAAAAATGTAAATTCCTTACCTGTCAGCAAATATTTGTAGCAAAGTCATGTTAGTTTTGCAGTTGTACACTATTGTCCAAATCAAATTGTGTGTATGTCATCTGTATGTGGCTAGCAGTTAATGGTCTTACAAACAGCCATTTGCCCCATTTACATAAATTATTAAAAGTTCAGTATTTATGTATTGTTTGAAGAATGTTTCTAGCATTTTAAATTTTTTCTTCTCTCTCCTACTTGGCCTTGGTTTGTTAGTTAAAGGAAGTTGAATTTCATTTCCAAAAAGCACCTCACTTTGCTGTTTATTTGAACTTTGCCTTTATCTGAACTTTCCAAGTAACTTGAGATTGCATAGATGTACTGTAAACATCATGAGAACAGGCTTGTGCTGGCTTTCTTAGTATCTTATGGCAGCATGTGGATTTTGAGCACTGGGTTATTCGTTTGAAATTGCAGCGATTAATTTTATAAATTGCATGTACTAGCTGAATTTTCAGGATCTGAAATAGAAATCAAGGTAAGTTCCAAAAGCTTTCGATAAGCCAGTGTTCTATATCTGGGAAAGAATCACCTATTTATTAATACCTTAAAAGAAGATAAATAATGATCATCATTTTTAGAAAGCCTCTGAAATGCCTGCTCTGTGCTCCTTCCATGAATCAGTTCTTTTGCAAAGCATCAGGATCTGGGTGATGTGTGAATGCTGTGGAGTGGCTGGTGTGGCCTCCACAGAAGGAGGGTTCTCAGTTGCCCCAAGGGAGGGACTTGGCCTGAAACTTCTTTCTGTCGTGTTATTCAAGAAAAGATTGAGCAATCTCAGTGTTGTTGCAGGGAGTGATGCTGGGCAGAGTACTGAGTTACTAATGTACAGTTGTTGTTGGTACAACCTTGTGGAAAAAATGGTAGCAGCGAAGAAAACCCGTGTCACCTCCTTGTGGGGACTGGGCATGTGGTAGACAGCAATCTGGCACTGCAAGGGTGGTGAGATTGGATAAAGGCCATGGCAATCTCTGTCTCTTTCTCCTCCCAATGCTCCCTTCTCCTTCAGTAGTACAAGTGCAAGTTTGTAGTTTTATGTCAGTTCTAGGGAGCAACTCACGCTTTGTGGTCAGTTTTGTGATAACAAACTGCTTAGGAACAAATTCTTGCTCTAAAGTCAATGCAAATCTGAAGACACTAGAAGTCTTTTTTATCGTTTGCTCTGAAGTCTGGCTAATAAATATAAATGGCAAGAATTTAAAATAAGCCAAATACTGTTTTGATTTTACAGTTTAAAGCATAAACAACTTCAGTGTTTGTATTGCATATACAAAAATTACACAGGGACATTAAAAATTTTTTAAAAAGCAACTTTATAATTTGATTTAAGTGCATTTTTAACAGCATGTGCTTTTTGGTCAGTACATTCTGCTTTAGATAAACACTGTATTGGCAAATGGTGAGTGACAAGGAGTGGCCAGTTAGCAGTTAGTGTGTAATCACTAAATGAGTCATGTAACCAGTATTATAGTAATTATGCCACTATGAGGTCAGGTTTGCAAAGCCCCACATTTGCAAATACACAAGCCAGTAACTGAGAAGGTTTTTTTGTTTGTTCATTGTTTCTGTTTTTTTGTTTGTTGTGTGGGGTTTTTTTCAATATAAGTAAATTGCAAAAAGGCACCTGTAAAATAAATCAGTCACACCGAAAGGGGAGATGATAAAATGCAAATGCCTCCTACCTGCGGAGACATACGGACTACTGGTTTTGTGGGTTGTGATGTAATGAAAAATATCTGTTGATATGTGTTGTTGTATTTTGTGGTGATAAAGGTGCAAGGCCAAGCTAGGATTTTCCAGTTGTTTGTGCCATCCTAACAGTGCAAAATACAGAAGTCTGGTATATAAGCAATCTGGACTTTTCTTACTATTGCTTAATTGTGTGGCCAACAAGGCCCATTACACAGTTGTATATGATGCCAGTCTATAATACATAGTTGTAGATGATAAACATAAAATGGTGTCTTTAAAGGACCGGTGGGCAGTAAGAAGGGACAGTCCAGACCCTCAGGACTGAGAAGCCTGAACAAACTTTCCATTATGATGGTTCAAGAACATCATATCAGGATTTGCCCCTTAGTACTGTATTTTTATAATCACATATATCACACTCTGTGTAATGCCCTAAGAAGGGCCTTGATAGAATAATTGATTGTTTCCATCTTGATCAATAACATAAGACTGTGGATATTTGAAAAGAGAAGTTTTGCTCATCCAGCCTGAAACTTTAAGTTTGGGTCTGTGTGGATTTAGGAAAGCTTTTGATGAGTATTTAAATTTTTCTTTAAACGAGTGTACTCAGAATTTGCCTGTTGCTGTTCAGAACTTAACTCTGATTTAATCTATGGGAATTATATGGATGAAACAAAGCAAGCAAGGAGGATTCAGTCCTTGAAATACCCAAAGTTGTTCTGTCATTCAGTGCTCTCTTTTTAAATGAAAGTGCTCTATAAGTACTGCTTCTGAGTTGCACATAGGCAGGCTTATCTGGATTGTGCTGTTTACATTATAATTGGAATAAGAAATTATCAAGATAAATAGGAATTAAGACCTTTGCTGTCCTTTGAACATCATTTATGCCTACTATTGAAAGCCCAGTGAAGGCAAATGTAAATATCCTGGGTTACAGTATGCAAGTAACTTCATGCAGTGTCTGGAGAACGGGAGGGTAAAAACTCTCTAAATATAATGGAGAAAAGTGTAGCAAAACTCAACATCTGGTACCTGACAAAGGAAAAATTAAAAGAGAAATTAAATGCAAATTATGAACAGTGAGGGGTGATGAAATAGTTTATGATGTAAGAAATTTTTTCCCCATTCCCTAGTCTCTTCAAGACCTGCTGCTCTTGTGGTTTTTTGTTTGTTTTGATTTTTTTCCTGTCAGAGTTCATTTTTTTCGAATTAGAAAAGTAAAACTACATGGTAGTCAATCCTGCAAAAATGTTACTGATCAGTTTGCCTTAAGTACTAATCCATAAACTACAGCAAATAAAGAGCTGTTTCTCATAGACCTCTGGTGCCCATGTACCCTCATAGGGGTGGACAGCAGGTCTTGGTTATAAACCTCTTAGCTGCTGCGACCTATGTTCATCAATCAGAACTCGTAAGGTACTTAAATCTGAAACCTCTTCACATTGTGTTGCATCTTAGAATTCTGAAGAAACGTTACTTCTTCAGAACTCAGATTCAGTCACATTGCTCCCAGAGAGCATCTGCAACGATCATGTTATTGTTACAAAAAGTGAGAAGTCAGAGCAGTGTGCTTGAAATGTCATTGACATGTTTAAGGAGAAATGAAGTGTGAAAGCGCAGGACTGGGTGTTTGCAATGTACTCTCACAGCCTTCCCATGGTAGAGATGTGTATCGAGGGGTGTTTTGCAAGGCTTCAGACGCCAAAATACGTACCATTGTGTTGACAGTGCTAAGTTACTTGTGAAAAGCAGTATCTGCTGTCCTAATCCAAACAGGTTGTTATTATCCATGAACAAATATGAAGCTGACAATTAGTGACTGCTAAGCTTCCTTTAGTTATTCTCTTGGCCTGAATCCTAGAGTCACTACATTACTAGTGCAGAAATGGAGTCTTGGGGATTGTTTTAAGTACTGAAGACTCCCTCCCTTAACTTACTTCCTCCTTTATCGGAGACACAGCTGATTAGATAGGAAAGTGCGCTGGCTGGCGCCTTCCCATCCCGCTTGTTTTTGTACCTCACTGCTGTGTAGTGCTGGGTCATGTTCCTATTCATTTTTCATGACCTTTCCTCATTACACCCTTTTTAATTGCAGCTTGTTTCTGTGACCTTGGAGTCCTACAGGCCAATCCAAAAGATCAGGCACTGTGTTTTTAAGTTACCTTCTGAAAAGGATGGAAACATGAGGATATTTTTCAGCAAAGTAGCTTGTGTGTATGTGTTGCTTTTACTTTTTTATCATATAATATTTGGCTCAGTGCTGTAGACTGTTTTTGTAGCCTGCTAGCAACTTTGTGAATTCTGACGTTGAAGGATTCTTATTTACAAATTATTTATATTTGATATACTTGTGGCTGTTTCATAAAAAACTGGATAATCAACTAATATTGTGTAAATATCTGTTTCACAGGTTTTCAGTCCCACTGCTTTGCTGCTTGTTTCTCTACTGACTTTTTGTGGTTTTTGCTTCTCTAAAAATCATGCAGCTGTAGTGGTTTTGAGCTCACATCTGTCTATTGCAGCCACAAATTAGATCATGTGTTGAATTTATGCTATAGGCAATAAATGGAACTAAAATATACCTATAGACATTTTGATGGGCTTTACCACATTTAGATATCCTTGAATAGGTTTTTAATTTGATAGTTGGATTTGTTTAATGTTTTATTCACAAGTTCTCTATGCAAACCTTTAGTTGATATTCAAGTAGTTTTAAAAGTCTTGTGATTCTTTATTGATGAGGAAATGGATTATTACTCATTAAAACTACTTCCTTCCCATCTAAAACCATCTTCCTCTCAAGTCCAGAGCCAAAAAAGGAAGATGTGGGAGTTGCACGCTATGTTTTGAGAAAATACTAAGTATGTCTACCTGTGTAAGAGTACAAGAACATATTGTTATAGATCTGTTCTCCCTGGGTTCTGCGGTGGCCGGATGTGAGGCACTTCTGGCCAGGAGTTGTGTAACCTAATGTGTGTGGCACCGAGCCTGAGTTACTGCACCTTGCTCTCAGCAGCCGGGGCTGGCACGTGCCTGCCACATCAGGGCTTTCTCCGAACTGGGAAACTGGGTGGAGCGGATACGGGATTGTCTGTGTGCACTCTTGTCAACGTGCGCTTAGTGCTCCTTGAAGGGGACTGAGAGCTGAGGGATGAGCTTTCTGTGTGTAGACCATACAAGCCTTATGAGAGCCTTGTTTTTAGGTTACAATTTTCAATTATGAGATATAACCTTTAGCGGTCTGGTGCTTGAATGCATTGGGTTCTAACAGCTCTCCATGAAGGTGGAAGAGACATAAGAAAATTAGAAAATGGAAAATCTGAATTCATCCAGATGTCTACATTTGGATATCAGTTACCTTGCCAGAGATATTTAGATCTGTCAGTTCTGATGTTGATATATTTTATTATAAAATCTTGTACTAGATGCATAGGCAGATGCAACCCTGATATAAATGGAAGGATTCTTGGAGCTAAATGTCTTCTTTATTTGGTATCCGTGCCTCAGAAGCAAATCAGACTTCTTTGTGCTCCACCAGTGGCCCTTCCTTTCCATATCTCCTCCTGCTTGGCTAGCTCAGCTGCAGAAGGAAAGTGCCTGGGATCTTTCAGCACCCCTTTCTGCAGTTTCAGTTCTTCAGAGCCATTGACTGCTGCTGTAAGTCAGAACGGTCTTAGGATTGAAGCAGGACAGTGGTCACAAGATAACAGGAATGGAAACGTTTTTCTTGTGTGGCTTCACTTTCTGATGACAACAGTACTTTGAATCATAATAACCTGAGTAGTAGAGTACCTAAGAGTAAAATTCCCTTGAAGAAAACCTTGTCACTCAGTGTTCCTAAAACAAGGTTGTTGTTTTGTTTTGTTTTTTTTTTTTTTCCCCTCTGAAACAAATTCAAGTATATTTCAAAGTCAGAACTTTCATTTAGAAACATGTAGAGCTCCAGCAGAATTAAAAATATTGCTTCTGTTAATTCTAGCTTTACTTTCATGTGGTGGTTGCAAAGGTAACACTTTTCTAGAAGGACAAGTTTATTCTTTTTCTTAAAAAAGTAGATGACTGCAGGCTTTGACAGTAATAACTAGTGCTGAGAGAAGCACTTTTCTGGGGTCAATTGCTTTGAAATGAAACATGGCTTTTCAGTTTCTCAGAGGTTTCATTTAACAGGATAAACAACTGCAGTCAGACCTAACATTTATACCCATCAGCCTTTGCACTGCCGAGTTGTTAAATATTAGTATGTCATACATATCAACTTTGTTTCTTAAAACAATATTGGCTCTTATTACAGTCTGTGTTAAGTACCTGCTGACCCCAAAAAATTCAATTCCACTGACTCAGAGGTTTTGTTATGGCGGTGGCAAACCAATGTTTTGTTTTATAGCTAAAGCACAAATATAAAATTACAGAAAGAATTTTGAAGATAACTTAGGGTTAATAGAAATATACTACTACTACTACTACTGAAGTTAGGGGAAGTTTGTATTCTATTTCTGCTGAAACATAGCAAGTCCCTTGTCAATATCTTCTGAAATTCTCTCTGAAAAGTTGAAAAGAAAATTATTTAAAAGAAAATTATTTAAAAGAAATGGAATCGTATGTTCTGTCATCCCTTCATGGCTTCTCTTGCAACTTGAAAAGCCTGTAAAACCTTACTAATAACAACAAATTTGGTTCATTATCTGCCGTCTTTAACTTCTCTTAAAATGTATAATTTGGTGTGAGTCAAGTTTATGACAAAGCAAGAGACAGAATCTGTTTTGAGGATATGAAAGCTGCGGTCCTTGTAATGACATTGTGGAAGAGGCTAAATAATGAGTAATTACCTACCGTTTATGATGCTGCGCAATGGTAATCGGTGTACCAAGGGATAATCCAAACAAAGCCTTCCTCGTGATTCCTGGAAAGAGCCCCATTGTTCTTGTTCTGACTGCATCTGACGCTGTAAGGTAATAATGGGCAGCAACAGTTTTCATGATAAATGTTTCCAAAAGTTCCACAGTTGTGAAACATACTGAAAGGTAATAAGAAAGTCCAAAGAAGTTTAGGGTGTTTTCTTACCCAATCCCTGAGCATGGCTGAGCACATCTCCTGTGTAGCCCCTTTTAAGAATTAAAACTATGTTTGATCTCTGGAGTAGACATAAATATACAGCCTAAGAAGAGTGGGCTGGACACTGACAACAGCAGGACCTGAGAGTAATTTCCTTTCAGTGAGTGGGCTGTATGAATATGATTTATTTATCCAGCTCATACACAGACTGACTTCTTAACAGTCAATATGAAAACAATTTATTTTAATATGTGACAAAAGAGGTGAATTTGATTCTGGTCAAATCTTAATGTTTTCTTCAACTTTTATATCTTTTTAAATGCCATTTTCAGCCAGCTCTAATGAAAACAAAGAGGCTATTCAAAACCAACCAGGCAGGAGCATTTCCTTCTGTCTGAAATGTTGTAAATAAGTGGTTGATGTGAGGGTTGGGGCACCTGAGATTCAGTGTCTGCATTAGATCTCATGCTTTCATTCTGGTGTAATTAATGCTTTAGTGTTTTATCTAGAATGGAATAATTTCTGCAGGAGGCAGTGCTTTTTTCTGGGTAGCGTAGAGTATATGAAACTCCTATAGCAGACCAGAGAATCAAGAGGACCATAGGATTGAAATAGTTGTTCTGATTCATGCACAGCGAGGCGTTGATCCTAATTCCCAGATATCCTGGCTGTGCCATTTGAGCTCTGGATTATAAGGTGGAAGGTGAATGCCAATACTTTGCTTTTATTTATTTTAACTGTTTTTTTGAATTTAGTTCTTCAAAATGAGACTAGTTTCAACACTTTTCCCCTACTCTTTCTGTATAGTCCTCCCCTCTTTCTTCCTCCTCCCCTCTTTCTTTTACATCTTTCTTCCCATTTAGCAACTCAGATCAAATAACTTAATGTTTCAGGTACATTTTAGGCTTTCCAGCATTTGTACTCAGTTATAAAATTGTCATGAGAGGCTGAATATAAGCAGCATTTATAGTATATTCTATATCGCCATACCCAACAGTTATATTGATTTAACAATGGCAGAGTTTGTAGGCAGGGTTGCCTGTCTCCTATTACTTCACTTGTAGTTTGGCTTTATTTTGTTTTATTATTTTATAGCCTATTTCCACCAATAAAAACGGTCACTGCTATACAATGCAAATTGTTCATTGTTCAGATTTTAGGCAGTACAAGATTGATCAATTTCATTGAAATGAATGAAACTAATAACAGTATAAAAATGTTATTTGTTTTTCAGCATTAGATGCTTAATTAGTAATTTGGCAGATTGGACAATCAGGGAGGGTATTTCCTGACAGTTGACAAATCATTGAATTGAGTGCCAACAGCAAATCTAAAATCCATCAACTGCCATTAATTAATTACCAGGAAATACCCAGCTTGGGTGGAGTGGATCATTATGCTTCTATTCCATGTAAAACTGTGAAGGGTGAAAAGAAATCAAAATAATGTACAAAGCTTGTACAGAGACCAAAGTCTGTATATTCACTGTATTTACACAGTGCACAGCTCAGAGGCATAAAAAACAGAACTTCAAGGCGCCTTTAGGTTTGGAACTGCAATGGGTGTAGCCAGGACATATGTTTACAATGGGGTAGCATTTTCTAAAATACACAAGTGAACAATGACAATGTCTCATTAATACTGACTGCCTTCTACCCATTTTATATTCATATTTGAGAATGGCTTTGCTTCCTAAGACTTCAAAGCAAGGGTACTTATTCACACAGGATAAAATTAGGTTACAAAGACTATTAAAGATATCAGGATTGCTAAAGCATGTCTCCAGGTTTTCTTCTGTTATTTTAGGTCATAGTCTACAGTTGCTCATTTATTACAGTAAATTGCTTTACTAATAAAGATGAAAGTATAGATTGTACTTCATAGCGAGTCATGTCTATTCTACTCAAATGATAGCATTATATTCTAATATTTCAAAGGAAAAGGGAAGGAAAAAAGGTTTTTTTTTCCCCCAACACTCCCTCTCCCAAAAACTCCATGTAATCATTAATCAAAAGAAATCTTTTTTTTATTAAATTAGAATCCAAGTCTAAGGTGTGAGGATTTAGAAACTTTACAATCCTAAGATGGGAGAGATGTATTAGAGTTGTTTCTGCTTATACAAGTCCAAGTGAGATGAGGACCAAACCCAGAGAGCTAGATTTAGTTCCCTTATAACAAGCATCACCATTCTTCTTGTGACAGGAAACACAGGTAAATAAAAATGGATACAAGTGCGTTTCTTATTATCTCAGACTGCATAAAGATTTGCCTTCCGTTATGTGGATGGATTTGTTGGCTAGCTTAGCTTTTCAAGATAGGCTATAATTTACTGGGCTTTAAAAATTATTTTTTTTGGTTTATGTTGTAACTTTCCAAAGAGCTTTCCTCTCCCCTCCTCCCTCCTTCAAGAGCAATATAGAGTTAGTTTGGGAATGTACTTACATGCACACAGTCCAAGTTCAGCATTTCAAATGCTTTGGGAGCCCAAACCTATTTCAAGCTAGGATCATACAGATTATTGAAGGGAAGAAACATAATTATCCCTGACACATTTTGTAACAGGAGAGAGTGTATGTGCAGTTATAGTGATCATTTTATCCTTTCCACCTTTGAAACTTCCCTGTAATATGTATGAACTCTTCTTAAATACAAGAAATCCAGGAATGTGGTTTAGACAACAAAGACATTCTAAATACTGGGGACGTTAACTTAAAATTCTACTAAGTAAAATCAGAATTTGGTGAAGATTTTGGAAGATCATGTACGCCAAGACTCTTCATACTGTTCAGATGTAGATTGGACAGAACATTCAAATTTGCGTTAATCAAGGAACAATTCCTCTGCTGTTCTTTACCTGGATGTACAGTGATATTTTTTTTTCACATCCCAGTGGCATCAGCACCTTGTGCTTGAGTCCAACCATTTTTTTCCATCATTGGACTTTAAAGAGAATGCATGTGCAGAGATAGGAAAGTTATTTTAGGAGGTGGCGCAGGGGGCGGAGACGCAAATGTGATGGAGAAAGGGGGAACTGTAGGAAGTGTACAGCAAAATAGTTCATTTCCTTATATTTATGAAAGGAGTGAGTTCCCACACATTATTTTTGACCAGAATTGTGTTATATTTTCTGAAGAACCCTTGAGAATCAGTTGATACCAGGGACAGATACCTCATTGAGCCACTGGAACCTCGCCTTTTCCATAATAAAATGGTTTAGATTTGTTTTTCCAGGGTGCTATGTGTAAGAAAAATTTTACCATGTTTAGGAAGAAAAGGAATTCTACTATATCTTACAGAACTAAAGCATACTGCTTTTATTCAATGGCTAGTTGTTTAAATTTAAATAGCGCTTCCATGGGACAGGAAGAAAAATACTGATAAGAAACAATGTAGTCTAATGGTAAAGATCTTATGATTGTGAGCTTTTCAGTGATTGTTCTAATAATTCACGTACTTTCATAACAGAACAAGATATCTTTGACTTAGAAATGAAGGGTGGATATTATTGTATAAACTACTTACAATGCCTTTCAAGCTTTTTGTTTAGATGCTGTTTAAATATGCAGCTCAAATCCCACTATCACTAAAGTGAGTGATGCAGCTTCAAAGAGAGCAAGAACACACTCGCTTTATCTGATCTAGTGGATATACAATGGGACAATGGACACAAGAACATATTTATTATTTCAAATGTAAACTTAAGGATAAGAAAGGAATATATCGGATTGCTCTGTTTTCCCTGTGGGGCACACCTAGTAAATATTGTAACATGTTTTTTTAATGAAGGTGAAATTGCAGGTTTTGTTTGCAACCAGATCTCTTTCAGGAGCTTCAGCCACATTTGTTTTTAACTAGATGTCCACATTTCATTTCTGTTGAAAAAGCTAATATTATATGGCCTAAAACTTAAAGCTACTGTCCTAAATCTTAGTATCACCAAAGTGATTAATAGAATACTGTTACATAGATAACCCATTAATTTATGGCAGCCCATTTAGAAGTTCAGATACATAGACAAAAAAGAATCTTTACATGGTCTGATACTAGTTGCAATACATTCTTAATGAAGGAAAACTGACCAAAAATTTGAAATTGGGTTTCTCTTTACCAACAAAGTTATCTTTCCTAGAAATTCCAGGGAGAGTTCATTTGATTACCATTGTAGGTCAAAAATAAGTAATTTTTAGATGAACTAAAGGCGAATGATTGGCATGATTCTCATATGCGTTACAGAATAATATGTGCTTCAAGTTTCTTGTAGATGGTAGTTCTTTTTTTAGTCCTATTCAAAGTTGCTTTGGATCTAGTCTGATTAGTATGTTATCCCCTGATTATTTGTGATTTCACTTTGTTTCATTACATCTGTGCAGTGTAAAAAAAGGATACTGTCCTTAATCTATAATGGTCAGATACCCTGCCAGTGGCCTTAAAGAAAATTCCATTGGCTTTGTGCAGATTATAAGGAAATAAATTTCCTTACAAATTGAAACGAATTTAGGAAGACTAAATCTATTCAGGCAGTAAGATGTACTACTTTTTTTTTTTTTTTTCTTTTTTTTTTTTAGCAAAAAGTAGTTGTATAGCCTCTTGATAAGTGTTTCTGTGGCTAGATAGATAAGATGTATGTTTTATAAGCCTCTGACACAAGCTGTTCTGCTGGACTATTTGACACAGCAAAAAGTGAAGTACTGGCAAGTTTGCAAATAATGCACTTGCTTATGTCTTAATAAAGCCCATTTTGAACCCTGTGAGACTCTGAAGATAGGAATAGCATATAGCAATATATGCTTTGGAACTTACTCAGTACAACGATCAGAGCTCCTGTTATAGGAATAATTATTCTTGCTCAGACAAGGAACAGGAAAGGTTCTAAAATTGCTAATGGGAATCTTGGAATTGGATTTCTTACAGATTTCTTTGGTCGTCTTAGCATTTTATTCATTATTGCATACTGAAGCTTACTAGGAAATTAGATTATTTATTATTATGTTATATTTATTATTATACCCATTGTAATACAACTAAGTCTGTATCTGATTCAGTTTCCAAATATAAAATGTTTTACATGTTTTTTCCATTCAGAAAGGTGTATGGTAGTGAATATGACACTATTACTTTCATTTATATATATACTGTTATCTATTAAGTTTCCCATCATATGGATTTTGTGCAATAAACTGTAAATTTAACTTGGAGCATATTACCCTGGCATTTAAATGAGCCTGTGTATGTGAAGCTTTCAAGCCCCATTTTTTTTTGTTTTTTTGTTTTTTTTTTTTTTTAACTTTACTAAAAATCTTTACTAAGATTTTTCAGTTTTAATTTTGTTGATCGCTTCACTAGTATCACGTTCCCTTAGATGCTGCAAAGTAGTTATACTGTAGCATAAATGATGATAAATATAGTAAAATACTTGTGGTTTTTTTTTTTCTTTTAATCATTGGTAAAGACATACTCTAGTCAGAAGACACATAATTAGAGTAAGTCTTTTGAATAAAGACATTTTTATGATACTTTAGATCAGTCCTTTAATGTCCCTGTGATAGATCCTGTGCTGGTGTAAAGTAGTGGAACTGTGTAAGATGACATCTTCTAGTGATCTAACAGTAGGAACTCCTACCACATCTCTTGAAAAGTCAGAGAATAAGAGTAATTATACTTTTAAAAGACTTATTTAACTAGACATCTTAGTCCTTCAAATTTACCCATTATCCTTCTTCAATGTAGACCTGTCCAAAATAATGGCATTACACAGAAAATTAAACCTTTGTCCGTGTCATCACTTTTCCCTGGTTTCATCCGTAGATGACCAGTGTATGTCATGTATATCCAGAGTAATGTAAGGTGGAGCAAATGTGATATTTGAGCCAGTGTATATCACTCTAGTGCCAAATTTTAGCTGATAGTTTTTTTTGGTATTTTTACGGTTTTTATTGAAATCTACAGTGTTTGCAAATCATGGGATAATCAGAACACATGGAAATATATGGGTGTAATTATAGGAGAAAGAATTCTACCTTCAGCATCTTAACTACTGCGAAAACACATAAGACTGCAGACAGCTCAAATTTCAGATGTTGTGGTGTTTGCAGGGTTGACAGTCATGGGATAAAAGTTATCTTGTTTTCACCAGTAAACCAGAGAACTTTAATATATATATATCATTTGCACATGTTGTCAAGACAATTTCAAGGTAGTTCCATGTACTAACAAAAGAAATAGTAAAATACTTTACTGAATTCAGTTCAGCCTACTATATTTATTGTATGCAATAGGAAAGTTTCAGGCTTTATCTGAAGCTATATTCTGCAGGATTACCGGTATGCATATGCACACTGAAGTTAATCCTTCTGGAAATAATAACAAAAAATAAAAATAATTTAAAAAAAAAAAAAAGAAAAGAAAAAGGAAGTCTTCACGTCTCTACGTAAGTCTGTACAGCTCAAAGCAAAAATTTATGTTGATATTTTTGAGAAGGTATAAAGTATTCAGATTTTTTTCCCTTTTAATGTTAGCTACATGTGTAAGGGCTAGACTAAGTAAGTGATAGTTTTTCCTTAAAGTTAAGTCCTCAAAGTAGACTCTAGACGTTAGGGTAATTTACCATAAAATACACACATCTTGAAGAAAGGTCAGAATGAAAGGTTTCTAGAAGTGGGCTGTAGAAATGAATTGGTTATCATGTTATTACACTGTGTGAAACATTGTATTTTTACTCAGAGAGGGAGAGACATGCTGACTGCTGCAAAAACTGTAAGGAAGAAATGCATATTGGGACCACCGTGGTTGGAGGAGAGGCTTGATTGTTACACAAATTCTATATTTGATCACCCCCATATTTCCTTCATTGAAACTGGAAGTTATAATAATCATATTTTGCAGGACTCAGATCTTATTAGTGGATATTAGACAATGTTCTGAATCCGATGACCAAATCAAATGTCAAAAGGTAGAGAACAAACATTTAATTTCTGATTCCTAATTGAGTTTAGGTGAGTAGTGCATTGGAAGTGAGCAGGAAGCTTCTCTGAACTGGGGATGTTCTGGAGGTGGACAGATACAGAAATCTGTCACTTCTGTCAGTGCACATACCGCTCTAGTTTCAGCATCAGAAGTGTTTGGTATGTCAGTTTGAAATTTGAATGACTTGGTTTCATGCAGTTCTTCCATGGGGTTCCTTAGGCCTTTGTGAGCTTAGTCCTAATCCCTTGTCTGATGCTAGAAAACTAGTTAGTTATTAAGTTTAGCTTTCCTGCCAAGTAGCCATACACTCCTAAAAAGGCAAAGATGTCATAGGATGGGTATTTTATTCCAGGGATAGATACAAATAATGCCTTGAACAGATTCCCCTGCTTTGTCTATTTCTTCCCACCACAATTCTTTCATATGCTTATAAATATGATTTTTTTTTTTTTTTTTAAATCACAGTATCACAGTAAGTTTGGGATTGGAAGGGACCTTAAAAGATCGTCTAGTCCAATCCCCCTGCTGGAGCAGGAACGCCTAAGTGAGGTCACACAGGAACATGTCCAGGCAGGTTTTGAATGTCTCCAGAGGAGGAGACTCCACAACCTCCCTGGGCAGCCTGTTCCAGTGTCTGTCACCCTCACTGAGAAGAAGTTTTTTCTCAAATTTAAGCGGAACCTCTTGTGTTCCAGCTTGATCCCATTACCCCTTGTCCTATCATTGTTTGCCACCGAGAAGAGCCTGGCTCCATCCTCATGGCATTCACCCTTTATATATTTATAAACATTAATAAGGTCCCCCCTTAGTCTCCTCTTCTCCAAATTAAAGAGACCCAGCTCCCTCAGCCTTTCCTCATAAGGGAGATGCTCCACTCCCTTAATCATCTTTGTTGCCCTACGCTGGACCCTCTCCAGCAGTTCCCTGTCCTTCTGGAACTGAGGGGCACTGGACACAATATTCCAGATGTGGTCTCACCAGGGCAGAGTAGAGGGGAAGGAGGACCTCTCTCGATCTACTAACCACCCCCCTTGTAATACACCCCAGGATGCCATTGGCCTTCCTGGCCACAAGGGCACAGTGCTGGCTCATGGTCATCCTGTTGTCCACCAGGACAAAGTAACTATAACTTTACTGATAATTATTTGGTTTGTTCCCAGCTTTATACTACATTAACATCACCTCTTCATCCCAAATCAGATTGTAGAATTTCCCTCCTTGTTATTTCTTTTTCTAATTAACTTACTAGTTTATTCAGAATGTGGCAACTTACATTAAGATGTTGCAATTGTGATGTAATTGAGAAACACCACTTTTCAGGTAATTTGTCAAATAGATAAAATGTATGTGACTATCTAACGCTCAGTTGCAAAGCAATGGAAATGTTCTTTGCTTTTGATTAGAATGTTTTGGGCTTTTGTTTTGACAGGTTCCTCATTGATACATAAAGGATCTGTAGCATTCACTGATGATCTCACAAGTGACTTATGTCTTGTCCTGTTGCCCATGTTTTCTTGCTTTACTTCATCGGTTATGTCATTCTTTGACGCTTTTCCTATTGCATACTCATCACTTTTCTTATCTCTTTCCACATTTGTTTCCTTGTAGCATTGCCTCATTCAGTACCTTACACCCTCCAAGTTCCTTGACAGCTTCTAGATTCATTCCTTTTTTTCTTTTATGTAAAGGTTTTGTTTAGCTTTTGATTTATTTTCCTTTTGTACCAGTTCCTTTCCTGCAATTTCAGCTGTACAGTGCTTTTTCAGTGGTATTAACAATTCCCCATGTTTACTGGAATACAAACCATTAAGATTTTTCACAGTCACTTTCTGGGATTTTGTATTCCTATTTCTAGCATTTGTTATTACATCTGGACTTCAGTTCTTGTTAAACACAACTGCATTTGATCCAGGACATGCACAAGTTTTAAATATACTGTGTTCATCTAATCCAAACTTATTTTTCAAGTAGTTTCTCCAGTTCTGCATGCTGTTCCTGCTCTTTCTCCACCTCACCATACATGACTTGCCCCTTCTTATACTGCTTTTTATAATTTCTTTAATTCATACATAAAAAGAAAAAAAATGTCCATACTGCTAGTACTTTTAGCATAAATCATTGTCAAATAATAATTTTTGACATTGCTCAAAGTAGGTGTAGAGCTTGTGCTAAAAACAAGGGAAGAAATATTTACCCCTTGAAACTCTGTTGACATAAAGAGAATTGCTTTGAACTCCTGTTTCAGAAAATCTCTTTTTCCCCTTGTTATAAGTTACATGTTAGCAATGTAAATTTTTCTTAGATTTATTGAGTCTTTTTATCATTTCAATGTTAAAGGCACTGGTGATATTGAAGATTATGAAAACACATGGCTAACCAAACATACTTATGCCAGGAAAGTATGTGAAAATAGAGCAATATTTGACCTTTTTTTTTCTATTGTGTCAATACTACTATTTTAGCAAAATTTCCTGACATTAATGAACTTACTCAAAATAAACTCACCTTTCAGAGGCAGCAGGTTAGGCTGACTTGGGCCTAAAACAAAGGGAAATCGGTTTCATTCAGAACTTCATATTATGGTGTCTTACTGTCAGTGAATTAAATATGCTAAATGTCCTTAAAAATAACATAACATCTTTCATATTAAGATACTATAATTTTCCATTAAAACATCATGTATATTGAAAATTAACACCTTTCCCTTCATTAGGAAGGCTGAGAAAAACATTAGGATTTATAATTTAAGTTTTAATTCAAATAATATTGCCTAAAAAAAGAAGCTGCACTTTCCTATGATGGGTATGAACATTAAAAAATGTGCAAGTTTCAAATTTTGTTGGTTTAGGTAGAATTAATACTTTTTTGCCAGTAATACATCATTCTTCTGCAGTGTTTACTTTACTCTCTTTATATTTTTCTGTTTGTATATTTATTTTCTAAGTTTTGGAAGAGGAACTAATGATGTTATTGCTACAGAAGACCAACTGCAACAGTCTTCATGCGACAATCCTGTTTGGTTTTGATGTGTCTGTCTTCAGCTTCTGTAATTTTTTCCTTCGTCATTGAGTTTTCACAACGGGAAGAGTCAGCTCTATGGTAAGCTATAATTACAAATCCTTACAAATTTTAAGAAAAGCTGTTGTTTACACCTCTAGTAATCACCTGAGCAAGGACTCAGTGAAAGATGTTAACTGGAACACCAGTTTTAATCTGATTTCCCACTGGGAGTGTTAGCCCCAGAAAACACTAATATTTTTAATGTGCTCATTCCAATGTTTCTTAAAGCTACTAGCAGGATCTGTAATAGAAATACGTCAACAGCAAGCAGGATTCCACGTAGCCATAGTAAATCTGAGGAGTCCGTAAATCCTTTACAGGTTCTTGGTATAGGCAGGAAGGCCTTCTCTAGGGTTCAAATGAAGCTAAAGTAGACATGCTCTGAAGAAAACCAAATAATGAAGACAATTCTGAGAATGTGTTCTTGAGTGAATGTGACTGTTTGTTTGTAATATGTTGTAAACATGAAGGGATAAAAGGGAGTGTCTGAATGAGAACTATTGTTAGGGAAAGCAAAACTCACTGCAGAATAGGAAAAAACAACTAAAGAACTAAAACAAACTAAGAAACAAAGGGTAAGCAGGTGCAGAATTTGGAAAAGGAAAAAAGTTGAAGTTTATTTAAACTTTTTAAAATTTAAACCCAGACATTTAAAAGTAAATCTGTTTCCTTTTTGTTCTGCATAGCCAGAATATAATTTACACCGATTTACTCCCCTCCTGTTTTATGCTTCAAGCTGCCAATTTGCAACTGGCAGTGATTCATTTTGATGATGAAAGGGTCATTTTCTTCTAATTTTGATTTGCCATCTTTTTCTTTGCTTAACTCTTATATGGGTCTCTACTTCCTTACTTAGGTGGTTCAATAAGAATTTAGAAACTTTATATATTGTAGGGTTTAGCCTTAAAAAATGGATACTGTGATGATTATTTCCATTGTTATTAGGAAAATAAGCAATCACTTAGTCCAAGCCACAGAGGAGGCAGACATGTATAATAACAAAGTGCTTCTGCCATGAAATATTTGTATTTTGAAGGGACTGAATAATAAGCGAATTGTTGTTACTACGTTTAAGAATGTGGGATGAAGAACAGAGCAATGAGGTGACTTGCCTAATGGTTTGGGTCTGAGCTGGGAACAGAATCCAGCCTGCCCGACTCCCCAGGCAGGGCATTAAAACAGGCTGCCCTTCCCTCCTCTGTGAGCAATATGTGTGAGCTGCCTGCTGAACAGTCTGGATTTGATGAAGTCTACACTGTATTTTGCTTAATAGTGTTTTACCATAATAAGGGTCTATTTTAAAGAACAAATGTTGTAACTCGTTAATGGTAAATTTTTTATGGACTTGATGTGTCACTGCCAAAATTATACTTCTTCCTAATGGAAGTGGCTATATCATGTCAGAAGACGCTGGTGTTTATTTTTCAGGAAATAATTACCAGAAAATGCTGTACAAAATGTTCTTTCCTATGCATCCCTTGTTAACATTTACCCCTGAAACACATGGTCTAGGTATGAAGGAGTGAAAATACATGGTCTAGGTAGGAAGGAGTGAAAATACATTTGTCACCTCTAATACATTTTGAATACAGATGTAAAAGTCCTTTTTTTGTTAGTATTGTCTAGTGTGTACTGCAGAGAACCCACCCTTTAAAACCAGCCATGGTGATATGATAATATACGTCCTAAGGAAATGCTCTTAGAATTTACCTCTATATAATAAATTCTCCAATAATGGATTAGAATGCAAGCCCTGCTGGAGGCTGAATGGGGTAGATTTTAGCCTGAGAGATAGAAAACTTGGAAAAACCTGCCTGGCATGCTGTCTCTTTCAATTTGCTTTAAGAAAGGTATGTTCAAGGCAGAAACAAAAAAAGTACCTAAAATGAAAAATTGAACTAAACAGTGTTTAGAACACACTGCAACTCCAGAAGGAGAATAAACTTGTTACCTAATTCCACAGAAAGTGTATAGAAAGGAGGGCTGTACGATATGTAGAGATGGGGGGTTAAGTGTAACCTCCTTTACTTAGTACAATAAGTATGATAAAAGTTGGAGTTTGCACATTACATGTTCCCAGATGTGTCCTTAAGCTGTCTTTAATGAACGTCATTCTCATTAATTTATACGTGACTTACGTGCAGATAACAGTAAGATAATTGAAGAAGTTCTTAATTTAGAAGCAGTTTATCTGGTTATTCCACATGAAGTGGCAGGGCTATAAATTGTTAAAATCAGGACATTTAACAGCAATAACTGCTCATCTCCAGTGGTGAGCCATCGCTTTCAATCAGAGAGGGCCTTTGGGGTGGGAGGGAGGAGCCTCGCTGTTGTCTAAAGGAGGAAAAGGACCCTGCTTTTGAAGGATTTGCCCATTTATTTTCCCAGGGCAATAAGACAGTAAGATGTATGAAGCTAATTTATCCTTTCACGGACGGCATACCAAGAGAGAAAAAGCCTTCTTTCTGCTACTGCTGAGTTCAGGGATTTTTCACGTTTGTTTTCAGGACACCTGCCATCCAAAAATTAGCTTTGTGCAAAAGGTTACCCCTCTTCTCATTAATTTATATAGTTTTCCTGGGTTCATTCCTGAATTTGCTTTCAATTGTCTCTAATTCCTATTTTAACGGTTGTGTGTGAGCAACCCAGGATTGCAAAGCAACCTGTGCAGTAATAGATTTTTTTCACCATTGCCATGCAAAAATCTTTTAGATGTTGAGAAGTTCTCAGACTTCAGTATAAAACTACATAACCTGTCTGCTTCCTTACTGGAGTTTGCTCCAGTTACATCTTGAATATTAATCTTTTGAGTAGACAAAATTATTTGCAAATTTTTATATCTCCTTTGCTTTTATTTTTTTTCAGTCAACCTGTGGTTCCGGTCTAGCTGCTTTATTTGTTTCCTTTAGTAAAAACAGACTTTCTGCTATAGCTTGTTTTGGTTCTAGTGAAGCCTCATAAAAATTGATTTGTTAGAAATAGTACTTACACAATTTCATTGCAAGATAGAAACATAGATAAATTTGCAGTATAGGAAGGGTATATAAAACTACTCATCTTATTAAAGTTTTCTGATAACTCTTCTTATACGATTGAAATTTCTGATGCTTATAACCTTACAAAAACACTTTTTAAAATTTATTTTGTTTTATAGATACCTGTCTCGGTTTGAGATTTCATAAAAAATGCATCCAGCGTGTTCTAGGCATTTCTGAGGAGCTGGAAAATGTGCTGAATTCCAGAAGAATTTCAAAGGTGTCCACTAAGTTTGAAATCTCTCCAGAGATGACCGCAAGTATTGATGAAACAGTAGGTATTGTGTTTGGGGTTTGTTTGGTTTTTTGTTTTTTTTTTTCCCCCCTTTCCAAAATTGAGCGGGGTTTTAACCATAGTCCATTCCAATAGATGCCAAAGCCATTTTTTAACTAAAGTTGATAGTTTAACAGTTAACTCATTACCCTGTGTGCATTTTTTTTGTATTATGTCCAACCTGAAACCTATTATTATTTTACATTTCCATTATGGTTGCACACACAGTCCTCAGCTGATTTTTGAGTGTGCTGTGCTCAGTATAGCACAAGCACCAACAGTCAGTGTCTGCCAGAAAGAGTCATGAAATTCTGGAAGTCCTAAGCCCCCTTAAAAAACCAGGCCTTTTCACATCACCTCACAGAGGGATCCTCTAAATTATGATACTTAAAATTACTTGTAATGCCATTAAAAAAAAAAAGAGTAGTTGAACTATTAGTATTATTCTTTCAAGTTTCTGGAGTGGTAACAAGAGACCTCATAGATTCTGTACTCATTTCTTTACGTACTGTATTTACAGCAGTGATGAACAAAACTTCAGGGTTCTTATCTGTTTTTCCAAGTCATATTCACCTCTGAAGTATGTATCACTACCTAACTTTTTAAAATTATTTTTTTTTAAACAATTATTTGTTTTTAGCAGCAGCATATGAATTCCTGTGAGTTTTGCAGTAATTTTTAAATTTTAACTTTCCTCAAAAAGTATGTAAAGAAGTCTCCTGGGATATACACAACTCATGCAATGGGATATTGAGCTGCTGCTGTAAAAGTTAAAGAGCTGAAGAAATCAAACCAGCCAGGTAAATGGTATCTTGTATTGACAAAGCCTGAATTGCAATATATTGGTGTTTTTATCCACGAATTTTATTACTGGAGCTACAGTGAACTCAACCAAAGCTTTTGGTGATTTCCATAAATTATGCCCTGGTTTCCGCACAGTCCTGTTTTCAGTTTTATAAATCAGAGCCCAGTCAGTGAGTTCTAGCTGTTCTGAGAAATGGTGCCATAAACTCTTTTCACACCCAAAATGTCTTGCACGGAGCAGAGAGGTGAAGAGTATCAACTGCAGTATATAGAGCAGCTTACGACACATTTATTGGAGATCTAGGATCTGCTCTCTCTTCCATTATGAAATAGAATTATTCATACATTTATGGAAACACTTTTCATAATTTTTGCAAAGTGGAACAGTTTCAACAGGCAAAATTTTCACCCAATCAAGGGATAATATTCTGAGGGCTCTGTACATTTCTTACAAGTGGAAAATACTTTGAGATGTAATCAAGGTTTTATAGATTAATAACACACCCCCTGCTTCTTTCTGCTATAAAGAAATGGGGTCATCTGATCAGAGGTGGTCAGAGATTTCATTAGAGAGAAGTATTTATGTATTTGAGTTGCTTTACCAAAGTTCTATCATTAACATGCTGCAACAGTTGCTATAAATATCAGGATTGCAGAAAAAGGTTTAAAAACCTAAATGAACTGTAAATTAAAGAGTAAGAAAGAATGAATAACTGAAGTAACTGAGTACATTTCTATTTTTTTTTAAAGCAATGGAACTTTTAAATGTGTGTATTGGCAGTATTTCATAAATATGCATGTTCAATAACTATATAAATAATAGTATGGATGAGCCTTAACTTGAGTGAATTTCATCTCTTACTGTTATCCTAGTAGTTCACATTTTTTGATCTTCAGCATTTTGGACCCAGTTTTATAATCTTTTCCACACTAGTGAACAATCACTTTAGCAAATCATTTTGTTGCTGGAGTCAACAGAATTAATCATTTTAAAGATGTGCTCATTAAAGAGTTCCAAAAGTGAGCCCTTCAGCTTGCACTGTGTCTGACTAGAGAGTTCTCTTATCTTCCCTTTAAAGAGCATCGCAAGCTTTTACTATTTGCCGGGAAACCACTGCTCAAAAACCTAATGCATGTAATAAGTAAACAAGGAAATGTTAAGAAAACAGAAAAATGTTTGTGGAGCTGCCAAGTTATTTTAAGCTTTGGGAATGATCTCATAATATGGAAAAATAAAAAGGAACGTAAATTACTTATTTCGTAAAAAGTGAAAAATTACCAAAGTTGAAGTGGTATGATTTTTCTTCCTGGTAGAATTCCAAATCCTTTTGATGAATGATTCAAAGGAAAATGTTGTGCCTATCATGAAAAACCATAATCAATTATTAATTCTCAGATTTTTGCAAGTAATGTAATGTTTTTAGCAGTTTTCTCATTCTGGTGTATCAATCTCTCTGACACTGGGTAACATAAGCAGAGCAATAAAAGAAGTAACCCATTGTATTCCTGTCTCCACTCTCAAAGCATGAGAGAGGCTCTAACTGCGATCTGGTCACCATCCATCTCTTCTTCTTTCCAGCATTCAAAGGCATTTTCGTCAGATACCCTGACAGTCAGATTAGTCATCTGAGTCCTGTTCTCCCTTCATCTATGGTAACTAATTAATCAGTAAATGAATACATATATTAATATATTACATGCCTTGCTAACAGTGCATGAGGTCCTGTAATTCTTTTTCATAACTCTGTTCTTCTTGTTGTACTTTTTTATTCTCTGGATCACTTTTCATCTAAGATTACTAATTCTTCTTTCATTGATATCAGTAAAAAAAATATATATTTGATCTGGGGAATTTGTTGCTTAAAAAAAGCAGAATACTCTGGAGAATGAGTGAAAAGAATCTTGTTTTCCTGAGAATTATATGTTGGACAATTTTGAATTTCCAAAAACATAACTATCATCTGGTTCCTGGAAAAAAAAATCTTGAGTCATTACAAATTTATTCTTCAACAAACAGGCAAAGTTTAAACAAAAATAAAAATGCTGTTGACAAAGGGAAACGAGTCCCAAAGTTAAATTGCAAAGTTCGATGAGTACGTGTTAATAATATAACAATTCAGCATTTAAAGCAAATAGTCAAATGATAGTTTAGAAATCGTGGTTTTTTTCAGAACTTCCCTGGCTTTTGTTTTTCGTTACAGCTGGCTCCCAGTTGGTTTAGTATTGGACATCTATTTCTGTTTGAATTCTGAAGAATGCATTGGGAATTGTCAGATGATGGAAGATCACTCTCAGATGCCCTGAATAAATGGAAAAAAAGTGTGGGTTTGGAGCTTTCTGAAATACAGGTATGGTAAAGCAGAATTACATTACCACATGAAAATCTTCCAGGTTAAATTTTCAAAGACATAACCGTTACCACATAAAATGACATTGTCCTGTTTAAGTAAGATAGGAAATGAAAATACACTTTGACTTTTGTTCAATTAGATGCATGTCTTGGGAAAATTCACCTGAGGTACTTGACCTTTAAAAATCTGCGATTCAGTTGCTAAAAAGTCCATTTTATAAATTTTACTGCCTTTTGTCAAAGGGTGGGCACGTTTACGTGCTTTAGCTCTATTTTTACATTGGATAACTTGGTGGGTTTCCCATAAAGTCACTAAGAGCCTGTGAATGTTCAGTAGTTGTATCCATAACAAGGTGACAACAAGGGACACAGTTCTGAAACCGATGCTCGGAATGATTTGTACAGTTCTTTTTCATTCTTTGACAGAAATATTCCCTGCTTTTTTGGATCTCTTAGGACATATTGAGCACTACATATATTTAGAATGAAATCCTTTAGAATCAACATGCAAATATAAAAGGGTTGACGTAAAGGCACAAACTCTGACCTTTCACAACATGTCAGTTGGTGAGATCAGCTGATCAGTAAATTTGATCCAAAGCTTTTAAAGACACTTTTCTGAACATTTCAAAGCAACCTCTTTTTGCAGTGACATCGGATACCAAAAAAGCTGTTTTGATGTGATTCATATCCTGGTGTTTATAAATATTTTTATCAACTAATTACTAGTAACTTGACTAGAGTAACAAAAATTAGTTACTTTATTAATGGCTAGAATTTTCTGATTTTCTTGGTTGATTTGGTTTGGGTTTTTTTTTAGTTTAGTAGTTCTTTTTTTTTCTTTTTGGGTTTTGTGGTGTGGTGTTGGTTGGTTTTGGTTTTTTTGTTGGTTTGCTTGTTTGTTTTCTGCTAAAACTGTAAACTCTCCAGCGTAAAGGCAGTGTCTGTCCAGATCTGTCCTGATCCTTTATGGAGTTTTGAATATTCCAGAACACAAATAAATGGTCATACTAAAAAAAAATCTTCTACTTATTTAATCACTGATTATCACTATTAAGGTGGAGTTAATAACAGTTTTATGTGAGAGTTGGTTCTGGCTGAAAAGAAACCCTAACAATAAAAAGCACATCATCTCTTTCTGCAGCCAAATATTTGTAAACTGAAGTTGCTGAGAGCCTAAGTGGGAACAGTCATCTTGCAAACAGATGGGACAGTCCCATGTTTGTGAACTTTTGCCCCGAGAAGCAAGAGGGTAAAGGAAAGGAGGGAGGAGAAAAGACAAGAAATGCTCAGTAATTATTACTTGTTGCACAGTATCATAAAACTGACTTAAAAAAAAATTACTATTTGTATCTCTTTCTTCAAACAACTTAGTAAGGCAGGACTCAACTCTGGTACTACTTCATCATAGAAAAAAAACCCAGTTAATTTGTTTGAAGGAAAACTTGTTAGTCCTAAGACTTGCAATTTATGGTGTCATACTATGACATTTTCTTTCTTTTTCCACTCCTACATTTATACAATCCTAAAATTACATTCAGCCCTTTGAAGGCAACTGTGAGGCTGATGTGGCCCCTGGTGAAAAGGAGTTAGACAACCCTGCTCTACAACAACATCGGAAAACAAAAATTAGGGATGAAAAAAAATCAGACTCTGAAAGGTTCCCACTGATGACTACAAATCATGCATCCTCTGAGAATACTTTCTCAATTAGACCAAGCTAGAAAAATGGGCAGAGAAAATGCTTATAATTATTTATTCTTCTGTTTGAGTACTTACTCATTCTCATACTTTCATTTTTTTTCCCAAAAGGTAAATATAGGAAAAAACTAGCTTCTTTTTCTTTTTTTTTTTTTCTCAGAGCTTCCAAATAGCTGAGGTCCTCCATCATTCTCTGTTCTAAGCAAAACCATAATCCATCAAGTGGAAAAAGGCTATGTTCCAACAGCATCCCTGGTTAAACCACTTCAGTAAGCCACTTTCAGCTTTTTCACATGGACAGGTATGAATTCTTACTGCTATGTATAAAGAATTTGAAATGCTTTAGATTAAAATAAAGTGCAGTGAACTTACCAGCACTTATTTGCTGTTTTGTTATACGATATACACTAAAGTGGTTTATGCAGCTTAGAAGTATATAAAAAAATAACTGAACTAGTCAGTTCTAGTTTATTCCAGTTATAATTATTGTATCACAGCTCAACAGAACTGAAATTTAATTATAATTTAAGGTAAGATTTCTAGCCCTATTTCTGTCTGGTCTGGGTTATATCACTCTCCACTTGGCAATAAGTTAAGGGTGTAGGGCCATGTAGGAAGGGCTTTAATAGCAATAGCCAATACATTACCATTAAATCAACACTTAGAAATGAGTAATTCTTAGTAACTATGTAATTACTTTCTCCTTGGCTTAATATTTAATTAACACACAGTTACGATATCTGTGAAAGCCTAGTTTAGATCAGCTTAGTTATTTCTATATTAAAGCCCAAGAGATCTGAATAAATGTAATATTTTATTGATCACAAACATAATACTTCTTTCAGGAACTGAAATGCATGATGATTCATATGAACAAAGTGAAAATATAACACAACTGAAAAATAACTTCACATTTTTTCCATTTCATTCTTAGCGTAAGCAATAAATACAATGCTATAGCTTCTATTAATCTTATTTACATAGAACAATACTCAAATATTGCCTGGTTTCCAGCCCAAATGCTTCATGAAATGGAGTGCATGTTGCAGCATTCCTACAGCCAAATACTCTAGTAGATCATCACAATGAAAAAATATGTAGCATAAATGCTAACATCAAAACAAACAGGCAAAAAAACAACTGAGAGGACCCTGCAGTGGAGCATTTCATTAATTGAAGACAGTAGCATTAAAAAGAGATATTCCCTCTCATAGAATTACTAACATGCTGGTGTTACAGATACCAAATAAAGACAAACAGCCCCTGTAGATTAATAATAGAAATCCTCACTAAATAATTAAAAAAAAAAAAAAAAAAAAGAGCAAATAATAACAGATAACTCTTTGCATGTTCAAAAGAATCTCAGAGCCCCACCAAACGGGAGTTTCTTTCCATCCCAGAGGATAAAGGTGAGGACAACATTCTGTAAAGTAGAAAATAAGCCATGAGGATTCAGTATTAGGATTTCATTTTAATTTACTGTGACAGAAAGAAAACATTTTAAGAAGCTGACCCTTCTCTTGGTTGTGTAGAAGTGCAGAAGGTGAGGTAGGAAGAGAAAATAGGGAATTTATGCTTTCCAATGCCAAATAGCAAATAGGTTAGTTAACCTCCTGAGGAGAGGGAAATACAGGTCTCTTATGCCAAGTAACCCTCCACAGCCACACACGTTTTCTTGCACATCCAGTTGGACGTGTGTTTCTTTTCAAAAGTGAAAGACAGATGTGCGGCTAGCAGCATGTTGTGATTGTCCACCTAGAAGCAGGATGACTTCTGTGGAAAAACAATTTTCCCTCCTAAATTACCATTACAAGTTTCTCTAACAGATTAGGAGCGATTAGCGACTAGCACTTTGCAGTAAATGATAGAAAGTTATAGGCTATTACACTTCAACTGCTTAGCTGAGAAGGAAGCTTAATTCAAAATCTAATATTGTATCCCACTCTAGGCCATCACTTTTAATTATAACAACCCACCTGGTACCATTGAGATAATTGTCCGATAACATGCAGTAAAGGACTTCAGAAGACTTCTAAATGGACAGACTGATTCTCAGCTGGTATCCAGCAATTCTGAAAACTGAACTCAAGACAGATATATACGAGTTGGTGATCTGGTCCCCCAAGTGTAAAGCTCCTATACCAGAGTGGGGATTTTCTGCACCACTTATATTTTCAGAACATTCCACAGATTTTAAGTAACACTACACAGATCAGCAAGCAGAGTAGTAAGTAACCTCTAGTCATATTGTAGCAGATAATGTTGCTCTGTTCTTACAGTTTAAGAGATTACAACATCTGATTGCCAGATTTCACACTATTCTAAAAGTACAGAATCCACCCGATTTTCAAATCATTCCCATCAATCAACCAGACAGCCTTGCAGAACAGAAATCTTGATTTGTCCATCCTAGCTGAGATTCTACATTATGAAACTAAATCATTAATAAACCACTCTAAATTCTAACTCCAGACCTAAGAAATGTAAAATACAGAAAGGTGCAAGTGGCATGAACTTAGTGCATCCTCCTAATGTTCTTCTAAATACGAAGCATTTAAAGCCTTATAAAGTCACAAACCAATAAACACCGTGACAGCAAATTAACTAGATGCTAGTGAAGCTTACAGAAAGGCTACTGACAAAAATGTATACATGTTAAAATCAAGGTCTTCATACACAAAATTAAGTATTTAAAACTGAAGTGGTTTCAGAAAGAACTTTCCTTTTTTTGACTGACTGACATGCACCAGATATATATTAATTAGTGTAATAGTAACCATCATAATAATAATCTCCAGCACTTGCTTTTCTTCTGCTTTAATCTGTTTTTCCCCACTTGAAGTAGACTTGTCTGCAAAATAAACTAATAAAACCTTTTTCTACTTTTGTGATTTTTCGTAAGACTTTTCTAAAGTCACCTCATATCATGCTTCCATTCTTGAGGATTTTTGTCATTTCACTGAAAATGTCTACTATTTCTTTAAAAGCAAAAAGATTTCCAAAACCTTTGATTGCTATAAAGACACATTTTCTCAAGACCTTCCTTACAGGCTCCTCATTTTCAGTGAGACCATTATTCACCAGTAGAACCAAAGAAACAACTTACACTGTTCTAAGTTGCGTAACTAAGATAAGAGATTCAGAATCAAGCATTCCAAAATAATAATAAAATTCTCAAACCATAAATTTTTGAGTCTTTGTAAGACAAACTTTATGCTGGATGGACTAGATGACCTTTGGAGGTCCCTTCCAACCTAACCTATTCTATGAGTCTGTGATTAGTTTGATTAGTCTGAATATCATACACTGGCTTTAAAGGTAGTATATGTTATTTGTACTGCCATGTCTTGTGTGGTTTACTCAGACCAAAAAAAAGCGCTACAAAGTTAATCAAAACTTTGCCTCAAAGACGAAGGAATAAATCATCATTAACATAGCAAGGGAATTACTTAAAAATAAAACAAAACAACATGACTACAACAAATTCTGCACATGATCTTTTTGCAGTTGAGTAAATTGCTTAAGCACACAGTGAAGTTCCATCAGCTTCAATTATGTGTGTCTGGAAGGATTTATAGTTATTCAAGGTCCCACTTTTTGTCTGGCAGTAAGGCCTCATCAGTCTGGCCTGTGTTAAAGACAGTAAGAAACCTCCATAAACTTGAGGAGAAGGTGACACTCCTGTATATGCAAAAATATTTTAAATAAAATTGCTCAGAGCTTGCTGTAAACTATTATATTGCAGTACAGAAGTAAAGTCTCAGACTTGCACTGCTGTCTCTATGCTTGATTTTTAAATAGTGGAAATAAAACAAACTGGCCAAAACAAACCAAATTAAACCATTGATATCTTTGAGTCTGTTCCCTCAGACTTCTTGTTGGGCTTTTTGACAGTCAAATGCTGGACACAAAAATTACCCTAGACAACCTATTGTTATTATTGCACCTACTTTAAACATTTTCCTGTGTTCTGTTTTAGTTGAATTAAGACAATACAGTATGGTATTTACACTCAAAGATTCTATAGGGAAATGGCTTCAACACAACACAGTCTTATACAAACTTCCCAGAAAATAAGAAATCCTTCATTGATTCCCTTTGTACAAAAGTTGCCAACTTTGTCTACACAGTAGAAACTGAAGAGGCAAAGTTTGTATCTGTATATAAATGCACATACATATATAGATATATATGTACAGCTGTTCATACTATATAGATACACAGAAACACCAACAGATGTATATATGCATATATATACATACATATGAAAAACGTCTTGGTTTAGGTTGCATCACTCGGGAGAAAAACAACCCGTTCAGTAAAATCTTCTGGCCATGAAGTCACAAAATCAAATGTGGAGTCCATGAGCTGTAAGGGTAAAGCTGCCGGCATGGGCCGAGCCTGGGCAGTCACCCGTACAGCTTTTCCGTCTTTAAAACAACGCTCTCCATGTCATGGTAGCCCTTCCCATTCAAATGTTCACTGGTGCAGTCGTGGTTGTAGCTGTAGCCTTGCACATCGCTGATGGAAGAGACGGTGTAGGAAGCAGTGCGCATGGCATCCGAGTGGCTGAAGCTGTGCTCAAACTGGATCTTGTACTGGTTCCAGTGTCTTCTCAAAACAGCCTGGACCTGTGCCAGAAAATAAAAAGAAACGCATGTAAAACATTGGAAAGATATCACTGGCCTTCAGTCTCTAATGAATGAGCACGGTAATAAAAGTGGCTGAGCAAATTACGTAGTAAGGCTGAATAACCCTGGAAAGTGAGGTACCTACGTGTGAGCTGTTACATTGTACAACTGCAGTGTACTAGTTGCTCAGGAAAAGCACGGCTTACAGGAGGAGCAGAAGCAACACTATTTTCTGCTTTCTCCCCTGTGGACTGAAGTGCAGTGTGGACAGATAAGATTTGCAGGTGAACAAAAGGTCATTCCTGTTCACCCTTACATTCAAAAGGCCACATCCTCAGCAGCTGTAAATTCCTACACTCTCAAACCATAACTGACATTTGATATGGTTCTGGCACAAGAAAGCCTTTCTTAATTTCTGACCATATCTTAATCAAATTAATAGGACAATTTCCCGAACTCCATGTTTCTACCAGGGTTAAAAATAAAGCTGATAAAATAGCTGAAGGCCCCAGCTTGTTTACATGTCTCCGTTTGAAAGGATGTGATGTTTATGGGAGCCTTCCTCTTCTCAATATGGTTAAACACCTGTGCATGCTGGACTGATGAAGTCTCACATTCATGAAATTCACATGGAATTAGTTTTTCAGTGAAGATGCCAAGTGAGGAATGCTAAGAATGGTAATAGCTATTGTTTGTTTTTCAAAGAGATTTTTTTTTTCACGTTAAAAAACCTGCCCACATTTAATTTCTTCTTCAGCCAAACTCTGTACACAAAGTGTTCTTTTGGGGAGACAGTGATACCCAAATTTATCGAGCAGTGCACCCCTAATCACAGGTCTCATTCACCAGCATGACCTTCATTTCACTTTGTTACATACGAAAGAACTAAACAGAGAACAGTGATTCCCCCAGTTAAATGTTGAGATTGTGGATAAATAACTTTAGGATTTTCCATATGTCTTCAGGGTTTCTATTGTGTTTGCTTTACATTTCCTAACACAATGGCTTATTTTGTCTAATTTTACTCTGGCTTTAATTGTGAAAAATAAAAACAAATAGAAGAAAAGGGATGTAATTTTTAGACTTCCTGCAGTCTGGTCTCAGAATCCTCTCTTTAAAGGAAAAATTAATATTTTTTAAAGTCCTTATAAAGAAAATGAAAAAGGTAAGGGAAGAAGAAGTATGGCTATTTTTGATTAGTCTTCATAAAGGGCTTCCTCCAATCAGCTCTTTAACACACTAGTAGCTTGATGTTCAATATAGCACAAATTAAACAGCACAGTAGCCAACAAGGAGAAAAAACCAACCAAACAAAACCAAACAACCAAACAAACAAACCCAACCAAACAAACAAAAAAAACCCAACCCCCACAGACCCAAAAAACCCCACAAAACAAAACAAAAAACCAACCAACCAGACAATACGACCCCACCTACTAATAAAGGGATTGCATAATTCTATAATTCCCACAGACCTGAGATTATAATCTTTACTGCTACATTTCTATAGACCAGCAGAAGAAAAGAAAAAAACCCTAAACCCCACAAACCTTACATGG
The DNA here is from genome assembly GCF_036013475.1 of Columba livia. NCBI lineage: Eukaryota > Metazoa > Chordata > Aves > Columbiformes > Columbidae > Columba > Columba livia. The sequence goes on from NC_088608.1 coordinate 26,378,483, forward strand.
ATAATACTGATCATTATTATCACCTGTTATTAATAGCTCAATCAGAATCTTTCTACTAATCTATCACAGAGCTGGGAGAAGCTTCCCCTCTGACTGCAGCCTGTGTCACCCCAAAGGCTGCTCTGGGCCAAATCCCCTTGGAAAACACGCTGAGACAGTGCAGAAGCATCGTGCTCTGTGGCTGCTGGGCCATCAGCAGAGTGCAAGTGTCCTTAGGGAAGTGCTGCCGCAGCAGATGAAGATGAAGGATTTGCACGTATGCCCTTGTCTGTAGGAGGTTTGTGACAAACTGCTGCAGTGCACGTTAGAATTGGATTCTACAGAGCATCCTGGGTTGTACTGCTCAAGAAGTCTGGAGCACTTTTAATTGCTAATACCCCACTAGAAAATCTTTGCTCCACTGTCACACAATGTTGATTCCAACATCAGCATTCACCCGTAAACCACAGAAGTGCTCACCCGCTCTCTCATGCCTCTCGTTCTGCACAGTCCCTAACAAAGTGTTGCTGTGACAGGCAATGGTAAAGCAGCATCTTGTACACAAGTAGCTTTGTTCAGGCGCTGGTATGACAGCAACAGATGTAGTGGCAGCAGAACACATGGCTGCCTGCAGGCTGGCATGCCAGAAGCAGCATCTTTTAGTAGACCAAGGAAACACTTTTTTTTCTGTGCAGATATTTTTTCCTAACTACGCTGTCATTCTCCCCATAGATTCCCTTACTGATACAGTTTTTTATAAAGCAATAAATCCCTTCTAGAACAAGGTGTAATTAAAAAAAAAGTGAATAGTAGTCATTGAAGTACTGAAGCCCAAACTGGTTTAAAAAGCATAAATTTCCACTCTATAAAGAGCAACTACAGACTTGTAAATTTAGCTGGCAAAGTCAAGGCGTATGGTCTAAAAATTAACTGCTTAAATTAACGTCAAAATGGCTAAATCTCCCTTTTAATATCCTGCTGGCAGATGTTCAAGTAGTAACATGCTCATCTTTTAGCACTGATCACTCCATGCTAAATCTAGGGATACTGAATTAATGGGATGTCTCAGGTTTGCTTCTCGTACGGAGCAGAAGAAAGCGTGTAAAAAGTCTGAGTTTGTAGCAATGAAGCACTAACAGAAACTGCTCTTACTGATTACATAGTATTTTAAAATTATGGTTCTGAATTTAGCAATAAAGTAGCCTCAGAAGATGCACAGGGATGAAAAGACAGAACTGAGCAGTGGACAATGTTGTTTCACAGAAACTGCAGAGATTTCAAGGCGTTTCCCCACCATTTTGCACTGGAGCAGAACTAATTGTCTGCTTGATTTTTTCCAAATATCAGTTTTTAGAAGGCAATCTGAACTATAACATTTAGAAGGAAAGTGTGTGTGAAATGTGAAAGCTGAACATGGGCAAGCAATCAAATCAGATCCAGAATGTTTAATGATGTGTTCTGCTTTGAATCAAATATATAAGCAGAGACTTGAACCTGGATCTATGTTATGTTAAAACCAGACCAAAAACACTGTTCTATGCACACTAAACTGTGAGAAAATCTCTCTTCATCTTTTCTGCCTCCTTGGCAAAAAAATAATTGAGATTTTCACATTTCTTGAGGGTGGAAATAAACCTCAAAAACTCATAGAAGTTTCATTGCAATTCAGTCTGCTTCGGACTGAGGAAGAGGAGGAAGCGTGATCTGCATGAATCAATTCTAGTATTAGCCAAACAATTACCTGTAAGTAAATATTACTGCCCAATAACATTATATAATTGCTCTGATACAATTTTGTAATATCTGATAAAAGAAAGTAATGGTTCAGGCACATAAAAACATCTGGTTACTCCCACACATCTGCTTACAGCCATATGCTGCAACTGCACTAAACACAGAACAAAGGAACAAACAGATGTGTAGGAATAAGCGTAGAATTGTAATTGCTCCTCTGCCAAAAGTGCTGGAAAAGTACCAGTTAGTGTTTTGGTGGGGTGTTTTTGTTCATTTGGGTCTGTTTGTTTTTTTTTTTTTTTTGGGGGGGGGGTGCGTGTGTTTGCAAGTAAGAGCAATATTAGCAATTTTGTAGCCTTTTGCCCCTTTGATCTCTGATACTGTACGGCCATGTCAGTGTACAATATGTCACTGAAACACTGGAATCTTCTACTTTAAGAATAAAGAAGTTTGTTCTTGGAATTGACCAATGATGGTTTCTTAAAACTGCACTTCTTATTCAACACAAATTTCTGACCCAAGTACAATAAGCTATTAAGTTCTGATTTTTAGACTGATATTTTTCAGCTTTGCATTAAAAAATAATTGTCTAAACTTCAGCCTAATTTTTTCCTAAAGAGCTGACATAAACCAATGTCCCAGCAGACAACATGTGTACAACACACTTTGTTCCCGCTGCAGAAAGACCAGCTACAGGGACTCTCCAGGAGCACAGATGCTACCCAGCTTCTAACACAGACAAACAGACCTTCTGGGTGTTTTTTAAAATTATTACCTCTTGAATTGCTGAAACAAACAAAAACCATATAAAACAGGAAAAGTAAAGTAAATACAATAAAACCAGTTACTCTACCTCTCCATTGAAGAAGCAGAAAATGGTAGCCACCAGCAGACCCTGTAAAATAAAAACATTCTGTTTTATTTCACGTGCATAGAAATTTTTCCAGGTTTGAGATAACTAGAAGTTACAGTATCACAGTATCACAGTATGTTTGGGATTGGAAGGGACCTCAAAAGATCATCTAGTTCCTGATAAGAATAAGAATATGTAGTACAAATCTAAATTGGGTGAATTACTTCCAAAAATGCATTACAAAAAATTATTGGGCCACCTTTCTAACCATGAGGTTTCTTTCCTTTAAGAAATGAATTCAGCATAAGGAGAAAGTTCAAGTATTTTCTAAGAATATTGCATGAAGGTCTTTAAAAATTTAAATAACACCACAATTTCTCCTTCATTTGCTTCACATGCCAACTGCCATCTAGCTCAAGTGAGCAAAAACCAGTTAACGGTTCCTACCTGGTAGTGCATCAGGATGTGCATCACATAGTCATACACCTCCTCAGCGATCTGGCCTTCTGGTCGCCATGGGAACAGCACAAACTCGATGCCAAGCAGCGGAACCAGAATCAGGGTGGCTCTCACTGCTTTCATGTACAGGTTGGATTCTGCCTTGTGGGTGTCTTTCAGCTTGGTTATGAGAACACGAACGATATTCAGCAGGAAGAAAAGATTCACCTGTCGGAAACGAAAAGGACTCTGAAGATAGTCTGAAAAATAATCCCACGTGCTGTTTTGTGATACTAAAACCCAGAAACTCAAGAAAACTCAGACTACATGGATAGTGTTGTAATTGTATAATAATCGTGAGTTAAACTCTTTGAAAACACCTTTAAATAACTGAGAGTGGGCTCTAACATCCATTACCCACATCCGTTCCTCTGATGTGTTAAGCAAATGTCCATCCAGGCAGTTGTTGGTCTTCCAGGCGTAACAACCCTCACACCTTTCTCTCTGCTGTCACAATGACAGTGCACAGGGGAATGATGATGCCTCTTTAGATTAGTCAAGAAAAAGGATGACACTCTTCCCTCATTGTATTTAAATATGGTTCAAAAAGCTACTTTTTCATTTTTCAAATATAAGTTTTACAAATGTGTAGAGAAGGAGAAAAAAGCAGATTTAAAAAAAATGCAGGTAAGATGCTGCTAACAGGCTGTGTGCTCCTGTAGACAGAGAGCAGCTTTAACATGCTCCAGTGGCCAATGGCTGATTTTTGAATAATTCAGCAGAACTGCAAATGGGGCAATGCTGAGATGATTCTGTACATCATTCTCATCAACTATGAACTTTATTAGTTCCATAGCTATTCAGGCTTTTCTGGTTAACGGTGTATATCTGTTCCTTCAGTTTCACAGAAATAAAATCTCAAGCTGAAATCACAACTATGCAGACTGCATCTTCAACATGTGAGCACTCATTGTAAGCAATCACAAAACTAATACACACACAGGTGTGTATATATGTGTATATATGCATCCCGTAACCCTCCAGCCTAAGGATGTGGGGGGCAATTACCCGTATTGTCATCTCTGGTGCTCAGCCAGTCCCGTCACCGTGCCCGAGGTTCACAGAGGCAAGATGCTGCTGCTTCAGGGACCGCTATGGAAGGGAGAGACCCAGAGTCTGCCCCTCTTACCTCTGCTCCCAGGTATCTGTCTGTCCTTGTCACTAACTATCTAGAGATAAAGGGGGTGAGGGGCGAGGAGAAGCCCATAGACAGACAGACAACTCCCCCCAGGTCTAGGGGGAGGCCTCTGTCTTGCTGTAGGACAGGTGTAAACAGGCAAGCCATTTCAGATCATGTGTGTCACAATGTCCTCCCCAAGCCTGGCAGAATTATTTCATGTCAGTTAAGGTTTTAATGATAAACAGTTGTGTATTGTTATAGCAACATGGCCCTTGACAGATATGTGATGTTATTTATATTCTACTAACATGCTATTTAAATCATTTCAACAGGAAATTGTTTTACATAGGAAACTGCTGCGTGAGTTTCTCTTGGAAGTCTCCAGCTACCTTTAAGCTTTGTTTAAGCAACCAAGGTCTCCTGATTCTTTCTCAAGGGATTTATTTATATTTTATGCAGCCCACGATCCTCATCCAACTGCCTATAGTACACATAGACAATAAGTCCTTCCTCCATTTCTAAATTTAATCCTGCTCACTTTAAATCTATTAGTTCAACAGCAAAATCTCTCCAACATGGAGTTTTCAGCCCTCTCGTTTTTGGTAGCACGGTCAATTCCTGTATTACTGTCTTCAATATTAACTGAAGATGAAAGCTGCATCAGCCAGGAGTAAAATACCACCCATTCCATTTACAACATGCTGAAATGCACAGAATTTTCCTGGTTGTGCCTCTTACCTACCAAAACGCACAAAAACAAGCACACAAGGAGTTTGCAAATAGGAACCAGGGCAAACAGAGAAGATGAACAAGACAAAGCAGAGGACAGAGCTGAGAAAAGCAGTCTGAGTGTCAGTTAAAAGCATGGAGCACCAATGTTTGATGAGTATCTTTTTTGCCACAAATACACAGAGATCAGGATGAACTGAATTCTAATCAAATTGATGAAAACAGGTCTTGACTTTAAAACAAAAGTAGGCCAGTGGAACTGCTTGCATATATATTATCATCAAATGGATGGTGCTGGTTTGTAGAACCCCAAAGGAGTTCTGTTGTGCTAGCTGCAGTACGAATGCATTGTAAAATACCGGCAGCTCCACAGCGACCTGAACCAGGCAAATGAACAAAACTGGAAACAAAGGCAGAGAAGGCAATCCTAATAAACAGTGCCTATACTGGTTCTGCCTTAAGAGTGACTGTGAACTTAGACAAGCTTATAAGTCAATAGGTGCTGCGGTTCTTTAATCAAAACCTCATCAGGTCCCTCGTATTTCTACTTCTTTTCATGCCAAGTTTGTGCTAAGCAGTATGGTAATCCTCATTTGCATGTAGGTTTGAATTCTGTTTAAATTCCTCCATGGCATAAACAGACCATTCTCAGCCCAAGAAACTCAGATATTCTTAGATACTCGCTGAAAACCATTGCATGGCTTTTAATAGTTTAGGCAGCTTCAGATCTTAGCCTGCTTGAGCCTGGTTTACTTGGGTGGAACACCTGTATGTGCTCATGAAGATATGTTTTATAGCTGGCCTTTGGACATTCCAAAGGCTGGGCACATAAATGCTATCAACTTCTAAACTCCTAAATCTTGTATGAAGCCCAGCTGAAAGTCATTAAAGAGGTCAGTGACAAAAGTAGGAGCACCTGAACTTCCTTCTAGTACATGTTCACTGAGTATGCTTAATTCTCCTACTAAAAGGTTTGCATCTATATAAAAGGCTGTCAGTCTGAGACACCAATACATAACATTATTTCCTGACAAAAGAAACACTCCTGTAATATTTTTTTATACAAATAATGGCAAAACTAAATTAAAATCTACCTTTCGGTGGCACCAATGCAAACTAAATCACTTGTGCACTGGCACATCAGAAATCTACACCAGAATCACTGCTGCTTTCATTAAAGTTCAAACCCTCTGCTTTTTGACTGTCTCCACTCAATTTTGATGAATATTTGTTCAGTATAAAAACATCACCCTCTGCTGTTTAATTCCAACACTATTTCTTTAACTGTGGTTGTTGAGGCAAAATTTGCAATCAAAGCATGAACTGAATGCAATCCCAATCAAAATGCAACCTGTGTCTGCTCCCACTTCCAGTTTCCTTGGCAGGAATCTGACCACAGTTATATAACAACAGGGACCATAAAAGCAGCGTTATTGTTAACTTCATGTAATTGTAAGATTTTCAGTGATGGACAAGCGTTAAATTCCCACTGGCTTCTGCCAATTCTCCCTGGCACCCACTTGACAGTCCTCTCCAACGATCTTTGAGATCTTGCCCCTGCAAGTAGAAACAGTGTCTTCTCCCTCATTATCTAATTTGCAGTTTAATATTGTTGCTTAAATGTCTGCTAAAGCAGGTCATGTTTAGTAAAGTGTGAAAAGTGTATCTGGCAAGCAAGCTGCTTAAGCAAATGAGGGTTCTGTTCCCAAAGCCTAAACACATGCATTTCATCTTCTGTCTTTATCCCTGGCTTGTCTCTTCTGAACTGACACATTACATTTTTTTTGTTACCAGAAAGGAAAGCAATTCCTTTAAGGTATTTTCACATCACAGGCAAGATGTGTAGTTGTGTTTAATCTTTGTTATTCCCATAAGGCTTTCAAATAAATTTAGTGATTGTACTGGGGCAAGAAAAATGCAAGAGAAACACCTTCAGTCAGTTCATGACAAATATAGGAAGATCAAAGGTAAACATATTTGTAAATGGCAAAGGGAATTGACCCAGATTCTGCCCAAACCAAGCACACAGATGTGGTCATTACACCTCCAGTAAAATCAAAGGACATTCTTAGTGTTGCCTTGAGCAGAAAGACAACTTTACAGTTTGGGACTGACCCAGCACATTTGAAATCAGTAGGAGTCTTGCCACTGTTTTCAGTGGGGGACTGTGGAAGCCGCTGCTGGGAAGGAAAAAATGGTCTCACATCCTAAAATGAGGTCACTTCACAGGACAAAGTATAGTCTCATCATTTTTACACAAATTTTTCTACTATTTAAGCAAGTTCAAGTAATAAAAATTATATCTTGGCTTTAGAGAGCTTTACCTAAGTGATATATTTGTGAAGAGACACCTGGACAAAGCAAGTAACAACTCACAAGGCAGTGCAGAATAATGTACAGTTTCTGGGTGAAATACAGAATCACTGAAGTAAGCAAAAAAATGCTATCCCTTTCTGGGAAAACAGGATTTAACCTTCTGTGCAAATTACAGAGAAGAAAAATGGAAAGGATTTAGAATTGGTTTTAAGTTTACAGATTAAAGCACTAGGTTAAAGTGTCTTTATGTGAACATATATAGCAGACCTAACTAACAGGAGGAGGGATTATCAGCAATAATTCACAACCCAAAGGCCATGGATCTCAATAATTTCACGGGGATTGGCTCTGGCTTCCCATGTAGAGGACCTCAGGTGTGTCACGGTACCAACAGAACCTTCAAAATATACGTTCACCAGCTAATTTCACTGAGAATGAAAATGGGAGTCACAAGAACCACAGGATTTATGCAACAGTTTTCAGAGGGAGTCCTCTATGCGTCTCTACAAATATCCATTAACAGTTTAACAGAAGAGTTCATATAGATCAGAAACTGAAAGGATTTCCAAAAAGTTACTTAATGTTTTCATTCCTAATGAATTTCTTTGCATGAACTGAAAAGCCATAAGAAAAGTCAGCAGACGTATACAATACCTTTGCCAGATCAACTTGAAGTTTCTGTCACAAGAGATGACTGTAATATATATTAGTCAGCAGCTAATTCAGGCCACATATATAATGCCTCTACACTGCAGCATTCTCTGCATTATGCATTCATAGATATTCATTATGCAGACAGTTGTGTAAGTAGGTACATATCAGTATTTTATTATGCACCTATTTCTATTTAGCCATTATCTACTGACTGAATTTCATAGGTTAATAAATTCAGTCCCAGAATAAACGAAGCACAACGTTGATTTTTATACAGTGGAGTCTTGAGTTACCTAGAATTTAATGTCTTCAGGAGCAAACATTTGTGTAACAGAGCTGGCATTATGGAGTGTAAGAAGGAACACTGCGCTCTAAGAGTTCATGAGGACTAAGGAAGCAGAGGAGTTGCGATACGCTGGTGGCCAAAGCCACATCGCTGTGTTAGTCTCTGCTACCTGCAGAACTGTTTACGCTGCTCCTTGCCTAAGGGCCTGCTCTAGTGTCTCTCCATCCCATGTTCCCACCCACAGTCAGTCCTGACATCCAAGAGCCCTGTCTCTGAACCCCAGAGAGCTCCAGTCCTTCCCTGTCATTAGCGTTTCAGTGGGATGATAATCAACATTGCAAAACCTGAGTTTCTCAAAGGGCCAGGGGTACAGCTACTTAACAAGGCCAATCCTCCTGCATCTTGTGTGTCTAAGGCACCTACTGGGTTAAGTGAGAGTCCTGTGAATTACAGTGACCTCTAAATGTTAGCTTTAGGATCTTACCAACTTTATAAGCCCATGAAGAATAGCCAGAAAACAAAGAAGAAAAACAAGTTATCTGAAAAATGCCTACCAACAGCGCAGCACAGATAGGGCCGTGGATGATGTACAGGAGATGAGTATCGGAGCTGATCCAGCAACTGGAGAAAACAAACAGGAAAAGAAAATAACATTTGGCATCTTATTATCTGTTGTATTGCTTTATTTTTCTCTTAAAGAAAATGTAACAGCTTTGCAAAACAAGTGGATATGCTACTTACTTGTCATTATAATATAAACTTCTAGCAACGGCATGTATGCAGGCAGGGATCAGTGGAAAACCTGTGAAGAAAAAGAAAAAAAAATGTTTTCTTAATATATAAGCCCAGAGAATAATGAAGTAAACTTGCATCTCTTGCAGGAATTCTATTTTCACCTCATCCAAACTATATACCTGTAGAGGAAATAAAGTAATAGGGACCAATTCTATTTCTGTTTTCTCAGATTTGTTTCTGAGCAGTGCATTAAATCTTATTCCCTCTGTCTTGCCAGGAAATTCATTCTGACATCCAGGAAGACAAGACAAACCAAAATATAACGTTTTAGAATGCAGCAATCAATCTTCATTAACACAGATGTTTATCACAGTACAATCTTCAATAACTCTAAGTAGGTAAGTAATATTAAAAAGATAATTGTATATATGACCATAGCTTTTACAGTACTATTTATAATGCTAGTTATGTCCTCACTGATACTTGCTGGCTATTCAGAAAACAGGGTCACCTGCAAAAGAAACTGGAAAACAGACTCTGAAAATTTGGCCAAATTCAGAATTTAAAAAAGTACAAACTGGTTATCTGGGATCCTTGACACCCTTGTGGTACCTAATTTTCAGAAACTGCTGAGCACCCATGATCTTTTAACTACATCTCAGCTGTGTCTGCAGTGGGACAGCCAGCGACTCAGGTACCAAGTCACGTATCTGAATGTGCCAATACATTGAAGCTGAGGACAAAGTCCACACTTGCACGTAGTGTAAATGCTGTTGTTCATTGTCTGAAATGACCAGGTTTGGCTTTTAGTTTTGATACTGATATTACTTGAGTTCTTCAGCTACAGCTATTCTGTATTTGCTTAGTGAACAATACAGGTCAAATGGAACTGCTAGAAAAATAAACCCTTGGCCATCTCTAACTCAGTTCTGACCCTCCGCCCTAGACATGGCGAGACTTCTCCAAAAACAAACATTCATTCCTGAATAAACACCTTTGAGATGAGGAACAATGAATAATTACTTCTTAATGTCTTTTTTATAATAGGAGACTATTTTCTCTATACAAAGGAGGAGTCCCTTCCTGACTCCAGCAATGCATAATCTCTCTTTCAGCAAAGATAGAGATGCATACAATTTCCTACATTAACATTTCTAAGGCTGTTAAAACACTACAGACAAAGAAGAGGGGTGTGTCATCATAGTTCAAAGTCACCAGCTCAGAGAAGCAAAGGGACAGATGTTCGAATTCTCAGGAGAACGAGTAAGAGATTGCACTGGCCTGAAAACACAGAACGTGAAATTGCATACCCCAGCCAAGAAGGTAATACCACATCAGGTGTTGTTTCTCGGCAAAAACAGCCACCACAATGAGAGTATGCAGGTAAATGCCTTCACACAGCATCCAAAAGTAGTTGCACCCCATTAAGTACAGGTAGATGAACTGTGACACTTTGCAGCTAACCTGTAGAAAAAAACCAGAACACAATATTGATTTTAAGTTGCAAAAATCTCAGAGTTTTATTTGCAAAATGGAAAAAAATACTGCTGGAATCAAAAGTTAGTGTTTATTCCGTTTTTCACTACACTTACATATATTTTTAATAGAATCTTATGGAATTACAATTCCATACTTTATGGTGACAAAAAAGTTGGTAACTGAGTTTGTATTTTCATTATTCAAACATGAGGACCTCAAGATCCTTAAGCATGATGCCAGAAAGCTGTAATGGTATTTTTCCCATATAGCAAACATTGCCACATTTGGCCATTCCAATCAACAGGGAATCTCTATATTATCTGATAGTAACCTACCGGAAAACATCCTTTGATGAGGGTAATCCCCTCTCAGTTTTACCAGTCACAACATATAACTACTCCAGAGAACAGTTTATGTTTTTTAAATGCTTACAATACTTCCCATTTCAACCTAGTTGTAACTGCACTCAAGGCCAGTTGAGAACTTGCATAGAGGTACTGGAAGGAAGCTCTCTTGTTGGCATGTATTTGTATTTGCCTCCATTCGAAAGATATTCTTCAGTCAAAATATTATTGTACAGATTAAAATGTGAAATTGCGAAAAAAACGAGCAATAGGCAACTTGCTGATCTGGACACAGTAGATGCCTTTTTTTCCTTCTGAAGTTGCTGTGTGTTTGATTGATCTGTTTCTGGCACTTAAGTTGAATCAAAAATTAATATTGGTTTACCGTGTTCTGCTACCTAACTCACTTAATGATGATTATTAGCAGCTATCTCAAGCCCATTTTCCAGCACTTATATGAGCTTTTACAGGAGAAGGAGAATGAATCTTTTTACTTGATTCAGCTTCTGGAGTTTTGCCCTAACTTTCACAGAATTTAAATTTATCTTCCAGGTCTGAATAAAAATAAAGGCAGAGTTAGGCATTTGTTTATATATTTCATTTTCAGGCTCTTCTGTTGCTATAACTCCTAGCCTTTTGGGAGAGGCTACTGATTCACACTTACCCCAGTATTACCAGGAAATGAGAGAGAGAAAATATCAGACCTGAATGGGCAACTTTTTAATTTTGCTTTTTACTTTTAGAATATGAGGGTCAGCTTTATTGCCCCTCAAAAAAACAAACAAACAAACCAACCAACCAAAAAACTCTTCTAATTTCAACCGAAGATAGCAAAATTAAAACCATTGGAAAGTTGCTGACATACAAAATACACTGCAAAGCTTTTTTTACTGCCCTTGGGTGAATTCATCTGTCATGACCTCACTGACATCATGTAGAACAGGCTACTTTCTTGCAGTTGTTTCAGTACAGAAGTGATCTGCACAAATTCAGAAGAGCAGTTCAATATGCTCTGTCTCCTGAAGTGTTTCTACTATTTTGAAACCTCAAATGTGAAATGCCCAAATCATTGTTAGACATCTGTTGTACTACGTAATATGGATACATCATTACTGAACATTTTAACCTCGCTGTACACAACATTTCATCAAGTATTTGTGTCTCATTTATCTCTTCTGCGTTGCTGAAGTTTTTCACATACAAATCAACAAGGCTGCCAAATACACTTTTACTTACTGGATTAGTTGCAACTAACTCCTGATTGTTGGCAACAGCAGTCAGTGAAATTATTGTTACAACAGAGTTGCAAACAAAAGAGAAAAAGAGATTTTTATGCAGGGTAATCCTTTGGCAACTCAAGCTCCTAGAAAAGAGAAACAAGAACAAATGAATACACGAGGGGACAACTATGTGTACTTGGGGACAAGTCTGAAATTTTGAAATACTAGAGTTCTTTATTTTATTAAGAATCCTGACATCAACACTTTCTTCAGCTCCAGTCCAAATTTAATAGAACGATGTGAAAGGTAACACCTTCCCTTAATCTCCACTTTGTGGACAACAAGAGGCGAAGCAAGTACATTCAGTTCCAATGTGTTTACAATCAAGGGCCTGCTTTGTATTGGCTATTGAATAAGAAATAATAGAACATGTTTCAGATTATGTATTCCTTTTTTCCTGTTATTACCTGCAGAATTTCCCGAGTAACTATCATTCCTGAGCTTGAAGAAGCTGTCTTACCCTGCACTTTCATTTGCTCAAACCTGTTAAGATCTGAGGATAATTTGCTTGCAATCTTGTCATTTTTCTTCCTTAATCCTCTAGCTAAAGAAATACCTAAATAAGTAAAATAACGCAAATCTTACATTGACTTTTGTATATAAGTATATTGAATACAGTTATAACATTAAATGCAATACATAACTGCATTTAATTTTGTTAATTTTCAAGGCTTGCTTTTAATCTGGCAATAAAAATAAAGAGAAAAATAGCTTTTGAAGGGTTTTCTTGTTTTTAAACAGGGGTTCAATAATATTAAATAATATTCAAAGTTAAACTTAGTCACAGCAAACTCCCGTTTATCTGCAATTCTAGAGAAAGCAGGGCTAACTCGGTATTGTTCCAAGAGGCAGGCATGCTTCTCATTCGTTTTTCCTAAGAAACTCAGCTTCACAAACAAAACAAGATAGAAAGCCTATACGGATATATTTTCAGATAATTGGGATATTAAGGCTTAATGCTCAAAAAGCCAGTAACAGTTAGTGCAGTTAGCTGATGGACAAAATTCAATTACTAATTGGAGGAGAAAAATTCTCTTAGATGCACAAGTGCTTTTCACCATTAGAGCAATCAGAAGTACATTGACAAGGTCAGCAGAGCTCAAGTCTAAATTGTCACACAGGGAAAAAGAATCAAATTTTCTAGCCTTTTCAAATAGCATGCCTGGTATGAAAAATAAAGTATGGACATTGGTGATTCCTTTTTAATTTGGGAGGGCAGAAGGGAGAACTTCTGTATATTTTAACAGAGAAATGAAGATATTAAATAGTCATCAAAGCTGGAAGAGTATACTGAAATCTGTTGAGAATGGGATAGATGTAACAAGAAACAAAATGACTCCACTGAACAAGAGAGACAGTCAAAAAAGACTGGCTATAGAAGAGACTGCACTTTGTGGTGGCATTCTCTGCAACCATCACAAGAAGTGTGTATGAAGCACCCCACAGACACGTGGAATACGTTAACAGGTTCAGATATGCACAGCGCACTGCCATGAATCAGGCAGAATTTCTGCAATTCAAACCTTGGAGCCTTGAGACATTCTCAGCCTCATGTCATGAAATGTGGGGGAAGGAAACCGCTCTAGAAGCCAGGGCTGCCATGCAGCACAAGGAACTACCCTACATGAACCTCTGCTTGCCAAGTGTTATTTGCCTGAAGAAAACAGAAAAGAAAAAGTGTCCAAAAGACAGAACACAGCTTTGGATGCAAATTAGATGATAAAGTATTTTCCGTTAGGCTTTTAAAATTTTGTCTTTGGTTTTAATGCCTGAAACATTTAAAGCTTTGATTATTATAATATGCTGGGGTTTATGTTCTTTGAATATGTATTTTTTTCCTATATGGCTTATATATTAAAAGGAAGGCAACACTAGATTCCAGCTAAGGGCCTTACATAAACAAGTCCTGAAGGACTCTGGAATTCTGTCTGCTTATTGTTAAGAGTCAATGCACAGGCAAGGAAAAGCACGTACAGCTAACGGGGCCATCTCTCAGGGTCATCCAGCAGCTGTTCCTGTTGCATATTCAAACACACCCATTCACACCCACCTCCACCCAGGCATAAAAAGATTGAAAGGATCACCGGACAAGGAACAAGAAAGCAAGACTGATGACATTTAGAAATGAAGACTGCCTTTGGTAATAAAAGGATTTTTTCCTAAGCCTCCCCACCCTCCCTCCTCTGTTACCCTTCCTATATTCCTTTTTCTGAATGTTTTTCTTAATGACATAATATCCTTTAATCACTTAATTCTCATAATTATGATCTAAGAACATTTGAATGACCTACCCCTGGATTAAACCATGTGCAGTAAAAGAAAAACAGACCTCCTGTTAAATTACCTATTTCTCTTCCTATTTTGACTCCTGTATGTCTTGGGCATTAGGGAAAAAAAAAAAAAAAAACCACAAACAAACCACAACACAACATTTCTCCAATATTTCTCCAAAAGAAAAAAAGACAGCATTTTCAAAACGCTGCAGATGTGTTTGGGCTCTAATTTTTAAGTTATTCAAATATTGCAAAATTCAACCAGTGAGAGCTGCCTATGCACCTAAGGGGAATTATCTGTCCAGCTGGAATCAAGTGACAGTGACTTAAGAACCGCCCGTCACTGTCTCACTCCATCCCCCAGCTGTTTGCCCACTCTGTAAGTGCAGTGTTGTTCTCTGTGAGTGCTGTCACAGGATCTGACACAATGCTTGATCAATAGCTTCTTTAGTTCAGGTGGGGGCTGGTTTTGTGTGGTTTATTTTTGTTTGGAGTTAGGGGGCATCTTTCCAATGATAGCTCCCTTTTCTCTGAACTTACTCTTAAGTTTTCTCTTGCTTTGTTTCTCTTTATGAAAACCATACAACTATTTTAACAGATTTATAATAAACACACATGATTTAGACTATGCAACAGAACAAGAGAAAGCAGAGCCACTGCAAGAAGTTACTTCTGTGTGTCATAGATGAATTTTCAGAGAGGAAGATCGGAGTTCCAAGTTTATAGCCCATTTTATGCTATTAAACCAAGAACTCAAATCCACTTGGGGAACACACATCACAGACTGGACAAGTATTTTCAATGAGACAATTTTCTGAAGAAAAACCAGAATTTCAAATGAAAAAATAAATGCGCAAAAACATTGAAAATTTGAAGACATTTGAAAAAAACCTGTCATTTTTCCTATGGAGAAAAGTACCACCTTTCTTGTCAAAGCTAAAGCTATTCTAATGGTCAATCCAGCAAATGTCATCTGCAAACTACCAACTGACTAACAGAATAAATTCTTTGGAAACATGACAAATTCAAAGGCACCCAAAAAAAAGGTTCACAAAAAAAGGTTCACCTGTTAAAGCTATGAATAATTATGCAAGTTTTATGTATCAGCCGATATATAATACATCCTGGTATTAATCTAGATCCTTAAATATCCTTCTGGTACTAAAAATACTTTAGAGGAACTGTACATCCCAAGAGAACAGCTTGTAGAGGACTTTCTTCAGCTTCCTTTAGATTTTGTAATTTCCTTTTATATCCCAGCATAACCACAGTCTAGAAATTGCAGTTTGTGGGTCTGGATTAATTCCCTGTGGTTCTCTAAGGAGAGATGATCCTTCTGCCAGCGGGAGAAAAAATTCCCAGGAGGTTAGACAAACATGGCATAGTTATAATGGTAGCAAAGCAGATCACCTGTTTTGGCAGTAAGTGCCACAAACCAACATGACATTGGCTTGGTTTTCCCATCATAGTACAGAAAAATCATGTTTTACCATCTTTGAACTTTTAAAATCATATAGTATTCCAAATCGTTTTGTTTCCTCCTGAAAAACCTATGTTAAAGCATTTTCCCTGTCACATCAGGTATTTAGTCTGTCGTGACAATTTTTTGTGACAGTTATAGCAACAGTACAGCGCTTTTTATGCAAAATCAAGCTTCTTATAAGGACTCAGAGCCATTTCACAGATTAGTTTTGTGAAGTGAAAGTAAATTTGGAAACGGTAAACATTGTTTTTATGGGTGATATGAAAATAAATGGATTAAAAAGCTACAAATATTTTGGTTTGTCTTCATGAAAAGAAGTCAGAAAAAGCTGAAAAGTCATCTTGAATACTGAATTTCATAAAGACAGGCTACAAAATTAAAACACTCTGGTTTGTTGGGGGGTTGTGGAAATGTCTCAGAACCTGGGGAGATAAAGTATATCTAAATTGGAAACACCATATTCAGCCAGAAGTGACTAAAAAGGATAATTTTGTGTCAGATATTGGCTACTCCTACATAATCAAGTCTAGAGCATGACAAAAACAACATCTGAGCTAGCCCCACGGTTGCTGATGTATGCAATATTCATATATAAGTGCTAGCAAAAAAAAAAAAGACGGAGTGAGACAGTAGGGTACAGTGGTAAGAAACAGACAAGATAGTAGAGCAGATCTACATTATTCATTGAAAAATGATGCAGAAATGACTAAACTAGTGCCAGCTACCAAGGAAAGCCCACACCGTGCAGTGCAGGGTTTGGCAGAGGTAACATTTCTCTCAGCTACTAAAGTCTCAGCAACTTAAAAAAAAAAGTCTTTCAGAGGAAAGAAAATAAAGCAAGTTCACTAAATGTGAAGTAAAAAGTAGACTGATTTTAAAAGACGTGCACATTATATTAGAAGCTGTTGTGACACTGGAGATACACTGCTCAAACTCTCTTTCAAGAAGGTAACACAATAACTGTTAGTGAATGGGACATAACTGTCTCAGACATAATACGGTGAATAAGAAAAAGGATTATTTTTATTATTCCTCTTAGCTCTTAGCCTTATTTCCTTTATAGTTTATCGTATTTTGTGGCTACCTACTTTGGGATGTTACTGCAGCTATCATGTGTCATCAGCATTTTGGTTTTATTTGCTCTTCAGTTTGGTCAATGCTTGGAATATCCACACTGTAACTTATTATCAAAAAAACCCACAAACCCACAACAAACAAACAAACAATTTACCCATTTCTTATTTTCAATATATTCTACAGCTTTTGGTTTGCAGATTTGGGATTTTAGGTTTCTGAGAAAAGAAACCTAATATTTTATTACAATATAAGGTTCAACGCCAAAACAATATTCTGAATTTCTTCTCCTCCTTGCTCCATCTAATTTAATTGGAATGGCTAGCGTTCCACAGAATTGAAACTAGAATTGTTGCAATCACTGATATTTGGTAAAGAATTTTAACTATACTTACTTAAAATAAAAGAATATGCCAAGAGAAATCAGAAGTGATGCAATTGAAAGACCATGTCCGATGATGGCCAAGTAATACAAATTCAGAGCAGTCTGCAATACAAGAACAAAACCAAGCACCTGTGATGTATACAGAAGTGTTGTTGATAAAACACATACATCTCTTCTGCATATAAAATGATTACAACAGTATTAAAAAAATTAAAACATTACAGATAATGATGAGTCAAGTCCAGAATCCTGCAAATCAATGTATTACTAAAATATCTTTCTGTAGGGCAGACAACAGATTTGTTGACATCATCACTAGGTTCCTAATATATGCTGGTATGCTTTGTTCTGAGTATTTACATAAATTTGGCTATTTACGCTACTGCGCTGGGTGTATTCCTGTCTGAGGCTTGATCCATCTACTAACACAACTCTTAAGTAAAACACGTGCTTCCTAGAAGAATTTAATGTCGTTTTTCCTCATAGGTTTTTACTTACAATTTGAAGATGCTTCCTTCAAAGCAAGCTGTGATTATGATACTGGATTTTTTTTTTTTTAATTCAGCATTTAAGGAAGAGTGTGACAAAAAATTAACAATTACTCAAAAATCGTTAAGACTAAACAGTCTTGTTAAATACACCTACAGTCAAATTAGAAAATTATGAAAAGCTGGGTAGATACCAAAGTTAAAAATGTGGAAATAGTAAATTAATATTTGAAATACATACAACATGTTATGGTTAATTCTTTGAGTTAATAAATATATTAAATTCCACTAGTAACAATGCCCTGCTTTCAGTCACGGAACGTGTCTCACAAAATTTCTCTTGTTGCATTAAATGTAAGATTATAATTGCGCACATAAGGAAATGAAGATTTTCAGGTTTAATCTTATATTATACTATCATAATAAAGCATAACTATCTGGATTCTATAGGAAGAATTAGAGCATACATACAAGCGCTCATATACTCCAAACTATGTGCATCCTCTGAACTTATTATTCCAGTTTAAGATAGAGTAACTGCAGCCTGCTACACACATTGACTTTTGAAAGAATATAAAAGATTTCAGGCAAAGCTTTAAGAAGGTTATGAGACAAGGGTACCTCTTTTGCAAATTATTGTTAATTTTTAAAATGAGCCATTAAAAAAAAAAGGCAACTTTCAAAAAAATTTGGAAGTGAGAAAAAACAAGGGTTGCCCCTGAAACACTGGAACTTGGTTATGTATACATAATGACAGCCTTTCTATGACAGGTCCATATCACTGCCTCCTTCGGTGACTGATTTTGGCAAAGGAGCATGTTAAGGATTTAGAAGGTTTCTACACAATTTAGAACTGGCACAAACCACTGGTGCAGCAGGGACTGCTAATGAGGGCAGTAACAATAAGAATTGAACAATGGACAACAGTCACATTTAATGTGCATTATCTAACCCGCCTTCCGAGCACAGTGAAAAGATAATATTGTTCAACATAATGATACACAGAACTGTAGCAAGCAGTAAGGCTTTACTCAGAGCTGTTATTCCATTTAAAGAATAGCTTTTGATGCGTGACAGCCTTGAAATATGCTGGCAAAACAGCCTGAGGGAAACTAGCTCCTTGTTCATGAAGGACCTGATCAGATCTGTTCCTGTCTGAAGAATATTCTCTCCGTTTGCAGACAAATATTAGCAAGAAACAATGAATTACAGCATCTCTGCTAGCAGAATTAAACCTCCCTTAATGTATTCAATGTCCTGTGATTTCAAAAAAATGCCTGATTAGCATCTCTTACCACTTTTTCTCAACATGGTTTTCTAAGTATATCCCCTAAAGCACTCACAGCAATGATGCAGGCAGTTAGGATCTCTATTAGATGCCAGTGTTCTTGACACAATGTTCTATTATTGAGCTCTTTTCCATGAGGTCCAAATTAATTTACAGTCTATCCTGATTGGCATTTTATATTCTTAGCTCTTGGGCATTTACAATTTCAATTTATTTACTGCTTCTTCCCATGGCTGAATGTTTCATGATGAATACTAATGAACATACAGTTGGGGGAAGGGGCCAAAATATGCCATTTTTTCCATTATATCCTCACATTTCACAGACTATCTCAGAAACAGGGCATTTGGAGCTTTGTTTGGTGGTGTGTTCTGTTGTTGTTGTTTTGTTTCTCCTAAATCTGTCAATGGATGGGCATCCCCAAGATAAACTGAAATATAAAAAAATACCATCTTTACAGATACCCACATGGGTATGTGTGCATAGAGTCTATCCTTGGTGTATAGAAAACAACTCTCACAAAGCATTTTGCTGCCTGGCCTGAGATAATTTTGGATGCTTGAAAAATTTCACTTAAAACACAAAAAATAGATTTTCCATTTGTGTGAACAGCTTAATATCTCAGACACTGAAAAAATGGCAGTTGGGAGCCAGGACGGAAGATATTAACAGGAAAAGGATCACAAGGGGAAACAAACCCTATCTACCACTTCTAATCATTTACTTCCCTTTGACCTCCAAAGATCCTGTGGTGAATCCACTCAACAACAGCTTGTCTGAGTTTTTGTACAAAAGATTAGCTCTGCTTTTCACACTGGGTGAAAACCAAACAAACATCCAAACTCTACTTAAAAGCTGCCTTGAAGATGTATTAACCCTGAATAAAACTTGTGTTGTGCACCTGCTGACAACCTCTGTCACTGTGAGTTAACTGGATCCACACACGGACTCAGCACATCTTCCAGAAATGTGCAAACCTCCTGCAGTTCTGCAGCGCTTGGACCCTACTTCAGAATTCCAGAGCAAAATGTCAAGGTCTGCTCTTATAAAGCATATCCTTTACTTACCAATAGATGACTGTGGATGACCTAGACAAGTACTAGTACCTACACATTTAAAATACCCATAAACACAAAATATTTGAAATCAACTGTAGAAGACAAAGCAGATGGGTTGGGATTTTTTGAGACTCTTTTGCAAGATTCATCTTTTTTATTCAACATGCTTTCTTCTTTTTGGATTCTGATGTTGCATCAACTCTGCCATTCTAGTTTTGAAACTTGTGAAATTTTTCTAATCAGTTTCTTAACACAAGTGAAGTGAATTCATTTTTTTCCTACCTTCACTTTTTCACGCGTATAGATATTACACTGGGTATAGTTGGTCCACGTCCTGTTGCTTTCTGGGTGTTTAAACCAATTCCCACTTGGATCACAGATCTTCGTAACTTTTTCTACAGTCAGTCAAAGCAAATGGAAAGAAAAACAAAAAAGAAAACCAAAAGAAAAACACAACAGTCAGCACTGAAATTCTACTTCCTGATGCCTAGTATTTATGGAAGAACAGCGAACAAATGACAACTTTATTAATAGGACTAGAGAGACATTGCTTGTTACTATGAATTCTGAGAAACTAGAGGCCATTGCTTTTGCTTGGCAATGGCATGTGATGATATGTTTTTCTCAAGAAAACAAATAGATTTCCCTCCTCCAATCCAGTAAGTATCAAAATATATCAAACCAACTTTTAGAGAACTACCAGATGAACTGACAAGAATATTCAAATGGCTTGTTTAACATCCAAGATCTCAACTGAAGTTTGACATCCTAACACTGTAAATTAGGACTGGACAGTCAGGAAAACATCAATAAAGAAACTGCTCAAGTGGAAGATTTCTATCATCAAATAGAAAGAGGCATGAAAGGACCCTGGGAAATGCTAAATGCAGTAGAAAGAGACAAGAGTGGAAGTCTATGACATCTTCCACATGCTCACAGATGCAAAATTTAGCCTACAGAAACAGATTCACTTGCAGGAGAAACTCTTGTTGACTTCAAATGCTAAATTGAATAAGTCATATTTCTGCTTGTCTGTCAGAGAAAACAGCTCATCTCTAAGAGGGAAAAACTATGATCTAACTTCAATTTCTATTTTCTAACATACAGAATCCCTCAAGAACATATTTCAGAAAATAAAATAATTAACTTGTCAGTTTTCTCTCTGATAAAGGGAAAATGCAAGTAACGGGTTTGGAGTTACTGAAATTCTGGAGCATTAAGGACTTGAGTGGGAAAAACAGGAGGCACCAAGCACCCAAAACCTCATTTTATTAAGAAATATGTTGATGCAGAAGCCCATACACACTTACCTGATGGGTTGAAATCCTGAAAGTAGTCAGGACAACGCTGTACTGACACAGTTCCAGCAGCAACGTCACTCCAGCACAACCAGCCATCCCATGTCCTGTTACAGTGAGGACCTGCAAACAAGTAGACACGTGATAATAAAATAACAACCTTCCTTTCACAACATTCAATCAAAAGTAAGATGTAAGACTGCATAAGTAGGTTTCTCACAGCAAGGAGAAAAGAGGAAACAATAGCAATAGCTAATTAAAACTCCGCTTAATAGAAATAGTTCCTTATATGTACATGTCTTTGAACACATTTTAAAATCCATAATTGTTCATCCTGAGATGGTCTACATCTACAATTTACAAACCTCAGATCTAGAGCACAGTAGGCAAAACAAACTAAATCAATTCAGACCAGATAACTCACATTAATGAAGAGCCTTAAGCTTGCAAAGTCCATTTTACTGAATTTATTTACATTTTGGATGTATGCCAAGCTTACACGTGTTTACTAGTTCGTTGCAAACACAGTGGTAACCCATCAGAAAGCCTGGCTGGGAGCAGCCTCAGGCAGAGCTGAGCCTGCAGCGGTCATCGTGAACAGACACTTCTTGATGAGCTCCAGGGACAGGGAATCCACAGTGTCCCCTCAAGAGCCTGTTTCAAAGCCTCATCTCACTCACACAAATTCTAACATCTAAAGTAAACCTCCTTGGACAATGAGCTGGGGTTTTATAAATAAATCCTTTCCCAAAGGACAATGCAGAATGATTGACCCTCTCTACAAATTTGAAGATGTTTTTAGTATCTTCCTTCAGTTTTCTCTTTTAAGCCTTAATAATGCGTCCTCTCCATCTCAAAGGCTGTATTTTTCAAACATCATGTAATTCCTTCTCATCTGAAGATTTTCCGATTTGTCCAGATCCTTCTGAAGCTGGACAAAAGCTTACCCTATCATACTCGTATCCATTTCCGACCTCCAGACATTCAGTTCCTCCAAAGAATCATTTCAGAAGAGAAAAAAACTCATTGTAAAAGAATGTGATTATCTCTTCTTGCCTCAAAAGCCATTCAATGTTTCCAGAAGTTATAAAGCCAGAAACAGTAAATACAGCAACAGCTAGAGTTACTGAGGTTAGCTCAAAATAAGTTACCAGCAAAGGCATTAATGACATTAAGACAATCCTCAGAGTGGGCAAATTGTGCGTATCAAGACACTTTCAATTTTTAAAGGCAAATGTGACCAGAGAGACAGAGATATTATGAGAGTGTGAAATGAAAGAAAGTGGTAAGATTAATCATTCAATCAGCAGACATAAAAGCTTTGTGTTAGATAAGAAGTCGTGCTATCGGCAGGTAATATATTATTTTATCTTCATGTATCCTGAGGTGACATTTCAAAAAAAATTCAGTTACAGTCTGAAAAAATAATTGCTACCAAGACAAGAAATTAATATAACTAAAGGATCCTGAATTACTATAATTAGATCTATTGACCTTTGTAAAATCTTATAAGAAAATAAGTTTTACCTTCTTTCTTATGAATAGGATCTTGCATAATTTTCTGGTAGCATTCATACTGTGCTGTCATAATTTTATTCCGTGTAACACTCAGTTGAGTGAAGTCCTCCGTCATGTTCTGGTGCCCTTCGGATGGTATAGCAGCAGCATAAAACTAAGAGGAAAAAGACTTTTTGTAGCAAGCCATGTACAAACTCCAATATAAAAATCTTAAACCTCAATCTTTGTAAATATTATTTATAAATGTTGTTTTACTGAAGGAAAATGACCTTCAAATCTTATTACTGACAAGGTGTATGTTTTTCTGGTTAATTTAGCAATTCTTCCTACTCCTGAATCTTGACAAATGTATCTTGAATGAGCATGCAGGAATAAAAATCTGCAAGATTTGTAAATAAAAATGGGAAAATATACAGAAAGCACTGAGACAGTCAGAAGCATATAAACAGCTTTTGCAAAATCCATTAAAACATACTGAAGTTACGTTAGTGCAAAAGACATTTCAATCGGGCCCAAAGTGATCCTTTATGAAAAGAGACTTTCCATACACTGTATATACTGAAGGTTTTGGCTTGTTTAGAGCTATTTGGTTTCTTTGTAGTCTTGTGAACCATAAAGTCAACCCCCAGAATATAAGAGAGTATTTAGAAGATATAACATCTACTTTTCCAGTTATTAAAAATAAATAAACCCAAAACCAACCAAACACACAAAAAAACACAAACGAAAAACCAACAAACACACACAAAAAAAACCCCAAAAAACACGAACAAAAAACCAACCAACCAACCAAACAAAACCAAACAAAACCAAAAAACCACAAACTTAAGAAGGTGGACCTTGATCAAAACCCGAACCTTTTAAGTGCATTTTTAAACCAAGTCAAATATTTTATGGGAAGCTAGTAAACTTCACGGAAAAACCAAGCTGCAGATTGAAATTCTGTATCATACAAAAGTCACAAGGATGTCCTCTGAATCCAAGCTAGATGCCTCCTCCGCTCCTCCTGGGGTCTGCACAGTACTGCTTATATGTCACTTGTCAACTGTTACCGTAAAGTTCTCTGCTAGCAAAGGATATGCTGGGTTCAACAGAGGTAAATACTATTTCTGTTCCTTTACCACAGGAATTAAAAGGAGAACAGAAGGTAGATAAATATCCTGCTGTGCAGAAACTACATTTGAACACAAGATTAGTTGTTTGTGCATTGCCATATTAATAATTTCCATGGTATTCCATACACACTTGTTAAAACTGGATGTGATTACAAAAAAATTTGTAAGACTCACCACAGTAACTGATATGAAGAACAGCAAAAATGTCATCCATTTTGTCATTTTTATGTCTGGTGCCGTGAATTTTATATGGTAGCTGAAAGAATTCAAACTGCAATGGAAAAAAAAAGTAGGATGAAATTCAGTAATTCATGAAAGCTAAAAGTGATAAAAGACTTTATATTTTCTTTCTGAATTAAAACAAACCAACAGAGATCCTCTCAATTTTTATTAACGCATACTGATGCCATATGATATACATGGAGAGGTACAATATGCGGTGAATTCCAGCAGGAGGGTTTTCCCTGCACTGCTGTCTCCATCGCCTCCACTCATCCCAGTTCTCCAGGGGGTTTGACTCAGTCAGGTAGTTGGCATCAACTCTAACACAGATATGTAGCAATTAGCCCTGAGATACGAGTTGACTCTTGACATCTCTGCCTTTGGGCAAACTCCAGTTCAGTTTACTCTGAAGTGAACTCAGACATTCACGAAGACCCACACAATACTTTCCCACTCTCTTCATACCAGCTGACTTGATTTTGCCATTTCTGGAAGAACTGATCTAGCAAGTAGCCACTTTATCCTGAAGCTACAACTCTGCAAGGATGACAATGGCAATGCAAGAATTGTGAGCTGGAAACGAGTTTCTTTATCTGCAGTAGCTGGAAACTAGTTACTGTATCTGTACTTTGAAGAAAACAGAACTACCCAAACTAGCTATAATCATCTTACAGTGTAGACTAATCTTGAAGTGCAAAATGCACCTAAAACATACAGTATACAAAATTATTTATTAAGCACCCAGACCACCTATTAAGCATAACCCTGCTGTGAAAACTTCCTCAAAACAAAGGGAAATGTGTAAGAGATTTCTCATGCAATATTTCACTGTCTCCTGAAGTTTGCTGAGAAGACCACAAAGCTGAGCCTGGAACTGAGGTCAGAGCTTCTCTTCTGCTTGCACGGTAGCAAGCAGAAGAGTTCCCTTGTACAAATTAATTCACTGAGACTGGGTCCTCAACACAACTATAATACAACAGACAGTGTTTCGTAAGATATACTGACTACAAACTATGAGATCAATGCTGTTTACTGTACAGCTTGATGCAAATACAATAAATGTGTTGTAAAATCAGTTACTGTTCTGTCTAACCTGGACTAAAACTATATCAGTAATCTTCCCTCTTTTTTTACCACTGGCACACAGTCCTCTGACAATGATTGCTGGAAATTGCACAGGTAATTCAGCGAGACACTGAAATTCAAGTATGCTGTTCTGAAGGCTCTTAAAACATTAACAGGAAGACCAATGAGCATACATGAAATATATTCTCAGTTTGAGCTAATACTTCTCTGGAAAATCCACATGTGATGAGAACTGCAATGAACAGATAATTGTAAAAATCACTATCTGTTAGGTAAAGAAAAATCTAAATACCTATGTGTAGTGACTAAAGACTGACTGAAAATCAAATACAAACGGAGATATCTAAATTAGCAAAAAGGCACTATGATATCATTTCTTCCTGATAATTGAGGGCAAGGGAGATTAATTCAAACCTATCACAAGTTTCATTCATTTATAGTTGTGTCTGTTTGCCTAGGAAGGGGAAATAAAAAAAAAGGCAAGCATTTTGTGGTTTAAGGAAATTGGAATTAACTACTTGGTTGTAAAGGAATTGAGTAATCTTCTCTCTACAAAGTATGCCAAAGCATATCTGCACAAGGTTAAAAACCACAAATGATGTGCACAGGACAAGCACAGATGAATCAAGCAGAATAAAGCAACCACAGTTTAGTGTATGTTTTTCTATAGCTGTATACCAGAGTTGAAAATAATTTTTTCTATAATAGTTCCAAAAAACATTTGCTAAAACAAATGCTGCAAATTTAAATGCCTACTCAAATATCACCCTCACTTAGCCTTGCTTATTTTTATTTATCTAAAAGATACCGTATCATATAAATGAAGGCATAATTTATCTGCTTTGAATCATGGTCAGTGATTGTTTCTGTTTCAAAATATCGGAAGTCACCCCTCAGCAAACTTCCTTTAATGGTCCAAATCTTTTCATATCTAGCAGTTTTGTAGGCATTCCCTACCAGCTATTCCAGTATCCAGCACTAAATTATTAATTCTTCCCAGGAGATAAAAGATTAAGTGCATTATTCGCTCCATACTTTCCACTCCTTTCTCCAAGTTGCCAACTGCAAAAAACTTAGATATATCAATAAAAATAATCTGTTTTCTAAACATCACTACTTTTGGACTCAACTACAAAATGTAGGATGATGAAGGTCATTCAGATGCCTATTTGGACTTCAGAAAAGCATTTCTTGCATCATTACATGAATTAATTCACTCAACATTTATTCCAGTTAGTCTGGATAAGAGCTTTTGCAGGAAAATTAAAAACTTCCTTAAGAATGGACAGCAACATAGTCCATTGATTGAGATAGCAAGCCAGTACTGCTCAAAATGTCAGGCTGCTTTTATTAGTCATCTGTTCTGATGAGATGCAAAACAAATTTAACACTCAGAGTTGTTCCTCTCAGAGCTGGGAGGTATTAGATGCACAAGAAATTAATAATAATAGAGATCCTTTCTTAGGTTTCTTTAAATAATAATGCTTCCCAAGTTGTTCTGCTGTTAAACATCTTTCAGAAATCTGCTGTGGGGAATAGAGGACAACTGTATTGGACTGAGATTAATTTGAATGTATTGAATGTTCGCTTCAGGGAAAAGATGGTGGAAGCTTAGACAGAATCCTGACTCTCACTCTGTGACAGTGGGGATCTGAACAAAAGCCAGCAGGACCATGATTTACACAATAGGTATTGAATGAAGCTGTACAACTACTAGCAGTCCTCTGGCTTAAGTATTTTCCTAGTAAAAGAGAATGTCAGTGGGAAGAGAATGGGGAATTGCAATAGCAAATCAGATCTTCAAAATCTCATTTTTATTTTTAGTGTATTTTGTACTGAAGACTGGGATAGCTTAAGAAAGAAAAAAAGAAAAAGAAAGGAAAAAAGAACTGCCTGCTTTTCCTTTTTATTACATTGTCTGTTACACAAATGAATGATACTCCAAAGGTTTATATCGTGTTTGTCACTAATAGCAGTGGCATCCACTGAAGAAGGAATTCAAAAGGAACTGCAAGCTGAACTGAGCCAAAATAGTCACTGGTATAGCTTTAACAGATGTTCATATTTCTCTTCCTCCTGCTTTCTCTACTGAGCCATCCTGCCTCATCAGCTGTTTCTACTTTTAACCTTTTCCCGTCCTCTCAAGAATAAATATCATCCTTGCTGAGCTCCAGACACTTCTTATTTCAATGATACAGCAAAAGGGTTAAAAAAAGGTAGTCAGCAAGAATTTTTTTTTTTTAAATTTGAATCACCTGACCATGTTTAGTACAAAAGCAAAAATACAGACAGCTTCTACCTTAAGAAGTTACCCTTAAGTCTGACTTTAAGTCAGAGTGTGGCTCTGTAGGAGTAGGATACAAGGGAAAATCTACTTATGTCATTGCATGTACATTCACATGCATACATGAACATTTTACACTAATTGGCGATCTTTCATTTGCCCCCCCCCCAAAAAAAAAATCTGTATAAATTACATATTTTACAGTGTGGCATAATCTTGCAACACTAAAACTGAACACGTGCAAGTACAGATGTATAACCTTCCTCTCCGACTGAAAAGGGGGGCAAAATGGCTATTTTCTTGACACAGCCCTTGCTGTTGTTCTAGCACTCCCTGATGTTATTTTGTTGCAGTACATCTCAGAAATTGCTGTACACGCTATTTTGTTATTTCTGGTTCTTTTTAGAGGGAGACACACAACTCAAAGTATTTAAAACCCCAGGAAATGTTTGGTTGTTTCAGCCTAAGATACAGGCAAAACTAACAAGCTGGAAAATGCCAAACCCTTTTAAAGCATCTCTAATTTTAATTCTTGTAGTGTACTGTTAGAAAAAAAAAAACACCACAACAGTATCCTCAAAGGGAATTACAGATAGGGCCTTCGCTTACATCCCCACTCACATAAACTTTGTGAGAAATACTCTGCTCACAGAGGGGCAGATTCTCTTCTAACTAAAAGGGCTTTTGCAAGTGGGCAATACCAGCCAAACATTAATACACACCAGATTCATTTAGTCCTGAAAGTGGACTACAAAATCTTCACACTTAGAGAGCAATGCACTTGAAAATTTTCCCGATCAGGTAAAATGCTCTCATTTGAGGGAACCACTTCTGCCAGAATTTGAACCTCTGATGGTATCACACAACATCTTACAGCTATATGTGTGGGAATTACTCCAGCCTAACAATGACGGGAGTTAAGAAGGCTCAAAAATAATAGTTTTGGAACAAATCTAATGTCTGTACTCACTGCCACTCTGTATTAAGACCCACACCTCAGCAGTTGCCAACTCCTAAAACAGGTAAGACAAGAGATCAAATGAGTTCCTCCCTGAGCCAATTTTTACAGTACAGAAACATAAGCTCTTCACAGCTTCCATTAGATTTCATTGCACTGTTCTCTTCATTCAGGCAGTGATAGGGCTTCATTTTTTTCCAAATCTATTCTTCATTTATATACACTTGAATGAACTGGTACCTTACCCAAATATGTCAGATACATACGTTGCTGCATTTTACTATAAACAAAGTTTAACTTACTAGACTGGTTTAAAACACTGGTACAACTCAATTGTGATGTTGATGGTACTGCTATAAGAAGGCATTCCTATCCTCACTGCAAGAATTATTTTCAAACCCCCAGTGTGACCTCCTCTCTTCAAATCAGATGGATGACACATTGGGAAAAATAGAACAAAAATTTAAAAATGCTCCTCATACTATTTTGAACTTACTAGGAGTACTATGATAGATCATCACGTGTACCACTAGTAGTGAGCAGCAGCATGAAGGCAGAACACTACAAAGAGCTCATCTGAGAAATGTAGTGGCTTACAAAGGGATCAACTGAGATCCCTCCTTGCACTGCAGGACAAAGAGGCTTACAGGGCACATGGAGACCTTCACAAGTGAACTAGTAATTAGGAAAAGATTTGCAATATCCATATAACCGCCATGAAAAGTACTATAGGAAATAAATCCAAAGTTTATAAACAAGTCAAGTTTCTTTAGATATTTCATTCTCTGAACCCACAGCATTGCTCACATGCACAGAGATGTTAAAAAATGCCACACTGAAACATGCTGAAACAGAGCTGCATATCTCAGTTTTACTGTTTTACTCTTTTATAATAACTTCATCACGCATTAGGTGGTAAGTTCGGCTATTTATTTCTTGGGCCACATGCTATGCATATCTCCAGGTCTCAGTCTTATTGCAAGTACAAAATTAGGTCTAGTTCACAAAGATGCTTCATATCTTTTGTTCTCCCTATTAGCATGCATATTTTGTTGGTTTGGGTTTTCCATCTCTCTAGGTGCTTGCCAGAGGCCTTGCAGAGATCGCAGAACCATCTTTAGATAAGATTACACAGATTAAATTACCCCTGTGTACTTTTTCCCATTAATAGCTTTTGGCTACTGTTCAGCTAAGTTTTGTCTCCTGTATGCAACAGAAATTACAAACAGTAATTCACAACACTCTTGGCCAGTTTTAATAATACCTAAAATCATAAAAACCTCTCATAGAGTGACAATGGTGTTATTTTCCCCGGGGGAGGAGGGAACTCTCACTGTTTTGTAACACTTCTCCTCTTCTGTTTAGTTCACAGGCTTGGATAACATTGTAAATTATCATGAAAAGAAACATGGGCTGCAGAGGTCCCATTAAAAACCAAACCAGTCAACAAAAAACCACCACAACTAAACCTTCTGAATGAGGGTTTTGAGGAGAAAACCTCCACAATGTTCTTCCCCTGGAATATTCTGCAACCTCTGCTCCTGGGCAACATTACTTCTCTCCACATAGTAGACTGCAGAGCTAAGATGTTTTTTTGTCTTTGTCCATCACGCCAATTCTGGCTCTTTAAAGCAGGATTTCCACTGATAAAAAAAGGTAGAGTACTTCCTCCTTTACTCCCGCCCCCCCGCCCCCAGACAGGTCCTCTCTTGGCCTCTGTGCTTTTAGTGCTTTTCCTATATGAAGGCTTGTCACCGTTTACTACCCCTCCTTCTCAAATACGATGAACTTTCTATTGACTCAAGAACACGTGAAGCTCACAGTAGCAAATGCTGCAATTGCACGTGAAGACAGGCAGGGACTCAATTAGGGTCATAGTTACAATTTGGAAGGATATCTTACTGTGCCAAATAAATGCATCATAAAAATGTTAAAAATATCAAAGCAAAGTAAAATTATTTAGGATAAGAGACAATACCCTACACTTCCAAGACTATTTCACAGTGTTTTCTGGGTTATATTATTTTCTGCCAAAAGTATGGATTTTTTTTCTTTTTAAACAGAAAACTCTGTCAGAGTCTCATAGCCCAATACAGTATAACGTTCTTATTTCTAACCTGAAATGAGAAAACAAGAGCTGGCAGCAAAGAACCAAACTTTACTGTAGAAATCAGTTTCCCAGTAACACATTTCTTTACATATTTTATGAAAATTCAAAAAACTCAGGATAATATTTTCCCCATTACTTACATTTTTTAAGTGATAGTATTTCACAGTGATATTAACACCCAAAATACTTCCCTCTTGAGGAACTACTTGTTAATTGAATGCAACTGATTCTGGCAAAGCAAATCTTTACCAACAGAGCGACACGGCTTATTCTCAAAGACACAATTGTGATTTCCAGCAGTTTATACTTACTAATGCCTTCAAATTTTTAAGTGAGTGCTATTTGTCTATCACTCTGTAAGCACTTGTTATGGTTACTTTACAAACTTCACCATTTTCACCCCATAGCCCCAACCCAAACTACACCTAAATCCATCAACTACATAAAATCCATAGCTACATAAGTTATCAGGTATAACTTGCCAAGTTCAGTTAAATGTTCTCCAAGCCATGGCAAATTCTGTAGAATTCATTCACACGCAAAGAACCTCAGAAGGAATGCTGCTCTGCTGAACAAAGTTACCTGTGAAAATGCTGGAGTAGACACTATCAAACACCCTAGAAAAGATTATTAATGGAAATGAAGATTACAATGTAATAATGAATTATTAAATTCCAATAGCTGATGAAGATGATTTAGTGCTCGCATTTCTCTTTTTTCTACCATATGAACTTCCTGCTACAGTAATTTTAAAATGTAGTTTAAAACATATTCAGTAAACTTTCCTTAAATTTCTCTTCCTCCAAAGCAACTTCTATGCTGTGGCAGGGATGTTCTAATTAACATGTTTTTTAAATACAAGGGGGTTGCTCATGATATTCTTTCTTTTACATAGATTTCATGCTATGAAAAAGTTTGAGAGCTCACACATTCTTATTAGGTATATTTTAATGCCTCATTACCTTAACTGAAAATGGAGCAATATTTCCACAGACATACACAACAAAACTTCACAGCCCAAACCCCAGAATTCATAGGATGTGTTACTGATGCAACCTCAAACTCAATTACACAGTGTAGCAAAGCATTGCAGGTATGCTACTGGAGCTATTGAATCTTCCTGCCTGAGTCCAAATTCTACTGCTTCATTCCAGATGCATATTAAAAACAGTGAATGTCTTAAAGATTTTAGGGGAGGCCTTCAGGAAACACTGAAGGACATGGGGGCAGCCCTTAACTGAGAGCAGACATGGATTTTTTTGCTATGGCTCTAGGAAAGAGAATCGAGGACCCTAAACACATGCCCCAATTTAGAGAAAACAAAAATGTTTCCCATCTTGCTTTCCTCAGCATGCACCTGCTGATACTAATAACAACAGAGTAGCCTGCCAAAAAAAAAAGAAAAAAAAAATAAAAAAGAGTATAGTTATCTAAATACAATTACATAGAAACGATGCTCTTAGTCACGTATTATATATATTAGTTTTAGACAGTTGGGAAAGGAGCAGGGATTTGGACTTGATGATCATTATGGGTCCCTTCCAACTTGATATATTCTATGCTATATGTGAAAATATGGTATATTCCTCCAAAGATTTCTCCACCTCCAAGCAAAATTGATACTGTTCTGAATTAAAACAATGGCAGTATGAATTTACGAATTCATCAGATAGACCTTAATACTTGTTTAAAAACCCTTGCTCAGATGCCTTAAGTTTTTTTTTCTTGCAGACACTGCTGCTTCAAGGCTGCAGAGAGTAAACTACTGCTCTGTGTACCCCTTTCAGTCAGTGTTTTTCTTTGAATCACACTGTTCAATGCTGTTTACCAAGCAACGACCCAAAAGAAATCCAAAGGTTTCTTTGTGAAAATGTTTACAGCATGAAGTCATTTTCTCAACTGGCCGAGATTTAAACTTTTTTTGTTATTTTTTCATTGACACACACTAATTTTACAAGAACAGTATTTCCACTTTTCTCAAGGTCAGAACAAGGCAATGGGAACGGGAGAATGGGTTAACCAAAATATATCTGAACTTTTGCTTTTTTCAGAGCTTATCACTCAGGCTTTTTCTCACTGGCTCTGACCCCATCCAGCAGTTAAAAGTATTCTATGAGTCTCACAGGTTTGTTATTTTTTTTTCTTCTACATCCACATTTAGAATATATTATTTTTTAGGAAATGATTAATTTCTAGGTGGATCATGCCATACCACCAACTCAGAGCAGGATGGAGAGGGAGCAGGTGGCCAGGAAAGGGAACTGCTGATGCCAGCGTAAACACGCTGCTGCTGCAGCCGCTGCATCGGAACCGCTGTCCTAACTTTGGGTTCACCATTGGTCAATGACTTGAACAGAACTGATGAACCAAATATAGATAAACTCTCCATGGAAATGTCAGAGCACTACAGTCTTCTGATTTTGAGTTGGATTTCTTTCTTTTCTTTTTTATTTTAAGCATAATACAAAGAACTAAAATATCCCCAAAGCAGCTTTCTTTTCACCAGCAAAAATTTCAGATGGAAGTTCATGTCAAATATAAATGTCTTCTCTCATGGGATACTTCGAATGCATTTACTATTCCAAGAAAGTTCAGGTAAATTTAAGGCAGCTTTAGAAAAATTCAACTGGTTATACTTATTCAAAACAAAATAAACCACCAGCTACTTCAAAGACTTTACCAGGTCAACCTAAGTCACCACAGTTCAGAACATTTCCTTTTGAATTCAGAATTTCATGTCGGAAGTCAAAAGACCAAGATCTGGAAAATTTCACCCTTTGAATATTAGACATTACAAGTTATACTGCGCTAAATTATCAAAACTACTAATCCACCCTGTAGCAAAAGCCAAGAACAAACAGCAGCCAAAACCAACCTTTTGAATTCTAGTGGTCTGAAGCTTGTCTCCTTTGCTTTTTAATTAACTACAGATACTTCCCGTCTTTCTCATGTTTTTTTCATCTGTTATATTCCTAAAATGGCATAGCAGCAAATGTTTTAAATAGGGTTCACACAGAGTGTGCTGGCCATAAAGAAGTTTGTGAGACTCAAGAAAGTTAAAAGCAGAAGTAGTTAATCTCAACAGTATGGAAAGAAATTACCTTCTATGTAAATATTTAAAGCCTATATCATTGAATAATGATACCCAGGCTGCATACCAGTATAAGAACATCTTCTTGAGACCCACAGAGACACGGGTCTTGACTTCCAAAGGCCTATACTCAGCACAGTGAAGAACAGCAAAGGCTTGTGAATGAATTCTAATGACAGAAAATAATGGATGCACATACACAATGGACAGATTAAGAACATAACAATGTCAAAAGTTTTCTCTTTACATTTATAACCAGAGCTTTGCTTTTCATACATAACTCTCCTTCTCCTCACAGACTAGCTGCAGAAATCATCTTAAGGTAGCCATCCTGTAGGCAGAGTGACAAAAGGTTTTTCTATCCTCTACCTACATTTTCTTCAAGTGAAGACATATACCAAGATATTGCTACAGCCAACGATATCTTACATTAACAACATTTCCCACCAATCTGAGTTACCATTAGTGTTGTCAAATGGAGGAAAATATCATCCATCAATATTTCAGAGTCTTTTAAATGGGAATTCCTTTTGGCTGCATCCATGCCCTTCCACACCCAAAGGAATATTGAGATAAGCACAACTGTTACACAGACTGAAGCATCCAGGAGTGAAGAAACACTTGTTTTGCTAGAGTTCCTGTCAGTTTAAAAATTAATTACAGGATCACAGCAATTAACTAAGTAGCTTAACAAAATAACAAGTGAGATGCTTTGAACAGGAAGCAAACAGCTACCAAGTGATTACACTAACCTCTCTTATAGTATTTGCCCCATGCATTTCTCATTCTGATTAGAAAGCGTACATGGAGAACACAGAACAACTGGCAACAGTATAAACGCAAGAGCCTCAAACTTTTTTCGTTACATACAGTCCCCCAAAGGGTACTAATGACTGTTTGTCCATCAATGGTCTCTTGCAAAGTCTTAATTCTTTCTTTGAAATACCAGAGATTAACAACTGCTGAAAAGAGTGGTGAACTGGACAGGTTGAGGTCTAACTGGCCTTATATTTCAGTTGATGTCCTATTACATTTTCATGCTGTTAATAGAAAAGTGATTCTGTGCCATTGAAAAATTCTCCTTGCAGAGATTATGCTGCTGGGAAAGATGTTAAAAGTTTGAAATAGCAAAAGCAGTTGGTGTGTCACATAACAATTTAGCTGGCATGCAATCTGTAAGCCACACACATATTTGATGGTCAAGCACTGCACTACTTCACCTCCTCTGAATGAGAACCGCAAGGATGACCACTACTAGGATTTCTATGTTATTGCATAATTGCATTGCATAGTACAGTCTTTTTTCAATGCATTCCATCTGTTTCGTATCACAGGAAAGTAACACTGCAGCAGAATGAAATTGCACATTATCACATAAAATCCTCTGCTCTTTGTGAAGCAGAGATTTTATAGACAGTGCCAGCTGCAATCTGTAGGAAGCAGTGTGAATGTTTCCATGAATTCAGTTAAAGATCATATGCTCAGGGTGTGGCCGTGGGAAAGACTAGTGTATCTTACACAAGTCCCTAAAGTCCAATTAGTGTTCCTTTAATTACAAACAGACTTTTCCATATCCTTCTGCCGTATTCCACCCTGGCTTACCTGAATGAAAATAAAAATAAATATTAACTATGAATATTAAAAACATTACATAAACTGGATGTGAAAATCCCTTCCTTGATAAACTCAAGTCTCACTTGGACAATGAAATATTACATACCAAATGTAATAAAACATAACAAGTACTGCAGCTACAGCAGAGGAATGGGAATCAAGCACAGCTATTCTGGTTGTAAATTATGTATGAATGTTATTTATAGGTCATTTACATATTTAAGTACATTATCTCCCCTCCAAATGTAATAATAATAATAATAATATAAAGGCAGAAACATGTAATGGAAAATCTCAGTTAAAGTTTGTCAAATTTGCAAGCAACTGAAAATTTCCACTGCAAGCATGGAAAGTATTAGGCGGGTTTAACATAGGTGTCCATATTTTCTTCACACTGACATCCTGCATTTATTTTCCTGGAGGAAACAAAATGCATGGAATTTGATGGGAAGCTTTGATACAGATAACATCTACCAAAATTAAAACACATTCAATTGAGCTTGTAATTCTACAGACCAGTTCCTGTCATTGGTCTGCAACTGCAGTGCTCATATTCACTAGTTTTGCTAATGGACTGCAACAGCAAAACTTGGACATCAAACTTGCAGGAATTACCTACCTCAGGCTGAGGTACCAAAAGTCATCATGAAAAAATAACCTTTGTATGCATTTTTTCATTTTTTTCCTGTACTTTTTAACTTAGTAAGATACCTTAAAAGGCACATCCATTTCATGCACACCCATTTTATTCAGAGAATCTGGACTTGCACTCCCCTCAACTGTTACCCTCTCAAAGCTGTATTTGTGTGTCCTGTTCCACAGAGCATGCAAAACTTCAAATTCATCTTGCTGAGAAATTTTGTTCACAGCTGCTCGCTTGGCAGGGATCTGGTTGCGGGAGGGAGAGGGGAAGGAGGGGAGAGACAATTTTCCAAGCAATGGGGAAAAACAGTACAAAACTTTCATCATCAATGGCCTTGACATTGCTGGAGCCAACGGAAACAACATCACCCAACCGATTCCATGCGAGGGAACCATTCAGAAACAAACAAACAAAACTCCTGCATTTATTTCTATCGAGGTAGCTTATGCCAAGCTTCCTTTGGTGAAATCCAGATTTCTCCTGCATTGGCTTCCTCCTGCTGTTGATAGAACAGGATATTTGCTGAAACACAGCAGGTAATGAATGTGATATTCTGAATTAATCAGCACATATGGTGGCAACAGAACTCTGTTGTCTTTTGAAGCTGTGAGAACAGCTTTCCCCCCTCCCCCCCCCACCAAAAATGAACTATTAAGTGCTTTATTAGGGAGGTCCATAACTGGGCCAAGAGCAGATACAAAATTTCTGTACTAAACTACATGCAAGTTGTAGTAGGAAATGAATTCCATAACAGGTACAAGTCTTACTGACCCTGGAAGTAATTTTATAAAAATCAAAATGCCAAAATGCTTGGTTATTGCTACAGGTCTACACCACACAACGAATAATTGACATTTCATGACCTAACTTCTCACTGCCTTAACATCTCCTGTTTTCTCAAAAGAAATAAAAATTTGCAGGAATAAAAGCCACTTGGTTCTTCCCTCCATCCAGTAAATCCATTTCCCTTCCTAAGAAAAGTCTTAGAAAACAACTACTACACTACTGTATTTTATAGCTGTTCAATGATGAGGATAGTGCAACAAAAACCCCTGCAGAATTATCTTTATTCTTCACTTTCTTTTGCAACATTCCAAATCTTTACTGACTGTGCACTGCTAAACAGTGGTTGCACATAATTCCAAAACTAGTGGCATGTTAATGATGGCATTAATTATTCTGGATATCACACAAACATTTTATAAACTAGTAAGTAAAATACTTTTTGCCTTTTCTAAGCAAAGCATAAAATGGATTAGATACAGATGCTGGTCAAGTCACACTGATGACTTTAGCTATATTTGGTTTGTCCTGATCTAAAAGACACCATCTCCCAGCTACGAATTCAGTGAGATGTTGAGATATGATCAGTTGCAACCACCAGATTAAGCAGATTAATTCCTATGTGGTTGCTATCAAACAACTTTTAACTTTGAAGTCATTATTGATCCTCGGCTGCCTCATTCCACCACTTTACAAAGTTATGGGAGAAGATGAGTGTTTCTAAGGAAGACAGAACTTTAAATCTGAAGTGGCCATCACCCAGAGATCTGAACTCTGAACCCCACTTGGCTGGTCATCTCTGAGGGTCAGACATCACAAAGTGGATGACACTACACATCTGTTGAACATCAGACTACCAAACTGATGGGAAATTCAGACTAATCCAAATGTGGGAGCCAAATCAGCTACTGAAACTCTATAGTGCTACCAAACGTAGAATGATTACACCATGAAGAAAATGGGCTCAGTTCTTAAAACAAAAACAAATTGAAAAAAAAAAATCCCTCAATGTAGTCTTTTTCTGATTAAAAACATACTCATAATTTAAGTGACTTGTCCATCACCACACTACATGTTTTGTCATGTCTGAGGTTTAAATATCTACTCAGTATTTCATAATGATTTACCATCCATTTCTGTAGGGGCTGTCAAAGGGACTGCAAAAAGACAGAAGTAGTCCTTGAGCTAAGTAAGAGAAAACCCAGACAAATGAAAAGTCAGGAAAATTTAACCAAATATTTCTGCTAATAAATTATCAGTCATTTATTTTCCACACCAGTCTTTCATCTGTAACTGTACCCACATGTCTGTAAGATGGTCTCTGACCAAAAATTGTTATCGAAATTTCACAGTATCACAGTATGTTTGGGATTGGAAGGGACCTCAAAAGATCATCCAGTCCAATCCCCGTGCTGGAGCAGGAACGCCTAGGTAAGGTCGCACAGGAACATGTTCAGGCGGGTTTTGAATGTCTCCAGAGAAGGAGACTCCACAACCTCCCTGGGCAGCCTGTTCCACTGTCTGTCACCCTCACTGAGAAGAAGTTTTTTCTCAAATTTAAGTGGAACCTCTTGTGTTCCAGCTTGATCCCATTACCCCTTGTCCTATCATTGTTTGCCACCGAGAAGAGCCTGGCTCCATCCTCGTGGCACTCACCCTTTATATATTTATAAACATTAATAAGGTCACCCCTCAGTCTCCTCTTCTCCAAACTAAAGAGACGCAGCTCCCTCAGCCTTTCTTCATAAGGGAGGTGCTCCACTCCGTTAATCATCTTTGTTGCCCTACGCTGGACCCTCTCCAGCAGTTATGGTTTGGAAATTATTGTCTGTGGTATCACTAAGGACACTTCAGATGCTGAGTTTTAAAGAACATCTCCCCCAAGAAATTCCCAGTGTTAAAGGTTACTCCAGCAAGTCTTATACTAATAGTCTCTTTACACCTAAGAAACACAAAGTGGGATCCTCCCATACAGTGAAGGTGAAATCATTACCTAAAGTGACCTCCTGTGCCCAGCTCCACCCCTTTCTAATCTCCTGCTACCCACTCCAAGCATTCACCCTGGAGACTGAAATGCATACAACAGCATCATGGATGACAGTTTTTGCAGTCATCGTAATCATGGCTTACACAATGCGCCCCAATAACCAAATACCCCTGCACATTGCGTACTACTTGCAATTACCAACTGATACTCAAGACTACCTACTTTGTAGTAAAGTGTAATGAAACACTAGTGCCACATTCCATGAAATAAAGGTCACCTGCAATATACAGGCATTAATAAAGGTGACTTAAATACCTGATGTTAA
Source organism: Columba livia (assembly GCF_036013475.1). Lineage (NCBI taxonomy): Eukaryota > Metazoa > Chordata > Aves > Columbiformes > Columbidae > Columba > Columba livia. The sequence continues at coordinate 26,417,573 of NC_088608.1, forward strand.
CAATCTAGCAAGCGGTCACGCTGATTTCCATGATTCCTTTATTTCTCCCGTAGAGCCCTAAGAGGAATTAGAAATCTATTCCTAGACACGTGATCACAACAGAATCACAGCTCTACAGCACTCCAGATAATATACATTAGGTTTTATATACTTCTTGATATTTAAATTGATTTTTAAAGGGAACACCCAGTGACATCAGCTAAACTGTCTCTTTATTGTTATTATAAATTATCCAATTGTAGTGCCAGAATGGCACTATTCACCAGAATGCTGAATAAGCAGTCTGACCTGTTAAACATGTGCTAGAGGATAAGGATGTTAGGAAAAGACAAGAACCATAAGATAATCATTATTACTTGAAAAAGAACGTACATTCTAGATGAAAAATGTGAAAAGTGGTATGCATAATACATGCAAGAGCTAGATATCCATGTTACACCACAGATATAAAAACTAGTATCCAACTAGTTACCATTACTAAATAACAGTTTTTAAAAGCTGCAGACAGAAGATTCAAGTCTTTATTTATATTCTGAAGTACTTAAACTAACAGTGATTTTGAACAACTATGGCTCTTAGTTGGGGAAATTTATTCATCATGGTCACAACACACTGTGGATTTCTCAAATCTCTGCACTCAAAACAAAACAATAGAACTGAAAGGGTGTTAACTTCAGAAGCTAATAATAGCTTTTCAAGTACCAGCACCATTAACAATTTTACTGTCCAAAAAATACTCTGGGGACATTCACAACACGTGCTGGCGCAGTGGAAACGGACCCACCTAGCGAATCATGATAATCCTTTCATTTTTAATTGATCTTTGTTACAACAGCAAAAGGTGAACAACACATATGAATATTACAGAAAGTGCTAAAGCATTACAAATGAAACCCCTGTCTCTCATTTCGATTCTTCTACAAACTGCTAGTAGTACAATCAGTCCTTAGTGTTAACTCAATCTATATCATGGTCGCAATCTGCACACACAAATGGAACCACATACATCCTGCATCTTGCCATCACTACTCCTCACATGGACAGGTAATGAGAGAGATGAAGACCAAAGGCTAAGTTCACTTGCCCACATGTAGGCTCCTAGTGCCCTCTGGGATGCCCTGAGGCTAACAGAGACATTTGTCAAACCTGGTCCCCAGGCCTCTGGGGCATCCTTCGTGGAGGTAGCTGCAGGCCTGTTGGCCTTCCAGGCAGTAGCAGATGCCTGTGTTCTGGGTAACCACATGTGCCAGTCCAAATCCCCCCCCTATTAACGGCTTCCCTAGAAAAGGCTCAGCTGAAGAAGGAAGAAAAAAAGAAAACATACCAAAATAAAAAACTGATGAAGAATAATAATAATAAAAAAAATACATAGCAGGTTTATGTTTTGGGTTTCCCAGCAGTTTCACTAAAGTCACTAAGTTATGAAATGTCAAGAGCAAAATCAAACAACTCAAAAACAAATGTCATGTGAAAAGAGGGTCTTACTTAAAGAGTAGGCCACCTCCAAAGACTGTAAAGAAAGGGCATATTTGTAAGTAAAATTTCCAGATAAACCCCAAAGAGGACCAGAAGAGCACTACGGAAATTTTGGGTGAGATCCCAACAAAGAGCTGAAAAATCATCACAGCATGGTTGTCAGAATCCAGAAGACAGCTGAAGGAACATTGCAAATGCAACTTGTGCTGTTTTCCAGCAACTGCAATCTATTACAGTCACTAGGGCAGATGAGAACTGTAGGCTGTGTTTAATTTGTCCTGTTTACACAGGCTTTTTTTTTTTTTAATCAATGTATACCAGAAACGTGGACAAATGCAGAAACAGAGAGTCATTTCTGCAGGAAACAGCTCCTCCCAGAGTTTAAGTGACCGAAAGATTAAAATGATCTTGGAGCACTGGGAGAAGGTGGAGGAAAGGGTGGTATCCTTTCACAACACAGATAATTTTCACTTAGGTATCATTATCTGTTGCCCTTAGCCACTTGCTTCTATGATCGTAATTGACACTACTGGGCTTTGCCAAACAGTCCTGAAAATGGCAGCTCTGAAGGTGTAATCTTATAAAAGCAGTACATCAGCACCTTTCTCTACTTCTCAAAGAGCTCAAAAGAAACACATCTTTGTAGAGACAACATTTGATGAAGAAATAGATATTCAACGAGAAGTGCCATACTTTGCTGAAATCAGACCAGGCTGCAAATCTACACAGTCCCTTGAACAATTTGTAAGTTCTCTCACATAAAATATTTTCACCACATAAGTAAAAGCTGAAAGGACCAAACAGATCTAGCATTAAAAAAAAAAAAAAAAAAAAAAAGGCAAAAAAAAAAAAAAAAGCATCCACATTGCTGTGTTAGGTCTAAGTTCTGCTCAAGGTCTCTTCCATGGACCTTTGGTGACTGTTCAGCTGGAAATTAAGGGCCCAAGAGATTTTTTGAAAGCGGTAAGGGATATCCTGAGTCCCAGCCAGCAGCCTAACAATACAGCTTCCAACAGCCAAAACTGTGTGAACATCACTCATTACCGCACTGTGTGCTTATGGAGTCTTCACATTACTGTATTTTAACTACTAAAAGTGTTTTATTTATAAAAGATGCTACACTCTAAGTTATAGGTTCCTACACTATCAAAATCAAACTATGATTTTGAATTACTTTTTATTTCTTAGTCGGCTATATTGTTTAAGTGTAATGTATTTCTTGGGAACAAAAAATTAGACTCTGAAAAGTCTATTCCATACTTCACTTTCATATCATTTGCATTTCACATCTGATCAGTATAACATGGATTTTTTTTATGATAACCTGTTCGAAGTTTCAAGGAAAACAAACAAACAAACAAACCACACACAAGAATAAAAGAATCCACAGCCAAATAAAAATTTTAAAATCCACCTGGTTTATAATAGACTTTTGTTGAAAACCTGTGTATCTCTACTCTGTTCTACTATAAAACAGCTCAAGTGCATTTCTCCAAGCCACATCCTTTCCCTCCTACAGGACTGTGATGTAGGTGGAGCTGATCACTGTGGGACTGTATCAGTTTCTTGGCAAAAGCTGTAATGACGTACTTGCTGCTACATCCTAAGGTTTGTTAGCATTCCTCGTTCTAGCTGTATCTACCATGTCCCATAGGGATAAGTAAGAAATTACTACAGAAACCTGTTATCTGAGCAAGGGATTTCAGAATTGTTTTCTTCAGAGATGTGCTTTTGCAGCATTAACTGCATTTACGTCCAGGGAATGCAATGCTTCGTTAACTTCCAGTGTTATTTGCACATTATTTCTTGTTTGTATGAAAACCCACAGAAGTAGAACCACTTAACTTATGAGCATCTAAAATTTCTAAAGGCAAGTCTTAATGATTTTAACACAATTTATTTCCCATGCAACTGTTAAAAAGCTAAGAGTTGTTTAGAACTGTGAAAATCTGTTTGTAAATCCTGTCATTTTTTGGTACATACAACAGTTAATTTTGATCGAGGTCTTTAAGTGCAGAGACAGAGTTGTTGAGACAATTACAAATGTAAGTCTTCACACATTCATCATTCTTCCTGTGCTACTTCTCTCCTTGCAGCTTGACTAGACGTTGGGAATCTACTGCCTAATGTCATTTCTTCAGCGTTACTCCCCTTAAGTGCTTCTGTACCTTGTCAGCTCTCTCAGCCCAGAAGTAGCCTGGGTGTTATCATGACTCCTCCCTGAAAAGCATCTTCATGACAGGAACTGTGAGTATATAAGTTCTGTTTTTCTCCATGCTCCATTGGCCCTTATGCCATCATGACAGAAAACAGTCATTGCAATGTAACTACCATGTTTAGGTTGTCAGAAATCATTAAAATGCAGAATGCTTCATGCTCACATGATTAAACCTCTTCTCATGTTGATGCTGGAAGGAGCACAGAGTAGCTGGTGAGAAACAATCCTGTCCTCAACAACGCTTAGATGCTCAAATGGTTTTTGTACACGTTTCATTACCATTCTTGGAGTACTGAAGTTGCCATCTTTACAATCGCACTGCCTAGCTGGCAAACATAATTTTGTCACTATGACAAATACTATTTATAAGCAAGTAAACTTTACAAAAGTGAAAAAGAAAGCTAGGGAGCTGTTGTTGATCAAGGCTTTAAACAAAACAAAAACATGCCTTCCTTTTTGTGCTAATCCTAGCAGGAGAAGGAAGCCAACACAATTACTGGCTGATAATTATAAAAATACTGTGTTACTTTATATAGCCCAGCATATAGCTTGCATAAGCACTAAAGATCTTTCAACCGCTTTCAGTCAGAGGTTTTTTAAAAAGTCTGGATAGTATTATACTATCTTTTGTTACTAATTTGTACTTAGATAAAGATAGGTGAGTTTCAGAGTAAGAAGTTTCAAGACCATCAAGAATATTTTTTTTTCTTTATGCAAAACAATGCAAAAATAAATTCAGTTTCCTAAGGTGATGCATATGCCTTTTTCATTTCAGGAAGCACCATGCACAGAGTACAGGCAGAAGTCAAAAGAAGGATACTAAAGCTCACTGGCCTAGAACTGATTCAAGACAGGAAATCCTCCATTTTGAGTGTAAAGGTTCCAGTTAAATTATATCAGTGAAACAGCACTAGGTATTCTAAAATAAATGAAAAGTGTGTACTGCATTACAAAAATGTAATATCCCTGTGATATTATGATCCCTCAAAACAACTTGTCACTGCTAAGAAATCAAAACCATCTGTTACCACAACATCATTAATTGTTTTTATGAGCAATTTGTTGTGGAGTCAAACTTTTAAAAACTTAAGAAAAAAAAAAAAAATCAGGATTGGAGAAAGGTAATGGTGGAAAAAAGAGAGCTCAGTCCCAGTATGGGTAAACAAACATGCACATTTTTTCTTTAGTTTACTGGAGACTTGGCATGTTTGTCAGTTTCACACCACTTTTCAAGTTACAAATATGTATAGAATATGGTATGAATATATGGTATGATTATACAGAGAGCATCAGCTCCTTGAAATTGCTTAAGCCAGAAAATTTCTGATCCTTCTGTTATAAAAACTATCCGATAACCACTTAAAATTTGTAACAACTAAGCTATTTACTCAGGTGCAACAGCCAGGAGCCAATACACAAATTAAAAAAAAAAAAAAAAAAAAAGGTGAAATAAAATCAACACTATGAGCACACAAAAGCACATACCTAAACCATCCAGAATTTAGAACAGACCATTAGTAGTGAGTCCCCTCTGACCTGACTTAATTTGGAGCCACGTGGTTTCCATTATGGTGTTTTTACTGCAGTAGGTCTGCACACTAAGTGTACAGAAAATTTCTGTACAAATCTGTACTAGGTGGGGTGTGAGGTGATGGGGCTGAAGCCCAAGGATGGGGAATTGATGAACAAATTCAGTTCATCAAATAAGCAGCAGCTTAGCCTGCATAAGTCATGTAGCCTTCTGTATACTTAATGTTCTTCAAAGTGCAAGCAAGTTCCTCCATTCTATTAACAGTGTGCACACAGGCACAATAATTTATCTAATAAGTACAATTTTGAAACTAAACTCATAAATGTTTGGTGAATTGAGGGCAATACAAAGATGCTAGCACACATCTGCTCAGTGAAAAAACCAAAAAACAATAACCAGTCTACCAGGAGCTGGATTTTTCCCTCCCTATTCACAGTGAATATATTTTCATAAGTCTCTCACCTAATAGAGGAATTTTATAAACATTATTTCTATATGCAAATATTTCCCCAGAGCAGCTGTAACAGTACATAGGTGCTAGATAAGTACATTTTTCCCAGGAAAATACCTGTAATTAAATAATGGTATATTCTAAAAGAGTAATGCATTCCATAGTCACAGGTTGTGCTGACCTATGTTTTTTCTCCTCGCATTCATCACATAAGGAGTTTTTCCTCCTAAAAGGCAAATTAACTTGAGCTTATGAGATCAAACTGTATTTTAGGAGAATATGGACACTAATATTACAAATCAAATGTAAACCACACATATCTTACTAGTTTACCTATTACAGAATCAATGAAAAATAAATAGGTGTCACCACTGCGTAATATATATTTGTCCATATAGGTTGTGTTTGTCAAATGTGTTTTTCTTTGAATTATTATGTTCGCCAATTTAAATCAGTGAAAGATGAGAAACATTTCCAGTGAGCTCAACCCTGCTTCCCTGAGAAAAAAAAACAAAAACAAGAAACAGCACCAGCTGCTTGGCAGGACTCTGCTAGAATGATAACATGGTCTCCGAGCACTCTTGTACAAGCAATGGAATTAAGTACTGATGAACTGAACACAGCAATAAGCACTCACAACTGCATCACCTATACTGTCTAGCAAACAAGCTGCTTGCACAGAGTGGCCACTGCTTAAATACAGAGCTTTGCCAGAATTATTTTTGCATGTACTGTACTTCTAGAGTAATATTTGAACAAAGCAGGTGACCGTTGTTTGAAACTATGAAACATTTACATCTAGCAAAGATTTCATAGTAACGAGAATCTGGTATAGTAATAGCATGTATACTCAATCTACCTGCAACTAAGCACTGAAATAACATCTTGTTGAATAATAGCCCCCCCCCCCCCCCCTAACTTGGGTTAACCTCAAGTAATGATACAGCAATAATTAGAAAATTAGCATGAACAGATTCTATAGTATATGCTGCAAAATTCTCATCACCCTCCACTTTAACAGATTGTTGTTCATAAAATGACACTTATTTCTAAGAAGACAATGAAGAATGACCAATCTGAATAAAAGGTCATTAACGCGGGAAAGAGATAAAAGAAGTTCCTACACAGTTGAGAAGATGAGTGAAATAATAGAAAAAGCTAAAATAATCTAAAAATCTTTATATAAAAAGTGACAAGAACTGCAACAACAACAAAAACCAACCCCAAACCAAACAAAAAAACCACACCACCAAAAAACTCAACCACAAGCTCTGCTGTAATTGTATGATAGTATAAGTATCTACACGTTTTTGGATAACGTTGCAGATTTGTTGGTCTGGAAATGTGGACAGGAATCTCATGAGAACAGGCTTTCTGGTGATATTTTAGATACTTCCAAGTTATAAGCCTGCCAGAAATAATGTGGAAAAAGGCTGCTCTTGCATTATTTTGGCACTTTGCTTCCAACTCCAGCAAAAGAGTAGGAACTGCAGAGGCGTGTGAACTTTAAAGAGAGAGTGATCAGTAATAAAGCTGTCTTTCCCGGATCCTCACCAAGGTGCAAAATGGTACCCCTGAATTTTGAGGAAGGCACAAGAGGACTCTGATTTCATTTGAATCACTTCACCATTTTCTAGTTTTGCAAAAAGTATTAGTTGGTGCTATTTAGAACAAACACCTGACAGGAGACATCGCTTTATTAAGTCTGTTACCAAATGGTTTTCTAATAAAGATCAAGGATTTCTGTCTTTCTTGAGCACTGTGTTGTGGCTTCACACACAGGATTCCTGCAGCTTACAGATATGGCTGGTAAATAAAACAGGATGTTACAAAGGTTACCTTCCTTATACAACACAAGGAAAAAGTCAATTAAGTGAAAGATTCTGAAGATGGATCTTCTACCAGTAACAATAACATGCTTGCTATATTTTAGAAGGAAAAAAAAAAAAGAAAAACGACAACTCTGATTTTGTGTTAGTTATCCCTTAATGCTGGCTACAAAAATAGAGGTAGTTACCATCCTGCAAGTTATCACATAACTAGAATTTCCACATGTATATCTTGTACTTCTTTGAAAGAACTGTGACTTCGAAACAGGTCTTCTGATAACTGTGCTCTCATAAAATCAGGATGAAGTCAGTCAAAAGGTCTACAGGTTTCTGGTTCAGTCACCCTTTGTATTATTCATATAGGTCGGTGAGTAAGGATTAGCCTGTGCTTTATTACAACGTATACTTTCAGATTATATGTGGAAAACATGGTAAATTCTTCCAGAGTTGAAGGGAAGTGGGAGTTCTTCTCCTGAAGATTTGGGGATACAGACAGCTTTGGAAAGGCAGCAGTCCAAGACTCCCAGAGCACAGAAAAAGAAATGGAGTGAAGATACATTTGGTTGCTCTGCAGAAATTATGCTGGATGAAAGAGAGTCAAAAGGATAAGATGGAACACAAAGGAAATGAGAATGAAAATAATTACATTTCAGTATCTTTTTTTTTTCTCTCTCTGTTTTTAGCTAGCAAACAAGGTCTAGATACTGACATATTCAAAGCAGCAGCATTGTTTTCTCTTTGAAAGCTGAGGTTCTCTAACAGCAGGACAGGAAAGGCAGCTGAATCTCTTCAAACAGACAGCAGTTGCTCGATAACTTGGTGACCTTCCTGTTAATCCCAAAGGGCCACAAACACACAGAATCTATACGACCCGTGACATCTTCAAACACTGGAAGTTGTTAACCGAGTGGCCAATGTCAGGAAACAACTGTCTGTCTGTGACAAGCTGAGTTCATCCCCCTCTATGGGATTGGAACTAATTTATTTTCTCCCAGAGTAGGCTTATAATTTCTCTCTTGAGATAATCAAGAGAAAGATTTTCAGCAATCGGTTGCAGGTTACCCCATTGGAAACCCAACAGAAATAATTTTTAATGACATTTGTGATCCCTTTCCTGGCATGACATACATCCAAGAAGCCTAGTGCTCTTTCAAATGGTGATGCTCTAAGAAAAACTGGCTGATCTAAAAAAAAAAATCATCACATCTAATCCTTTCCACACGTCTAATGCTCTAAACATTTAAGTGTTCCCTTTAAAAACTTACAAATGGGATTCTGGAAATCCGTATGGATTTCTTGGAGCCTTTTCCACTAAAAAAAACCTGCTTACATATATGCACATAAGATTGTGTGGTATTTTAGGAGGAACACATTATCTATTGTGCTGTAGTTAATGTGACAGAAATATTGTTGATTTGCATTAATTAGTTGCTTTATTTTTACATTCATCAGTGCACGCTCCCCTTTTGCAAACCCTTGGCCTTGTTTTGTACTCTGCTTATCATCCATGTAGTTTCACTAAGTATGTGGGAACTGTGTATATTCCTTGTGACTTCAAGGATTTGGTAGGATTGAAGACTCAAAAGCCAAATGGAGACAGAGAGCTGAGTAAAAACATTTGGTCTCTAACACTTCCCATGAGCCATTTGTCAAGCTGGACAAAAGCTGTACAATTTGGAAAAGCTTTTGATGAGTAGCATTAATTCAAATCTCATCCACTGACACTTCATGTCAGTTAATGTTTCTTATTTTGCAAGAACCAGACCCACATGTATATTCCTGTAGTGTCCGATCCCCACACCCCCCTTGTCATTGCATGCAAAAGAAGGCAGCACTGAGACACGTTGTGGGATATTCTGCTGCCAGACTTCCCCCTCACAGTTCTGCTAACCTCAAAGCTGACCTATAGTACCCTCAGTTTTCCATTCCTTAGACTCTGTTACACAAATATAGCCCAGTATTCCAAATTAGACTCTGTTTATTCCAAGAACACAAACAAGACCATTTTCACATCTAAGAAAATGATGTGTCTTGATTAAAGATTGAGACATTTTCATACAATGCTGAAAACATTTGCAGTTTTCATCTGCAGCCCAAATCCCTGTGGATTTGTTTCTAGTCTATTCTACTAATCCCTGGATCCCAATCCCAAATTCTTGTCCTCCCAAATTTGACTGAATCCTCTTGCTTGAACTCCTTATTTCTCATTAGCTAGAAATCTTCTTGGATGTTTGCAACTGTGCCCATTAGTGGGTGTCCCTAGCTACAGAATTGTTAATTTAATCACACATCACAGAAACAATCCACAGTTGCTTCAAAGGTCCACTAGGTCCTATTTCTTCACCTTTTACATCAAACTGACCCTTTGGATTCCAAGTGTTGAGAATTATGGAAAAAATACCCTGTATGTCAAAAAGCAGTACTGTGAACAAGCTTGTGTTTTTTTCAAAACTCAAAAGTAATATTTTTTAATGCTCTATCTAGACTTCCAAATTCAACAGCCCATCATAAGGTTCTGTGATTTCATTTTGCTAAAGCACACTAGAGCTAATTTGCAGTTTGATAGTGAAAAAATTCCTGGCTCTTTTTCTCATTACCAACTACAATAAATAAATAAATAGTGGATACTTACAATATACAGATATTTTTATTACAAATATTGAAAAGCAGCTTTCCACAGAGCAACTAGATAAAATCTGTATTTCATCAAATTGAACTTTGTTAGAAAACAGGCAGTTCATAGCCTTACAACACTAATAATAGGGTGCTGACAAATGAAGCAAGCTGGTAAATGTGAAGCTTGTTCATAACAAGATTGCACAAGAAAATATACTGTAATGACCCTGTCTTGAACATCCTGTAATAGCCCATTGTTCTTTTCTATTACCCTCATTCAGCAATTTTTTTTAATAGCGGATGCATGGCAGCAAAGGAACCTGTGTAATGTGGGATTGCACGTGCACAAATCATGGCATATCACAGAGGTGTGAAAAAGACCCAGCACACTGAGAGAAGTTTTAAGTGGGCTGCTAACTGGATGTGGAGCCTTACAAAACAGCACCACACCTTTGCACAACTTGAATAAGACAAATAAAAATATTTACCTATAAATGCCTGAAGGATTTGTAAACACTAAGAAGATAGGAGAATCTTTTACCTATGAAGGGCAACAAATTATGAGAAGAATGGGAATGGAAAAGGAAAATAATAGGTTTAAATTCTAAAACATCATGGAGCATTACAATCAGTACATTTAAAGTTAGCAAGGTAGCATAAATAGGAAGACCCCTTCCCATGCATAGATGAAGAAGAGGCATGGTAATAAGCATCTTCCACATGTGACAACTGGATGTTTCACCTGCGCTCTGTATGACAAATGATGAGCTAACTTATCACACACTTACTGGCATCTTCACTAGATCATGTACTGAAACCCAGCACCTGCTTTTGTTGCCAAACTAAAATACTGAATGGCCAATTAATTTAGCAACTCTACTGTGAATTCGTGTCATATACGTAACTCCAAATACAGATTTATCACCATCTAAAAAGGAACCTTTTAGTTTATCCAAGTGGATGTGTATGTAAGGAACAGCTTTTGACTGACCACAGTATACCAGAGTCAGCTTTGTCTCTCCAATTAGAAGGTCATGCTAAAGGCAACATCATTCCACTTGCTGATTTGTTCACAGTTAACTTTCCTATGAGAACTACATTTTGAGGTTCAGATATTTTTCGTCGTGTATTTTTCATTCCTTCCATCTTCTTTGCTACCAGAGTTTGTTTTACTGTTACTTAGTGCTCAAGGAAGGAGTAGTTGGACAACTGTCCTGTTTAAAAGCTGTAAATGTTTAAAAATATAAAAACTTGGAAATCTAGGAAACAGAAGGACTAAAGAAATTGTAAAAATAAAATAAAACAAACCAAACCTCTGGCTTAAGAAGTCTCAATTTCTGTATGGTATAATTCTGGTTTTGAATGCTTTGGTTTGGCAAATGTGCATTCCCTGAGGAAGCTGCATTATCACAGATAATTGTCTCTCATGCCAGTCTGTCTTCATTGGACAAAATGTATTTCAACAGTATCTTTTCTCCCCTTGCCTAATCTGACTTTGAAAGCTTACTGCAATTGGTCCCTAAAATCTGCTTTGAATCTGGGCTCTTTCGGTGTTGACTTCTCGCTAAAGTGTATACACTCAGTTTTACGGATGGCTGTACACGCTGATGAGCTCTGGTGGCCCAGTGCCCCCACAGAGATGCTTCAAGTATTTTGCCAGCCTTCCAACAAACCCTGAATTACTGCCATGTCCTTCACTAGGCTGTAATGTGACTCTAGGAAAAGCCTAGCATGTCTGCAGGCTATTTTATCTCTGTAGCTCTAAATAAAAAGTGTCCAGTTAAACTACATTGGCTGAATTCTACCCATGGATTGCACACATAGTTTTTAGAAGAGGAGTCTTTTCTAGAGAAGTAAATTTGTACAATCGCTTCTGAAATAATTGGGGGAGCATGAAAATCAAAACAAATGAACAAAACTAGGCCCAACAGCTACCCAAGTGGTTCATGCTAAAAGGTTAAAAACATCTGAATTATGTTTTATCTACCTAGTTTCCTATAAATTCTGCAAATGCTGAGATAGCGCACCCAGCATGCCGGCTGGGGGGACATAAGGCTCTTGAAAGGCTATGCTGTGACTTCCATAATCAGTCTTAAGAATGACATTATCAAGATTTGAAGACTGCTCAAACCACCTCCTTAGTCAGAAGTAAAGCATTTCCAGTATGAGAAACTAAACACAAATTTAAATGAATACCAAATGATTGCACTCCAGACAGAATTGTTTGATCTTCCAATTACAACCATTACGTTTGTTTTATATAAAACCTATACTGTGATAACAAACAGAAATGAACAAATTTTCTATTTCTCCTTTGCTCACTGGTGTGCAATTTGTGTCAATGTTAATTACACTTACAACATAACACCCAGAAAATGATAGAAGGGATATAACCTTTTAGACATCCCTTAGTGAAAGCTGATGGAGTAACACTGCAATACCAGAGTTTAACTTGATGGGAGTTCTTACTCTCATTTGCATATTGTGTCCCAAATTACTCTTCTCTAGGGCTATAATTTTCCCTGTTTGTTTTCAGCAGAAAGGCTCACATACGATTAATAGATTAGAAACATTTTTTTAAATCCGTCTTTACCCATTTGTTCCAAAGAGAGAAAAATAAAAGAAAATAAATAATAAACCCCAAACCACATGCACATAACCACAAGAAAGGCTACAATTTAAGTCAGTGTTTAAGTGCCCACTTAGTGTTAATCATGTGCCTTTTCTGATTGCTGCTAGCTATATAGAAAAAAAGCACAATCCTGGTGGCCTTCAATGTATTATGATGCAACGAACACCACATTCAATAAAAAATTAAGAATCCAGAATGGTTGCCATGCAGAGAGTACTTGAATAGCACTCAGGAAAGAGCCTTAATTTGGGCTTTCTTGAACTTATTTAAACTAACTTTTCCCTGACTGAAAACTACATCAATTTTGAAAAGGTTACCAATCTTGATAGCCTGTTACAATACACACATCTGTTGCTCGTCTTCAAGGAAGATGACTATGAATTTCAAAATATAGTCATTTATGGAAAGGGTTCTCAGCCCCACCTCCCCCTTCCAAGAAACTAGACGTGTGAAGACAGACATTTCTCTTTGAGAGGAAGGATAAGGGAGAGGTTAATTTCATCTGCAAGAGCCAGTGTAGGATAAGCTTTTGGAAATACTGTCAAGCTACATTCTTGATGCCTGGCAAAGTGACTCATTCAGAGTCATCACAGGAAGGGAAGTTGAATAGAATAAAAAAACGGAACAGGATGGGGGCTTAAACAGGAGAAAGAAGTGAGAGAAAGGAAACTGGATTGTTTAAAGTGGCCTGAGGTTGCAAGTTCTATAACGAGGTGATTTTTTTTTTATACTTGTAAAATACATCTATACACTTGCAAAAAAAATACAAACACATTAATTCATACATAAAAATACATGTGTATATGCATGTATTTATAATAAACAACTTATTTCTGTTTGAAAAGAGACTTGTATTTGTGGATTGGCTGAGGTAATTGTTTCAGTACAAGGTAGCATTAACACAGCACAGGAAATAAGAATTCTCCCAAGAAATCGACAAGTTTCTACCAATGATGCTCCTATTCCACCCAATATAGAATCCACAGAATATTGAATTATACATTCATGTAAAAATCTACCAGAATGCAGCAAACACATTGTTATACCATTCCCTAAAGAAATACTCTCTGCAATAAACAAGACTTTTTTTCTTTTTTCCCCTCAAAAATAAAGCATTGACTTTCTTATACTAGCAACTTGGTGCAATGTGAAAAAGTTTGTCTTCTCCAAATGTTCTTACTGTGAAACTTTGAATAACTAGCTACCTATCATGTCATTTTTTGCTAATTCAAACAGAAAACAGTCTGTAGATTGTTAATAAATACATTCACTTGCAGCAGCCTGCTGCAGAGCACCTCCTTGGATTCATCATAACTGAAAACACATTACTTGTGCAACTAGAATTTCCATTGACAAACATTAATAATTTTGATTCCCAGAGAAAATGACAAAAGCTTTTTTTAATATCAAAAAGGCAATATTCAACCAATTCCTAGCTCTTAATGTTTCCGAACTGACACCTGTGAGTAAAACTGACTGTACAGTCCAATGCTAACTACTGTGTCATTTTTCATGTTCAAAGGGATGCACAGAAAGATGAATACACCCACTAAATCACATAACTAAAAAAGAAACTTGAAAATTTACAAGACATGCATAGTAAAAAAAATAACCCGGAAAAATGTACTGGAATAAATACTTCTAAATTCTACATCTCATCTCCCAAACAAATTTATTTCTGTTTGTAAAATATTCCTTATTTAATCCCCAGAGTGACACCTGCTGGATTTCACTAACAGAAACAAAAGGGCAGATATCCCCATCACACAGAACATTTCAGGGCAATCATTGCAAAAACATGCCCTTCTAGTAATAAAAGGTTGCACAGTATCTTATTTTTTGCTTCATTTAGGGCAGTAAATAATTACACAGGTGCAACCATGCAGGAAAAAAGTAGGATGTCTAAAGCTCTTATTCATTTCCAAAATAGGTTTTTAAATTTTTAGCTAAGATATAAAGCACAACATTGCAGATAAACTAAATTCATTTTTAATAATATTAAAATTAAAAATATTTTTAAAGCCTAAATCAAATGAGTTTTGGTATAACAAATATGTTCTCAGAACATCATTTGCTTTACTTCAGTTACATTCTACCAGCATTGCCACCATTAAAATAATACTAAATGTATCAAAATGCATTTCCAAGATTTTACCACTGTAATGGGGGAGAAAAAAAATGAGAGGAAAATCTAAATGATAATACAAAGACTGACACTTTATGCCCGTATAAGCATCAAGGTGGTGCAGTTTTCAAACTCAGAATTACCAAAAAATATGTGCAAAAGATTATACGTTTTTTAGGAAATAAAGATACTCAGCCTAAGCACAGTTGATGGTATGCTACAGTATGTGAGGTATCTACTTCCAACATATATATATAAAGAAAAATAATATATATCTATATATCACAAATCACTGTGTTTTGCTCCTTGTCCTTGGTACTATTTGGGAAGTCAGACTGGTATGAGCTTCATTAAACTGAACTCTGTCACTAATTTTGTTTGGGATATTTTTTAAATAAGGCCTGCATGATCCAGGCATAACTCCAGAAATACAACATTGTTTTATTTTCTAGAATTCAATCAGTATCTTAATGGTGAGCTACAGCTTCATAGTAGCCAAAGCTGTCACAAAAGTCTTGGCTGACCTCTATGCTATATTAAAAGGTAATATCTTCAGAAACACATGCAAATTTACACCAGTTGAGAATATGTTTGGGGCTTTTTTGGTTATGTTTTTGTTTTGTTTTGTTTGATTGCTTTCATTTTTTTCTTGAAGTATATTGCTTCTCTCATGGGAAGTCTTTTTTAATGCATTACATTCAGTTAAGTGCATTTCAAATGCATCTTACCAAGGAAAGCAACTCCAAATAAATCACTTCTGTTCTTTTGGACAGCATATACTGCAGCAATGATTGAAAGTGTTTGCACAGAACTAGGACAGAAAAAGAATTACTTTGCTGGGAAAATGTAAACAGTATAAACAAACTTGGAAGACTAAGGCAGACGTGCATGAGAGAGGACTGTGAAAACAAAACTTTGAAAATTCAAAGTTTAGTCTTCCAGTTTTTCCCAGATTCTAAAATAAGACAAAAAGAAAAAGCAGCAATAAATACAAATGCTCTAATGGAAATAAATTTCATAAGAAAATCTTATGTTGTACTGCACTAGCTCTGGAATTCTCCATTAAGATAACAGGTAAGTAACAGGCTAATTTCTACTGTTCTTTGTGCAAACGTATTACCCTGAAAACATCAGAATTGCCAATGTGAGTACCAAAAAAAAAAAAAAAATTAAAAAAAAAATTGGGTTGTGAACACCCATGGAAAGCTTTCTCCTTTTTCTTTTCCATATTAAAAGGAAACAACATTCAAATGTATTCAATTTAAAATATTAACATTCATGACTCATGGTTCTCTAAACAAAGGATGAGGTTTAGGACTAATTTACTTTGAAAGTCTCCTTAAAAACATACATGTTCTCTCTTTAGTTGGTACATTAGGAGTAATAAAAGGCAGCATGATATAGACCTGCATATATTGTGCGTATGTACATAGAAATAATGCACTATATATTATTTTATGTTTAATACTCATGAACACAAACACACTTCCAGATTTTTACTGCTTAAAAATTATTTGTCAACTCACATCTGTTTTGGTAATATTCCATTCCTTCTTTGATACAGTGGTATCAAGGATATAGCTAACTCCAGAGCTCTGACAATTTTCTACATCAAAGACTCAAAATATTTCCCAGTAACAGAACAGTTACATGAGCAACTAAAAGACTGTTTTCAATAAATGTAAAGCTTAACTGAGGAAACCACTACTTGTGAAACTCAATGACATAGCTACGCATGCTTTTAGAACAGAGGTGACCATAGCATTGAGGTAATGCCAATACTCTGTATACAATCTATAGGAATGATGGCTAATCAGAAGCACATAAAGAATTTTGCTAGTGGATCAAGAACACTGTAAGCACATTGGGAACAGATGGAACAACTTCTTAAAGAGAAATTCTATTTTGTCTTCCTAACTGTAGGCTTGGACTTCTCTTTAGAGAAATTCCTTCTGCTTTCATAAACAGCTTACGTTATGTTCAGTATTTACTACAGAAGTAACTAGATATATACTACTTTTTAAATATCACTGGGTATATATTATTATTTAAAACACATTGATAGCAATAGCTTCTTCCAAATGACCATGGACTGACTGGAATCCTTTATCCGTACGATTACCCAGCTCTCGCACATGCTAGGAATGCTATTGGAAGCAGATGATTAACTTGAATGCACAGAATATAGAGCTAAATCAGTAATTATATTGGTGACAAAATGTATGAGCGTGCTTTCTTCCCTCAGTTTTGTTCTTAATTGTAACCTAGTCTGTCAGCCCACAGAACAATACTGCATTCCTGGAGAAGGCCCCTTTATTTAGCCAGGTAAAACATTAGTCATCAAGAACGAGACATGCAGTTCTGTGGTTTTCAGCTTGAGCATTCAAAAATTACAGAAATTATCAAAAAACAGCTGCCAACAGACTGCAGAACACAAGTGACTGGATGGGTGATGTATGTATAATTCCTTCCAACAGAAAAATACCCACATTTAGGAATATCTTGCCCTTTGACACCCAGTGGAAAAATTCCCACTGGTTCTCAGTGGGCCAGGATTTCAACAGTTGTGTTTTATCAGGAAAGGCATATTCAAAAAGACAAACACTACATTTCTTAATGCAGACCAAGAATACAGCTGATCGAGAATTCAAAGCACAGTAACACTTGAAGTTGACAGGACATATATCATTCAATTCTTGAACTTGCAATGCATGTTGTGTATTCAGGAACTTAGTTTTGATCACTACAAAGTGCAGTCACACTGTTCTACATTTCTATCCTACCACTGACTTTGCTTAATCTGCAATAATGTAGGTTCTGACATCAAACCTGCAATCACATATAATCCTGACACTTCCTGTGTGGGCAGTCCCACCACAACCAAAACTAGTAACTTGAGAAGAACATAAAATCAGAATCTAAATCATTTAGCTGAAATACTTCTGAAAACAGTTGTTCCTACTGCCCTGATCATTAAAACAACATGAACACTTTTTAACTCGAGGGTTTTGTTTGATTTAGCAACACCAAGTGACTTTTGTGCCAAACATTTTCAGTTGAATTAAGATTTTTGGGATTGATCGTATATGCAATGAAGTCAATGTGAGTTTAAGTAGGCTACAAAAGCAAATACTGTGAAAATACATTATTTTTATTTTATAATTCCAGCCAGTATTGCAGCATGCATACTTTGAAAGAAAACACAAGGATTCAGATCTGGTCTTATTCATATTTATCCAGATCTAGTGTGTCTCCTGTCGATCCATTGAAAGGACCTCAGATTCAGAGCACAACAGTCAGGCTTTTAGCACATCACTCTACTGAATGGGTTTAAATCGTTACATGCATTATTACCACAAATGAATGACAAGATCCTCAGTATGCACAATATGAGTGAAAAGAATCTGCACTGGCACTGTAAGAGCAGCAAAATCTAGCCCCAAGGTATCTAGCATAAATTTATTAGGATAAAGAGCTAAAAAACTCAGATATTTTTATTATTATTTCAATCTCAGCCCCTATAAAACGTATGGATGACTAAATGAATAATTGGAAATAAAATCCAAGTGTGATCTATAGCCTATACTATTTCTTAACTATCATTCAGAAACAAGAGTTCTTTTCGTGATTCTACAGATCCATTGCTTATACACACAAACAAATGACTAGACGTAGCAATCTCAGTAAAGCAACTGTACTTGTAGATACAGAGGATATCGCTTCTCTTTTGGAAAGCTGAAAAAGTGGCAAGACTCTTCTCTCTCAGCAGATACTGGAGGGCACAGAATTACACACTTTCCCCTGCTCAATAGTTTCTCAAAGAAATGAAATTGTGGACAACTACCTTCCAATAAATCAGTTTGGTGTTTGTGGGAAAAATCTCAAACAGTAACACCCCGGCATGCGTCCAAGCTTCAAGCTCGAGCTAACTTTTTCTCAAGCAAACAAAGTCAAAACAAAACAGAAGCTTTATCTTTTTAGTTGTGTAATTACAACACAAAGCCTAATTAAGAAATAACTCAAGCACGATCTCTTTCCAGTACAATAACATCAATAAGATTAAAGGAATATTCAGTAAGAAAATCTATACCACTTTCTCACCTAATTCAGCCTCTCTTGAAAAAACTCCAGTTGTATTGAATTAGTCTTAAGGAGCCTTTTCAAACCAATGAGCCTCTAATTCTCTCCAGATGCAAAGGCAGAAATTTGGTTAGCTAATATGAGAGGTTTTAGACAGAATCCTTTAAGTGTTGATTAGGGTATTTTTATCTCCCTTCCTACTTATTTATCGTTGATTACTTCCTCAAGGATATATTACAACACCAGTTATAAAATCAGCTCAACATTTCGCTCACTAAAAATAAACGAAGCTTTTCCTCCTGCCCCATTCTCCCTGCAGATTACATATCCACACACTGAGGTTAATGTAAAAGCATGCACACACGCGTAAATATAAATGCATTCAGACGGCACAAACCCCATGTTTTTAATGAAAACAATGAAACCGTTTTGATCAGTACTCACCACGCTGAGTTCTTATGAGAATGGTTTTGGATAAATCAGTGCGATTCCCCTTTTCAGGGAAGGAGAAAGCAGATGTTTCGTTCCCTCCCTGCCCAGCGGAACAAGAGACCTGGGAGGGCCTGATCCTCCCGCCGGGTGTAATCCAGGTACGGAGCCCGCCGGCTGCCAGGGCTGAGCTGCCCCCTCTGCGCTGCGCTCCGCAGAGAAGCGCGGCTGCGGGCAGCGCCGGGAGCGTGTTGGAGCGTGAGTGAGGAGCGACGGCAGCAGCCAAACATCAGAGCTTCCTGTGACATCACCCGACCCCGCCTGCAGCCTGCCCGAAGTGACTTTTCTGTCTCAAATGGCCTGTCCCGGGGAAGCCAGGCTCCCACGGCACCGGCACAGAGAAGCGTGGAGCTGGCCGAACCCCGCTGGCTGCCGCCTGCTCTCTGACAGCTTCGCTCCCTTCGGGAAACGCTCTGCCCACACCTTGCCCTTGCCCGGGTTGGGCTGCAGCTCCGCCGCCCCGATGGAAGCTAGTGCTCTGCAACGAGTCGGAAAATACTCACCGGCTATGTGGAAAGGAGGAGACCACCGTACCTGGCTTTTCACATATTGAGCCAGTGAGATTCGTCCTCCTCCTTGAACTAGACCCAGAGAAATAAAACAGTTTGGACCTTTATTCAGAGAAAAATAATACACAATAGCTGCATTCCTCCTTGATTGACTGGACCCACCTCTGCCAGAAACTGCAGGGGCTGCATTATGTCCCATACTGTAACTGCTGAAAAGCTCTACCCAGAAATACTTTTATTCCTCAAATGCAAAACTGCATTAAAGGCCAGAATGAAAATTTCAAATTCAAGCAAGTCCATAATTTGAAGTGCCACTTTGTTTTATACCCCCTAAAACCTCTGTATTTAAGTGAGTAAGTCTTTGAAATATCAAGAGTAGAGAAAAGACAGCAGGAATATTATTACGGCTGCACAGATCACTAGGCTGCATGTTTTTGAATGCCAGTTATCTGGAAGCAGAAGTATGAGCTGCCCAGTTTGAAAACTGCCATAATTGAAGACAACGCAAAATTAATGGCAATCCTTCTACAAGCTCAAATAATCTTGTATCAGGAACTAAAAGTGTTTATTTGACACCATTTATCACTTGTTCTTTGTATAATTGATACATGTGCTGTAGAGAGTATCTGTGCTCTCCGAATCAATAGACAATACAATGCTGAAGAAATGGGGAGTTCATGAAGCATTAAGCTCAAACAATATTAAGACCAGTACTCCTCATGGAAGACCTCCCAGAGGTCCTGGTTGTATAAGTGCTTATCAAAATTATAACCACTTAATTTGCTCATGAAACAAGTTAAGTATTCTGTTTGCTTCTCAATACCTGTTGCTCATCCACTGTTTTTGCCAGCAGAAACATTTGTGGAACATGTTGCTTGTTGCATCCCCTAACCAGAGGAGGGGATTCATCTGGCCATCAAAAATATTGTCCTAAAAAATTAAAACAGCAAGAAACCCAGAACTAAGAAAAACAAACAAAATAAACAACAATGCAAAACAAGCCCCCAAATACCCCAAGTTGAGAAAAACTGGAGAAAGGAAAAGAGGGGCAGGAATACTTTAAATCTATGTGGCCACTGGACAATATGAATTGTGAAATCACACTCTAGATTCACTAAAAGACCAGGCATACGAGTTTAATACTTATTTGATGCATGTGAGTGTTGGTGTTTCTAGGATCTTACATCAACAGGAGAATGTTTGAGTTTTATAATCAGTGATGAACTAAGAAATGGCACTCTACAGCTCTAGGCAATGTAAACAGATCTAAGCCGGGGATTAGCTCTGATTCTGAACAGTGATAGAAATTAACCTCTCTGAAATAAACAGTACCACTTTAGGTGGTGGAATTTCATCAGAAGTGACCCTGGCTGCATTATTTTAGACTAATTAGGTCAAGGCTATAGACTACAACATAATATGTTACATACTGTCACCTAGAAAACAATCCATGTATTCCAGACAGGCACACATATTCAAGACAGGCAGCTGAATTAGCCAGAGAGATTTGTTACATAGGCCATGTTTGATTTGGCATGTCAAAATTAGGGATGTTTTTTGTTTGATTTTAGTTTAAAAGTCTAATATTCTACTTATTTAGCTTTCATTGGAACTTTTTTATTCCTACTCTACAGGTATTTGAGACATCTCAGCTAGTGTAATTTGCACTTCAAAGATGCAGAAGGCCCTCACACTACTTCACCTACCTCTTTTGGCTGACAGGCACGTAAATTACACCAATACAGACTGCCTTGGTTATCAACAGCGTGGGCGTGACCAGTTCAAAAGGCATCTAAGTGAACGCAACTGACTGTACTTTAACCAAGGAAAGCTTAAAACCATGCAAACAAAAAACAAATTCTGCCTCTTACCACAAATTTTGTTGTGATCTGAGAAGTTAAAGAGTAAATCTGGTCTTACAAATAATGAGATCCCGCATCAGCTATGAGAATCCCTCTCTCTAGCATTGTGCTTGTGACAAATGTGTCTCCCCCAGTGATAAAGGGACTGTCAAGGTATGCTGTTTTCTCCCAAACTTCCCCTCCGGACAGGCAGTACAGCACGGCTGTGCCTGCACTCGGCCACGTCCAGGGCAGCAAAGGAACTAGCGGCCGCATTCCTTTTGTTGCAGAGGACTCGCTCCTGTGACGTTAATTCCAGCGGCGCCTCCCAGCCGCAGCGCTCCTTCCCCGGCCCCGCACCTGCCTCTGGACCGGCCCCGCACCTGCCCCGGCTCCGCACCTGCGCCCTCGGGCCGGCGGCGCCCCCTGGCGGCGCTCCCTGGGCGGTGCGGGCCCCGCAGCGCGGCGCTGCCACCTCGTGCGCAGTGCCTGCGCAGCAACACTTAACCATCGAAGTATATTCCACTTTACTTGAATCCCGTTCTTTCTCAAGATAAGATACCACCGAAAGCAATCAGGTATCAAACATAACCCTTATGTCCACTTCACTGTGCTTGAAAGGTAGAATCTCTAAATATGAAGATTCAAAATGTAAATCTATCAGTTTTGAAACAGTAGATGAATTGCAGATACAGGAGGAAATGCCCGCTCAAATGACATTGAAAGAAAAGAGATGCTGAGGATAGAAAGTAAAAAGAAGAAAAAGGAGGGTATACCAGTAAAGAGGTGAGGAAAAACAAATGAATAATGAATAAAGACTTTAAATTACTTCCCAAAGACATTTTGCTTCATCATCTGTATGGACTAAGGGCATATAACCAAGCTATTGCAGGTCAGATGATATGTGGAAACGCATCAAATCTCCATAAAATTGCTTTGGCTTTTTGGCTGCCATCATATAGAGTGGCAGACGTTTCACAGCGCCCTGCATATTTCCTCCAAAGCAACCAGGGCAGATTCTGAATAGACTCTAGTTAATTTGAGATGTACAGTCACTGCAACACCTTAACACAGCTTCATTTTCTGACCTCTTTCACCATTCAGCCATCTGATTCCCTTTCTTTTCCCTGTGTTGTAGCTCAATTGTCCCCTCCTTCTACATTCACCTTTTAATCATCTTTGAGAAATGCACAGATCTTTTCTCTTATTCTTGCATTTGGTTGTTGACAATAGAGGAATGAAAATAAGTGAATGAAGAGGGGCACAAAAGAAACTTCTTGCAGTGCTGATGGAGATTAGATCAGTTTGGACTTTTTATGGGAAAAACTAATTTAATGCACTGTAGAGCTATACAAAAACAAGATAGGAAGACAGCTGGATAATTGGTATGTTGGCCAAACCTAGTACACACACCCAGAAGAGCGTGAACTCTCAGATCAAATCTCTGATTGTAATTAGATCAGTTTTTATATGGTCTACACCATTCCAATCTTCATTCTCATTGCACTAAGTCACAAGCCTAAAAGATGAATCACTTTGTAATATTTTCTTAAGTCACTTGAAATAAGGTATTGTTGAGATGCTGTATAAAGTCTTCTCCTGTCTCAACAATAACATAAAAGATCCCTCAATGGATCACTTGTTTAATCACCGTTACTACAAAATGAATGCACAAGAAATTTCCCTAGGACAGTGTAAGTAGAAGGTGGGAGAGTATGGGGGAGTACCTGCTAGTCCTGTTCTAGCCACAGCAGTTCTGGGAGAGGACTGCACAGTCCTGGGGAGTACAGGAGTACACTCAGTGAGGAGACAGTTTGCAGAGAGCTGAGCAAGCAGGAGACTTAGACGAATGGGGAGCAGCCAGAAAGCCAGGTTTCTGCAGGCACAGAAAGGATGATTTTTTCTAGATTTCCAGGGCTGATTTTGTAGGTGTTGAATCCAGGCAGCCAAGGACAAGTTGTTGGACCAAAAGGGAGCCTGAATGAGAGAAACTGCCATGAAACGACACAGGGATCACAAGGCAATTTGTGGACAAACATATATTCTTTCCTATCTTTTGTATCTATTGTCTCAAGCAGGATATTCTGTTTTAGGAGGTTCATCATTATAGTCTATGATCTCATAAAACTTACAGAGTTCACAAATTCATGTTCATGTTCTTGTTGGAACTTCTTGAAGAAACACCACAGGCAAACTCCTTCCCCTTCCTCCCAAGCCTTGCAAGGCTCTGATGAGAGTGACATCACAATTGAAGCCAGCGCCAAGTTTAGCTCTTCCATCACAGATTGGGCAGGGGACACCGCCTTAGGAACAGCTTTGTCCCCATCACCTTTATTTGGGTTCGATGCTCAGAAAAAACTCTCCTTAGAGAAACACTGCCATGCAGATTCATATAAACACTGGAGTTATCCGAATGTACTCCTGCTGCTGAAGAGTGAGTTTCTCTTTTAAATGAAAGCTCCAGAAGATGTTTTAGTTTAATGTGATCATGGTTAAATACCTCAGAAACATGCCAGGGAATACAGTGTTTCTTTGGAAAAGGATTTTAACTCAGTGTATAGCATAGAACAGCCTATCTGTCAGACATCAGTGACAGAAGGCAGCTGTTGCAAATACGTTACCCAGCACTTGACACTTTATTTTCTGCTTTAATCTGAAACCATAGACTGAGAATGTCCTTACTGAGTTACTGAGCTGCTGGAGAAGCCAAGCTGCACATGCTTCAGCTCCATCTCTACTCCAAGGTACATCACACTATATAGTAATTACCTAAGTTCTAATACTGGCAGCCTATGGGAAATTCTTGTAACTAAAAATGGAAGATTAGGTATTTTCATTGCCTTCATAATCAAATTTATACAAGGAAAGGTGCAGACATTTGAGCACTCACCTGCACTCCAAGCTAACTGGACACAAGCCAGAGTCAGCAGGGTAACTGTGGCATTAGTGGAGCCTTCAGTCCACTGGTAAGTCCTGCCTCTCCCATTCCCTGCAGGCCTAAAGCAGCTCCTGCTTTTGGAGGCCACGTTCACCACTGCACTGAGGTGGTTGCTATGCTACCAGTAGAAAGGCCTGGGAGCAGTTTAAACCATGGGCGCTCCACTTGTCTGCAATTACATATTCCAGCTGGTCCAAGTATTTAACCTACTGCTCTGCTCCTGTGGAGTGCAACTCACATCCATAGCCTCAACTCCTAGTGCATGTAGTGCAGTGCAGATGATACCTGCAGAGCAAGGTCAATAAAAATTATGAACTAGAATGGCAAGATAATCAAACTGCAAGTGAAACTGGCAGATAATGACACACCAAACTAATTCTGTGTAGAGAACTGACATTACTAGTTTTCAGCACTCTATGGAGTTTATAGTTTTCCTTTTGGAACTGCACTTGTCTGATTTATATAGTTATTTTAAGTCTGTAGTGCTCATACATTTTATATGACAAGACTACATAAGTATTTTCTGGTGTACATTTCAGTTTTATGAGCATTTTCCAAATTAGACTTAATAGATCCTAGATTAAAAGAGTCATAAAAGGACGTAGGCACCAGAAAAGATATTTGGATAGGATTTATGTATAAAAATAATCTGTGACTTTTACTTACACCCTCACTCAGATATTTAGAATGCATAAATGTTTCCATTTTCAGCAGTAAAGATTAGACACTTTGCAGGGTTAGTCCAAAGTTCAACAGGCATATAAAACCTATTTTTTCTGAAATCACACATGTGATTCATAATGCACAGGCAAAGGCAGCTTAGTCCAACAGATCATTTATTATTCTGGCATTGCTGTCCTTGCTCCTTGATGTAGTGTCTGAGCCCCTCACATCTATTTCAGCTACTTACTTTTACACCACTTCTCACAAACAGCAGTGTAAATATCCTTGGTAGTTTTAAGTATAAAGAGAAAACGTGATACATTAAAAAAAAAAAACCAAAACAAACAGCATCAAATATAGGAAAAAGTTTCAAAAATATCCTGCTATATTTTGTTTCATAGGCAGCCAAGTGCTTCCAAAAAACTTAATAGGAAACCAACTTTTTTTTTTTCTTTCCTTAAAAAAAAAAAATAAATCTCATTATAAAAGATTTACCCAAGATCAGAGAGGTCCCTTGGAGGAAGGCAGGAACTGTACCACTGTTTCATACCAATCTTATAAAAAAAACCAACCAAACAAAAAACAACAAAACCAAACATACTCCCCCCTCCAAAAAAAAAAAATAAAACAACAAACAAACCACCACCCCACACTCCCCAACCGACAATAAACTCACAACAACAAAAAAAACCCAGACAAAACAAAATGAAACCCACAAAAAAACACCACCAACAAAACACAAAACCAACCTGACAAAAATCCCTTCAAAGTCAATTGGAGCATAAGCATAGTATTATCTGTAAAGCAACTGTATCTATTTCTATGAAAGGAATTTGTCCTTTAATATGTATTTCTGGAAACTATTAACTTGCTAGCCATGAATCTAGCTCAGTAACAAGAATACAAATCAGTTATCCTAGCAAATGTATTTTTAAATCTTAGCAAATATCTGTCACATTGCTTCACACATTTACAACTTTATCACTCTACAGTTTTCGGTGGGTTCATTCTAATCTCATATTTATTTTGCAATAGTATGATTATATGCCCTTTGATGGAGTTAAATCTAGCTTGCACAACCCAAAATCTGATTAAAACAAACACAGTGTCTATTTCCTCTTTATAGCAATAGACCTATCTTTATCAATGATTGAAACAATCCTGCTTGACAAGTGACTACTCTTTGACAAGTATTTTGCTTTCTTTAGTACAAAAATAAATTTCAAAAAAGAATAGGGTAATAAAATAAATTTGAATCTTATCTACTTTTTAATCATTATGATTTATACACCCACACAGTCTGTTCTGTCCTGTTTCAGTTCTGACAGTTATATACAATCAAACTACAATTTAAGAGCATTATTAAAGTAAAAGGTAATGTTTATTAATATGAATGAAGAATACATAATAAAAATACAAGTAGCTTAATATGTAATCAAAACAATAAGTACAGTAAATATATTTAAAGGGTGTACACTGAAGGCTTTCATTCACAGGTGAATAGTAGTTTACTTCACATTTCCATAAAATCAAAGTTGTATTCTTTCAGGCATGATTTCATCACCCAGAGCCTTTACTGGCTGTTTCTTTCTTTTCTTCTTGATTTTTATTAATCTTCTTTCACCCTTTTTTTTATTGAATCCTAAAGATAAAAGGAAGAAAGATTAGATTCTGTATGATTAACTTATCCAAGATTATCAGAAATAAGAGACAAGCCTTGTTTTCAAGA
Source organism: Columba livia (assembly GCF_036013475.1). Lineage (NCBI taxonomy): Eukaryota > Metazoa > Chordata > Aves > Columbiformes > Columbidae > Columba > Columba livia. Next base: position 26,444,700 of record NC_088608.1, read on the forward strand.
AATATTCTTGAAAAAGGAAAAAAGAACATAGTCTTACCTGAAGTCTTCATATGCCTGACCAATGCCGAGTTGTCTTACTGCAGTTCCTGTACACTGTATTTTACTGTCCATCTTTATCTAATTCTGTCTCTCTTCTGATTTCCATTTTCATTTTTCTAAGACTTTCAACTATTACATTTTATGAGACCAATACTGACTAGAAAAGTTGCAATAGTGTTTCAGCCTACATAATATTTACCTCTTACGACAGTCTGTGACAGTATCACTTCCCATACCTTTCTTGCAGATCCTTAAACATGACTTTCTGGAGGTGAAATTATTTTCATTCCCACCACAACCGCTGTAGGTAAATGGGTGACATCTTCCAGTTGAGTAGTTGTAGAAAAATCTTAACTCTTTGGCTCTACAAAGTCCTCTGTCCATAGGGGTCATGCACAACGAAGGAATAGGGGGTGGTTCTAGAAATACCAAGAAAAACAAGGTCAGAGACAAAACTGCAGTTTAACAGTTTTCTGTTATGTTGATATTATATGATACTCGAAGTTCACAGAACTTTGAAATTTATGTGAGATTTACTGGCAAGTATAGTTCTGCCCTCATGAAAGTCCAGGATACTTTACATAAACATCTTTTTATGATTACAAAAAAACCCACAGCAAACGTTATTCTCTCTATGAATATCAAAAGCCAGCAAAAGCTTACCTGAAAGCGAGGTTTGTTTCCTATGTATTTAGTAATAAAATTGCCATTTCTGTGACAGGGGATAGTATTCAACAAGAGAAGTTCCAAGTGAAGTATTTGTAGAAAGTGAAGTGAAATTAAACTTGGACAGCATTAAAAATATGGTAAAGATTTATTATAACTAATTAAGTGAATTTTCCTAATTACTGCTAGACATTCTGAAATCAAAGAGAAGGTAGAAGTACCCAGTATTTCCAATGTAAGACTCAATACCTTAATATTTGTTTATCATATGAATACAGAAAGCTCGACCTAAGTAACATTAGTTGGTCTACTGGAAAACACTGAGCAATTATCAAGAAACAGATTGTAGCTCACAGAATAACAAAGGATTGGATGTGAAGAATAAGTGCACAAAGCAACTGAGATGCTGGTGCTTTAGTGCTGTCGTTAGGTTTTTACCATTCCAAGAAGTAGGCTGATGGTTTGTTTCTTCAGTGTCACTGCAAGTGAGAGTATGAGAACTGAAACACGAAGATGAACCTGAGGTATCCGAAGCACCTGGGCACTGGAACTAGTTCAAGAAGCAAATCCGTGCCAGAATTCCCAAGCCTGGAGAAACTCTGTCATTTCTCACCCTGGAGTGACTCATACACAAAATTAGAACTGACACAATTGCTGCACAGTATGCAAGAAAGTGAATGGGAGCCATTATATCATCAGTTGTGAGGGACCCAAAGGAGGGCCATTGTCCTTCAAGAAGTATCAGAACTGAGATAGCTGAGATGCCAAGATCTAAATGCGTAAATGGAAACGTGAAGCTAGTCAGCTGGCTTTCTTGAAGTTATAAAGCCAGGCACAAGTGGTTCAGAGGGAAAAAAAAAAAAAAAAGAAAATATTTTAGGGAAGAATTTGAGTTACAATGGAGATGAAGACATCCTGTTGTCACAGAAGTGGGAAACAGATGAGTTGCTGAAAGCAAGAAGTCATGAATTAACATAGGTAATTCGAGGCTGACAAGAAAATATGCAAAAAGAACATGGTACATCTTAGTGGTCTTATACATACTACATCTGCTGAAAAAGGTTCATTGACCAAGTACAATAGCCAAACTGGCATGGTGAAAAGTAGGAAAAATTGCTGGGGAAGACATAGAATGGTGATTTATGGAAACCTAAGACAGCAAAATAAAATTAATATTATATTTGAAGCTATGTTAGCAACATTATACAATTGAAAAAGAATCCTGAAATGCAAAAATTGAGTCATGAGTTGGTTTTTCAAGAAAGGTTAAGTTAGTTTCAGGTTATAAAATGAGCACTACTTAATTTCTTTTTTATAACTGTGACATTATTGTAAGAGTAAGGTTCACTCTGGACACAGTTTAAGAGCCCACAACGTGATACAATTTATATTAAATCTGTTTTATTTATAATGAAGATGGTAGTTAAATTGACTAATGCAATGCTTTTGGTACCACTCTAAAAGACAACTTGTGTGCCTAGAACTAATTTCATCCCTCTCTAGCCAGAGACGTTGTTAGCTTTCAAAGCATGTGTTCAGCAACATCAAAGATAAATGCTTACCTATTTTAACCTGATAATTTCTGAACCTGAAAAGAACAAAAATGAAAGGCTTGCCAATGCTGAAAGGGTCAAACAGCATAGGTTTGCTAATTATACAACAGAATTTAAATATATATTTTCTAATGTAAATTACTCATCTGGTACATAGAACTTTCCAGAGAGACTCCAGAATGGCCTCATGAAGGAGTTCTCGCAACAGCTGTAAGCTTTAGGGAAGCCATGGAACCAGTGATGTGGTTACTGGTGAATAAGGACTACCTATGTACATATAACAACTGGCTGAGTGGCATCCAAATGCTAGTCAGAATCCCTCTGGTACTCTTACTAAAAATTATGTTGTTCTTTGTCTAGATCATTGCTAGATAAATGCCTTAGATACCAAACACTATTCCTATTCATCTTCAAAATATCTGCACATTATTTACACTCACAGAAGCAATCAGCCCATGAAGAAAACCTCTCAATTTTGCCATATAGCAGCCATTTTTTTCAATAAAACAGTTTAGTGAAATAAAAATGAAATTGTAATGAAATTAAACTAATTATATGAAATAAACAGTAGATATAAAACCAATTGTTCTTACCACTAGAAAGACTATTGTACCTTACCCTTCACTGCTACCTAAACAATATTTAAATAGGTAAGGTTTACGATTCAATACTTATAATACAGCCTCTTCTTGGATCCAAGATATCCACCTCTGTGGTGTGAACGGATTACATGATGATACTTCAGGATCTCTGAAATATGCATATTCAGTTATAGACTCATATTTCTCAAAAATAATACCAACCCTGCATTGCAACAATAATCATTATCACTGAGGCACAGCTTGGTTTATGTGACAATTAACTGTTAATTGATCACAGTACAAAAGAAGTTCGGAATTGTTTTGGTGAGCTGGTTTGGAAACAATGCTTACTGCATTCTCTTTTGCTAGACACAGGTGTGTGACATTCATGAAGCTTCAGATTTCTTGCCAGATTTTTGATATACGTACACTTCAGTATCTCATTTCTGGTTGCAGCAAAGAGAAAATAAAAGACTCTTCAAATAGACAAGCTATTACAACAATGATGAGTCATCTGTACTTGACAGTACTCTAGAGGTATAAATTGGTGCCAATCCATTATAGCAAATAGAACTCTGTCAATTTATATCAGCAAAAGACATGGCCCTGACTTAAGGAAGTTATAACAGGAACTGCCTCTGTGTGTCATTCCATATTTGCCAAGCTGAAAGCTGACTTTGGATCCTGCATCCCATGTAGATCTCAGAAATCACACAATATAGCACTCGTATTTCCTACCACAGATCACTTCATATAACTAAAAATTAAAGGTTTGATATTCTTGGCTTCACTTTCTCAGAGCAAGTTATTGTAGATCTTGCAGCAAAATATTATAAGACCAGAAAAATCTTCACTCTCTTCAGAAAGTTCATTGCTGAGAGGTGGCGTTAGAAGTTTTATATTTATGTGTAGAAAAAACAAAGTTTTGTTTGGCCATAGAAGAGTTTAATTTTCTCAAGATCAAGAACTTTGTTGGAAAACAACCTACTATCATTATAGATTTATACATATCACCAATAATATCTATTTTTTTCTTGAAATCAAGATGAAATAGCATTTCAATTGTGAGGTAAGGTATTCTACAGCAGACAACTCCTTGCAATTTTTTTTTAATGGTAGTAATGTATTTGAATAGACGACGACAGACAGGCCAATATACATGCAAAATAGATGTTACAGTGACAGATCAAGTACTTCTGACTGAGAAGTTGGGCATCAGCCACTCCATCTTGAACAGTCCATCCTGAGCTTGTATGTGCACAGCCAGGTTCTTGTCCCTTGCTGAGGGCTACGGAGAGTCACAGCATGTGTTTGTGTGAGACGTCTCGATCATGCACCTTCAGTTTACACCTCTAGCAACAGCAGAATGGAAGCTATGTTCTCCACATCTCTGTGGAGAAATCAGCTACCAGTTTTGGCCCTGCCTTTTCCTCCTCTTGTAGCGGGATTGCACAAAAGCACAGGTTTTCAGCCCATCCCAGCAGACTTTTCACTGAAACACACCGGTCCTTCCAAGGTCATGCTTCTTACCCAACCCATCCAGCTACACTGAATCCACCCATCCTTGGACCCCAACCCTTTCTTCTACCAGCCTTCAAGTCTTGTCTTTCTCTTACCCTCACCACTCCCTCCCAAAATCTGCTCTACCAGAAAATTCACTATTGCTGACAAAACCAAGAACCCTTCAGTTTCCTCTCAGAAAACAGTGAATCACACCCCTTTGCTTGCATAGATTAGTTGCTTTAGCAATTTGAGGATTTGCATTATAGTAAAAGCCTGCAGGGAACTTATACACTCTTACATCTAATATTTTTTAGTGGAATAACTTGCTAAAAGCTTAACTGGTTTATGTCCAGTCATTTTAATAACAGTGTATTGATACTTCTTATGTGGTAAACAAACAAATCCAACTATCACGGAAACTTACCTCAACCCAACAGTACATTTGGATCACAGTGTAGGCAAGAAATAGAACACAATACACATCCAAGCTTTGTTAGACATACCCTTCTCAGCAAAGAGCACAGGAACGTTATCCTACATGCCCATTATCTTACAGTTCACATAAACCAGAAAAATCTTAACCAATCTGTAAACCATCACTCAGTACCCAAAAGTATCAGTAAGTATAAATGCAAAAAAACCCAACAGATATACTTGATAAGAATGCTCAGGCTTTTTCCAACTGTTTCTTGTGTCCTCTTGCATAACTGTGGATCATAAAAATGATATGCCTCAAATTCAATCACCCTTTACAGTGTCAGCAAATACAAACAATCTATAGTGGGCAGCATCCAGCTGCAGAAACTCTTAAAACCCAGCTCTCTACAGTAAAGGTCCAGATTCTCATCTACATTATAATTCATAGTGGAAGAATACCTTGAAGCAGACACAAAATTAATTTGCACACACTTTGATTATACTCAAACAAAGAACGCGGTTTAATATGGTCTTAGTGAAAATAAAAATATATTATAAATATATTGTGCTACATTCCGAACTCCAAATATGGTCTTTTTTAACAGGTAAAAGGAGCTTTAAATCAGCTGCCAATTAGATCCTCATAAACATGTTAATTTTGACTAAACTAACTCTGTATCACTTCTTTTGCTCTTAGTCTTTACATTTACTTTCAGAAGAGGGCAAAATGTGGTCAGACTTCCACTTTCTGATATTTGTGGGAGATCTGTAAGTAGCAATATATTTCTTTGCTTTGACTTTCTCTGCTTAGCAAAACATTTGACACAGACGGAAGCCCATTCTTTAGTCTCAGATATGTTGGAAAATGGGTGGAAATGGAAAAGCAATCTAGAGAACATATAAAAGATCGAGAGCTAAGAACTGCAGAAATGAACCCTTACCAAAAAAGATGGGGAACTGGTTGCGCTCCTCCTTTGGGGAACTACTGTTCAGAGTGTTGGATTTCTCATCTGGAGCAGTTGGCAACAAATTTCCTAGAAGGAAAAAAAAAAAAAAAGGGTGATGAAAATGTAAGTGACAGGTTGTCTACACACAACAAAGCTCTGAAAATAAGGTATGATTGGTACCCATTTTCCTTGCTCTATACCAGTATTAATACCACTAAAAGATAGCATTTCTTTAAGTCCCAAAGGGAAAGGAAACTGATGTGCTGAGGCAACTCTGGGATGGATTCCTTTTTATTATTTAATTTTACTGATGTAAGATTTAAATCAAACATGGCTTGGTAAGGTTATTTTTGTAGTACTGGCAGACATTTCAACCTTTGCAATTGTAAGCCGTTTCCAAAACATGTATTACTGACAACAAAATGGCTATGAAGCTAGTTTTAATGTTACTGATTTCACTGTGCTTATGTGTTTCAACTAACCTACATATCTTCAAATAAACAAGGAAAATGAGTGGACAAGCCAAGTGTCTCCATTAAAAAAGGATAACTATAAAGAGCAAAAGCAAATTCTTACTGGAAATTCCAGGAGGCTGGTGAGGCTCTTCTGCTGGGGAACTACTGTTCACAGTGTTAGGATGCTCTTCAGCTGGAACAATTGGCAACAGATTTGCTAAAAGAAAAAAGAAAGGAAAAAAATGAGGAAAAAAATACAAAAGGCAATTCATATAAATGATTCTAGATCAAGAAGGTAAATCTTTTATCTATTTAGTCCTTGGCAATGGCCCATAATCCTCTTTTTCTTCTTGACTATTCATACAAATTTACACAGAGGGGTTATTACAGATTAAAGTCAGAAAAAAAAAAAATTGTGGAAATTTTAGTCTAGACAGTAAAAGCAGAATCAGAGCTCAGGAATAAATGCTTCAGAAAAAGCAAGGAAAATCACATGGTTCTGCATGTATAACTTAAAACCCATATTTATAAAAGAACCATGCTGGGTCTTTCCTATTCTAAATGTGAATAAGCTCAATTTCCCCTTGCCAAAATGGCAGATTATGAAACAGTCTTGGAAAAAAGATGACTACAGACAAGCAAGACAAAAGGGTCTGGAGGCTCTGGGTGGGAAAATGTATTCATCCTATGAATAAAATGAAGCACTTTGTGAAGGGGAGTTCTGAAGGTTACCATTACTATATTCTCATATAAAACAATTCATAGGGACTAGTAGGACAAGCATGTGGATAAATTATGTATGGTCAGTCTAAATGGCTGTTTTGTAGCCTAAGCTACACAGCCAAATTAGTCAGAAGTGAGGGACAGGTTTCCCATGATTCTTTGGTGGGAAGCCAGCAATGCACAACTTCCTATATTGGCACCTCTTTTCATTACAAAACCTGGCTTGAAAAGAGTATATTCAGGTGCTCGTGTTAAAAAAATATGTATCGACTTTTTATGATATCATAAATCCAAGCAGCTGGCAGATTCTAGATTACAGAAAGACTTTTGTGGCTGTAACCAGAATAGGTCCAGTTCTGCATTCCCTCTCATTATAATCTCTACTACTGCAAAGTCTCTGCCTTCCTCAATGTAGGTACCAATATTTTTACAGTATATTTCAAACCAAATTTCTCCAAATTTCTGTCCTAGAAAGTGTGTTTATAATTTTTTTCCCCTAGTGGCAGGTTTAATGGAGAAAAGTGATGCTTTAATGTCAAGGTACAGCCAGACAACTTTACTCATTGTGGATCAAATCCCCTCTTCAGTTGAAATTTATGTTACTTTAATTACTTCATCTGTCCATATTGCTTCTAACATTCCATTTCAAATTATAGATCGCACACTACTTGTTTCAACTTAGATATATTAAATAGTATGCAGATTTCTGAAAATTAATATTGCGTTCTTTCTTACACAGACAGGTTTAATATTCTTTCTTACACAGACAGGTTTAATATATATTTTGCAGGGAGTTATAGAATTAACATATATGCAGACAATTAACTGTCATGAGAAAAACAGAAGAGTCCTGTAATGTTCATTAAAATTAATGATACCTACAACTTTTTTTAGATTATATTTTTCATTTTTGTATTTTTATTTAAAATATATATATATAATTAATGTTAATTTCAGTTATAAATTATTGCCATCTTTCCCCATGCAAAAGACCTTCAAAGCACAACACTGTTTATACAAGAATAACACTAAGAATAACGAGGACAACAACTTACAGTTGCCTTGACAGGTAGTCTGGCATTCTTCCAAATTCTTGAAATTGTTCTGGTTTCCTAGGCACCCACCATACTTGAATACTTCACATATATTTGTCTCTTTGTTATAGAAATACCTGGAAAAATAGCCTCGGCAGATTCCAGGGTCTTTCTCATGAAAGCAGAAGTTGGGCTTTTCTAGAAACAACGGTAAATGATGAGCAAGGTGGGGGAAGAAGAAAAATCAACACACATTCCAAGACAAGAATAGAACTGGAGGTAGTTTATAAAATAAACCTGTAACTTTGGACAGAAGAGCAACTGTCAAATAACTGCTGCTTTATTGTACTCCTTTTGTTCTACATATAACATTGGAGTATTATGCTAGAGCATTATTTGGACATTTTTATTGCTTTTTTTTCTGTTTTCAAGCAGCCAGTAAATTTTATCTTGAAAAATCATTCCTTTATGTGTCCTCCTACGTTGAAGCTCTAAGACGAAAATTAGTTTTCACTCTGAATTAAAACAAGACTTGAATCGCAGCTGGATCATTTGAATCTAAGTACACGTTCTTGTCATTTATGTAGTCATTTTAGTAAATGTTAATGGGAATTATAGAGAAAGCAATGTTAAAATAGAAAGAAAAAGGAAAGAGTTTTTAAAAAAAGAGTGGGGGAAAAAAAAAAAAATCTAACAACGCATTTTGTCTGGGACAGTCTACTGCTATAAAAAGATACAGGAAACCGGGCGACAGAGCAGCTGTTCTATCATTTTCAGTCCCAGTTCCTAGTTTGCAATAAGTAACTACAATATCAACCAAGAAAAAGAAATTAATACTGCATAATTTGCCTGAATATAAAGGCATGACATCATGCCTTCTGGCAGAGAAGAAAAACACATAGCCATAAAATAAACTCCAAATGTCAAGTTCTCACCATATTTTTTTTTCTTGAAATTCGATTCTTAAAAGAAAATACTGGAAAAAATAGTGAACTATATGAGGACATATTCTCAAAATTTTGCTAGTAGATATTTTGAAACACTATTCTTGCTTGAGCTGATTTTCAGAGCAAAGTTTATTTAGTCATTGTGTATGACAATCATATTAAATGTGACATATAAAGGCCTTCCTTACCTGTGAAACATAATAGAATATTGAGACTAAAACAGTGTGCAGAGGGCTGCCGTTTTAATTAAAATCACTATAGAACAATTACTTTCAAGTCCCTGACATTTTTTGAGTAGATTATGGAGCTGTAAAGAAGTTATTCCTATTATATCTATTTTAGTCAAATATATATCGTAAAAAACAGCTAGGACAAGAATATAATTGAATTCAATTGATGCACACCACATATTTATATAAAACATCATAATAGCTCATAATTAGTGTTTTTCCATTAAACAATTGTCAATATCTTGTATTTCAATTGTTACAAAGCTTCATGAACAGCAAAATGAAATTTTCAGAGATCACAGATAAAATTAAACCATTAAGACGTTCTTGCATAAAGTAACAAAATCAGCTATTTTAAGCACTCCTCGATAGGTTAATTCTGATTTTTCACTACAAATTGCATTCTCTGTCAGTAAATGGATGTATTTTACAGTTCAGATGTTTCTTACTATTCAAATGCAGCACTTATTGATTTTCACAGACTTACAAAACTAAGTTCACATAGACAAAAAATAATGAGAGGTACAGGCAAGGCATAAAATCAGCTGAGAACAGAGATGAGACAGTTATATAGATAGGCAGCAGGCAAAAATCTACCACAGTGGTATCTATTTCATATACCATCTATTAGGGGCTCACAGACAACGGAATCTACAGAAACGATTCTTTCATCAAACATTCCATAATACTGTGAAATAACAGAAAAAATGATTCTATAGATGTTAACTGACAAAGGAAGGCAGATAATAATAAGGGTATATACAGCAGACTACAGGATTATGACTGATTCTTAAAAACAGCTGCTCTTCACTTAGAACATCCTTATATTAAAATGGTTCTTGCAGAAAAAGAAAATTAAGTCCAAATAAGTTGAGCTCACAGCTAACTTTTATAGCTGCTTCTGAAGAGAGAAGTCACGAAGCCAGTACAGTCCTAACCAAACAAACTAGTATTATATTTCTAAATGCCATGTCCTTCTCTAGATACTCAATATTCAAGACTACATTACTGGAAAGAATAGTAAATGTAATAATTCTGATTATAGCCATGAGCTGAATTTAACAGGATATGCTCTGTTTTGTCATTAAAAGCAGGGAACTAGGGTCAGGCCTTAAAGGAAGTAGTGCCAGAAGTCTGCAGCAACTGCAGAAAATCAACTTTAGTAACTTCCATAGCACAGAATCACATTTTTTAATGTGCATTAAGAATGGAAAAGACAGTGGGAAACAAGAAAACCATCATCTCAGCATGAAAAAATCCCAGAGTACCCTTCTGTAAATTATATAATTAGTCTATTTCAAAAAGTATGTGCAGATAGTGGTATTTTTGTGAGGAGTGAAGTGCACACCAGTTCAAGGGGAAGCACGTGGAAGGAGTGATAAGGGAAGGAGGGTAAGCAGACAAGGAGGAGCTGACTTGTGAAAAAATTTATTTAAGTCTCTGCTTGGGGAACTCCAGCTACCAGCACTGGGCCCAGTCCAAGTAAGTCTCTAATGTGGAGAGAGTGGGGTGGAATGAGTCTTCACAAGCTCTATTGTAAGTGTCAAACTTAAATATCCTTGTCAGGGACATAGGTTACTTCACCAGACCAACAGTGTTTCAGACAAGTGATTGATTCTTAGAGCTTAAGCATTTGTTAGTTAGGAAGTCCAAGTATCAGGCATCTACATTTCTGTGAACAGTCTGCCCCTTCAGGAGTGTGAAACTTGCCCCTCTTACTTAATGAGTGATCTCTGTTAGATCATACACAGGCAATACTTGAAAAGTTGGAGTGATTTTTTCCTGTTTTTGCTAAAAGTGGAGGAACCATTTAGATTATTCTCAAAACACACATTAAAAGTTCCACATCATGGCTAATTATATAATGCTTGAACCTCTGCAGAGTCCTTCTGTTTTCTTTATTGAAGAAAAATAAAGAAGTGCCATGATGTGCTTATTTTGAGGAGAAGAGATTGCAGGTACTACTCTCAGTGATGACAACTGTCCTCAAAGTCTTTGATGAATACAGAAGAAGACTAGGAATAAGATTTCACTTTGACACTACTTTTTTATTAGGAGATAGCTTGGAACAATACATAAAGAATTTATTAAAAGAAGCTAGATCCCTTACTATTGCATAAGAGTCTTAGATTACTAAGTAAACATAATTACCTTTCTTAATATTTGCTAACATCATCTTCCGAGGCAACCCTGCAAGACAAATAAAACGTATTTAGCAAAAGTAGATGTTAAGTCTCACCTGGGATACCAGGGTACTTAGTAGTGACTATGAGCACACAGGAAGAAGAATACACTATCTTTTCTCTTTTTTTTCTCTTTATTAGAGAAGTAGCACAAAAGCTTGTTCTGGAGGACTAAAGGACTAAAGCCTTTGTATGAGAAGACCTGCTATACCGGAAACATGAGGATATGGAAAGTACTGAAATTAAATTATGCCAATATTGAATTGAACAGAGAAATTCCTCTCCATGTTACTGGAATCAGAATCCTTTATTGTGTAATCTTACTCCTCAAAAGAGGAGTAATTAGTAGACTTACCCCAGCTGTTACAGATACTAGCTTTGGAGCTGATCTAGTTAGCAACAAAGACATCTCTCATGCTATCTTATTCTCTTTGCTATGCCATATATTGTGTGAGTTAAGTGTTCATTATGCTGTTAAAGCCCATTTGGTCAAGTATCTCCAACTATCTTTAGGGTAGTAGAGTCAAGCTTGTTTGCACTGTTCTTTCAATACCTGATGAGTAGTGATGAAATTGCTATTGTAATTTTTAATGGAGGAACCTGGCTTTTATCATACTTCCTCAAGAAGCTGGATATGAGAATTCAACCCCACATTCCTTTTCAGCAGTTGAGAACAAACCTCCTTCCCCTTCTAGGAGACTGCCTAATCATAAAACTACAAAGGAGTCCAAGGGTAGACAGGCTCAGCCAATGTGTAATAAAGGCTGAAAATTTTTCGGCAGCTGAGAGAAAGTGGTCAAGGATAGCTTATACATTTTCTATTACAGATACTTTTTTCAAGGCACATGAAGTAGTATCTTCTGGGCTTCTCCTAAGTCATCTTAATTGAATTTCTTCTTAATTCTTGTTTTGTATTGTGCTTTTTGTAATGGAATTACAAAATGCTAGTTTCTCTAAAACTCCCCCTTGCCTACCGACCTCTTGTACCTGAGAGAAGGGATAGAGTGGTACAGCTAATGCTTTGCTTGATGTTGTCTGCTGGAAAGCAAATACTATTTTATTTTGCGTTTTGCTCTGTCAGGCAATCAAACGTACTATAGTGAAGTGATACATTTGCCTGACCCTAGTCATCTTAGTTAGCTACCACAGCCGCCCTTAAGAAGATACTTATTTCCTATAGTGCATGCCAAGAGTAGCGGTTCAGTAGCAGAAGTATGTTATAGTTAGTTTCTACTGCTGATGGCTCTTCCTGCTTCAGCAGATACACACCTTCCAGAGACCTGCTCATAACCTGCTCAGTGTAACCCATGTAGCCTTCTTTGCAACATGAAATAAAAGGAAATTCAAAGGGAAGTACTGATTCTAACCTGCATTTCAATCCCACGCATTAGTCTCTCATGCCATGTTTCCCAGAAGGCCTCTCAGTAACACACCTAAAGGACATCACTGCAGCCTCTCTGTGACTTGATGTGGGAGACACAGTTCCTCTGCCCAGCTGGTGAGGGTGGGGGATACAGGAATGCTGTGATCCGTCTCAGCTTGGAGGCACCTTCTAGCAAGACCTCAGACTGAAAATAATTCCTGCTGGAAGGCAGAGTTACTGCTGTGCCCTTCCCTGTTATGGAAGGGGTAACAGAAGATATTTGAGCCATCTGAATCCTTACCTTCCTGTATTTTGTAATTTTAATAAGGTCTCCTTGAATCACTGCTCTTTATAACAATCTCTTCACAATCTCTTAGCAATTTATTCTCCACCCATATGCCAGAGAAAGTCTTTGTAATAATCCTTTTATAGTGACATGCCTTCCATGGCTCCTATTTTAAGAGGTGCTGCTGATGACTAATAAGCTTTTAGTGTTAGCTATACTGCCCTTGTGTGCCATCATCCTACCAGTCTTTTCTTTTTCTTCTGGAAACATGGCCTGTGTATATTTTCCAAGTAAATCTATTGTCACAGTACATTTTCCTTCCATCTCTGAGACAATGCAGCCAGCATCCTTAAAATCTCTTATTTAAAGACATAACATGCACTTTAGAGTGACATATCAATTGTTTGAACATCTTTTCAGTGCTTCATATTAGTAGGAGGCTGTTCCTTCAGCATTTAAACCCATGACCTAAACCATGGACATTCATATAATGCCATTTCACTAGTTTCACTCAACTGGCCCCCTTCAGGCCAAAATCAGCAACCATACTTTGACATACGACCTCTACTCCTCTGGCACAGAACAGGAAGAATTTATTGTGAGTTTATACAGACCTAGAATATTTTAATCTTACTATCATGTCAACAGTGTTTTTTGGCTTCTGGTTTCAGTCAAAAAGCCAAATCTACAGCTGAGTTAATTTCTTCTTTGAAAACAAACTGTAAATCTGACATTAGAATTGCTGTCATGTCCAGAACCTTTTATCAGTAAGTATTTTCCCATGCTAGAAGCTTAAGTACATATTCACGGCTTTGAAAATTTGGATTTTTGTGCTAGTGAAAACATTTGTGATTCTACTCATTTCCAGTAAACAATGGAACATACAGGCAAACTCCTCTTAAAACTATTTTTTCTTCCCTGAAGTAGTGAGTATTGGGCACAAGAAACAAAAAATCAAGCTGATTTCTAGGAGACTTGAGTCAGAATTAGGCATCTTGAATCTGAGCCCTGTCTTAAAGAGTCTTGGAGTGGCTAACCTGTAGTTTGGCTCTCTGAACTCTTTTGCACTGACTTTACTCAGTTCTGGGAATTACTCATTTCTGTCCTAGAGGGCATATTCATTCAGAAATTGTAAAAAGTTCTCATTTAAGGAGCCTGGCAATTCCCTCATGTTGGCTCATTCTTGCATTTGTGCTTAATATTGGAAAATCAGATACCTTGCCTATTCACGTTATTTCTTTTGAATTTGTATTAATATCACATAACTTTCCTTTAGCTTATTTTTAGTGATCTTGACCTTCACAATCTTCACAGCGACAACTGTCTGAGCATATCTTACAATTTTTCTTTATTTTTAAGCATCTTCCTATCACTTATACTGTCTTTTCAATCTCATTTCTGCAGTTACTAAACAGTAATCTTCCTGCAGTAATAAATACTGAAAACGTTAAGTAAAATGAATATAACCATATACTATAAGACTACACAGACAGAGCCAGATTTAACAAACTGAACCTACAGATTTTTTATTTTTTAATTTTTTAAACCGAGTTATATTGGCAAAAATGGGTTAACTTACTAGTTCACTTTGTTTCACACCTGACAGTTAAGAGCACAGTGTGTGTGCGCCACCAAATCATTTTATCCACTGTTATTCACTTAGGGAATACCGAAATAATGAGGCTTTATTGCTCCACTTCCTCATAGCAGATTCAACACTTGCAGATTCTTGGATCACTATTATGCATACAGCAAATACTGTACTTGGGCTGAGTACCAAGATGTAAACAATCAGCCAGTTCTCATTTTAAATAACTTTCAGTTTTATTCTATGGAATTATGCCAAATATGACAGTATAAGATGTGGTCCAGAAGATCTGTTCCAGATTTTGATCCAGCATATATGTCAGAATCAAAATAACAGTATTAGTCAAAACAGCAGCATCAGATTGAAGAAATAGTTTTATAGAACTTACTCATAGCACCTGATCATGACTTTTGGACACTTTTCATTTCAAATTCTGTGTCTATCAATCCTGCCTTTTTCAGTTTAGACTTCTTTCTTAGCCTTTAAACTGGAATTTAAGACAAACACTCCAAATTACCAGGAAGTTGCATATTTTGGATGGGATACTGGAAGATGTAGTTCTGCAAACAACATTGCTCCAAGCATGGCAAAATGCTGTGGGTCCAGCTGAAACCCCAAACCAGTACCAAAAGCCAGACTAGTGTCAGAAAAATAATAGCTACCTTCATCCTCACATCATAGATCCCAGGTCTTTCTGACACTGAATGCTAGTCAAGAAAAATAACTTTCAATTTTTTATCTTGAAAGTTTGTATTCATTAAACTTTGTGAAGCCACAACTGGAAACAGATTAATCACACTTTTCTAAACAGAACAGCGTAGAAATGAAGAAAATGCCTGTTAAGGAAGGTTGTTCTCTTCGACTGACATTGCTAACATTCATTTTTTAAACTTTTATGTGTGTATTAAGTTTGGAGTTCAGCTACAAGTTTCATTAATTTCTGTGCTGAAAATTTAATAAATATGGAAAGAAACTTTCAAACTGATTGTTCCTAGGGGAAAAAAAAAAAAAAGGTTAAATCCCTGATAAAAACTTATGACTCCCCAAAACCATATGACAAAGGCAGAATTTAAGTCTAGAAAGTCCATCTGACTTTATGCATGTTTGCATGTAGGGCGAGATGTTTACATCCAGGAAAATGCTTCTCTCTTTGTTGCCACTTTTTTTTCCACTTTAAATGCTTGATTATGTCATGCAGTAACTATGGAATTACAGTTTCCACCTATTTTTTCCTCGATGGGGTGTCATATGAAGATATACCTTATTTTAATATAATTTTAATATAATTAGCACTACATTTACCTGTATATGACTCCTGCAATCAGAGTGAGTAAAATGCACTGAAAAACTGCCACTCGCTTAAAGATTTGAGTGATCTGATCTTTTTCATTTTGACATGTTGTTAGTGAGATTTTGTAGTGTTGTTTTTTTATCCCGATAGTTTTATAAGCATGCAATTGTTTTAAAGCAAAACATAATTGACTAGAAAAACAACTGAAATCTGCTTTCATTCTAAAATGTAAGATTCATTCTTTTTTCTTTCTTCTGAGTGGATTGTATGTCGTATGCCAGGTACAATAACAGAAATGCTTGCTGGTGCCAGCAGATCAGCAAGTAGGTGTCAATGCTAAATAATGCTTTGACTGAATATTTAGTGAGTAAATAAAATGTATGGGATGTCCTCACTGGAAAGACCAGAGGGATCAAGACCAGCGATGTCTGTTAGGAAGGATGGGTTTTCCTTCTGTTGGCTGTTCTGATATTTTCTCACTAGTGAAACTCCGTGCTTGTGTACAACACATCAGGTTAAACTTTTCTCTTATTTAAACATATAGTCCTACTGAGGCCTTGTTCCACTCACCCACACTACTCTGGCTCACTTGTGTAGGTAAGAAAGCAACTCTGCTTTACTCTGTAAATCCTAAAGATCATTAGACCTGTCATACTATAAACATATAATATACTTATATTTGGAACTGTCATATTAGAAATGTATAATAAATGTAAATACTCACTTATTCTTTCCCTTGCTGTGCCTGGATTGGATACAGAGGGAGAAAAGTCTCAGTCAAAGAACTGAATTATAGATTTAAGAAATTCGCAAAGCCTATGCTGGACAATGATGTGTTATTGTTGCCTTGGCTTGTATTCAAACAATTTGTTTTACTACCTAAATGCATCTGCAAGGAAACATCAGCTACCTTTACAAGTAGCTGAAAACTAGTACAAGGAAATACAGAACCTGCAAAATATTTTCAACAATGTTTCCTTTCATTTTAAACACTGTAACTATTTGAAAAACTTCATCTGCCTTGTGCAAGTGTAAATAGGTATTAAGACTATATATCACCGAGACTATATCATTCATATAGACAGAAGGGACTATACCTACTAGTCAAGTAAGTTCCAGATCCCCTGAGATGTACCCCTGGTCTGACTATAACACAGTCTATAGACTTATTTTTCTGTTACCTTACCACCTCTCTTTTTCTGTCAGTGAATGGGAAGGTAATAAATTGCTTATTTACAGTACCTGGCTTGTTGGTACAACCAGTTAATGAGGATTACAAGCATTGTAATTAAAAAACATTATTAAAGTATTACTTAGGATAATGTGAACACCAGCCCTAGCCATTACCCTGACAATGGGATGGGAGACAGATACTTTGGTGTCTAGAATAAATTTAGTGACACAATTCATAGTAATTTTTATCAGGAAATACAGATAAGTTGTCAAACAGATCACATAACATATTTAAGTCCTAATCTAAATACTATGTAGATGTGAATTATGGAAGGGATAGGAGATTGATAACAGAGACATTTATATTTATTACAGACAACACGTGATGCTATATATCAGCTTGTCTTACATACGTAGACTGTTTGGGTCACAAAACCCAAAAACGAGCTTCTGAAATCAGTTTTCTCATCTGAAACATCTGGAAGTATTTTTGGTAACATATACTAACCTGATAGGCTTCAAAGTGACCTAAGCTAATCCTACAAGGTACAAATTTATATCCTGCAAACCAGCTCAGTGCCTATAGCACGCTAGCAGATTTCCAGTTTTACAGAAAGGCTCAGGGCTAGAATAAATTAGGAAAATAGGGCAAACAAAGTAACAGCTACCAAGATCTGCATAGCAGTAAAGTGTTACCAGGGCATATCTGTAATACGCAGGAGAGAAAAACAATTTTCATCGGACTGTGTTGCCCATCCTCAGAATAACATACAAACTATTCTCTACTGGAGGATTGCCCAGCATCACTGCCTTGAGGTCAGTAACAATGACATATTTTGCTGCTGGGCAAGGTGCACCTTGCTGAAAAGTACCTTCACAGAATCACAGAATGTTAGGGACTGGAAGGGACCTTGAAAGATCATCTAGTCCAATCCCCCTGCCGGAGAAGGAACACCCAGATGAGGTTACACATGAAGGTGTCCAGGCGGATTTTGAATGTCTCCAGGGTAGGAGACTCCACAACCCCTCTGGGCAGCCTGTTCCAGTGTTCTGATACCCTCACTGAAAAGTTTCTTCTCAAATATAAGTGGCACCTCTTGTGTTCCAATTTGAACCCATTACCCCTTGTCCTACCATTGGTTGTCACCGAGAAGAGCCTGGCTCCATCCTCATGACACTCACCCTTTATATATTTGTAAACATTAATAAGGTCACCTCTCAGTCTCCTCCAAGCTGAAGAGACCCAGCTCCCTCAGCCTTTCCTCATAAGGCAGATGCTCCACTCCCTTAATCATCTTCGTTGCACTTCTATTGAGAATGAATCCTTCTACCTTACCTCAAAGTCCAAATAAATGAACAGCCAATATGTGAATTCACTTGGGAAAAGCTAACATAGTTGGTATACTACCTGGGGGTCATTACACACCTTTGTAGAGTTTTTTATTCTGGATTTTTCTTTCTATTTCTATTGTTTCCCCTCAGTGCCTTCCTCCTTATCACTTCCTCTTTACACAGCCAGACAGATTCCATCTACTTTGCATGAAAGAAAGATCCACACTAGGTATCCAAAGGTAGTTGCCTGTAAGGCTTGAATTCCTTCAGTCTCTAAAAACACAAACTTGTGAAATTTCTAGCTTCACTGGCATTAGCTTCCAGTTTAAAGAATCATACACTCCTGTGAGGAAGAGAGTTACTTTCACAAGGCTGAATGCCTTAGTCAATTATAAGGATCACGTTTAATAGCAAAAACAGCATTCACAAGGCACCTTCCGTGTATTCTGCTGCCTATCGTATTTTGGATCTCATTTTCCTCTTTCTAATGATTAATTGATGAGGTTTCAACAAAACAGATCTTTTATCACACACAGCCATAACTGAGATTTTTAATGATAATTATTTACTACTGTAGTTTTAATTATGTTTAATCATAGCAGATATCCAATATTTTGGACAACTTGTATCCACTTCTCAAATGGAAGAGAAATCCAGGATCAAAGTTGGGCTGGATACTCTGAAAGCAATCAGGAATATCTGTACTGCCCATCAGTTTAGCCCAGCCTCAAAATCAATCTCACTTTAAGAACTCATTCCAAACAGGGCTCTGGCTAGAAAAATGAGCTTTCTTGCATTGGTTTCTCTGTTCCCGAGGTCCACTAAAAAAAGTCACACCTTTCTGAATCTTGAATGTTTGCTTGCACAATGTAAAATAATTCAGATTACTACAACATCGCATAATACTTAGGAACATAATTAGAGGCATCACACTACTATATTAATAGGAACTGAAGAGGGCCTCTACTTCCAAAATTCACATGGTTTGTGAATAAGAAATAACAGATGTAAAAGAAAAACTGATAGGAAGATGAGAGAATGGGTACTGGCCTGTTACCACACACGTCTTCTCACATTCTTCCAGTGTTAGAAAGTTGTTTTCATTGCCATGGCATCCACCATATTCAAATATTTCACACTCACGGCTTTGAATATTGAAGTAATAGCGCATGTGGATTGCTTTGCATGGACCTTCATCTGCTTTCATAGCACAGACTGAATGTCCTAGTTTCAGTGGTGGAAAAGCAGCACCTGTAATAAAGGAAGTAGAATAACTGTTATTAAGTTAGTTTGCGTTATTGCACAGCATAACTTCAAATGAGATTGCTTGCACCTTCTGCTAGAGAGGCACTACATAATATCTGGCCATAAAACTCTGAACACACTAAACGCAGATGTGAAAAGAAAGCATTATCTGTATTGGAGCACAAATTCCACTCTATCAAACCAAGTGTGTGGTTTCAATTTTCAACCAAAACAGTTCATATTATAAACTTTAACCCCTCATCATAAATCTCTGAATTGCTATAGATAGTGTGCTAGTCACAGGAGCTAGTGAACAATTTGGAACAACAAATACATTGAGAAAATCCTAGCAGTTCCCAAAGACAGAGTGACTACCCTTGCATAAAAAAAAGCAGAATGAGGGTTCTTGGTGCTCACTTCCATGCATTTCTAATAGTGACCACAGCTCATGAAGACGTATAGTGAACTGCATGGGTTGAACTAAGCAAAACAGCCCTGCAGAGGGCAGCATTCCCCTAACAGATTACATTTTACTGGTACATAAACCCATCCAGTACAACTGAAAGGTCGTCATTCTGTCTTATTTTCTTTAATCTCACTGTTCTTGCATTAGAGCTTTCAAGAGCTAAGAAGTACACAATTAGAAAGTTAAGGTGAAAAGAAACTGCATATTTTCAAATCGTGTCATTTCTATGTCTTTCAACGTACATTATTAGGTCAAGGAATGTTTTTTAAAAAGGTCAAATATATTGCGAAGGAGAGTACTATCAATGTTTTACACTGTCAACATCTATAAGGAAATTCTGACTCATGATCTGGTTTGTGATACTGTACCCTTATCAATATATGGTTTAATATCTTTTCCTGTTTTGCTTTTCCAAGGAAATATTTTACCCTAGAGGATTTTGAAAGCTTTACCAAGCTTGTATGCTTGCAATAGCAGCCAGAAGAACAGACCTGAATTTTTTAATTCATTCTCAGCTATTCAGAACACTGATGTCTCTTAACACATATATGCAAAAGTATCTATCAGTACTCTTTGCAGTGGCCCAGGAAAGAGAGGAGAAAAAAACAAACCAAACCAAAACAACCAAAACCCCAAACAAACTCAAACAAAAAAACACTCCCCCCCCAAAAAAAAACAACACGAGGACAAGAGTTTGCGTGATCATTGCATGGCTTCCTACCAATAACTAAATTAAGTTTCCAGTTTTGATTAAAGGAACCCACAAAAATCAGGATGTATGACATGGTAAAACAGAAATTGGTATAACTACTACCTACCTGCTTTGTGGATATCTGACTTTAACATATAAATTTGGCTTTATTATATTATATAATCTTTAAATGAAATGCACAGCTGAGATAAATCCTCATAAATACTGAGGTCAATGAAAGCTTACTATTTTTTTTTCCATTTGAGCCATTCATAACTATTAAACCTACAGGAAAGAAACACTTTTCAGCAATTAAATATCATAGAATTTAAATTCTTGAAAAACTAATAACCTTTATTACATAATTATCATCAATACAAAAATTGTAGCACATAAGTAGATATGCCAAAAATGGACAACTTGGTGTTAAAATACAGATTGAGATGACTAATTTCAAAATACTCATTAAATATTCAGTCCCTAAAATAGTCTGTGACTGTTTCCTCATTAGTGAAATTAGACTTACAGATTTTAAAGTAGGGAAAATAGATTTAAAATTATTGAAAACTGTCTAATAGGAAATGTGGATGAATTAAAAAAAAACATTTTAAAAATATGTTAGATTCAGGCAATTTCCTATATTGCTTAGCTTGACAAACAAATTTCTGAATTTTGTTTCTTGCCAGTTTCCTTATCTGGGTCTTCCTCTGTTTATGAAGAATTCGGATTTAGAAGTCACAAGTGATTCCAAGTTGGACCTCAAAGGTCTGAGGTTCTTTAACAGTTTTGGGAATCCTTCGGAAGGTAATTAATAAGGCTCAACTTGAAAAGTTAAGAGGATATTGCATTGCAAAATGAAACTTTGGAATTCCCCCACTTAGTAATAGGGAAAAAATGCCTTTGAAACATCAAAGTATTCAGTAACTTTTGGAATAACCCCTGAAATGGTAAAATCAAACATTCAGAGCTGCACTGAAACTGATCCAACCCAAATGCAGCTGGGGTGAGGCCTGGCAGCTGCTTTATAAACATGTTATTTTCTTGGCACACAAGAAATGAGATGTCCTACATGACCTGAGTCAGTGACCTAGTTCAGTCTAGAAGAGGTTATGAGAACTTACTAGGTTTCCTAACTACCGGAATTTCAGACATGGGGTTATGTCAGCTCATTTTGCTTGCTACATTATGCCACACCAGTGTTGTGGGCTATCCACACAGAAATAGTCTGCAAGCATAGTTGCAAAACTACACAAAGATGATGAACAAATGGCTTTAGTAGAGTTTATCTTATGAACTTTATGGTCTCAATTCTTAGGCTATTTTTGCTCAAACCCACAAACTAAATCATTGTTTTGCTTATCTCCTAAGGGCATTCTTCTGCAGTCACAGTGACACCGACCCTTGACAGATGTATAGACATCTGCTGCAAATATAATGACTGTGTCACACTTTTTGGCAATCAGACATTTATCTTCTTAGGAGTGCCAGCAAGTTACCATACTTCGACTAAAATCTGTACCCTGTGAAACCCCAGGGGCTAAACCCTCTAACTCTGAACAAGAACCAAGTGATTCTGAAGAAAGGAGTCTCACAGGGATTCATGGGAATTGAATCATTCTTGTGTCTGGTAACAGTGAAAGAATTCTTCCCCATTATCTTACACCTGGGAACACTTAACTCACACAGATGATATTAAATTAAATTTCCTTCTCAGATGAGAGCAGCAGATGAGAAGGCAAACATGAGTTTTTGGGCAGCAATCTGCACAGATACAAATCTGCCTATACTCACTTCATATGTGGAATATACCTTGAGAAAACTATTTCTTAGTATAAGGCCTCCTCCTCTGCTCTTAAACACTAGAACAGTTTGCTGCTACTAGATTTTAGGTCCTGTGTGAAGATCAGAGGATGTGACATTTAGGGAAGATGTCTGCCAGGAAGGTCAGTGAATGCTTTTCAATGGAAATGCGGGAAGCCAAAACTGGAAGGAATTTTAATGGAGTTTTACATTGAAGTTGTGGCATATTTCTATGCGATAAATACCTTGAGGCCTTTTCACGTTGTCTTTAAAATACTCCAGTGAAGTAAAATTCCTAGTAACCTGAACCAGGCTTTTCCAGGATTTCACTACGCTTCTTGCAAGACAGGCCTTTTTTTGTAATATACAATATACAGCCTAAATAATCCTTGTTACATATTAAATCATTTTGTACTTCCTTCAGTGCATAGATGGAAAATTTAAAACCCTTTAGTCTTTCTTTTGGAAGTCTTTTGTCTCATCTTAATTATCTCTATGCTAAACTCTGTTCTTCCCATCTTTTTGTTGGTCCTGCTTTCTAACCCTCTTACAACTCTCCATTGGATCTTTTCCTATTAGTCTGGATTACTGTTAAAGTGTGATGCCCAGAGCTGAACACAACCGTCTACCTGAGGCATTACTGGTGCTAAAGAAAGAAGAATAATTATCCATTATTTTTTGGTGTTGGTTTTGTTATTGTTGTTTGGTGATGGGGTTTTTTGTTTGTTTTCTTTGTTTTCTTTCAATATATCACATAATTACTTGCCTTTTTTCTTTTTTTTACAATAACATTGCATTTTTTTTTTAATGCTCTGTAACTTCCACTTACTTTCCAGCAAATATAACGCTCCTATACAGGTGTTCCAACAATTATTTTCCATGTTGTATTTATAAATGCATTGACACTCCTCCTAAGTACAGCATGCTGCATTTGTAATTTTAAAAACAAAATTAGTTTAATTCTCCAGATTCGATCTGGCTTTGTTGGATATTTATTACTTATTCAGGCTTCTGGTCCAAATAAACTTATAAAATATATAGAATTATAGGACTGTACTACCCTAGAACAAGAAAATTAAGTTTGTTTTGCTAGAAATACATTAAGTAATGGTTAGAGCTGATGCTCACCATCACACAAAAGTGATTACTTAACATACTAAAAACAAAGTAAAGCAAAGCAAAGCCTCCTCTCCTTCTCTGCCCTCCCTCAAATTTTTAACTTAATTACTTCATTACGTCAGCTACATAGGTTTTCATAATAGAAGGCACCAAGTTTTTGCAGCTCTGTCTTTACAGCCTTTCTGCTTTATAGTCTGTGGTAAGTGCAAAGTAACGCTGATGAAATGGCTCACAATAAGCATGAGTTCTGTGCAGATATCTTACGTCACTACCTCCTCCCTTTTTCCTTCAGTCTTCCTGCTTTCAGCAACTGTCAGAAAAAGGATGCCGGCCAAGACTATTCCTAAACAGCACAGCCATTCTTGCATTTATATTCATTCACATGACAATTTTTGCAACTCAAGACATGGCTGTTTAGCATATGAACAGCTACTATCAGGTAGCACGCAGTAACGCCACTGTGAGAGCTCTCATCAACACAAAGCACTGTCACTACTTTACTAGTAAGCAATATATTACAAAACCAGAAGCAGTGAATAATGTTTCTAATCCTCTTACATGAATACAAGTAAAAAAAGAATACCTTTTCCCCTGACCATTGGCATAATAAGACTCTAACTTGACTTTCAGACTCTGAAGAATACATCGGCAGGGCTTAAAAATACATCCTTTTAATTAGACACTGAACCGATTTGTGTATTATACCTATGACACAATAAATAAGGCAGACAACAGTATTATTGCACAGCTGTTTTTCACAACAGAACTATATAAATTAAATTGGATCAGAAAAATTTCTGACTTTTCATGCAAAATAATTTCTGGTTTTGTTTACTTAGGTTATGGGTCTGAACCTGATACAAGTTTTGTGGTTATCCTTTTTATAAAGAAATTCCGTCATCTTTCCAGGCTTTCTTGTAAATGTCTCTCTTTGATAAGTGATATCAATACTAAGCACCTTGTCACTAAGGAATAGCTGTTCCTTCTCTCTCCATCTTTGTCAGTTTGACAGCTTCCCACCAGCACACTGTTCAGCGCTCTTCCTACTCATGTGTTTCCTACCATTTCTTTAAGCAGTCACATTTATTCTTGATCAACTTTCACATATGAATACAAAGCACATTCAACTTGTCAGTCATGTTCTTCAGACTTTGGAACACCAACTAAAGTGCTCCCAATCACATAAGTTATTACTGAACAACACATATAATATTTTTATCTCTTTACTTTTTGTTATTACCCTTATTTATTGGTGGGAAAATGTCAGAAGAGAACAAATTGAGAATCCTTTTTTATCCTGTTGGACTTGACTTGCAATCTGAATTATTATTGTAATTTAAATACTAACAGACAAAAAACCTTCTTAGATCCAAAAGTACTTGTGATGTCATAATGGATGCACACAACTTATTTTACCCTTTAATACCTGAAATTTATTGAATTCTAGGGTAAAATATTTCAATATTTTATAACCATATAACTCAGAAAACAAATGCTATCAGTGAAATTGCAGCACACAAAATTTCTACAGTTAAATTCAGACACCAGAATTTCACTCCCATGAAACCACAAATATAATTTTAAATAGCAACAATAATAATTTTATAGAAATAGAATACTGCAACTATATTTTTAGTAAATACTGCAACTGAGTTTTCAGTAGTCACAAAAACAGAGTCCTAGTTTAACTTTTAAGCATCACATTTGAGAATTTTTTTTTTTTTTTTTTTTTTTTTTTAAACTTTGGAATACAAGCCCAGAAGTTCAGAACTGTTCCTTATACAAAATCAGTTACTGGCTGTATAGTCTTAAATGACAGGTTGTAAAACAATTAGTGATAAAATAATGCCCAATAAAAAGATTATTTATTTTCCTTGTGATTATTTCTTTATTGTCTTTTATAAATAATGTAAGTAAATAGAGAAAAAAAAATAAGCCAGTTAAAATTAAGTTCTGGTGATGAAGTATGTTATTTTAACAAGCAAGACAATTTGGCCTTCGTGAACTGCAAGATTAGGCTTTTAGGTTTTTATAAAACTAGGACTTGCAGGGTAGAGCAAAGATAAATGTGACTGTGCCCTCAAATAAGAAGGGCATTTATGTACTTCAGGGTTAAAGAGAAACAAATTTATTCTGTATGAAAAAGTCTTGACTACACATCCATGCAAAGCATATGCACAATGCAGAATGGTACATGTCTTAAATTGTAGTGATTGATTGTGACACGGTCCAGTCCTAAAGCACTAGTTCATTTGTAGCACATCCATGAGTGCGCACAATTAATATTTTTGTCTCAAGGAACACTGTTGCAAGACCGACAGAGAGAAATAATTTGGATGGAAATTGGACTAGACATGGGCAGCTTGAGTAGAGTGCCAACATAAAAAAAAAAAAAAAAGGTTTCCCTTAGCTGCATTCCCAGTTAGGCTTCAAAATCAGACCTGCCGAATGGGAGAAGTATCCATTGCATTTCTCTGCAGCTTAAGAAAGAGATCACAATTTTAAATAATTTTCTCAAAGAAAAGAAGAATATTTTAGTGTGGCCCAAAAGCGTAGTTTTCCCTCATCTGCTTTCTGAAAATTGTTTGGAAGGAAAATAAATCTCTTTCATAATGATATCCAGTATAGAAGTTTGATCCACTTAACTCCAATGGAGTGAAAGTGAACAGTGATCTTAGGTAAGAATTCAAGAACCTACCCAGTTCTAGCAGTCACACTTCTGACGTTATTTTTCTTAACAAAAATCTCTTTCTAACTGATGAGTTTTTATTTATGCAGCAATATCAAATCACTTGGGGCTATGTAAAGAGTTTCTTCAAGGCCCAGAAAAACAACTAGGGCAGTAATTGCATCATCTTTAGACCAAACTTTGCAAATTAACTGTGACTCAAGGGAGCTGTGTACAGGACAGAGTAACATCAGTCTGCTATGTTACTCATCATGATTCTGTTCCACTGGCGTGGTGAGATAGATTCTGAGTTTACCAGCTGTATGTTCATTTCCCTAAACACGAAACTTTTCCATGGGTCCTAAAGCAGAGTTTTAAAGGAATAATCCTGATATCTAACATAGTGTTTTATTAGAATTAGAAGTTCCAAAAAGTATGGGAAACAGAAGCCTTTATAGATGGCAATTTTGCTAGAGCTTAATGCAAAATTCTGAGTATCTCCCTGTCAGAGACCAGCACATTGTTATCTTATTTCCACTTTTAAAAGTTCCCCAGAAAAATTCTCAAGTACAGAATTACATCTATAGTTCATTTTAACGTAGTAGTTTGTGTTTAAGGTAGTTCTACATGGAATTTTCGTAACCTCTTACCCAGAACATCCTC
Organism: Columba livia; assembly: GCF_036013475.1. Taxonomy (NCBI): domain Eukaryota; kingdom Metazoa; phylum Chordata; class Aves; order Columbiformes; family Columbidae; genus Columba; species Columba livia. The sequence goes on from NC_088608.1 coordinate 26,471,663, forward strand.
TTCTTCGCCGTCTTCTAAGTCAGTAGTTGCATGTCCAGTGATACAGATGAACAGCAAGATAAACATTAAAGGTAAGGAGCATCCCTTCTTTCTTCCTTTCATCTTTTCTGTAAAACATATAAATGAGAATATAAACTTCAATGAAACTCCGGTGCTCTGCAAAAGTCATTTGCAGGGTAGTGCATAGACATATGAGCAGATATACAAACTGGGAGCTTTGGAAATAATGTGAGTTATATTAGTATATTTATATTGTAAGCACAATGAAAAACAAGACAAGATTTATAGTTGTGCTCAGCTGATTCCAAGTCTTCTATCCCACCTCCAGTACAGATTAGAGTCAAGACTATTATTTTTAGTTTAGTTTAGTTTAGTTTAGACAGTGAACTTTTTGCAACAGGGGATTCAATGCTTTAAGAAGTATTTTGTATCTTGTAAATCCCTTTAATAATAAATACCTCACTTAAGTGCAGAGCTATTATCTTTCACATAAGATCAGTGCAACTCTAGTTATTCACACAAAGAAAATAGTTTTATTCCATGGCAGCTGTCATGTTCAGGTTGCCAAAGATGAGGATATGCATGCACATATGAGCGTACCTCAGGAAAACCTCTGCTTTAACGTTTTAGAAATAAGTATTTTCCAACTAACTAGAAGTTCCTAAGGATCTCTGAATTCTAATCAGACAATGGGCTCAATATCTCCTTTAGCTACCAAGAGAAAGATTCCCTATATTCTCTGACAAGTACAATACTAAACTTTGGCTAACTTACTTGATGTTAACTTAATAGAAATTAAAGATCTGAGGACCAGCCTTCAGACACTGTTTTGTCTTCAGTGTTCTTGTGTACATGCCTGTGAAGGTATCATGTCTATAACACTCAAAACATGGGGCAGGAGGGTTCCCGGAGTAGATGAGATGACCTGGCATGGTGCTTGGGATACAACACTGTGGTAGGAAGGCTAAAGAGGTGATTATGAAGTGATAGGTGACATTAACAGAAGCCATTTTTAACAGATTAAACTTTTCTCTGAGTAATATATTTTTATCTATGAAGTTAGAAATAAATCGTAGCTAGGGTATCTAAGAAAACATAATAAACTATGTCTCAAAAAGGTGAAATCTGCACAAAGAGAAATTAAGCAATTTCCTACAGCTACTCAGAACTGTGCCAGAGCCAGAACGCACAGTTATATCTTCAACACCAAATCAGAGCCAGAATTTTCTTTTCTCTCTTGACAACTTACAAATTTTTCCCTCCTGCATACTCAGTGTTTTCGTAACTTGCAGCATTTGTAGTAAAAAAAGAAATACGTTCTTAAAAATAATTCTTCATGGAATTACAGACCAGACTTTGAGTAGCACTAATTACCTGGATATTTTTTTAAATTGACAATTCACTTTAGAAGGCTTCAGTATATACTGTAGTGAAAAACACTGAGAACACTGTGCTATCAATCAATATTTTAAAACAAATTTTCCTCAAAGATTATTTTTTACTTCTATGAACAAAATTAGAAATTACTGCTTTTTATTAGAGATGTAATGACTACTCTTGGAATAGGAATGAACATATTACAAATTCTGAAAGATTATGTAAACTGAGAAAACACAGATGGGCTACATTGTTCAGTTTCAGGTATTCTTCAAATAAATAGAAGTAGTGTCCTTATTCATGTTTCTAACTAGAGTTCCAGTTTTACATTCCTATGCTATTTTACACATTAAAACTTCCCATTAAAACTGTATAAATGTAAATACTCCTACATTTTGTAGGACTAGTTTTGTACATTTTGTACATTTGGCAATGTTGTAACAAAACTACTCCTACATTTATACAGTCCTAAAATTACATTTGGCCCTTTGAATGCAACTGTGAGGCTGATGTGGCCCCTGGTGAAAATGAGTTTGACACCCCTAACCTAAAGTATTCATCAGATGAGTCTTGGAGTACAGAAAACTTCAGCCTCATCTTTCTACACTACCTTTTCTCTGACTGATGAAAGCATAAATAATTGTCCAAAACCTCATTACATCACATATTGTACAAATATAGAGGAAAAATATTGCTTCTCAGCAAAAATAGAATATGTTTACATAAATGCTAATATACTCCTGCAGACCTTTCTGTGAAGTTCATAAAAACTGTACAAACCAAGTATTTCCTCCATATAATACGTGTATTTCTAATTCACTTGCTGCAATTGATATTTTCAATATAATTGTTTTAAAATCAGTTATTTTGGATTTTTTTGTTTTCTGGAAGAAGGTTGAACTTTGTTGTGCCCAGATCATAACCTGGATCAACATGTTCAAATGCCTAGTCTTATTTTTTTCACTAGACAGTAAATCTAATTAACTGGTTAACTTCAGAGGTATACTCAGTTATGAACAGCACATGTCGCAGAAGATGGCCACAATACTAAAGATGGAAAATGAACAGCTGTATTAATAGCAACAGGAAATAAAATGAAGGAAATTGAACAAAGGAGTTATGAGAGAAAATTGAAAGGACTAAAAATAAGCCTATCTTGCCATGAAACAATGATGAGAGGAAAAGAATTACACAATTCCCCATATGTTTTTGCTTCGTTCTGTCCCCAGGGGCAGTCTGTCCCTTTTGTAAAGTAAAACCAGTTTCATAAGAGAAACACACAGAAGTAGGTAATTTGTCCCTGTTTTTAAGACAGTTCTCCCTGGTTTCAATGTGAAGAAAAGCTTTAGATGTGAAGACCCCATCTTCAGTCTTCACCAATAAATGTATCTAGTTTTGGTTTCTTTATGAACTGTCAGTTTCTCCTACTTATTAACAGAGAAAATATGACTGTTTGGAATGTAGCCCTAACAAAGAAGAATAGTAAGTACTGGAATTAGACAGGTTTTAGACAGTTTATCCCAAAATCATTATATATGAGAGTCACGTAAACTTCCTAAACTTCATTGATCTTCTTTTTTTTTTTTTTCCAATTTATTTTTGTGTTGCTGTAAACATCTCTGACTTTATCTGGCAAACATACTCAGAACATACTGAATGCACGCCAACAAAATCATGTTAGTTACAAAGCACTTGAAGCAGCTATCACTTCATTTTAAAATGCAGAAAAGAGCTATTGCCAGAATCACTTTTTTAAAGTAAATGTAGGAGCTAAAGCAGCTTCCCAGAATGTGGAAGATGGTATCAGACTTAATATTCCTATTTCTAGAAACAATCCTAATCGCTTTGAGGTAACTGTGAAAACAACCTGTGTTCTCTTCCCAAAAAGTAATTCAAGGTCCACAGAGTCAGAACAGCATGAAGGAAATCAGTGCCCGTTTACTGGAGAACAGACAGCCTGAGTGTCACTATCTGCTCCTGTTCATGCACTTCACTTGGTAAGGGTTACCAGAGAAACAGAAACAGTCCTTGAAGACAGACCTGGAATCCAGTAACTGTTTCTCTGTGGGTCTGGTCTAGCTAGAGGTGAGATTTCAAACTCACTAAATGCTCTGGGTATGTTCTCTGAGACACTAATAGGAAGCTTGCTCTTTTACACCTTTGCTTTGTTTCCTAGACATACTGTATCTTGGACTGCTTTTCCCCATACCTCTTAAATTTTCCTCTGACAGAAACTCCGCCTCCTTTTTGTACACTCTTCCTCATGGCCCTTTACATCTGACACTAAACCCTAAAATAATTAACAAAAATTTATAAGTTTTTACCATTAGACTTCCAAAACTAACTTTTCGATGAGATTAAGGATAAATCCAATGCCATTAAGTGTTTTATCTGTCCCGAGTAAAGAAGATTGTAATGCTTTATTTTACCATTATTCTGCATTTAGAATATTAGCTAGATGAGTTACAATTGAGTTTTCATTAGCAATATTAGTGAAAGTGGATAGTGCACTAAAAGGCTAAATACACTTTAAAGGTCATATAACTACAATGGACATCTGAAATGCATTAAATATCCAGATTACAAACTATGCAATGCACAATGTAAGGACAAACAATTTAAAGCACACTTGGAGATTCTCCAACATAAAAGTTGTAATTTTTTTTTTTTAAATGGATTTATCAAGCAATTCTCCACATGACTACTTTTTAATGAACCCTTTCATGTGGGATATACTCGACAGGAGAAAAGGCCAGAACTGAATGTGTTTAAATCATCTGTACCTCCTCATTATTGTTCTGTGTGCATTCCACACAAAGTAAACTTGATTATAATTCTTAAATTGAATTTAATCAATAATCCAGATTAATTTACTGTGGATACAGATACTCGTTGCCTTCATAGACAATCACAAACTCTCTCCTAGTGGAATTAAAGAATGAGCAGATTACAAAGCTGACAATTTTTCCCAAGTAGGTGCCTAGCAATTCCTACAGCATGCCTTTGCTGTTCATATCTACCCTGACAGCTGGATTTCCTGTCTTTGCGTCTGTCCATGAGACAGTCAGGAAGGAAGGTTTATATCTTTACATGTTTTCCACGAAGTACTTTGATGACTAATTTCTAGAGTACTGAGTCACACTGACCTTTCACATACTCTCCCCATCCAAACTGTTACTGAGTTTTCCCTGCTCCACTTTTCCCATTGTTATGTACCTTTTCCTCATGTAAATTGTATTTCCATTTTCTAAAACATAACTATTTACATTTTAGCTAGCAGTTGGTTTTGTTTTTTTTTTTTTTTTTTGGTTGGGTTTTGTTGTTTTGTTTAAAATACAGGCTAGTATCACTGTTTTTCATTAAGCAGTTACTAAAATTGAAGCTTATGTCAGTTCTCCCAAGTAAAACACTACAAAAATCAACAATAATATTCTGTATTCTGGGTTCTTTGGGGGGAAGAAGAGGGGTGGTGTTTGTTACATTGGCACCACTGCAAGCCTCATTCAATAACCTCCTCATTGTTCAAGGTTTTTTAGTTTCTTGAGAATTTCAATATGCATTGTGAGTGAAACTGGCTTATAGTAGCATCAGCTTAATTTAATTATCCTAAAATGTTCTTGTACTTCTCAAAATATTAATTGCTGCAAACACTACATGCCTTAGAAGGATTTGAAACAGCCTGGCAGATGACTCTGTCTGAGTCAAGCTTCTCTTAGAGCTACTGCAGTGGAGAAATTATTTTAAAAAACAGCTTTTTTTTCAACTCCAGCTATGGAACAAAATAAACATACCTTTAGGATGGCTTTATTTCAAATAACTGTATTGGACTTCAAAATACCTTAGTCTGAGTTTCTGACAACCAAAGATTAGTTGCATTAGTAATCATAAAAGTATATTCATTGTCTTACTGTTTCAAATTTACAAAGAAAAAAAGGCTCCCTTTCTGCAGCACTCATGGCTGGACTTTGAATCTAAACATCAGACTACTGCATCTACCACATTCTGGAGAAAACATGACAGCAGATACTCCTTTCTGCCAGCTCAAGGAAAAAAAAAAAAATCTCTCTTAAGACTGAAAGTCTGTTCCAAAGTACTCACCAAACTCCTAGCAACAGTTCTCGAAGACAGATGGAATTCCTGAATCAATGCTGAATATGATCCTCCCCTACTAATTCACATTGAAGGGGTGTGGTGTAAAGCTACAAAGGCAGGACTGCAACCTGATCTGCCGACAGCAGGCTCCTGCCTGTGGATTAAGCAGCGAGTCGTTTGTTCTTGCTTTTTGCAGAGTGCATAGTTTCACTCTGGGTAGAAGTCAGAGATCTGCAGACGCAGCAGCAGCAGGGATGACACTTCCTGTTTAAAGTTTTCAGATCTGCCTGCACTTTAGAGCAACTGTTTTCTAAACAGCACCAGCTGAAATGAAATGCACTTTTAAAGAATGAGAGACAGAATGTTAGGTATACTATTCATCGTACCTTGCAGGCTTTGATATGGCTCATGAAGATGCCATATTCATTGCCTGTTTAAGAGGATACGTTGTGGTTTACTGTTGTTTTTTGTCTGTTCTTAACTAAAGCCAGGCTATTCACTCTAGATCTAGGCTGCATCCATCACAGTACTTGGAGCTGTACTACAAAGGCTGTTCTGCCTCCAGCTAGAACATACCGTCTACTTAAAAATCAAACTACTATGTTCTAAAGCTGAAGTTAAGGATCAGTAGGAGTACCATGGTTGAAGACAGGGATTGGGGCCCTAGATGTCAGACTGAGACCTTGTAACATGTGGATGTAGAGACAGATGACCAGAATTTCAGTCCTGGATGTACAGGATTAAAATTTCCCAGATAATGAATTAAACAGCAACAGAGACAGACTAGCTGAAGAACAGTAACTTAGAGCTAGTAGCTGTAACTAATTGCAATTATTTCTAGGCAAAGACAAACAGGTGAGTTAAATCACTTTCATTGTATTAATGTATATTAATCATTTCTATTCATCTGCTGATCACCATCAAGAAATAGAAGTTTCTCATGGTCAGTTAACAGGTTAGCTATCTTTGACACTATGAGAAGTGCTCCTGGCAGCTTCTTAGATCTCCCCCCTGTTGCTCCTGACTGTAAGAATGTCTGCATTACTTTTCACAGTAAAGTCAGTGGTCAGCTGAGTCCACTGACTATTAACTGGGTCGATAATCAAATGGATTAACTGACCAAAAATGGACAAGAAACATGAAGTAAAGGAGCAGTTTAAATGCTGGGGGTGGGGTTCTACATACAGTTACTAATTACCAATTCCTAACTCAGATAAAGCGAGTAGCAACTCAGCTCAGAAGTCAGTTAAACATAAATGATCAGTCTGTCATGTGTGACATGAAGCCTCTGCAAAACATATTTGGGAGTCCATGTGTTAACGATTAATATCTACCAGTGTTACCCATAAATCTCTTCAAGGATCAAAATGACACCATGATTTAAAGAAATCTCAGTCTGTATGTTTACAATAGAAACAAACCAAATTAAATTTCCAGAAGACTACATACTTCATTTTGCTTTTCTTAGAATGCATCTATCTGGATGAATAGAAAGAATTTCGAACTTGCTCCAGTCTACAGGTCCTTTACAGACAAGCTGCTTTACTTTTAGTTATACTAGATGCTGAATAGTCTGAATTTACCAGTCTATTCAAATATATTCCTAGTCTAGGGACCTGACCTGGTCAAAACTTCAAGGGAGCTTTTTTTGATTTAACGAGAAATATATTTTTTAAATGAACACACAAAAAAGGATTTTCAAATTATGGGTCATAATGTGTTAGCATCGTTGCTTCTTTTCTCACAAGATCTCACTCAAGTCACTCATATTTGGTGTGCCAAATAATAAATTAATTCTGAAATAAATAGTCCATGCAGACATGGGGGTGTAAAAAAAAAAAAAAAAAAGAAAATGCTACAGTTTTAAATGACATTTGTCTTCTTATGGTCAAATAAGTTGAGAATCACATATAAAAAAATACTTAAGGGGAACATATAAGAGAATGAAAGCCCTTATTTTGATTAAAACTTAGATTATTAAATCTTTGGTAAATAATAAAACAACATGAGAGTAAAAATACCACCATGTATAGGAAGAACACATGTCCAGAAGAAAAATTCAAAAGAAACAGTATTTCATTTTAAAATGCATATTTTGCTTTCTGTTTATGTCTTTCTAGTTCCCATGTGCAGTCTTCCTAATTTAGTTGTCAGAAGTGTCTCTGGAATCCCTTGCCTTATTATAACTCTAACCTAAAAAGCTTCAATTGAGACAGAAGATGGAAACAAAACTGTTTTGAACCTTTAGTAGGATCAAAGAATTCCATTCAGCTATGACCTTGCTTAGATAATCACACTAACCTCTGGCTTGCCCTGAAACCTGCTGATAGCTTAAGACAGTTGTCAATAGTTAAAGGTCCACAGTGGGAAAAAGTCCATACAATTCTAAAAAATCATCTTTTGTTCTTTTTTAGAAGGGGCTTTCAAGATGAGCAAGATTAAATTTGTAAGGTCCAAAACTAGTCACTGAAAAGCACTTTTCTAATGTCCTATGGGAATCTAGAAACCTCTCAAAACCCCAAATTTGCAAATCACAAAACTGACCAACCTAGCTTCTCCTTAAGAGATCACGTAACTGTGGTTATTAATACTTTTATTAAGGTTTGTTGCTGCTCCAAAGAACCTAAGAACCCTTACTTAGGCATTTCTAACCTTTTGAGTATTTGAAATTACCATTATGTTCTCTCTTTACAGTTATTTGTAGCATGTGCTGCATGTATCAATTGCCAATACAAAGATTACAATTTGGAATATCAACATTTCATGTGACTTCTGAGGTTAACCCCCAGAGTCAAGCTCTGGCCAGTTATGCAATAGTAGGATCTGTACACATCACTGAATCAGTGTGAGAAAACACCATTTACAGTACATAAGCCAATAGGCTAGCTACCAAACTCTGCTTGTTTTTCACAGATTACACTGGCATGCAGAAGGGGCAGTACAAGCCTAATATTCCAGCCCCCTCCACAAGCTGCTCTCTGCTGGCTTATTTTGAAATGATTTGGGTTTGACAATCAAAGGCAAGTCCAGAGAGCGTATACATGATTCTTCTGCTATAGCTAAAATAGCTTTTCATGGGGATTACAACCACGAAACATCAGGGTTATTATGGGCAGTCAGCATGGCTTTACCAAGGGTAAGTCATGCTTGACCAACCTCATAGCCTTTTATGAGAATGTAACAAGGTGGATGGACGATGGCAGAGCGGTGGATGTGGTCTACCTTGACTTCAGTAAAGCCTTTGACACAGTCTCCCACAGCATCCTCACAGCTAAGTTGAGGAGGTGTGGTGTAGACAATAGACTAGTGAGGTGGGTTGCAAACTGGCTTAAGGAGAGAAGCCAAAGAGTGGTAGTCAATGGTGCGGAGTCCAGTTGGAGGCCAGTATCTAGTGGAGTGCCTCAGGGGTCAGTACTGGGGCCAATATTATTCAATATACTCATCAACGATTTAGATGAGGGAATAGAGTGTACTATCAGCAAGTTTGCTGATGACACTAAGGTGGGAGGAGTGGCTGACACCCCAGAAGGCTGTGCTGCCATCCAGCAGGACCTGGACAGGCTGGAGAGTTGGGCAGGGAATAACCTAATGAAATTTAACAAGGGAAAGTGTAGCGTCCTGCATCTGGGCAGGAACAACCCCAGGTTCCAGTATAGGTTGGGAAATTACATATTAGAGAGCAGTGTAGGGGAAAGGGACCTGGGGGTCCTGGTGGACAACAGGATGACCATGAGCCAGCACTGTGCCCTTGTGGCCAGGAAAGCCAATGGCATCCTGGGCTGTATTACAAGGGGGGTAGTTAGTAGATCGAAAGAGGTCCTCCTTCCCCTCTACTCTGCCCTGGTGAGACCACATCTGGAATATTGTGTCCCGTTCTGGGCCCCTCAGTTCAAGAAGGACAGGGAACTGCTGGAGAGAGTCCAGCACAGGGCAACGAGGATGATTAAGGGAGTGGAGCACCTCCCTTATGAAGAAAGGCTGAGGGAGCTGGGTCTCTTTAGTTTGGAGAAGAGGAGACTAAGGGGTGACCTCATTAATGTTTATAAATATATAAAGGGTGAGTGCCATGAGGATGGAGCCAGGCTCTTCTCGGTGGCAAACAATGATAGGACAAGGGGTAATGGGATCAAGCTGGAACACAAGAGATTCCACTTAAATTTGAGAAAAAACTTCTTCTCAGTAAGGGTGCCAGAGCACTGGAACAGGTTGCCCAGGGAGGTTGTGGAGTCTCCTTCTCTGGAGACATTCAAAACCCGCCTGGACATGTTCCTGTGCGACCTCACTTAGGCGTGCCTGCTCCAGCAGGGGGATTGGACTAGATGATCTTTTGAGGTCCCTTCCAATCCCAAACATACTGTGATACTGTGATCACAGATTGGAAAGATGCAGAAGAGAACTAGCATGAAGGTCTGAAGGACAGCAGACAAGACCAGTACTACTGAGTGTATTCCAGATTGTTCATATCACTGAGAAGTTCCATAAATGAATTTGACACAAGCACAGTTTGTATTGCATTTCTGTCAAAAAAAAACCAAAAAAACTTACAGCTTTGTTTTTCATGACCTCTAAATGTCATTATGTGTTAGTAAGCAGATGTATACAAAAGTACAACTAAAGTAAACTAAAACAGAGATGCCTTTAAAAAAAATGCTTTGTACAAATTCTTGGAATACTCAAAGGTAGTTTGGCTCTGGAGAGTTCAAAGCTAAGATTGTTAGATTTTAAACTTCTGACAATGCATAGAATTGCTACCCACAAACTGGAGAACAAGGAATGGAAAAAAAAAATGGGGAAAGCTTTATGTGAGAGGTCAGCATTATTACAAACCTAATGAATGTACAGACACTGCTTGAAAAGGCACCCTGGCTACCACCTGACCACAGGTAGCTCTCACTGTGGAGCTCCTTCTGGTGATAGTTCCACTTCTTCCAACACATCAAATGGGAGAGAATGTGCCATCCCAGAACATCCCCTTGCTTGGAGCTCTGTCTTGGTTACTGGTCGGCAGAAGGTAGGCAAGGATAACAATCCTAATGGTAAAAGTCTCAGAATTTGAAAAATGCTTACAATCCACAGGTCAAAACCAACTGAATCTGTTTTGAGTCACACCAGTGACTACAGATCAGATACTCCAGCCTCCTCCTTCCATCACCTCCTGTGGAAGTTCTGCAGCTTACATTCCCACTGCAGTGTGGCAAGGTATTACTGGTCTTACACTGGGAGTATTAGTGCCAGTGAGACCTCAGGAAAATAGGAGGACTAATAACTAACCTAATGTAATAGGTTCAGAGGACTGGGGTAGCATCATTTTCTTCTGGAACATCTGTCATCAGTTCGGGCTGGTGATCATGCTGATACTGAAAGGGAAGGAGGAAAAGAGAAATTCAAATTATCTTATACCGTGCATCATTATTTGTACAAAGTGGATGTGCTTTAGCAGATTTTGCTGTACTTAACCATAGTGCTAAACACACGGTGTTCAGAAATGAAAATTATGCAAATGTCCAATCCTATTATTTTTTACTTTACCAGAACAAAACCATATGAAAAGTTTACTTTTTTTTTTCCTTTTTCTTTTTTTGAGCTCTATCATCCCTGAAGCAAAATTCACTATGTAACACATTTGAAAAAGCACAAAAGCATTTGCTAACGCAAGCTGTTCTTCAGGTCATAACACAAATACCTCTCTCAGTGAGGGTGTGATGTTGCTTGGACTTTAACAGAATAGATGTTTGTGATGTTTTGTTGCCCTCTAGTGATGCCACTTCATTCTTCTACTGTCTTAAAAATATTCATAGCAGCAAGATCTTCTTGTCTCCTGTCTTCAACAAACTAAATTATAACTTAGTACTTCTACTTGGTGCTTAAGGAACTTGATAGCAAGCTTACAGGAAATATACCATCAGCATAGTTGGCTTGCCCCAGCGAGATACCGTTAGAGCTAAGATGTAGCAGTCGCTGTCACCATGCAGGGTAAAAGCTTCCAAGAGCCTTTTCCCAGTGCAGACACTGATCATCTTACACAGTGCAAGGCTGCTGCTCTTGTAGAATTTCTGAAAGCAGTGGAAGTTGCTTCTTCCCCGTGTACAATTAATTGCTTGACACTGCAAACACAGGACAGGACAGTCCTATCACAGACTGCACATCTGCATTATTAGCAGTCAATTTTGTAGTTAAGTGTTAGTTTATCTTAAAATCAGCTGACTTTTTTGAGGCCACTGAAGCATATGCCTACTTTTGCCAGGTGAAGTCATCTACATGTTGATGAAATACAACTTCAAAACCCCAACCAGGTTCTAAAAGAGGAACTTATCTGAAGTTCCTTTCAATAAGTTTTTGGCAAATGGCTCTGTTACTGTTTTATATCTGTTGTATTTTTATTGTGGTCTTTACAGCATTGAATATTTAAAACCGATATAAAATACATGAAAGGAAGTGAAAGTGAAGAGTTGTCTCCAGTCAAAGGGAGATCAGAACCCAGCAGCTGGCCCTTGAAAACCTGTCTCTATATTACACTTCTCTTTTTCCCCTTGTTCTTTGCTGTAACTTCCTGTTCTTCTACAAAAACCATGGCTATCTCAAGTGTTTTCTAAAGGCTAAAATTACAAGGAACAGAGAGGGTGACTATTGTTGCAGATAGCAGAATATTGAGCTAGTAAGATGAGGAAACTCTAAAAACACAGGTTTTCTTTCTGTCCTCACTTCTGAGATAGTAATACCTTTAAGCAATACCGTAAGGCATAATATTACTGAAGTTGACTGACGGAAATGTAGGAAATTATTTTATAAGTATTACTAATAGAAAGTTGCTTTTCAAGAAAAAAAAAAAAAATCAACTTTGAAACAAAAAAGCAATATTGAAACAAAAAGCTTTCCACTGGAAAACTTGAGCTGAATCAGAGCTCTTGTTCAACTACTACTTCATTGGAATCCATTTTACGATAAGCTACCTATACTCAAGCAATGCGGTGCGTCACAAGTGTTGGTCTCGCAGACTATTTAGCGAGCTGGTTCTGCTCGTGGACCATACTTCCAATGAACGCAATATGTGTCCCATTGTTTTGAGCTGAAAAGTGTATCATGGTAAATTTACATCTGCACTACTCTAGAAATAACCATATATACCCTTTTAATATACTTTTAAAATGTTCCCATTTTTACTTTAAAAACAAATTGAGAGTAAGTCTAATGTTATATTCTACTTCACAGTAATCTGAGGAAGAGGCCTGGAACAAATATAGCATCTAGAGCAAGTAAATGCGTCATTATGTCCATTTCATGAACTTGTAAGCTAGTTCTTAAAACCATGCTTTATTTTTTAATTAGGTTTTCTGGGCCTTTATTTTTGCTTATGGGCTTACATAAACAATATACTTATTTCTTCATTCACAGTAAAAAGAGGGAAACTTGGAGCATGCTTTGAAGTAGAAATCCTAAAGAACTACTTTTTTGAAATCCTGAAGAATTACTTTTTTGAAAATCCCAGAGATAAGCTACTTATATAGTACGATTAAAATAATCAGAAAGTACAGAACATATCATGTAACATTTTGAATAATGTGGAGGTTTTAAGACTCAGTTCCCATCAAAAACCTTTTGGATAACTGAGGAAGTCAGCGATCAGGTCAGTAGCAGATGTCACACATTTTTAGAGCCAGAAGCGATACAAGGATTGAATTTTGTTACAAAACTCTCACTGATTTCAACCAAAACAGGATAAGGGCCTTCAACCAACAAAGAATAAGGGTCTTCTCATGTAAAAGGATGGGGAGCATTTTGTCACCTTCACTACACAAATAAGGTTTCTTAATTATTTTTGGTATTTTTATTTCATTAATTTGATAAAGATTGAAAGAACTTTCCACCATAGAGCTATATTTAGAGCTGAAGTAGATAATATCTGAAGCAAAATGTAATAGGAGTATTATCTGCTGAATTCTGTTGTTATTGTTAAATAATTGTTAAAAAATTGCCTCACTGGACAAAGCACTTTTAAAAAAATAATTTATTCCCCACTTGGCTCAACAAATATCTAATTCTGAAACAGAAATTGAATAATTAAACATTTATGTAATTTTTCTGAGTTAGCTATTTGTCATGTTTTGCATTCTCACACAGTGTCTGTTTATCCTTTTAATGACTCCAGTGCTTCACTAAGGATCTTAGTAACTAAGTCTCCCTTGCCATCCATGTTCTTTAGCATTCATTCCAAATACAGATCAAGTCTCTAACTAGTTTAGTCACTAGATGTCACTGTTGCAGCACTAAGAGCTTAAGTATTTTATCTGGAAACAGGAGGCCAGTATGCTTATATGTATTTTATTCCTTCATTATTATTGAAGGCTTGCATTCCTGCTCAGGTTGAAATTAGAGTGAGTTTTATTATTGGCTCACTATTTAGAAGTGTTAATGCCTAAGGATAATTCATGCTTTCAGGAAAGACTACTCTACCAGTGGTTTTTCATTTTATTTTTAAAACTGTTTCTATTTTAATTTTAAAATATGCCTTTTTTTAGTTCTTTGTTTCTGCTGCTCTGATAAGAGTTTTATTTCTGAATATATGTCGGTATATACACCGTGCACATAATTCTGGAACTACATATACACACAAACACACATATATATACACAACAGTACCAGAATGATATGCATATTTACACATTGGTACGCACATATAGCATCATTGTAAGATTTCTAAAAAACATTCAAAAAGAATTTTCTTGGTAGGTTCATATAAGCAATAAATTTAAAGGATCAATTATTGCAAAAATAAAACACCTACCGCCTTGCCTTAAAAAGCCTCAGGAAAACCTGAACAGCAAGAAAAACACCAATTTATATGTTCATAATTTTGAAAACTGAATAACAGAAGCATGTATGTAAGTAGCTTACAAAGTCAGTCTTACTTCTTACAGAGGATTTTCCAAAACCCCTTGAAATGTATTGTGTCAGCACCAAAGTTATCAACTAGAAACGTACCATCACAATATTAAACTGTTTCCAACTCTCATGTAAATGAAACTAAATGAAAGCTGGTTTTAGAAGCAGAATTTCCTATTTATTGGATTTCTCAGAAAGTTGTGAGCATGCCTTTACTTCTTTTGTATTGACAAATGTCGAATAGAAGTGAAAGTTAGTTTCTCTATGGTGAATTTGACTGCAAGGCACTAGTTATAGACGCTCCTGTAAACAGAACCCAGGTCAGCTTCTGTGTCTTTTTTTTTTTTTTTTTTTTTTTAACATGCCAGCTTCTCACAGGTTGCATCCTACTCTATGTTATGAATGGGAAATAAATAAAGGAGGTACAGGAGATGCTCAAACCATAACATAAGGAACAGCAACAGGAGTTTCACAGTGTTTTCAGAGAAGTATTTTGAGGGTATGAGCAAATGAAGGAGATAGCAACTGAGGGCACCACCATCTGCTGCCAGTTCTGGGAAGTCTGAGCACCCTTTGTAAAGAAATATTATCAGCAGACATGCCAAATGTGTATCCACCCCTCAGCCTCTGCTGCTGCAGAGTCAGACCTGCTTCCTTCTGTTCATCTCACCTCAATACTGTGCCATACCCTCTTGCCAAGAGTGGCTCTCAGCATCCTTGCCTCAGTTGTAATTTCCGTTCTGTCACCTGCTGACTCTTAATGTCTAAACCAGACATAAAAAGGCAATCCAAATGCATAAGCAGGAAAATGGTTTCCCAAACCTACTGGGCTGCTAAAAAAAAGAAAATAAAATGTTACCAACCACTACTGTGATAAAGACCTGCACTCCCTGGGGCTGGCTGCTCCCTCACCAACTCACTGGCTTTGGCTGCCTTCAACTGCTATCCAGTATCTAAGATGACATCCCTAAACTCAACAAGATTTTGAAGTGTTCCCATGAGAAGTCATCAGACAACTAAAAAGAGACAATTGTTCCTGTGTGACAGTTACTACAGTGCACATACTTACAAAAGAATGGAGGACAATTATTCACACAGTGTTCATAACTCCTAGACAGCACAGAACCACTGTCTGCCCTTTGCCATGTTCCTGCTCTCCAAGAAGCTGGAAACAATTTGTGTTTCTTTCCCACCTGACAGAACACTAATCCGTCTTCAAAGCTCATGCTGCCTAACAGTGAGAAAAAAATTCTTATTCTTCCAGTATTATTGCTATTTTTTCCAGTAATAGAAAATAAGTAATAAATAATGAGCAGATTAGACACAGGTAAGAACTCTAAATATCAGTATGTACCTTCAAGAAAGGGGGAAGTACTGGATTGAAACTGCAAAAAACAATGTCTGAAGTCCAGTATCACACTATTTCAAAGCTTATCAGTCAAAAGAAGACTATGCCAAACATTGAATATTTTGTACACTGCAATAAAAAAATTCATTATGTGATACTAACAAGCTGTGTGTCATAGGTCCTGTGAGAATATTCTAGATGGGAGACCCCATCAAACTCATTAGCTAAGAGCTACCTTAGATGACTGATATACATCAGATTATTGACCAGCAGTATCATTTGTTCCTTTCTTTAATAGCAAAATTACTCCAACTAATACACTGTATTCAAAATATCTCTTATGTGCAACAGTTTCATTGTACACACACAAAGCAACAAAAAGCAGAACAGATCCTGTGCAAGACTGCCTGTCTCAGAAGATAGGAAATAGAACATAATGCCTTTCACAACAGTTTTCCATTCAGGATCGATCTTTCCAAAATGAAAAGTAAACATCTGGAATGCTAACCAGCCAAAATCACTTAAGAGTGTGCTTAACTATACACATAAGAAATAAGGCTGGAATAAGGAAGTATTTTTAAAAGGAAAAAAAAAAAAAAAAACAAACAAGCACACACATGACAGGTTGCTACAGAAAATTGTATTTGCTGCTGCATTATTGTCTCATCTAGCAAATTCAGACACGTTGATCTGGTCAGTGAATGAATGAATGAACCTATTGAAACTGTATCCATAATAGTTCTTGAATAGAAATGAATTAATGACAGTTCATGTGAAAGATTTACTAATAGTGCTACCAGAGGACAAGGCAGATAGGAAACAATGTAGCCTATGGAAGATTCACAACAATATAATGATCCTGTTTCACTCATTAGAAAAAAGCAGTATTTATAGGTGCTTCATGGGAACTAAGTGCATCTTTGGTACAGCACAGTTCAACCCAATTGTTTGGAATATTCATAAAAATTGTATTTATGATGTATGGAAATATCTATGGCTTCTATAGAAAAGTCAAAATTTGATTTCTGTAAAATCCAAGTTTGCCGAGTGGCAAATTTTTAAATGGCAAGTGTCTCACACTGCAATATTCTGATCATATAAACAACTTTTTCATAATGACTACTAAAGAAAAAAAAAAATCCATCATCACACTTTTGGCTGCTTCTCTGAACCAAACCTGCAAGATGTATGTTTTTTACATGTGAAATTTCCTTCTAATGCTGATTTTGTGAAGCCTTTTAGTAACACATTTTTCTCATTACGCATCTTTTTGAACCTGATCAAGGATTGAAGTCTCTTCTCCACCTTCCCTGAATTAGCCCATTTTAATAAGAAAACACACAACGAAGGAGGACTTTTCATAAAGTCTGTATGCTGTTGGTAAAAGAAGATTAAGAATTACCCTATATTTTCCTTTGGTCCTCTGCAACCTCTTTCCAGCACCATACAAATCTCCTCTAGATTCTGGCAGAAACATGACAGCTTGATTTCTTCATAGCATGTGAGATAGCAGGGGTGGTATTTTTTTGCTTCCTCACACTACAGGGTAACAAAACCTGACTGGAGCCAGGACACTAGAATACACACACTCTGCTCTAATACACTGGATTACTATTCTAATAGAAGCATATGAATTTCTTTCACAGAGTAACTCTCCAACAAATTGCAATTGCTTACACGTATGTTTCAAGGAGGATCTTAATAAAAACTATTTGCAATCATTCAAACACTGAAACAATTTCCTCTCAATAACTAAATGTAAGCTGAACAAGGGCTTATAGTAACCAGAGCCGTCTGTTGGACTGTATTTTATTAAATATATTTAAATATTTTCCTCAGACTTCTTTCCTCCAACACTCTTTTTAAAAATTTTGTTACTTGTTGAAGAACTAGCTAACATATAGACACAAAATACCTGTTTATGGTGGCTTTTCATCATACCTAGAAATCCACATAAAATTTGACCAAATTAATTTTTTCTTCAAATAGTTTGCAATCACATAAAAATAAATTTTAAAAAACTCACACACACAAAAGAAGAAAAATCTAGCAGTTATACAAAAGTAGCTCATTATTTAAACAGAATAAGCCGCCTACTTGGAAACTATATGCAAAAGAAAGTATGTAATTGAAAGATTTCCAATTTCAGATCTTTTTGATGGAAAGCTAGCTTTTTATTACATACTTCCCTCCTCCCTTCATGCTCCCTACTTGGAATTCTGGAATACATTGACATGTGTAGATTTCAGACAGGAATGAAAATTAGGAGAAAAACCATATATTCAGAAAGATAAATTCTGAATAATTACTTCCTTTAAGAAGGCTCTGTTCATTCTGTTGTTTCTTCCAGTTTGATTTCACAAAAACTAGTTGTGAAGCAAGATCTTGTCCATCGTACAGATGTGTCACAATAATAACTGGGTTAGTAAAATAATCAGTCTGTGTGATCTTCAAAGTAGACTATTTCCAGTTCACCTTTTGCACCATTTGCACCACAACCAGACTCACGCTGGTAAAACTGAACTCAAGGAAGCACACTGACTGAGTCTGGAAGATGGGCGCTTGACTTAGCAGGTCAGTTCAGCAAAGAGAACATCTACAAAGAAAGCTTAAGGAATAGTTGAGGAAGTCAATTGAGAAAAGCAGCAACATAAAGTGTGAAATTAGAAGCTAACTGGCACCACTTTTTGCTGCCAAGTTACCACCACGAGCAATGAGAGGCTGGTTATATTCCAAGTCATCTGTCTTTAGGAACTGAGATGCAATGTTGATCTGCTGTGCAGAAATGCAGCAGTCAACTAATACGTGTGTTTCATTCATAGCCTGAATAACTTTTGTTGACTATTTTTTCTTTTTAAATGCCCATTTCTGTACATGCAGTTCTATGCTTCTGGGTTCTTACACAAACTAGAAGTGTCAGGTAAGTACTAGGAAGAGCATTGGTGCAAGACATGGAACATGATGAAGAATTTAACACTCCCCTGGGAGAATGTGGAGATTGCAGTACCATTCTGTACTTGGAAAGATGCCACTGGTCTGTAGGATTGAGTTATAATAGTATGCGCTGTATTTCCTACTTGGTCAGGACAAAAGAACTTAAAGTTTTGAGGGTGAATCGCTTTCACTTTAAATGTGGATATGCTGTACATATAGAGATGATTTATCATGAAACAGCTTTCAATCACAATACATCAATCCACTAAAACTTAACCTTTAATTGAGAACATACCAACAGAATGCTACAATCAAATTTACGCAGAAAGCCAGAAACTGAAGACAGATGCCAGAAGTGCCAATATCATAGCAATTAGGGCCTTACTTAGAGAGAAAAAAAAATGGTCTCAGGGAAGTGCTATACTTACCAGTCTGCTTGTCATTTTGTACATTTTGTTACAAAACTTAGTGACTTAGAAATGTGACAGCAGCAGCAATGTGAGAGGTCTGGGCTTTAATCTGCCCTAGCAGAACACAATTCTGAAACTCTGGCTTAAAAAAAAAAAAAAAAAAAAAAAATAGGAAACTCAATACTTAGATAAACATCTGTAAACTGCTGTTCTTTAGACAACACAGAAAATTCTTCCCTTCTTTCAAAGCTTCCTAAGAGCTTGTACTTAAGCTCCAGAAACTAGAGCCAAAACTAGAAAAGGAAGCGTGTTCCTCCAGCTAGGTACTTCGTTACTTCTACAGCATCAAAAAAATATTGCTCTCTGGTATACATCAAACTTACTATATGAAGCTGTAACAGGACAGAGAGTACTGAATACTTAAAGCTTTATCTTTCTTTAGCGTTATATGATGATATTACTAAACCTGAAGAAGCTGAATCTCCATGCGTGTCTCTAAAGAATTTAATAATCACTTTACAACTAAACTTTCTGTCTGCCTTGGACTAAGGTTAAGGTAAGAGAAAAACTAGAGACACTAAGAATCATAGAATAGTTTGGGTTGGAAGGCTACCTAGTCCAACTTGCCTGCCATAAGCAGGTACCTCTTCATGCAGAGGAGGTTGCTTGGAGCCCCATCCAGCCTGACCTTGAATGTTTCTAGGGATGGGGAATTTTCTACTTCTCTGGGCAACCTGGGGCAGTGTTTCACCACCCTCATTGTAAATAATTTCTTCCTCAAGCCTCACCTGAATCTCCCCTCCTTTAGTTTAAAACCATCAACCCTTGTCCTATCATAGCAGGCACTGCTAAAAAGTCTGTCCCCACCTTTCCTATAGGCCCCTTTTAAATACAGTAAGCCCACAACAAGGTCTCCCCGGAGACTTCTCCAAGCTGAACAACGCCAACTCTCTCAGCCTCTCCTCATATAAGAGGTGTTCCAGCCCTCTGATCATCTTGGTGGCCTCCTCTGGACCCTCTCCAACAGGTCCACGTCTTTCCTGTACCGAGGGCTCCAGAGCTGGATGCAGTACTCCACCTGGGTTCTAGCCAGAGTGGTGTAGAGGGGCAGAATGGAAAACAGAATGGGTAAAGAGTTGCCATAAATAATGCAGGATAGGAATGCCTAGTCCCCTTTGGGCAGATGTCTCAGATGGATAGACAACCATTGGTGTCATGAATGGAACCGAGTTAAGGTGAACATGGAACAGGGACACAAAAAATGCGGCAAATAATAGCTGCCTTATGCAACCTGTGGGCTCACAGCATTGATTTCCTACACTTTTGCTCAAGCTTGGCAGTTTCCACCACCACATCCTACCTTTGCATAATAACTTCTTGTATAATTTCTCTTAATGCAATTCCCCAAATCCTTATTTGGTCTGAGTTTCTCCTGCCAGACAAGACAATGCTTCACCTTTTCTAACTCTAATCTCATTACTGCTTCCGCTCAGTTTGTAGCTAGTTGTGCTACAGACCTCTCTTTTCTGATACACATGTAGGTCAAAACAAATAAAATTGCTGCCCTCTCACCAGTATCTCTACCTGAAATGTGACAGCTGTATGCAATATGTTCACTTGACATAGAATGGATTGTGGTCAATGTATCTGTTCGCCTCTTTGAGACAAAAAAAAAAAAAAAAAAGAGGCTGCTCTTAATAACCTTGATAATTTTTATAGCCTTGTTTTGGTTTCAAATATTTTTTGCCATCCTTTCAGCTCTGAGGTTGTATTTATATCTTCCTCCAACATGAAACAGTAAATGAAAATCCTCTAGTGACCTTCTCTAGATCACACTCATTCAATACGTTTTTGCTATGCTCTTTGTTACTCATACCTAAACTGAATGAACTTGTCGTTCTGATCTCCTCTGTTAGGGAAATCTTTCCATTTTTAATCTTATTGGTTGCTGTCTCATGTCCTATCTGTTTGACATCTAAGGCAATGCATGTCTTTAATTTATATTGTTTGCACTGTATTTTCATTAACTTCATCCCATTCTTTCATCATTACAATCTAAAATAATTTTGAGTATTTTCATCTTATTTTCTTAGTAATGTCTTATTAGAACAACTTGTCATAAGTTTTTTGTTGCCTCAAGTATGCTTTCCTTCTCTCCTTTGTACACAAAGCCCATGGCTTAACAAAGCAACTCTGAAGAATTACTGTTGATAGGATTGGCTAATACTGTTTTAAACCTTAATCTAAACACTAATATATTTATCACCTCTTATTTCCTGGGGAGTTTAAGGAACACTTTAGCCTTCTCAGGAAATCTGTTTTAGCAAAGCAACAAACAAAACCAGAAAATACAATCAGATTTTGAAACCTTGATTACATGCTAAGTATCTTCAAAGCACATAACACATTTAAAAAAAAAATCATGATACAACACTGCAATTTATAAATGAAGAGGTGATTTACTGAAACTCAGTTTTTCTATGTAGAAGTAGTAGACATTATTAAAAACCAGTAATGCTTGCAGTGTCAGCAAAATACTAAAAATAACCTGTTGTTCGTTCACAACAAGTATTAATGTAACTTGATCCTTGAGGATAATTACAAAACAAACCTATCTTTCTCCTGCCCTTTAGTAATTAATCTGTCTGGGGTTTTTTTGCAACTTTTCTCATCTGACTGTCTCTCCCTGGAGAGCTCTGAAATCCATGAGCTTTTGTGTGGGTGCAGTGGTCAATTGGTGCTGAGCTCACTATGGGTCAGAGCCTAAGGGCAGATTAGTAATCAGTAATTTTACTGAAAAAATGACATTGAAGTTCTACCATGAAAACTGAACAAGCCTGTTATTAATATAAAAAGCCTTTGAACAGCTGACAGAAAAACTCTGCACTAACAGAAGATCTCTCTCAATTTACTCCAGCAGAAGAGTTGAGTCATTTTATTTATTTCTACCTTTTTCTTTTCTACTTGGTGCAGCTGAAGGAGAATTAAAACATTCAGACATTGGATTAAGGAAACTAACCCAAGCACATGGCATAAATAGACCTATGCCCACCTCTATCCCCTTGAAGAATGCTACTGAAAAGTATCCTTTCCTATTCTTTTAAAATTCCTTCAGCACCTGTCTTTCTGAGGTGTTCATTCTCAAAGAAGGTAGGTATACTCCAGTTGCTCTCTTCAGATAAGCTGCTTTTCTGTATAAGCCTGGCAGACTTAAAACGCAAAGATTCCCCATCACCCATAAAATATTGAGACAGACAGACAGACGAGTGCCTGAACTTAGAAACTTTTCCACACAGCCTGGAACTACATAGCACAGAAACAAACCACTGCACTCTGGCATTGCTTTGTTTGTAGCACTACAAAACATTTCAACCCATCATAAAAGAAATGCTACTGTGTAACAGCTAGCCAAAGCCTCTTCTCATTTTGGAAGCTATTTTGTTTATGCTGAAACCTGCTCCACAAAAACACAGATTATTTCAAACCAGTTATTTGCTTGGCACAAATAAAAATAGCAAAACAAACAGACTGTCAAATTTCATTGAGGTATTTACATTTGCTAATACAAAAACCAAATATGATCTCTTGGCTTACTTTTGGATAGAGAAATGTGCTGCAGGCTGCATGAAGAAATAGACTATCAGATAGCTTGATTTCTTTGAAAACTTGGAGATATAGACATCACATCTATTTACCTGTTTAAATTGGCTCATATTTGTAATAGTTGGCAATGACAAATACTAACCTGCAGTGCCTTTTCCATGAAGTTGTTTCCAGCTTAAACAAAATGTAATTTTACCCTTCTACCAAAGACTAAAATTAAAATCTACCGGTGATCCAGCAACTTTTTTGTTTGTATGCTGCATGGCATCCTTGACTGGAATGTCGCTAAGTGAGGAAATAACCAGCTTACAAAATAGCATATGATAAACAACCCATGCCCAATTGTGATCACCCAGAATACTGGTCATTCTTCCTTTATCCTCATCCACCCTCATACCAAAACTCTGCTTTTTCACGGGATAGTTTGACTGGATTCCTTTAGGAAATAAAGTGTCTTTGTTTCACTTGAATTACACCACTCACTACCTTAAGTCTTTGTTTAGCCGTCTTACTCATTTAAATCACACAGCTTGTTACAATGGATTTTTTCTGGGTGAAAGGAGGAAGACATTACTAGTATCCGGAAGCCTCATTACTTTTTCTGGGTAAAAAGCAATTTCCATACAGTGAACACCATTTCACCTTAAACTTTTTAAGTAGCAAACTTAAGAACAAAATTTTTTAAAAAAATCAGAAAAAGCTTAATTTCTTTAGAGGGAGCTCATTGTTACAGTCAGATTAAGTTTTGAATTTTAATTTAAAGGAGAAGATAAATTAATTTACCTTTCACTTTCTTGCTTGAGGTGTACCATTTTTGATCAAAACTAGAAAGATTTTTACAGACTATATAATAAAATCTTGTCAAGACATACACTAAACAGGCAAGAAATAACAGATTACATGGAAAGATTACAAAATATTAAATAATTCTTGCTTGAATCATGTGGTACCACAGCTATAATTTGTTATGTTTTTGAAGTAAGGTAGTATAAGATTCATTTTGTTGTTCATGCAGAAATTGAAGCAGAAGCATGCTCCCAAGGCATGGAAATAATATACCATACTACTAGGAAAAACAACTTTGGTTAAGTAATGTATTGGACAGTATTGGGAAGTATAAGATATGCAGTGTAAACTGAAATCAAATTCACCAAGCTGTATCTTCTAGAGGCTTAGAGCGGTTAAGCCTCACCAGCTGCAGCTCATGTCTTCTGTAAAGGTTATGACAAGCTGTCTTTTCAACTCCTCCAATCCTAGATTGGAACAGCAACTGAAAATTCCAAGAGCACAGCCTTTGAAAATCCAAAAGACAAGATGCATCAATTTCCAGCAAGCGCTTTGCAGTGACACAAGATTACATTACAAAGGCTGACCTCACTATGTAGAAAGTATAATTATTAAACAACAGCTTTGTACTGTAGGTTCTTTAATAAGGCACAAAGAAAAATTACAATGAAGTTCTTAACAGAAATATTTGAGATGCAAAGGTTCAGGTGAAAACAGTAGGACTTGCCAATTTTGAGTGTGTCAGGAATCTTTTCTTTCTACTTCCCTGTCTCCCCTTCCCCCATTCCTAGTGTTGTATTGCTTAATAGCACTGGTTCACTTTACGTGCGGGTTTATTTAGGGTGTTTAGGATTAGGGAGGTGTGTGTTTATTTTTAAACACAGTAATAAATACATGTATGCCATTACCTTATAAGTATAAAAATATTGACCTTATTTTCAAAGCACTTTGATAAGTGCCATATGGAGGCTGGGAATTATTCTGAGTTTGTTTGTAGAGTTGGTTTTGGTTGTTTTGGGTTTTTTTTTGTTTGTGTTCTGTTGTTATTGGTTTTGTTAATGCTTTCCCTTCACCTTAAGAGTGACCTGTGCTACTAGTAACATCTCTCTAGAAAGGAAAACAAACAAACAAATTTAAAGTAGTTGCTTGATTCTTTGTGTGTGGTCAAACAGAAAATGAACTCACAGAAGATATTATGGGATGACAAGGGGATGGCTCAGGCTATATTCACTGTGCAGATCTGCAGAAAAATTTAGTCAATGATAATTTCACATTCAGAAATACAAGCTGGAAAGCACAAAGTGCCATCAAAGGCCAGCCCTGATACATTTGTCAATAAATCAGAATGCACAGGTCTCTATTTTATAAACCAAATGGGGCATGAAACTGTTTGTAGCCAGTTATACAGAGAAATTATACAAACACAGCAAGAAGCTTCTGCTGTGTAAAACGAAAAATAAAATGATGGCCCATGCAATATTCTCACCAGATAGACCATTCATTTAGCTCTTCATTTAGCATTTTCTTACACTGTTGACAAAATAAAGTAAGAAAAACCCACCCTCTTGGGCCTTATGTCCACAAACAGATCTTGCCACCCTACCCTTTGTGGCACTGCTTTCTTTATGTGGAGAATACAGTAGACAAGGAACTATCTTAATTGGCCTAGAGTAAAAGTTTTCTGAATGATGTACACGAGGCATTACTGAGCTGTATTTGACATACATCATTTACCTCATGTATTTAGGGTGTATTTGGAGACTGTGGCAGTGTTGCAATGATTACTGGGTGAACATAAATCCACTAGTACTATGACTAGCCTGGAAAGCCTAGGCAGTCATAGAAGAGCCTTTAACAGCCTTCCCCTCCACTAAATCCAGTGCCAGGGTCAACTTAGTGTGACAATGACTCTGAAGAGCCAGCCTGTACAGCATACACTATGTTGTTGAATTTCTGTAGCAACATTTAAACCCTGGCACAGAGTAGTTTCTAAAAATTAACTCAAGAAAAGCACAAAATATTGTTCCTTCTGTCCTCCAATCAGATATTCTCCATTCCAGGCAAGTCAAAAATTTAATCTAGTTGAGTAGATTTTACCTTAGATCTAGCAATATATTTTAAGGCTTCAGATTTTGATATACATTTTATGGCTTATCTGAGACAGTCTGACTTTTGGTTAAAAATTAAAACAGGAAAACAAACAAAACAAACAAACCCCCTTCTTTAAGCTATATGTAAATTCCACAAAATACTAAAATGAAATTCTGTTGGCACTGGCATACTGGTACATTTTCTGTTCAAAGAACTCATGCGTTTGTTACTTTCAAGATACTTTCTCTGGAGACCTATGCAACCCAAGTTCTCATTTAAAAGTCCTGCAATTGCACCACTCTTACTCAATGCCAACATATGAATCATTTCATACAAATGGGAAACTGGATAAAAATTTACTAGGTACTTGGAACTCTCAGCTACATTTGCATAAGTTTAGCAGCAAACTGATTAAAAACACACTTTGTAAAGTATAGAATATCCATCTATGAACAAAGAGGAAATTTTACACTATGAAAAATCTTCTATTTGTATCTTAGCACTTTAGTTAAACAAAAATGGCAAAACCTTGAAAAACTTACACTATTTTTGAAAACTGCATCTCATTAAGGTTTTTGTCATGCTCTCTGATCATTCAGTTTCATACCAAATATTTCTTCAATAAAGCAGAGTGTATTATAACTATATTTTGACCCAGGATTGAAAATTCAAAATATTTGTAGCAGCAACTATATAATTGTGACAAATGATTTCATCTTCCACAAATATGGAATCCATTTAGTAATCCTGATCACAGATCTAAATAAATTTCCTTTAAATACCTATAGGTGGTGCTGAAATACAATTGTTTCTTTATAAAAGTGATAATCACAAAGTACCTCTTTAGCAAAGCTACCCATGAAGACAGACCAACCTCCTGGTTGTGCTGATTTACTTCAGGGAAATGTAGCTGAATCAGAAATCAGACTGAAGTTCATTATTTGTGTTTTCTTCAGGTACTTATTACAATAGATTTTCTCATATGGCCATGTCTTACAGCCAAGATTGCTTCCAAGACTAAAGTTGCAAAATGTAAGGGTATTTTTAAATTGTTGGAAATATCCAAAATAACAACATAAACTGTGAAAATGTAGCTGTCATGAATATGGCATAACTACAAAGCAACAAACATGTTTCCCCAAGAATTCCCATTTCAGGTTACACATTTCATCCTGAAAATCATAAATTTTGCTATTCAGTATAAATTATGACAATATAACTACTAATTATAGCTCTCTGGGCATTAGCCCAGTTCGCTGAAACGAAGCAGAACTAACTAGCTTCTCCACAAACACATTAATGGAAAAGAACAAAATGTTTGCCAGGCATCATTAATATGTGGTAACATGATAATGAACACCAGATGAATCCATACTTTCTGGTTTCAAAAAACGCATACTAATTCCACTTAAGTGATTATTCATAGAAAAATGCTAAAGTGTTTGCAATTATGAACATACTTTATAGTAGAACTCATAGCTTGAGCCATTTCCTGTAATGCCAACACTCCACACTTAATTTCAAAGGTCTAGTTAGCCCTTTAAAATTATGAAACTTAAGAAAACAAAAAAACTTAGAAATCTAGAATTTTTTTAAAGAGAAAAAGGCACAGCAAAAAAAAAAAAAGTGATCCAAAAATTATATAAATAATTAAATGCTTATAAAGTTTGTGAACAAAGATTTATATATATCACGTAAAACAACTGAACAACATAAAACACGAAGGGGAAGGGAACCTTTAGTCCCTGAATCCAACTCCATTCATTTGAAAAGTAGCTACAGAACAAGTCAAAGCATGCAGTACACGAAATTGTCTCTCTCTCCTCTTGCAACGTAAATAGCAATTCCACAGATGAGTTTTTCCTGAGTGCATCATAAAACCCAAGAAATTAAACACAGAAAGCTACATCTATCCCTCAATTTACAAGAATAGTGAGAAAGAAATTACGTGACTGATACATTAAGTTCCTAAAAGAACAGGAAGTTTATTTGGTAAAAATAGCATGGAAACTGACATTTATTTATTCTAGTTTTCCTGTAATTGCAAAGTTAAGATACTTTCAGAAAAAAAGTACATTGCATGGTAAGTAGAATTTACACAAAAAGGAAGACTCTTTACACTGGAGCTCTTCATAAAGAGGTAGGCCACCCTTTCATTCATCTTGTACTTTTCATCAAAATATAATCCATGGTTTCTTTTTTTCCCCTACTATCTTCCAGATGTTAACTTCTTACTTGTAGTTAATTTGGAAGTTGAAATAAAGTGTAGCACAATTAAGATGCAGTAAGACATCATACAAAGACAGGTTTAAAATGGAATACAAATTCCATAGAGACCATGTAACAGCTTCAGAGCTAATGGAGGCTCTTACTCTGTCACGGAGGGACCCCAAAGTTAGTTTAGGCAGACAACCAGGTCCAAAACAGGCTTTTATTGATCCTATTGAAGGAAAAGGGCGTATACAGGAAGCTGTGTCATTATAAGGACAAATAACAGAGGACTCAGGGGCAGTTGTTGCTGTACTGGGGACCAACTGGTGATGCATTTGTTTTCCTCGCTAGGAAGGCTAACCAGCCTTCTCCAATATTGGTTAATAATTGTAATTGCTGTAATTTGAACTATTCTATTGTTTGTCCATAAACTGATTTGTAATGATAATATGACAAATAAGGTATGGTGATCCACAATGGACATCAAAACTCACCAACAGAAATGCCCCCTTTTGACTTTGGAGGCAAGAGGTGACTGCATCACCACTGCAAAGTGTTTGTCAGATCATGACAGTGGTCATGGGGTGGATTATGCTGCAGTACACCCCCCCCCCAGCCCCACAGCTCTGCTGAGAACATATGAGGCAGCTGCATGTGTGCACACCCTCCCCCCTCCTCCTGCAATGGGGCTCATTAATGGCTCTTATTGAGAGATCCAGGCCAGGGTCATTAGGAGAGAGGAGGGGGCGCATGTAGCCACAGTACTGGGGTGCAGAGGTGCACATAGCCACAGCAGAGGGGTGCAGAAAAGATGCGAAGCTTCTGGACTGCCCACAGTCAGATCTGACACAGATATAAATGGGGTCTCGACAAAGGCCAGTTGTGGTCTTCTTGAAGCTGTGGGTCTGTATGCCAGAAGAAGTTAGGCAGGATCGTAGCCTAAGGTAAACTCCAGGGACTGGGACAGCCTCATCACCTCACTTGGGTTAGTGATAACTTAGATATAACTTAGATATTTCCTCACCAGATCAGCAAGTGTTTTAAATAATTCCTCCCCGCTTGGGCGGGTGTTTTCCTCAGTAAAAACGTGGGTGTATTTTTCCTGGGGTCAGGGACAGCTCTGGCATTGTTTTTTTGGTGAGCCACATGTATGCACACTATGGATCTCCGTTATTCTTATTTGCTGTACCACAACAATTTCCTCAAAGTTGATATCCGAATCTATATTTTATGTTACCGGAGTAACTTATTGTATAAACCCTGTTAATTGGTTGTTTTTCCAGACAGAATAAAAGCCTGTTTTGGACTTGGTTGTCCGCCTAAACTAACCTCAGGGTCCCTCTGTGACATACTCTAAACATAAAAGGACATTATCCTCAGGCTTTCAGAAAATATAAACAGATGTTATTAAATGTGGTAAGGCCATCTCACTGAAAAGAAGTTGAAAACCTACATAGGATGAACAACTCAGTTATTTCTTTTGGCAAATCTTCAGCTATATTTGCCGATCTCTCCTCAGAGATCTTTTTGGATTAGAGGACACCTTTAGTATCCACTTTTGCTTTGTAATATCTTTCTGAACCTGGTGTTACATATTTCAGCAGCTAAAACAGGATTACAAATTGTTATTAGTGGAGAAAAGTAATTATTGATATAAACAAGAGAAGAGTAAGTAGTAAAGTCCATGAAACTACTGTCTCATGTTTGACAAACTTCTACAAGCCTAGAGGTAAGCCTAAAGCTGATTTAGATTGCTTAAAGAAGCTGCAAAAAAGTGGACTTTCTCAGAATAAAAACAGTTCTAAGTATATTGCTCTCCCAGCAACAGGTAAGAGTAGAGGACACAAATCAGTCACACTGTGGTTAATGTATATAATTGTACTT
The DNA here is from genome assembly GCF_036013475.1 of Columba livia. Classification (NCBI taxonomy): domain Eukaryota; kingdom Metazoa; phylum Chordata; class Aves; order Columbiformes; family Columbidae; genus Columba; species Columba livia. The sequence continues at coordinate 26,501,279 of NC_088608.1, forward strand.
AATTATACTTCCATTAAATAGTTTGATTACACAGGGAGTGTTTAGGGTAGTATCAATGAATCATTATATTACACAGAGGAGCATTATTTAGCAACATTTAGATTAATTGAAATTGTTGGGAAAGTACTTCAAAACTTAGGTTGTACAGGCATAATACTAATGAATGCTGTAGCATGGATCAAAAAAATTTCCAAACAAAGTAAATTTCAATCCCTACTGACTCAAAAAAGATACAGCTGAGCTTCACATGTTCCTATTACATTAGGTATCTTTCAAGGTTTATCTACCTTAGAGATTTAGTAAAATAATCAGACAACCTGGTCAGTGGTCTTGTCATACCCTACTTACATAGTGTAAGAATCTATATGTATAATTTTTTGAGACCTATAGAACATAACAAGCTTGAAACTGAACCCTGTTAGGCAGTATATACTGTGCTGTCATTTTACCTCTATCTGTATGAAGCTGAACTTGGGTCATAATGTTTTTCATTGTGGCATTATCTCACCCCTGCAATTCGAATGTATTTATTTACTATATATATATATATTTATACTATATATCTATGAAGATATATATATAAATGTAATATATTTAAACAGCATCCTTTACCAACCAGTGTAGACAGAAAGCTAAATTGGGTCATCCATATAATCCAATTGCATAAAAATATGACCCACTGGCATAAATCAGACTGGGTCCTTTGATATGAGTGGAAATTAATGAAAATAAATGTTAATTTATACTGGAGGGCCAAAAAGATCTGGATTCTTAGCTGACCCTGGCTGCCATCACCAGCACTGCCCTGCTTTCCTTGCTCTCATACTGTTGGACTGTACTGGTAAGCTAAAATTGAAATAATCATATTAATTATCATTAAAATATCTTAAAATACATATAAAATTCTACTCTCCAACTGTAACATAACTATTTCTCTTCAATAAAGTTACTGATTATACTGTTGATGAATAAGTACTCTTGCCACTGCTCATAGACTCTTTCTCTGAGAAGCCTTCAAAAAGTCAGCAGTACAAAAAGAAAGCCAACTCTGTGCAAAAGAAAAATGTAGCCTGATAACAGATGTTGAAAAACAATCCTTCCTTTTATTTCCACTCCACAAATACCATGTTTTGGTCAGTCTGGCCATGCCTAGCATTCCGGAGAAAATAAGCCACAACACCTAAATTTATAAAGTTTTAGAGTCACAACTGAATAAGATTCCATTAAGCAAGAATGAAAGAATGGATCGGTCCATATATTCAAGGTTTGTCAGAAGCAATGAAATCAATATTTATCAATTTTTATGTATTCTTACAGCAAGAAAAGACACACATACTTCTTACACAGCCTATTCTATTCCTGTAGATACGGGGATAGACAAAGGAACAAACACAGTGTGACACTTATCCTTTAACAACTCTGCCCAGCAGAATCCATCAGAAATCTGGTAAGCATCATTATCTAATCTCTTCATATCATTTGAGGGAAGCTCCTAGGAGTGTTTTCCATCGGTCTGTCATTTGGTCATGAGTAACCACAAAGTACAAAAGGCAGTTTGGCAGCAGTGAATTTGACTGCCTGCCTTGGCACCCACTAGTACCACAGAAAAGAAAATCTTGAGCCTTATACACACTCTCTGGCTGATATTCAATAAATATTTTTACTACCAGTCTTGGAAACTAATAAATCCTGTGTTTCATGATAATGATGAGCAATATCCAATACACAGTTTTGTCAAATGCACTTATTGTTCACATCTCATTTTCCAGAACTAGGTATGGAATAAAACTGCCTCTTGTGTTGCATCTGATGGTATAATGTAATTTTCACTCATTCTACCATTTCCCATTAAGTCAGACTGAGGTCAGGCTGTTGTTGCGTTGTGTTTATGGACACAGAAGCTACTTTATATTACACAAGTGCTCCTGACAGCATATTTAAAACTATTCAAATGTTTCTGTGGGTTATTGTTTCCTTTTTTCCATTTGTGATATCAACATGCAAACAAGGTGTTCTCATGATCAAAGCAGAAACGCTTTTTTTTTTCCCCTCCTTACCTTCAAGGAATTTATTTAGCAGTTTACATATATGGCAAACAGATGCTACTACTCTAATTTATTCATAAGATACTGTGATGATCTCTAGAGAAACACAGAGCAGACTTGTTTGACATTTACTATCCCTTATCTCTTCTACAATGCATTTGTTCTAGTTGAAATACCAAAGAGCACTTTGTGGTGCTGGTAGCACCCGCTAATGAAAACATGCCTTTCCTTCTTCTCCTGCCAGAAAGCAGCTAATAGCTTTCATGAGGTACAAAGCAGAACAAAGACATTATTTCTGCAATCACTTTATCAATAACTTATTGCCAACCATAGACATTTCTGCTCTATCAGAATGCAACATACGCCACATCTCGGAATTATTTTAAAACTTTCATGCTTACTATCCTCATCAGTTAAGTCACTGAACACAGCTAACAAAGCCTGTCATGATGAAAGGCACTCTAAGTTGACCCTAACATTTTGAATATTTCAGAAAGCCTCCATTTCCACGTAAACCTGACCTGAAAATCAGCACAGCATGTGCAGTTCCTGCAGTTTCCATGTGCCCATCAGCTCTGACTGTTCCAGTATTTCAGGCACTGCACCAGCATGTGTTGAGTGATGGGCAGGAGCACTCTTCTGGAAAGCACCTATAACATAATAACAAAGATAACATTTTTAGACAGCTTCAAATATTTGAGTATTTTTCAATACTTTTCAATACACTTTTTCAATACACTTAGCAACAGGTTGATAAAAATATGGGTAACTTACTATTTGGCCCTGTTCCTTCTGCAACACTGTATTAACCTGAAGGGAAGACTACTGAACTTTAAGCAACCCACATTTTTTAAATTAAATAATAAATAAAATTAAACAAACAAAATACTAAAACCACAAAACAAACCCTCTTTTCCTAAGTTAAATGCAGTATTTCTGAAAGCATCCCCTTCTGGAGGCTGCAGAGCGCTGTTTCACAGCGAGCCGGGGCTCAGGGCGCCTCATCCTGTTCCCGCCGGCCGACACATCCCCTCACAGTTGCCACGCGCCCAACGGCAGCCCACGTGCGGCGCTAGAGCTTGCGCGCGGCGCTGCAGCTGGCGAGACCAACGGACGCTCACCTGTTACCGTAATTACCCGTAGCTCAGAGATAAGGAGACCCCGAATTTCAGAGGTTGCTTTAACTCAACCACTTGTACTAAGGAAGTTGCCCTTCTCTTCGAGTCAGTACGGGCGCGGCTCGCTCTTGGCAATCGATGGCGGCGCAGGTTCCCGACGGCGACAGCACGCGCTTCTCAGAGCCGAGGGCGCTCTGGGCGAACCGGGCCGATCGTCTGAAACAATATAGGCAAAAAAAGTATGGGCGAAGTTGCTTGCTGAACAATATAAGCAAAGCGATAAAGCTTAAAAAAATTGTACAGAGACAAGAAAGAGCACGGAACAGTCAGGGAAGCCTTCATGACTGACTGGAAGATGTCAAGAGAGGGAGAAAGCGGGAAGTGTTTGCAGCTTACCCAGTCACAGAAGCATTGGCTTAGCTGTAGGCTCTGATGCTCTTCAAGTTGAAGAGACAAATGCTGGAGTATGCAAAAAGGTAAGACAGAGGTCCCTTTCTCACAGGATTAAGGGTTACTTTTCAAAGAATTAAGGTTTCAAATGATGGAATAGGACTGCTAGCTGTTTAGACACCTCTAGGAAGGTTGTGTATTTTACACAAAATGAAGAAAAAAAAGAATACTATAGCAGCTACACTGAGCAGAGTCACTTTATATAGCTCATTTTCATTTTTCCTGATGATGTTTTCTCCTGAGTTTTCTGAGAGCCATAATTAGTTCACCTGAATACCAACAGAGCAATCAACACAGTAGTGTGATCCTGACCATGCCATAGGGACAAGCTGCTTCTTGCAAACACATTTCAGGTGACACCATTTAGCACAGTGGACTATACCACTCAAACATCTGATGAATAACTGAAGTGTTAATTATCACAGAATGTCAGGGATTGGAAGAGACAACAAAAAATCATCTAGACCAATCCCCATGGCAGAGCAGGAACACCTAGATGAGGTTACACAGGAACATGTCCAGGCGGGTTTTGAATGTCTCTAGAGTAGGAGATTCCACAACCCACCTGGGGAGCCTGTTCCAGTGTCTGTTACCCTCACTGAGAAGAAGTTTCTTCTCATATTTAAGTGGAACCTTCTGTGTTTGAGTTTGCACCCATTGTCCCTGTTCTCATCATCGGTTGTCACCTGGCTCCACCCTCATGACACTCACCCTTTATGTATTTATAAACATTAATGAGGTCACCCCTCAGTCTCCTCTTCTCCAAGCTAAAGAGACCCAGCTCCCTCAGCCTTTCCTCATAAGGGAGATGCTCCACTCCATCATCTTTGTTGCCCTGCGCTGGACTCTCTCCAGCAGTTCCCTGTCCCTTTTGAACTGAGGGGCCCAGAACTGGACACAATATTCCAGATGTGGTCTCACCAGGGAAGAGTAGAGGGGAAGGAGAACCTCTCTTGACCTACTAACCACCTCCCTTCTAATACACCCCAGGATGCCATTGGCGTTCTTGGCCACAAGGGCACAGTGCTGGCTCATGGTCATCTTGCTGTCTACCAGGACCCCCAGGTCCCTTTCCCCTACGCTGGTCTCCAACAGGTCATTCCCCAACTTATACTGGAACCTGGGATTGTTCCTGCCCAGATGCAAGACTCTACACTTGCCCTTGTTATATTTCATTAAATTTTTCCCTGCCCAACTCTCCAGCCTGTCCAGGTCTCACTGGATGGCAGCACAGCCTCCTGGTGTGTCAGCCACTCCTCCCAGTTTGGTGTCATCAACAAACTTGCTGACAGTGCGCTCTATTCCCTCATCCAAGTCGTTGATGAATATATTGAATAATACTGGTCCCAGTACTGACCCTTGAGGGACTCCACTAGATACAGGCCTCCAACTAGACTCTGTCTCATCAACCACAGCTCTCTGACTTCTTTCCTTCAGCCAGTTCACAGTAAACCTCACTTATCCAATTCTTGGGCCCCTTTACCTTCAAGTTCCCTGTCCCATGGGATTTCCCACAGCAATTGCTTGAAAAGGCCAGGGTTGCGATTCTCCTTGGTATTCTGTTCCTGCCACATGAGATCCTGAACTCCACCATCTCATAGTTGCTGCAACCAAGGCAGCCCTCAACCTTTACCCCTTAAGCCAGACCCTTCTTGTTAGTAAAAATGAGATCCAGCAGTGCTCCTCTCCTAGTTGGCTCATCCACCATTTGCACTGGGAAGTTATCATCAGTGCACTGGAGGAACCTCCTGGACTGTGGCTGGCTGGCTGAGTAGCCCTTCCAGCAAACATCTGCTTAGATAAAATCCCCCACAATAGCCAGGGCCTGTAATTGTAAGGCTGCTCTCGGCTGCCTGTAGAAGGCCTTGTCAACTTCCTCATCCTGATCTGGTGGCCTGTAATAGGCACCCACAACAGTATCACCCCTGCCAGCCTGCCCCTTAATTCTCACCCACAGACTCTCAACTTGCTCCTCATCCACCCCTGGACAGTACTCAATACATCATAGTTGCTCTCCCACATAAAAATCAACTCCGCTACCTCACCTTACCAGTGCAGACAGCATAAAATACGTCACCAGCTTTGACAAATCTCTCCCAGTTTATCCACAGGAGAGCTTGTTGAAATCCTTTGGGGAAAGCCTTGCAAAATGCACCTGTGTTCCTGCTAGCTAGAGAAAATCCAGTCATAGCTGAGGTAACCCAAGTATAAGAGTAATTCATGCCTTCATCAATGAAAATGTTATCTGACTGTGTCAAAACATGCAGGTTAGCTAATTATTCTCAGCTTCAAGGAGTCATGCCAGCTTCAAGTAACTAGGTTTCAGGGCCCTGAGTGCCTTTGAGGGCCTTAATTGCCCAGATCAGCTTCTCCTGGGATCTCTACCCACTCACCCTCTGTATAAAGCTATTTGAGATGCATCTATAGAGTTAGTGTTGGGTTTTGCCTGTTGATGGTGGTTTTGCAGTGTGACCTCAGACCTGCCCTAGTACTTGTCTCATAATGGTTGCCTTGGTGATGTTGTGCTGGATGTTCCTGCTCTGGTATGCGTGACCGTGTCCTTGTTGGTGAGGCTGCTGTTCCTGTCTGTGTTGTGCTTGGTCATGTCTCCTTATTTGCTTTTGCTGTGGACCAGCTCTGTTGTTGGTTCTGTCTATCACTGGTCTATCTGTATGTCCTCTGAACTCAGTGGGTGGGAGAAAGTTTTTCCAGATATAATTTGATGTTCTGTATTAGAATCAGCAGAACAACAGGCTAAGAGAAGGCTTTAGACAAGCTCTTATGCTCAGACAGGAGAAACAGTTCCTATCCCTTGTGTTTGGGTTCTATGTCTCTTGGTTTTTTGTAACCAAATTTTGGTTAGAAAAGACATATTTTTTACTAGTCTGTCTCATTTTAGAAGCCTCACTGGACTGCATATTCTCACTTCTTTTACTTTTATTGGGAAGCTTAGAAAGATGACTGTGCTCAGTAAAGTAATACTGACATTTGTTTCATTTGATTTAACAGAAGTAATTTATTAAGCTAAGCACACTGGAAGGTGAATGAAGATAGTGATACAGCAGGTCCAGGAATGTCTGAGGTGATGCTGTTAAAAACATAGGGAAGACAGGTAAAGAGGAGGTCAAGTCTGTATGCTACAAAAATGGTGAGTACATTCTTTTACCTATCCTGTTAAGTTTACAGGAAAGCTGGATAATTCTGATTATAAACACTGCTATAATGTTCCTGTCATTAACATGGAGAAAATTAAATTTTTCTTATAATTAAAGGTTTAGGCAGGGAAAAACATATTCCTTCATGTTACATGACCTAATAAACTCCCTGAGAATGAAGCTGTAATTGTGAGCAACTCCTTTTCAAGGAGATAAAGAGGGGGAAAAGTATTAATTCAAAATCAGATAATCTAGAGCTACAGGATATACAATATCCCTTTTTATTGATTATTAGAGTAGTGCTAAAAGCTTAGCCAGAAACACCATCCTTCTTATGACCAAAATTGTCTGCCTGCTTCATGTCACCACTTTTTGAAAATCTGATAAGTTGCAGAGATAGATCACTGCTTATGTCAGTGAATAATTTTTTAGCTGATAAGTCCACTTCAAACAGTGAGACCTCTAATCTTATTGGCTATTTTAGTGTGTCATATGCACAATCAGTTAAACATGTTTTTCTAGTTGATTCATTATATATGAAATATATATACACAGATGGTCTCTTTTTCTCCAACACTTGAATCACACTCATTCAAAATCTTTAGTTTTCCATAAACAGTCTCTAGGGACAGCTGAATTTGCAACAAGGCTTTACAGTAATTCTTTGCTTTTATTAATTCATAGTGTGATTTTAATTTTTTTTCACCCATCTTTATTTAGTTGATTTTATCTTGCCCAAACTTTGGGAAAATTTCAGTAATGCTTAAGCTAAAATTAAATGAAAACAAAACAATTATGGCAAAAGTTACACAGTGAGCAGAGAAATGAAGATAGGAAATTTTACGTTAGATCACTGCAGAACTGGGGTCCTCACAAACATGTATAGAGTAATACTCAGAATATGCTACTAAGTTTTTGCTGTGGTAAACTGTATTGCAATATTTGTATCAGAACTTAAAAATCTGAGAGACTGTCTATGTAAAGTTGTCCAGATAGTACTATAAATACCAATAAGGAGGTTGGAAATCTAAATAAGTTCAAAGGCAATGTTAATGAAGTATTTAGTGAACACAGAACTGCTAGCCAGTTGCTGTTGAGAATAGTGTATTTAATCAAAAGTCAAGACCAGTGGTTTCTATTTCATAGCCTCAAACAAAAACAAGGAGCTAAAATGCTCAAATAGAGGAGGAGACTGTATGTTTAGTTCAATTATTGGAGAATTCATGCCCTTATTTATAGAAAGCCAGTAAGCTGGAAATAAATTTTGAAAGGAACCTGGAAATAGATTATTTTACAACATGAGTGCATGATTTAAAGGCTGAATGTAAACTTGGAATCAGTAGTTGTAGATGCAGTCCTAAAGCAATAGAAAAAATTATGCTAAATATAATTTTGATATATAAATCTCAGTTTCTGAGAAACTGCAGTTTTAAATTGGTGGGGGGTTTTTTATGCTTGCTTCAGATGAACAGTGGATGATTAATGATGACTTTTGTCTTCATATGACACCAAGTAAAACAGAACTGCTTTGGTGATCTAACAAGAATTGCAGTCCTGAGGCAAAACATAGATTTGTTTATGCTGATTGGAAAAAAATACTATATTTTAATTTAATAAACACAATTCTCTGATCCTCTTTCCTTACTAGAAGATATGATGGTGAGAGAGATGACTACTTATACAAACTCTGCTTTTGCCAGATGTAGTATACTTAATATTACAATGGCTGATAACACACAAATTAATGAATGTGAAGTAATCTGAGTGGTACTTGGGTAAAGACAGGCTTTTTGAAAACTGTAGTAAATTAATTAAGAAAAGCAGTAAAGGATACCTAACCAAATGCAAAGCTGTAACAAGTGATGTTAAATTGAAGACTGCCACAAATGGCTCTGTCATCCGATGTTCATTAGAAATTTAGGAACAAGAACACCTCATAATAACAGAAATTAAAATGTAAAGGAACAGAGATTCCCCCATAATATTAATATGGAGACACACTTTTCATTTCAGACTCAAATAAGACAAATGATAGTGTGATACCAGACTTTTTCCAGGAGTCACCTAACATTTAAAGTTCCATGCCCTTGCTTAAAACAAGAAGACACTCATCTTCCTACAGGATTAATGTCTTTGACAGGTATCTTCACATTGAAGCTACTGCTGAAGTAGGCAAAAAAATAATTCTACTGTATACAGTTTAAATCCTTTAAAAGAAGTGACCTGAGGATGCTTGTCTCTGAGACAATTTTTCTCTATTTCCTACATTAATTCCCTTGTTGTTCAGACTGCTTTTCTGAGTCCATATATCTTTACAGGATTTTCATGGTTTTCATTATGGTTTAGTTTCACTGCCTAGAAAAGTGAAGGGAGATCAGCATGATCTTTTGGCTTGTTCTTTAGTGATTGTGATTTTGCTTGATCTTTGTGCAAAGTAAAGAAAAAATATAGTAGATCTTAAATGTTATGTAAATAATGCTGATGTGAAGTTTAAATTACTCTGATTCAGACCTTGGCTACCACACATTTTCTGTGTGATTTTTAGGCAAGACACTTAACTCTATAATATAAAGTCAACTAATAGTCAAAGTGCTGTCTCACTAACTTAAAATGATTTTGGAGCAGAAACATATTCTTAGCTGGTCTACTTCAGAGCAACTTTGCTGTCGTAAAAACAGTCTTCATCATGTGAGCATATGGCTGGTTCTGTGTTAGTAACCCTCCACTGGGGCAACAATAAAAATACATTCCTTTCTTGAAGGGGCAGTAAGATGTCATCCAGCAACATATAAATGCATCTAAAAATAAGAGTCTCTATGTGCGTTCACTTTCCTTTTTTCTTTGCATAAAAGTTTGAGAATGTGCCTGTGAGAAATTATCGAAGATGCTTTCTACTCTTTTACAGTAAAATTCTGATTAAAAAAAATCTTTTCTGAATGAAAGTGCTGTTTTCTGATACCTCTGATGTGGAAAGTGGAGCTGGTTTATTCTCTCTCTCATCCCTTCAGCATTCTAGTTATACAAGGGCTAATTTGTGTGGAAATGAGAGAACTGATATGCTAGCCAGCTCATTAGGTGCAATTAGAAGAAAACCATCCCTCTGGGTCAATGAAAATCACTACCAGAGCAATAATCATTTGTTAGAGGGCCATCTTCCCTTAAGCACAATAAAGTTGTATTTATGTGTATTTTTCACACAATTCTTGCAGTTCGATTAGCAACAACACACAATGAATGAAGACTCACTTTCTTGAAAGGAACATTTGAATCTAGCCTTCTGTCTTTTTAATTGAATCTACATTTAGGAAGGTTTTAATAATAAGAGAGTTGATTTTTCAAGTGTCACTGAAGTAGTTGTATAAATCAAGATTTTTTTTAAAAAAAACTATTTTTAAATGTAAATTTCTGTGATAGAAAACAGAACATTAAAAAGTATAGTATAATGGCTGGATGAAGTTTATGACTGTGTATACTTATACTGAAAGATAAAATGTTGTATTTTAGATAGTATTACAAAATATCTAGTACAATGATGCTTGGAATCATTCATCTGAAATGATTCCTCAAAACAAAATTATGAAAGTTGTGCTGAGGCTCTTTTGAGACGTGCAAGTCTCTTGCTTGTCTTCAAGCACAGGTGTATTTTGGACCTGCACGTACAGAGAAAGAGCTTATGTATTTCTGGGTATGCACATCAATCTACTCCATCCATCTTTGAAGCTCTGACATGTGCCACAACAGTCTATTTTTTTTTCTCCTTTTTTCTCAGATACTTAGAAACAGAGCAAACATGTTTTCATCATTCAATATAGACTTGTTTGACATGATATACTGTCAAATGTTCTGTCTAGTTTCTATTAAGTAGGCTTCAGCCCTTTCTTCAGGAAGACTCTTTAGTGCTAGTAAAACTTAGGTAATGTCATCCAAAATGCTTAATTTGTGCTGTTTTATCCAACTGCTTCTAAAATTGTCCTTTTAGACCTTTCTTAGTCAAGTCTAGTGCTCTTTGGAAACAACACTTTTTATTTTGGGTTATTGTTGTCGTCGTTGTGGTTTGGTTTTTTGTTATTGTTGTTTTGTTGTGTGTTTGTGGGTTGTTTGTTTGTTTAGGTGTGTTTTTTTTGTGCCTTTTTTTTTTTTTTGGTAATCATACAGAGCATACTTCTAATTTAAAATTGTTCCCTCCTTCATGTTGCAATCTAGTCTTCCACAGAAGAATAGCAGGTAACTTTACATAACTGAAAATAATTGCTGTAATATGTTAAATTACTATCAGAAATCTATGAGAAAACCTACTTGATCAGTTGTTCTTTACAATAAAAGCCCTACTCTTTCCAGAACAACAAGATGGCTTAATTTGGTCTATAATAAAGAAAAACATTTGTAAATGACAGATATATTTTTTTTTTTAATCCTATACATCAAAGTTGCAATTACTAGAGCAATTAACTTTTTGTTCTCCATTAAGATGCAAGTGAAATCAACAAAAGTTAAAAATGACATGGTGTTATTTTTTTGCAATGAAATGGATTAGCAGTAGCTGTCAGGAAGTTTAGCTGTGAATCACGCTCAGTTACACATACAGAAATCATTCTGTCCTTTAGAAATAAATGCATGACAAGTACAGAAAATAGTAATGTAATATCTTGAGAGATACTATTTCTAGTGTTCATTTCTTAAAGCTTGAACCAATTGGTCTTTGGAAGAAAGACCTGAAAGATTCTGAACTTTTTCTCCAGGTAAATCAGTGAAGAGAATTCTATAGAACTTGTGTATAGTCACATTGGACCTGAGTTTACATTAATCAGTATCCTTGTGCAAAAGCTAAGCTATATGATGAATATTTTACAAGGACAAATATGCATTGTATGCATGTGCTATGTAAGTCTACAACAGATTTCTCTAGGTAAGTAGCTTTAAAGGAGTAGTGTAATTAAAAAGAGAATGCTTTGCTCGATGTTATTCAAGCCAGTGTTATTTGACTTTAATATCCTACTTTTGCTAGTAAGCATGAGGTTTAGTTTCACTGGCTCAGGCTGTCACAGATTTTCTCCTTTTAAATCTAATCTTGTGATCTCCTAGAAACAAACTAAAAAAGTGAGGAAAAAGCTTCTATGCTCAGTATAAACATGAATTTTATTTTCTTGCTATTAAAAATGGAAGATTTTTTTTTTTTAAACTCATTGAGTATATAACCCTCTAGAGTAATGTAGCAAAGTAGTCCATGATAGGATCTTGTGGGGTCCTGAACCTTCTCATTCTGGTAGCAAAATAAGTTGTACATAAACTTATTCTTTGCTTAAATCTAGCTACATTTCCATATATTTTGTCTTATGGGAAGGCATTTCTAGATAATTCTTGCTTTTCTTATTAAAAACTACTTCTAATTGTATGTTACCTTTTAACCTTTTTATGTCCATTCTGCTTCTTACATTGTAATTGATAAAGAGCAACAATATTAACGTTCTTTCCCCATGACATGATACCCAACAGTACTGTCTGTCCATTATTGTTAACCTATGCATAAAAATGTAAAACTTCAGCTACTAGGATGTAAAAAACCTAAAAGCTAAATATACAAATTATTTTTGAAGATCTAGGAAAAAGGTAGTTTTTGAGCCAAAAAATGTGTAGTATCTTCCAGCATCTGGGGAAGTTTCCTATCTGAAATACCAGAAAATATAACTTTGTCTGATTATCACATATAACTTATATGGAAATATAATACTAGCAACATTTCTGATACACTGATTACTGTTTGTATCCTTTATCTATAACTCCAGTAAATCTCACAGTGAAATTAACAATAGTTTAGCACTTCATTATACAGTTACATAGAAGTTCAAGATATGAAATAAAAACTATGATATTCAAATACAACTATAAAATGTATTTAGGCAAAATAATTATTGAGACTGGAATGTAGTATTGTACACTGGGTCACTGAACTGATTTAGCTTTTAAGGTGTTTCTCTAAAATTCCTGGGATTTTTAAAATTTTAGCCAAGTTCAGTTCACATTACAGCTACAAAAACAATATTTTGGCCCAGTAAAAGGTCAATCGAGAGCAAAAACAGGTGATTGAGAAAAATGAGAGAATTTGAATTCAATAAATTGTTTGGGGTTTTTTTTTTGTTTGTTTGTTTGGGTTTTTTTGTCTCTCTGAGGTTAAATTACTACAGTCCTAGAATGTAAGAAGTTGGATGCTTTATAGCTTTGAGAACTCAGGCTACACCACATTAAAAGACTTTGTAGTCTTAAATAGACAAGAATGAGAAAGAAGGAAAAACATGGGTAAAGAGCAGCAATAAAAGTGAAAGCAATTCAGCCATGATAATTCAATAAATTAGTGGGAAATGGGGGATACAGATCTCCCAACCGCTTATGAGCCATTCATTAAACCAAACTGTGTTTCAATTTATTTGTTTTAAATAAAACTCAAAGCTTAGCTATTTGTTGCTGTCAAATGTGCCTGTGTTCATTTTCAATGTTATTTCCATTTAATTGCCTCAACTTTATCTGTAAGTAGTTGGCAAAATGAATACCATGCTTTCCAAATAGAGATAGTGAAAGAAACTAAAATACTCATTTCTTGAGCTGCTGCTGTTGGTAGACAAAGGGATTTGATAGGAATTATATGATGTATAAGGTCTTTGAATTTAAATTACTCCATAATTGCTTACATCTTTCTCGAGACAGTGGCATGTATGAAAGAAATCACTGGAAATCTAAATACTGGGAAATGGTTTCAGTATAAGAATACAGATTTTAAATATATATACATATAAAAGTAATTAGGATACTAAGATGTAAAATTCCTTACTATATACCCAGCTAACTACTTTGCCATCTATATAACTGTTCCTGTACCACTAAGCTTTGTATATTATAGTAAAGCAACAATGACAAACAGTAGAATAATAGCAGTAAGAAGATTATGTATTGATATGGTATTCTGACTGTTTTCTTTCGGTGATACTTGGTGTATGCCTATCTACTATTATGTACTATCAGGATTACCATTATTAACACTTTATCAAGTCTTCAGTTGCAAAGAGATTAATGAACAGTATCTAGGGAAAATGCTGAACAAGCCAAGGAAAACTCACTTGGAAATTAATGCTAAAAAGATAGTGGATTTCTTCAACAGTGCCTTGATTTGGTATGGTATCTGTTATTGCTAGTTAAATAATTTTTTTTGCTCTCACATAGTGATAGGTTAATGGGAAAAAAAGGTTTATTAATTAAAGGATAAAAGATAAATGCAAGAAAAAAAAATTGTAACATTTTTGTTTTCTTTCTGACAGACAAGTGACTGTCTCAGTAGTAACTGCTGTTTCCTCTCATAATCTGAAAGTTTCACATAGATAAATCATATTAATCTCATGTAACCATTCTGTGCATCCACTTTCAAAACCATTGAAGGTGCTTTGATCCATATCAAATTCATCCTTGAATTATGTTTTTGCATAACATTGTATAACATGAAATTTTTGGTAACATGGAGGGACTGTAGCCCTGGGTGAAGCACAGAGCTAAGGTTTTTAGGTCTGACACCAAAATATTTCATATAAGCCTGGCATTTGTCTATCTGTGGAACAATGATGTGTGGCATATATGGAATTATAGTGTAAATGATGGCCTATAAATGAATGATTTTTCCAGATAGTTTCAACACGAAAAAGGTACAAGACTTAGTGACTTGAGAGGAGCTGTTTATGCATGTTCACAGTTTTCAAAAATGTGGTTTTTGATAAGAAGCTAAAATGCTTGTCCTAAAGATACTCATTAAATACTAACAGATAATTTACAATTCTGTTTTGATCTGACTCCGAGAAAATATGTCTACTTGAGAACAAACTTGTTGACAAGGGAGAAAGATTGTAGGGTTGTTTTTTCCTTATTTAATAGTATCACTTGTGGCTTCTTGAAACAGACTCTGCATGGCAACAAATATTTAGTAAATATTTTCTTCCTCACCTTGATCTAAAGAAAAAGTCTATAATTTTTATTCTTACTGGCAATTTCTATTCAGTATGAAGTAGGGGATCACTTGAATTTTGAATCAGACACAAGAAGTGAATCTGCTTTTAGTATTTATCCCATTAAAAAAAAATAATAACTTTTTTCCTCCTTATCATTATAGATACCAAAATTAGAAACAACTAGTTATTATTTATAATTACAGTAAATGTTGTTTTTATACTAGAGATTCACTGTGTGGGACACAATTTTTTGTTTCTTGCCCTTAATTTGGTTATATTCTTAGTCCTATTATAAAAATGTGGTAGAGATGTAAAAGTGTAAGTGAAGTTCCAGAAATTGCAAGCTCTGTTGACAGAACTTGCTGTGCTTTAATACAGTGGTGCGTGACCTTCCTATACATAGTGCAAGTTGAGGAGCAAAGTAGTAGCAAGAACCACAAATTATTGACCTCTCTCTTTCTTTTTTTAAAAATTTTACAAAAGGTCATATATGGAACCAAAAAGCATCTGGAAATCACCAGTTACTAGCCAGCACAACAAAATAGATTATTAAATTGGCATGTACTATGTTGGACAACAAATATATCAATTTATTGTGCTCACTTTACACCCACCTTGATTTACTAGGCATCTGAAGAAGCAAGATACATAAATCCATTTTATTCCATTTAATGAGGCTTTCATTTCTTACAGAGGAGAGTCTGAGATTTTACATTTTACATCTCTGTAATATGATAGTAAACAAATACAAGTTATGAATGTATTCCCTGTGAGAAAATCTGTAGAGAGTCCATGAGGGGAGGATTATTGATTATTGCTAGAACTGAAAGAGAGTAGCAAGTATGTTAAATAAATTAGGAATCCATTTTGCCAGTGCATTACTGCCAGAAATGCTTAAACTTTATTTTTTTCTGAATAGTATGATTGTTACCATTAAGATATTTGTCTTACTGGTAATAAGCCTGAACTCTCATCTGCTGAGGCTGTGATGCAGAACCTAGCTGCAGCTCATAGGGGGTTTCTCCTGGTGTAGGGAAGCCTCAGTTTTCTATATTGCAGCAATTTGGAAGCTCAGACATGCAGGCAATCACAAGCACACACACCTACAAAGCCTTCCCAGCAAAGGCAGAAAAGCCAGGGTGGCCACTGTTGAGGCACCAATGCTCTCACCTGCAAGCAGGAGAATGTCAGACCTTTGCCCAGATGGAGCTGGTGTTACAATCAAAAACAACTGCAGAACCTCACAATATTATCAGCACAATTGCAATTGTATGATTATTTTCTGACCAACAGAAAAAAAGAGGTTCCAGGTGTTTTTCTTTCTTTAGAATTAAACCTTATGACAGCAGTCAAGGACAGCAGAAAGAGCTTCTTCAAACACATTTCCTGCCTTCAATCAACTTTAGTTCAGGTTCATCTGCAGCCAGAGATGGTGTCTTTGCAATTAGCACCCTTTGATGTATGTTTTTCTTCCATTAATAAATATGGGCCTTCACAGTGTAATTACATGCCCTGTGTAGCACACTCAAGACACATTTTTCATAGTGTTCATTGATGATGATTGCCAGCAGCAGTATGGCTACAGCAAGACTATTACACAGCAGATTTGTGTTGAATGAGGTAGCACCTTTCTAAATAGGAATCTTTACATATTTGGGTACTACTAGGGCATATGTCTTTTGGGAGCATTGATGCCTCTCTTATTCGAACATATTCAAGTACCTTAGCTTCAGGAACACCTACAGAAAACCTCTTATGGGAGCTGCAAACTCTGCAGATCAAGCAAATTCTGAATCATTGCCTCCAGCTGTCCACTTTTATAAGTCAGTATGACCAAATGTAGACACACACAAAAGGCTGTCATTGACTATCTGGGAAGGGGTTAGCTTGACTGGTCTCACAAAACTCAACAGCTGGTAGAAGACTCAAGAGGAAGGATAGACCTTGGTCTCTCTTATTATTTTAATTAGAATATAAAAATCACATAATATCCTCCCTTTCTTGAAAGAACTTATCAGATTAATGAAACTACGATTACCTTCCATGCATTCTACACTTTGTTTCTTTATAGCTATTTCATTTTTTTCTTTAAAATGGATCCTTTTAAAATCAAGTAACACATCCTTCCTGTGCAGAAGGTGCATATTAAAAATCAAGCTAAAATACCTCTTATAACTCAAAATTTCAGAACACCCTATGTCTGAAGAGGTACATTTATCAGAGCTGAATGCTCTATTGATCCCTGTGCAGAAAACACAAAAGAAATGTCAGTTAGTTAGGAACTGGAACTGATTAATCTCATATATAATTATACTTTGAAAACAAAAATACAAAAGAATGTGCCTTTTACAATATGTTTTGGACTGCAAAGGGGCTTATAACTAATAATGGAATTTTATTTAGAAGCTGGTCTCATATGGCACAGAGAAGAACAGGCAGAGTAGATTAGGAGTCCTGTTGGCTCAGAACTGTCTCCAAAAAAGATGGGCCTCTGCAGGTAATGGTCTGTCTTGTTAAGGACCACCAGACTTTGTTTGTCATGGATCTACCGTTAGCTAGTTTCATTTTATGCCTCTTGCTTTTTGCATCTGAAAGGAAAGTAAGAGGTGCTTTCTATTCACCTTTTCATCCTTCTATTGCTAAAAAAGTACATATGCAATCCAGACTGATCTGTCTGGGTAGTATGAATTAAACGAATTTAAATTTTATTTTAAATCTGTGGGTGCTGTTCCACAGTATTTCTGCTTATTCATTCCCCTACAGGCATGACCTTGTCCATTAAATACATAGAAACTTACAGAAAGTCATTGATGAGAAAAACTTAGAGTAATTCATTGCTAAGGTTACCTCATGTCATAGCTTATTTCTGTAAGCCAAGCTTTGCTGTCTCTGATAATGAGAAAAGAGGCTGGCAATTTGTAGAGAAAACCATTTCCTTCAGCAGCTACCCAGACTAGTGCTGTATTGGGGAATGGTAAAGCTCCTTTACCAGTTTCAGGTAGCCTCAGCCATTCTTGATGAATTTTGTCACATTTACTAGAATCAAAGAGAAGGGTTCTCATGTTTTTCAGTCTTTTTGTTGGAGATTAAACTGCACAAATAAGGTGGAGAGACAAGCAAAATCTGAGTCAGTGAAAGGCAGGCTTGCAAGGCAGCTGAAAGTCATCTCCAATTTCAGTTTACTGTGCTATCTTTTTTTTAATACAGATCCAATGAGAAATGGCAGTTTCAGGAAGCATTAGGAGATCCATGTATCTCCAGCCCTGGCTTATACATATTTTTTGAGTCTTAAATCCACTCAATTTAATCACTTAGAGTTAAATCTAATTCTAGGCAGGTGAACAACTCCACTAAAGTTGTAGATAGCATTGTTTACACTGTTGCATACTTGATGAACAGAAAAGCTTTCCATGGAAGAGAGAACTGACTTGGCTTCAAATGCCATTGTAATAATTTATCTTCATCTTAAATCATATTTCACTGACAGGAGAGGTTGTTCAGGTCTTGTGGAAGACCCACTCTAGGTGGTCTCTTGTACACAGAGACAAAAAAAAATTTTTTTTTTTTAAAGTCTCCAAAAGATAGATAAATATTTTCAAAGATACCAAAACTGACTACCTCAGGGAGCTGCTTTTTTTTTTTTTTTTCAAAGTAGGTGAATATCTTATTTTTATTGCCACTGGGTATCCAAAAGCACAGCTGGTGTTCTCAGATGCCAATGCAATCAGATAGTGCTCTCAAAAGAGATGCCAGCTGTATGATAGGTTATGGGAAATGGAAACAAAGTTGTTTTCTAATTCTTTGCAAAAATAATGTATTTTCTGGCATGGTGTCAGAAGAAATATTATTTGAAACATCAGCATCTTTATTCAGAACATAACCAAGAAGTCAGTTTTATTTTGGATATATTAATTTAAGTGTAAGGATTTAGCTTCAGAATTTTATTTTACTTAATGTCCATTTTATGCATTTAGATAGCATGGTAAAAGATTAGTGAAAGAGGATTGAAAAGAGGTTAATTTACGACATGCACAGCTTGGATTGCTAACAATAAATATGATCGATGAGGACCAGCTCATAAAGAGGCAGAACTACAGTCAACATAGCCCTTGTAGATTAACTTTAAGTTTCTCCCAAGAGGGAAATAGTTTTTGTGTCAGTCTCTGAAAGCTTTATGATAAATTTTTCATATACTGACTTTATTTTTTCTTCACATATTCTTATTTCAACTCAAACACCTGTTTATTAAAAGAACAGAAACCTGAAATGTTAAAAACCTGCTGAGAGATTCATTCACTTACATAAATTCATTCTTAAGTCCACACCCATTTCTTGAGAGCACTGAACTGCAAGTATTATAATTAGGCAATAATAATCTATGTGAAAGTCTTAAGTAGCTTAAAACATAAATAAGAATAGCCACATGACAGTTCAGAACTTCATTACAGTGGATGTGCCTGAAGGTGCCATCCTTAACGAATGGCTGCATTCTGACCTAGGAAACTTTAGGAAAGGATCATCTTCTCAGATTCTGCCAAAGAGCACTTAGGGAACAGGATGACTGAAAATGCAAACCTGTACTTCTCTTTTCCATTCCCCAGATCTCTGTGTTCTCCACAGCCTAGTTTAGACTTTAGTAGCTAGTACTGACCTGTTAAGAAGAGTTACAAAACTCTAGAAATTGTTAAAATTCAAGAACCTTTTCTCCTATGTCAACATCATAGTCTGGCAAGAAGCAAGAGAGCCATCACTGTCAACTTGTGATTTATTCATGCCAAGGAAAGCAATTCTCCACACACTTCCAAACACAGTTACTATAAGCAGAACAAAATAAAAATAGAAACAGAGTACCATCACCTGAGAGCAAGGCCAAGAACCAGACAGTTATTTGAAATAAATATGAAGGCAAAAGCAAATAATTTTATTAAAAATCACTAAAAGACTATGATTAGGGTAATCACTTATGTATTTGTAAATGAGTACAATAATAATGCATTTTAGTTGTGGGATGATACCTCCACTTTATTTGTAGTGTTTCTGGTTTTGCCACTTTTACATACTAATATCTGGGATGTTTTGCATATGTCTACAGAATGTCCTCCAGAGGTAAAGCTATACTTATTCCATTCTTTGTTTTGGTACAGTATATACAGAACTGCTCAACTGGTTAGATGCACAGTAATTATATTTCACTTTATTTCTTTAGCTTCTTCTGAAGTCTGATTTTGAACAACATTATTGAACCAATACTGTAAATCATGACTGCATTATGCACACTAAAAACAGATAAAATACCAACATAGCACATATTTCCCTAATTAGTAACAGTGAGTCAGAGACTAGGCAATAAAGTGATGGCCCAACATTTTTTTAAAGTAGTTTTTCTATTACAGTAATAACATTTATCTTTTATTTCCTCACTGGTCCCTAAACTGTAACTTACAGCCTTAAACTGATAGTGCTGCACACACCTCGGAGTAGTGAATTGCAGATATGTCACAAGTCATGGCAGATGAGCTGAAATGAAACCAGGTAACCACATTAACACAGCAGTAGTCTAAGGCAATACACTGGCTCATGGCTTGGGCACCAAGCTGCAATAGCTCTCCTGGAGCAGTCTTTTGTTAGGATGACCCTGACACTAGTTCAGACTTTAAAGTGAGAGATCAGAAAGAAACAGACAAAAGTTTAAAAGACACCAGTACTTATTTTTCTATCCACTGAATATAACTCTAGCAGTGGGCTTGGCATCAAAACAGATTGAGAAAAGAAAATGTGGTGTTTACCAACACTGTAATGGGCTCTGTAGAACAAGCAAGGAGACAGGCAGAATATGGTGAATAAGTACAGAAACCTGAGTTTACCTTTAAGCAGTTGCTCTAACAAGTCAAGACTACTGGTTAGGCTTACTTTAAAGCTGAAGGAAGATAAAAATTGATTCTGTGTAAACAGAAACAAATTGGAACCTGAATGGATGTACCAAGCTACAGTGTGCTCTTCTAAAATCTGTTGAAGAAACATTGACTACTACTATACTATCCAGAGAACAATCTACAGAGAGGTCAGACAGGCAAACTCTGGGTTTTGGCTCCAGAGAAAACCACAAGATTATAAAAATGGATTGCACCGATCATTGAACTTAAATGAAAGACATACAAGTAACATAAATCAAAACCCTAGAAGAGCAGCTTTCACAATAGGGGATGAGAATCTGTAGTGAAATATTTACAGATTGTTTCTAAAAGGGACATATATTGCATACAGTAATACTGAACAATACAGCTGACAGACCACGAAGACTGAATTCTAGCATTACAAATGGAGCACTCAGTAACACATATTTTTCTGGCACCGTTAGGGACTCGAGGAGCTGCTGCTCAAGCAGAGGCCTGGAACACCATACAGATACTGGTGGAAATATGTATGTGCCTTTTAAATAACTGGGGGCCTCAGAGAGGTGTTTTATACTAGCTTTTTTAAGGCTTGCTATGTGTAAACTGTCTTAACTGTCCTGGGCTCCTGGGGAAAGTGGTATAGAATTAAAAAAAACTACAAGGCTGAGTAAAGCCTTCAGAAGTTGAGTTCATCTGCAACACACAAGTACTGAAACAGTTTATTATCACAACCATGCAATTCTTCTCCATTTAGCAGCTTTTTTATTTAAGGCAGCCACAGGTTTACCCTGTAAGTTTACCTAATTATGCTGTAGTCTGGGCTATTTCAGAGAAAACTGGATTCTTCTCTGCTATAAGAGCTGCAAAACTTTTAAAAATTTAAATGCCTTCTGTTACAAAAAAATATTCTATCAGTTTGAACTGCTCACAGGACAATATTAAAACCCCCACATTTTCCATGCCACAAAAAAATTCTTCAACAACAGACACGCTTCTATTACTGGAACAGGTCAGACACCTGAGAAACGTTCAGAAAGGACAGGAAACAAGACAGATCAGTGGCTATAATAAAAATACAGTACAAATACAGCAAAGTCACTCAGGTGTCAATACAACAACTACTTTTCTAATAGATTTATTATTTCTAAAAGTGTATCAGCCTGTGATATTCTTAAACGTGTTTGTTTAAACAAGTACACAAGCAGATATAGCATTCATTTCAGTTTTCTGAAGATGGTACCAGTGCTAAAATGAGAAATGAAACATCTCAAGTCAAGAGTGAGAGAGCAGTAATGACACACTGTTATAAAGAGAAAATTCCAAAAGGGGAAAAAAAAAAAATCCATCAAATTCACAAGGGAAAATTTCTGTTGACTAGTGTGGGTGTTGGACAAGAAAAATATAACAAAAATATGCCAATGTGCTGTCTTTATTCTTTCCCATGTTTGTGAAAACAGCCTTTTCAGGAGGTTACAAAAGGTTGTGTTCACACTGTCTGAAGGGCAAGGCTTGACATGTGAGCCAGCTCTCACTTTCAAGCTCAACTTTTCCCTTGAAGCTTGGGAGAGTATGTGTCTAAGTCCAGCCTGAGCACACAGAACAACATACAGGTTTCTGAGAACAGGATGTGCACATGAACTCAAATCTAAACTAAATGACAAAACAAAAATAATACTCATTTTTGACCTACAGTATTGATTTATTCCTCTCATAAATTTTATGGTTGTTTCATAGTTGACCCTTAAAGTTAATTAAGAAAATGACCTATCTTGACAATTCTAAGAAAAAAAAACAACAAACTTTAATCATTTACAAAGAGCAAAATCTCTGTTTTTTTAAACTAAAATTGCATGATTGCAGATTCAGCCTGGTGTTGTAAGCAAATCTCTCACTGAATTAAGTCTATCAGTTTATTTGGCAGCAAAAGATAGACAGGATTATACCCACATTGCTTTTGGAAACTATTCTGCAATCTTTCTGCATGAAATAAATGAGAATTCCAATCTTTCTGTTTATATTGGTCTATTTTTTTTCTCACTTAGCTCACAAAATAGGATCATGCAGGCAAGTTGGATGATATATTGCTGCACTTAAGCTTTCAAATTCCTTTGCAATTTTTTTCTTCAGTTTTAAAGAGCAGATTTTTCTCCCAGATATGTGTTAGCAGCTTTCCCAGAAGTCATAAAACTCACATGCTTGTAATAGAGGTAAAAGGTTTTTGCTGTAGAGCATAAGCATATGGAAGAGGATTTGTGTGTTTTGGATATTATAGATGCTCATGTACAACTGTAGTTTGTGACAACAGTGCAATAAGCTTCTGGTAAATTCTGTGGCTAAATGTGCCAGATATTGTGAAGTCAATCTGAACTAACTTGCAGCTAAATATATTAATTAGTTTAAAAAACATATATATACTTTCAATTTGGCATATCAAGCTTATATTCCACGCAGTTTTACAGATAAATCACAGCCTTTCCACATAGCATTTTTAACAGAATAAAAGTATGAAGTGGGCACAATAAAAAAATAAGAGTTATTCACAAAACCTCAGGTTGGAAAATGAGACTACTTGCAAAGAAAACACAAAAAATTTACCTTTTTGACCTCACATGAACTCAGACATAAGCTGCTTCTCTGCAATTTTGAGAGCTAAGAAAAATCTTTTAGGCAAGTACCTTGTACTAATAAAACCCTCTGTCCCAACCTTCTTTTCAAATTAACTGCTGGCATGTTCTTCTGTTGTACTAGTTTCCTTGTCTGTTGAATCCAAGTTTTATGAACAATATCTGAGGTTTCTCAAGTGGTTCAGAAAACTGAAAATGAGATAACTTAATGTTGTTTTCATCACACTGAATAAGAGGTGCCTCACAATGGAATAATACACAACTCTCCCTTTACTACCTGCCCTATAACTCTGAGTCTCTGTTGGCTGTTTAAAATCAGCAGGGAAGTGAAACTGGCAGGTGTCCTATTTAGTGTATATGTGGTCACATTACAAATAAGCTAAGAAACAAGCTAATAATTCTTCTGAATGGAAGTACCTGAATCTCTACTTGGAGTCCACTGTGGACTGCAGAAGAAATATTCTTGGAAAGACTGTCTGTACAGACCATTACTTTTGTTCAGTCATTCAGCCTTTCTACAAAATCATATATCTTGCTTTTTACTGGGAACTTGGTGGAATACTGAGGATTCTGCTTTTATGGCACAGTATTGCTGCACTGTAAACAGAACTAATCATCCAAATTTTTCAATTAGTCTAACTGCATTATGGCCACATTCCGACACAGCAATCAAGTAAATTCAGCAAGCAAGAGGAAGCTGGGTCAGATGCCAGCCCAGTGCAAAAACAACAGCTCCAGTTTGTTCAGAGTTTGAATCTCAGGCAAACCTTGAACTATGCTTTAACGCCGAATGCTATGCAGCAGCTAAGGGAGACTGTGAGGATACCCTCCTGTGCTAAACAGTGCCTTCCCAGACAAACTGCAAGGAAGGGGAAGTCAGCCTTTTGAAAACCAAGCGTTTGGCAACTCTTCCTACAAACCAAAATATTTGTTCCCTGAAAGGTAACTGGGAGCTACTTTCTGTGCTACCTTACTGCATGTATTCTGTTTGCGCTGTTCATTATGCAATGCCTTGGAGAACTGGCAAATATTAGTTGCAAATGACTAAAAAGTTACAGAATCTCAGCCCTATGTGATACTTTCCAAAGTTGCACTAAGTCTCAGGGTTGGATTGCTAAACCTGGAAGACAGTAACTTCTTTGAAGAGGTTAAAGTAGATTGAAAGGTTTTATGGCTGAGCTATAGCAAGAAAACAGCAAAACTGTATGATTTATTAGCAACCCATGTCAGAATAATTTTTCTTTTATTGAAAGATACATTCTAGCTCCCCAAGACACAATTAAAAACAACAACAACAACAAAAAAACCAAACCACAAACAAACAAAAAAACCCAACAAAAATCTATAGCATCTTAGTAAATTGAGTACATTTACGTTAAGTAAATTGAAGTGAGATTAAACTTAGTTGTATTACGTTTAAGATTCGTGGCTTTTTGTATAACGATTCCCACTTTATGGTTCTAAATGTAATTTCTTGTACATAGAGCACAAATAATACCTTTGAAACAAAAAGTTCACAAGTAAGGTTTAATGCTCTCAGAACTCAGTTGCTTATACTGATTTTCAGTGGTGCTCTACACGTTTTTTCATTGTAATTGTTATAAGCATAGGACCAGTGAATCAGATCATTAAATCTCATTGGTAATAATGTAAGAAAATTCTTATCTACTTCTAAGAAAAGAACTATCAGTTTCCTTTTCTCTGTGTTTCTTCAAAGTGACATAAAGATGTTACTTTACCAATGATTCTGGAACAATGAAGGCAATAAGTATATTGACATTTATTCCCACAAATCAATATACCAAATATCCTCAACATATTCTTAAGATTTACCAGTTTATTTCTGCTTTCTTAAAAAGTAATTGTTTTCCCTGCGTGCTCAGATCTGATGCAATGAAACAAAGCTATATCTGTGAATGTACTCATTAAGTCAACATCCCATATATTTCTTTTTTTAAGGATAATTCACAGTGAGAATACAGCATTCCTTTACTGACAAATAATATTATTAAATATTTAGCTCACATGGTAGATAGAGCATTTCTGCTGTGTTGGTTTAGTCATGCTGGTGATTCGTACTGATCCACATGAGAAAAAAAATGTAACTAAATTCACACTTGAAGCCATGGGAATCAGCAGCTGAATTGGGAAAAAAAATGTCATCTAACCCACAGAGTTTTGGAAATATGAAACACAGGCACCTAAACAATTTATCATATTGGCTCTATACGCATATCTGATGCTGCTTTCCATGTGAGGCCAATGGAAATGACTTGGATTCACTAAGATCCTTGGAGTTATACTGACATACAGCAGCTAAAGACTAACAGGTAGTGAAAAGTGGAATGAGGAAAATACAAAACATACATTTTCCTAGAACTTTTCAATTAGTAACACCATCTACAACTTGACTATTTATAAGTTCATATATATTTTGCTATATATGTTTCGGAAATGTCCATTATACCCTCTTGCTGTTTAGACATTGAGAATACTGATTCTTTGTAAATGAGTGAAAACATGGCTTAGCAGCACTACTACTACTTTTCATAGAGGTATTGGGAACATCTTGTGCCAGTGGTTACATGTCCCACTGTGCATGAATGTTACGAACAAAAGAAACTCCTGTTTCTCACTCAATTCTCCTCTGTTCAACAGAAATCAGTTCAGTGTTAATTTGGGTTTCTTTCAGAACAAAAGAAAAACCAAAACTTTTTTAAAATCGTTTGGTCATCTGCCCCGTGAATGGTTTCTTCATCCTTTCCACACACATTCTACAGTCACGGTTTGTGAACACTGCTGATGAACACAGCTACCACCTGCCATTTCATTTTCATCAGGAGGCTGGTATACTGGGATTGCACAATCTTGTTTATGTATTGATTTTTTTTCTGAAATTTAACACCCTTCCATCAAACAATAGTGAACCTGACTTTTCCAATTTAAGTAACTGCAGAGTCATTAATTAAAAAATAATGCATAGTAATTTGAAGGGAACACAAGTGGATGTTTGGATATTTATGTATCCCTCTACACTAGAAAGTGATGATACAGCACTCAGACTTTTTTTTATTTAATTTGTGGATTTTTACAGTTGAACTTCACCAGATTAAAAACCAACAGTAAACAACAAAACAAACAGCTGCAACTACAGCTGCTGCTTTGTAGGCACTACAGCTAGACTGTGCCTAACATGTATGTGAGATCACATTCATAATTATAAGTTACAAAAAATTACATTAAAAAAAAAGTGAGAAGCTGTACAATTGCTGAGGAGGAAGACCAGAGTGCTTAGGAGGACATGAATTACTTAACAACAATTGCTTGAAAAAAAGCAGGTTCTGAAGGGCAATAAAATTCCGTAGAAAGCTGACATGGATACAAATGCTGTGAATATACTAGAAGTGTCTGGTGGTTGTATTTGACAATGAGTCTACTTGACAAACATTGCTCTGCAGTTAGCATAAACTATTCATCAGAATAAAATATTTAGTTCTGCTATATCTGAGTTATAGTGACCCCACCTTCTAGTAAATTGCCAGTTCTAAAGCAATATCATTAATCTACTATGGCCAGGTGGTGTCCCCATCACAAGCTGAGTTTTGCACTGAGCAGTGGAACACTCACAAAAGTTTTATGGTTTCAAGATTTGGGTTATCTTTGAACTGTTACCACTATGCATAATTAGAAATAAAATACAACATGTTAAGAAGGGCAGATTATAAAAATGGATGCACTCTAAGGCCAACTGAAAATGTTTTACTGCGATGGCATATGTTTAAGCCTCTTAAATAAATAAGCAACAGGCCAAAACAAGTACTATGGTTAAATGAACAGCTCTTTAATGAGATCTACTTCAGTACTTGAGGGAAGTATCAGTGTGCTGGGAGACATAGCACCCTCCATTTATTTAATACTATATATGTCAAAGCATAACAACATGTATCTCAAAATACCACATATGTCAGAGAACTTGCATAGTATCAAAATCTGTAAGTAGAGAATTGCGTAGGATGAGACAGCTGAAAAAAAAATTGTTCTAACTAGAAAATTTTTGATTTCTGAGAAGAAGAGAATGCACTTAAGTCTGTCTAATACAGAAAAGTTGTAATGTGTAACTGAAGGAAAAATCAGCATTGGTAAGCTATAAGCATATAACAACAACAATATATCCAGGAAAAAGGCATCTGCATGTTTTCCTTTCTGAAGTAGAGCTTTCTACACAGAGTAAGGCTGAGATTTAATAATAAACTGAGGGAAACAAATAGAAAAATATTTGTTACAACAACTTCTGCATACAGCAAAGTCAGTTACATTCAGTTTTAAAGTACTGTGATTGACTTGGTCTTGAGTAAGTATTACAAAGTGTGTTAATTGTGCCCTTTGGAAGTGGAACTCCTTTTTTTGACAAAAAAAATTAAAAGAGCTTTTGCATATTTTGTACTACAGTTGCTCTAAAAATCCCCAGCAAGCTAGTTCTCTTGTTGATACTTATACTCTGAATTGACATGAGGATCCAAAACAGTATACGTATTCCAGCAATTATTAATTACAGATAGTTCTACCCAAACCTAGCTGTCAGAACTGCAATTCCCTCTGTGGTGATTAAGGCAAAATACATGAGTTAGGCCTGCAAAAATTATTTTAATAATTGAACAGTTACAATGCTAAAATGTAGAACTAAATTATGTTCTACAGTTGCAAGCCATATGAACAAGTCATAAATGTACCTATATTAATTCTCTGATTCTCTCGTAGTATAAAATAGTTTAAAAGACATAGAAGTAATTGCCTTTAGTAGAAAGTATGCATGAAAGAATGCATTCCTTAGCTCATTAATTTTTTTCTACATATGTATATGCTGATATTAGATATGAGCCAATCTCTGCTGGAAAATGCAGGTCAATTTTCTTGGCATGAGTTTCACACTTATTATTTTTCTGTTCAGCATGCAATAAATATAGTCCTGCATGATCAGCTTTTTAGTAGTCCTCTTTTCACCCACTACCTCAAATTTCCCCCCCCGTCCAGTATTTGTAATAGTCTTGTGTGTTTCTAAGTCAAAACAAGAAGTCAATAGTTTCCCACCTCTGTGTATTTGTTATCTGCCTATTATCTAATACTACATCCAGTTTGATGGATTTATTAATGTATTTTTTTTCATAGGGTAGTTTCATTGCAATTTCCGTATTCTAGAATGGAAATTGTTTATCTCCCCTTCATCCTTATTATGACTGAATTAATTTCCGTTTTCTTCTGATATTGTTATTTCCATTTCCACTAGTTCTGTGTCCATCCTTGTGTTCCACGTTATCACCGTTACTGAAAATCAAGTTAATATACTCCTTTAGTTCAGGAGCAGTATCTAGATCAGCTTTAATCTCATCCTTATTGTCCAAGTGTGGAGACACCATTTTAATCAGTTTTAATTTCCCTCCTAAAATATAGTTGTGTTTGTCTTTTGACAATTATTGCTTAAATCTGATAGTCCCTAACCTTTAAGATACAGCTTTCTGGGACATATATCTTTCTCTGTAGGCTGCTTGGTTATTTTCCTAATACCCTTTCTGAGACTGTAATTCTTCCATTTAGCATTGCAACATTTCCCTTCAAGGGTCCCTTCTCACCGTCTGCCTGACTACAGTACAAATGTGTTATTAACAATGCTATGCTTCTGCTACAAATTTTTGCTGTGCATCACTCATAACAGTTGCCAGTCACTCTAAGTTTGTTGACCAGACAATTGAATTATTTTAAAACAGAAAAAATAGAAATATGTAAAATACTGAAATAATAGCAAAACAAAAATAAAAGAACGATAACACCATATCATCCCTCACAAAAAAAAAAAAAAAAAAAAATTCAGAGGACATATTTTTGAGTTAACACAGAAGTATAAAACATCCAGTGCTCAGTTAATAATTCTGGGCTACATTTGGCAGGTTCAATAATGAAAATTGTTTTGAGTAAAGTGCTGCTTTGTTTAAATAATGCTTTCCAGTTTTACAAACATGATGGCTCTTCATTTTTACTTTGTAGCAGAACACTATTCATATTAAAGTTGCTGCAAGAAAGCTTTACAAGTTATTTTCTCTGAAATGATAAAAAAACCCAAAACACTATAGCAGTCAAAAATGTAATATATTTTCTTTTATTGCTTGGGTTTCCTTTATACATAAGGCAGCAGAAAACTTTGCTAAGTAGAAACTTTTAAAAATAATAATAATTTATAAAAATGACTACAGAGTTCTCCTTTAGGATTTTATAAGCATTTTTACAAATCTTGTTTTACACATTTAATCTGAGTTCTGCAAAGAAAATAGTGACTTGCATAGATAGACAAGAATTTACCAAGAGATAAGGACAAAGGTTTTCCTCACTGTGCTAAATCAAGTGGTATCTTCAGACTAAACAGCTCCTCTTTTTCCCTGTGTCAGGATAAAGACAGTGTATTGCACCAATCTAAGAAGAAAGAAACTTTTCCTAATCTTGCAGAGAAATTGTTTTATTATGTTAAATAGAAAATTTCTCTTTTATAAAACAAGAATCCTTGCATGGAAGCTGTGTAGCTAAGGTCTCCTTTAAAGAACACAAACATCGCCACCTGATACCTGAAAGATAAAGATCTTGAAGCAAAGGATCTGTTGCATGTAAAATGAAAACACACTACTTTTTGTCATGATCATGATAGAATAGTCCACTGCCCAGATCAGGAGTATTCTCAGTCATAATCATTCTCCAAAGCTACATCTTTGTTATTTCATACTGAACTTGTGCTTCTCTCCTTCCTATGAGGGGCAATAACTCTGAAATACGTACCTGATGCTGCAGCCAACTGGTTCTCTCCCTGAAACCCTGTACTTTCCTCCTTCCAAATACCTTGCAGCCATGTCACTGTAAGAGGCAGTTTTTCTTAAAATTGAACCAGTCTGAGCTTCTGTATAGAAAGTAATTTTTCAGTTTGAACTGGCTGTGTTTTTAATGGAATTGTTGCTTGATTAGATTCCCAAGACAAAAATCAGTATGCACGAGATATTTCCAGAGCTTCTCAAAGTGGAATGAGAATAGTTTTTGTGAGCATAATTTAGGTCTTAGATCCATTTTATAGCCAATCTTCCGTATTTTTCCAGTTTTGTCCAAGTGAAAAACATTGACTAAGATGGGAAGGCAAAAGGTTGGTCTTTTGATTTTCATTGCTATTTTCAACATGACACTTGTGACTTAGATGCAATTCTGCAGCACTAAACAAAGATAATATTGTCCATATATTTTTGAAATTAATATCAAGGTGACTTTTGCAAAGGAGCTTTTGCAAACAAGTAAAAGAATACCATATGAGTAAACACAGGAGGATTCCATGAATTTCCTTAAAGGTCCATCATGTTGTATGATGACCCCCTAGGAATTGTTAGCTCAAATCGAAATACGACATTGCCTCTTCCTTGTCTTCCTTGCCACCTATATCACTGTACTAATACAGAAACCTAATTTTGAGAATATACCTTTCTCACATACTTCTCTACAACATATGTTGTTAGGGTTTTGTCTGCCATTTATATTTTTGCCATAATAAAACTTTTTAACTTCAGATACAAGAAAAGATGCCTTTACTGAGGAGTTAATACCATGGGAAACAGGATGTAAACAAAGATGCATCTACAAGAATATTTCCTTCTTGTACCTTGAAATCTTATATTACTAAATGAACATCTGAAAGGAAAACAAATTAGAATCAGAGTTAAACTTGCTATTATTCTATTATATTTCAGGAGAGAAAAAGATCAACAGAAGGAGATGTTGGAGATTATACAGCATAGATTTTTAAACTGTTGCAAATTTCAGCTTTGAGAGATGAGAATCTCTCTAAGCTTTTGGCCACTGCTAAGAGACATCAACTAGACAAAACACCTGCAACATTGGCAGGCCTCCCACCTGCCTTCTCCGAGCTCCGAAACACCCTGCACCTGCTGAGCCCACCTTTGCAATCCACTTGCTAGTTCCAGCCAGAACATATTTAGAAATTGTCTTAGCAAGAAAATTCCGGTGTACTCGCTTCCTATTTATCAGAAACAAATGCAGTGTCGTTTGGTCTTGAACGCAAGATATAATTTCTAAAATCTTACACATTTTAAAAGAAGGCTCAAAAGCCAGTAAATTATCAGGTGAGCCTCAGTTTAGATAAATTCTGCAGAATTTTGCAGTAAGGCTTACATGTGGAAATATCCATGTGCAGTCTGTAATATAAAAAAAATCTGGAATTTATTGTTCTTTTTAGTCTGTCTACAGTATCCTTGCATTTTCATTTAGTTTCTAGTCTTCAGAGAAGCTTACAATTAAATTAATGGGATTTCTCAAGAATCTGTGGAAATACATTAAATTCCTATGGATTATCTGTGGGAGATATCCCACAAGATTCCAGAATGCTGCATTTGATGCACATCAATGCTAACTTCATGCAAGTAATTTAAAGAATGCATAGCACACTGTTTCTGAACTGAAGATTATGGCCCAAACTGATACTGGCTTTATACAGATATTCTGTTTGGTTATGGAATATCAGTGTTTTTCTCCTTCCGGTGTATATTACACTTTCTGTTTCAGTGCAGACTGGGCTGGATAACTGATAGTTACTGCCCTCTGCTCAGTCAGGCCCATCCCTGAGAACAGTCCATCGGGGAAAAGCATGCAGGGAAGACCAAGCGGCCAAGTTCAAGGTCCCTACAGCACCACAGGCCGATTCCAGAAATCGTGGGAAGAGCAAGCAGCAGTGATATTGTTCCAAGGGACTCAGAAAGGAGTCAAAGGTTTGTTGCAATCTGGGAAGCAATTAAAAAGTTGCTAACAGAGAACAAAACTGTAGGAAGAGAAATGCCCTGAAAAGCCACACTAGCAAGAGGGAGATTTCCTTTCAAAACCTTGTATTTTTGTACAACCTCCTTAAGAATTTTTTGTATTTCGAGAATTATTTTTTTTCCAATAGCACTTTTATAAAATGTATTTATAATCTTTGCATTTATTTGGAGAGGAGTGTGCTTTTCAAGGAGGTCTGCACAACTGAAACACTTCAAAAACAGAAGCCTTTTTTCAAAAGATGCTTGATTCTTAGGAAAGATATTCCCAAAGTAGCCCTGCATATCTTAGCTCTATAGACACTTCATGCATTGTTCAAGGTGGCATAGGGAGTGGGGGGAAGAAATTACTTGCACACATTACTTGCTCATCAATCTGACAACATCCACAGGTGAGGCATGCAGTGAAAAATACAAGAACACCACAATGATGCAAAAATCCTTCTGGTTTAGTTAATTTAACACATGTCAGCAGTTTACATGAAGCTAAATGACCTTATGTACATGTAAATCACATCTGCCTTCTGTAAAATTAATTTCTCAACGTTTGCTAGACATCCTGAGCCATAATCTGAACCCAGAGAAGATTATTTCTCACGCTTTTCAACAAAAGCCTTCTAAATCCAGATTTTGAGTGTTTGTTATAAACCACCTTTTCACTTAGAAATTACCTCTTCCCCTCCATTCTACCCCCTGGTGCTAAAGGCATATTTGGGTGCACAGACTTCATTAATTTGGAGGTGAAAGCTTCCCCGCTATTAGAAGTTTTCTGTCACTTGAAACCTGGTACAATCACAGGAAGGGGTGATTTAGTGAATCACTGTAGAATGATGCTGCAGTAATACACCTTTATTTTTACACCTCTTTCACTAGAGGCTCTAACTGGAAATTGTGAGCTAGCTGGTGTTTTTCAGGTCTTCAGGGATATAGTGCACAGGAATTGAATATCCAGCTGTTGTTGCCAACTAAGGGTTTTTATCTGGTCCCACATATTGAAAAGATGCGCTTTTAATCTGATATTGATATAAAGTCTTAAACAGCAAAACTATCTGACTACAGCATACTGGATAAACAAGACCATATCCTAGAACAGCTAAAACTGCTGACATTTACTACTCATACTTCTTATTCTGCTCCAATAATCAGACACAAAGAATAAATGATCAAGGGCTATCACTGAAGGAGAGATTTGCGCTGAAGGCTTCTTTCCACCTAAACCTCATGAATAAAACAGGAGTAGAATGACAAAGGTGTTAAATCAATATTATAATTAGCAGAGGTCAATTAGAGACTTTTTGACTATCAGTTTTAAACATTTCTTTTCTAAAATAAAGAACTTTATAGTGACAGAACATTCAATGCCAAACATTTAAATGCAAAAATCCTATAAAACAAAGTTCGCCTTACTTTAAAAGCTCTTATTTTTGTCTTAACAATATACTACAGCTCAGATACTGTAATGCCTTCTCCTTACAACATTAAGGATATATATTTTTAAAAGACTTTTAACAGTTTGTTTTTAACGTTTATTGCAGGCTTTTTTGTTGAATATATAGATTTTTATCTGAAAACTGTAAAATAATACATTAAAATCCACTGAATTTACCCAGAATTAAGCAGTCCTATGGAATTCTAGAATGCTTAAATATGGTTTATATCAAATCTGATTTCACGAAATCTTCTGAAGAATAAGTAAGATTACATCCCCCAAGTAGAGGGTATGAATACAACTGATAGTGCTTCCAAGTATCCCTTCACCTATAGCATTCCTGCCCAAGTAACTTCTAAAACAAAGAAGGTAATTTGTTTTCATTAATTCTGTCTTTACCTTTCTAGACAAACCTTAAGTTTTTCAATGATAGTCTGTCACTTTGGTTTCAGACTCAACCAATAAAATACAGTGGTTTGGATCTAAGGCTCCTTGAGGATTTTATTTTCCCTGAACAGAAGAATCAGAGTGTTTATTTAGATTCTGTTTTATCTAGGAATCATCACGTTATCTCAAGACAAGTTCGTGATATAGTACATAATGATACCCAAGTACACTGTTCACACAAATTCAATTGGTGCTTACAAGCATAACATGATTCAGTGTGTTGGTTTATTATTATTGCACTGCTGCCTGGATTTTTTCCCGTTTAAGCACCCATTACATTGCTAAATGTTTGACTGACACTCTGTGTGCTAAATTTACACTTAAGCTCTACATAATTATTACACTATCAGTTCTACACTCTGTGGGGTTTTTTTCCCCAGTTTCGTTTGTTTCTTATAATCTAAAAGTCCTTCCTTTCTAGATTGCTGTATTCTATCTACTATCATGTTTCTGTGGAAACAAAGGGTTTTCAACCTTTACAAAATTTTGAATTCTCTGTTCTATGTAATCTTCTTTTCTGCTGTTTGAAACCTTTAAAATAAGAGGCACATCTCAACATTAGTCTGAAAAATACTTTGGGAGGAATTGCTTCATTGATTCATACAAACTTCTCATATAATACAACCTTAACAGCAGGTGTATGAATGAACAATATTAACATGAATATTATTTGATATAAAAATGCTTAGACGCAACTGGTACAAAAGTTATATATTACTACTCTGCTGCTTGGATTTAGAGTCAAGATTAGAAGCAAAACAATCAGACACTCACTTGAAAAGTTTTCAAGATGAAAATATGCAGCTGCCAAAAGAAACACCCTCAGTTCTATTTATCATCCAATTCTGACCACACCCACCCACTCCCAATTATAAAATTAGGGATCCAGACTGCAGTGATAAATTAACCCTGTAAGTGGAAGTTTAATTGAAATACACTGAATAAAAGCAGATTATGCTTTGCGTTTTCTTCTCCTTACAAAGTATAATGATTTGTGAAGTGTAGCTTATTCTAAAGTTTCTGATTACTGACAGCATATTCAGAGATGATGATACAAAGCAAGGTTCTAACATCACCAGCCAATGACTCAAACCTGAACATATTTTAAGCAAATAAATTCAACGCCCCTCTCTTGCCTTCCTTGCCAGTTTACATAAACCATCCAGTTTCAAGGTCCAAGACTTCACAGAAATATTGTTTTCAGTATACGTATTTAAATGAAGATTTTTTTTTTTTTCCAAACAAGAAGGTATAGAAATGAGAATCAGAATTTTGTTTTGATTAACTGCAATCTGTCTTGATATGACCTGGTACCAAATAATTTCAGCTTTTTTCCTGGAATTTCTCATTTTTAGATAAATTAGCTCTTCCTAGTTTCTCTAAAGTGTTAATATTTCATTTCAAACCTAGCACAGACTTTCTAGGTATATATTCCTAATTTCAGAGGCCTGCACAAAGCCATAAATACCTCAAAAAGCACTTTCATTTAGATATTCTTGTGCCTAAGTACAACAAAAATGATGTTCAAGAAAAAAATACCCATAAAGGAACTATGTACTTTAGAAGCAATGGCAATCAAGTGATATAAAAATAAATTTAAACAAAATAATGATACATATATCCTTATAAGATAGAGACACTGAGCTTTATGGTCAATAAAGCATTCCTCTTTAACTTAATGTCTTGGAAAATTATTCTGCTAAATTAAGGAAATATACTATAGTGAATATTTCTCTGCATGTTACTAATGAAGAGCAAGTTGCTGTTACATACAGGTTCTGTGATCTTCTACTTCGTTTTAACTGCATGTTGGTTTCCTTAAAGAAAAGGCTGGGTTTCAATCACCATTAGATTTCCCTGCAAGGCATAAGGCTGCAGCACAACAGTGGGAGTTTAGCCTCAAGGTAGCAAGATCTCCATCGAGGAGACTTTAAGCAAATGATGCATCCACAAGAGATTTACTTATGTGTAAACAGTTTTGAAATAATTTAGTATACATAGAAACCTTATCTATTGCAAGATTTTTCATAATAAAACCTGTAAACTCTCTTTCACACCTCTAGAACATGAAAACTCCCTCTTGTGAAAAACCTGTTCTTCAAGGATAAGTTGTTTTCAGGAGTCTTCTACGCTCATTTTCTTCCAGGATGAGGAACCTGATGGCTTAGATCTACTTATTTGTAAAAGTCTCAATTCCTTGCTGCTTATTACTCACTAGGTTTAGCACTTCAAAATAAGTACCATTAACTAGTACTGAAATGATCAAGGCTTGAGTGTTTTGCAGCTTGGGAATGATTCTCACTGCTATGCTACTAAAAAATGAATTAGACTTTTCATTAATTATAAGTACAGCACAGCTCTTCTTTTAAATTACCATGACAATACAATAAAATGCTGTTCAGGACAGCTAACAGCATAATACTGAATTTTTAAAATACCTATTGTGAGAGTACTGTAGCAGAGAATGTGAACTGTGATTTAGTGGACAGATTTGCCACTATGATAAGCTCTCAGTGCCAGCATTAACAGAATTTCCATAACCAGCATTTCACTTTTCAACAATAGAAGAAAAACTAGTTATAGGAAGAGAAGAATACCAACACCAATTGATATAAGAACTGAGCTCAGTCTAAATCATCTCTACTGATATAAAATTCTCTTTTCTGGGGAAATCATCCTTGCAAGTATTTTCTGTCATGAGTATGAGGTACATACAGATGCTTTCCAGCAGTAGGTGAAGGATTTCACTAGAATAGTCTCCAGTGCTTTTGCTTTGCGTGTCACACTTGCTGCTCCATTGCTTTCTCTCACCTTGCTGACAAAAACTGCTTCTCAGCAACTCTACTACAGAGGACTCCACAGGGCTCTGACCCTCTTGTTTCCCTCACTTTATCGGGAGCATATTCTGCATGGCCAGAAATAAAGACATGATCAGTCTCTAACCTGCCATGTTACAAATACCAGATCTGTAGCAAAGTATCAGTTATATCTATGCATATTGTGGAAAGCACTGATACCGTGGAGAGAATCATGTTCTACGTAGCAACTTTTATATCCCACTACAACACTACATTTCTGTAATACATGCCCGCTGCAAACATCTGTCTGCAAAACAAGAGAGCTAGTCACTACCCGTTAAATCTCACGAGCAAAACAAGGTCCCTCTAAGATTTTCTTGGCATGCAAAAAAAATTGAAATGCTTCTGTGAAGGCCTGACCTTGCTGTCCCAACAAGTTATACAGAAAAATTCTGTTGTCTCCAGTGGAGTTTCATCCAATTTTTGATAAAATCATAGGATTCCTTTTTTTAAAAAGTACACCTGTTCTAAGTATTATCCCCTAAATACATCTGCCACTTTACATGTTGAACCTCACTTTTAGTATTAATATTTTTTTTCTCAAGCAAAGTGAGCAATTGCCTATAATTTTCCTCATGAGAGTAGAATATACCAGAACACCTTCAACATTTGCAAAAGATGGGGCAGTATGGTACTGCTAGCTTAAGAGAGAACTGCCCACCAAAATCGTGCTTCACTCAGGTATGTCAGGAAAAGAATGGGTTACAGTTTCTAATTTTCTCCAGGTAAAAAAAAAGCTATAAAACCAGCAATTCCTATTAAAGGAAATCTACCAATGTCTTACCTGTATTTTATTTGTATTAAGAATGTTATACAATGAAAAACTTTAAATACATAACAGAATGTGCTGTATAAGACTGTTTTACCGGGAGAACAAAGAAAGTGTTACCTGCTCCAAAGAGCAAGACACAGAAAAGGAAACTCTTAGAACACACATTCAGCATACAGACACTATTAAACAGCTCGCAGGTTTGTACATTTTAGTGAATCAGAAAAATGTTGATACTCAATACTGGAGAATTCAGTCATGCAGTTTTTATAAGAGTTTTGCATGCGTGATCAACATGAAGAAGAATATAACAAAAAGGGAAATATTTATCTGTAATACACTGATTTTTGGAAGGTGAGAGAAAGGAAGACTCAGGCTTTTTGAATAATTACAAATTAAAAAAAAATATAGGTCATACTTTTCTGAACCTTACAGAATTTTTCAGGACTTTTTTCTGTAACTTATTTGATTCATTGGATGTCCATTAACACATGGATTTTATCCAGTTTCATGAGTCCACTAAACTGGAATGTTAAGTATCTTGACAAAAGCCAGTCCAATGACATTTGTGTTTTGACCGCAAGCTGAGATAGAATCTAGAGAGAATTAGACTATTTAACTGAATATTTCAGAATTAAAAAAAAAAAAAAATCATTAGTTTAGCTAAAGAAAAAAATAAACAAACAAAACCAAACAGACTCTTCCAGGCATAATAGGATCCTGTATTACAGGAAGTGTTTGCTGACTCTGTATTAATTCCAGAATTTCTTCTGTATGGTACACGTGTCTTATTAATGCAAAGTCAGCCCTGGGAATTCCTGAAGATGCTGCAAATGAGATCAATTTCTATTTTATTCAGAGAAAGAAGAGAGAAGACTTTCAAAAACCTATTGTTGTGGAAAGGAACAAGAAAAGTAGAAATGAACTAAATATAGCCTACTAAAAAACTGAATTGAGAAACTGTTTTGCCATTCACAAGACAACATTTGTGATCTTGTGTCCTTAACAAATATTAGTCTTTCCTTTAACATCAACAGTAACCATCAGGATAATTTTATTCCCCCCCCGCCACCAACAAATTTCTTTCCTGTTCTTGAGGTGGATGTTCTCCTACATGGAGTCTGTTCAAGGACATTTTCAGTTTTGTGATCTTGAAGGTCTGTGACAGATGCACATAGCAAGCCCCAGGGTAGACGCTCTGCTCCCATGGTGCCAAACTGTTGGGGTAAGCAATATTTTTCAAACTCTGTCTCAAAACCCCTTAGAGAACAGAAAATAATTTTGACTTCATTGCAAAGGATTAGAAAAAAATAAGTAGAAATAACGCAAATAAAAAGCAGATAAAATTGAAAGCAATGGCTCAACTCCCCTGTACTATTGCAAGGTGTTGGAAAGTGAAGAGTGTTGCAGTTTTTTGGTTGTGACTACTTCTACCTGCTGGTGATTTTCTCGATTTTTTTCTAGGTCAGGGGACTAATATGTACTGTGCTAGCCAGAAATTACACCTGCTTCTAACTCTGTTGTGCCAAAAAGAATGGTGTCTTGACTGTAAATATTGCAGGAAAACAGGTAAACCAAGATTTGGACTTTTAGAAATTGTGGGAAATCCTGGTGTAAAAGGGAACAAGAGGTGTGACCTGTAGGGCAGTACCAAAGGTAGAAACTTTTGTTTTTCATAGACCTAGAAGAGGACAGAGGCTCAGCCTTCTCCTCTCCCTTGACAGCCCGTTTTCCCATCTGTATTTGTCAGAAGAAATGCTGACTTTTGAGGTAGTTGTGTCCAGCATTTTTGTCCAATTTGAGAAACATCATCCAGAACAGTTTGGAGGTCACTTTGTTCAGTGAACCACATGAATTAGGAGCATAAGGAATAAATCAGACAAAATAAAAACAGAAAATCAGGCTTATGAGATAGTTAATCCTGGAGGAAGATGGGAAGGAACAGAAATATTGAGTTTGGGAGTGGAAGTTACATTTTTTTACCCATTCCTAATAATTAGGTGATTAGTGGGGTTCTGTTTGGTTGGTTTTGGTTTGTTTGTGGGGTTTTTTTGGTGGGTTTTGTTTGTGTGGTGGTGTTGATTGTTTTTTTTTTTCCCCAGAATTCATTATTCACACGGGCTTTGAGGTGATATAAAGAGGCAAGGTTCGGAAACCAAAACCAAGAAAATATTTCTGTAAACTCTCTAAACTGGAAACTGCTGGCTATAGGACCACTTTTAACATGAGCACACTTAGAGAAATGTATTTCTTCTAGGAAAATAAGCTGCAATTACTAATTGTTTACAAATGCATTAAGCAGATGGCACACTTCCCAAATGGCATATGTATTTTACAAAAAATCAACAAACTACAGAGGGAGAGTAATTTAGTATTAGCTTACAATATTTTAGGTTTTCTGCAGCTGAGAATAAAGGGATACCAGTTATTGGACTTGTTTTTCTTGTGAGTGATGAGGAAAACATCTGTGTACTCAGCAAGCAAAGAATACATTCTGGTAGCAGAATACTCTACATTCTTACTGAAGTTTATAGAAATAAGATTTATAAAACTGACAGTACAAGATAAACCATTTAGTGTAAAAAATATTTTTCATCACCTGTTTTTCACTTTGAATGGGTGCATGCACTCAGGTATATATACCAGCACTTAAGCCTTAGATACATATTTATTTTTAATTACTTTGATACAGCTCTGAATATTACAGAGCTGGAAAAGAAATTGCAAATTGTTGCCAAATCCCAATGATTTCATCAGGAAGGAAGTTCAGTCTCTGAATCAAGTGTAAGACTATGAACACAGAATCTTGATTTTAATGAAAAGAAATAAGTTCCTACCCAGCTTGTGTGTGAGCTTGTAGTATATATTGACTTTCCCTAAACAATACTTCATCGTTAGATAAGAAATTTGCGCCCTAATGTCACTTTTTTCGGAGTTTAAAATCAATTGTCGTGTGCATTTCTGGAATAGCTAGAAATTTTAAAAGATACGTTAAAAAGATGGTTCTTTCATTTTTATCTATTGATAGCAAATCATTAAGGGAGAAAAAAGCAACTAAAACTCAAATTTCTGGCTAGTGTTAATGGAACTATTCAGCATACAAAAAAAAAAAGTGGAAAAAAACACATCACAAGTTTAAAGTTTGTGATTAATACTGAAACGTCCAATCAAATTTCTACCTAACTGTACTAAATTAATCATATCTTTCTCAAAGCCAACATTATATCCAGTCCAGACTGAAAGCAATTCTTAAAGTAAAGTTCATTTTTCTTGTAAAATGCAAAGTTTAGTTCTTACAATTCAGATGGCTTCAGACAATGATGCCTTGTGCTTTTTGCAGGCCGGGAACAGATGTAAAAGATTTTGTGAGCTAACTCTATTAATCATCACTTCTAGAGAAATGAAAAATGTGCACTTCAATATTTTACTGCTCTAAGCTGCATTTATTCTTTTGACAATTGTATTTCTTGAGAAACCATTTATGAAGCTCTAATTATTCACAGTTCCATTTATAAAGTGAGTCTGAGGCTCCAAAATGGCTGGTGCTTTTTATAATTTTATTATAATCATTGTATAATATCACAAGGCACTGTACAGAAAATCCAAAGAGCTCTCTGCCCACAAAGCCACAAGCTAGGTGTTCTTGACCCTGAAATTATATGAAACAGTTGAAGGACTGCTGCAAGAATAGCATCAAGATACTCTGAAGATAGCTCTGTGTGCTGTTTCTTTTCCTGCTAGACAGATCAATACTAGTGACACAGAGCAATGTTTGGAGAGGATCCACCTGCGAGCTGACCAGTTTCTCCACCAGTTTCATCAGTGAAAACATATGCAATATTTAAGTGTACCAAAGGCTCCAAGTATCATCACACTGTGATCTGAACATGAAAATTGTGACTAAGGAAAGATTTTGTTTAACACTAACTAGAGCAGGAGAGGTATTTCGCCCCAGGCAGCTTCCTGCAAACCCCTCCACAGTGCAGAAAATCATAATGAACCCTACAGCAACATTTCCATAGGGTGAAGCAGGTTTCTCAAGAACTTGAAAGCCC
This sequence comes from Columba livia, assembly GCF_036013475.1. Taxonomy (NCBI): domain Eukaryota; kingdom Metazoa; phylum Chordata; class Aves; order Columbiformes; family Columbidae; genus Columba; species Columba livia. The sequence continues at coordinate 26,542,957 of NC_088608.1, forward strand.
CTCTCTGTCACAATGCTGTCCCCTCACTGACATTTATTAAAATCACCTGCAATACCATCTCTTAAAAATAATTTATTATGAAGCTAAGGCTATGCCAAGTGCCTTCAGCCTATCTTCATCCTATTTTTTAAGCTAGTTATATGAAGTAATAGACATGAGAGAAATGTTCCTAAGATATAAATGCATAAAGAAAGCAAACGACACCATCTTTATTCCAGCTCAGCACTGAAGCAGAATGCTCAGACTTCCATGCTTGGCACCCTCCCCAGATGCCAGGAGGTGTTGGTTTGAACACCACTAGCAGGTAGAGAAGCCATGTCTCTGCTCTGGAACAGTGCGTTAATCCTGAAGGCACTGTTCTTTCTCCAACACCATCTTCAAAAGCAAAGAGCTGAAGAGCTCTTTCTTCAGAAGAAAGGATATCAGCCTTCAAGTAAGACAATCTTGCAGAAGGTAGAGGCTATTTTCTTGACACTGGAGAGGAGCTGGAATCTCAGAAGGGCACTGACTTTCAAACCCCTCTGTATCATTGCACAGATACTCCAAGGAGCCTTCTCTGGTCAGATAACTGGCACCTTTGAACCCCATTCTGAGGATTCTGAGGTGCTATGCCCTTCGCTGGGCACTATGCAAGCAACTGGGGTTGAGCACACTGCATAAATAGGCTTTTTACTCAGCCCATTTCAGTAAGGTCATTTTTATGCGCTGAAAAATTATCAGTATGTAATTTAGATGCATTAACTTTTGGCTGTATCTTCAGCGCCTCAGAAATTGAATGGTTATTGTGCTATGTATGAAGGCACTATTAACTCAGATTAAAAAGGGAACTTGGCAGGTACAGCACATACACAGGACGTATTTTATTTTGAAGCTACAAGCAACAGTAAAAATTCTCATTTGCCCAAAGGTGCTCATGTCAGATGACATCATGTCAGATAGCATTAAAGAGCAATCAAACATTATCTGACACTATTTTTCTGCACTTGTGTAGCAGCAACTGAAATGATAGAAATGGAGTCACTGCACAAATGGGATTATACTGAAGTTATTTGAGAATGAGCAGGTGTCCTTAAGTGTAATTAGCACTTCACAGCCCTTTTGTTCCTTTAGACTAATCTGCCTAGAATTAGCAACTTACAATGGCATACAGCTGCTGAATTGATCTGCCTACAACTGCCATGCCTATCAACCCAAAACCATTCTCAGATTTGTGAACCAGTTTAACAATTAAGAAAACACAAATTCATACAAGAGAGTGTGTTCCTCAACTATTTCTTAGCATTGTTCCTTTCCTCTAACATGCCAGCTGACACGTTAGGCTGAGTTTTCTAATGGTTTCTACTTTTCACATTTCAGAAGTAACTGGGTATACATTTCACATTCCCTTCTCCCTGACATCCTTTTTAACCTATTTTGAAACTGAGCAAAGCACCATGTAGCAGATGTAGCTGAATATTCAGTGTCTTTAACAGAGCGAGAGGAAAAAAAAATAAAAACCAAACCAAAAAACAAAACCACCACACAAAACCACAAACACACCTCAAAGTATGGTCAAGTCTAGTTTTCAATCTATACTCAATTCTTTTCCATTTTCATCCTTTAAGTCAAAAGAAATAGGGCTCATAATTTAAAATATTCTTTTAAAAAAGACACAAACTTCTGGATTTTTTCCAGAGTTCAACTCTCATGAGCCGATTTTGCATTGTCAAGCTAAGAGTCAAACCTCAATTCCAACACACCTTTTAGAGCTACGCATCATGTGCTTCCATTTAACTCTCTAGGTTAAGATCCCTTTAAAACCAACCATCCAACTTGAGAGAGTATTTAAGCTTTTGTTCACTCACTGCCATCCCTTCTCCCCAGTAAAAAACATAAAACACAGACCAAAGAGGAATTTATTTGTAAATTTGCTTTAGGCAACATTGATCTGTTTTTCAAGAGAAAAATAAAAGTGTGTATAAATTCTGCTACAAGAGGAGATCTGTCAAGGGGGAAAAAGTGTTCTGCTCTACCACAGGATGAGTTAGCAATGAGATTAAAATTAGAAATACGGAGCCACATTTTCCAGTAAGTATTACAGAGGAAAAACAAGATTTAAAATGTTACAGAAATGAGTTAGTTACCAAAAATAAATATGAAAACAAAAATTACCAGAAGCACCTGGAAAATGTGTTCAGACTTATGTCAATATTGCTAGTGTTGAAAACAGAAATACTGTTCTGTTTCAATTTATTCATTCCAAAATATTTTGTTATTAAATTTACTTCTATTTAAATTTATCAGACTGGTAAACAAGATACTGAAGAGTTGGCTCTTTTCTCTGTGATGTAACCCAAGTTTTGATTAGAGTGAATTTCCCATGAAGCTGTTGGGGAATTCAGGGTAAAGTTTCCAGCTGCCAGAGCAGCACATGCTTCCAAGCTGAACCTGCTGAGCTTGAGAACTGGAAAGCAGGTTTCAAGTCTGTTAGGTTCCTGTAAAGCAAGTCCAGTTAGTCTACACAGACTAAACATTCCATCCAGCTGGAATAACTTCCATTTTCTGATGGGAGAAGATACCCTATTCATAGTTGTTCTTGTTAAACCTTGAATTCCACAAAAGAAAAATCACTGGAATCCATCCCATAAAAGGAGAAGGCAAACCATGCAGTGCTATCAAGTAGCTATAAAACAGTGCGTATTAGCAACTCAGTAAGCCATTAAATAACCTTGTTCGTGGGCTTGAATTCCTTAGGGTCCCATTTAAAAGAAATTAAGAGCTTTTTATATGCAGACAACTCTAAAGTGCACACTAAAATAACGTGTCAAAAATATATATAAATTTAGAAGCGGTTGGTTGACTAAAACAGCTTTGCCAACAAAGCATTTGTAAATATATTGGTTGTTACTAGAAAATACTAGAGCTATTACAAAAGTATGTGAACACATTAATAAATCATAGCAATTACACAGCATTTTACGTCTTTACAGTGCTGTGCAAAAGTGTAGTACACAAACATCTTCTATTTTTAGACTTTTATTGTTTAGCTAGATGATTTTCCTCCCACTGCTTGTGGCAAACCTCACCATTGGCTATTCCCTCAGACTCATCCACTTTTTTCCAGCTTTCCCTCACATGAAAGCACTCTTTCATTTAACCCTTAATGCCACCTTCTCACTTGAGTTCAGCACACCTGCTGTAATGGCATCTCCCACAAAAATCCTCAGGGTGATAAGAAGATAAACTTTCTAAGAAATTAGCTGGATTTGTGTCAGATAACACTAATTCATTGAATCAAATCATTTTCAGAATGCCTAAGTAAAATGAGAAAGCCTAACAGGCCAAGACATAATCCATCATATAGCCATCATATACTACAAAATAAACCAGGCATGCAAAAACACTAGAGCCTGAAGCTTACAATACCCAGGTTCAAGTCAAATAGAGCCATGGATCACAGGTTTTTCATCTTATTTAATGAGTTTATTTTGAGACAATCTAGACATGTCTCTCAGCCAATAGCTTCTAAAGGCTTAAGTTTCTTCATAAAACAAACTTCAAAATCTCAAAAACTATGAACCAATTTCAGGTCACAAGCCATTAAATTTTCTTTGGAGAAAAGAAAACCTGAACTTGTTCTAGTAATGCCTAGACTATGTTCTTTTTGCCTTCAAAATTTCTTTCAGGCTAAACTTTGTGCTCATGACATGCAAAGAAGCAACTTTTTTATTACTTCAGGTCTTCTGAAGTATTCTTTTAACACAGAAGATTAAAAAAAGTGAAAGTATCTAGTGACAAAGAAAAATTACATTGTTTAGCCATTATTTACAATAGACATTCTCTTGGGTAGAAAAATAATTCAGGTTACATTCACACAAACAATACTTGTTTCTGTGAAAGGAATTTTCCTAGGGGTCCTAGGCAAGCAATAAGTTAGTAAACACATACTTTTCCTTCCATATTGCTTTTGCCAAGTGGTCAGAGAGTCATAGCTCCATACAAACAATCACATTCTGGGAAACAGAAGCCTTACCTTGTCTATGTTCTTAATCTCTTAAACACAATAACACTTGTTTTGAAACTATTTTATGTGAAAAATCATTAGATGTCGGAAAGCTAACAGGGAACAAAGAACCCTTGATTTAGACTACACATAAGATATTTGGGCTAGACCACATATGGGCTTGCTCTGTGTCAGCAAAGCAAAGACAGTATAAACCTGGAAGAAAGCTCACCGAGGTTCTAAACCAGACTCAAGACAGAATAAGGTCAGTGCAGAGACCTCTGACAAAATGAATTTGGCTAAGAAAGCAGGAAACCTCCTAAGGGATCAGCATAAACCTTACCAAATAAGCAGTTCTCTTCAGTACTCTTCTTTTTGTTTTGTTTTTTTCCATTGCAAGTTCCATTCTTGGCAACCAAAATAATACAAATCCAAATGAAATAATTTATGGACAGCTGTAATGTATTTCTTTACCTAGGCTCTAGAAGTTGAAATAGAAATGCTGTTCAGTATATAGGATGACCACTGTGAGATGAAACACGGACAACAGATTTTCATACTCAGTGGCAAAACCCACATATATTCTATAAGTCTCACTGCAATTTAAGTAGTTTTGCTCATTGTTCCCTCTAGGTTGGTTACTGTGATTGTGGAAGTAGCTCTGAATCTGACAGTCAGCTGAATTGGTATCAAAGGATTAAAATATCTCATTCTACATCAGAACTTTGTGTACAACCAACACAGGCCTGTCTGCATCTGAAACATATAAAAACCTCCACAAACTAGAACCTTAAGATAGCCATAATTAGATGTCACTTTTTTTTTTTTTTTTTAGAAAACTCATATCCTGAAATGTAAACCACAATTAGCTGCAAGCTTGAATTTAACACAGATTTCCTCACAATTGCAAATTCAATCTATTGTATGCAATGGCAAAACAGCAAGATTACTGTTAAATATAATGGGATTGTATCAAAATCTGAAAAAATAGTATCCCATATCCCATCTTAGCAGTTTTGAATTGGCCACATGTAAACCTAGATCACATCCTCAGAAGGAGCACTACCTGCATTGATGCTTTCTGCATCTGTAAAAATCAGACTGTAAGACTGAAGACTTTTGAGCTATACAGAATTCGCACAAAACCTTTCCTGAAATTCCCCTGTAATAGACTTGATGCCTTAATTCTCTCACCTTTTTTGGTTACATACATTTGATTGATCAGTTTGCCTTTAATGACTCAAATGCTACAAATCTTCCTGACATATACTGATAACAGATTTGCTTTTGAACACATAAAAATATCTTTGCATGCCTACAACAGCAAAGTTTTTGTTACATGGTGGTATGTTCCCTTAAGCAAATAAGACCTTATGGCTAATCTCCCTTGCCTTTCACATCTTGACCCAAAAGCAAACCCTTGCATTACTCCATGGATTTGCCACTTCAAATATGAGTAAAATGAAACAATTCCCCACAGTTAGTGAAGGGTAATATAATAATAATTTAAAAAAAAAAATCATCCTTTTATCTTATGCAAAATGCACGGAAGAAGTCTTGTGCCATTACTATGAAGGGCCCAAGTTCATAATTGTCAGGTAACATTTTCCTGTCCTACTTCTAGCTATAAAGTGTCTACTTATTGCAATTTAAGTGAACTTACTCTGCCTGTCTGCTGCTACATCAAACTTCCAGTTGAATTATGCTTCTGCTTCATTTGAAGAGCTCCACTGATTTCAGGTGCTAGGATAAGGAAGGTTTACCCATCCTAGAGGTAACCAAGACTGCCAGAGCAATGATAAAAGAGACTGGAAAAGGCTCAATACAATTAACTGTGAAGTGGGAAGGAAAAAAAAAAAAAAAAAAAAAAAAACACGATGATAGAAAACCAGAGAAGCACCAGTGCAGTAAAAAAGAAACACAACACTCTTTACATCACTGGTTAGCCTGCAAGAAAGCAATTCTATGCTTCTATAAAATACTTTTTCCCAAATGATTCTCATTTTCTAAACCAGTACCTGTCCCATGTTTTTCTGATAAACTCCCTGCAGTGTTTCTCTTCCAGGTGTCAGTAGCCCAAGGTTTAATATTTTAACAATTCCAAGGCTCCCAAATATGATTTTGGGTGCAGGCACTCAAAGAAAGTTGAAGGGAGAAGAAACCAGTATCAGATCATAAAAGTTCAGAACCCTCATCTCTGAGGTTCTTTTACTGCTCATAGCAGTTGACAAGATACTTTTATCTCATACCAGAGTCTACTTGCTTTAGTTTTAGGTATAGTAGACTGCATATACTGATCTTTGGAGTTTGCTTACGTGGGTAATGTTGCTGACAAGCTGAATAACCATCTACATAATTAAATGACAAATATGATAGGAACATGCAAGTCTGAGTTGTATATGGCTAGGCTGGATTTTCTCTGACTTCAGAATTGATGCCATAAGCCAAATAAATCATTTATATCTTCACTATTCACCAGAGACATCAAATCTCATTAATCCTTGTTAAGTGAGAAAAAAAACCTCCCTGGCAATTCCTTTCTTGTGTTGAAAACCAAGTTGAGTAGAAGGGTTACTGAGCATTCATGCACCTGTGCAATAGAACTCAGGACAAATTTGGATACCTACTCAAAACTCAGTGACTTACGTGGCAGCTTGAGCTAAGGGAAAAAAAAGGCACACATAGAAAAATATTAAAAGGTCCTTTACAAGATTATGGATTTTTTTTTTCTGCTTACAGATTCAATATGCTTATCTTAATATTTTCTTAATAATTGATAACCAAGTTCTTGATTTGCACAACAGCATTCTCAAACTCAGGCACACACATAGCACATATTTTTTTCTCTGACAAAGTTTATGGTGAGCGATTGGACTGATGTGGTCCCCAATCCATAGCTTTTCCTTGATCCTCCTGACTCCTGCTCCTTTTCCATTTACCTTAGTAGGAAGCCTGGTACTACACCTCAGCTGTCAGTAGTAGTTAAATGCTGCAGGAAAAGAAAGGGACAACCTCTTCAACTGCCTGTGCCTACGTGACTCCTCCTAATGCCAAGTTAAACGAGTCTGCCTCAAGCACTATTTGACAATGCAGCAGAGTGAAGGAAGAGCTTGGGTGAACTAAATGTTCAGATTCGTACTGGAACAAAAATTATTGAGAGATCACACAAAACTAGGACTAGGTTTAGTGTGGAGACAATAAGCAGGACTTTGTGGGCACTATGTCAGCATTGCCACACAAAGCCACTGACAAAAGCTCTTTAAGCCAAATTGCTTGACTTTGCACTAAGCAATAATATTTATAATGTGAGCAGCAGCTTTCAGAAAACAATATTTAGGTTTTTTCTTAGCTTGTATTTCTGATTGTTTTTATGTTATTCCACTGTCTTCTCTGATCTAGAAGGTCTTCCGCTGTAACAAAGTGCAAAATATTCTAAGCTATAAACAATGTAGAAAAGTGAGTGACACTGGCTGATGTTCAGATGTGAATTTAATTGACCATGAAGACATGGGTAGAATCATGCAGCCCTATCATCAGTATCGCTTTGCTTAAAGAGAAGTCTAAAGCAGTTTTCTGGCAGAGAATTCTACATAGCCAAACATAAAAAGTAGTGCTTATTCAGCCCAAAAGAACAAGAGATCTGTCAACCTGACACAGAAATGCTTTGTTTATTAATACATTAGAAAAACAGAGGGATGAGAAAATGTCAAAGTGTCAATAGACTTCACTACAAAATTACAAGCTTACCTACTGCTCTTTCAACTACTTCATTTTCTGTAACAAATCCGTAAGATAAAAGGTGTCTTAAAAAGCAGATCCACCGAAAGCATGAGTAGGCATGATTGTACTAAAGCAGCATAGGAAATTATTACCATCTGTAAGAGACAGCAGATGTTTGTAAGTGTACAGGCTTAGCTTGCTTACAGGGTGAGCTGAAGAACACTGAGTCAATGAAGGTACTTTAACCTAAAAGGGGAGGGGAAAAAAAAAAAAAAGGCATTGCTCTTATCTCATTTGGAACCAGCAAAAAGCATGCATGTACTCAGTCACAGTAGATCAGCTGACAGGTGGTCACTGGTTAAGCTCTACAGTTTAGTTGTGCTTGTTTGTGTCTGAACAATGCAGACATTCAATCCTACATTTTGAGATAATTAGATTATAACTAAAGAAAATTTGAAATGTGTCTTTAATCCTTTTATTACCAGGAGGAATTATAAAAGCACACAGGCAGACTACTAGTTGCTATTACATTGTCCAAACAACAGTCAGGTAAAAACCATAACTGGTGCTGATAAGAAAGCATTGAAACCACTTGAGATTCAACTCTTTGCATGGTAAAGAATGGCAGACTTAAATTTCATTTTGTCAGGACAAAATACAGTATTGCAGTATATGGACATACCCCTGCAAGGATGAATCTCTGTATTCAACAGAGTTCAAATGTTCTACATAGCATTTTTACCAGAACAGTTTAAAGTGTGGTAGTGGTATACTTATTTTAACCAGAAGCAGATGTGTCCGGGTTAGGTATGTAATTTGACTTTCTTTATGCTGTGATTATTATACTTCAGAAATGTATTCACTGTCTTTTCCACACATTCATAGCCATCTGCAGTGGCATTTTGCCTGCTCGTGATGCAATACACCAATGCCGTAAGACCATAATTAAAATTAGAAGAATTAAAATCGTTGGTTACAACCTAAAAACTGTAATTCACTTCTGTATAACATTGTTATGCAATCGTATGGCTGTCAATTTCTTCTTTTTGGTTAAGGAAGCTGGGGGGGAAATAAGCAAAATAGGGTGAAGAAGCAGCATGGTACCAAATGAAGTGAGTGCATTAGAATGATCAAAACTGACCAATTTTTTGCCCATCCCAGGCAGAAAAGGATTTAGCCTTAAAAAAAACCCAAACAACATACAAGCACCACCACAACCAACTGACCACAAACTTAAACACTTAAGAAAGCAAAGGTTTCTACATCTTCAAGAGATGAGAATACCAGAGACAAACACAACATAAAACTAAGTTTCACACAGTCTCATGAAGCCACCCAAAAATCTTATTTTGGCAGTCCAAGTATTACACAAGTTATTCACAAACCTTTTAAGACACAAATTTTAGGAGTTTCTCTATTTTTCCCCTAATATTAAAACATTAAGATTTTAAAAAATAATTATAGAACTAAATATTAAAATTTAAATCCATTCACAGTTCCCATCCTGACTCTCAACTGCATTTAGCTATGCATAAGGAAAAAGAGAAATTCAACCTGCCTGGTACGCTACAGCAATGAATATCTTAACAAGATAAATCCGGAACAATTCTGAAATCTGTAATGCAAATAAAGAAAATCACCTCACCCTAAACACACATAAAAAAAGTCCAAATCTTAGCACAAATGATCCTTGAATGACAGACACCAAGAGAAGAAACCACCAGGAATTATATATTCTGCTAAATGACAGCATATTTCTCTTTATTGCAAACAATCCTGCACAGAGGACTAAACATATGCAAAACCAGCAATAAAAGCATGAAATACAACAACTGCTCATAACAAGAACAGAAAAGGTCAGAGTAGTGACTCTTCCCTCCTCTCTTCATCATTATCCTGCTGAACACACACCATCTATTTTTACAATAGTAACTGTATGAATATATTAAATCATTTAAAGACCTCTCTGAATACTCTATGCTATTTAGAAAAGAGAGAGTTTTGACTGTCTTCTAAAAAAACAAGTCCTGTAAGTGGCCTAGAGCACAGTTCATTGCTTCTGTGCACCTGACACAATGCGGTACTTAAGGTGAAATGGATTTGACACATTAGTTAAATCACTTCCTAAAGCACACAAGACAGTGATGCCAGAGATTTTTATTTTTTTCTCCTAAGAAAGTTTCAGAGTAAGGCCAAGACCTTTATCAAATAGGCTTTCAAGCCCCTACTGAAAGTTTTGTTTTCTTTTTGGACAGCAGATAAATCAATGAAGAAATTCCTACAGGCTGTTTGTTGACACCAGATTTGCTTTAACAGTTAATTTCCCTAATGGCTATTAGAATAGTGATAATGACAAAAAGCTGCTCTCCATACATACTAACCATTGGGATAACAGTACAAATGCAGTCAATACGTGTTAACACTTAAATTGCTATTGCCCACATCCAGAGAAGGCCTAATTATACCTCTAAGTATCTGAAGTAAATCACTATTTAACTGGGGTACTGTTTCAGTGTTTTTTTTTTTTTTTTTTTAATAATTCCCTCAGTGTTCACAGCAATCACCAGAAAGACTTATGTCACTGCAATTCATCTGATGTGAAAATAAGAGGGAAGTAATCTGACTTCATTTGAAATTACACCATTCATCCTGAGACACCGTTCACTCCCTGTCCTTGTCAAGTCTCGATCACCTGTTCCTGACCACAGCCACCCCTATTTCATAGTTTAGTTACTTTATTAGGTGCTTTCAAGCATCAACAGATGAAGATATAAATACAACTGCACAATTCTGCCAACTCTTCAAAAATTGTTCTCTAGATCAGAAATAAAATGAGGACTATGTGACCTCCCCCTATTTGAAGCATCCAAGTTAAGAGGCTAATAACAAACATTCATCTAATACAACAGAGAACAATCAGTTAGTGGGCATATTAGCTATATAGCTAATCAAATAAAAATCTAAGTTTGCAGTCATATATGTGTAAGCATTAAAATCAATGAACTATTCAACTCAGTTGATTCAGTTACCTTGGTTCTCTTACCAACTTCAGTGCTTCTCTAATCAAAGAGCTCAAAGATTACTCCGCTGAATTCTGTAAGGGTTACTTCTTGTCTGGCCAACATGCACCAGCACAACATTTAAACCAAGATTTGTATCAGCATCAAATATTTCCTAATCCTGATCATGGAGGTGTTGGGACAATTCAAGGGACTCTGTGTGTTTTGATTCCATAAATGTCATAATACAGTCTAAATGGCAACAGTTCAATCCTAAATTGCTACTGAAAGCAGTGAGAGTATAAAATGCTTTTGTGACTGGACAGTAGTAACGTTGCCAAGTACCCATTTAGCTCATTTATTATGTAAGAAAAATTATGTCGACTCCATGATTGAAAACATTTCCCTAAGTGACCTGGCTGATTGAAAGAATTATGTTTTAAATACTTCCTGACATAAGACTTACAAAGTCACTAACAGATTCAAGCACAGAACTTTAGTACATCGTTTAATGCTTCCCCCTCACTGAAAAAAAACTGGTAAAAAATAAAAGAGAAGGAATACTTTCAAAACTGACTGCCAATTTCAGGAATCTCAATTGGAGTTGCCAGCTTACTGTATCTTGAAGAAACTCGAACATTTGTACCCAGTACAGCAAATATTACAAAACACATAAATAGCTGTTGCCTGGTTTAGGCAACAAACCCAATCCTAAGAAAGAGCTTTTAGGCACCAACTGATAGTATGACTTTTGAATATTACTTTGCTAGGTAAAGTAAATTGTACAGTTTATAGGACAAACTGATTGTGATTCATTACTCTCTTTGAAAAATAATTGTTTCCTCACCATTCCATTTGTAACAATGAAACAATTGGAGAAGGAGGATGCTCACCTTTTGGAACTAACAGAAAGCAGACTGTGCTCCAGCAGACTGAAGAGGTTATAGAGTGAATAATAATTAGGAAAACAGAGAGCTTGAAATTATTCTCTCTGAATTGTTTTAGGTGGGAGAAAAAACAAACAACAACAAAACCACACATCACAACAATGGGGCTGGTTTTCAAAATAGTCAGTAGTGCTGTTAGTTACTTTTTTTCTCCAAGTAACTGAGCAGTTTAAGAACATATACATACATGCAAAACCTGCCACCATCTAAAAGAGATGTAGGGATGCTTGGTTATTAAAGAGTATCAGGTATAGAAAGACAGCCATTGCTAAGTTTGCTCTCCTTACCTGTTAAATGTTGAAATGCCTTAATGTCAGCCTGTTGAGACCCCTTAAATCTGGATGGGCTTTCAATTAAAGTTTTTACATTAAAAAAAAAGTTCATCACATCTAGTCTACTGCCTTCTAACAGAATAAGAACACTGAGGAGCCTTCTCAGAACTTTGCCAACTTTCTAAAAAGAAAAATATTCTCACAGCACGTTCTGAAAACTTTCATGCAGACACTATCAAATGACTGCATTATACCACCAGTTTGACATGTTTTGTGTTTATTTGCAGGTGAAGGTTTCTCACTACAAAGGCATTTGAGCAGTATAAAGATAGTGGGGTTTGAGGCTTTATTTAATTTTTCAATAAATTTTGATATAGCAAATCATGGTTGTGCGATCTACCTAAGAACATAAGTGAAGGAAATTAAAGTGATGTTTTGTATTTAATGAAGTTCTATAAGCCTATATCTATATCGTAGAACTAGAAAAAAATAGATTGTGATAAAGCAAACAGAAAAAAGTATATATCACAACTTGCAACAGTTATGAACAAGTAAAATCCCTATAACTCTACTGATATGGTCTGGATCAGAATTAAATGTTTAATTTAAAGAGGAAAAGGGGAGATTAGTTTAGCAGCCTTTTTTAAGACCTAATCAGTAAGCTAGTTTAGAGATGAAAGAGTTCTGTTCTAGCCTTGGTCCATTACCACTGAACACTATTGCTATCAACCAACTGCTTGATGGCTCCTGTAAGTGAGCCTGACAGCCTCAGCCCTGACGCTGATGGGCAGTACATGCCCGTATGGATCACAGCACAGTCATTGCAAGCACTCTCATCTGGCTCACTCGTTCCAGCAGCAAATCCGAAACCATGAGACTCAGACACTGACTTTTGTGTGATCTTAGGACTACTTGACACTGCAAGCTGTAATATTGTTCCTGTGGGCTGAGATCTAATTGTGAAGAGGGAGCCATGGGAGGCTGAGTAGATGTGGTGATGGTTCTATAGCCACTGGCATAGTGCATCTGTTACTTTCTGCAGGCATTATAGCTCCATTGTGACATCCTGAGTCTCAGAAAGCATTAAAATGGTAGTGATCTGTGGCAACAAGTATGAGTATACAGTTAATTGGTCAGATTCAAGCACCTACATATAAAATTGTTCAGTTAAGAAGGTATTGTATTCTAGCTCCTTACTGACTTTCAGAGGAACCTAAATGACTCAGGAAGATACAAATGTGCAGACACACATAAAAGACCAACTAATGGGAAAGACTGTTTGTGTTTATTACAGCTGAGCATTCATTCTGGTACCTTAAGATAATTTCATCTGCATAGAATATTGATATCAGCTTCCACAGAATCAATATTTCAAATCACTTTTTTTGTTCTATCAGCATCTTTCTGCATCTGTCACTATTCTGCATTTCATATAGTTTGTGCCAGTATGAAGGAAAAGCTGTAGCAAATTTGCCTAGTGACCCTAATGAATGAAACAAATTATTCCATTTCCTTGAGCAGCATTCTGATGCAACAGCAATTTTCGCAGCACAGCAATTTCACTGCAGTTCCTAGGCACAGAAATATTTTCAATCAACATTTAGTCATTCTCGGAAGTCTTATTAAATACTGTTAGTCATATACCAGCCATCCGTATCTTGTATTGCTCACTTCAATCTTGTATTAAGAAATTAATATGTTATGGGGAAAGATGGAAAAAAAAAGAGTAGACAAATAATACTGAAAATCTAAGATAGTCTATAAGCTGAATAAGATTTGAAAGGGTTAACTTTGTTGTACATTTAGTATTTGTATTTGAGGCTTGAGTATTTTCTACAGTGACATACAGATAACATTAATTCATCCAGATCTTATGATTACAAAACAATACAATGAGAATTAATGAAAAAATATTTCACTTAAATTATCCTCAAGAAAGAAGAAATATTTTAAGTAGGTTGGAAATTATCTACAGGATGCCACATTTGTGAGACAGATTTAACTGTATAATCACATTAAAGGGCGAATTCAAGGCCAGATGTTGCTTTCTTTGAAAGTTAGTCCTCATCAAATACAGTTTCTGGCAAATAATAGGTATAACAAACTATTTGTATACTACAAGTTTTTTCTGTGCCAAACTAGATTTGTGATATTTGTTAGATACCTCTCTCTTAGAATTCATTATTTGACTACTCCCTCAGTGTTTTGGCATAGGTTCAACAGAGTCAAGAATAATTCCTGGTTAGGACATAAAATTTATACTTTATAAAAGTATTTTATAAATGTGTGTGGTATGTTTTTGCTTGGTTTGTTTTTTTGTGGGTGTTTTTTGTTTTAGTTTGATTTTTTAATAACCTTCACATATTACCACATAGCAGTGTTACAGTTTTGATACACAAGGGAATTTTTTCCCCCCAATACCTTTTTTTTTTTAAAAAAAAAAAAAAAAAAAAGATCTTAGGTTGAAATAACTATAGCTTAAATTGGGTTTAAAAACCATCTGTGCTTAGACTGAAGTAAAATTATGCCTTACTTAAGTAAAAACAGAATTCAAATGCAAACAGCCTTGTGTATGCTGTGTATATGAAAACAGGGCAAAGATATTTTTCCAAAACTTCTACTAATGCTAAGATACATCTTTGTATAATATCTGCCCCATACAGTGCTTTTATGACACTATCCTCTCCCACCCTTCAAGGCTACGTGTAAAAACACCACCTTCATTCAGAGAGACACTTTTTAAAAAGAAAAACTGCTTCTTCCAATTCCCACTATTAGAAAGTTGGTGACTTGAATCATATCTGGCATCAAATTCTAGTTCAAACCTGTACACTGAACACATGTTTGAACAGCTCTAAATTACTTTTGTGGATGTGGAAATACTAGCAATAAATAAGGAAAAAAATCCTATTTTGTCTGCCTCTGAATGACAGGTAGTCTCAAGGATGACCTTGCAAATATCTCCTTTCAGATGTACTGACTTACATCACAAAACACTGTCAATATTTATTACTGTACAGAAGTATAATTTCAGGCTTTATGCACTACTGAAATTGTAGTTTCTCCCTCATCATTGTTTGACAACAATAACAAAGGTTTCACAGATGGCTGAAAATTCAAGCTGTCAATGAATTGCTTATGTAATCGATACAGTTGAATCCCAGAGAGGTGATGTACATACACAACAAAGTCCATATAACGTGACTGTATCTAAACTCCTCAGATCTTGAAGCTTTAATATTTATTTAATGCATTCCTGATATTAATTGTTAAGAAGTAAAGATGGTAAAAATATTTTTATTAAAATAGCTGTAGAATTCGCTTTTGTACATGTACTAATACACATTAAAATGCATTATTACTAAACCGCAGTTCAGTCCTAGTAAATCTTAATCGAGTTAATAGCCTTCACTTGGAGAAATACAAACTATTGGAGAGTTTCCACCTTTCATGAATTACTAAGCTTTAAAATAGATAAAACCTTGAAATCACGATTTATAAATAAATTGCATGTACCCTGCAAGGCAGTGAAGACTCAAGACAAATGCACGTTCACCAAACCAACAGCACAGTGCAAGCTTACACTGCCTGCTTTGCATTGAAACAGGATTGCATCGAAACAGGATTGCATCCTGTTGTAACTTTACTTGAATCTGAAATATAAAGGAAAAAAACTGAACATCCCTGCCTGGTCATTTCTGAAATCTGTAACAAAGCAAAGGGATGCAAAATAACCAGACTATCCAGACTCGCTTGTGTCTCATGAGCACTTCAAGGCAATTGGTCACAGCACAAAAACAAGGGTCTGAATATGCAGCTAATGCAAATCTATGCAAAAGAAGTTCAACAAAAATATCCAGAGAGATAAATATCTTTACACAGCCTTACCCCGTTAAATTACAGAGCTAGAACCAGAGGCATTTCAGACATCAGATGCTGAAGGCTCATCATCCGTGCAAGGCAAGTGTTCAGAGTGGCACGCACTTGGCCTTTCTTGCACAGACACTTCGATACACCTGCATTTTAGAATTCTGAAAGTTCTGCTTGTCCCACTGTGTTTAAGGTAGTTTTTATTCCATCTAACCAAAGACAATTGAAGCTGTATCAACTTCTTCTAACCACTTAGAAACAATGCTATTTTCATGTTCAGTCAAGGATTCAAGAATGTGACTGATAAATCTGGATAAAAGCCCAGCTATATTATTAAAACCTTTCAGTGTGAAAGTATCATAGAAAGTCCAATTTTATTCATAGTAATATGACAATTACTAACCCAAGTTGTAATCTAAAGGAAAACTATTTTCATTATACAGAAATACACATACTTAAAAATTCATACCAGGATAATTTCAAAATGAGCTATCCTAATACATTACTGGTATATCACACCATTTCAGGAGATTTATTTTCAGATTTTATCTCAGAATACAGAGTCAAATATTGGTATATACAGCTTACTAATTTCTTATTTATGCTGTTTGACTCAAAGGACTGAATTTCACTTTGTTCACCCCTGCCATGAAGTTCCAAAGATAAGCAAGCTTACATGTAGTTTTCTCCTCTCTTTACTAAGATGCAGTTTCATTTTATTAGTGATAAACTGGCTTAATTTAGGGGTTTGCCTTCTGGATTAACAACATAATATTGAAAGGCTTCAGGACATTCTGAAAACCCCTCCAAGGCTTCTCCTTCATATAATTCACACATGTTCCTGCTGACACCACCTGCTTCTTGGACAGAATAGAACCCAGTTCTCCTCCCACCACAGCCATTTCCAGTTCTTTGATATTTAGGGGACCTTTGTGACCATCAGTGTTTGTTGGCTCTTTCCGCTTTCTTCAGTGTTCACCAGCTGTCCTTGGCACTTTAAGTTTCCCTAGCCTTTGTCAGTAATCTCAACTATTCCCATACTCAACACAGACAGCTAATATAAACAGAATTAAATACTTAATTGCATTTGGCATTTTTGAAGATTTATCTTAGCTGTAAATAAGAATGTCCAAGGAAAAAACACCAGCTAATGTCTGCAGACTTTGTGTCTAGCTGTCAGAAGTAACCCTGGACTCTGCCACTCTCCATCTCAGATATTCAAAATATAATTATTGAGATTTCAGAAGGCAGGAAATAGTAAACAGTTGGTATTCTCCTCCCCCGTTTACCTGTGGAGAGAGCATTATGTCACTTGCCCATTTTGGTGGATAAGCCTGATGTCTCATATGTCACTCAACAGAAAACTGCCGCAGGAGATTGCTCTCTTACAGAATTGTTATACTCACTGTTCCTCTGGCAGTAAGATCACTTGAGATACAGACTGAAAGACAAAAGCTTTCAGGCTTAATTTTTCATAAGAACTACAAGAATAGCCAGCATTTTTCTCTAAATATATAAATATATACAACATTTTTCTTTAAATATATGCCAAGATGTACCATGTCAGGTCATGCAATTCAAGCCTCCGAACCATTTCAGTGTGCCATTCTCAAATACACCTTATATTAAAAAAAAGTCTTAATGTACAAAACATGACTTCAGAACTGGTATCATAATTTATTAATTAATGCATTTATAAAAGCCTTGTCAAAAAAACAAAACAAAACCACAAACACCCAAACCAAACCTAAGGCAAATTACATCTTCTTCCCCTCTTCCAAGGAACATTACATTTTTTTCAAATGGGGAGTAAAAGCAAAGGATCCTGTGAAATTCTTATGGAGTTACATTTTTTTACATGACTCATTCTTTCCTTTGTTGCCTTGAGGCACAGTTGAAAGCGTCCAATGACCCTTAATAACCAAGACTGACCCAAATAATTTAGTTTCTTGTCAATGTCCACTTTTGTTGTTGTCTATTATGAAAGACACTATGCTTCCAAGATTTATATATTATTTCTTCAAGAAAGGTTTGGTTTTACTTTTGGTTTGCTGGCATGAACCATTCCTATTACATGTCTTTATTTCTAACTGCTTTAACTAGTATTTCTTCCTAATGGTATCATTTATATTTCATTTTTTGGTAGGTTGTATGTACATATATAAACATGTCAGACGAAGTGAAGAATGAGAGGTCACTACATGTGGACTACAAGGTAGACTTCATTATATTACATAACAGACTAGAGTGAGTATTGTAAACCTTATGTATGCAGGTCTACAGTATGTCAGAACTCATGCAAGCTGTTCAGCTAGAAAACACAGGACAAAGACTATAATGAAGGCAAAGATTTTGCAAGTTTAGTTTTACAGTTTTAGTTTACAGTTATTATTATGCTATGCCTCTATGGCAAACAACTGCGTTCCACATTAGGGCTCTGAGTGAAGGAAATGATGGACAGTTTATTCTATAATAGCTCTTAGTTTCTAAGCTGATTTTGAGAAGCAACAGCCAACATCAGGGACTACTATGTTAACTATTGAGAAGAAAGATAAAAACAAGACCATTCTAATCAAATGTCTGTTAACAATTTTAAAATAATTTCAGATGGTAACTCCGGCAAAAATCTAGCATTCTGCTTTTAGTCTGATATCATTTTCTCTACCAGAATAGTTGTGAATTTCTTGCTATGCTTTATATTAAAAAGGCTGCATACCTGATAAAAATAGAATGATGCACTGGAAAGCATACTTTTGCCCATGGGGGTAATTTCCTGCTCTTGTTACCTTGCAATTAAAAAAAAACACAAACAAACAAACAAACAAAAAAAAACACCACACAAAAAAACCCCACACAACACAAACACAGTTTGTTTCCCCTAAAGAAACCCATTTTCTTGCCATTACCTAAATGCTTTGGAAAAAACCTTTAGGTCAAAGAATCACTTTCTAGTTTGAGGGCTTTCACAGCCGACTTCATCTTTATTTTTATGTTGTTCATGTGAAATCTCCCATTTCATATTTACAGCTAGTGAATTCTGTAGACACACATTTCATAATTCTGTTCTTTATTTTTTTGTCATGCCAGTAAGAGCCTGTGTCCAGAGTTTCTTTTGGTGCTTATGACAAATTATGTTCTTTTCTTCTCTGATTTATTTCCACACATCTAAAATATTCTCATTGGAAAATGTGTTGTTTGGAATTCAGTTTGCCCCAGATTTCTCATTTTACTTACTGTTGTTTCTCCACTGACATTCTCCTCCGTGATGTTGGACTGTTTAGACCTATGAAAGCTACCAAGTAGGCCCTCGTCACTTAGAAAAGGGTCCAGGCTTCCAGCCCTACAAAAGTCTCTTAGCTAACCTCAATAATATGCCAGCAAAGTATTTCAGTATTATGCAGACACAAAAACTGACAAAATTTGAAATGCTTGATCCAGGTCACACAGACAGGATTAAGTAAAAAATTTAAATCTGCACCTCTCTTCAAATCTAGTTAACTAACTAGATTTCATAATGTCAAATGTTGAATGTATAGATAGTACACATTATTTCTCTTCTTGCTTTAAAGATGGAACCATTTGAGTGCTGTTGTGTAGTTTGCCCACTGATTCATTAAGTCCTCAATAATCCAGAGGCTGGCGATTCTCATTTATCAGACTATTTTTAATTACTTAATCTTCTTCCTATATGATCCCAATCTGGTGTCCACTGAATTCAAAAGAAATGGATCAATGGCTTCAAGAAGCATTCAATCAGCTGCAGAAGTGAGATAAGGCTCATTTCAAAGGATCAGCAAACAGAGATAGTCTGGGGGTGAGGCAGCATCACCATCAGCCTCAGCACCACTGAGGGAGGAGCTGTCAAAAAATGAACAGCCTCAATAGAGGCCAGCAGCTTTTAGCCCTTCTAGTACATCAGCAAAATGCGCGTGCTCTCTCCCTGCTCCCTAGTAACTGCTATGTACCATGCTCTTTACATGCTCTGTATGGCTCATGTGAAGAGAAGCATTAGTCTTCATTCTGTACACAGCTTTACCCCCATTAGAGTATTTTGCACAATCAAATACTACTTACAGCAGCTTTCCATGACCATTATTCTTTGCCTAGTGTAAAGAGTATTATTACTGGAACTTGAGGGTGTCACATATTGAATATTATCCTTTTCATAGCAGTCTTATTCCTGTTATCATAGCTAAGAAAACACATAGTGAACAGTGATACTAATAACCATATAAACCAAGATATTAGATTGAAAGAGCAATTTCTTTCATGCACTGCTTACCAGCAGGAATAACGTGTTAATGCAGCAAATACATGCAGTGTATAATTAAATGACTATTTTATCTAACCTCTTGAAATCATGAAAGCGACACTTTATATAGAAAGCAAAATCATATACTCTTCTCCCTCAGAGTGCTAAATAAAAAGAGCAGTTGCTATCCTTATTTGTAACAGTTAAAAATAGGCAAGTCTTCCACTTAAATAACTGGAAACTTTATTTTCTTTCATTTTGAGCTTACATCTGAGATAAATAATCTATGTGGGAACAGAAACTACTTTTTCCAGTCTTGAAAGATCTATCCATGTCAAAAAGGAAAAGTTGGTGATAACAAAGACAGCTTAGCAATCACAGCCTAATGCTGTACCTGAAAACAAAGCAGAATACCTGATGATGTATCCTGCACAAATATAATTCTAATTGCATAAACATCTTTAGTTCAAGAGCACATTATTGGAATATATACATTTATCAGTGTTCAACTTTGTGACATTGCAGTTCCAACTGAAATGGAAAGTATATGTGAATTTCTTCAGAGAGAAATATAACAGTTCAGATTCAGGGTTCAGTGAGGATAACTAGTAACAAGAATACTTTTCTTAATACATGGTGGATTTTACAAATCATCATGGATTTTGAAAAGGATTTTGTTAGGTAAAGCTGAACTCTCAGGCTTGATTAAAACAATATAGAAATCCATTGAATTGATTGATAGTACTGGAATCTATAACCTTAAAGCTGATGTGTTTTGTTGAAGTATCATAAGAATTCTAATTCAGTATGTGTTTGAGAGAACTAGTCTAACATTAGAAATCACTGAAGTCTAACGTGGAGCCATAAACAGCAAAACATATACATGGTAATTGTACAACACTGATGTACAAAACTTCAAATACAGGGTATCTTGTACATTTGCCCCCCTTGCAGCATGGTTCACATTCAGTTTAACCATAACGTTGTCTTTTGTTGGTTTATAATGCTTCCTGGAAAGACTGAGAACTACTAATAAACATTTAAGAAGTAAAAGCCCTTATTAATATATATTCCAAATTTAACCTTTAATTTAAATTTGTTTCACAATTACTTAGCCAATTTTAGTGGAGCTACCTAGATTTAGTCTCCATAGTTAACAAATTCTAGTCTCCAACACGTGCCCAATTAAGTCCTTTAGACCAAAAAAAAAAAATAATTTCTATTTAGCTAACAGGGAGAGCATAGAAAACTATACACTATGGTTAGTCTTGGATTGGGTCATTGTTCTTCGTTCTTGTCAAAAAAGGGGCTTGCTCTAAAGACAGGGGATAAAACTACATTCTCACTGAAGTCAGCAAAGCTGGAATTTTACATAAAATGGTTTGCTCTCAACCAATGAGGTCCCCAGGGAACACTAAGCAAATAAATGTTCAACCAGTTACAGCTGTACTTTTACCACTTCTGGTCCACAACTAAGTGTAAAAATATTTTAACAAAGGCAATAACTTACACTGACTAATAAGTTTGGATTTACTCTCGCTTGAGCCAAAATATAAATCCCTTATTATAAACAGGTCTGTTTAACACAGTTTATTCTGGAACATTTGTAACACCAATACCTTTTAAGAGGAACTGTTGCTTTTCATTGACCATCTATAGACTATAGAACTAGCTCAAATCTTTGACAGCTCCTTTTGGTCAAAAAATTACTGATAACAAAGATTTTTCCATAGTCTCTTTGAACATCATTGAGAAGATTGCTGTGGTCTAACACATTCCATCTCCTAGCAATTGAGTTAAGAATTACTTAAGTAACTTAAAATACTATTCCCTAAGCCCATAACTGGGACAGGGAAAATGTATTTGCACTCCGAAGTGCCACCAAAAAACTACTGGTCCTTTCCCTCATGGTGATATTCCTGCAAAAGCTGTAACCAGCAGAAGCACTTCCTGGCATGTTTGCATCACCAGAAATAATTTAACTTGATTGCTTTGCATTTACTCCTTTATTGGAGCTATGACAATAACATAACTACTGTGGGAGCAAATGAGGTAGCAGGAACAAAAAGCATTCCTTAAATATCTTATTAAAAGACTTGTCATTTTTCTCTGTATAAAGTCCTGTCTGCTTTAAAAGTGAATCAGATCATTTCAAAAACATATAACATTACCGAGTGCAGCTGAAAAAAAAGTTGACTTGGGAATCAATGTCTGTTGTTGTGACACAAGCGTTGCTGTTTAGACAAATCTAGGTAAATAGAGGAAAAGAACCTGAAACTGGAAAATTTAAAAGTAGAGCCTATATTACTGATTCTTTAATTCAAGCTAGCAACACAGGAAACTGAGGCATGAACTGCATGAGTCACTTGAATTTACCCTTCCTGTCACGTTAGGTACTCCAGAGAAGAAACCTTGTAAAGCTGAAGGGCATAAAAGGGTATATTCCACCAAGACCACCTACATCTTATTGACAGAATATCACATTACATGTACTGCACATAAGAAATGAAGCATCAGTAATCTCTAATCCACATAAAGGATGGGGGTGAAAGTAGAGTTTTAGGCAGGCTACTTTGATAAAGCTAGGCTATACAGCTGACTTTTTAAAAGCCACATAGGAATTATGGAATTTCATTATTTCTATTTCAATAAATGGTCCCTCTGTACTATACTCACTGATGTTTTGCTTTTCTAGGAAACAAAAAGTTCATGTTAACCAGAAATAAGATGAGACAAAGTGGTCAGGCAATAGAAGGGCAACAAAAAGACACAGCAGAGCAGTCAGACAAGATCTGGATCACAAAAATACCAGTTACAGTTTTTCTTCCCTAAATCAATGTTAGTGCTATTGTTTACACCTTAAATGAGGAAATAACATGTCTGACCTTGACAAGAAGTAGCCAGAGCATAGAGTGATGCTTCCTGGACTAAAAATTGACAGTAACATCCTGAGACACAGATCAGGAGGCAGGCCCTGGCAGGCAGTCCCAGGGCTGCAGTGCTACTGAACGCCACCACAGAGGCAGTATGGAATCAGAAAGCAGAAACTGGGGAGTATCACAGCAGAAAATGTAATAGCTGACAGGCTGGATTGCTCTAACTGCCAAAACACCAAATAGATGCCTGGCCTCCTGAATTAGTCCTTACAGTGAACGCCAGCCTGGGATGGAAGAGTCAGTAGTTCTCAGTCTCCCCATGATACATATAATAAGGTAGTAGTGCTGCATAACAAGGTAACAGTAGGGCAGAGAGATGAAAATCCAACTTTCCAGTCTGCCCCTCAGGGCTGCCAAAATGCGGCAGCACAATATGCCCAACACTCACAGAAGAGAATTACTTTCTCCTGAAACTGCAAAAATCACTAGGGACCAAGATAAGACTAACTCCAAAACCAGAATAGCTCTGATTTATGCTACTCTTTGTATTGAAAAAGACTTGTCATCTTTAGAGCCAAAATGAAATATTAATAAGACACAAGGATCTCATGGAGGCCCTTCTGTGTTGAAGATTAAGAAAATGGATGAACAAACAGAGCATTCGAGCTACCTCTGCATTAGATGCTGAGCAAACGGTGGCATGCACAGACTTCATCTATATTTGTACGTGTCTTCTCCCATGTTTATTATTAAAGTTGCTTAATGATAACAGTTTATTGCAGTCTTCATCCGCCTCTTCATATTTTTCTAAATTGAATCCAGAAATTGTGAAAGATGTAAGACTAATGATGCTGTGTCTGCCAGCTTCTGACAGGACAGCAGAACTGCAGCCAACCCAGAGGACTAATTCTACTGCTTATTACTGCAGACAAACACTCAGAGGGCAGCCCCCTGCCCTCCCAGCCACAAGTCAATCACAAGAGCCAAAAGGCAGTTTGCCTCTTACTAGGCTAATAGTCTAGCAATTAGAAGGTTGCTTTATCTCTCTACATGTCCCATTTTTTTTCCATGAATGCACCCTGTACAGAGTGCAGCTCAGCAGCTTTCATATCTTCGTTTCCATTCCCAGGAAGGCAAACAGTAATCCTAGAAGAGATGCTTTCTTTCACACTGTTTTTTCTGTAAGGAAAACCTGCCTGTTCGCTGCCCATTGCAGATCTTCATATTCTCATTTTCAATGCGCTGCATCAACTCTGTTAATCAGCGCCTGGTTAGCTGCTTACAGACTGTGACACCTTAATAATAACTACAGTCAAATGTAGTGTGCATGGCCAGGAACAACTGCACAACTTGATATTTGAGTAACATGTACATGCAGATACTTCTCTATGTTAACTTTAGACAAATACAAAGACCATAGAATGATCCATCAAGATGCACGTACCTAAGAGGGTAACGAAAGAAAAGAAAAAAGTTACACCAAAGGCTTTCCAAGGGATCCCTGGTATTTACAGGGCAGATTGTGACCTGAACAAATTGTTGAAGAAATCTTAGCTGGTTGCCAGACTTTACTTCGCAATTCATCACTATAGTGATGTGACATGTCTAGAAATAAACTTACCGGGATCTTTAAACCTCAACTGCGTGTAAAGTTTAGCTGTTTCAATGGAGTCTATGAAAGGTTTTTGTAGATTCAACAAAAGCAGGGAAAATATACTTTACAGAAGTGGGAGGTATAGAATGACTGAAGAAAAATAAAAGTCAAAGAACACAAAAAATACGTCAAAGAAACTGCATGTAGAGACCATCATCTGTAAAAACTATATATGAATAACGTAAATGTATTTCTATATATTTAAGAATATAGATGGTTCAATTAGGATTCTTCTGAACAATCCTAGGTAGAAGGGAAAGGGAAAATTTAAATTGCTCAACTCACTCAACTCACTTTTTATTGGTAGTTATACCTTTGCTAATTTGAATTTAATAGCCATATATTTCCCTTTCTTTTAACTTCAAGATTTTCTCATTTTAGTGAACCACCTAACTGTGTTTCATGCACTGTGGGCTGGCTAGCAAGAAACTGAACCTTTTTGCTTACTACAGTGACATAATCTAGGTTAGTGGCTCAAAATCAAAAGCAACAACATTACAGGTGCTGTAAGATTTCCACATCACTCCACTGTATACAACTGAAGGCATATTACATTATCATTTCTAAGGTCAGAAGTGGCATGTACCAATTATCTTTCCAACCACAAAGAACAAGAAAATGGAAGAAAATTGTGGCCCAAAAAACCCCTCAAAAGCAAAGCAAACACACACCACCACTACAAAAAAAAACCACACACAGATCTCAGCCCTCCACCAGAAGCCCCAATGCTGGAAAGAACAAAGCACAGCTTTGGCAGACAGCAGTAGTTACTGTCAATGCAGATGCCAGCTTCACTAAAACATCCTGAGATTCTGTGTCTGCGCCCACCTAGAATACATTCTCTAAAATATGCTGAGTATCAAACAGATAGTCTTTTCCAGAACTTTTTTGTTATTCCAACCTGGGTTAACAGTTATGTCAAACAGTCACAACTGGCAAACATGACTTCGATTCTGCCATCTTGGAAGTGACTATTTTGAAGTGACTTTTTCCTGTCAGAGAACACCTACAAATGGATAGACTTTATTCATTCCTGATGCTACCCCACAATCTATTTATTTTTGCATTTCAGTAAACAGAAAAAAGGCTGAACTGTGAAGGGATGAGATACTTCACCTTAAAGGTCAACATTTTGAAGGAAAAACACATCAAAACAGATACTGCTTTTAGTTGAGAGAGTCTACGGAGCTGTTGATTTCACAGCTGAAAAAATGATACTATTTATTTTTTTTTTTCATACAGATGGCTCCCAAAAGCAAGGTGAAAAGTGAGTCTTGACAGAATTAATAAAGAGGGATGAAGCTTCAGGTCTCAAGGCTCCAAGATATTGCAACTACTACAAACCAGAACCTCAAATTCAACTGCTCGAAGGTTCACCGGGATCCTGTAAAGGTCAGATAGATTATAACAAGTAAGCATTTTGGCTACAATGAACCTAACACATTTGTTGCTGGTTGAATGCCTCCCAGTGTCAACCATAACTAACACAGTACTGATGAATCCTGTGTATGCATATGGTCTTGAAATAACAGGGCACAGAGGAACTCCCTCACACAGAAGCTTAAATAGCTCAGGAACAACAAAACAGATATTAATACTATCAGTGTGAAATGTTATAAAAATAACGGGGGAGAGTCTTTAGACAGAAATATTCCTTGCCTACGTGCTTTTACAGTAAACCAAGGTATGATTGCAGTTTCAGTTGCAGGAGCCCCTGCATCATTGTATTGGTTTAAAAATTGCCTGTGAAATGTTCTGGAAATAAATAATTTATAGCACTATGGTCAATCAAGTATGATTAGTCCCAGGCATAAATATCCAATCTCTTCCCTCCCCTTCACCTCCTGCTGTCCCATTTGTGTAGCATCATCATCCCACTACCAGCCAAACACATTGAAATCTTGTAATACTGCCTTGATCTTTCTTCCTTGCTAAATTTAAGAGCAAGAAAGCTGTCTGGATGACCGGGTAGGGAAGTGGACTGTGAACTGGCTGAAGGGAAGAAGCCAGAGAATCGTGGTCAATGGGGTGGATTCCAGTAGGAGGCCAGTATCTAGTGGAGTGCCTCAGGGGTCAGTACTGGGGCCAATATTATTCAATATATTCGTCAATTATTTGGACGAGAGAATAGAGTGTACTATCAGCCAGTTTGCTGATGACACCAAGCTGGGAGGAGTGGCTGACATGCCAGCAGGCTGTGCTGCCATCCAGCGGGACCTGGACAGGCTGGAGAGTTGGGCACGGAAAAACTTAATGAAATATAACAAGGGAAAGTGTAGAGTCTTGCATCTGGGTAGGAACAATCCCAGGTTCCAGTATAAGTTGGGGAATGACCTATTAGAGACCAGCATAAGGGAAAGGGACCTGGGGGTCCTGGTAGACAGCAAGATGACCATGAGCCAGCACTGTGCCCTTGTGGCCAGGAAGGCCAATGGCATCCTGGGGTGTATTAGAAGGGAGGTGGTTAGTAGGTCGAGAGAGGCTCTCCTTCCCTTCTACTCTTCCCTGGTGAGACCACATCTGGAATATTGTGTCCAGTTCTGGGCCCCTCAGTTCAAGAAGGACAGGGAACTGCTGGAGAGAGTCCAGCGTAGGGCAACAAAGATGATGAAGGGAGTGAAGCACCTCCCTTATGATGAAAGGCTGAGGGAGCTGTCTCTCTATAGCTTGGAGGAGACTGAGGGGTGACCTCATTAATCTTTACAAGTATGTAAAGGGTGAGTGTCACAAGGATGGAGCCAGGCTCTTCTCTGTGACAACCAATGATAAGAAAATGGACAATGGGTACAAACTGGAACATGGGAGGTTCCACTTAAATTTGAGAAGAAACTTCTCAGTGAGGGTGACAGAACACTGGAACAGGCTGCCCAGGGAGGTTGTGGAGTCTCCTACTCTGGAGACATTCAAAACCCGCCTGGACACATTCCTGTGTAACCTCATCTGGGTGTTCCTGCTCCAGCAGGGGGATTGGACTGGATGATCTTTCGAGGTCCCTTCCAATCCCTGACATTCTGTGCTTCCGTGAAGTAAAGGAATTTGCTTGTTCATTTTGCCAGAGGACAAGGGAAAGGGTTAACCTCATCCAAGCAGAAATTAAGCTTTACAACTCGTAATTAAATTGCTTCAGAGAGAGTCTAAGTAACATCAAGACTCAGCCTGTAAAATAGCTTTATATTTGTAGATATCACAACAGTCTCTTTGTAATAAAGAGAAAATAATATTTCCAAAGTAATAAGTTTTAATACATAATTATTTCTTAGTTTAGGGCAGCCTGTACAAGCTGTGGAAAAACGTCATTCTCCCATCTTGTTTAACAAGCCTTTGTGTGCTTAAAGTATCACCTATTTGAACATTTATCTTCAAAACTGAACTGTGCTTTCCAATACTCAAAGGCAATGTAATTATCTTAAGAAAAATTAATAAGTGCAGTGTTACTGTGTGAATTTCAACAGGTATTAATTTTAATTCTTATCTCAACTTTAATTATGTGCAGTTTATATATATATACACACGTATACTTTTCTCTAGCCTGCTTGATTTTAATGCACCATTGAGACTTGAGTTCATTTTATTTACTTTTTTTTTTCTTCATTAAAGGATTTTTACTGGGAAAATTAGGGTCCAGCTTGTCTTGCAAATAATCCATGAGCAGTTACAATCACAAACTAGAAGTACTTGAGAACTGGCATAAACATATCAGAAAACAGAAAAGAATATTTGTCTGCCTATTAAGCAGCTAATCTGGTAAACTACTGAGTTTCATTTACATATGGTGAGTCAAAGCTGCCACTACAAGCTGCCACTGCTCTGGCTTCAGAAGGTAAAGCTAATAGTAACCTAAGGAAAAAAAAGTTTGGTTCAAATACCATTGACTGGGTTTCAGTTCTGTAATAATTCAGAACCAGAAGCAGCTTTTCATGGCATCCCATTCCCCACTCCAACTGGAGTTTGATTTAGAACTCCTTTCTCAGAGATCGACTGAAAGTTAGCAAAATATTTGAGCTAATCAGGTTTGGTAGCAGTTTCTTTAATCCAACTAAATAAAAAGCATCCTTCTAAATTAGTACCCAAATATCCAGCCTGCAAGTACCACCTAATACAAAGCTAACTGTAAAAGGATGCATGGTTATGGTGTGTTTATCAGGTGATGTTTGTTATAGGTTGCTAACTAGTTTTTCATCATCTTTCACAAGAATATTTTAATCATAAATTATTTTTTGATTGAACATTTTCCTTTAATTGGCAAATATTTGCAGCAATTAACTCATCCAGATTGACTCAGACAGTGTGAGCCATAACTTTCCCTTGGGGCTCAACAATTGCATAGCTTGGTTTATATCTACCACCACATACAACACCTGGATGTCAAGTTATTGGAAATGCTTCTATCCTTATAAATAATGCAACATCCTGATGTTGCTAATTATGACATGTACATAATTTATTGCTCCCTAGAGCCAACAGAAATTTTTCTCTCCTACAGAATGCATAACATTAGTTTTTGTAATGACAAGAATTTTGAGGAAAATTATCTCAGGGCAGTAGTGAGACTGAAATTCTTGTCTCCCTGTATTACATTTCCATAAAAACAAAGGGAATTTTCAGTAAGTGTGCAATGTCTGATATAGAACAGTAGACTTATTTAATGACAAAAATGCCAATAGGCAGAAAATAGAATTTTCAGATAATTCAACACAGTGATATCAAATTAGCCAGTGCTTATTTGAATCTTTGACTACTTAACTACCCTTAAAAAACATCACATAAGTACTCATTTACACTTTCAAGTGCATTTGTTTTCAAATAATTTCCAATGGCAAGTTGGGCAGTATCTGCCTTTGATATCCTAGATTGCCATTTATTCTACTAAAAATATCTAAACATCTTGGGTAGTGATTCTCTCTTTTTTTTTTTTTTTGGTAATCAAAAGGTTTGGTGCACATTGACACAGAGACCTGAAGAGATACTTGAAAGATCTAGATGACAAAATACGTTTAGCAGATTCATGAGATAAAAATTTCTAATGAATTAGTGAATGTAGTAGGCTCCTGCTGGTACAATGCAGTAAGTTTGAGAGGACTAGACAGGATAAGTTGCAAGGAACTGAGCTGTCTAAGATTCTCATTAGCAAGTAACAATTTGGGGCATGTTTAGTTTTCTATATAAAACCTGAGAAATTTAAAAGAAGTCTGATTCTTGATAATTATTTCTGACTAATTTCTCATCCACTACAAAAGACTTCAAGTTACTATTCACTCTTGAAAATCCTGACTGTAATTTGATTCTTTTCTCTTTCATTAAGAGAATTCATCTTGTTTCCTGTATTGACTGGGGAAGTGAGAGATTCCATAGGTAACGATTTTGACTGTGAAGCTAAACTGCTATGGTCATGTTACACTTGAACTGCAAAGAATCGCACTGCACTGGAATGTTTCCTGCTCCCATAAGGTTCATAACCTATTTGTTAGGTTGTTCTCCTTCAGCATCAAATCATATTTGAACATATGTAAAATATTTAGCAGAGTTGTGGTGGGGTTTTTTTTGTTTGGTTGGTTGTTTTTTTGTTGTTTGTTTGTTTGTTTTTGGTGGTGGGGCAGGGCAGGAAATTACGTTTCTGTAGGAAAAAAAATATCTCCGCAAAAGTGTATTGTGGCTGAACCCAGGAGCAAGTGACCAGCAGAGACCTCAAGCACTGGCTGTTTTAGTTGCTCTGCTTCACCTCAGTGAACACAAAGTTCTTGGGTAATTTGAGTAAAACATGCTCAGGTTATTTAAAATAACCTAGATTTTTACCCTCATGTTATATCATGATACAATACCTAGTACTGACCGTTAAAGACAAATCTTAAAATCAACTGCAAGTTTTGTTGTTCTTTATATAGAATCCACATAGACCTTTCCAGTAAGCTAAAATAACTATCTAGTACATCTTTGGTAAAAAGAACTACTGCAGTAAAAGGGTCTGAAAATGTATCATGTCAGCATTTCCTCCTAGAATAGTGAGCAGCCATGACCAAAAATTGGCTTTTTGAAATTTCATTAATAAAGAAAGGAAGCTTTTCAAAATAGTAATTTTCTCAGCAAATTAATATCGCCTCCTGTGAACCCTGACAAGTTTTTGGTATATATGCTTTCTTTTGGAAAATGTCAATGCTATTCAATTTCTAGTGCAGCTAAGTAGTAATATTTTTTTTAAAATTCTTCTTTCTTTTTCATTTTTAACTGAGCAGTCTGCTTTTTTCCTATAACGTCATGACATTCTCAGCAAATAACGTCTTTTAGGGTTGAGGTTGAGAAGTAAAGAGAGAAATAAAGATGAGATAAAGATAGTCACTAATGCTTTTTAAGCATAAAACCTCAGTCTTCATAAGATTTACTGAAAAATAAACAACTGTTTAAAAGCTCTGATAGCATGAATCTCACAGTATATACAGTTCTGAGCTTCCAAATACAGATGCTATTTCAACTTAGTTAAGCTGCTGTTACATACAATTTACATTTACCTAAAGGCTGGTGGCTATAATAATCTATTGTTTTTCAGCAATAAATACATGTATTAGAAAAGATATTATTTGCAGGGCACATGAAGCCTTCTCTTCCAAGCTCCAAGGTAATGAGGAATTCTCATTTTTTTTTTTCAAATTTTCTGTATAAATACTAGCAAAAAGTCTTGCCAAACCCTCTACATATTTAAGTCTTCTACATTCGCCAAACTTGGGAGGAGGGTTTTATTAGGCCAAAGGGCCTGTGTGAAACCTCCATTCCTGCTTCTGGCAGGTGGACCACCACACTTTGTCCAGTTATACACTCCTAATGGCTACATTTTCAAATATCCAGGAAACTTTTCATGCAGCAGGTAGAACTAAACAGAAAAAAAAAAAAAAAAAACGAAAAACACGAAAGGCTTGAAAAAATACATGTCTGCCTTTTGCCTTTCTTTTGCTCAAAAGTAGGATATATAGGACATATAGTTTCTTTTCTGACATTACCATTACAATGTAATGAGCCACACGCTACGCCAAAAATGGGAGTGAAGTCACCTATGGCCCAAACAAAATTGCTTCATAATGTTTAAAAATCAAATTAATGCACTGTTAATTTATGGCTTCTAAGTATAAAGAACTTGAAATAACCTCACTAAAGAAAACTGAAAGGCAGTCTTCATTGTAAAATACTTCAAGAAGAAATTTTTGAAGCAATAGAGAGGATAAGAAAAATCTTTTTTCCAGACTTCTATGCTTGCTTAGCATTACATAGAAATAAATTGATTTAGCATATCAATATTGCTGTTTATACATCCTTTTGTATACCAAGAGATCACAACTTGCTTATGAAGTGCACCTTCAAAATCCTTAATTTAGGTTACCATCTACCATAAGACTACCACTATCCCTTTTAATTACATTCTGTTTCCCAGTGCATAACGTAACCAATCTCTATCAATTACTGTTTCAGACCAGATGCAGGAGACTTAAGTCAGCTCTGGCTCAGGCTAAGGGGGCTGCTGTAGATCAAAATTAACAACAACAACCACAAAAAATTATTCTCTTCTGTGATTTACCCAGCACCAGTCCAAATCATCTCCTGACAGATCATTTACAAGCATTTCTCTTTGCAATTATGTTCCCAACTTGTTCAGTGAAATTGATTTTAGACTAAATCATTACTTTAGGCAGAGTCATAGATTTCTCCAGTATGACCATTACAGAGAGAGACAGCTGAATGGAAGGCACTAATAAATTCGTGGAATTCTTTGAGCAAATTACACATATTGTTATATGAATGATCTACAGCAATAACAGATCTAATTAAGTGCTTCATAAAGCAAAACATTGGGCAGATATTAAATGAACTGATGAATCATGTTTTATTCCATCACTGTGACAAGTCCTCACTTATGTTGAGAAATATTTGAATCCCAAATGACAGTACTGGGATACTCAGTGGCTTCTCTAGTGTTTGAGAAAGATGAAATCTGCAAGTACTTGTTTTACCATTTGGTGTTGAGTGAATGGAAGTTCAGTTACACATAATTCTTAATTAAGAGGTAACATCAAATAATTGTGTTTCGTCTTTCAGCTGCTACTATTCCATGCACAGGCATGATATCCATCTTTTCTAAAAGGACATTTGCCACAAAGTAGAGACAAAAGGGAGAGACTAGACCAATTACTAGAGAGGTAACATTTGATTAAAAGAATTATGAAGGAGTGAGTCAGCATTTTCACATCTTTAGAATTTATCATATCTTAGTATTATATTTTTATATCTTTATAAGATATTTCTACTTGTACTGATAATGCTATGGATATAATCAGTAAGAAAACTCAAACTCATTTGTAAACTGTTCTCATGCTAAATTTTTACAGAAATATATAAAATTGGTACAGCTCATTTGCCCAAACAGCATGTCATGCTGATGTTGCTATACTATTTTAGACCCTGATCTAGATGAACTACATGCTGTTGTCTACTTTAGCAACAGCAAAACCCAAAAAGATCAGATGTGTGGAGCAAAGTAGTCCAATACCAGCTAGACACCTGGCAGCTACATTTTACACATTTTTACTATCTTGTTTTACTTCATAATGGCTCTTGTCTAGTCTGATGATTCAACAGCAGAATACATTCAAAGTGCATCTTCCAATTCAATTTCATCTGCAATAAGTCTCATCCATGTAGTCCTAAAACAACACTGAAAACCAAGCACAAAAAGTAGGGTTGATCTTCTAGGAAAGTTCACTCTTAATTCAGACCAAGGCACAAACATGAAAACATCCTCTGATACTACATTATCTAGTACATCCTTCCACTCAGCTTCAAGATGCAGTGTAGACATGCTGAAGCAACTGGATTAAGAATGTAGAACTGAAAACAGAAGAGGCTTTTGGGATCATGGCTGGAGAACTCCACATCTTTTTGCAAATTGAGCAATGCTGATCAGGCCCAGAATACATGAAGAAAGAAATTCTCACCTTGTGTGAACCTGCCACTATTAGACTCTTTTTTGATCTTCACACATCCTTAACAGAGGGACATAGGCAAACTGGACTCAAGAACAAAGAAAATTATGGAGAGGCTAAGTTAAGGACTTAACTAAAAAAAAAATTTAATTGTTTCGTTATTTGACAGCAAAACTGTGACTTGATAGCCATCAATAAAGATCTGCAGGATGTAAACACATACTGGAAGGAGAAGATTTATAAAAAGTGCCTTTGGTGGGTATAATTTAGAATAAATTCATGAAGAACACTGAAAAGAGACCATCAGCACAAGCAGATCCCTCATAATAACTTCTTCAGCTAGAAAGACTAGATAATTCCTCAGTGCTAGATAGTTGAGCTCACCTGTAAAGGTAATACTCTTCCCTATCAACTCAATGGTAAACCCACAAGGTTTTATTCTTCTGAGACGACCTGTTGGTAAGGTAAGCATCTTATTTACTTTTCATTTACTTTTAAAATAAGCCTCTTACTGCGTAGGTTGTGACTTTCCATTCAGGAACACCTTCAAAGAAAGACCTCAAGAAACAGGTTGCTGACTCAGGAAACACAGGAAAAGAAGATTGAAGGCCATTCTTGATCCAAATGATAATGTAGGGACAAGGGTTTGTCTTCAGAGTAATGATTTCTCCTAAAAGAGCAAGGTCAATGTGACTATAAACCCATACCCTGTCCATTCTGACATTGATTTGGTGCAGCAGAGAGAAAAGGAAGCTCCTGAAAGCATCACAAAAGCAGAAGTCAGCAGATCTTACAGACAGATAAAATTTCTAAGTAGAACACCAGTGTTCTGTATCATTGATTTTTCTTTTAGCATCTACATATCCCAAAGGGTATTCCAAGTCATGAAAGAAAAACGTATGCAAAATGAAAGAAAGAAGGAGTTCAGTGTTTAACCTCTACCTTATAATTGGAAAATGAAGCACAGACAACTTGTTCTGTCAAAAATATGTCAGAAAAATAAAGACAATTTTTTCAAAAGACTGCAATATTTAGCCACGTCCCCTCATACTCTGGAGAACAGCACAGCAGCCTCAATCTGTTTTTGATTGAGACTTAACAGATTAAAAATACTTTACCAATGTAAATGAAGCTGTAGTCTCACCTTTCTATACTAAGAGCAACACTGAGGCTTCCGAGGCTTACATGGATTTGTCAGCCCTGTTGCTCCT
The DNA here is from genome assembly GCF_036013475.1 of Columba livia. Taxonomy (NCBI): domain Eukaryota; kingdom Metazoa; phylum Chordata; class Aves; order Columbiformes; family Columbidae; genus Columba; species Columba livia. The sequence goes on from NC_088608.1 coordinate 26,577,703, forward strand.
AGTTCACCTTTCAATGCAAAGTGTAGATAGATGCACTGTGGCCTACCTTAGTTAATAGAAAGGCCCTAATTCTATACCAAGCCTGCATAATACATGGAAATCAGTATGCACATTAATCAGAATTAGTTATACAGTGTAAATGAAAACAAGTCTGTAACAGCTGAGCTGCCACATGGGTAGCTATACTGTCAGGCACTCCATCATCTATCAGCAATGTTGAGCTATGTGGACAGATGTAACCGCAACACACATTGCATGTCCGTAGCTATTTCCAACCACGATTAACAGCACAGAGACAGCAGATGGAAATTTAATATTACATTTACATTTTATTAGCTAGACTGAAGCTTTGATAGTTTCCCCATTACTACATAGCCCTAAGACAGACTTGGTTGAGAAAGAGCAATAAATTAAACCATGCTCCATACACCTATTTCCTCCATATCACATCTCACTGAGTGGCTTTCAGGTTGTGGTAGAGCATTTGTCTTTTCTCCCTCATTTCACCTTTGCTCAGGAACCATGAAGACAGGAGGCAGTTCTACACATTTCTTACATAGACAAACTTCGTGCTTTTTCACCTTTCAGCATGTACTCAGCTGGGCTGACGTAGAAGAGCTGGCATCACATGCATCACAGCTGCAAGGGGGCTCAGTGAGCTTGGCAGTTTAGGAAACATTTAGTTGAGTTTTGTTTTCCAATGGTAGTTTTGGGCCCCAGTCTTAAGGAGTTAAATGTTCTTTGTCCTGCACAGTTGTGCTTCCCTTTGCCTCGTGTCTTCCACCATCTACATGAAGGTGAATGAATGGAAGATTTTTGGGCTGGGCATGACCTGCAGACATACTGCAGATCTGACACTAGACATCTCAAAGTTATACAGAGATCCACATATGCTCTCTTACATGCTTATCAAGTTATTTAGTCAAGCAAAGGCCAGTTTTCCTCATTTTAAAACAGAACAATGGATTTAGTTGTTTTATTTTTTGTATTTTATGTTGGTTCAAAACACAATTTTCCATGAAAAGTGATTTATTGGCCTAAGAATACAATTCTAGCCAGATAAAGGCATAAAACAATTTAACTTTACAGTAAAAACAACAGACCTTTTTAAGTTCCCACTTCATAAAATTTAGTAACATTCAGAAAGACTGAAAATTACATAGACTGATTCACTCTTTTGAGTTCTAGTCTAAGTAATTCTGTCTCCGTACTTACACAATTTATTTCAATAAAAAATAAGTCCTTAATTCCAATCAGGTTTAGATCAAGGCTGTTATTACAGAAGAAAACAAGAAGCCTATATTAATTGCACACAATTATTAAGCAAGGAAAAGTACTGTGACCTGATTGAAAGCTGTGCTTCAGGATCGGGTGACTAAAAAAGCCCAGCATACCTACATTATGCTTTTTTCCAAGCAGTACAGAGATAATCTCCAGTTTTCATATATATATATATATATATGAAAAATGTGACGTATCAAAATAAAAGCTATATGACTCAAAAGCCCAATTGCCTTTGAAAAATCTAACCAACATCTTTCTAAGGAAATGTTATAAAGAGTAGCATGGTATTTTTTTACAAAATGCACACAACTACAGATAATTAAAAGATAAATGACTGTTTAAAAATTCAAATTAGAGTTATATCCCATGACATTTTAAATGATCATGCTAAAACAAAAAAATCAGATGCTGCTCTCAATAGGAACTGGATGCCAGTTTAGTTAACAGCAGTAAGGACAGGTATTGGGAGATGACTCAAAGGCAAATATGACACTATCCATGTACCTCAAAACAAAAGTTCTTCAAGGATACAGTTCCTCTCGTTTCCAGGTCCTAGCAAACAGTGTGACATAGAATCATCAGGGATTGGAAATCAGGTAACCAAAACAACTGTAGCTAGAAACTTACATATCAATTCTGAAAAACTGGAAACAACTTTCTTGTTTTCTAATTAATCCATAAATCTAGATTTAAACCCAGATAAGCATTAAAATCTAGTAAGATATTCAATACCTCAAGCATTTCATCTACAAGGGGGGTTGCAAATGAGAAAAAAAAAAAGTACTGGTGTACTTTTTACGTTCATTCCTCATCTCCCACTCACTGTAGCACAATGACCAGGCTGTGCTCATGATGTCTTCCTTTTCCTTGCTGTAGACACCCATTCCCACCAAGTGTTTCAAAAGAGCCGCCAACACGGGTGCTCTGTGTGAAGTAGAGGGCTCTTGGGAACATTGAAAAAGGCCTTTAATGACATTTCATTGGGCAGCTCTGTTAGAAAGATGACTTGATGAACCTCAGTTTAACAAAGGAGAAAGCACATAATATTTTAATAGTATTTTAATATTAGCCTATCTAGAGAAGAGATTTAGCCACAGAAATGCCGAGAATTTTTGTTAAGTGTACATACTAACAATCCTTCCCCCCTCAACATTAGGAGATATATATATACATATATATATATATATATATGTGTGTGTGTTTACTACACGTTATGGAATTTAGAGGAAACATTTCTCTAGTCATTTAAACAGGATTCAAAACTGATTTTTAAAACATAGCAATGATTTTCAAACATGTGTCTACCTCAAGACCTGCAGGATTTAGTCTTACATAGGTAAGCAGTTATAGAAACAACTTATTCCTCTGATGCTTCTGTACTTTCTAGGAATGCCTACAAGGCAACAAAGAAATCAAGTTCCTTGTTGTGACATCCCACCAAATATCCCATGTTCTTTCAGTGAATTCTACAAGTCTTGTTTCTATTTTAGTCTGAATATTAAGAAAAAGCTTTTTATATTCACTACAAAAGCATTAGACAGAGTCATTTATCCTAAATTTGAACAAATTTGCTGCCACTGCTGAAAAGTTAAAGCATCAATAGTATCGCTCCTCTCCCAGTCCTTAAGGTGTTGGGACCTGCTATGACTTACAAATTCACAGGAAAGAAAATCCACAAGTGGCTGTTTGCACTAAAAGCAGATGATAACTCTTAGAAACACTTGTTTTTTTTTTTAAATAGGCATTTTTCAAGGCTTGTCATAATGATCTTTTGAAAACTTTTCTGTTGATGCTTATTTGCAAACTGGGAATGAAACCCAGACAGGAGCTTTACACCACAGCCTCTACAGGTTTCTTGGAATTCTTCTCCCTCAACAGCAAGAAGTTTGTCACTGGGTTCCCATATACTTGAAATTTCTTAAGGAGGCAGCTCACATTAAATAAGTTGTGGGAGGGCAAATGTTAATCTCATTTTACATAGCAATTCACTCAAGAAATTATTTCTCTTTTGGCAATTGGCAGTGCTAGACAGATACGGATGACTAGTGATGAAGGTCATCTGCTGAATGTTCTTCCTTTCTGAAAGAGATGCTCATTTCTCTTCTGACATAGACAAAATTAAAAAGTTTTGTATAGCAGGCAGAATTTTAAGAAAGAAACAATGGATTTTTCTTTTTGTAAAGGAGGTTCTTTATATTTACAATTACAGACCAAAAATACAGTCACAAACAGGTTTTAGTTGTTTTGTTTGTTTGGTACTTTTTTGGGGGTTTTTGGTTGGTGTTGGGTTTTTTGTTTGTTTGTTTTTTAACATGTACTTAAATATAAGTACAGGTAACAAATTAACACTTAATAGCTTAAGAATCAAAGATTTCAGTCTTTGGTTAAATTAATTTATTTGGAGAAAGTTCCTTCACCTCAGTTTATTTTACTTCTTTCTTGCAAAGTAGAGGAGAAAATTTTATCTAGGTATCAAATGATCATTACCAAAATTACTCTAGTGAAATTTTTATAATTGCAGATTCACATTAATGTGTATATAAAATACAATTTTAAGTGTATTTCAGTGAACTTAAAAAAGAAATCATTCTAATTACTTCCATTAAAGGAAATACAGCTTGCCTATAGTCAAATAAACAATCATGGAAAACCAAAAAAATTCTAAGTTCATAAAGGTAATTACAAGTAAGCTTATTTACTAGGTGGCACACTGCAACTTTTGAAAAGACAACACTGTGTCTTTATACACAGTCACAGAGACTCTCAAAAAAGTCAACTAAGTCATTCTATTTGATTATAAGCTTCATTTTCTCTCCAAGTATACTCTTCAGATACATAATAGGAAGCTTTTGTTGCAAATTGCAAAGGCTCCTGTACATAAAAGAGTAGAATAACCGTGCTTTGCTAGATAGAAAAGACTTCCACTTGCAATCATGCAGGAATCCTACACTTGGTTAAAGTTTTAATGCAGAGAAAAATGCTGTGACAGATGTTTTGAAGTAGTCCATTATAGCTGACAAATACACTGTCTGAAATATTATAATCTTCCCGGTGCAAGGTTGGCGCTATTCAAAAGAACTCTGAACTGGTATGGAGACTTGGCTTCCCCCAAGCAGAGTGCTCCAGAAAAGCCCTGTTACACAGGACTGCAACATTACTGGGCATGAAGATTTATTCAGTCTCCTGGTGATTCATTGTTCCCAACTTCTGTACACATTTCTTGTTTCCAACACACAGAAATAGTGCTGGCTCCACACGGCTGTGTCCAGATTGTTTTTACATAGCTGTGACCCCTATCCTAAATATGGCCACAGCTGTTTCTTTTCTGCCTCATCCAGTCCGTGAAGGAAAAAAAAAAATAAAAAAATCAGAGTAAGCATTTTTGATCACAGAGCAAATCTGTTTCACAGTTACAATGAAAACAGTCTGTTTTTTCACTTGTTTCAGTAGGCTAGTAATTATTTTAACACAGAAAGAAAAAAGTACAACAGAAATGACCTGTGGAGCCATTTGGTCTCAACTTACAGCTACACAGTGTCCTGTCCCCTCAACAGATGGCATTGCTACAAAGTAGCCCTCAAGCACAAAAATTATCACAGAGCTCTATTTTCCATGGCTTGTACTTCTGTGGAACCATTGAAGTAGCAACATATTATCCCACAGGAGAAAGATTATCAAAGGGTAATAAGATACCACAGAAGAAGGCAGATTTCTAAATGAAGGCTGCTGTGATTTACCAGTAACAGTTCACTGAGATCACTCATCCTTTATTACTGTGAAACAGAAAAATACCTTTTGAGCCTGTGTAATAGTGTCTTGTAACTTCCCAACAACTACAACAAAACCACTCACAAATCAAATTTCCCAACCACTAGATACAACAAAAACAAAATTAAGGAAGCTGGTTATTTATCATCCTGCTCTAGCTCATTCCAAAACTCAGAGCGTTTCGAAACTTTAGTACTATAAAATTGGATACTTACTCCATATAGTACATTTTCCTTTTCCATAAATACACACTTAAATACCCCTTTAACAATATAATATCAAGTAGCATTCTGGACATAAACTGAAGAGTTTAAAAACTGAATTGTTTTACATTTAAAAACACTTTTTCTGTACTTTCAGTGATCTAGTATACAGAAAGAAATCTTAAGTCAGTAGGTAACCATAGGCTAACTCTACAGGGTTGGCGTTTTAGCCCAAGAGAAATGTAGAATTTGAGGTATTCCAACTTGTTTTGATATTTATTTCTGGATGCCTGGTTTTTTAAATACAGAAAGTGTACTTGATACATTCTATCATCCACCTGGATTTTAAATATAATTTTCTCTTTCATCATCTGCAGGATTTCACAAATCCTGACAACTCATCCTGTAATTAATATTTGGGTCTAGCTTGCATTGCGCTTTTTTGCTTTGCTGAATTGACAGCTTTCGAAGCGGCTCTGCAGGGTAGCTGGGGGCTCCAGAGAAGAGAACATACATGAAAAAAAAATAAAAAATAGTAAATTAAGCAAAATATGTAAAAGAATAAGGTGAGAGACATTGGAGTAGTCCTTGTAAGAGCATGGGAGAAAGAAAAATCAACTATTCAAATCACTTAGCTGCTACTTTCACTGTGCTGCACAGGGGAGGACAGAAAGCACTTCCTGGCACAGATGTCCATAATGAATTTTAAATGAGTGGTAAAGCACCCTCTTCCATAGTTATAAATTCCTTTCATCCCTGAAATAGCTACATTGCTATTAATATAAATGCTCTAAGTAGTAAAGTGCAAGTCAGAAAGAAGCAGTTTGGTACACATTTTGATGAGGTGAGGACTGGAAAAAGTGAATGCCATGAACTGCGGCAGCTAATTTCAGTTTCAGCTAGATCCTAGCTCTCACAAAAATACAAAGTGACAAAATAATTCAGTGCTGCAGTGACACAATGAAATTGAGAACACTGAAATGGCTGCGGTACCCTAGCAGTAAATTCATAATTAAATCCAAAGAAAGATTTTTGGGGAAAAGACAGACATCTCAGAGGTAAAAAATTCATTGATAAAGCCTCAACAAGCCTAAATAAGAAAGGAGCTGACAATGCTCCTCTTATTCAGTATTTCACTCTTTATGGTAACCCGCCACACACCACTGAATTGGTTTCTGTCCCTGCCTTCTACTAGAGGAATTTTAATCAGTGCCCAAGGCTGGTGAGCTGCTTGGAGCAAGACACCACAAAGTAACTCCTTCTAGTCTTTCCTCTTGATATAGTCTTATTAGAAATAGCTGAATAGTTATTGGAAAAAGAACTAGCATTCAGATATTCAATGTTTGAAGAAAGGGCATATGTTTACACTTGCTTTCTTTGGTATAAATATTGCTGTACTTAATACCAAATGAGCTACTGGCTGTGCCCACCCAGACACCTGGGGTGTGGGAGAGGGGTCCAATCTGAGGCAGAGAACATTTGCTTTCAAGTATTTCAGTATCACCATTTATATAAAAGGCTTAATGTCTGAAACACACTTATTTTGTTTTGTTTGCAAAGCCACAGTAGACTACAATATAACTTTAAAGAATAACATTTTGTGATGAAAGTGTGACAAAACTGGTAATTGTTAATACCAAATCTATTAAAAATACATATTAGTTGTCCTCAGTCTATACTAATAATCCACTTTAATGATCCTGTCTTCAATACCAGTGACCATCATTAAAGATAGAAGATGGACATTAAATATGCTTGTCAGCGCTTACTTCATTCAAGATGCTGTGAAAGCAAAGTGTAAAGATCTTACAGTATCGGCATTAATAAGGGATCCATACAGCTCTTTCAGTCAAGTTACGTGTGTGGTCTGTCATGAGGAGTATTAATAAGTGAAACTGCAAACAAAAGACAAAATGTTGATGCCATGCAAAGTAGACTCAAACTTTTTTGCTTTAAACATTTATTTAGTTCTGTTATTGTTATACTGTATCAGCAACTTTAATCTATCAGATCTTAAATGGCATCTGAAATGCGATTATGTGTCTCATAATATGTTACCAGCAAGAGGAGAATTTATTTGATATTCTTAACTTGTCCTTTGGGGATATTGCAAGGAAAGGCTGCTACAAAAAAAAAAAAGTGCATGCCTCACTAGTTTTAACCTAAAATACCAAAAATCTCATATTAAAATTCAAGAGATTAACACAGATCACCATTAATACGTAATACAACTACATAATCACACATAATCACCAATATAATATTGTATAGTACCAACTCTTTATAAAATGTTCATCCAAGAATGATTATTTTATTCTACTTATACCAGGCAATTTCTTTGTATAAGGCGAAACCGTGGAAAGGAAGACAATCTACTTAGCTTTCGCAAAACCAATGGCCTATTCACACCCTTAGTGAATTTTGAGAGAAAAATTGAAGTGTATCAACTAAAAATCATCATTTCCCAACCCACCATATAAAAAACCTGCTCTCTTTGATCTGGATTGTTTTTCATTTTTCCTCCCCCACCTCTGACACAGTTACAGAAAGTCTTTATGATATAGATCAGAAAGAATATCATCCTGGCTGCACTAATGAAATCCTATCTGCAAAGAATAGATTCAGAAAGTCTTCAGATGAGCAAGAAAAAGCAACAGAACACATCTGTGGATCAAATGAGGGGCCAATGGAACAAGATATGACAAAGATTCACACAATAATTTGTTAATAAGACAACTACTAACTATACAATAATAAATACTGGCTCAAAAACACCCCAGCTGGTAAAAAAAGAGCTAGGTCATGGCATAGCTTGTGTCATGGAACCAAGAGAAAGAAAATGGGTTTGGCATGAATTCTAATCCAATTTGAGAGTATCAACAAATCCTTAACTATTCCCATTACTGGTGGTTTCAGTGTTGTAGAAATTTGAAGAAGGAACTCAAGATCTAGCACGAGCTAAGCAAGAAGCTTTGGTGACAAATTTCACCATAGCATGTACTGAATCTCAGACAGAATCTCTGAAATTCACCTCGTTAGTGAAGTGTGGTGCATGGACACAAGACACTCAAGGTGTAGACCTAAAGGTCCAACAGTCTTGAAGCTCAGTCGGCAATAATGTACTTTATCTTCCAAATAAGCATGACCATACTAAAGACATCCTTTACAAAACTGATGGCCTCCACTGCCAATCTAGCAAAGCCCTTAACTTGCATATATAAGCACATATTAAAATAAAGGCTAAGTACACATTTGCTGAAGTAACACATACAATCTGTGTCATATCAGAAAGATAGGATTTGCTGTCTTCTGTAGCCCAATTTTCAAACGGTGGAAAGTACCTTTTAGCAGTATGATTAGCCATTGACCTGTGTGTCTCAGAAAGGAGAAGGAAAATGACTTTTTTGCCTGTTACATAGCATAGTACTTTAAAGAGAACAGCAGTTAAGGGAGTCTTAGGCAGAGAACTGAAGAGGAATAATGATTCTGCGGAGTGCTGCATTACCTAAACTGCTTTATCAACAATGCTAAGTTGACAAACACTAATAATTGCATCAGGTATTACATTTACTAATTGTCTGTCCAAACAAGAGCCCAGCTCCTCTAAAAAACCACCAAAAGATTTAGCAAACACCTCAGTATTCAGACAAATTACATAAATTCCCCTTGTAGTAAAGACAATGCTTTTAACAAGTGGTACTGAATGCAATGCTAGCAGCTCTGTAGGTCTGCTCTGCCCTTTCTTATCCTTCACACTAATTAATCTCAATGGGATTTTGTAAAATGTTGAGAATAGTAATTAAAAGATCGCATCCAACCACCAGACATTTCTAAACTGGTATGAGTTACTTCCCCAGCCGCTACAATTTCAGAAATCCCAATCCTATTAAGAAACCTTTAAAGCAGAACAATGGCATCAGGGTGTCGCACCACAGTAACCAAGCCTCTGGAGAAGCACAAGATGGCTGTGGGAAGGGGAAAGGTGGGGGCAGTGGGGGAAGGAATTGTTTGGGGGGTTTATTTGCAAGCCTGCTTTCAGGCAGGTGCTCAAGGTTTATTCTCAGAGCAGGGTTCGTGGAAGATGGATAGGGTGGTACATTTGACCTACTGCGTGACAGCAGAATAGAAGGAAAGGCATGCATTTGTACTTAGGACTGAATATTGTGAATTAGGAGGAAAAATATGGGCATGATTTATTCTGGAACTTTTGCTTTCTTTCCTCTCCCTCATTATATCAGTCTTGTTCATCTTAATTTTACGTCTTGCAAGATCATTTTTTTTTTAAAACACGCAAAAAACTTACATAAGCAGTTATTCAGAACTTTGAGGAGCAATGATGATGAATAGGCACATAATTGCAGTAGGTTTCAGTTTTAACTGACAGAACTTTAAAAAAAACAAACCAAACCAAACACACCCCACATTTTCTTATAATTACCATCATTAGAGCCATTAGCTCATTTCAGCAGAAATCTCATAACCGCAGCTAGGGAAAGCACTTATTAGACCACCACTTTCCATTATTTACATTATAGGACAAAACCCCACCAATACATAAGCCCAAGTAAATAATTTTAATATTTATCCAAGAATAAATACTAGATTTCCTTCCAGCTGTTTTAAAGCTCAGTAAATCCAACTATAATCTTGATTGAAATCACCATTATTAAATAAAGAGACTCTTTGCAGCAATTCTTGCAGATGCTGGATTGTGCAAATTCAGCCTCATGAAAAATGAAGTCGCACCTATAGCAGTACAAATAATAAGGGAAAAAATGTAAATAAAACCTTAACCATGGGCAGAAAAGCAGACTACAGTGGAATTCTCTTCAGGCATAATCTCAATTTTACTACCATTTTAAACTGAAGTTTTAATTATCAGTGTAGGGGTTCTGTTGTGACTATAACAAAGTCTGATGAATGCTTTCGATTCTGATACAGGTTTATCATAACTTTACTATCTCTGCATGGATTAACAAATACAGGTCAAAACTGAATGTAACATCTATTGACAAAACTCTGCCAAGTCACTTTTAACAACAAAAAAATAAATCTTCCAGTAAGTTTAAATAAGACACCAAAATAGGTACTACTTATAAACCTGAACAGTATACAACATGATTTTGATTTCATTTCAAGCCAAAGTGGCTGTTTCGGTCACTGACAAAACATTTTCGTAGGTATTACTTAAATGTTAGCCAACAGACTTTTTACTTACATTTGTAACTGTACAATAGCCTTTTGGAATACAACATTTGGATAGAGACAAATCTGTATACATTTAAATCAGAGCTGGTAAAACACTGCAAGATTGAGTTTCTGATTTAATTTAAAAGCACTTTACTCCACCAACTCTGTCTAGGTAGCTTTGCCAATGCTGACAAGCAGAATTGATGGCACCTATCCAAAACCCTAAGAAACAATTCTGTTTCACAAAGTCAAAATGGAGAATTTCAGAATTTAAAGTAGTAAATATCTGAAGCTCAGGATTTATGTTTGTGTCTTCCCTGTTCTTTCATTCTTGTGGGATTGGCAGTTGATCAGAAAACTGAGGTTGCATGCATTTGGGAAGAAGGTCAGACTTTTTACTGAAACACCAGCCTTGAACTCTTTGTATTGCAATTTGCTAGTTGTGACATAACTAACAAAAATATAGCAATGCATTTCAGGAGCTTTTTTGAGTGGTTACAAACTAACTTCTAAATGGCTTTTTAAAAGCAAAGAAACATACTAAAAATTTAAAGCTCTATCTGCGCACACCCACATCTATATTCAAATCATGATACTGTATGCCTGCTATATTTTCACAGCATTTTTATTCATACAGAATCCAAGTCTCCTCTGATCAGGTTTGTAGTTGCTATGAGAAATGGCTCATATTGTAGGTCTTTACAGTAAGACAAAGATCCCTCTCCTGTGCTTCATATCACAATTCTCATATGCTACACAGAAATCTGAGTCCCTTATCTATTTAAATCAGAATGTCAGAATCCAATTTTATTAGTCCTTGTGATAGTATTAGTGTCATTTAAATTATAATCTGCTTATAGTAACCCCAGACTGAAATGACCAAGTGACAGTAACATTTCTGTTTTCTTTATATGAGAAAAAAAAGAATTCAAGAATTCTGGGCTGTTTTGCTGTTACTGATCTCTGCTACTTTTCATGTTTCAAAATGCAGCCCCATTTTACTACAGACAAAATAAAACAAAACTGATTTAAATACATGTTATAAAAGCTTAGTTCTCTGTCCTGACAGCCCTGTTATTCTGGGTGATACAATACAAATAAAACCATACACAAATACAAGTTGAGGAGCTCTATAGTGAAAGCTCTCAACATCAAACCAGTCTTATGGTCCTTGAGTTCAAGTATCTCAACTGGACTGAAAGAAAAAAGCATCTGTTTGGATATTCATCTATCCCATATTGAGTTAAAAGGACAGAAATAGTGAAATTACTTCTTGAACCAGGGTCTGAAACTGTTTTTTTACATCGCTTTTTCTGCATTACAGTGTTGAAGTTAAAAGCATATACATGTTTTTGTTTTGCACGAGATTGACATTTGGAAAAAAAGATACAGATAACTGAGTTTTAACATAAGCTCGCAGCAGCCAATGACTGTGAGAAGTAATTGAAATATTCAGAGTAAGCTCCAGACTCTTATGCTTTGAATATCATACCAACATTAGCTCAAAGGAAATAACTCCAAGACAGTAACTCAAAGGCTAATTGATTCAAACTTATGTTAATATTAGTTAAATTCTGGTTTAAGATTTAGAAAAATGACACATTGTGGCTAGTTAGACAGGAACCCTACTTTTACTACAGAGTAATTTCTGAATGTACTGAAGTTTTCCATTAGCATTTCAATGGCTTCATTAACAGTATAATTTACTGACTCCCCTTCAGAATCAGCTGAGGTGGGAGAAAGGATCTAGTGCTATCCTCTGCAAAACCCTCTTCATTTTAATTTCAAAGACTGATTAAGTTTCTGCAAAAATTACTTCCAAGGTTGGAATATTCCCCCCCTTTCACTATTCTACCTGCCTTTATAATTTAATTCTCGTAAACAATGAAAGGCCAGTTTAGTTCACAACTGCAAAAGCTGAGTTACACATGACAAGCCAATGACAACTTCCTTAACAGTGCTTTGTAATAGTTAAGATAATAGGTAGACAAACTAATGTAAATATTACAAATCAATCATGGTTTTTACTTAATAGCCAATAAAGCCAAATCAATGTTTTCTGATTAAACCTCTTTCCTTAAATTGCTTCTTGAGAAACATTGCAGCATTAGTCAGAATGCCACAGATTTTTGTATATCTCAATCTTTAGAAAAAGTAATCATGTTCAGCTCTTGGGTTTAGGACAGCCCAACATGGGCAACATAGTTGTGACTGTCTGGAGTGATTAGAAAGAAAATGCAGACAAGGCCTTCAGGCAAGTAGAAGAAATATCACATTGGCAAGCTCTGGTCCTCAAGGGAGACTTCAGCCACCTGAATTCGTGCTGGAGGAACAACAGAGCAGGGCACACGCATTCCTGGGAGGGCTCAATAACAAGTTTCTGACAAGAGACAAAGGAGCTAAGGAGTGGGTGTGTGCAGTGAGCCCAGTACTGCATGGGAGTCAAAGTAGATAGAACCAGGCTAGTCTTGGTGTCCAGGGAAAAGACAAGAGTCAATGGACGCAGCTGAAACAGCTAGAAGTCCATTTGATCATAAAACAAACAAAACCCCCTTTTGCATTGCAAGGGTGGTCAAACATTAGACCAGATTGCCAGTGCCCATCTCTGGAGGTGTTCAAAGCCTGACTGGACACAGCCCTGATCAGCCTACTCTAGTGGACCCTCCTTTGAGCAGGGGGGTTGAATTCATCTCCAGAGGCCCCTTCCAGCCTCAAGGATTCTGTGGTCATTCCAATTGCTTTTCTGCTTCATTTAAGGGATAGCCATCTTTCAATGATTAGAGTATATGCATAGTTATGAGCCCAGGGAATATGTTCCCCAGGCCTAGTGTGACTACTATAGATATTAATTACATAATTATCTATACTGTGCAAACTTAGTGATTCTCGTAACAATTTACCATGAACTTTCTCCTCTTATTAATTTTCCTCTTAATCTCAGTGATGGTTAACACTAAGAAAATGCATAGAAGATAAATGGCTTTATTAATTCATACTGACTGAGCAATTTATAATGACAACAGCTTAGGAAACTCGACAAGCTTTCAATTAATAGACATGGGCATCTCATTCCTCAAGACATGCCATGACATCACTTGCAATTACACCATGCTAATAACACACACTAACTCTTGGCCTCATTTCTTTCAAGATAGATTATTACAAGTAGATCTGCTTCTAATGTATCTATGTATTATTTTTAATTTGTCAGTCCTTAGCACCAAAGATTATGACCTGATCACTTGAAGGGGCCTTAACAGCATGATAGGGTCGGCTGAGTTCAGGTGTCACAAAATTTGCTAGAAAGGCAAGTTTAATGGCACTCTGATCCACCAACATCAATAGACAAAATGTGTAGCCATAGTAAACATGACCAAACATTGAACAAGACTGGAAGCCAAGAGGATATTTTACTTAAGTTAATTTGTGAGCTTCAGAAAACTTGAGAGCCTATGAAAAGGCCACAACCTATCTCCAACTAAAACAAAGGCCCAAAATGAACAAATGGCAATTTCTTTAAAATTTTCATTTTTAAACTCATGCAGCCATTGAGAAACTGTGTATTTAAAATGTACTGCAAAGAACAGTCAAATGAGTTATTTCATTTGTTCTCACTCATTCCAGGCCACAAAGAGAAAACCAGAAATTCAGGGATCAATCCAGCAGACTTCCACTAATTTAGTTAGTACATTAATTTCAATGGTATGCTCACCATTGTCTAAACTTGTGCATAAGTATGCCTGTTAATTTGCCCCCCAGAGAGTTAGGTAGGACAGATTCACCCTCAGGTTAGATGCTTTATGGGGTATCCTCCAGCTTTCCTGTAAAAGTAATGGATAAAAATAACCTACACCCTGAAAGCAAAAGCTGTATTCTGAAATGCCAGCTACTAGGTAAACACTTTTGACAGCCCTTGAGAAACATTAGATAACTCATGAGTCAAGGATAATTTATGAATATGTTTACATCTTCCCTAGGAGAAGTTATTGCACAATCTACAAAATAAATTTGAAATACAGAATCTGATTCCCACCCAATAAATGCAAATGCACAGACCTATTTCCTCCAAAACAGAGATGACTCCAGTAATATTTAACTTCCCTAAAGCTTTTTTTGTCTCCTATTTAAATATATAAAGTTAGAAGAACTTTCAGAAGGGACGAATCGGTGCTAAAGAGATAAAAGGCTGGCCTCAGAATTAAATGTCAGTTTTGTCAACAGACTCAGGATTTTACTTAATTGATTTTCACAAATATATTAGTCACAAGACTCAAAACCATGATCTTTAACAAAGGCAGAAAACAAGTTTCACAGAGAAAAGGAAACTGTTAATAAGTGAAGAGATAAGAATCAGTCCTCCATATATTAATGTCTTAATACATGGAATGAGGGAATAGGCCATCAGCATTGACAGACTGAGACTTACATTTCAAATGAAACCATACGAAAATGAACCTAAAAATCACTGAATTTCTTCTTATTGAAAGCACAACAGGCAGTTGAAACACTTGTGTTTAACTTCCCTATGAGCAAAACCGATTCCATAGCAGGGGCTACACGACCTTGATGATGACATGCAGTTACTAGCAGAGCAGACAGCAGATGTGTGAACTGAGTGTGAACTCCGTTCACACTACACTTGCTTTAATTCGGTTCAGCAGATGGTGGACAGGTTGGCTGGTGAAACAACGGAGCTGGGAACCTGCATTTCATCTTATGGACAGCACAGCTGTGATGGAGCACAGCACATTATAACAATACCAATAGAGACCAACAGCAGCTCATTATTACTCCTCCTTCCACACAGTGAAGAGAAAGGAAACAAAACTAAGGCTCAGCATTTACCCAAATGGTGCCAAATGTATGCAGCTCTATTTGCTAATAACTGATCCTGAAGTCACAAAGAAGTTGTAATAGAAAAAATTTCATCTGTCATGATTTTGTTATTTAAAGATTTTGGAATAGTAATTATCACATCTCTAGATATTACCAATATACTTGACAAACACTAGGAATGAAAATTGAAAACATCTATACAATAAGCAATCGTACACTGGCTGCTCCATTTTGGAGCAGCCCAGCTAGACATGAACATTTTAACAGTTTGTAAAGAAATTCACACAAGTATTTTAAATCAGATATGTTTTAGTGTACATGCCTATCAAATCCTCCTTCTACGTAGTATTTCAAATCTAAAGAGAAAGAATAGTAGTATATGAAATTGCTCCATTTCCAGTCACGACCACCTAAAGTTTAAATACTAATTATGTTTTCTGCCAAGTTTTTAACATCCAGTGTTGCACAGTGAAAATTTTCGTGTGGCTCTTTTCTTGTATAGCTTATTTTTAAATATGAATTATTATGCATTCAGGCAGAGCATTTGGATAGGTAATGCAGCATAGTTCTATGGAGGGATTTCTTTCGATTGCTTCCTGACTCTGGCATGTCTTCTCTGAAAGTCACAGCACCAGGTGTTTGCCAACGCAATTAAATGGAGCAGCCAGTAAATTGTCACAAATAAGTTCTCTCAGTTATACAGCCTGATCCTACCAACCAGGTCAACTAAATACTCTCTTGTGCACCCCTCTTCCTGAAATACTGTACATTTATTGTTAGCTACAACACTATTATATTCATAACCTGCAACAGTGCTACACAGAATGAAAAACCATCCATTTAATTATACTTTACCAGGTTACAGGAAGACCAACTCAGTCAAGCGATACACGGAAGCTATAAAATCCATCATTATTTTTTTGTTCTTGGTTATAAACCTTCTAGTTACTGGACTCATATCAAATAGGATCTTATTTTGTGGAACCAAGAACTTAAAAGAATCACAGAGCTAGGCAAATGAAAGATGTACTATGACAAGATTCACAAGTTAGATATGCAACATGTCTACCAGCAACTCATTCTTCCAACTTGTCTGATCTCTTCCAGTTTCAAAAGCCATTTAATATAATTTTACAGTCAACAGTATTTGTCCAAACTACCCTATAGATAAAACTAAACTGTATAGTATTTCTTCCACGCTTAATCTTCCCAGGCCAAAAAAGGCATCACACATAAGTTATATTATTCTCCTGGGCCCCCTTACACTGTCTGCAGCAATATAAAACAAGTGAAAAATAAAGATACATAATCTATACTTAGTCCACTGAAGTAATAAGAAAGTCTTTACATACTTTTGGACATATTTTCATTATACCTACTGTTGGGGACAATCTTAGTCATACAAATTTATGAGGACATTAGTTACAATAATTCTATTTTGTATTTTATCTCTGCAGGAGCAGTACTATAAACTGTTGCAATAATTTGAGTGCATTAAAAGTGTTACGCTTTTAACTCATCTTATTTGCCTACAATTTTTTTTAATGCAAGATAATATTTTGATAAAAAAAACCTGTGGTTAACATTCAATGTTTATATGGACTCACGACCTGCATGTTTGTTTTAAAGTGAGATTATGACATTAACATTTGTGAATAACTCCACATTGATGTCAGTGGAGAGTGCTAAACGTGACTGACGTAAGTCACAGCTTTACCCAATTTTCCTTTTTGTGTCAGTCATTCAGGGAAACACTTCAAATAGTTGCTACTTGCTCTGCAGAGAATCCTTCCTAAAGCTAAAAGCAAAATGTGTCCATCCATACTAACTGCAAGCATCACTCTTCTCTGGGCTAGATATCAGCAATAGTATCCTAAAAAATGTTTTTATTTCAGTCAAAGTGAACCAGAAGTAAAGACCTGCTGTTTATAGACTTTAAACCAGCCTGAAGTAGATAGTTCCATGAACAGTTCAGGCTGGCAGATCCAAGTTGGCCATCTTTTACAGGGGACCAGGTGTTAAAACAGAAACAAGTCCCGTTCTTCCATTAAAACCATTGTTGGCAGAGTACACATGCCCACAGGACAAACAGGTTTAGCCTACAAAATAAGTATGCAGAGAAGTAAAATACGGTGATAAATACATACAGCACCATGCAACTCCAAAGGGACAACGGCAGTTAATGTTTCTCAATGTGGTATAACATTGATATGCTGCGATGTTTTAATGGTGTTAAGAATTTTCAGGAAATGCAAGTCGACTTCCATAGGATGACATTGGCAAACCTGATAAAATATTTAATCCCTCTGGAGGAAGGAAGTCTGGCTGCAAAACTGCAGATGGTCAAGTCTAATCCTATTTAAATTCAAACGTATCTTGCAAATATCAATCGCATTTCTTTTTCAAAGGCAGAGTTTCTGCCAACTGACTTTACATTCCAAGTGTACAGATGAAGATGATTTTTGCTGAAAACTGTCTTCATGTAAAATACTATATAAAATATAGAACGTATACTCATATAAAATACTAACTTCGTAAAGGTTGATTAAGTTAGGCGTAAGCAAACCCATAACAGAATTTTTAACATGCTAGTGTTTTTCCTCACTGAAACAGTACTACAGTATTAGCTGATCAGAACACTTCAGCTGAAAAAGCCAGACTTCAAAATAAATTCAGTCATCAGCCAAATGCATTTTGGCTAATATTACCTTCCAAAAATTTAACAAGCATCGCTTGTTCCAGTTGCAAAGATTAAAAAGTTTAACTTCATTAAGGTAGAGTCATAGCTGTGTGCAAATAGACAGTGATTACGGGCCTGTCAAAACAAAGTGATTTTAATAGAAATGAACTCTTTGGCCATTCTAATTTTGCTAGACATTCCAACATATCACAAAACATGACATCAGTAAACATGGCCACAGAAAAATAGCTTAATACATTAGGGCAATTAAACAATTCCATTAGAGCTTAAAACATTATTTGAAGTGCAAATTTGGGCCTGCATACATGAGAATTAAAATATAGGTCATGTGCTATGCATCACTATTTATTTCCTCTAGGTTTGGTTGGGGATTTTTTTTGTATAAGTCCATGGTGATTAAAATGAATATTTGATGAAATTACTGTACTGGAACAATAAATAACCAGCAATGTAACAGCACTAAATGTCATTGTAATTTGTCACATTTATAAAAGCCAAGTTTTCTGAGAAGCCACTGTAAAAAACAAAACAAAACAAAACAAAACAAAACAAAAAAAAAAAAAACAAAAACAAAACCAAAAAGACACCTATCAGGGAAAGGCAATGTAATTTTTTTTTTCCATAAGGAACCAACTTATTGCTTATTTTCTTCTGTTTTTAAAAGACCTTTAGTATTAGATCAGTGACAGCTTTAAGAAAATAAATTCATTCCTCAGAGGTACACTTCTGGTCTATTAGCAGAAGCTACTGTACTGATTAATATTACATTAACATTTCCATTACCGGATCAAGCTGACTAAAAAAATAAATGCCTTCATCTCTGTTATCAAGCCCAGTGTGCTCTCTTTGTCTTCCTATAATCACTTTTTCTGCAATCAGAAGACTTCAGTTTGTCTTTTACAGAACACCCCCAGAAGCAGCCCAGTGCATAGAAACATCAAGGTACTTGCCAAGTCTCCCACCTGTTGGATCCCTGTAAGCGACTGCATGTGACAATGTAGTAAGGACCTTTACATTAATATTGCAGAAAGTTATGAAGTCCCTCACAGGAGTAAGGTCTAAATAATCTTTTGGCTTAAACTCAGTTCACCTGTATAAGGATAGCAAAATCCCCCGTGAAAGTACGGCTATTTGCGCTTCTGATTAAAAAGTGTTTTCTGTAGAATAATCTACAGCAGATACATGAATTAGAACTTGTATTCATTCATCTTAACTCATTTATCTTTGATATCAAAGAAGTCTTGTCTTTGTTGTTTTTTGGTGGTGTTTTTTTCCTTCTCCCCTCATTGTTCCAAGAAATGAGAAAGAATGGGATGATCAGTCTTGAGACAATAGGGGTGAAATTAATATTTTCCTTGCACATAAAATACATTTCTTAATTTTTTTATTATGCAGTGATATAAAAATAATTAATTTTGACTACACTTCTTGGTTTTATTGTGACCAACAATGCCCTAATGTTGATTTGGCAGTGAAAACACAATTTTTACACAAGTAAGAAAAATCTAGCAATGCACCCATGCCATTTGCTGTTTTCTAAATTTTCTTCTTTAACCATGAAGATTGTATTGCTTTTGCTTTCATTTAGTTTGCCTTAGCTTGTTTCTAAAGATTCTAATTTTGCTTTTCCTATAATTGAGGGAAGATCACCTTCATTGCCAATTCATCAAGTGCCATTGCTGTATGTGGTAAACTTTGGCAAGTTTGTTAGCACTGAAAGCACACATTTGCAGTTCTCATACAGCAATGTGCCAGGCATTTTTGCATGCAGCAGATAGCAGAGCACCTCACCAGTTACTATATTTAGTTTCTTCGATTTTTTTAAAGTTGAGCCTCAGCCCTTCTACCAAAATGTGCCCATTTTCTACTGCCTCTGGTGGCTTCAGTTTGAAATATGCCAAGAAGCTGCAGACTTGGAGTGACTGATGGGAGTGCTGAGCACCTCTGAGGGTCAGACTACATGCCTATTACTTCTCTGTTGTGTTTGTTACTGTAGAGTGCTTTGTACGGATTTCAGTTTTGCACAGCTCATCTCTTCTTAGTTTAATGATGCATTTCCTGTATTTCTCATGACAGTTAAGGTTCACCATAGACATCTGTTTGCATTTTGTCTTCAAACCTCCATTTGACTAGAAATTTTTTTTACAAGATTTTTCTATATTCTTACAAAATACTCCATTTATGCACAGCCCCTCTATTCTTCTCTCAGTAGGGGTGCAGTAACCAATATCAGTCCATTTCAGTTCAGAGCACCAAGCTGGACAAGTGCTAAAAGAGCTCCACCTTGAAATATTCGAAGTCTTACAACAAGCTAAGCACTTCAGCCATTATGAACACGGGTAGAGATACCAACCTTCTTTATATGCCAGGGACCTCATGATTAAAAAAAACCCACCACAACAAAAGGAAGCATTATAAAATAGCATTAACAATTTTAAGATTGGGGAATCATACAGATGAATACTGAAACAGATTTACTGTGACACCAAACAAGCCACTTTAAACAGGCACATTCTGATCACTTGTCCTGAAAACATTAAATTGAAGGCAAGTGAGTAGTGACAGAGTGACAGCAGCATTTTCAGAGTTTAAATCCAATTTTTCCCACATGAAGTGAAACTAAACTAGGAATAAAATGAAGTCATGATTGAAAGAGGTCATTTGTAAAGCTACATCACAGTTGGTACATTTAGAGGTGGGGTTTTAGTAAAAAACTGAAGTATGGAATATTGTCAAGGAACAAATAAAATACATCTGAATACACCTGAAGGAATCTCTTTATTAACAGTTTAACAATATATGTTGCAGCATAAAATAATTATGACTGACACAGGTACTTTCTTGAGTATCTGTACTTGCTCCAAGTGTTTGTTATTAAGATCTGCAACATGATACTGCTGCAGTGCTGAAACTGTAAGGTTTAAAATGATGCAAAGATAATGATTCTAGAGTAAGCTTTCAGTCAGGATGAGGACAACAATCTGAACAGACAAAACTTTCCGGTGTCATTGAAATTAGTCCATTGACAAAGTTACATGCAGACTAATATATATACATCTATATCTATATAATGTGTGGAGATATATATATAGTCTCTCTCATAAAAACATGATCTCAGACAAGATTTTCCTGACCTACTTAAGCCAATTCGAGAGTTGCTATGCTAGCAATGAAGCATAGAACAGCTGCGTCAGAAGATTTGTTTCATGAAAATAACTGGGAAGTAGTAACATAAACAACAAAAGTCAATAAAATGCTGCTCACTACAATGGTTACGTAAATTAGAAACCCAGTTATATGATTATCAATCAGCAAACAACCTAACTATCCTACAAACAGTAATTGCTTGTATTAACTTAACCTTTTCTTAAAATAACACGTTGTAAGATGCTTTGAAACAGTGCTGGTGTAGTTTACAAGAAGTTTATTAGTATGTTACTCATTTTAAAGTTAACAGACTGCTTTTGGAAGCCAGCAAACTAAATTTAATGTTACCCGTCACACCGGCCTAATGCTATATCACAGTATCACACAGTATCACAGTATGTTTGGGATTGGAAGGGACCTCAAAAGATCATCTAGTCCAATCCCCCTGCTGGAGCAGGAACACCTAGGTGAGGTCGCACAGGAACATGTCCAGGCGGGTTTTGAATGTCTCCAGAGAAGGAGACTCCACAACCCCCCTGGGCAGCCTGTTCCACTGTCTGTCACCCTCACTGAGAAGAAGTTTTTTCTCAAATTTAAGCGGAACCTCTTGTGTTCCAGCTTGATCCCATTACCCCTTGTCCTATCATTGTTTGCCACCGAGAAGAGCCTGGCTCCATCCTCATGGCACTCACCCTTTACATATTTGTAAACATTAATAAGGTCACCCCTTAGTCTCCTCTTCTCCAAACTAAAGAGCCCCAGCTCCCTCAGCCTTTCTTCATAAGGGAGATGCTCCACTCCCTTAATCATCTTCGTTGCCGTACGCTGGACCCTCTCCAGCAGTTCCCTGTCCTTCTTGAACTGAGGGGCCCAGAAAAAGAAATGCATGTGATATAGGAGGTTTCATTTGCCCATAACTTCAGAAAAAACGCTAGACTTATCCTATTTGCGCATTTAAAGAAATTACTTGCTCCATACTTATTTGAGATGGAAAAGCTGAGTAACTGATAAGAATCATTCGCTTCATATTCTTGACACTTCAGTATTTCGGAGCATGTAGTGAATTGCCAAATTATGTTATTAAAGTTCATGGAATAATCAATATTAGCGTAAAAAAGCAGCAGAGCACATATAAACCAGCCAAATCATTCTGTGTTTTTAGAAGTAATTTCATCATGAAAGTGAAGCTTATAAGTTGCCCTCTGAAGCTGAACAGGGGGCTACATGACAGAACCCAAGGAGCCTGAACTAACAGA
Source organism: Columba livia (assembly GCF_036013475.1). Taxonomy (NCBI): domain Eukaryota; kingdom Metazoa; phylum Chordata; class Aves; order Columbiformes; family Columbidae; genus Columba; species Columba livia. Next base: position 26,600,088 of record NC_088608.1, read on the forward strand.
TTTTTTACTATATAATACAAGCTATCAAAATTTGGCAAGTTTGACAGTTGTTGCAGAGAAGAATAAAAGTACTTAGGAAATGGCCTGGAATCTGAAGAGAAAGGAAAAATATAGAACAGGAAAATGAAAAAAAAAAGCACATGAATTGTCTTTCACTCAAAATTTAAAGTTCTTCCTCCCTTATACTATTTTTGGAAAGGGCAAAGATTAGAAGATTAACATCACATCCAAGTGAGTAATTACGTATTCTGCATCTAGACAAAGTGCCTGATCTTAACAGCACTTGTGCTGATTAACTTGTATGTATAATTGAAACTGAGTGTCAGTATTCTTCAGTCAATGTCAATAAAATAGGCATGGGAAAACCGCGGGCAATTGAATTAATTAACCCTAAAAATCAGATCTGATTGTGGGTAATCCAAACTGAATAACTTTCCAGTTCTTCTCATACTAGTTCTTATGAAAGGAAATGGAAAAGTAATAGACGTGAATTAAACATTTTCATTTCACAGTACTAAACGTTCACCCATCACCCATGAAAGCCCATTCCTCATCCCATGGGCTTCAGCTGCAGCAGTGCCTGCTTAATAAATGAGCACTAATTATTCAAAATTATGAAGAAATGAGTACTCAGCATGTACTCCCTCTTTCGCATATATTCAGACTGTATAACAGTCTATCATACAGAATATAAGAGAGGGCAATTACAGCACAACACAGAGAAACAATAGTGCTAGTAGCTGTATCTGTACAACTTGCTATACCGATTTTTCTTTGAAAAATACAGTCTCAGAGCTGGAAAACCATCCTCTAAAGTTGTTTTCCATAGAAATCAGTAAAGCTATTGCTGTTCCTCTGAGGAAAAAAAATTTTAAACTTTTCCATAACAGATAAAAATATACCTATAATAACTCCTGGACAATTTTCAGTTGGAACTACAAAGTCAACATTTGGAATTATCAGTTGTTACAGTTTTACACTATTTCTTAGAATTATTTAAAACCAAAATAGTTTCATTAGTATGACCTAACTAATAACATAGCTGCAGCCAGCATATCTGACAAATATCACAATATCCCCACTGCCACTGAGGTCCCACAGCGTGCTATGCAGGAGATGATGAAAAGATGAAAGTTTAATTGGTACAAAGTTATATTTTTAAAAATAATGGAATCCTGTCACTACTTTCAATTATTTTCCTGTAACACAGTAAGTGTTTAACATATCACACCCAATTAAAATAAATTCATAGCAGCAAACCAGAACTCCAGAATTTTGTCAAAGTGAAGTGTGTTAACGTTTTCAAAATCTCACAGTATTTCTGATTTCAAGTTGTTGAATAACATTTTCAAACACTCCAAGATAAACAAGTCTGGAATTTAACCATCAGGGGAGACATGAAAACACCCCAACCTGTACTGGACTGCAGGTGCAGTAAAGCTGTCATACAGAACAAACAAACAAACAAAGGCATAGTTTCACTGCAGCATTAGGGTTAACAGTGAGTACAAACTGTGGCCAACCTTACTACACAAACCCATCTCCTACACAACCTCCCTTTCTCCTGGGACCCTTTTCTGTGCCTTGAGCTTGCCTTTCAGCACAGCTAATGAAGCAAAAACATTCCCCTGTCTGCACTGCTGTGGGTTTGTTGACATGAGCCACTTGCCCAGGCCTCCCAGGACAGCACCAGCATTAATTCCACTCTAATTGCATCTTTTCAACTAAAAATATTGCGGTATTTGGTGGGTACTTTGGATGTAGTTTCAAACCACTGCAGTTCGTTATTTACAGGCATGTTTGAAATGAAACTCCTTATAAAAGCTTCAGATGACATTCAGTTTAATATTGCAGTATCCCAGAGAGGGGATCATGGGGTTTGGACACAAACTGTTTTGTAAGTTGGAAAAACCATGTGCTGGAGTACATCCTGATGGGATTTTGAGGAGGCAGAGGGTAGTAAGATGAAAAGTAGTAATGTTAAAAAGGTAATTGATAAATGCAGAACAAAAAGTATAGCGTTTCCTGCCCCAGATTCGACTATGTAGAAGCAGTTAGTTTTAACAATAGATGAGAAGGCCTGTAAACATCCACATAAAAAAAAGAGAAAATCATATTGATTAGCTGTGAAATCAAATTTTATAGGATTGTCAGATACATTGATAGTATAGGATCATTTCAATTTAATTAACATAATCTGTACGTGTTAATAATCAATTGGTAAGAACTAACATATAATGATGGAGGAGTAGGGAAGAAACATATAAATGTAAGCCAGTGGCTTCTTTAAAAGCATGGAAACTAAAACCAGGTGGTGATTAACTAAATGCAAGAGTTATGAATATTGCTTTATTTTGTAACAACTAATAATTCTGAGGGAACTCTCATTGTTCCCCCAGTTGCAGGCAGGTGAGCTGAAGTACCTCAAAGTAGTCCTGCCAATTAAAATAATACTTAACTACTTCTCTACAGTAGAGATGTTTATGGTCTATTGGCACAGAACTGAACCTGTACAATTCTGATACTAGAAATAAATGGACATGTCTGTATTTTCAGCTAAATGAAAGCATCAACTTTCCCCAAATTTTGCCCGTTATGTGAGCATATGAACATAACAAATGGCAGAAAGTTAACACATTTGAATTGATGAAATGATGTGCGACTGAAAGGACTGTATGCCAATTGGGACTTGTGTAATATTCAAACCAGTTAGTTCTGTTGTTCTGATAATCAAAGTTCATGTATTTATAGTAGTGGATTCAGGAAAGCTTGTTAATAAAGAAAACTCATAGTTTCTACTAGTTTTTAACAGTCTTCAGGCTTTCCCTGTATTGTTTTATTTCTAGGTAATTTCTCACAGTTAGCTTTTAATGTTGCTAATTTAAATATCTAACATTTGCTGCTGGCTACTCTGCACCCAGACTGAATAAAGGAAAAATTATATTCTCAAATTGTCTATTTTCAATCAAATCAACCACACATCATCTTTCCTAACAAAGAATGCAGAACATATTCATCTAATAAGCTTCCTGTAAGAAATAGTTTTGTCTCTAAGAATTTTTGAAGTAGTGCTAACTTCAAGTTATTTCTCTCATGTTTTTCTCTCTAAGAGGGTAATTCTTTGCAAGTGGAAAACTTATTTCACACATATGCCTGTGCACTAAGCCTCCACTAGGCAAGAATTGCTCCAACAATCCGCCTCTGAACCAATTTCCAAACTCAGATTCCAGAGAATCTTGTTATTACTCCCTTGCAAAGCCGTGACTAGCTACAAAGTGGAAAGTTCCTGAAACATAAGTGTCTGCATTCTGCCCATGTTTCCTCTGGAAGAACTGGAAATGACTGTGTGCTTTCCTCATCCTGCCTCTTCTCCAAACATGTGTCCTTGGCAGCTGTCAGAAACTCTGTATTGGACAAAATAGACCCAGTAGGACCCTTGTCATGTTACTAGTCATCCAGCTGGTGCTCTCTTCACTTGAAAATACTCAATTTTACTTCCTTGTAAGTTCCACACATGACTAAAGTTGTAGAAGACAAGTTTCATTTTTAGAATTTCAGTTTGACTGAAACATGCCTTTTTCTGCTCATCCAGTGTATTTGCACACAAAGATCAAAACAAAAACTAGTCTAAGTGTTTCATTGAAACAACTAGCCCTGTTCAAATTTGACCTGATTTTTCCTCTGAAATTAGTCTCACCAATAATCAAAGAAACACTGGCACAATTTCATGATGCTTTTCAGTTCAATTGAACTATATTGTCTCCAAAGTTTCTTCAATCACAGCATACTCTTTAAATTTTTATTCAGGTCTACATTTTGAGTAATTCATCATTCTGTCCTTTTTTTTTTTTTTCTTTTTTTTTCTCTGCCTTCTCCTAACAAGCAATTGCAAGTCAGCTGAGCAAATCTCCAGAAATCTGCCTGGTATTTAAATCACAATAGCCCTTACCTGAAAAAAAACACACACAGATTGCTGATTTTAGGTATCATCAGAAGGGCTATAGTCACACAGCAGTAAATTCTAGCTCTAAATTAAACTACACATTTCCAGTTTCCCATTTCCTACAACATGAGCTTAAGGAGCTTGGACTACATGACCTTTAAAGATCCCTTTCAACTCAAACTATTCTGTGATTCTATGAATGCCACTGTAGCTTAAGGTCCCACTGCACAATCATGCCTGGGCAAATAAGACTATTCTGAACTGGATAAATAGCACGGAGGACTCTAATATGACACCTGAGACTTGTGCATCTTTCTCACAGCTAAAATGCCACAGATCAGGTTTAGTTTACAGTCTATAATCTGCACTGCTTTACCATATTATAACATAGTCAAGTCCATCTGTTAATCAGAGCTTACAAGACGTACCGTATCACATTTTTGAGCCAACTCTCAACCATACCAGTTTATCTGTCGCATAAAAATAGTGTGGTTATACTGCTACCAAAGTTTAAAGGGGTTTGTTCAGAATTAATTTGACCATGACTACACATGCTTAAATTAGCATTACGAATTGGTGTTCAGAAACTTGTTATGTATTGGAAGAAAGAATAAACACTATAAATACTTAGTCTATTTTGTTTCTGGGCACTGTTACAGTATGCCTGCTTGAGGAAAATAAACAAAAACCAAAAAAAACCCAAACAAAAAACCCACACAATTCAAAATACTTCAGATTAGACAAATATTTTATAAGGTAATAATCAAATTCTGTTTTTTTCTGCCAGAGATCTTAGAAGTAGATCAAAAAGGAAAAAGTTAATTTTGTCAGAAACAGATAACCAACAAAAATTAACAAAATTTTATTCAAGATACATATAGAAAGTTCTTATCCCACCATTAGATGTCACTGGAAATCTTACTCAGCAGAACTACGGTGGCTGATTTGTTAGCTGGCTCAAATGACACCTAAGAGATATAACTATTGTCACACCTTACACCTGCCTTGGCACCACTGATATTTAAAGTTGTCAAGGTCCCTTTAGGAATCTTTGAATGGACAAAGCACAGTGTTCAGTGCAAAGGATTGTCTTGAGCACTTTGACAGGGACTGAATATCGCCCCCCTAGTCCCTACAGACCACTGACAGCACTACAGGCTGATGAAGGGAATGCTTTCTTCACACACGTATGTCACAGCAAACAATGCATTTTCCTGTTCCATGGTAACACACACCGCTGTCTCCAATATGGTGTAATGGTGCACAAATGCTTTGTTATTTCCCTTGCACTCCTTTCCTATTCCCACTCCCAGGTTTTCTTACTTTTATCTGACCGGGGTTACATTACAGAGCCCTCAACATACAGCAGCACAAGCAAACACAAGATTTCTCTAACTACAAATGCCCAAATACTTAGAAAATTACAATCTTTAGTATTAAAAAAAAAAAAAAAAAAAAAAAAAAATCAAAGAAACAGCTGGAAACGTTTACAAAGTAACAAGCTGCCAAAATACAATGCTTTCTCATTTAAGCATCTCTTTGTATGACTGCTGAGGAGCTCATCAGACAGCAGGCTATACTGTAAATCCTATTGCTCTCAGGAGGACTGGAGCTCCATGACTAGTTTAGACATCTCTTACACCGATTAGAATTAGCATTTAAAATATACACGCAGGGAACACCTTCTGAAAACTAATGGTTAGATTAAGGCTTCTTCTTAGTCTGCATTTCAAAGTTTCACTGATGGAGTTGCATCCATTCAATTCAAATCACATACACTGCTCAGCAGGTTTTGACTTGAGTATTTCCAATATAAACAGATTTCCCTACAGATGTGTTATTTCATGTGATTAGTTTATGGGATCTGGGAGGTTCTGATGGTTTTTGCTCTGTCTACACCAGAGGGTTATCAGGATTTGGCTGCCACTGATTCTGCAGCTATAGCTGTCTACTGTGCCACCAGTGCTCAATATCACTCTGGCTGCTAAAAGGTAATTAAATCACTTCCCAGCCCATCTAGAATTTATGCTGAGTTCAATATTCATAAATACAGGGCCTGATAATTTAGGTTTAGGAAAACCACAGTGAAAATTCTATCACGTGCTTAAAACCTGTCACTGAACAGACATTCTACATCATGTCTACAACACACTCCACCTGTTCTTTTCACATACAGAAAGAGCCACATAAACAGAACCACTACAGCACTGGGCTTGTTCCAGAACAGAGATTAAGTTGCATTATAGAAGCCACAAAGTCTACTGGCTAGAAAAAGAAAAAAAATAATTATGAAAGTGTTCTGCAACTTCTGAACCTGCTGCTCTCATATCTTCTTCAATGTCTGACAAATTTCAAAAAGTATCATTTACATATCAGATTCTGGACAAGAGATAAGAAAATTGCCAAGGACCATTTTATGACTTGGCAATGTGCACGTATTCTCCATTTGCATACTTCTAGTCATGTGACAATATTGCTCTAAGTGGTAATTTTATACTTAAATTCATTTTTAGTTCTCTTCCTGTATAGTAATGAGAATCATTTCCTTCCCTCCATCACATCTATTTTGGCCAATGTGGAACCCGAAATCAGCAAGGGGATGAGGAGTGGAAAGGGAAGATAAGTAAAATGGAGTCATATGAAGCATTCTGCAAAATCTTACAAGTATAAATCAATGTATACAATATCCTGATGAGCAAGAGAAGTTATCCCATTTTATGGGAACCTGAGACAGAATTTAAGTGACTTGCCTAAAGCCAGACCCGTCATACTGGGGATTAGAGGTCTCGGTTTCTGTGCTCTTCCATTTGCTATTCTGACTTGTATAACAACCGCAAAAAGCAGACACTGCCTGGCTCAAGAAATGGTGTTGAAGAAAAACTAAAAGAAATTGTAATGTCAGACTACAACATCTGTTAAAGAAAATGATCAAAAAAAGATAAAGTATCAACTTAGAACTTGGCAGTCAATAATTTCTTTTGTAAAAGTGTGAAAAATCATCTCTCAAGCATGTAAATTCATTGTAAAAATACCTTAAAGTCAGATCAGATTGACATTTTGAAATAGAAATGTGAGACTACATAAGACTACTGGAAACATAGAAAATTGTGCGCAAGATGGAAATCTGGTTCAGATCTTCCAAGTTCTGACAAAGCAGTGTTGGATATTCTTGAAGTGCACTCCCTGCTCTTGTTCATTATGATCAATGGAACACTCACCTGATGCTAGCAAAGAAAACTAGTATGCAAGTACCCTGAGAAGATTGTAACTGGGTTTCTTTGAATCATGTTTCCTCTTCAGGAAAGCAATGATAGGGACCAGGGCACCTATTTCCTATCTATGCTATTTTGTAATATCTTTTTATAACTTCTAAGTAACCTTTAAATAAGTGAATAACTGTTTCGCAAAGCTATAAAGCAGCACTAAGTAATTTTTTCCCCAAACTCCCATAAAATGCTTTTCACAGATTTGAGAAAGCAAATCAAAGATGTAATTTTACCATCCCACAATGTAGGACATGAGTACTGAACACAGTATGCTAAGCCAACAATGACCTTATTCTATTCCCATTATACTCCGCCTTTCTCCACTTTGCATGTCCCTCTTGTTCTTGTCTGACAGACAAGAGAACAGCTTCTCTCAGAAGCCCCAGCCTGGAGTTGCCTTACAGAAAACAGAAGGGATTATTCCAAGTTTTGAGCCAATAAAGTTGAAAATTTCCACTAAGTTTACCTAGTAATTTTAGATACCAAAAACTCTTTCTCAGAAAAAGCCACTACATACTAAATTTTACCTTTTGTGGGCTTCTGTTTGACTTGTTCCTAGCCTCAGAACTTACTCTGCATGGTCAGAGTACTATTTTCTGGCTTACTATAGGTGCTCTCAGAAAAGAGGAGGATGTGCCCCAATGAGGAGCACAGCATTGTTAAAGGATTAAGCAGGAACAAGAAGCTGTTCATTTACAGAAGAATGAAGTAGCATACAAATAAGAGGAAGATGCAGTCAGAAGGGGAGAACAAAACTGGAAATCAGCAAACACTGGAAGAATTAATTTCACATTTTCTTTCCAAATAATTTCACACATTCATTAAGCAAAATACATGTGTTCTGCAACACTTGTCCTTAATATCTGTTTTGTGAAATACTTTAAAGGCCTGTCTTCAGCAGCCTTCTTTGCACCTCCTCACCCTGCTGAGCACGCCTCAGCTGAAGCAGTGCCCTCTGCAACTGCCCCGGACTGCGGATGGCTAGAGCAAGGGGCCAGGACTCACCTGGCCACTGCAGCCACGCTCACAACTGACACAACATGGGGATCTGCGCCAGGAAAAAGAAGTCCCGACTTGCTGCCATCATGCAGAACAGAAGACATAAGGATTCTCTTCTTCAAAAGCACACAGGTTTGTCTTCAACTAGGTAGTAAAGAGAAAAAGTGATTTTTTTCCTGTAGCTGCTGAGCCTCTTAACTCCAACCCTCTTCCTGAAGCGAAAGAAAAAGGCCTACTAATATAAATCATGGTTCTTAACCACCTCAGGAACAATTTTATCCAAAAGCATAAACAGCCTGTAATAAACTTAGAGTTATGACACGCCGGAGACCAAACAACCTTCCAAGGACAGATGATGGGTGATCCATTTTTGGCTTTGTAAGGTACATCCTGAAATAATCATTAGCAGCTTTTTGTTGTATCTTGCAAAGAAACAAGTCATTGATATATACAGCTCTGTAGGAAAAAAAATAAAATAAAAAAATAAAGTGCCTACTTAAGTTCTATAAACATGAAAAGGAAAAGGGGATTTTTTTTTCTTCCATGAAAATAGGCATGCCTTTATGCCCCACACATGGGAAAGCTTCCAAGAAACTGGGTGTTACACAGAATATTCTCGACTTACTTGCTCTCTTGCCATAAGAGCAATATCATTGGAAATTTCTGCTTCAAACCAAAAAGTTTTGAAAGTGGATTCCCCTGTTAATTCACAGAAAGCCAGATTCCAGACACTGAATAAGATAATGTAGGCGTTCTGGAAAAAAGTACAGTCTGCTCAAAGGAAATTGGCAGACATTACATTTGGTATTTAAGAAATAGCACCAAATATTATGAAAACAGCATTTGCCAATATTTTGCATAGTGCAGACTGTTTCAATACCTACATAGTGCATGCATTCGCTGTTAAACTTCAGCAGCAACTGCAAAACATCCTTTCAGAAATTAATTCTGTCTTTCAAATACTGGTTTCCCTGAACTTCTAGGGCAGCATGTTTGGTCATTTACATAAAACTTCTAGTCTTTTATTTGTCAGCATACAAAGCAGTTTCAGTAGAGTCAGTGATATGAAGGGAGGTAAATATTCCACAAAGCTGCAGAACGTCTCACTTACCAATACAGTCACAGACCAATGAGTCTAGCATATTGTTTAACTGAAAGGAGTAAGAGCAACAATAGTATTTAATGAAAAAGCCCTGAAAACATTGCAGAGATTAAGATGAAAATATTTTCACAAGTTTTGTTTTATTTTCTGATCTGATTTTTTTTTTTTCCTTTTTTTTTTGTGTGCTAGAGGTTGAAGAACATGAAATTGAAGGTACTTTTAGTCATTAAAGATTTATGAGGCAAATTTAAAAGTTCAGCTAAACCTACAGGCTAAGAGAGAAGGAATGTTATTTTTTTATACCTCAACATAAAAGTACATGGTCCAGGCACATAAGATGTGATGTGATAGAAGTTGTCTGATACTCAAATTAGCATGTTCAGACTGTACGTCTGAATTTGGCTCATGAATTGTCCAGCCTGCACTAACCAGCACTGACTGACAACACTTCAAATCCTGGTCTGATGAAGTATTATTTCCTACTTGCATGATTAAAAATATTCTAAGTAATACTTGCATTTATCTTCACTGTTATTAGTACTACTATAAGGCAAAAGAAAGGGAGACCTATGAAGTGTGATGGAACATCAGAACAATTTGAAGATCACTCTCTCCAAGGAAGAACAATCAATATAAAGAGCAAGTTCTCTTTCATGTTTGTATTTCCATAGCATCCTACGTCTCCCTGCAAGGAAGTGTTCTCAAGCAAAACCAGAAACAAAACTTCCTTTTGTATTTTATATATTGCTTTGAAAGTGGCAGTTAAATTATTCCTATCTTCCTCTATTTTCATCAGCATCATCTTTAAGCTGTGTGCTGCTTACATACGCTGCTCAGGCAGCAGAATCACAAGGATGAATTTTTTATTGCCATTAACATATATAAATTATTCCTTTCCTTAGTTTCATCCCAGTTCCAAACTACAGACTTCAGTATCATTACCACAGTGAGTTTATGAGTTGTAATTTAAAACTGTTACATTTCATGCTGATATCACAAATCTTTACACTGTTTCTGCAAAATTCCCATATATTAAATAAAGTTACCAAAAGCTTTCAAGGATGCAGGTGTGCAATAAATATTGTGTATGTTTTAAGTAACAGAAAATTCTTTTTCCCTCCAAAATTCATGATTTATGCTTTCAGGAAATCCAGTGGCTCTTTTAAAAGCCTTTGATTTCACTGTTTCACCCATAAATGAATTAGGATTGCAGAATCACATCAGTCATTGTCATGAGGACCTGAGATATCTTAACTAGGACTGGGATAGCAAACAAAATCCTTTTATTTCATACCAGTGCCTGGAAATACTGTTGCTGAAATAATCCTGAACCTTCTCATAGTAATTGATCTATATACAGAATTCAAATCTAGCAGCTGCAGAAGTCAGATTCCCATGTATTTCATGTGCTGGCTCAAGTTTGTGGACAAATGCATCAGAAAGCCAAAATAGGAGATAAACTTTCAAAAACACTGCCCAAAAGCAATTTAATGCAAAGAAAAGGAAACAGCTAAAGGAACAGAGATACATGAGATACGTGTGCTATGTAACTTTTGGCGGTTTTTAAGCTCTTGATAGGTAGCTAGCAACCTGAACATCAGGTTAGGTTCCTTTAGTTTATTCATCACCAACAGATATTGTAGTTCAGTACTTACCAGTTACAATCACATATAGACTGGGGAGGAGAAAAATAAGGTAGAACAGAAAAAAAAGCAAGACCCTAGGGTCAATATCAATTTTTTTATATAACTATTTGTTTTTACCACTGAGGTATAGGTAGTTATAGAAAATTAGATAGAGACAATATGAATCAGGCTGCTTTTTACTTTAAAATATTCAGTGCTGTATACTGTGAAGTCTTCCTTTTGCATTCTTTTCTGTAACTGAGCAGAGGCTACTTCAAGAGCCTGCAAATGGCTTTCTTTAGCACACAACTTCCAGATGCTCTTGAAACTTATCACATATTTACCCAAAATTACATATGTCTTCAGTACACCCAACTTTCCTTTCATTTTATCTCACAGGGTCTATCTGTTCATGTTGATCACATCAAAGGATGAGCAGTTATGTAAAAAAATGAACACTAAATAAGAACACTGTACAGAAAAGCCAAAAAGAAAAAAAAAATAATCAGAGGAAGAGACACAAACTACTCTTCAATTAAAGAGAACTACATACTGTGCTGACAGAACGTGCCAGGTGCAGAATATATCATTAGCATCAAAGCCATCAAGGACATTCTGTCCTTCATTCCCAATTGTTCTTGTACTAGATTAGTGTTTTTATACCAAAGGCTTCGGTTTTATTCTAATAGACAATACCCAAACCTAATACCTCCAAGCTCTAGAAACACTTTTTTCTACTAAGAAGGCATTAATCTATGATGCTTTCACCATGCAGTCATAACTAATATTCACATATATATTTACTGCTAACATCACTACTTAAGACCAATGATATTACATGGGCCTAGCTTTTTTGCCTTTTTTTAATCTGTTGTGTAACTTGCCTGCATTCACAAGCTGATACTCTGCATAACGTGTTATTACAGTCACAACTTGTGATTTAACCAACATCACATACATGCCTGCAATTTCTCTGCCTTGCTTTGTTGCTATTTACTTATACAAGGTCCTTAAGGATCCTTATTAATATACTTTAAGTGGACACACATCTTCAAGCAAAGTAATAAAATACCAGAAACTGAAATCAATATTCTTACTCCAAAATTAAAACCCCAAACACAAATAGTACATTATTGTGTGAAACATTTCAGTAGAATGTCAAAAACCAGTGATGAAAACATTCCCATAAGACTGCTTTGATTATTTATAGTAGACTGAAGTCTTTGATCTGAAAAAGATGCCCTTTCCCTGAGAAGCACTGAACCACATATTCAACAGGACTGTATTTGCTTCTTAATACTCCAACAAATAGCAATAGGTTTCCTCTAAAAATACCTGTGAGAAAAATCTTTTGAGGGAATCTCCTTGAAATAATAAAATAGGCATGAAGACAAGTGAAATTAGTTTGGGTTTTGCTTTAGGCTAAGTTAAATCATAGCTGAAAAAAAAATAGCCTCGAAAGCCTCAAATGGAAAAAGTCTTGCTATATAACTGCGTATTCTTGAATGTAATCATTGCCCAAATATTTATGGAGGTTTCCTCTCCAATCATACACTACTGGGTGACTATGAAGAGCACCTGACTATGATAGCAATTCCCTGCAAGATTTCAGAGATCAAAATTTCACATAAGGCTGCTGAAACAGCAGCTACATTTAATGTAAGCTGTAGGGAAATATTAGACCTGTGTACATCCCATGGTTCACCCAATTTATAGCTTTTACTTCATAGCAGAACTCTTCCTGCTCCAACCACTTCGAGTAATTATAGATTGTTGTTTAGCTTTTTTATACACCTGGAACTGTCACTGTCAATGGCTTTTTACTATATTGTATCAATCCACTCCTAAAGAATACTTTCTATTTATTGATTACATTAACTTCTATCCTGTATTTCTGATCAAGAACAGAAATGGTTTAGGACAAATAAAACAAAGTAACCATAATGTATAAGTTAGCTGTTTATACATTCTCAACTTGGTGGCAAAACAACAACAAGATGGAATGCTAGCAAGAGACATCTAAGCTCTTCCAGATTTCACAATGGATATCAATGCTGAAAACAACTGTCTGCTTTGTAAATTAATGTCACAATACTAAAAGTTACATTTTAAAATATAGTCCTTATATATGAAAATTTTGGACCAAAACAACAGCCACAAACAGCAAATAATAAGCAGTATTAGATGAGAATGCTGAAATCCACAGGCCCAACAGGCAGTTAGCCATATTGACACCTATCCAAAATAACCAAACTATGGAATTGTTCAAGTGAGATTAAAGTGTTCACTCTGCTTTTACTATGTTATGAGTTTTGTAGTGTGATACCATAGAAATCCATATTCATAAGCTTCTCTTATCTGGCTGTCCGCAAAGCCTCTGATAAAATGCAATCATTAGAGACCTATGATAAGATCATACACTGAACCCACTGCAGGCACTTTTTCAAATACTGTAGAAGGCTATTTGATGATTATCCACCAAGTAGATTGAAACCAAAAGAAAACAGGCTGATAATACATTCAGTGAAACAGATTCCTAGTTTAAGAAAAAAAGTCTTCCCCATAATATGTGGAAATTCTTTGTTTATTGGAATAGCAAAGATTCCTGTGGATAGAACTAATTACCATCTGTATATTCCCAGGCACTGTTACTCTATTCTCACAGTTAGAGACGGCTTTGATGAAAGCTGTGTGCTTTTTGTTGTCTCCTTACAGGTCAGATATGCACTACAGAAGGACTACTGAATCACACACCACCTAGATACAAAAGAATATTTCCTAGTCAGATTAATTCCCTGAAGCGGCTCTCCAGTGACTAACCCAGCTCAGCAGGTCAGCCAAAGCCCATGACCAACTGCTTTTATCATCTACCAGCAGACTTCCCACTCTCAGCGCTTTGTGTCTGCATTTGCACCACACAGACACAGGTATGACTAAGGGAGACAGCCTTCTGAAATGCATTACATTTTCATTAGCATGTTCTCCTGCAGTTCTTAATGGAATAATTACAATATGAATTCCATAAGAGGTCATCTTACAAGCCAAGCACCTAGGAGGTTAGCAGGAAAGAACAAGTTCCATCTTTGTTCTTCTCATTCTTCTAAAGTATCATTGTCACAGCTGGCAGTATTGAAAGAGACATGTTTATATGGGTAAGTAATCTGGTGAATACTTTCACGGAGTCCAAGAAACTGAAATATGTAAGTAGAGATCTGAGGTTTATTTTGATAAGCTAGGAAGAATAATCAAAAAAGAAAAATAATCTCTCTCCCCATCCCTGGTGACAGTTATTTGGAAATAGCTACCCCTGTAGATGAATGCTCTGATAAGCAGAGCAGTAGTTGGTCTGAAAATCATCAGTGTGACAGAAGATTAGGCATTATGTGTCTGAATCAGTGTTCATCATTATCTGCTCGCCGGTAATGAATAATTCCTTTTATCTGCAGTGTACAGCTATTCCTACCAGGAACCTCCTGTTGACATTTATAGTTGAGTTAGAAGCAGAGAAATATTTTCCAGTGAAGCCCAGTTTTTCCTGATCTTACCCATGGCAGCAGCTGTAAGTGAAACAAGCTGGACTTGGCTCTCAATATTGACATTACACAAATACAGAACAGAGGATCAAAACCATATAGGAACACAGAGAAAATTAAAGTTACTTCTTTAAGCAGCTGCTTAATCCCTTTTAATGGCTATTGTCTAAAAAGAACCTAAAAACCTTAACTCTTTCAGCCCTGTATGGCTTTTTCAATTGATCCAAAGGAATTACCTTAAATCTCCCACTCAGGTTCCCCAAGACAGACGTACAGCTTTTCCATTCATCATGAAGATTTTTAAATAAGCATTATGTCAATGCTAATGATGATACTGATGAAAATTTGTGCACTCAGCTCTTTAGCACTCAGGAGCACTTTATGATATTAATATTTTGCACAATCAATACTAACAGGGGAAAAGGCAAAAGGCCCTGACTTAAGCTGTTAGTAGTAGTCACAAAAGCAGTGTTGACAACTCATTTTTATTATTTTTTCAGACATGAAATTTGGAGTTATATATTTGCTAGTCGGTCTCCTATAATCAAAACAACTCAGCAGATTCTGAAGAACTAATTCTATCAAATTTAAAACAATGACCAAAAAAAATACAGTGACGCTTAATCATCCTCAATAAGCACACAAAAAGTTACAAATTCCAAAGTCGGATAAATTACTTTAAGATGTGTAACATTATATATGATACCTCCAGGCACCAGAAGAGGATAAAGTCTCAAGAAGGATTTTGAAGGTAAATACTGAAAAGGATTTCTGACACTTCTGACTGTTTCACAACATAAGGAGCACAGGAAAAAAAAATTACTAGTGCAGTAAGACAGAGAAATCAGTTTTCAAGCTATCACCACAGGAAAACAGTGAAGTGGAATAATGGTACAGGGAGTTTAGTGTACACAAAACAAAGTGTAAGTGCGTGAAAGTTAAATTACTGTTCTTTTTAGCAATAATACAACATGGTAATTCAATTACTACGATTTTTTGGCATTTTTTATATGGAACACCCATTTAATTTCAAAAGTTAATGCAGAAGGAAAAATGTCTTAGAATACTAATTTTCAGAAATCAAAATGTTAAACTATTTCTATTGATTGTGCTTTATGATATGTTTATAAGAATCATCATCTAGAATTTGAGCCCATATTAAATGAGAAAAAAAACAGCGTTCTGTTGACAGCACGCAGTTTTCAGGATACAGCATATAACCACATAAATGAAAGAGGTAAGCCTGACAAAGGCTTCAGTAAACTTGTTACAAACAGATTTGTCAGCTTGCAACAATTATTTCAGCTGTTCCTCACAAGGAGATACAACAGGCAAGTTAAATAGACTTCTCTTTGTGAAAAACGCTGCAATAAACTTTCTTTTGATAAAATCCAAGCCCTCCATGGTCAAATGCCCATCGGACAATTTTTTGCAATACAGTTTAACTCAGTTTGGGTACTATGATACTACAATTGGCTTTTAAATGGTTACTTCAAGGTCAAGACTTAGTTTGAACCTGGAAAGAACTCATTGTATTGTCTAATGTAGGAAGCTGGCTACCACAAGTAACACACAATATCACACTGAAAAGTCAAAAATCATTGCTTGATTTTTGTACTACTGCTAAATTATTTCAGAGCATAATATGATCAGTATCAATATGAATCTACCCACCATCAGATAAGTTTTACAGGCTCTTTATAAGCTTTTTACTCCAGAGAACACTAAAAAATATATAATGTATTGATTTCGTCTTTGTTACTAATTTCTTCTGCTTTCTCACTTTTCAAAGGGCATCCATATTACCTGCCTCAGTTAGCTCTACTCATTACTATGAGAAATGAGCTTTAACCTTCAGATTTGAGTCATTTAAATGCTAGTTCTTGACTGAGACTCTTGAACTAAGCATCTAGTTTCATGATCCAAACACTTCAAAAAGAAAAAAAAACAAACTGTTTCAAAACCATACACAATACATCAGAATACGCATCACAAGATAGGTTCAGCCTTGTCCAGACTCACTGGCCTTGTAATAGTTCTGTTGCTATAGGTGAAGTTCTACAGAATTATAATTGCCTTTTAACTGAGCTTTTTTGACAAGTCTAAGCCTTTAGTTCCTGATGTTCAGGAATGATTCCACAGTCACTACGGAGGGAGTAAGCATGGACTCCGCAGCTAACAAAAGTAAAACTGAAGTAGTTTTACAAAAGGCAAGTTCCATTTGCTCATTTTTTTAAAGGTGGTCTTCCACATCCTCACAAAGTAAGAAACTGAATCAGGACTTAAGAAATGAGATCACTGGAGGGGTGGTGAAATCAAGTAAAGAAATCTTCATTCCTAATCTGCTTTAGACCACATATTAACAGATATTTTACTACACATTAGGAACCTTTTCACAACTCTGATATACTTCCACTAGAAATGTATCAAGATGCCCTTTAATCAAAATAAAACCTACATCCTTACTAATTTTCTGTACTTTCTTAACCTATTCACAGCCTTATCCAAACAACACAGTTATTTGCTCATATATATGTAAAATACCATTAATAATTCAATATATACTTAAAGTTTCAAGTCAGAATTTGTAGGTCTGGACATTATAAATCCTTACAAAACCTGTATGGATCAAGTTAAATCACACCAGAGACAAGGGATAGCATTTGGGAGGTTGTATACGAGACTGTACAGGGAAGTGACCAAATAACAGAAATTATTTCCAGTAGGAAAAATAATCACTCCATTTAAGGTGAAAAAATAAAAACACAGAAAAACCAATTTCTGCAAAAACTCACTGATTAAAAACTTTAAAAACTACCAACTGATACATAATAACCCTATGGATATAGCTGAACTGCAAACTTATATGTCTAGCTCTTGAAAATAATACTTAAGGGATATTTTCCTGTTAAAAACTTGATTATTTCTGAGACAATTGTAAACTTTATCACCAAATTCAAACATCTCTTTGATTTGCAAAGCAGAGTTTCCTGTCAGGAACAAACCCTTAGTACCTGTTTATTACAATTTTTATTATAAACATTGAGTTATTCTGGCATTTGTCTCCACCCATGTCTCTGTTAAACAAACAGTAACAGCAAAGCTGCTGCAACGCCTGCTGCAATGCCAGTGTAGGGAGTGACTGCAATCTGACATCTAACACAGTGCCAAAAAATTAATTCACTTATAAAACGCCTGACAGAAAAATCAGGGCTGATGCCATTTTAACTTTGAACACAGCAATGTGAGATCATGCAAACTAAGTAAAGTGTGACATATTTCATCAGGAATAAATTATTTCAAATAGCTGTCATAATAATCAGCTGCTAAAGAGAAACCAAGGCTGAAGTTCAGCTTTAGTTAATATTATGTGAAGACTTCAACACAGAAAAGCTGTTAGAATATCAATTATCATATAAAGCAATTATTTGTCCTCTAGTTAAGACAGAATGGACCCACCTACTAGTAATAAGGGCTTGAATTGTGCTGAAGTAAATCTAAATAAGTAGCAGAAATGGCAAGTAACTTAGCTGTTAATATGCAAGCTGCCTCAAACTACACTTGATACTTCTCTTTCACAATAAATCTAGGATTTAGAGTTGAATAAATGTACCTTATTTGTGCTCATGTTTTCCTTGCCAAAACATTCTTGTAGCAGCCTATATGTTTTGATTTGTTTTGCTAGACAAGGCACAAGTAAACTCACATAAGTTCTTCTTTATGGACGAAAAATAGCACACTGCCCCCTGAGAAGTATCCTGAACAGGAATAGCAGCCTCCTTGGCAAGAAATCACAATGATACATCGTATTGATTTCAATCCTCAGTAAATATGGGCTATGTTTCACTTGAGATGCCATCTTGTATGGTGCTTACTTCATGGCAGAGTCTTATGACATGTAATCCTCAAACTAGCTCAGTCTGGAGTCCTCAATCTGAAAATCCTTTATTTGTGAATAGCCTTACTTAACACAGGGGGCTACCTTTTGCTATGCTCAGAAAACAACTCTGGGGAAACAGGGGTAGTTGTTCTTTTGCTGCTTCTGTAGGAAGGAGGAAAACAGAGTTCAAGAGCGAAAAGGAAAGCAAAAGAGCTTAGAGGAAAAAACAATTCCAGCCACAGTAGACAGCCAAAGAAATAACATAGAAGGAAAACATGAGCTAATTTTCTTCTCTGCCAACATCAGAGGATTCGGGACTGAGGAAACACAAACCTATGCCACGCTCTTTCCTTTTTTCAGCAGCAGCCTAGTCACAAATCCTCATGGGCTACCACAGTAAGAGGAAAGATACATTTAAAAAAAGAAAAAGTGACGATATCCAGTACTGCTCCAGGGATCACTGCACACACAAGGGTTTAGCTTCATTTTACCAGCCTGCAGAACACAGTCCATCTTGTATCCGATGCATCTCTGTGACAGCACTTGGCTTTTCCCTCCCCATCCCATACCAGCACGGGAAAGGTCTGGCCACTGCTCCAGGACTTGACCTCAAAGTCCCCAGTTCAGACAGCAGAGCTGGTGACAAGGGGCCATCCTTGCATAGTGGACAGCATTTGGGCAGGTAGGGTCCTGACCCCTGCAAGCAGCCCTCATCTTAACAGCACCCAAAGGATGGGCACTGCTGCCACACTAATGAATGCTTACCCGGAAAATAAAAGCCTGCTGCACAAATAGAACAAATATTTTTTTATCAAACAGGAGGGAAAAAATTAAGTGTGCAAGCATACTGTTAGAATTCTACTTGCATAATATTGACCACTAAGTAGTTATAAGCATAGACACAATTGCCCACAAAGACAGATGAGAGGTTGTTCTAACCTGTCAGCATCTCCATGCAGGAAAAACTCATCTTTCACATTCCCTCTGCCATCCTCCAGCAGGCATGTACCCATTTCTCCTCAAACCCATGCCAGAGACATTTGAACTACACTGTATCATCAAAGAAGCTACCCAGATGAACTAGTGGCTTCAATCAGTGCAGGTCCAGCACTAGCATTACCTATGCTATAATTTGTATACCTGAAATGAAATCCGTTCTTTGCCTAAACAATCCTGACAGGTGAGGTAGAGCCTTTCAGAGAGTTGCAGTAATATTTTATAACCTTTTTATATCTTGAAGATGTTGGCTTCTGACAAAGCTTCTAGCTGGACAGATGGGTGAATTCTAATCCTGTAAGAGCATTCTTAACTACAAATACATTTTGGAAGTGGTGCTACTGAAGGAATCACTATCCACAGTGCAGGAGGTCAAGCAATAGGCAGCTTTAGAAAGCAATGTTGGGTCTCTATTCTCCAAGTACATAGTGGTCTGAAGTCAACCTAGAATCAGGGAACTAAACAGAAGGATTTGGTGTGTATAGAAAATGCTAACAAGAGAATCTGCATTGTAGCAAGCAGAAAGCCACAAAGGTTTTGTTCTAAATTTACTTGCACTACACAAAACAAGTTAATGTTTATTTGATTGATTTAGTAAACTCTAGTTTAGAAGCCTAGCCTCAGAGGAAGATTTTGTGTGAACAAGTCTGTCTGCATGCATGTTACACCACAAATATTAAGAAAAAAAAACCCCAAAAAAACCGCACACCACACATGCTGCAGACAAGTAGTTCTAGCATTGCACAGATGTCATTGAACAACATGAAGAAAAAGTAATCTCAGAGTTTATTTAATAGCACTTATTTAAATTGTTTAAGAGCCTGCCAGATTAGTTTCAAGCATTCATGCATTGTGTTAGTTAAACATCAGCAGTATACACCTGCTTGTGGTTCACAGGCTTTACAGTCAGTCAGGAGCTGTAGTGAAGTGGAGAGACAGCATCCAAGAGGTACGCTAGAGTCAGGTAACTGGATGTGCCATCTTTCAGTGCTTGCCAGGGAAAACTTAAGAACTGACAAAGCAGCGACAACAAGTTTTTGAACAATCTTTCTGTTATGATTAGCGTACTGCCCTGAGGTACCACACACCTAGTGACGCAAAAGGATTCTGAAAATCGTAACTGCCTCTTCTGGTTTAGCCTCTCCCATTGTGAACCTGATGACTCAATTTCTGCCACATGCCCAAATTTACTTATTTGAATTACACAGAAATAAAGTTACCATGGTAGGAAGTGTGGTTTGCGAGACTTGCATTGATAGCATGTAACGACCAGTAAAAGAGCACATTAATTTTAAGTAGCTTATAGAAGATTACCAGTTATTGAAAGGGTATGTTATGATTTACAGCAAATAGGGGTTACAGGGTTAATGCCACAAGTCCTATTCCTCCATTAAATTGTTATGTTTGAGGTACTTAATATTTGTCAGCCACAGAAAGAATTAATTTTTCCTTCTTTCTATGTCTAATCACAATTTGAAAGTTTAAAAAATTCCAAGCATTAAAGTTAATTCACTGCAAAAGAAAATATTATGACATTGACAAAATAATCAGTCTGTAGTGCTCTAAATGTATTGCCAAACCAATATCCTGTGTCTGGAAAAATCCAATATTTCAAGTGTGGTCATCATAAGAACTTCAGTCTCTAGTAGATATGTATAGGTGGGCTGTTCATTGCGTTATAAGGGCATCATAATACAGTACTCTGCAAATAGTGTTCAGCTGTGGATTTAGAAATAATACCTCAATTTTCTTTAACACAGGACCCTTCTATATCCCTGTATCACTTCGGTTCTCATTAAAGTACTATTTTAGAAACTTTCAGAAAATATTTATGGTAAATAAATTCTTCATATATGTATTTCAGCTCCGAAGTGTATTCAGCAGTTTTGTAGAACTATTATAATATGTTGAGCAAAATGTGGTACATAGGAGGAAGAATCCCAGCTGGCAGTCCTTGTGAATGTCTTAGAAGCAGTGTTTATAAAATAAAACTATGGTCAGGAAAAAAAAAATACAGAAATAACATGGTAGGAAACAGCAAATAAACATCATTTACAATGCTGAATAGGAACAAAGTACCACCTTTTTCATTTTTCCCTTAAGAAACCTTCCTAGGAATATTTTTTCAGGGGTATTTTTTCAGCACAGTAAGAAAAAAATTCAAAGTTTAAGGAATAGAGAATAAACTGGTACAGTGTGTTATAGTTTTCTGTGCACATATGAAGTATGTATCAGAACTGCACCAAACAGAAGGACTGACATAGCACTTACTTTTCTAGAAATTTAAGTTTTGTTTTGGACTTCTAACCTCTGCTCAGAAAAAAGTTATCCAGGGTCACCTGCCAGAGTTAATAACCTACTCTGGTATGGGAGGGAAGAGGGAAAGAAGCAGGGTCCCATGTCAGAAAAATGTTGATGATCCACATTTTAAAAGACTCAAGTTCAAAACCAGGTAGTAAATAACGGTAGGAAATCAAAGGAAGAAAATTGGGTTTGTCTGAAAAATGAGTTTTCCCTAAAACCAAATTCAGCTGCTGTTTATTTTATCTTCAGGAAAATAGTTTCTTATATTTCACATAAATATATTAATCAATAAACTAAACTTGTTGCTGTTTTTTTACTTCAGTCATTAAAGATCTGAAAAAAAATAATAAATAGCAGAACAAGCACTTAAGCTACAGATATTTTGCCTATGCTTGTCTTGCTGAATTATAGGGTATAAGGCTTCTTATTTGCCAGCCATCTCTGCTTGCTAAGAAGGCTCGATACTAATGAGACATAGATCATGTTGACAAGTTTTGCTTTTAGTGTATAAACCTGCAGTAAGGTAAAGCTACTGTATAATAGCTCAAAATGTGACACTTCAGGAATGAAAACAGTCAGCCAGCTCATTATTAGTTCCTGCAGCCATGTTCAAAGCAGTGGAAGCATGAAGAGAACATGCAATATACAGACAAGTAAGCCTGTCATAACAGAAATTTCACTATGAGAAACTTAACAATCCATCATTGTACACAGTCCAAAAATTGCAAAAATATTCAGTATTTAATTAGTTCTATAGCAAATCTTAAAGGACTAAGGAAATCCTAAACTCAGAGAGATGGCTATAAGCTACATGTGAAAAGTGTCATTCTTGTAGCCTTATTTAGAGTTGGTACAAGTTTTTCTGACTGTATTTCATCACTGGATCTTGTAATCTACTAGAGATAATCGCTCTCTGTAATCCCAAACTGCTCAATTCCGTTATAATGTAAGTTGAAACACCTATGCTCCCACTGCTCAAAGTACAGAATCACTCCCAAATGCCTCTTGCAAAGCTCTCCCCTGCTACAAAAGTTCAGTGTTCTCTGAAGTAGCTTTCAGCCCCTAGCTCATAGGGTTGAGCTATCTTTGAGATGCTGTAGAGAAAACTCCTCAGTGATCAATCCAGGACACCTTGGAATGGAAAAGACAACACCTAGCAACAGAAACTGATGGTAGAGAATGGAGCTTACACTGCTGTCCATTCCTGCAGGTATACAAGTGGATTGCAAATGAAGTATGACTATTATTTGGCAGCCAACAGGATGTTCCAAGTACCCTTTATATTACCTATATTTCTACATGAGCACTCATGAAATTATTCTCCTTTTGCTATCATTCCAGTGAAGATAATAAATAGCACCATTCAGCACCTTCAACTTCATGACCTGGTCCCACATGATCACCTGAGCCAGCCAGGAACAGAGCCTTTGAGGCCAGTGTGACATGGGAAAGCTGCAGTATTGTGGGCTCTCAGCATGCACATAGCTGTAGACCCCCAGAGATGTCATTAGTGTTTGAGATCCTGTGTTGAAACACCAGAATTCTGTAGGCATTTTAAGAGCATATAAGCATGAAGAACATTTCATTCTCCATGGGCTGAAGCATTTTTAAGCTTCATTCATTAGTAACAAAAAAGCAGAGTCTCATGCAAGTCAGGTAAGGAATAGTACATTCAAGCCCCTGAGCACATACTATGACCTCAAGATACCTAAACGATTATCGGTCATCTACCTACAATTCTGTAGGCATGTGACAAAATCACATACCACAAATGGATTCTAATAACTGCTCTCCTTCAGTTTCTGTGCAGATATTCAGCATTTTGGAAAAATCAGTGGGTCTCCATTATGGTATGAAAAAATGTAGAAAAAAGAATTAACTATCTGCATCCTCAAAGAAAAATACCTACATCTATCCTAAGAGATTATGAAGATGGGAAGATGAACAGAGACCCACCAGTACATTTTATTTCATCAATTCTTTCAAAATAGGAAAGGAAGCAAACTCAGTTGATACACCATGTATTAAAAGACAACTAGAATTTTGTTATGTTCTGCAACGCAAACTTAGTGCTTCACATTGTCAAAGTCAGCATTTGTTGTCAGTCTTCTTTCCTGCAGCCCTCTCATATCTTACGGGGTATAACTTGGAGGCTTTGGGGAATTTTGTTTTGCAAGTTTTGGATATGTATCTCTTGTGAACAGCAATTTAAGCTAAAATTCTCTCAGATACTAAACATGAAGCAAAAAGCACGTTAAGCTGTTAGAAAAGCAGTCCACAATTAAAAAACACTGAAGATCTTTGAATCTTTTAAGCACCCCAGGCCAGGATTCTGATCGTGATGTGGTATTGTATTTAGATCTAGGCTCCAAACTGAAGTATTGTGCAATAGATTTATAAATATTTAGCTCAGAATTTCTCTGATACCGTATTGCAACTGAAAACTATTAGTTCAGGCCCCAACAGTCACACAAATTTAAAAAAGCTAGGGATATATTGAAGAAATATGCTTTGAAACACCCTCCCCCTAATTGAATTAGTAATAGAAGCAACATGAGCATACAGTATTGCCAGAAAAAACACAAACCACCACCACAAACCCACAAAAACACAACACCCACACTAAAAAACAAAATCAACACATTATTTTGTCTATCAATTCAAATTGTTCTCAACTGTAGACAACATCCATGTGTTGGGAGAAAGAAATAAACAGAGCAGACAGCAAATTATTCTCTATCAAAGGAAATTGGTGGTAACTTCTCAGGAATTAAAGTGTAGAATATTCAGACCCATTCATAGTCTGCATTTAAGACTGATTAGCCTTCAAAACACAATGAGTTTCCAGACCAAATAAATGTTTTAATAGAACAAACTCTACATCTTTCACCTGCACATACAGAGAAAAAAATATTAAGGTCCAAGATAATTTAGGGAATTTATATTATCTTTGTCAAGGTCTTCCTAAATATTAACTTCTTAAAAAAAAAAAAAAAAAATCACATTTTCAATGAGTACATTGTACAAAAACATGCACAGATGCAAGTATGGGAAGTGTAGGGAATAGTATGAATGTTTCTGAACTCCATGCTACCCTGTCTCTATTACTAGCTTCTACAAGGCAATATGAAAATTCTCAAATGAAAGTTGCAGCAGTAATTATAAAGTCTTCAAAGGTAAAAGAAAGGCTATTTTTCCAGAGTGTTTAAAAAATAACAAGGTAAGAATGCAGTATCAGGGTTGTGAGATAAAAAGACCATACAGTAGCATACCATAAAGTAGTATAAGTTATTGGAAATGTTTTAAAATTTAAGCAGTTAACTATTTGTAGTCTGTAGTATCTGAGTCTTTTACCCTCTCAATTTCTACTTTTTTTTAATGAAGCATCTTACAATTAAACGTGCAAGCAGTGCTACACCAGTCTCACATCACTTTGTGGTTTCCCCCCCACATTTTCACCTGAGCTTCTTATGAATCTTGGTGTCTATTCTGAGTGGACATACCAAGCAATACAGAAAATTTTCATCTGACTTGCAGCTGTGTTCAGGTTCATCTGGAGAATGCTCTATAGAACTCTATGAGAACTTTTGGAGAGCCATGGAGAGAAAGCAGCACTTTAGAAACGGAGCTGGAAGCTTTGATCTCTTCCTCTCTGGTTTCTCAAGCAGTATAATTTAAATGCAGGGCTGCTAGTAAAGTTCACAGATTCTGGAAATTCTTGAAAATAAACCAAGTAAAAAGATACAGTCAGAGAACAGCTCCTGCCTCATGTTCCACACAGGAGGCACATCATGGGAATTAGGAATATTAATCTAGAAGGCACATCAAGGGTAATCAAGTCTAATTCCCCAGGAGAGAGCTTCATTATTAATTACTGACCACTTCACCATGACCTTGAAATAGTACTTCAGAAAGAAAATAAGACAGTATGGATCAGAGTAAGTCTATGTAGACCTCTTCCAAAGAGATTTTTCTGCTACTGTAGGGACATCTATAATGTATAGCTATGGTAATGAACCAAAATGAAGTTACATATGGTTTGGAGCACATACTAGACCTGAAGACACAGCAACGAGTCTTCTCATGGAGCTTTTCCCAGGTGAATTAAAAACTGAATCAAATTTTGACTGATTTGTTCCATGAGCTGCAACCTAGCAACTCTTTCCCTTGAAAAGAATGAACACTTAGATAAGCAACTCAGTAACAGGTAAAAGTGTTCCAAACAGGAGAAACATAAGGGTGTGATTTTTTGAGAGTCAGTGAAATGACATCAAATGCCCAAGGAACAGGAAATAGGTAAGCCTGAAGAACTTAAAAAGCACCAAGAATTATTCTGCAGATCTTCAGCAAAAAGAATATAAAAGGCTATTCAATAAAGCCACACAGGCAATAGTCCAGTCTAGTACTTAAGTTATTAATAATTGCTTTAACAATATATTTGAAATCATAATATAGGACTACATAGCACAAAGATAACATATTTCAACAGGCATATCTACCTATATCCTTAAACTGAAAATACCACATGCCTTCCAACAGTTAAATAATTCAAATATCATTTTTTCTCAGAGCCAACTTTGCCTCTCCAGCCAACTCTTATTTGAAAAGGATCAGAAAACCTACATCACCCACCCTAACCTCTACCACCTACTTCAGGAACAGCATAATGCAAAACAGAGCTCATAAGACTTCTCTATATGCCAAGCTAATAATAGATCCAGATTGCATGTGAAAGCTGATAATTAAGTTGGTATCTAAGCCCATAAAGCTACTACTCCTACTCTGATCTGCTAATCAAACATACAGAAGCTCGATAAAACAAAGAACAGGTTCCTTGGTACAATAAACTCCTGCATATTTAAACATGACATGCCATGTTGTAGAAGACCCTCCTACACAACTGACATTTTCAATACTTACAACCAGTTTTAGAAGTTAATACAAAATTATAATCCATTTAATTCTAAACACATTTTTAACTTCTAACAAAGATTTCACAAACCAACTCTTTCATATTCAAATATACTCTGAAATACAAAGGCAAGAACAGTCTTTAAAAACACCTGCAGTCTTTTTAAAAAAATAGAATCTAATATACTGCTGGATTTTTAATTAATTCTCTAGAAATATTCTTGACAAACCTTTGAGGACAGGAATAACATTTTCTCATAACATAAGCAATCTTAAAAGCACTAAATAAATAGGACTATTCCAGTTTACATTGAGACTCTAGTCTTGGATATCTTTCCCTCTGTAAACAGAAACACCAATAGATAAGATGCTTGGATATCTTAAAGTACAAAACTATGTAAACTAATCTTAAGAATTAGTTTAGATGCTGCTTCAAAACTACATGTCCCAATAACAAGGTTTGTTTAATAAGTTACTGTCAGAATCATTGTTATGGAGAAATAAGTTGCTACGAAAGGAGTGCTTCTGTCTGCTTTCCTCATCTCCATCTCCAAAACCATTTTTCCTTTACATCCCAATTCCAGAAGTACCAGGCTTCCATCTTTATGTTACCCACCATCACCCATGTCACAGTGCAGTCTGCTGTAAAACAAAAGTGCTTTGGCTTTTATGTTACCCATGATACAATCTCCTATAGCAGAATGAGCACGTGCAGGAAGTCATACATACAAATCCTGCATGTCAGGCACTTAAAACAGTCTTAGAGTTCAATTTCTGATGGTTGGGAATTTTTAAGCTGCAAAATGGATGTATCTTGGGGTTCCACTTAAGGTTTCAGAGGAGAAAGCTCTCAGAAGAACTGATCTCTATTTCCAAATTTATATTTTATAACCCCAATCCCATTCTCTTTGCCTAATCACTAGGAAAGAAGCTCAAGTGCCCAGTCCGTACCTTTTCTCCTTGTGTGAATTTAAACATGGCTTATACACACCTATACTGCCCAGAGGAGAAATTCAGTAGTTGGAAAAATCAGGCAGCAAGTGATTAGAAGTTTAGCAAAGCAATAGAGAACTAGGAGCAGGGCCTTACAGTGTTCCTATCAATCACATCTAGGTCTGCTATGTGGTGCCATATGACATGCTAGTTAGCATGAAAAAAAGGCTTGCATTTATTGGAACAATAATGAATCTCCCTGTTGTTCAATTCAGCAAATCGGCAGATGAACAGTTAGCATAATTTATTTTTTTCCTTGGCTAAGGAATGCCTCCGACAGCAATTTAGAATGAACATCCATTCCAAACTCTAGTCAATAGTGCTTGCCTGCTTTAATAATTGAATAATAAATTATTGGATTATATATGCCTTCCTATACAAAGGCCTAAAAGGTCTTCAACTCCCAAAGCCTTGTTTAATGATATTTAGGGTTTTGGCACTACTATTAAAGCTGAAAGTATATGTGAAAATGACTTATTGCATACCGGTTATGGTGTTCCCTTGGCACACAGAAGACCCCAGTAGAACCCTACATTCAAATATGTATTAGCTCATATATGGAGGGAAGTGTGGCAGAATGTTTTCTTTATTGCCAAAGAATCAAATACATACACTATGACAAATTCCTGTTACATGTATAATCCTAACACACAGCATAAGTCTTCCAAATGTTCTGTTAATGTAATTCAGAAGAAGTATTGAGTAATATAGTCATGATAGAAATAAAGATTAAACAGATGCAAGTGTTAAAGATAAAATATTCATGCACAGAGTAATTTCCTGCCATGCTGCCCTATTATTTCAGTTTGTAGGGGATTCATCTGAACTCATACAGATTTGGGCCAACAAGATGGTCCAGAATGTTAATGCAAATTTGCTGAATATCTGGAGCCAGCAACATTGGCTTTTAAGTCTCAAGTACAGACTCCAATAAATTCTAACCTGTGACATCCGGTTAGATTCCAGAGGCCAGGAAGGTTATTTGCCAAAACCTGACCATTCATGACTGTCATTATCCCTCAAACAGTATAAAAAGGTTCAGAATTCATCTCCATTTCAGAGTTTGTAAATATGGCAATGTAATTCAGATTTAAGTTAGTTACATGCTGCAAAACAACAGTGTAATGCTTAACATGGAAATTAAGTGTTCCAACATTATGATAGGCTTTCTTTTTAAAAAAGCACCACTGTAACATTGTTGTCATCTCTTTGCTCTAAGATTTCTTCATGTAGATAGGTGGTTTCATTTTTTTTTTAACTAGTATATATCAACACTTATTGGGGATTAAAAAAAATGGCCTTTATCGTTATGAATTCTGTGTGCAGAGTAGGAATGAGAGACAGACAAGATACTCAGTACAAAAAGGAAGGAATTAGGAAATTACTGAGAGGTAAATTTCTTCACTTACATACATTTCTAAGAGTCTATGCCAGTTCTTTAACATAATGGTTTAACACCTCCGGACAGTTTCATCAATCCTGTTCTTTGAAATAAACTACACACAGCTTTCATATCACCCAATAACTCTGGAATATCTGAGGGGAAAGCTGTAAACAGAAAAGAGCCATGCCTTGAATAGCGTAAGCATGAAGCCAGCTTTTTGTTACGTTCTTTTTTAGATGGACATATCTTCCTATATTAGACACATACACACCAGAGACTAACAGAAATAACTGACAAGAAAAAAAACCCTCTGTAATTCTAGCAGGCTGTGTTTAGAGTATCACAGCAAAGTCCCTCAGCCATACAGAGTCAGCAGCTATGAGATGGCTACAACATGTGAGGCAGAAATCGATGCAGGAGAATTGTTTTTCTCATTGAAGCAGTTTCTGCCAACATCAGAAATACAGCTGCACTGCAGTTACCACCGCACCCTGAAATAACCAGACATCTGCAGTAAACAGATGCAGTATTTCTAAAACTCAGTTTACTTTTTGGAAAACTGTTTGATATTAATCAGTGAGTCTTCAGCACAGAACCACATGCTACAGCCACAAAGACTTCAATACTGTTTGTACTAGATTATCAGTATTGATTCTGAGAAGACACTTAAGTTCACTGAAAAAAGAGACCCATTATTATACATGCTGGAAAAAAAATACATCTTATATCTGTAAGACCACCAAGTATCCCACAACCATATAAGGCTATTGCACTACTTCTTTCTTATATTTGAGCTATTTCTTAATATTTGTTTAGCTCTATGTTTTTTATTTTTGTTTGTTTGGTGTGGGTTTTCTTGGTTGTTTTTGTTTTTTTTTTTTTTACTCTGATATTAAAGACTGTATTGGTCACATCAGTGTATTTTGTAACAAAAACAGCAGGGGGACCTCAAAATGTAAGAAAACTCTTCGATATTCTTCATGCTTCTGCAAGGGTTGGAAACTTCTGACCTTGAAGGAAATGTCTTTTGATCCCACACACCAGCAGTGAAAAGCTTTTCTTTATCAGCACAGAGTTACCAACAGAAAGAACAAAATATTTTTAAATGGTTTCAGTCTCAGAGATGCTTTGTTTCATTACCTGCAGTGGCCTACTAAATCCATCCCACCATGCACATGATGCAGTTCAGGAGTCTACACACACAGCAGTGTTTCACTGCAGCGTTGCAGCTGCATAGAAATATACAGGAGCCTGAGGACCATCAAAGCTTCATCTGGTTCCTTTGTGCTCTGACAACACTCATTTCTTTTTAGCACTCCTTCCCTTCCATTCCCCACTCTTGCTCTACGTGTCCTTTGGCATTCTTCTTGCCTTCTCCCTCCAGCATCTCTAACAGGGCAGCTATTTACCACAGTGCAGTTAATAAGGTTGCTGTCATTTCATTACTGTTTTATGTGGTTTATATGTTTGAAATTTTTCATTTGCTGGCAGAAAGTCTGAGAAATGTGTCCTCAGTGAGGATTCACTTCACTCATTGCTTCCTGAAGAAGTTACAAGACAGGTATAATCATTCACAGATCTTTTGCAGAGTGCTTTGGGCAAATGTGTCACATTGAGTTATTCTGCTCTCTGATAAATATTTGAGCCTGAAGAAAAATGTTAAAGCCAAGACAGACAGTTTGAATGTAATAGATCCTTGGAGGAATGTGGGAGAATAGCAGCCTTGAAAAAAGTACAGCCTAGGGTAGGCACATTAAAAGTCAAGGCAAATCTTGTGGCAAACACTAAGCATATCCAGCATGGTCATTAAAAAGATATCTAGCAGTAATTTTGGAGAAAAGGACAATTTTATCAGCCTCAAAAGCTGCTTTGCAGTACCAACTACTACAGGAGATTCTATTGCGACTCCAGCATTCTCACCACAGGTGCTGTCCCGTTCCCACAGCACAGAGGAGATTACAATTTTAAGTGTGCTGCTCTGAAAGGGAAGGGCAGAGTGTCCAATATTTTGCAGACTTGGTACAGCAGTGAGATTTTGCAGGAGCAGCAGATTTAGGGCTCTAATCACTTCCTTTCTATAGGACAGTCTTTGCAGGGTTTCCTTTTCATCCTTAAGAAAGTCAGACACTACTATGACTTTCGAACTAAGATTCAGTCTACTGAAAATACTATAATATTGCAGGTTGGCATAAGCAGAGATTGTTATATTATCTTAGTTTAATTTCCCATTCCTCCATTCTTACACAGAAATGCTCACAATTAGTGTCTTCTCTTCAGTAAAACTAAAATTTGTAGAACATTAGAGTAATGAAAATAATTCCTTACACACCTTTATCAGCACAGCCTCTTTATCTCCCTCAATTATGTCATTTAAACATTAAGCAGGCAAGTGATGGAGTAGATATTTTTTATCCAACATTTTTTTACTAATGAAGATCAGATTCAGTGCTACTCACTGAAGAAAGGAAATGAGCTGAAACACTGAGGTGAGCACATTCACCAGTTCAGACTACTGTATTCAACACACAACTAAAAAAAACCCACAAACCAACAGAAATATCTTGATTTCACCCATCAGTTCTATTCAAATATACTGTATTTTGTTTGTATAACAAGCATACCCACTTTGTAGATGATTTACTTCATTACAGTTACAATTTCTTATTGTTATGACTTTCAAGTTAGTGTTGTCTTTTTTATGTGTATTAACCTCAAATTTAATAACCATAGCACCCCAAACAAGCAGAAGTTTTAGAAGAGGCAGTTAAATGGATCAGTTTCAACAGAAAGCTTATTCATGGTATTAAAGGAAGTCAGAGTACATTCTGGTTTAACCCATATGTTCTGACTAAGTGCTGGTGTACTTACCCTTGCAAATGCTTCATCATGTATTAATGGATAAAATGGAAATATGGAAGTAAAATGGTTTCTTGAATTACATGTTGCATCTTAAGCAACTTATTTAATCCTACCTCTTGCAGATCTAAGTTTGAGACGAGGGTGGCTTTGCTGGGTAAACACTAACATGAGATTAAAAGGTTCCACTATCGGAAAAACTTCTCTTGTTTTTGACATTGGTCCATATCCAATTCAACTTTTGAGTGCTCATTTGTTTTGGAAGCAGCCTGTGATAACTCAGTCCTTCATGACTGACACACTGCTGTATTCAAAAATGTTTTGTGAACACAGCATTGATTTCATTACTTGTGAATACAATGGTACAGAACATAAACTACAGTTAAGTAGGTTTCAATTTTTGTGGTTTGTTTTGGTTTTTATTTCATTTTGCTTTTTTTTTTTTTTTAAGTTGCAGAACTATTTAGAGTCCTCTAAGACGGACAGAACTAAAAAGCAAAGAAAGGTATTTAAAAAAAATTATAGCAAATAGAGACAATACAGGTCTCCTTATCATTTCAGCTTTATCATTAATACAATGGATAAAAAAAATAATATTTTTAAGACTTGGATCCTTAGAAGAAGGCCAAAAACACCCTGGGCCTGAATAGTCATAAATGTGAATTACAAAACATTATCAGAGGTGAACTAGAGAAAGACTTCAGTTTCCATCATATGAACCTGCTCTTCCAAATCAATTGTGTTCTAATAATATAAGCCACCTGCAAGAAATACTCTTTACAGCCTGGGAACTATCAGATGTTAAAGTGGAACTGTGACTGGTAAAACTGAATGTAGTTCCAAAGCCTTAGGTAAATGAATGTTTAGAAGATGTATTCTTTCAATAAGCTTTAATTTAGGCCTATCATGATCTACAACTCCAACTTTATTACCTCTCTCTGTCTTGCTGTTGTAAGTTCAAATTCTTTATCTCATCTTAAATTTGCTAGTGACATTTTATGTGAAGATACCATCTTCCTAAAATTGATGCAACACTCCACACAATGGTTACTTTAATGCAATTTGGGCATTTGTCTTCATCAACATGTGTAAACACTGCAGGTTTATCTAAAATCTGAGCATGCACATTTACTCAAATTCAAGTTTTTGCAAAAACACCAGTATTGGGTAGTTACCTCTATAGTTAATTTATTCAAGCTGACATGAAATCCACCAGGGCCATCCCACAGTGGCCAAAATCATGGCTTCTAGAATTTTATGACCACATACCTCAATCTAATTCCCACAGTTTGAAATCTCTTGAATGAACTTCAAGATTGTACTAAGTAATAATGTCTTGGGTCATTAA
This sequence comes from Columba livia, assembly GCF_036013475.1. Lineage (NCBI taxonomy): Eukaryota > Metazoa > Chordata > Aves > Columbiformes > Columbidae > Columba > Columba livia. The sequence continues at coordinate 26,633,228 of NC_088608.1, forward strand.
CTTTAACACTGCCAGCATGCCCTCATGATTGCATTTACTTTAATTAATGTAAGCTAGTAATTAATGGCACAACTTTACACAAAGGACTGCTTTAGCATATTGCCAGTTTCTAACAAATAAAGTAATCTCTCAGTGCTTGAAGCAAGATTGGACAGAATCTGTTGCACGTGAAAAGTGCAGAGGCAAAAAGGCTAAGCCAGTTTTCTTCTTAATTTAGGTGTAATATAGATTTACCTGTCATAAAAACATGGTCCACACTTTATCACATTTCAATTTTTGCAATACTGAATTTGAGTAATAACAAGAACTTAAGCCTGCATCCACTGATTCTATGCAAAACTGTTAAACTATTGAATAGTGAAGTGTTCATTAATTCTACCATAGCAATGAGAACATGAAAATGAAAGTCATGAAATGTTCTGTTACTAACATTCTACTACCTTCAACAGTTCCTTTGCCTGAACGTTTGTATTCCAACCCCTTTCTCTACTCAGTTATATTTTGAGGCTTCAACTTCTGGTGAAACTTAGATATCAAGCTTGACTTGGTCAATCAAGATATGATTGCCTTCAAAACCACTTCATGCAATCTTTCATAATGTTTTGAGAAAAGGGAAAATTGAAAATAAAATCCTCCCACTACCAAAAAGAAATGTAGACAATAAGTATAGTAACATGACTTAAGGTAAAAAGCTGATTTTCTGAATACTCTGCTCAATTTAAAAAAAAGTCCACATAGCAACTTCAAGTTTCAAGTCTAAGTTTACTACATTGCCCAACACCAATAAAAACTCCTTCTGCAGTCAATGTAGCATTTAGACAATATATTTTAAGTAGGTGCTCCTTGGCAGAACTGGATCTATTCTCTGACCTGGCTGACGATACAACAACGCATTGACACACAACACAATCTGACTCTAGAATGAAGCATCAAGTATAGCTGATATACAAAACAGTAAAACAAAGGGAAACTCATCAACAGGAAAGCTCAAGTCTTTGACTCTTCCTCTTCCATCCTCAAAGCTGAAATGAGATGACAGGCCTACTTAGGTCTGCATGACATTATCACAATACTCATTATCACAAACATTTTCACCGGCAGAGAATGAGAGACTAAAGACCTAGGAAAAACAGAAAATGATTCCAGATATCAGATTTCTTTTGGATTATTCCAAACCCCATCTGTCTGCCAGCATTAAGAATAATTTACTTTGAGAGCCATCTGTGGGAGACAACTGCACTTGGATCTTGGCAAAAAATGCCTTTTTCTTTTAATGACTTATTAGCTCACTTCCTCCTCTGAGCATAATGAAGCTTCCATTCCTGTCTTCAAAGAGGAGATTAAAGCATTCACTGAAAGTGAGAGAAAAATGACAAAATCCAAGCAGATAGAAAAGAACATGAGAAAAAAAACAAACATCTTTTGGAGAAGGAGATGCACCACCACCCCCCACATCCCTTGATTTTGATATTTCTTTCTTTCCAAAAGCCCGTTCCCTCTATCACAACTGTGGTGAAGGATTCATCTGGAGATGTTAAGTGTCATGAACAGGTGGCTGGGACTCCTTCAGTCACCTGTAACCAAGTAGAAGTCTCAGAGCCACTTCAGTAAGTCTCTGCATGCTGGTCTATGTTCAACCTCTAGGTTTACAGAGAGACTCCAACAGCGGGAAAAAAATATCCTCTACTTCCACTTGTGAGCTTTGGTTTTTCTTCACGGTCTAAAGTTCTAACAGGGAAAGGATCCATTTAGATTAAATGTAGTAATATTAAAATGTCAGCGTACTTTGAAGTGCAGTCTAAGTTTATACATTTGGGACCTAAGGGATAACTATCAATAACACAAATAGTCATAGCAACTGTTTACATGCCTGACGTTAGAATTCAAGTGGTTGCAGAAACTCAAAACATCTGACCAACAACAAGTCCAGCTTCCTTAAGTACAAGCCAACAGAGCTAGAAAATCAGCTCAAGCAGATTAAATTAAGGACAGGGATAACTCTGACAAAGTTGTATCAATTGAAGTAGCCACTACAGGAATTATATAAGAAGATGGCCTATCTGCAGAACTACAATGGTTTCTTTCAGCTATCAGTACCAAGAGGTATCACAATATGGCATGGCTCTACTACCACACTACTCTGGTCCTTTCCATTTCATTATAATCATCCTTAATCCTGACTACTCAGAGTAGTGTATACTCAACAAGATAAAGCTTACCATAGCATACAAGCTACCCAGAATTGAAATATATCATTAGCATACAATGTATTTGAATACAACATCTGACAACACATTTCTGAACACAAACTATTGAACACACACTAATAATACCCCCCACTTATTGGCTTCAGCAGAGAAGGAAAGGGAGCTGAGCAAAAGGGATCAGACTAAGAAGTGAGTAATACAAGGACAATTGAAGATCATCCTGCCAATATGTAGACAAGATATCAACATAAACCAATAATAAAATACAAATTATTATCTGTGTTCATATATATAAGTACACATAAACCAAAAAAAAGTTCAATAAAATAAAGGATAATTACACTAGGGGTATGGGAATGAAGAAGGTGGAATGATGCAGAATACTTCAAGCTAGAGCAAAGAAGTGCCAAGAAAGGGGCTGTAGCTTACTATCACATATCAGATACGAAATAGATGGAGCAACTCAATTATTCTAGGAGGTTATACCCATCTCTTCTAGAAATAATGAAAGAAGCTGCCACAATTCCCGTTTAAGAGACCCACTTTCCAAACTGTTCCTTCAGACATAATAGTTACTAGTAAATAGTGAACAATATCTGGCAGGGGTCACTCAGTCATTTAAAAGGCATGATCTGTTTGACATACTACTGCTATTTCTATGATGCTATTTTACTTTGTTTTCTCACATACATGCTACAGCTTTCATACATCAATGAAACTATGGCATTTTAAAAAATCAGTTTCTTTAAAAGTGCATGTTGGACAAAGTCATCCATCAGGCTGTTGCAGTTTCATAGGATGCATTTGCGGATAGTTATGGATGCATTTGACATCAGGTTCTGAACTATGCTTCAGAACAGCTTTGTGAAATCCTGTTAGAAATGACCATTTTTCCCTTCTATTTGCTCTCTGACCTCCTACATGGAGCTAGTGAGTGTCTGAACAATAGCCCAGAGATTCTGATGAAGTTATCTGGAAATCACTTCCCAGTTAGAACCTCACTGTAATCCTTCCCCTTTACAAGCTATATTTCAGGAGAACTCTGCCAATACACAAGGGCTTTCAACCGAGAAAATTCAAGGAAGCTGTCCACAACGGAATTCCTAATTCTCTATAGCTAAATGTAACTTAAAACTTAATGTAACATAGCTTATATACATATTAATACAAAAAAGTAAAGTTAGTTTCATATTTAAACTACACAACCACATATACTTTGATTTGAAGAAATAGTACAGAATCCGACACACGCAGTAGTGGCAAAAGACAGCCAGTGTCAGCATGACCACAAATTCAGGCTCCAGCAATGCAGAGGTTACTTGTTTTGCGCCAGCCACATAACAATGAACACAGAATCAGCTATAATTAGTTTTTCACAGTCTTCGTAGCAAGACTAGCATAGGTTTGTGGGCGGTCAATTTTTTCTGTTTAAGCAGAGTGAGCAGATTTTTTTGTATGAGCAGATTTAGAAGTGGTTGGCTAGTTTACAAAAATACTACATATGAAGCCTGAGAGGAGTAAGAGAGCTAAGCCCAAGACTTTCGCTGTAATTGCAACATCAGGCAACAGACAGACTGATTAAACTCAACGTTTTCATCTGAGTATTTCAGCTCTAAGACATGGTCTAGAAACCAAATTACTAGAAAGTAGTCATGCCTTGCTCATTACCCCAAAGGCAGAGACTTGCATACAAGAATTTGAACATTAAACTTGAAAAGCTCACTGCTGTCCAAAAAGGATGCTGTTAAAGAAAAAAAAAGCCACACAAAAAAAAAACCACACACAGAACACAGATTTAAAAATATGAATAATATATATCACATTATTTCAAAAATGTTTCTATTGAACATTCCATCTGTGATTTTACTATATTCTACATATCTCAAGATCACAAATGTATGCCTTATGTTTTAGCATCACTATGCAAAAAATGTAGATGGTAATGTAACTTTTAGGAAGCCAGGAAAAAATCAGATTTCAGCTTAAAGTAGTCAAAACAGTATCAGATATACAATTTATATTTTTACTGCATTATTTTTATGTATCTTAAAGTAGTGAATTATCTATAAGACACAACTAAGTACATACAACATACACAAGAAAATGCATCATATATATACAAATCTCAAAGGTGTAGGAAGCAGAATATGTTCTTAAAACCAGCTAGTAATACCATGATTTTACTTGACAGGAACAGTTTCCAGCTTTGTGTGCACCAAGTGAAATCCTAACTAGGCATAACCAAAAATCCTTTTCTGACCATGAGAGGGCCAAGACATTAAGATAGAAGGTTTATTAAATTACTGAGTTTCCATTATTAAGCGATGAACTAAAGTTTGGGGCTCAACATTTTTTGGAAAAAAACTGGAGTGATGATGATTGATCTAGTTTTTTGAAACTCATAACACTAGGCTAGGTTTTAAATGTAATAGAGAAATTACTGAACAGTTTTTCAAGTTACACAGATAATGCTAGATGTTTATTTAGCCTGTTTCAAAGCCAAGGAAAGGTTATGTTTACCAGACCTTTTTTCTCCCTCTTAGTCTGTAAAAATCCAATAATGCCTCAAATCTAGAGAGGTTTCGTTTGTTTCCAGAATCATTATTTGTAGAGCCATGAACTTCCTGCAAGAATCTTTCCTTTAAAACAAACACTAATTTGTCAAGGGCAGGTTAAAATCAACTTGATCTTTGATACACATGATTAAAAACTTCCTTTGTGAATACAAACTAGTGTTCTCAAAGTATGCCTCAACTGAAATCAAATGTTAAAAACCTAGATTGCTTGTTTTTTCTTACAAATATTAAAAATCAAATGTTTAAAAGGGTTTGATACAAGTTTGCTTCTAGTAGCAAACATCTGTATGCACCAACATCAACTGAAATATAGAAATATCATGATAACACTAGAACAGTAAAGCTAACCCATCAAAAATTGGTTTTGAAATTTTTATCCTCCATTTGTAATTAGTCTAGCAAATACTCTAGGAAGAAAGGTGTTCAGTTGTTTAAGGCAGAGCTCCTGCATGACCAATAACTCATTATTTGCTACAAAGGCGGCAGCCTGTACTATACTGGTTTATACTCCTCTCTGATGAAAAATATCGTAACTAACCAATGCTTTACTTAGAACTGGGCTACCATCATAATATATCACAACTGGAATTATAACTCAGAAAAAGCTACATTTGATGATCCATGATATTTAAAATCACAGTCCTTGATAGTAACTATCAGCACCACAGCATGATACATAGTATATGTAAACATAGAGAGAAGAAAGTACGAAATTTCCAAAGAGCTCACCTTAAACCAATTTTGAAGTGTCTAAAAGGGAAAAAAAGTCAAAGTCTGCTGTAACAGCATCTTGAGTTTACACCACCTATTGCACAGCATAACTTCATGTCTTTTTATTCTTGAAAATTAAAGTTTTTCACTTCATATTCATTTACAGTACAACATAAAGGAACAGATGTATTGGCTATTAGTTCCATCACTATTTCCTCAAATCCTAGGAAAAGAAAGAAAAAAAGTCAAATATTCTGTCTAGCTCCAGGCTGATTAGCCCTAAGTGTCATTAATCAGCTTGCTTACCATTTACAGTACCACAGTTCACGAGGCTTAAGTTCACCTGGATGTTAGTGATCTAACGGTATTGTCAGCCTTGTTTTGTTTCTGAACTTAACAATAAAAGAAACTCAATGAATACTTAATGAAAAAAGTTTGTTTCTCCTAAGCAAATTATAGACTAAAAAAAAAGGTGGTTTCCAGGAAATATTTCAGTTAGTGCATTCCACTAAGCAATTATTTTCTATTTTACAGTTGTGAATTCAACAAATACATTGAGGCAAGAACACAATTTCTAAGGAAAATGATTCATCTGTAAAGATAATTATTTAAACTTATGAACAGAGGTTCTCTACCAAGCTATGCCCAACAATATCTTCATTAGTGCAGCTATTCAATTGTAACTCTTGATTTTCACAAACCTACAGCAAAATTTACATCTGGAAATTACCTCTTTACATGGTTTGGACTTGTCAAAAAGGAGAACACAATGTTGTTCTAAAGTAGGCTGTTGGCCAGGACAGCTGGCATTTTCAGGATTAGACAGATGAGACATCAAGAAAAGAAGCTTTTAGAGTGCTGGTCAATCCACTGTCATTCAGAAAGCCTGGCCTGTATCACAAATCTGTATTTCTGAGGAAACAGAAGTTGAACTTACAGGCTCTCCACGACAAAAAGTCATTTTTAATCTGCTGTCTAAAGAAAACAATCATCATTTTCCACAGAAGCTTGTTGTAATTTCATTAGGAATGTCAGACAGTTGTTCAAAGATTTTTGTCTACTGAATAGCAAGGATGGGTCAAAAGATGAGCTACTGATTAAATATTTCATGAAACTAAGGGAAACTACCCAGTCTGGAGACCTGCCATCAAGCACAGATTTCATAACTATTTGAATTACCTCTTCCGAGAATTCTTGATTAGAAAGTTACTTCTGATCTCTAGCCAGGTTGAGATGATATAGTGTTTTGTTAAAAATGTCATTCCATGATATACAAAAATTGCTGGCATGCTTCTGTCCAATACATGTAACAAATTACATTTTTAAATTATTAAATATAGAAAGAACATTTCCTAAGGGGCATTGACATGTAGTATTTAAGGGTTTTTTTGTAATATCACTAAATTGACAAGTTTATGAAACAAATGAGATGAAGTGATAAGTATATTATTCTTGGGACAGTGGCATGATGCCAGCTAAAACAGGAAACTGAGGGATCCCATTCTCTGCCTTTCTCATTCCATAAGGAAATTTAAACAAGCAAACCCAATCCGGATTGCAAAGAATCTAAAACTAAACAGAAGTTACTTTGGGGAGACTACTCTATAAACACCAAAGTCAGTTACGATAACTTAGGAAGAAACAAGCTCAAAGTAAGCAGTCCTTAAGTTATAATCAGAACTAATCAAGGAAAAATTAAAGACTTACTTATAGTTTGTTAATTGTTAGGAGAAAGCTAGAGAGCTTGTAAAGGACAATGTATTTCCTATGCCTAACAAAAAGAAAAAAAAAACACACATAAAACCCAACAACAACAACAACATCAAGCTAATATTTTTGATTCAACCACAGAAGTGGAAGACTCAATTTGTGCCCTACCAAGTCATTAAGCATCTAACATCTGTTGTGGATCAAGTAATTAAGTTAGATAGCAAACAGTGTCCAAGTCTCTGGAATTGAGATGATTCAAAGAATAAGCAGGGAGACTTCCTGCTCTACCCCAAAAGCAGCAGCAGATTTATTTCTATGCTGTATCTTATTGCCAAAGTAGTAAACATGAAGGAAGAATTGAAATTATTATACTAGATGTTAGCACAGGATAATAAAAAATACACTCTCATTTTACAATTAATAACTTCCTCCGTTTTAAGTGTTGGCCTAAAACACGTAATGGGAAGTAGAAGGCTCAGTATGATACTTCTGCATTTCAACAACTGTGTCATGAACATACTCATCTAGTAAAACAAAATCCTAATACACCCCATATCATTACTTCATAGAACAGTTTGAAGAAATCTGAAATCAAACTAACAGAGCTGAGTTCAGATCTCATTAAGTTTAACTAAACGTCCAGCTTTGCATTTACTCTGGATTCTTCATTTCTATGCGAAATACACTAAGGAACCTTGTTTCATTTTCTCAGCCCCTTTAAAAAGGCAAGAACAACGCATAACTTAAGCTGTTGTCTCACCAACAGGTTAAATGTTGGTGCTCATTGCACACTTCTTTACCTAAGGAACTAAAATACTGATTCCAAAGGGCTGAACTGGAATTTTATACTGAGCTACATATTTTGTCTTATGTTAAAAAACACAAGATGTAGTATACTAGAAGTTTGAAATCCCCTTCTCTGACCTCTCTTAACAAAGCCTTCTCATCTCAAACCCACAGCTAGAACAATTCTTTGGAAATGCTCAACAATTCTCATTGTATCAGGTGCTCACCTGGCATCCCAGCCATGTGCAACTGATCAGAGAGGCCACTTACAAACACAAATATTGGTAGAACCAAATCTATTACTTGGAAATTTTTGTTACTTTGCACCCATTACTTTTAATATTGATCCATATTTTATATCATACTGTTTCTAATATTGAGGAAAAAAAGCATTAAGCATTTTTTAATAAATTCTAGTTTCAGCTTGTTTCTTTTGAGGAAATAAGCATTTTGAGTGTATTTTACCATGCTTCTAATATTCACATTGCCTCCATACAGCTTTTAATCAATATCCTATGCAACAGACTAAAGTATATTTAATTTTGCACAAGTACAGCCTTAACTCTACAAATGGGAACCATCAACTACAACTATATTACAAACCTTCCCAAAATTATCATTCAAATGGAGAACTATTCAAACACATTTAATCAAAAAAAGCAGGAATTGTTTGAACTCTAGTATTCTTTCCTGCATTTTCAGGACCTTTGCAGACCTTTGGTTCTTTTGAACACTCAAGAACACTTAATTCATAGTATTAGTCTTGACCATGCATAAATGTTTTGTGAAGCATTCATGTCAATCAGTGCAGTAAATCAACTAAGAATGAAGTTTGTCTAATCACATTACAAGGTAGCTTTGGGGTTTTGTTTATTTGGTATTTTAGAGGAAAAAAAAAAAAAAAGTACTTTGTGCACAATACACAGCTTGTATTCTTTTTGTGGCTGCTCCAGGAAAGGAAAGAGACAAGTAGGGAAAAAAAAAACCCCACACAAACCAACCAACAACACCACACAAAACAAACCACAACACTCAAAAAACCCCAAATAAACAAACAAAACAAACCACTCAAAAATATGAGTAGCAGAGCTTATAGCAGCTAATCAAGTTAAAATGGTAAAACCCTTGTCAAGCAAATCTTCAGCAAAAAAGACTCCAAGAACCTTCTCTGGCAGACCAGGAAGGAGAAGGAACAAGAAATAGCAAACCCTTCTCTCACATGAGAATCATTAGCATTTACAAAGTCTAAGCTTTGAAGGGAAGAAAAGCTTCCAGAGACATTCTGCAAAGGAAACCTTTTCAAACATCAACCGAGTACAAATAAACCATGTGCCAAGTCTGCTACAAAGAGAAAACCTGAATGCCAGAAAGTTTCCCTCCCCCTTGGAGGGTGGAAAAAGAGATTGTTTGTACCTCCTCCTATACTGAAGTTCCCATAGAGTTCTTAACTCTTGATGTACAAGATTGAGAAGTGTAATTCATAAATAAGTATTCTGTGTCCTCAAGTCTGAAATTACTTCAATCTTTGTTTTTCGTGTGTTTTGATATTTGCATTTCCTGAAAACAGCTTGATAACAGCTCCACCCTTGTTGTGATACCTTTCCTTGCTGTTACCTTCTTTTCCTAGTAACCGATTAGTTCTCTTCCACAATAGTTATCGCATTTTTTTTTTCTCCTTAGACCTAGACATGCAGCTTTGAATCTTCCAAAATTTACCAAGTGCTCCAGCCATACCTTTCATTGTATTCCCTCAGAGGAAATACAATCTACATACACCAAACCCATGAAACATAGATATTAGCCCAAAGGCTCTCCATAATCCATTTTGACTTCCGTTTAGAAAAATAAAGCATTGAACAATCTACAAACTCTTACTTGCTTGGCGATGCTGCCTATGGACTATCGGCATACGTGGACTGGCCATGACAATGGAAATGCATGTTACATGTTCCTGCAAAATATACAGTGCCAAAGAAAACCTACATCCAGCCTCAGAAAATTCCTCCTTAAAGAGGGACTGAATTTCTAACTGGCAATACCTCACACTTATTGTCAGTGTGAGCTAGCTAATAGTTCATTATTACAACAGATAGACAATGAGGAATATCAAAACATATTCCCTCTGTCTCATCTGATTATTCTTAATTTGAATACTGCCAATAAGAAATAGCAATTCCTCTGGACACTCCTATAAGTTGCACTTCTTACCATCTTTCCACTTTAATCTTCACAGAAGGAAGTTACACATTGGAAAAAATAAGCAACTAGATTTTTATATTGAAATAGTACAAAAAGCAATAGCAAAAAAGTCTTCAAACAAAGTAGACAACATTTTCCTACACAATTGTGTTATTTATTTTCAGATTTCTTCTGCAGCAGTCAAAAACACGTTCACTGTGAACATCATTAGGATAGAGCTGCAATCTTCCGTTCCAAACAAAAATTAATCAAGAATAACGACAATTCCTTTTCCCTCTTACCAAATATATTTATGTGTAACACCCTGATAATTTTTAAAACTATGAATTTCCTTGCAGCTAAGTTTTTTTTAATATTCCAGTTTGAATGACAAACCCCAAAGTAATCAGTGTGTTAATATATTGTTTTTCATCTGCAATACTTATGATTGAAATATTAGAGGTTTAACATTCCCTTCTTATATTGTTCATATTTCACATAAGTATCATTTGTCTTTCATATTTAAATAAAGCTTTATTCATTGCTCCATGTACAATACTGATTGACCTCATAGATTAGTCTTTTGTATAAAACTCTTTACTGTAGTTAAATGCAACTGTACCCAGAGTGTCTCTCATCAGTGTTTCAGATGCATGACAATTTGTTTATATCACAATTCTTCATTACAAAACCATAGTGTGCAAGAGCTCCAGTTTCACTCAGTTTTACCAGTTGAGAGGGAAGAACAGATTGAGTAATATAATTTAGATAATTCATGAAGATAAATGGGTCATTTAAGATCCAAGACTCCTCATCACAGACATCTTATATATTTATATACTTTTCATTTTAAACTTTCCTGCAGTCTTTCATTTTTCACATGCTGAACTTTCTTCCTGTATTAATTTGAATGATATTTTAATGACAAAAGCCAGACCCTGTTCCTAGAAAGATGTATACACACATCCAGGTTTATATAACAATTTACCTCCCCTGCCCTTCACACTCTCAGTCCTCAAAGTAAGATTTATAACTGGTAGCAGATATATATAAAAACAGTTACTTCTGAAAATAAAAGGAAAACATAATACAAAATAATATCAGACAGAATTACACCAATACACACTTTTCTTTGTAATACCATCTATAGCCAATGTCTGCATGAAAATTTACATTTTGCTTATTGCCTTATTCTTTTTGTCCTTTCTTGACTGATTTCTTTAGCTCCTTCTGCTTTCCCAAATTACGCTATGGTCCAAACCTAGCAGAGGAAGGAAAATTTTCTGCACATTACCCAAATGCCCCAGGATCAAGCAGAATTATAAATTTCCTCCTTTACAGTTCACTTACTTGGGAACACAGTTTCCTCCAGGATGCCTATAAACAAAACTAGATGTATAGCACTCACAGGACTCTTATTTCTCCATTTTTATTTATAGAGCGAATAAGGGAACTATGACTTAAGGCTAAGCCTGAAAGTATAGAAGTAAAAAAAATAAGAGGCTTATAAATCATCAAAATCCACTAAAACCTTAGACTGTCCCTTCTTTCTCTGCTACAATCTAAACTTTATGACTAAATCCCAAGTACCTCATGAGCTAGACCTCCTCTGACATGACAACGATTAATAAAAATATTTTTGTAGCCAATCCATACCCAAGGTTTTAGCTTGTTTTGCTGTTCTCACTTCATCGCTTTTGACCCCAGTATTTCTCAGGAGAAAACACCCTTCCTGTTCAGTAAGAAACATCCTTAAAAGTTCACTATTTTTCTAAGAATGGAGTGTTCTTATTCATAACACAGGGATATTTGTATGAGGCTTGCTAGCCCCAGTCTGGGGCAAAAAGTCCTTCATAGGACATCTTCCCAGGAAAGATTTGGTCAGCCCTGGATTCTTCCCAGCACCTCCTGGGGAAGTCCAGGTGGAAAGGTGGAAGCACTCCATGAAATCTGATTCTGATTTATTAATTCCATAGTAAGGAGGCAGTGCTGGGTTTAAACTAAATATATATATATATATGTATATACACACACATATACACATACATACACATACATACACACACACACACTTAAAGGGTTAAGATAAACTTCTCCTAAGGCTCAGGCTTAGTAAAGAGCCTTCATAACAAAAATTTCAGATTGTATGTGAGAACATTAAAAGGAAGAAATGGGCTTTCTTTTCAGTCCCTCTTGCATGTAATTTATCAGCAATCAAAAACTAAAGTTTCTTGATTGTGCTACCTACTTAATACAAAGAAATTGCTTGAGAGCTTTCTTCCCAAATACTTGTTTCAGATGCTACCAGGTATATAAAATCTCATCTTACAGTTCTGGAAAGTCAAATAAATAGACCCATCACCATAAGCCCACAGCCACAGAAATAAACACATCCCTTGATTTTAAAGGAAGATATAATGAATATTTATACTCTAGTCCTCCATTAGCTCGTGGCTGCACACAACTCTATGTATAGAAGAATCCAATAAAAGTCATTAGAGACATCTACATTCAGCAGAGTCAAAGCTTAGCTTACAAATATTTATGTTTAGAAGATACTTTGTTCTGTGTCTGCAAAGCAGGAGGAATGCAAATCTCAAAGTGCGTTTCTAGCTGCAACAAAGTGAAGACAAAAAAATGCACTTGCTTTAACCATTTAAACAGGAAATTAAACAAACTCCACAAAAAAACCCCTCCAGAATAAACAGCTAAGGCAAATGCAATGAGAATGTTTGTTCTTAATGCACAAATCAGTATCTACTCCAGCATGGTCCACTGAAATTCAGAAACACACAGCTGTTTCACAGCAGCACAGGACAACTAATCACTCAAACTCTGCATACGCCCTCAAGGCACCCCCTCTATCCCCATCAAGGCTCATCGTTCAGCATTCCTCAGATACTTTATGAAAGTTATATGAACACATAAGTAATGAATAAGCAGAATTTCTTGGGATCGGGAAGTCTAAAGCTACAAACAGGTAAAACTGACAGTCAAAACACAATGTATCACTGAAGTTTTTGGAAAGGAAGAAGTATTACAGATAACATAGGTGTTCACTAAATATGTTGGATCAGCAGCATTATCAGCAACTCAGAGTACAGTAATAATGGAAAGAGACCGATTTTCTAACAACAAATGCATAAGACAAGACCTTCCACTGCAGAAAAAACAGGAAAGCAGACTCTTCTAGTCTAGTTACTTTGAAGAGTTCAATGACAAGACAACATTACTCCCCAGTGGTAACAAAAATTCTTTGTCAACATGGAAAACAAATTCTGATTAAGTCTTATAATCATTTGACTTTTTTAAAGCTACAAAGCTAGAAGTACAAGCTATAAAGAAGTCAAATTAAATTATCTGAAGTAACTCTACGTGAGCTTTTAGGATTTAAAGTCTTCTGGTTTGTAGTCTTAGCACAGTAAAGTTTAAGTAGAGTCTTAATTCAGGGATTAATACACAAAGTACTTTACTTTGTTTTCACATGGTAAGGCTGGAGAATCCCCAATTAGTTTAAAATCTCCTTAATGAGGCAAATCAATAAAATGATACACTGGTTTGCTCCCTGGGTCCTTATCTGCATTAATCTTAGAAGACTAAGCATTTTCACCAGTTTTTTAAATACAATTTCTGAAATGCTAAATAAATATTTAACAGCAGGCAGAACTTCTTCGTCATGAGGAGGATAGTGTTTCTGGCCAAGTAATAATCAATATGAAAGGATATTGTACATCCTGTAGCACTACATTATCTTAATTTTAACAGACTAATACTTTACGTAGGTTTGTTTTGGTTTTGTTTGTTTGTTTGGGGTTTTTTTGTTGTTGTTTTTAAAAAAGGCCATACATTTTTGAACAAGTCTTTTCAGCTGATACATAAAGATATGGAATGACTGATGAATACGCTACTTATGTTTGATTAAGATTAAATAAGTTGAAGAGTTACTACCCCAGCAAGATATCTTCCTTGACTATATATCTTTATGATATTTAGACAGTGAGAATAATTATTTAAGTAACACAAATTTAAGGCTTGAGAAGCCTAAAAATTTACCATAAACCTAATAACAAAACTAATGCTATTACAGTCCCATATTTTTTTTTTCCCCTCTTTATCTTCTTGGAAGGGAGTTGCTCACAATTACAGCTTCATTCTCAGGGAGTTTATTAGGTCATGTAACACAAAGGAATATGTTTTTCCCTACCTAAATCTTTAACTATAATAAACATTTAATTTTCTCCATGTCAATGACAGGAAAACTATAGCAGTATTTATAATCAGAATTATCCAGCTTTCCTGTTAAAACATGACAGGTAAAAGAATATACTCACCATTTTTGTAGCATACAGACTCCACCTCCTCCTTACCTGTCTTCCCCATGCTTTTAACAGCATCACCTCAGACATTCTTGGACCTGCTGTATCACTATCTTCATTCACCTTCCAGTGTGCTTAGCTTAATAAATTATTTCTGTTAAATCAAATGAAGCAAATGTCAGAGTTACTTTACTGAGCACAGTCATCTTTCTAAGCTTCCCAATAAAACAAAGTAAAAGAAGTAAGAATATGCAGTCCAGTGAGGCTTCTAAAATGAGACAGACTAGTAAAAAATGCTTTTCCTAACCAAAATTTGTCTACAAACAACCAAGGGACAAAGAACCCAAACACAAGGGATAAGAACTATTTCTCCTGTCTGAGCATAAGAGCTTGTCTAAAGCCTTCTCTTAAAATCAGCAGAGCAACAGGCTAATACAGAACATCAAATTATATCTGGAAAAACTTTCTCCCACCCACTGAGTTCAGAGGACATACAGATAGACCAGTGATAGACAGAACCAACAACAGAGCTGGTCCACAGCAAAAGCAAATAAGGAGACATGACCAAGCACAACACAGACAGGAACAGCAGCCTCACCAACAAGGACACGGTCATGCATACCAGAGCAGGAACATCCAGCACAACATCACCAAGGCAACCATTATGAGACAAGTACTAGGGCAGGTCTGAGGTCACACTGCAAAACCACCATCAACAGGCAAAACCCAACACTAACTCTATAGATGCATCTCAAATAGCTTTATACAGAGGGTGAGTGGGTAGAGATCCCAGGAGAAGCTGATCTGGGCAATTAAGGCCCTCAAAGGCACTCAGGGCCCTGAAAACTAGTTACTTGAAGCTGGCATGACTCCTTGAAGCTGAGAATAATTAGCTAACCTGCATGTTTTGACACAGTCAGATAACATTTTCATTGATGAAGGCATGAATTACTCTTATACTTGGGTTACCTCAGCTATGACTGGATTTTCTCTAGCTAGCAGGAACACAGGTGCATTTTGCAAGGCTTTCCCCAAAGGATTTCAACAAGCTCTCCTGTGGATAAACTGGGAGAGATTTGTCAAGGCTGGTGGTGTGTTTTATGCCATCTGCACTGCTATTTCCTACTGGATTGGATAAATCTAGTTTTCTTCAGAGAAATCAGAGAGCTGCTGAAAGCAAGCACTATGTAGCTTATGCTGAGAGTTTGAGATGAGCCAGGCTTTGTGTCTATTGAGAACAAGATTAGATTTAGACCTAGGTAAATCACCTTAGGCACATGTTTGCAGGGCTTGTGACAGGGAGCTGTGGACTATGTTTACACACATACAATCATTCTTTCCAAATACAACTGTGTTAGTGAGGCCTTAATTTGATGTAAAGTTGATTGGACAAAATAAAAGGAAGCAGCCATTTCAGGCAGGTTTGGTGTTCTTAACAATGCTCCGTCTTTGATCAACACAACAGGAACAACTCTTGCTATTCCTTCTGCCTCTGAGAGTAAAACATCCCTCCAAAGCAATATCTCTGCACAGCTAAATGAAGTGTGACTGTAGCACAGGCAAGCACATTTGCACTAATATTAATCTAGCAGTAAAACCCCAGATATTGCAGGAGAGCCCTCTGTATGGAGCATCACCTCTAGGACGGCTCTGCTGAGGATCCAGTAAAGCACCCAGTAAGTATCTTAGCTGCTAGTCCAGCTCAAGCTCTGTAGTCACAGCTGTGGTTCTAGATTCTGGCCAGTTCACAGCTGGCAGCACAAGTGTGACAGAGCTAACCCATACTATGGTGTCATTATTTAGATGTAGCCTGAACGCTTCCCTGCACGTGCTTCTCTCAGATTAATGTGTTGAAAGCTTTTTAGCATGTCTCCAGTCTGTTTCTAAACCTTAATTAGGAATTAAACCTGGGGCCCCTTAGAGCTGCTGGGATCTCCATGTGACTTACCTTCTGGAAGCAAAAAAGCATAAAAGTCTCTGTCATTTTTGTTAATTCACTGTTAAGCCAGGTTTTCAAAGCTATTGGGAGGAAAGCATGTACTATTTGTCAACTAGAGCTGTCAAGTATATTTGTTAAGTAAAACCAGAGGTGTTCTAACATAGTTTTCTAGCTACAGAAAAAATATAAGTATCATATTTGGAAGACCTTATATGCGGTATTATATGTAATCTGCTGGTGACTTTCTGAGTATTGTATGAAGTGGAAAGAGGGTTTTTGTTTGTTTCTTTTATCTATAAACAACTGCCAACTTTCTAATAATAGCAGTGATCTCATCAGAAGTGAAACAATATGTTCCAGCAGACCGAATTCCTCTGGAGAAAGTATGGAGAAAGGAACAGTTCTCAAAAAAACCTCTCTGATTTTGAAGAGAAACATTGCTAAGGTTTTGTTTTAAATAATCTCAAACTCAAAACATCAACTTTAGATTTTTCAAAATGCAAGGAAACTACAGTCTGTGCATTTCAAAAGCTACAATGTTTGCACAGTGTCAGGCACAGGATCTTTCTTGAGAGAACTAATGTAGCGCCTTGTGTGGAAGAATTCACTGGAGTTCAAGCCACTGCCGAAGAAATTAAAAATTATACTTTTCCAAGTACTTTTCTGACTCATACACCCACTGCAATGATATGCTGAAAATACTGTGATACTCATAATGATAAAGCATCTCAGAAATATCCCCAAAATATAGTTAAAGAATGATTGTATATTAAAGCAGCTTCTAGTAAAAAATACACCATTCTAATGCAAACCACATGTGAAAAGCCATGAGTGACTCTATGAAGAGCCAGGGTGTTAGGTACTGAAGGGGTACAACAGCCACCTGCATCATTTATAGCAAAATACATACAGCCTGGCACTTTGCAATGTAACAAAAACACAGCACCTTAAAGAAAAAAGGCTTCAGATCAATACATTCACAAAGGCCTAATACCCCTTAATTGCCCTCAGGAGCCTCACCTCAGGCCTCCTCTGAGATGGGACTCTACTTTTTTCTTGGGGGCTGTGTGGTGTCCCTGGTTGGGCTGGGGGCCTGGTCCCCATGTCTGGTGGTCCCCAGACTGCTGGTGACACCTGTTGTCCTCTCCTGCTTGCTCTGTGTGCCCGCTGCTGGGCCTGCAGGATGGGCCATGTCCGTGAGACTGCCGGCCTGCCTTGCAGCTCCCCCTGAGGTAACAGCCCCGCTCTTGCTGCTCCCTTCTGTATAAATGGTCTATTAGTCTTGGCCCTTTTAAAAATGGTGTATGGGGTGCAGCATCTGAGGGTGTGAATTGACTCAGTGTCCAAATACTCCAGAAACCATATGGTAAAAGTAATTGTTGCCTATTTTTAGCAGGTTACTTTCCCTATGTGAAATGCAGAGGTAACAGCAGCTTTCCATCAGAAAGTCAAGCCTGTAAAAGGGGAAGCTTTGTCTATCTTTTGGGAGGAGTAGAAAGAAAATGTAGCATGGATCAGAAAAGATAGCAATAGTTGCTCTAAAGGTTAATGTAATTTATGCAGGAAGTTTAACAGTTGCTTGTTGTGGGCTATTAGGCACAAGAGAGAGTGTGAAAATGAACAGATTAAAAAAAGCAGTTTTGCCTCAATTTTAAGGACTAAACTAACTTTCTCTGGCACTATGGGAGACATAGTCAGTGATGCAATACTACTTATATTTCCTTTACAAAATGTTAAAAGCTTTTCTTATGCTATTTATAGTGTTAAAATTAAAATAGTCTTATCTGATATATGTGAAAGCTGATATTCATTGAAGGATAGGTTACAATAAAAAAGATAACTTTGATAACTGTAATTCATAACTAATAGCCCCTCAGGGAAAAGAATAAAAAGCTGAAAACTTATTTCAGTACCATAGCCCAGATCTCAAATATGTTATGGCTACCTTAATTTCCACAGTTACTTGATCAAGCTAATTTCTCTGAAAAAGGTATGCTATTCTAGAAAACTGAAGTAATTTTGGGTGTTAAATCATAACAGGAGGATAGCTGTGGGTTATTTTGCTCAGAAACTTTGTATTCTGAAATACATCTGTGGGCATCTCTATCAGAAATCAAACTATTCCACCTGTTTATTAAAGCTTAAAGGATGTAATGACCATTCACTCACACTTTTTTTGTTCATTGGCTGGTGTTTATTGTTGTAGTTGGTGAGGTTTTTTTCCTTCTGACTTCAAGGCCTTTAGTGGGACCTTTCTCTTTTTGGATATGCAATAATTGAAAGGCCTGGGTAAAGACAGCATAAAAGTGCTACGAAAAAGTGACAAATTGAGTATCTTGATATAGAAAATAATGACAAAGGGTCTGCTTTGTTGATGTGACATCTCGTAGGTTGACTCATTCTGAAAGCCCTACATCTTTCTACCTTAAGCCTGCAGCACTTCTCCAGTTCCTCTGCAGACTCATCTGCGTCAGGGACTTCAGGAATTGTGTAGCAGACATATCCCTGTCTGGCTTCTACTACCCCATTTTCAATTCAGTTAGGAATTACGTCAAGAATGTAGATTAAGATTTAATTGCTATTTCTTTGCCAAATGACACCTCATATTTTCTTTTCAAAGTTTATATCAGCAAGAAGTTGTTATAATATGCTTGATAACTTCTGTAGTGCTGACACCAGCAACAATACTCTTCTCCTTATCAAGCCTCTTCCCCCACCGCCCCCCAAGACCTTGACATCTCTAGCAGTTCTTTTTACACTCTTGTGACAGATGGAAATAGTTTTGTTTGCTCTCAGCTATATGCCAGGTATATCCTGTGGGGCATCAGGGGTACAGTGTGGTAGGGGAGGGGCCCTGAGGTAGGTTTGAGGAAGAAGGGTGTAGAGGCTGGAAGGCAGGTTAGGCTGGTGAGCTGCAGCTCAGGCAGAGGACAACCAGCTGGACAGGACTCTGAAGAACAAAAGGAACCACCTAGAGACCCAAGGGCACTTAGCTGGAGTCTGCTGCAGCTGCCAGTTAATTGAAGGCTGAAAGCATGGAGCTGCACTGTAAAGACAATGGCTGGAACAGTGGTCCTTGTTAACATTTCTGTTTCTATGCCATTTTGCATAATTCATTGAATGTTTTTATGTTTAATAAGTTCATTATCCTAGACTCTACAGATATACAGTCCAACTTTTTATATTTCCAAAGCTTTTTAATCTTGGTTAGGTTGTTAGAGCAGACCATCTTGGCAGATCCATTACAAAGGGCTGGCCAAACTGGGTTCAGTTATAGCTGCTGCTATCACAAGGGTTAAATCCTGTGTCTGGTCTGGACCAGCAGAACAGGTAGCCCACATATCAAAAATAGGTGTAGCTAAACTCACCCAAAACTGGTCCCTTTGAAACAAAGTCAATTCATTCAATAAGCTATTAGCAACCATAAAGACATGTACAGAAGGAGAAACTGTATAAGAAATGTGTGAGGGGACTGCATTTTGATTTCCTGTCAGCAGAGGTTCTAAATACTGAATTATACGTTTATCTCTAGCTGTCCGATTATTCTTTTAAGGTAATCAGATTTATTTGCTGATTCTTCATAATCTCTGCTATGTAAAATTGTCCAAATTTAAGGAATAAAAGCCAAGCAATACTCTTATTGAGAAAGCATGTGTAACTTCCTGTAATTCTAAAACCAATAAAGCTATTAAGTTAGAAGAGGAGGAAAGAAGGTATCTAAAGCCTGACCTTTACACTACCTGAGGCTGTGGTGTGCAAGAAATGTTACCTCAGTCTACCGGAGTTGTATGTTATGAATATCTGTGGTTCTGATGGCCATTTTATCCAACATGAACAAAAGCAATAAGACAAAAGCCATGAATGTTATACTGAACTCAGAAGAGCACTAAATCATTTACGCAGGACAATGTGCCTTCCTAATTATCTTTGTGTAGTGGAACATGTTACATTTAGCAATTCTGACTTGTAGCTTGGGGTGTCTCGAGACAATCATTGTCCTTGTATAAAGCCTAATGAAATATTTGAATTGGATGTTCATAGGCCATGGTTTAAGAATCTGTACCTTTCCATTTGAATTTCCTTGACTTTGTGATACACGTCATTCTGAATGCTACTTAAATAATTTTCTTTGCAGTGTTTTCCTTCTTTTGAAGACTAGAATATGGTTCTTTGCATGTCTTACAAAATGAAGGCAAAAGAATAAGGTAATTATTTACAAAATTATTTTCTTAAGCTATTTTAAACAAAAAGGAAACAGTTTAATTCCTTTGCATTACTTGGCTTCCTGGCAATGACCTGTAGCAGTCAATAAAGCAAACTGAAGTGGAAAAGGATTGTACTTTTGTAACATATTTATAATGCAACCTTGCAGTAAGCTATTAAAAAATTTACAACCCAAATCTAGAGAAGTTGTTATGCAGTTATTATTTCATAATTAAAATTGTATAGATTTAAACATTGTATGAAAGTATTAAAAACTGTTCTAACTTTTTCCTCAGTTTTGGGGGAATTCTATGGTCTGAGATGAAGTTGAAAAATCTGTACTTTTACCCTGAAACACAATATGGCAACATTCCAGGGAGGGAAAAGAGGGATTTTTGTTTTCATAGGAATAAAACCAAAGCAGGAAAGAGCTTTGTGTTTTTACTTCCGTGTAAGAGCCGTATACACAGGTGAAAAATAATGGAGCAGAGGGCATAGCAGTTAGTGCTCTGTGAATTGGATGTACTTTCAGTGTGTGAAAAGCATTTCATTTCACATTGCATTGTGGAAAAACACCGCACTTTATGTTTTTCATGTTTTGTCTTCCCGCAACAGCACTCATTCCTACCCAAGCTAATATGTCCATTAATTGAACATAAGTTGAGGAAAACATTTTTTGCAGATTTCTGTTGTAGGTCTAAAGAACAACATTTCTGTAAAGAAAGGTGAAAAAGTCAGAAAGTGTAACTAGTTTACAAGTTGTTCTAGTCCCTAGGTGTTTATACTGAGTTTTCATATATCACCCTGCTGTCTGAACGCAACCTTTAAGGCTGAAGCTTTCCATTTCAACTTCCTTGATGTTGTAGTGTGTGTCTTATTCTCATTGTGAATAATTCTTTTCATGTATTTTGAGCTAGCAAGAAAGGAGTTCA
This sequence comes from Columba livia, assembly GCF_036013475.1. Lineage (NCBI taxonomy): Eukaryota > Metazoa > Chordata > Aves > Columbiformes > Columbidae > Columba > Columba livia. The sequence continues at coordinate 26,654,786 of NC_088608.1, forward strand.
ATGGGAATATCCTCTGTAACACTCACTGCCCACTGCAGTGAGGTTACATTGTGAAGGAGAAAGACGGTTTGCTGTCTTAGCATCAGTCAGAATCTCTGTAGTTTAACAGTGTATGAGGACAAAGGAGAGCAGGTACTCATTCTTAATCTGTCTTTTAGTTTTCTCTGGCAGATTCCTTTCAGTTCTGCAACATTTTGGCAGGGTACTATATTCTAAAACTAAAACTCCTCTAGTATTTTCATTTTTAGAATAAGAGTACCATCACATATCATAAAACAGCTCCCCAAATCATGCCAAGTTTCTATTTGTTTACTTCAACTACTCTTTCTGAATACAGAATATATGTAACAAAATTAAACTTTGTAGATTTTTCAGTTTTCTAAAGCAATGAAAACCCTGGCCCATGACATGTACTCTCACAAATTGCAGTCACAGCTTGACAAATGAAGCTAAAAAGTTTGGTTTCTAGAATTCATTCTGGGGCTAATATACTCAAATTCATATAAAATATTTGGAAATCATTTATTTGGCAAGAAAGAATGGATATGACTTTTCTTCCTGTGTAAGTAAAAACGTCAGTCCCAATTAGGCCTATCGTTGTATCTTGAATTGATACTTATGACTGTAAATGTCACTGCTCTCTACTGTACACTCTTTAAGTTATTGGACTAGAAATAAATTACTGTGGAACTACATTCTGCATTTTTTCAATTTTCTAAAGATACTTTTCAAGTGTACACTCAGACTTGATGAAGACTTTGTTAAAGTGTTGGAAAAGTTTACCAGTAATAACAAAGAGCTGATGCTAGGGAGTGGTTTGGAATAGCGAACATAAAAGTGATGTTTATCATCTGCATTCTTCAAGAAGAAGGAATAACCTGCAGCTAGAGACTCTTTTCAACGTGACATCAGGTAGCCAGCCATCAATCCAAGTTATTAATCAGAGAGCACAATATTCTATAAAAAGAGTTCTTATGAATTAGGGAGTAAAAAATCCTGCCTCCCAGCAATCACAAAGGAAAAAATAAAATAGAGGGAACAGTTTAGAGCCTCCCAGAGGAAAAGGAATACTGATGAGTGGATAAACACTGTTTAGTCACCAGCACATAATGGAAGGTGTAGTAACTGGGGCAGGCTGATTGGGTTAGCAATGATTTGGGGAGGAGCTCTTAAACAGCGGTGTCTGTGCCAGTTATAATTTTAAGGCAAAGCTAGAGGTGTCACAGGAGTTGGTTGAGTCACAGTTTATCTTTGTATGAATTGGTACAATTAATGGCTGTTATCATGGAGCAAAGGGAGTCTTCAGTACTTATTCCCTGACTTCTCAGTATATGGTTCACTTAATCCTGCTGGGATCAGGAATTGGCCCAAGGGAAATTTAATAATTCCAGGAAAAACGTATAGCACTGCTAACTTATTTTTCATACTGTTTTGAAAAGAATTAATTCTCACATGCAAGCAAAATGGTTTACAATCTGAATCAAGTTACTAAGATGTTTGTAGCTTCATTTGGATTAAGGCTAGTTATCTAAGGAATCTTCATCTTTTGACCTTTTCCAGTTCTCCCACCTTCTCCTTTCCTCCTTATTTGAACCTTGGGCCAGTTCTAACCAAATTTCGCAAGACTGAAAATACTTTGTAGCTGTTATAAGCTCCACTAAAACAAACATTTGAGGAGACAGATGGGAGAAACCTCAGGTACAGGAAAAGCTGTGACTTTAACCACAAGGCAAGAAAATGGACTGAGGAGATGGCATATGATATCCATATGATATATCATGTTTCAAAACTTATTCTACTCACATAGTATTTTATCCAAAGTACTTGTAATTTAGCAGAAGTATGAGTGGCTGATAATGTACAAAAGCAAAGAGAGCACAGATCAGGCTCTTCTAGCAAAAATATTAAATGAGGCATGTGGGCAGTGATGAATATGTTTCCTTCAGCGAAATATTACAGTTTGAAAAAGAGCTGTCGTGCTTAGAAGACAAAATAACTATGTCCAAATGCGAGTGTCCAGTCACATTCCTGCAAGCAGCTCTGCTTTTCAGTCTGTGTTTTCTTTCTAGACCGACTAGAGTTGGGTATCAAGGTCTCCTTGACAGTCTATGAAAGATGTAATATGAGAAATATGTTCCTTCGAACCACCTTCCTTCACCATGTGTTTTTTATAAGCTCTTCAAGGAGAAGTTTTCCTTCAGGAAGGACAATAACAACTGGAAAAAAAAAATGAACTGAAACAAACAACACCCCTTTGCTATTGTAATAAAGTGCCTTGAGATGACCACATGCAAGTAAACAATATCTGTATTTTGACTGAGTTAGCTAGCATATTCCATTGTCTGAAAAACTTCAAGTAAAGTGAATTTAGACACTTCTGAATCCATTATGAAGTAGCTAGCAGTTCTGTTTTAATATTGAAATTCTATCATTTCCTTCCACAGAAGAATTATCAAAGACATCTGCCCTTTATTTCTTCATACCATATGTATGAATTTTTTCAAGAGACAAAAGGAAAAGTGACTATTTCTGTAAGAAAAATCTGCCCTAGGGAAAATATTTATTTCTCTCTGTAGTTAGTTGTATTTTTCCCCTTCCCTCCAGTCCATGATCTGGGTGTTGTTTACAAGGTATCTTGATGTACTCTGAAAAAAACCTCAGATTCATTTGGGAACTACAACACAATGGCAGTTTGAGCCAACTTATGAAATTCCCTCAGCATTTTCCCCTTGGGCTCTTGCTCTGGGATTACAGCTGTCTAGAAAAACAGCCTGGAGAGCAGGGAGGAGGATGGGGTTGGTTTGTTCCAGGTTTAAAGAAAAAAATATTTTGGCATCTTTCCCAGCTGGTTCATTCATTTTATAAAAAATAAATAAATAATTAAAAATTTACTCCCATCTCTATTTGCTTCAAGTTATACAGAACTAAGTTCAGAAATCTGAGCAGGGATCATGCCTATTCCCAGAAAAAATGATCTGTATTTAGCTCAGCTGTGCACTGAAGCAGAGCTATTCCATCTCTGCTCTACAATAACCTTTACTTTTCACAGTCCAGTATAATAACATATGCCAAGCAATAGGGAAGAAATCAAACCACAACTTGCTATATCAGGGAATATTAGACAGGGTACAGAGGCATGAATATTTTCCTTGGAATTTATTAAGGCAATACATTGTTGTGGACATAGGCTTTCTCTTTCTGCTGGGATAGAGAGATCTGAACAAGTCTAATGCTTCTTCCAAAAGGGACAGGTCCATAATATCTGGGAAGGAAGCATTTTATTGACTTCAAATGTTGCTTGCCGGAAGAGGATACAGTACTACAAGCAACAGTTCCACCCATGAATAGCAAACATAATTTAGATTACTGCATGACAGCACAATATGCATCAATAGATAAGCTCTCTTTGTTTATGTGTTAAATGAGTAGAAACAGTCCACATGTTGAACTACCATATCAGATCTCTTCTCCAGTGTGTAAGTAGGCAGAAGATTTTTTTTTTCCCCATTAAGAACTTAGTGATGTAGAAAAATCACATTATCCAGACACCAGTTCCTTATTGTTGTATCATGCCTGATTGATGGGTTTTATTTTTCTATCATCAGATTAGATATGAGGTGAGATAAATTTAGGAGAAATATGGGAACTCTCTTGTTTTGGTGTCATGTGCCATTTAAGACTACCCTTGAGAGGCTAATGAGGTTAACTCACAGCAAGGTGCAACAGTAGCTTAGTAATTATCTGTAAAAAGGCTTGCTCCCTCTTTGCTGTGAATTTGTAATGAAAGTGTTCTGCCAGCTCCCAGAGACAGGTAAACGATTTGTATACAAATTGATTAGCGGGTGGGAGATGGTACTTCCATCCAGAATAAACAGGTTTTGTTTCCATGTATAAATCAAGTTAATGACAGCCATTTTATATGCAAGGTTTTTACTTCTTTGACACCATGTAGACTGCTTCAGTTCTTGTGCCTAGACAGAAAGCAAGTGATTATCCAGTACAACTGTCATTCTTCAGGTTTTCAGTAGATTACCGACATGATATGGAATATGAACCTTCCCTGGTAAAGGCCCAAACAAGTCAGAAAAGGCTGTGAAGTACATCTGCAGACAGGTTCACTGAGCAGATAATCCAATTTGCTTATCTTCTGCTCTCCTGGTACCACCCCATCATCCTGCTGAACTGCTTCTGGAGAGCCCACCTGCACTTCACTGTACTTGGTTTCTCGGAGGACTTCCTATCATAGTGGTGTAACAACAGCCAGTGACTTAAAAAGAAGCAACATGGGCTTGAAAAGAAGTTTAGGTAAGAGAGACATCAGTATTTTAACTCCTGATAATATTTGCTGTGTGCATTTTGGAAATGACTTGCAATAGGACTTCCACTTTTTTGAATTCATTTGTTTGATAGAGTTATTGGTCTAAGAAATTATTAGAAATTATCAGATTAATGTGGGACATATTTTTGCATATCTGCATTTCACAAATATATTCAATCTTTTAATGGTGTGTATCAGAACTTGTAAACTTTTTCTCTCATTCCCCATTTCTTGATCTCTGGAAGTTGTGCTAGCACTGCAACTGGTTAACATAATTTGAGCAGTAGGAAGAGAAAATACTATTTTAAGACTTAAGATCCTTGAAATGATAAAATATTAAGACATACTGTGCAGCCTGCGGAATGATAATCTCAAATCAATACGTAGCCTTGTATTTGCATGATGTTCAGGAAAAATAAGAAGACATACTTTAAGAAATGCATAATAGTGAATGCATTTTGTAGGCAAATTAACAGGACATGTCTCCATTGAAGTTAAGTGTATAATTCCAGTTAGAGTTTATCCATGGTGCAGTTGGCTTTCAAGGAATATCAAGTTTATTCTGCAATCATGTCCTGAAAAGGGCCACGACCTCATTTGTGCTTTGGACCTTCTGAGGTATTTTAATATGTTTTGCACTCTGAGGTGAAGCAGTAGATTCTAATGCCATTAAATGCACTGACTTTCTCCTGTTGCCAAACTGGAAAGGAGAGAGACATTTTTCTGCAGGCGTTTTTTCCCTAGGCCTCCCTTAAGGCAAGGTTTTTACCTGGTTTCCATTTTGTAACAGAGGAAAAACAACCTACTGTATCTGTTTTGATAGTCAGGACACTCAAATAAAAGGCACTTTTCTTCTTACATTATTATAAAGTTATAGAATCTTTATTTATACCATATAACCAGATGATCAGATGAATTGCACAAATAATATATTAATATTTCTTTTTAATTAGGTTGTCTTTCACAAAGAATTTGCTCTAATAGAAATCGGTTGAATCCCTATGGAAACGGCCCACACACAACTTGGATTTTTCTTGTTTATTCAAGTTTATTTTAACCAGCACTTAAAGGTTTTTCAAATAGTGTGCTTTATATTATTTACCTTGCATAAGACTGGGAAGGTGAGGTTGTTTTGTTTTCAGTCTTCAAAGACATCTGGAGTTAAGAATAAACTCTAATCAATGTCCTTCTAAAAATATTACTTTCAGGATTCATTGTGGCTACCAACAAAATTAAGGGCCAAAGTTCTTTTGCATTAACTTAATCTTGCAGTATTTGAACTGTGAATAATGCACACAAATTTCTGATCGCTGTTTACTTGATCACTTTGTAAATGCAGAGGAAAACTTTTCTATTAGCATAAATTGATCACCAGGTTTTATAGAAAGGCAAAATTCATAATTTTATTCCACCAGTGCCCTGTTTTTCACATTATTGGGACTTTCACTGGACTTATTTTAGTTCTAATCCTAAATCAAGTGCAAAAAGCTCCAGAGCAACTTGCATTTGGGTGGCCATGCACATGTTCGGGGAGAATAGCTGGATGTTTCTAGCATCCCCTTATCCAATCTGCAGGGCTTTCAATACATTCAGCTGAAGATCCAAAGACCTTTACTCCTCACTGTGCTTAGATTTTACTCTGCTAAGGATTCTTCTCTGTTACCCCACAACTGAACACCGATCTGACCGACACTCCCATTATCTAAAGTTTGTTGCAGGACACAAAATCAAATTCAGAGTTGTAATGGGAATCCATGTCTAGCAATACATTTTGTCCTAGTTAATAACCACTACTAAGGTAATGCAATGGAGTACTAGTAGTCAATTCACTGTTAGCTGTAGTCTTAAATCACATTTGGTCTCATAGATCAGCGTCCTATAGCAGTTAGCTTTTCTGGTTCTTAGAAGTAATTAGTATTAAACAGCAAGCTCAATTAAAAACCCACTTCAACTGAGTCTATCAACTTCTAAACACTACAAATCATTTAAAATATATGACAGCTGGATATTTTTTCCTACCAAATGGCTCTGTTACTACTTCCTTTCCTCTGTATTTTTATGTGCTATGAATTAAAAAAAAAAAAGGGAAAATTATGCAATCTTGCCTTTTTTTTGCTCTGAGCAGGAGTATCCTTGCACAGAAGATTATCAAATACCTTGCTGTTTCTTTTGTTTAAATGCAAACCAAGTTATATGGGGCAGGAGGGAGATAAATTAATGATCATCTATTTTGATAAAATAATGTAACCTAATTTTCTAAATGTGCAAACTGCACTTCAAGGACGAAATACATATTTTTTCAGGCTCATGTTTTGAACAATTCAAGGCGTGTTTTGGCGTGTTTTGTTGGTTTTGGTTTTTTGTGTTTTTGTGGTTTTTTTTTTTTTTTTTTTGGTTTGGTTTGGTTTTTTTTAGCAGAATGATCCTAATTCTGTTTATGTCAGCTGTTCCTCAACAGAACTGGCTGGAAGACTACAGTTGTTCGATACAACGAACCAGTTTGAAAAGGTCTTATCCATCCATGGGCATTAATACAGGCTTTTTTTCTTTTCTAGATGTAATTGTTAATGTTTCCTAACCAAGGACATCAAAGCACCTGTAACTTCAACTGCTGACTTGCAGCTGTGGTCGTCTTTATTCTGGAATTTTTACTTTTTTTTCCTAACAAAAATTTTTTTTGCAAAGTAAATCTCCTCTTTCTGAAAACAGCTGTTTAAACTTTTGATTCTGTGCACTTTGTGTCTGTTTTGCCGTACTTTGGTTAAATGTTAAAAGTTTCTTTTGGAAATGAATACACAGACCTAAGCAGTATCTTTGCTCGCTGTTGATGTTAACTTTCTTCAAAGTGAAATCTTTAAAGCCACCCTTTTTCATGGTCCCTTTTCCCCTATTATTATTTTTATAATCCCTTTTTTCTTTGCTACATAAGAAAAATAAACAGGCAACAGAACCTCTCTGTTCTGCTGCTCATATGCTGAACACATACTGTTTTTATGCATTACAACTGGGACATAAAATCCAGCTGGTGTTGATTTCAATAAGGAGACATTAATCAACCATCCTTCCTCTTTAATAAAATTGCAAAAGAACACTCCCAATTGTATTGACACTGAAGATGTCTCCAAAACAATGAAACTGTAATAAGACTGCAAAAATAGCTGTGCCTTTATGAATGCATTTTTAAATGCCTAAACATTTAACAACTGAATGTTCTTTGGCATAGTGTAGCATACATAGAAAGATTCACGATGAAGAGACAGATGCAGTGATACGTGATGCATACTTATAAAGCTCTCGTATAAAAGTACATAGAAGATTTGGCTTCACATACAATAGTATCATTTTTTCTTTCTTGTGGAAATAATACTAACCTGTAATATCTCTTATTTCTTGCTCTCCTTTTCTATTATTTTGTAAGGTCACAATTTCAAAAACTTGGACTACATAAGGTACGAGAAACAACTGTGGGAAAGAATAATGAAATAGCAGGGTACAGGCCAAGTGATCTTTTGGGTCTTTTCAGTATCTGATTTCAGAACCCAGCTTGCAATAATAAAGCCTAACAACTATGTTTGGGTACAGCATAAAAAACAAGATTAGTACATGGAAAACTATTAAGGTATGTCACTTAACTCTGGTAGGTTAATGTTCCCAGGTTCCCATCTCAAATACTTTTTTTTTTTTTTAAACGAGATGGAAGATGATTGTTAGGGAGAGAAACATCAATTCATTTTGCTATTGAAGTTCAGATGCCTCCTCTAGTAAGCTCTGACAGTAAATACTCAATGCATAAACCATAAGTAAAGTATGTCCCACAGCATGTAAATCCAGTTGGTTTTACTGTCTCCTCCCTTCTTTGGGTCAACTCTTACCCCAGCTGTCATTTTCTCTTCCTACAAGTTTCTTTTTTTTCAGAGTCTTCTCTGTTCTGTTTTTTAATATAAATACTTCAATAAGAATTCCTATCTGTCCACTCTAAGCTCATGGATATGTGGAGTTGCTAGACTCCATTCATTGCTGGCTGCACTGTTTTAGTCTTTTGTTTTCATTTTTATCCTAATTAGCTGTGAATAAAGACAAGAGGCTTTCTTTACTCTGTTTACTAGTATACAGTATCAACAGATTTCAGACTCCAAGAGTGCAACCAAACACAGCAACAAGCTGCAGAACGAAAAGGCTCTTGATTTACTTTCTGCTCCTATTTCATGAAGAGCAAGGATTTTTGGGTTTGTTACTTTTTGCTTATTGGTTCCCCAGATCTTTATGTGTTTTCAGAGTTTTGTTTTTTGTCTTTGGGGTTTTTAAAATCAAAGTAATTAATTTTCAAATCCCTACACAAGTTAACGTTGGAGTTAATCTGGTTAGTTAACTCTTGTTGTATTTCTACAGAATGCAAGAATTTTAGGTACCTAATTTTACCAGTTCTTCTGTTGATGTGCATTTGTTCTGAGAAAGAAGTTCAAGCCTGAAGTCCCAAACATTTCTTTGGAATTTTACATCTTCGGAGACGCTGAATAATTCTTTTGAAGTAACAATACGTGCTTGCTGAGTTTTTTAGAAGTTTATAAAGACTGTTAAAATTTGCTTTAAAAGTAAAATTTACATGCTACAAGTTCTCTAAAATAAATGTAACTGTGTGTGTACACTAACAAACAGTAATTCTAAGGAGACAGGAATTAAATGCTCCAAAATGTTGTATTAGTGATTAGAGGAGATTTTTGTCTGAAAAGGACAAAGGCAGAAGTTCTTCATACCATGATTTATGGTTCTAAAAACAATCTTCTAACTCCCACTTGTTTGAATAGAACAACTTTTATCATTGAGATTGAAACTAATATTAAGAAAATTGTTCATTTCATGTAGTGAAGGAAAACCTACCTTCCTTAGGCATCTTGTGACCAAAGGGTGGTATTGGTTAGACCAAGGGTAATGCCCAAACTGAAGTAATTTCCTTTTTGTGAAAGAAGAAAATAAATATCCCACTGTACAATGCAATTCCACCCTCTGATTTCTGTCAATCTACAGCTGATTTAAGCAGCTCCTGCAATCAGTCTGTTTCTTGCCTTTCCCTCAGTCTCTCCCAGTTGTAGTTTGCTCTCTTCAGTTTTCCTAATCAATTTTAAGACTCCAAATAGGTCACTAAAAAAGAAAAAAAGAAGCCTGTATTTCTAATTGTTTCTCTTCAATGCAGAAAATCTGTATGTAAACTCGTAAAGACGGCACACAAACAGCTCAGCATAATTAAAGGTAAGGGAGCAAGTCTTTAAGGGTGAAGAAGGGCAGTAATTCTTTAAAATGTTTTTGCAATTGGAAATTATTGTAGGAATAGCATAATTTTCTTTGACCCTTTGTGCAAAATGTAGATTACAGCCAAGCAGCCTTTACTGGAGGTGTTTCACTTTGTTTTGTTTCCTTTCAGTTCTCACATTAATAGAGGAAAACTGTATCCATGTGGTATCTATTTCAGCATTATTTACTATAACTAGTCCCAAGTGTGCAACATTTCCAGCTAATGAGCAATATAGATTAGAGGCAGATGTGTGCTGTAACCATTGAGTTGGCATTCATCTCATAGCAACATGTTTAATCTGTGCTTTATGTTTACTTCTTGGTTGTCAAGTAGTTGCAGTTCTTTTCTGTTGCAGTTTAAATAAAAAAGGCCTCCATCTTGTGCCCTTCAGACACAGAGAAAATGGAAACTGGTAGTGTTCATCATGTCCATCTGCATGAGCAGAGAACACAAGGAGGTTTCATAGTCCAGAAGCTGCTTGAGGCTGCTAGTCAAAAGGAATTTGATTTTTTTGGACAAACCTATGATACTTGTAAAGCTGGGGAGGTGAGCTGAACAGTTTAACTTAAGAACCAGGTGAGTGAGCTCTTCTACCGCAACACTTGCTCAGCAAAAGTTCCAGCCTGTGTCTCTACTGTTTTAACTCAGGCATGATGTTGAGCATGTGCTAGTCTTCCTCAGCAAATTAAGAAGTGTGTATATATATGTCTGCATGGAATAAATACGTATTGAGTGACAGCTATCTTTTTGTCTCTATTACTTCTTGTCATCTGACAGTGCGTGAGACTGTTTGGTGCCATAATCTTCACCCAGAGATTAGGTCTGTGCAGTGCTGGACACTTAAAAGTCGTATTGTGTTGTGTAAGCACAAGACTGGGGGAACCCCAAACAAACAAGATATCAGAAAGGACTAACAAAAGAAGGATCAGTACTTAATGATACCTAATAGAAGAACAGGGACTAAAATAAGTAAAATAACTTGTTATCATTTAAAAAAGTGAGCAGCAACAAGCTAAAGGGAAAAGATACAGAGCTGTTCTCAGATGAACACTTGCCAAAACTTAGATATTAAATGAACAAAAGAAAACCAAGTTATATAAAACCCATTGACACAAAAGAAATGAGTCAAAATTATTTTAAGTTAGAGATAGAAGCAGAGAGAAATTATTATAGAAAAATACTCTAGGAGCAAATATTAAGAAAATATACTTCTAGGGAAGTTAATTTTATCTGCTGACATTGGTGAATATGATTGTATTGCCCTAGCAGACATCCTTTAGCTTTATTAAGGTAGAGAGATCACAGTGGGATGGCAGGAAGTTTTTCCATGGGCATTATTCCTTTGTATTGTTAATATCAGCCACATACTAATGTAAAATTACTTCCCATATTGGTACATCAGTGTATGATGCATATCAAAAGCTTTGCCATTCTACAAGTTAAAAGCTGAAAGGCTCTGAAAGGATGTCTTCCTTCAGGGTGAACTAAGGAGCTTACAATACAACAAGAACAAAAATTGTAAGTTTAGGTAGATTAGCTGAGCTTCTTCATGTTCTCTTAGGCACAACATGAAAAATGACTTTTGGAAGAACATTTTTTTAAGTAGGGAAGGATGGTTCCACTTACTAGGAAGTGGAACGGTTTACTGGAACTAGGAGGCTTACGGTACATGGAGTAGGAAGTTCAAGATGGTTCATGGAAGGAGTAAGAAGCTGGGCAGGAGAGCAGAGAGCTCTTTACCTGTAGGGAGTACCAGAAGAAATTTTAGAGTGATATGGGTAATTAGAGCAAAAAGCACATGTAGTGACATGTTTGGCTTTAAGAAGATTGTTACAAATAAAGTATGGCTGGGTTGTCATGACAGAAGGAGCTACTGGTTCTTGCAAGATGTGGCAATAGCAACATGTAAGTTTATTTATAGACTGCTGAAAATATTTGCTTACTTCCCTTATTTAGTAGAAAGATTAGCTTCAGAGCCAACATTTTTATAGAGTAGAGATAAAAATTAGGAAAGTTTCAGCAGTAAATTAAAAATATTATGTCTTTAGGACTGCAGTCTCAAGCTGTATTCATCTCAATCGGTGGAGACACCCCTGAGGTGTTCCCTCGTGTTACTGAAACCTGAACCATGGGAGTGGGGAGGAAAGCAGAGAGTCACCCAGAGCCACCAAACTGCTGCGTACCATCCAAACATTAGGGCAGAAAACACACAGCAGTTAGTGCAAAGTGGGACAGCCCTACTCCAGAAAAAGATAATGAAATGTCAGTAGAACAAAATCTATCCAAGGAAAAGATAAATATATTAAGTAAGAAAAACTATTTGGAATTTCTTTGGGAAATATGGGAAGGCTGTTAGAGTAGGGGGAAAAAAGCAATTTAGGAGAAAATACTTTAAATGCCAAATTCCAGTCATCTTTGTGTATTTTGTGTATGGTGTCTATGAAAACTGCACACTGACTTTGAGATTGCTAAGAAGTATGCACAACTGACAGAGAGTCTGTACAATTCTTATGAAAACATTTATGTTTAGAGAGTGTTGTCTTCATCTTAACTTGGCATTAATTGTAGTTTCCCTTTTTGTCACAATAGCTTAGAGGGTGATCCTGCTTATTCGGTGGGGAATAAAGGAAGGGAAACATAATGCTGAATTGCTCATTTTGTTTCCACAGCTAAGACATGCCTTAGAAATTTAAACTGACAGGCAGGAAAGAAGATTGATAGCAGATGGGCATTTTATTGTTTTGATGTTTTCTTTAGTCACTTTACTCCCAGTTTTGCAATTGAGACTATCTTTAGTTTGATAGAACAAATATGACATTTTCTTTCTTGTTTATCGACATGGATAGGATGGGCTACCCAGAGGTACATATCTAAATAAGCAACGAATAGCAGAACTTCCCTCCACCCACATGTGTGACAGTGTGAAAGTAAGTGTTACTTGGCTGTAAGGATCAATCTGTGAGCTGATATCAGGAAATATTAGCAAAATATTAGCAAAAATAAATTTGCTTGCCAGGCATTAACTGGCAAGAAATAGCTGGGGTTGGAGAAATACCTTATTACAGAAGGCGGATGACTGATTGTCATTACTAATGTCATTATCAGTATCAAAGTTGAACAAAGTAAAGTTTTCTTCCTTCATGTTCTTATTTGAAGGGAGGCTACAAGGTGCAGCACCCAGAAAAACAAACACCTGTTGTCTTTGATACACCTATAATATATTCGTATGTTTTGCCCAGCAATGTGTTGCACTAGCATAGTTCTGTGAACTGTTTGCTCTTTATTCAATGAACTCACACTCATGACTTTTTTTTGAGAATAATATAGTAATAGCGTCAACCATCACACATTAGAACAGTTATTACTTTCAAAGGAATGCTTAGGCTCCATTTTGAGATGTGCTGAATGTTAAATAGTCACTGGGGGGATGTAGGAGTTCTGGATAGAGTTAGGGTTCATCTGGAATTAGTTTTTATCACAGTATTAAAGTGCTGCTTCATCAATAGCAATTTTTGAACTTTCTAGTAAAGTATTGTATGCCGTGGAATTGCGTATAAAATTAAAATGCACTCAATATGGCATTTCTTTTGAAAGCTCAGCTGGGCTTTTTGCCTGACTGGTTTCAGAGTAGTTTTAAGCAATACCTATTTCAGAGATAGTCCCACGTATGGTCCAAATTCTGGGAGATGTTTACTCTTTTAACATATCATTCTATGTTTTCATTAAAAGCATCATTGTCATGCACAGAACTTTAACACCAATGCTAACTGCAGCGAGTAAGGGGAAGCCTGTTAGTTAGACACTGGATTTACTTGAGAGAGTTCAGTATAGTGTCAGTCATAGGTGGATTTTAGACATTTTAATGTTCTCCAGATTGTACGAGTTCTTTGCATCTGTTACTTTATTTTATAGAATGCACTATTGCCTTTTAGACAAGAGCTGAATTTTACCTGCAACATCAAAGCCCATTTACAAGCTGTCTACAGGCTGAGCTGTTTTTCACTGTAGCGAATAAAAAAGAAGGATTACTATGAAAGGACAAACCCAGTAATAATGATGTGAGATATCTACCAAGAAAATGGAAAAAAGTCTGAGCTTGAAATGTTTGGCAGAGAATAACAGAAAAGCCTCATGGTCTGGTAGCTACAGAAACGTGTGAACTTGTGTTCGGTGGAAGCACTTAAGGCTTATGAATGTGTTCATAAATCACATATATCAATTGTCAAATAAGAAATAAATCTGTATTTCATTTCTCACTCCTGTGATTCGAGTTCCTAAGAAGCTTAGAGGAAACATGGAAGTTAATTCAAATATCCGAACAAGTCAGTTCAAAGTCTCTATTTGCAGATGCTAACTCAGGAGTTTGTTTTTAATTAAAAGGTGGTGTTCTGTTCTCCTTGCTCAAAGGTTCTTGTTTATGCCAGCTCTGAAGAATTCTGCAGCAGAATCTGGCAACTATCAATCCCAAACTCCAAAGTAATGCTCAATCCATTGTTTTACCTAAAATATAAAAGTATTGTCTGGAATTTACTGAGGATTGTTAAGGTGGAACAGCCACTGGAAGAGATTAGTGGCACTTTCTGCCTTACAGACATGTATATTCCAGGACTGAGGATGTATATAACAATATTTACAGTGTAGAACTTCCATAAAAAACATGTCCTTTCTATGAAAAATGAGTAAGCAAGCAAGAAATGCCATGATTTTAGTAGTATTAATAACCCACAATGGAGATAAGTGGTTTCAAAAATGGTGGTATAGGAAGTAAAAAACCACATAATAATGAGGAAAACCAAAATCAAATACTTAGCAAGAATCCTTTCATAAAAGGGGACACAAGAGGAACACCAGAAATATTGTGATTTTGAGTAAACAACCCTTCATGTCTTTGAATCACAACCTTTTTCTCATGTTCTTCCCTCTCTCCCAGTTTGAGCCATATCAGAATTTCTCATGTATATAAGACTGTCATGTGTTCTCAGTAAATCCTTTCTCAAAACAGTTTTTGGTCAACTGTTAAACAAAAGTGAAAATTCAGGTAACATGGTGTTATATAGTTGCCTTCATGAGACCAGCGTATGCTCTGATGATCTGCCCAACAGTTACACTTGTACTTGTTGGTTAAGTTTGTAGAAGATAAGGCAACTAATTGTCTGGGTACCCAGGTCCTCTTGGGCTTTGCCATCTCCAATACAGAAAGTGATCACATTGCTAATTATGCCCTTCCCTTGAATGAAATTCAGGGTTTTTTTACATCCTCCTGAGATCACTGTGGGGATGCGATTTTTGTTTACAATATGGCAATTTACAGTTCTCTGGCAAAGTAAGGAAAATTTAAAATGGGGACACACATTATAACACCATGACAATATTGAAATATTATTTTTAGAGTGAAACTTTCTCTAGCAGGGTTTCATCAGAAGAAACACTGAATGGGAATTACTTTGGTTTCTTATTTATTTAACTTGCCCACAAAGTAATTCTAGAAAACTTCTGGTTTATGAGAGAGGAGAGAGGGCTCAGTAGGCAGGTGAAACTTCTCTGGTTTTGTAATTGGTGCAACCTTAATCTTTGTTCCTTCTAGTAATTATTTTCTGGTAAATCAGACTAAGTGATTAATATTTACTCTTTGATCTTAGCATAGCTCCGGATCTAAGTGAATAGTAATTCCATTGCTCTTGCTCATCCTCTATTATCTCCACTCAGTCTTCACCATCTGTTTACGTGACTGACATTTACAACCTCATGAGAACAATAAAACAAATTTGTTCATGTAAGGAGCCAAGGTGCAAGCATGTGTTTACAAATGTGTTACTGTTATCTCTTGAGTATGCTCTTTTCATTTCTTGTGTTCCTGGGTCTTTGCTCAACTTCTTTGCAACCCTCAAGAGCAACAGCCCCAGTATTGACTCGACATTTTTTTCCATTTCAGGTTTGGGGGACCTAGACTACAGAGGGAGACACTGTTTGATTCTTTTTGCTCCTAGTCTTTTCCTGAATCACACCAATTAATAATACAAAACTCATGCTAGAGTTCACATATTTTTGCTCTACTTTTCTTAAGCACTGTTCTCATTCCACCCTTAAGTTGTCACTGTTGACAGAAAAAAAGTGACAGCAGAAGAAAGAAATCACATTTTCTTCTTCTATTCCCTTCAAATAATATGCATCAAATTTAAGTAAAAAAAAAAAAAAAGGTTTGCTCTACATTCCTTTTATTTAAGCATTGCAATACAGATTATGCCAAAAATACATCTCTGAAGAAATATGAAGGTTCCTATGCACTGAGTATTTGTCTTGTATTGTAAGATGTCTTACTTTATTTAAGGAAAAAATTTTGCATGCAGAAGGGATTTTGAAAAATGTCCTTTCCTGGGGTAATATATTCCAAACCTACATTTTTACTGCATTTATAATGATATAACTTGATTTTGGACAAAATCTACCCTAACTTCATCAAACAGTACTTCAGAAAATCTAAAAAAAGCACTCCTGGATCACATTTTATTTTTAATTTTCTCTGATGAAGAATCCACTATGGTACCAAAAAGGTATTTTAACTGCCCTTAATTTTACTTGCTTACTTTACCTTTGAAAAACTGAAGATAATACATATTTTGATAGCAAGAATGTTTTCTTTTTGTCTAGTTTGTACTCTGCTGCTGTGACTGATGTACCAGCCTTTTTTAGGGTTTTAGCAAAATTCTACTGAGGTTTAGTTCTGGAAAACATAAACCAGGTAAGGGAGTCTGTAACTTTACAAAGAAATATATATACATTTTTGATAGGTAGATCACAACTTTGAGACTCTACCTAGTAGCGAGGCTGCAGCTGAGCTTGTCTAATAAAAAAAAAAACCCAGTACATTTACTGAACAAGTTTGAGTACTTGTTTACTACATGCAACAAAGGCCAATTTGGATGTGTGTTATGAAATGTCAAATACATAAAAATGCTTCCTGACACTGAAATGAGCAGTAGTTTTACCTAAGAAAGCAGCATGTGAACTGCCTTGTTACTTGAAAAACAGGCATCCAGAGTCTAAACGTTTAACATAATTAACAATTCAAACTTATGATAGACTAGATTTGTATGGGCTCTTATTTTTGAGAAACTCCTGAAAAATAAGGTTCTTGGTAGCAATTTACTATTGTTTTTCTTCCATGATTGCATAGAATTCATAGATTACCTCTCTTCCCATCCTTCCTGTCACTGCTCTTGACAGGTACAAATGGCTTAGGAGATGAACGCAATGCAGTTGTCAGCTTCAACAAGATGCTGCAGAAGTGCGTACAGGAATAGCTGTCAGTAACAAGAGCAGGGGGAAAAAAAGGTTTGTTTGCGTATTGACCACTCATGGATCAGCTGCGGATGAAACAAGAGTGTTTTACTCAGATCCATCGGACATTCCTTCAACTGTCTTAATATTGCAGTAAAGACAGATTTATTAGGGGTGTGGTGGGTTTTTTTGTTTGTTTGTTTTTGTTTGTTTTGTTTTTAAGAATATTTAAGATTTAATTTCTGAATGCTGAAAACAATTCCTGACTGTTGTTACTTAGAATATAATTCCCATACAACTTCTCAAAACTGTTTCCCATTATCCTTCTTTCTCAGAATTTCACTTCTGTCTATTTATCTTTGGGAATTCGGCTGTTACGATTCTACCACAGTCACATCTTACCATACAATGGTAATAACTTTGAAACCCTGTAAGAACTTAGCATTTGTTTCCTTTGCGAAAGAGAATGAACTGATGGAACATTTCAGAAGCTTTATAATAATCTCTAGAACAGACAATATTACTATTAATTTGCTTTGGTTTTGTGCATGTATTTTGGAGGGTTTTTTTAGTTTAGTAGTGAATGGAAGAGGCAGCCACACTAATTAACTTTTTACATAATTCACATATATGCATGTAATTATCTCAAGCTTGCTGATTTAAGAAGCTGCCTCCTCTTGACTTCTGCTCTTAATGTTCTTTTTCTGTCATGATCTTTCCACTTATAACCGTAAATTGCTATCCTGAACTGTTTTCCATGTTCCCATTAAAAAAGAAAACATCTACTGCAGACAAAACACCTTTGCTTTGATTTCAGTGGCATGTTTTGTTCTGCTCTCTAAATGGCTGTTCTAGAGGTTTGTCTATTGATTAATGAGAAATGAAAGGCATCTTTCACTGTGCTGTGAAAAACATCAGGCACAGGAACTGCAGACGAGTCTCCTGCCTTTGCAAAGGCACTACATGTCCTCTCACTGGCAGTATCATGGCAGGAGGCCACCAGGAATAAAAGAAATACGGCACACATGAATTCCTTGCCTTTCTACAGGGAATAAGATTTTCCCTAACTTGCATTTCCCATGGCTGTCATAAAAATATCTAAATCCATTCTGTTTTCTAAAAGACATTTTAATTTAGACTGTATGCCACACAGTATCTTCAGAGTCAATGAAGTTGCCTTTCTGTACCCTACCAAAAAACTACTATTGTAGTTTTTAATTGTATAATCTACACTGTAGATTTACCCCAAACATGTGGAAGCAACGCTTTTTTTTTCTTTCTTTCCCAAGTGGTGTTTCCTTGAGGAATGCGGAGCTAGTAACTTGCATTCCCCACTTTCTCAACTAATGCCGACTCTTCATGATGTTTTTCCTCCCGCTTTTTGACTTCACCAGACTTCCCTCCAGGCCCAGTTTAATTCCCCCAAGCTGTGGTGCTGGGCGTGGTGTGCACACCCTTGGGTTCTGCACCGCCCTGAGGGGCCTGCGGCTCCCACTGACTGGGAGCTCTGTGCTGGCCGAGGAGCCACCAGACCGGGGCCTTTGGCTGAGGGGCTCGCCTGCTGCCCCAGTCACCCCTTATTCCACAGCCCCTCCTCAAGGGTCAGACGACTGAACCCCCACCCTCCCGGGGCAGGGACACGTCCCAGGTCCCGTCGCGTCCCTCGGGGGCCCGGTCATTAGTGGGCAGCAGCCGGGTCGGGGCAGCCTCTAGCGGGCGTGACGCTACCGGCAGCGATGGCGTCACGAGGGCACTCTGTGACCTCACAGCCGCGCTCGCCTCGCGCCAGAGCTCGAGGGGCCTCACTGGCCGCCCCTCGCGCGTGGCCGCGAGAGCGCCCCCTGCAGAGCGCCGCGGCGCACGCCCCGTCTGCCGCCGCGAGGTGCCGGCGATGCCGCTTCCAAATCCGCTCCGTGTCGGGCGGCGGGAGGCAGGGGGAGCCCGGGAGCAGCGGCGGCCCGGCCCGGCGGGCAGCGAGCCCGGCAGGCAGGCGGGGTCCCCCGCCCGCCCGCGCTGACGTCAGGAAACTTTCTCCGCGGCTGAGGCGAGACCGGGCCGGAGCGGACGCCGTGTGCCGGCGCGGCGGGACGGCCTCCATCACCTCGGCAGGTACGCGGCACTCCCCTCGCTGAAGGGCGGCGCGGGGCCCCGGCCCCCGGGACAGTTTGCTGGGCGGAGGGGTCCTCACCGCCCCTCCCGGGGACGAGGGCAGCCGGGGTAGGGTGAAGCCGCCGCGGTACGGCGGGAGGTCTGGGCGCCTGTTGATCGCGGCGGCGGCAGCGCTGCCTGGGCTGAGCCGCACAGCCGCTGCCCTTGGCTGTAAACTTCGCAGGCGGCGGCTGAGCCGGCACCGTGGGGTGGGGCGGGCGGAGGGAGCGGGGACGGGCAGCCCGCGGGGAGTCGGTGTGAGTAACGGGGCTTGTTCGCGGGGCGAGCGGAGCGGGGCTGGCGGTGGAGCGGGCTCGCCCGCCTGTCGCGTCTTGTCCGTTCTGCTGGTCTCACCTGCGGGGCGTCCACACAGACTAACGGCGCGGTGCGAAACTTGCCGTGGGCGCAGCTGGCAGTGGTTTTCTCCACGAACTTCAAAACCGCAAGGACTTAGGAATTTTAGACATGTGATATGCCGTGATTTAGGGTTCTTTGAATGTCGACTAGCTGAAAATGATCAAGCGGCTTTGCTTTTTTTTTTTGTTCTCAGCAAGTACAGTAAAGCCTTTATTGGAGACGGGGTTTTGTTTTTCCTCCTCGGCGGCAGCCCAGCCCGCCGCTGGGGCTGCTGAACGCACAGTGGTGTTTAAGGGAGGATCTGCCGCTCGTACACAAATCCAAACCACCACCAAGTTAATTTTAACTCCGCGGAGCGCCCGGGAGCAGGGAGGGTGGAGTACGGGAGTGCTTGTTCGCATCATCGTGTCCGTAGAAAAGTGAAATCTGAGCGAGGAATGCAGCCGCTGGCTTGAGGTCGGGTGAGGGAGATTGAGGGGGAAATTTTCAGTTTAAGGGGGTCTGAAAGTTGTAGGAGAGTTCTCTGGAGGAATATAGAAAAGCGTCTTGCTCATTTAATTTCACCATCCTTGTCGTTTATTGCAAGGCACCGAGGGTCAATCAAAGGCCCATAAAGGTTAATTGTTTTCTTCATACAAAGGAGTTTGCCCCCCTTCCCAAGAACTAAATTTCTGGTGTCCTTTTTGGACTTAAGACAGTCATTACATTTCTAATTTAAATACCATGGAGCTCTCGCTTTTTCAATTTTCAGTACCTACAGTTGCATTGCAGTTGCAAGTTTTTAAAAAGTCATCTTTATGTGGATGTAACTAAGCCATACATGAAAGTGATTATGAAGGCACTTTGAGTGTGCGTAGAAACATGTAAAATGTTTTAACCATATGTAGGGTCTACTGAGTGTAAATATAAATAAGCATCCACTTTTGCATTTTATGTGAATAACTATGGACCTGTCCTCTTAGAAATACTTTTATCTTTTATGTGATTTTCTGTCCCTGTGTGATAGACTAACTTATAATTTTAATCGTACTTTTCAGTTGTTGTAGTTATAAGCAGTACTTTAGAGTGTCAAACCTCTGCTACTTACGATGATAATAAAAAATAACATAAAATAGTTTACCCGAAAAGAGAAAAAAAATCTCTTTGAAGATAAAGCTTCCATTTTTATGGCAATTTGAAAATGAACAGAAAAGTTTGCCTCATAATTACAGTTTTGCTTGATTGATTTGTTTTGTAGTAGCATGTCAGGGATGACCTCTGATATTTGGAGATTATCCATGTGCACTCAGGGAAAAAAACAACAAAATAGTGGGGGAAAAGGGCAACAGTTTCACGATTATCAGCCTTATGTGTCTTGGTATGCATTTTATTTTTAAGTGTAAGGATGCGTATGGATTATAGGCCTCCTTAAAGGCATATATTCAGAGGAAGAGGTTGGATAGAATGAGTGATGTATGGATTAAGAGCCTAGGAATTACAGCACATTGTCAAAGGATGCAAGGGAGCAGTTTGGTTTGTGCTTTTAACAGAGCTACAGTGGCAGTGATACCTGTGCGAAGAGACTGGACATAAGCAGAACACATACAAATCAGGTTGCCTTAAAAATAAGGATGACAGTCTTAAACATGATCTGGCTGGCGTTGGGCATGTCCTGTCAGTGATGAGTACAGAAATTGAAATTACTTTGATGCCAGGAAAAATAAAATGCTAGATTGCAACAGTGAACTCCTGATACTATGATGTTCTGTGTAAAGCATTTTAGATCACTAAGGGGAACATACAAAACTGATTCTCAAGGACCAAAAAGGAGGAAGATGTAGTTAATAAGAGCAGATAATGAGAGTGGATATGACATGAACTAGTGATTAGTACTACTTCCTTAGTCTTTGGCAACAACTTTGTAATCTTTTGAGAGTTCAAAGATCATGCATCTACTGCTGTGCAAAATATTCACCTGATGTGATGTTTCAGAATTTCCTTTACAAGCTCATTTAAATAATTTTTAGTCTTTTGCCTGTAGACAAGGTTGCATCTCATAGTTTACTAGCAGTGTGTCTGTGTGGATGTGTTCATACAACATTTGTTAATACTACTAGATGCTCTAAAAATCATAAGAGACTTGCATGAAGAACTTGAGAGGTCAAATACTGTAAGCTGGCATTTGCGTTACGATTATATAGTTACTTTTTCTCTTGAGATAGTCCCTCAATAGCATATTACTTGCATGTGTTATAAGAAGATCATTAGTGCTACCACATGAAATAATTGAAGGCCAACTTCAGCTTGAACTGGGGGACTAATGTAACTTGGAAGAGAACAACATATGAGCTACCTTACCCATGAAGTGCTGACATATCTGTTACTTGCATCAAGATTGTCATCTGTTGTTTTTTAAAAGAGGGAGTAGAGCACTGAGAGCTGAAAAGTCCACCAGGTTCACTTCACAAAAATTGCCACTCCCTCAGAATTTTCACTTATTGTTGATGGTGAAATGCATGGCAGAGATTGAAGCTCTGCTTCAAGTAAATCAGCTCTTGAGACAAAAAATCCTGAATTAATGACACCATAGAGCTGTTACATAAGAATACACTAATTGGGCACAAACAAACATTTTCTCCATCCCCTTTTTTGCCTTACGCTAATCTGATTTTTTAAGGGAAAAGAACAAACAGGACTTTCACTGTTAGAATACTTAGTGCCTCTTGCATAGCTACCTAACAACATCCTCCTTGCTTTTCTTACCCTTAATATATAACTTGTCATCTATAAATATTTGTGGATATCCCTGTTCCCAATGGAAGTCAGTGCCTTCCTAGTATCTCCTCAGTTCCTGAGATCAGAACCCACGTGTTTTTCATGCAGTTAGTCTCACTAACTGTGTTTTGCTGAAGATGCCCAATTATTTAAATGCTACATCAAACTGTGTTGTGGATTTGCTGTTGTGGAATAGCCACTATTGCCATTTAATATGTAACCTTACTCTGGGTTTACATTCATGGCCTGTGGTAGGTAGGGGCATTTTTGTGGTCTACCCTCAAGGTGGATACCTGTGACCCAAAAGCAATGGCAGCATGCAGTAGTGGCATTACAGTGAGTTATTGCCCACCTTTTTAGTCTTAAATATGCAAGTCGAGATCTGGTATGTGCCATTTCATTTGCCCAGGGATGCTGGAAGAATGCTGCAAATGGTCAGTAGTAGATCTTGAGTCTTAAAACTGCTTTCTACCTAGTCTGCAGCTCCACCCCATCTGATAAACAGAAGTGTCATCTGAAATGCCTCATCTTGCTGTATGGTTTCAAAACATGTTTGTTATGATAAACTGGATATCGAGAGAAGGAAGTGCAGTTACCACATAGATTTTAGCCAGGATTTCAGTATTTATCCAGCTGGAAACTCATAATGAATTCCCAAGAAAGAATTTACACTTATGTTCCTCCTCCCCTCTGCCAGCTTAAGCAGATGTTCTAATCACCAAGCTAAGAGGGTGCTCTGCATTGAAATGTTATCATTTGCTCAGGTTGAAATTACTTTCTTTGCCTCATATGTAATTATACCCCCAAAAAAGAGAGAAAACAAACATTTCTGTAGAAGAGCTAAGACTGGAATTTCCCACAGCCATGTAAGTGGTAAGCTTTCACTGGAGCAAGGAGCACAACTCAGGCTTCGTAATGCCCGTGGTTTCTCACAGGCTACTTGATGATGTGACAGAGAAGTACCAGAAAACCCCTTAGATTAAGGTACTGTATTTCTTTAACTTCTGCAAAATTCTTTTTGATTTTGAAGGCCAGGCATTGAGAAATTCTGTTTTTTCTTTTAATTCCTGAGTCTGACCTACTCAGCCTATTACCATATACTGCGTATTCTGCTCTCCTTGTTGGTACTGCATTTATTTTATGTCTAACTCTGAGCTTGCATATTCGGGTTTTATTCTGAAAATTGAGCTGGGTTTTCTTCATTTTTCTATTCCAGTTGCAATTTAAAAGATTCATAAACATCTGTGCAGCCAAATGGTTTTCAGTTTATTCTGTCAATGATACCTGATCAACATCATTGCCGTGCATGAGTTTGCACAAGTGTAACTTGGTAAACAATTCTCTTAATAATGCACTGGTTGTAGCAGAGACTGCATCTGGCTCAATCTTAAGTTTTTAGCTCTGTGGAGCTAAGAAGTTGTGGTGGTGTGATTTTTTTTGTTTTGCTGTTGTTGTTGTTTTTGTTTGTTTATTTTGTTTGTTTGTTTGTTTCACCAGGGAGTAGAATTGTAATCTGTGGAAATTATTTAGACATTCTGGTTAGTCCTGTGCTGTAGAGAGATCCTGAGCAGTGGAAGTAAATAAAGCTTTTATTTTGAAAAACATGTGACTCTTAAGGCAGACCTTTTGGCATTCACAAGTGTCTGCTGGCTGTTTCTGGCAGGCTGTGTTCCTTTGGAGGAGCCGGGCACGGGGATAATACCAGCCTTGGGACTAGATAGGGATGGGAACCTCATCTCCATGGTGCTTCCATCTTCTCATAATCCCTTAAATAATATGAAAACTTTAACACTGCATTCACATTCCTGCTTATTATTTTTAG
This sequence comes from Columba livia, assembly GCF_036013475.1. Taxonomy (NCBI): domain Eukaryota; kingdom Metazoa; phylum Chordata; class Aves; order Columbiformes; family Columbidae; genus Columba; species Columba livia. Next base: position 26,678,753 of record NC_088608.1, read on the forward strand.
ATAAAACGAAATAGGTTTTTGACGACTGCTGGAGTCTCTGAAACTATTCAAGATCTTTAATGGGATTTTTTTCATTCTTCCTCTGTCCTCTCCATCCCCCCAGTTTTAATGGGGGCAATTTTGGACAAAGGGAAATTGCAGTGCAAAACAGAATCCTGAGTGCTACCTGCTGTGACATTTAATAGTCTATTCCGTTTTCATTTTTGTCCTTTTAAAATGCAGATCTTAGATCTTCAGTTCCTTGTAGGCAGGATGGACCATTAGGAACTTAAACATTATGCTTAAACTTTCTTAGTGATCTAGGACACTCTGAATCCAGGTAGCCCTTAAAAGTTTGTTCAGAGCTCCCAGCAGCCTGTGCAAAATCATGGTTTGAGGAAAGGCTGTGAGGCGGCTGCTGCAGTGGGGAAAGTTCTGGGAGGAAGGTGGTTGCACATTCCCACCTCAGCCTTGCCCCTCTCCTTGTGGCAGGGGGACCCCTGGAAAAGCTGGTGTCTTCACAGCTGTGGGCTGGGCTTTGCCAAGGAGCTACTTTGCTACTGCTGGCAATTTATATCTCCTGCCCTGTGTAACTGTTGGGGTTTTATATACATAGAGATACTCTTAATATTGGTCAATACATTTTCTTCTGTCAGACTGAGAGCTTTTATTTTTTGTGTGTATATGTATTTTAAAGAAAATACCTCTTGAAACAACAGCATTTTTTTCTTAATCTGTTGTGAAATCTTCTGGGAAGTATAACAGAACTGAGGTAATGAGCCTAGGTAAGGGACCGTGTTCCAAATAAAATAATTCTCTTTCCTGCAATCACATCTCAAAATGTTGCTTGGAACAGCAATCATCTTTGCATGCCAATTACCCGAGGAGTTATTTAAAAAGTTTGATGTGTCCTCAAACCTATTTTCTTAACGTTTGTCTGGGCTATCTTTGCAAATGTCTTGCTGTGTAGATATGTGTTGTCTCTATTGCCTTCTTCCTACATGCTGTGTTGGCAGCTGTGTGCATTCAAAGATCATGAGTCAGGTTCACTAGCAAAAAAATCATAAAATGAGATTAAAAATAATAGGCCTTGTCTTTTTTTAACATTTAGTATTGTTTTCCTTCTTTAAAGCTTTTTTTTGTTTGTTTTAAACTATGTAGATCTGAAAGTTATTTTATATTGAAAACAGATTTGTTTTTTAACACAAGCTCAAAATTTCAGGACTTTGGTCTTCAAGAAAAGCATGTGAGACTTGCCCTAAAATGATGAATGCTGGCACAACTGTGTCTGAGCATCTGCTGATACGTACTTCGGTCTTAAATATGAAAAATACTAGTCAAGAGGTTTCATTTTCATCCATGTTTCTATTCAGAGGTAACAGAGTCCTCTGCTGATAGATATGCTTGTTCATGTGCTGAAGTTGAAGCAGATGCAATGCCAGAGCTGACAATACTGTCTGATAGAGTATCTTTCTCCTCTGCTTCCCAATTGATAGGGTGACAGCATGGACAGGACAGAACCATCAGTTCCAAAGCAGTGAACAGTTGGTTTTACAGCTAAACAATCATTTCATATTGTAGGGTATGGCGTGCACAAGTCATACTTATTTTAGACTGAGTGCAGTTAAAATAACATGAAAAAAACTTGTTAAACAAAGTAATAAGTAACAGTGAGAAGTGAACTGTAAATGGTATAATATCATGCTGAATCTTTACTTGGAACAGAAACTAGTAGCAGGGGACTGTGTAGCCAGTGAGCAGAAAGTATTTTTGAGAGCTGAACCCCACCATTGTGCCTCTTAATCTGTCTCACATGTGTGAGCTGTAGAGCAGAGCATACTGTGGATTTGTAAACACAAAGGTCTTTAACGGCTGAGATTAGTACAATCTTTTTCCTAATTCAAGCAGCCTAAAAATTGCTTTGCTAATTTTGTAAGTTATATGTTGTATTAATATTCAATTTATCCTGTTGTGCAAATAGGCTTAGGATGGAAGAAATACTTTCCCGACAAATTTTGCAGCTGGAGCTTTTACTAATTCTCTTATCTGTCTGTGCCATACAGTAATTGCACTTAATTGTTTGCTTCTGCTGTGTTTTGTGGTGTGAAATGCAGTATGTCAACACTGCTAAGCTGCAACATTAGTGTGTATAATGCTAATGTTCTTGAAAGAGAGAATTTCCAGATTTCTCCTAACTGGATGAAGCAGCTCATGTGTAACTACCAATGCAGTGCTTTATATGTCGTCTTGTAATAAAAATTTGTAGTTGTTTTTTTCTCAAGAAGAGGTTGTTTTTGCCTTCACGTGTGTTTTTGTATGGTGCGTTGTACTGGTAAACTGAAAGGCAACATATGAATGGGGCTGGGCAAGCATCATGTAAATCAAATAACGTTTTCTTCCACAATCACTTAAAAACATTGGGATAGCATTACATTGCTTGCTGTCCTTATAATTTAGTGCAGCTATCCAAAATTGAGTCTATTTTTTTTTTTTTTTTAAAAGCATATTAGTGTTTTTTGGAGACCGAAAGAAGTCATGTAGAAGCATTTGAACTTGTAGAAATGATTCTACAACATCCCCTCCCATCCCATGCAGTGATGAGAGCTGTGTTTCTGGCTTAGTCCCCACAGGTTTGAAATTGTACTTCTTAAGAAACCAGGTAGTCTGGGCGAGGGCACAGGGGAACTTCACAGTTCCCAGCTTCAGCTTTTTCAAAGATTGTTGCTTCTGCACTGACAGTGTTTCAGTCTGGCTGTACTGACTTGTGATCATACATGTTTGTGCCAAGTAGTCGGTCATTAACAGCAGATGTAAACTTGAAGAGCATATGAACTATTTATAATTTCTCTTTCAAAATTAAATGCTTCTCCCAGAGGTCACAGTTTCATTCCCTATGTCTGATATCCGACAATATTGAATATAGCCGTTAAACTGCTAGACTGATTTTTGTATTAATAGTTTTCTCCAATATGAAGAGTAACTCGTGAAGGCAGCAGCTGGCACTTCAGTCATGTAGTACTGAATAATGTGCTGTATCAGTAATGCCCACAGCTGTCGGTATAGTTACATTAGCTGTGGCCAGTGTGGGTTTTCTTGTTTGTTTTGTTTTGTTTGTTTTGTTTATTTTTTGTTTTGTTTTTATTTTTTTACTCGTTTTGACTGGGATGGCATGAGACAGCTGATGGCTACAGAGGCATGGCAGATCTGCCAGCATGGAAAATTCACAGAGCAAGCACAGTCTACATAGGTATCACAGTAATCTGTCAGGAAACTAAAGTGCAGTTGACAGTAGTGTTGATTGTTTCTCAGAAAACTGCTGGTATTTGCTTTGCTTTTGTATTGATTGGCAAAGCAAAAATGATTTCACTGCTCAAGTGATTGCTGCTGCAAGGAAGGAGGATATCTGTATCACAGTAGGCAAGGATAGTGTGCTATACTTTTGAATAACGCCTTTAGTGCACAGTGTTCTTCATTATGCATGTTTATCTTGCAGCTGTGCACAAATGCAGCAGGGAGTGGCTGGTTGTTATCCTCAGGAGCCGGTGTACAATTGTCACACTCTTTGGACTTTCTCTATTCTTGTTGGGTTTTCTGAGGGAAAGAGGAAGGATAGAGTGACTGTTTAGCAAAAATAAGATGCCATGGTGCCATGCTTCCTGTAGCTATACATTTAAAATAGGTAATAAAGAAATAAGGCAATGTATATAATATAGACCATTCTATATCAACATTTTGTATTTCATGTCAAGAATAACATGTACATACTAATGCACATAACTTCAGCTTGTTACCAGTATAACTGATGGCCTTCAATCTTATCTGTCTTCAAATAATTTTTAGAGTCATTTGTGCCACGAATTCTAAAACCAGCTTCAGATTCAGAAAAGCTTGACATGCTTTAGTGAACAATTTGCAGAGCCTTACTTAAAGGTTTAAGTTTCTGTTTTTCCCAAGGTGGAATCTAATAGATAAAAGATACCCAAAGAGAAGATGTTATTTTGTTACTCTAGAATACCTCTGAATGTTTTGTTTTCTGTTAAATTCGTGAGTTTTGTAAATAAAGCAACAATGTAGTCTTTACTTTTAGATCTCTAAAGAAAGAAATCTAGGCACTAAAACTGGAAAAAAATAGATGCAACATCATTTGCTTACCTATTTTATTCAAAGCCAGATGAAGAAAGTAACAGCACTAATAGGGATGAAAGATGGTATTGTGAGGGGAAAGTGATCAATTTTGAAGTGCAAGTAGATAAGACTTTTGATGAGGTGGGACATGTGTAGCTCCTTTTGCTGGCCAAAGTGATAATTTAATAAAATGGAGTAGAAAGCTTCCTCCTGTGGAGGCTCTCTGAAAACAGAGATTTTGGAGAAGATTCTCTCTTATATACTCTCTGTATTCAGATATCTTTGGTGATCACTGATTCTCTGTTATTTAAAGAATATCCTTACCTGTGATATTTGTTGCCTGAACCCTAACTTCTTTCCAGATCCTGCTCCTGGAGGGATCTGGGGTACCTCAAGCAGAAATATCAGAAAAAAAAGTCAACATCTAAACGCTTGACCAAATACAGAACCAGGTCATATTTTGATGGCTTAAAAATGTTGTACTTTATTATGTAGCATTTTTCTTACCATTATTTGAGGATATCTTGAGGTTTTTATAATTTTATGACCTATGAAGGATTCCTATGCAATGTTTTCTCCCCCTTCCCATTCTAGAGTTGTGTTTCCTCTGTAGCACTGTTAGGCTTGATTAGGATCTAGGAACTTTTCGAGTAGTAAGTCAGAAAAATAAAAGTTGAGCAAACAGAAGCTGAGGAATAGAAGATATATTTGGTTTAGGTGCCTTTGCACCCTCAAAAAAATCATGGAGGACAGTTCTGTTATACCTTCCTCAGACAACTTTGTGGGATATGCCTAGATGTGCTTCTTTAAAAAAGCTGGAGGGGGAAGGTTTCAGCTGTAACAAATCTGCTGTGTAAGATGTGCAAAACAGTAAATATGCATATAGTCATAAACCCTAATGATACCACAGCAGTCCCTTTTGTAGTTCTTACTTGGAGAATTATCTATGTTGTGACTCCATGTGCTTTTCAGTTTGGGATTTCAATGTTTTTTTTGACATTTTAACTGAGCAGTGATTAGAAGGTATGAAGAAATGGACCATAAAATAGATGTTTAGTGAAAGAGAAACAAAAGCATACTTAATAAGATCAGTTGAATGTGTTTGAGATGTGTTATGTTACTGGCATACCCGTGACTGCTTAAACACTGAAATAATCTGTTGCTGTTTAATCCAAATCAATTCCATTTGCTAGGTCATCTGGAAGTTACTTTTGCTGAATAAAGTTCTTAGTTGCTTAGCCAAATGGAGGGGTAAAAATATTGTCAAACTACTGAAGAAATATGCCTTGACAGTAAAAGAACATAATAAAATGCCAAAGATCTCAGTTCTGAAAGAATTAAGTTGTTGGCTAAAAATAATTGCTTTGAATATTTTAATTCATTAAGGTGAGTTTTGTCAGATGCTCTTGAAGAATATTTGTCTATGTTATTTACTGTGGTGTTTCTTGTGCTTGCTGCAAGGCATATGTATTTCTGGGTAATCTGATCCAGTTTGTTTATGGTCTAAATACTTTTTTTCCCACCCCAGACAGCAGTATTCAGTTGTGTATTATGTTCAAGTGCTTTTTAGAAGACAAGAAGACAAGATGTTTGTGTAAGGTAGAATGAAGTGTATTTCTTCTCAGCTAGCAAACTGCTTCGGAATTTGGACGTGTCTTGAGAGATTTCTGAAACTTGCATTTCACTATGTACTTAGGAACATTTTATAAGGCAAGACCTTTAAAGAGATGTTCCAGCTCAAAAACTTATGTCTGGAGAAGGTGACTTATTAACTGCACTCTCAGCCTCTTAAATTGTGGAGGGGTGAACGGTGGAGAGAGCTCTCTGCCCTGTCTTGTCACTTATCTGGAAATGTGTCCGTTATTCATTTGAGCCTGTCCTGGCATGCGGATATTGGGAAAACCTATAGGTACGGGTGGCAAAGCATTGGCTGGTGCAACAGCTGATATGTGAAAAACCACTTTGCAAAGAACTGCAATTACATGGTTACCGGGTGTGTTTTGTTATGGATATATGAATTCTGCTCATGTCTGTTTCAGTTTCTCAGTGTATGCTTGGTTTGGGTGTTCACACCCTAGTTCTGTAAGTCATTTTGAGACAGCAACGATGCTGCTGAAATTGTGGTTGGGGCATTTCTCTGTCCTTTGCCACCTTTTTCCTGCCCAGTGCGCCTTTCTTTGGGTACTGGCTCAGGTATTTATGATGTAGCACTGGGACCTGGATCAAGTAGGACCAACACCTGGGAAGTGGGAGAAATAGGTCCATTAAAACTTGTTCAGTCTGATTGTGAAGCAACAATGTAAGATAAAATACAGTTGCTTTTCCAAGTAGATAGAAAGTAAGCTGTAAGCATGGGTTCAATGTATGCATGATTTTTCACTGCTTTCAGTGCAATTCATCACTAACCTGACCAGAATAGATTCATCTGTACAAACAGTCTCTATCTGGCCTTCACTGATTTAGTTTTGTATTCTTCAAGGCGCAACCACTTTAACAAGTGAGGATAAACAGTGCTGTATTGTGGAAAACATAAAGCTTGTTGTTACAATATCCAATTATTTAGCTTTCTCATAAATTCGGATACCTAGAATGTGTATTAGGGGGATTAGTTTTCCTGCTGAGCTCTATCAGAAAAACACAAAAGCTTTTTTACTTGCTTCTTACCTTTCTTTAAAAATGGAGAATGCATTGATTTCTGAATACAGCAGGACACTTATTTTATCCATTAAGTAATAATAGAAAAGAAACAGAAATTGAGATTCTTTTAAAGTTGTTTTCTTTATGTTTAGGTTTCTTGTTATTTTTCAACTGCAGACTTCCTTGATTGGCCCTAGTAACCACTTCAAGAAGTGAGGCTGATGGGTTTTTTTTTTCATATTTTTGTTATTAACATAATATTCTTTTATCACATAAAGAAAATAAGTACTGTGGATTCAGTGCTTTTTCCATGGCACAAAACCAAGAATATCTTAATTTAACCTTTATGGTGTTGTACATCGCATCATGTTAACCATCAGGCCGAGTGCCCCTTGTGTAGATTGAATTTCATGGAAAAAAAAGACCAACAACCTACCGTATTTCTGTGACACTCCCAATTATGGCTGTAGGATTAATTTCATTCTCTGTGTGCTTGTGCCTGTCCTTCATCAGAACTTCTCGGAAATGTCTGAAGATTATTTGCAGAATTTTGGTCCTACATTTCATGTGTTTATAAGATATGGTTTCTATTGAAAAGTGCTATTTCATGCTATTAAATCTCTGTAGAACAGGAGCTAATATTCTGATTATCACTGTTTAATAGATCAATTGAGAGTGAATATCATTACGTAGACCATATAGACTAGATCTGTAGGCTGATACCTTGGCAGGCCAGAGCAAACAATATGATGGCTCTGGCTTGTCCAGCCACTGTTGTGGTGGCTCCCCCTCTCAGTTAAAATATCTAATAACTAAAGATACAGTTTTGACTTTGAATCTCCACTATTATAATTTTTATCATAATGTAGAACGGAACATTGCGGTACTGCATTGCCTTTTGGAGGATCTTTTTACAGTTGATGGTGTTGCTGCTGCTTGAATAGAGGAGGATTCTTGTGCTTAATGGACTGGATGGTCTTGAAAATGAAGGCAGACCATTAATTTAAACTGATTATTTTCAAACTAGTCTGTGATGGAATTGGGTTACAGCAGAGTAATCCCGTTTTTCCTTTTGCCTCTCTCCTTGGCAAAGATTTTGGAACTTGCTGGCCTGCTCTAATAAAATTTTTACACATTTCACAAAATCTGATGAATGGTTAGAAAAGAGAGATTGACATTAGTGTCACTGCAGAAGACGTGTAGCTGACTGGAGAATGATGTGGCAGAAACAATACCTTCTTGCACATCACCTCAAGTCTGCTGATTTTTATTTACAGTTACCTGTAATAAAGCCTCTGACAAAAATATTTTTTTTCTTACTCTTAAAAGTTTATCCATTTAACCCTGCCGTAAGGGATGAAACCCTTCTAGCACTTTATTTTGGAGTGGCCTTACAGGTACACACCATTGTGAAATTGAATGTTGTTCTTTATCATGCTTATGCAGTTCAGTCATTCCTATCTGCTATTTATTATTTCTTTTCTATTTTTATCACATTTTATCACATTCCATTTTCTTGAAACTTTCATTTTAACCCTCTTCGGTCTGCTTTTTCAGTAGACACAATCATTCATGCATAGTTAATTGTACTTTAGCAGAATTAGCATGACATATCCAATATATGTACAGTATATATGAATTACCTTTTTTTGCCAAAGTCTCTTCAGTGTTCCAGATTTTTGGGGTGGGGTGTGTAAATCAGATAGCTTGCCTTTTTTTCCTGTGGGAAGTCTCACTTTGCTGTAAATGTCTTCTGCTGGCTTGAATAACTTCTATGCATTCCATATTCCTTGTTTTCTCAAAAATAAGACAGGGTCTTATATTAATTTTTGCTCCAAAACTTATTGCTTTTTTACATGTATGGCTGCCTGGACACTATTTTAATTAACTTTTTAATGAACTGTACCTAGAGCTTATTTATGGACTAGGGCTTATATTTTGAGCATCCTTAAAAATCCTGAAAAATCATGCTAGAACTTATTTTCAGGGTAGGTCTTATTTTTGGGGAAACAGGGTACTCCTAGAATTTGCAGTAATTTTTTTTGCAAATTCCTTCATAAGCCTGGACCACTTTAAAACTGGATAGTATGTTTGCTTTTGTTCTGCATTGTTGTTTTTTTTGTTTGTTTGTTTTGTTTTGTTTTTTAAGGAAAGGCTTATGATCCCAGTTGCACTTGTTATTTTTCAGATGTCATTTCAATGTTATTGGTTGAGCGGTGTCCTAAGTGACCCTTTTCTCTGTGTGCACGAGATTCAGACTTGCCTCTTCTTTTTCTTGTATGTACTTTTGTGGTTTTATTTTTTAAATAGCTTTGTATGCTTTAGCACTCTCTATAAATTAAAACAAAATACTAATGGAATTGGAAATCTTGTGTGTTGTCTCTGCTGTCTGTTTTTCACTTGCGAGCAGCTATGCATTACTGTCTGTCTAGAAGGTTATTATTACATGAAAGAATTTTAGCATCTTCTATCTATTACTGGGAAGCTTCCCAGGGTTGCTTCATCAACTGTGCTTGTTCCCTTGGTAGCTTTTCTATATATTACTGCAGTTGCTTATTGCTGGCTGCTTGTTAGTTTTTTGTCTATGCTTGATTTTTTTTTTTTTCCTTCCTATGATTCCTTTTAATTGGATAAAATTTTTAAATATTAAATCTCATTTCCACATGTTTTCTTCAGTTGCCTGTTTCAGCTACTGATATTTTTTTGTAGTCTCCTTCATATGGCTATTTTTCCACCATAATTTAGTTAACCTTGCAAATGCAGGATTTTGTCACTTATTCTTACAGTTCTATTTCCTGATTTCTGCAGCTCCATATTACTTCAGTGTTTTTCTTTGAAAATGTATGCAGATGTCTTTCCACATCTTCCAGTTCGTTTACAGAAGTTAATGATAACATAATTGATGAAAGCAAGAATTTGAAACGTGAAAAAATATTTGCCACGGTTGGTCATTGTACCAGATACTGGCTTTAATTCCTTTGGAGAAAACAAGGTATAGGTGTGACATCAAAACACTGGATTACTTTTTTGTCTCTTTTTATGGCTTTTTTTTTTTTGACAGAAATGCCACTGCATTGCTATTGCAAGTCTGCACTTTTAACCAAGGATGCGGTTTCAATCTCTACTGTGTTTCACAAATACTCTTTTCCTGTGACTGCTCTCTGACTGTCCACATGCCTAGATTTCTAGATTTTTTTTTAAGATTTGTTACAGATCTGACATGATAAAAATAAAAATGTACCAAAACCTCTTGGGTTAAATAAGATCTGGTGTCTTCCTCTGGATCAAAAGGTGAATCCTATTCAAAATTGTTTCTCTTCATCTGCTGCATTGCAATGATGTCATGTAATGTCCTGTGATTTTTTTTTTTAAATACTTAATATGTTTTACAAAGGAGGCTTTTCCTATAATTGTTCTCTTGTCTTCTGTGATGAGAAATACAAATGTCCTGAAAAAAACACTATGTATAATTTTAGATGGAACACACTGCTGATCTAGATAATAAGTAGGACTCTTAAGATTCAAGTGTGATAGTATCTCAAGTTTCTGGAGATCTATGGTAACTCTTAGGGTCAACATGCTTAAACTGTGTTTTTTCAATTTTTCATGTTCAAAAAGAAAACAACCATTCAAGGAAAAACAAATCTGTGGTGTAGGCTTCTGTCATAGCAATAATCCTAGGTATTTTTGCAGAGTGTGGGCAATAGATTAATCTTGATGTCCTGGACTTTGAAATAATAGCATCATACTACAAGTGTCAAAACTAGCAGTGCAGCATCCTGATGCTTTTCCAGTCCTAAAATACACATTGAGTGTGGTGATAACCTGTGAAAGGAGAATATATGGGATTGTATAGAGCTCTGGATCGAAAATGTAAAGAGCATGGTGAAAGGTCTCCTTGTAGTGCAAGAAGGATTTAAAAACAACTAAACTGCAGTGGCGAACAAATTAGATGTTTTGAACTGGTAAATGGATGGCACAGATATAAAGGATTTTCTTTTAAAATTCTTGCACTTGCATCCGTTTAGTCCATATGTCAGGCTGTTGACAAGGCTTGAGTTTATATTTATTGCTTGGAAACAGGAAATATTTTTAAGTCTGTCTGCATATTATATCCTGTATGGGCAGATGACCCAGTTTAGTGATTACCGTTAATATATACCCAGGGCTTTCTTTAAATTCCAGGATTATCTTTCAGAAGACAGTCTTGCCTCCTTCTTTGCATAGGATCTGAATCAATGTGGCACCCTAGGGACGCTTGCCATGACATGGGACTGCCATGTTTTACTCTGTCTAGGACAACATCTCTCTACCTTCCCAGCACAGTGTCATGTGGTTGTGCTCTGTTGGTGTTTCAGTTCTCACTCTAACTCTTCACCTGGCTTGAATGAAGACTTCTAGATATCTTGTATCAGTATGACTAACTGAATTGTGTATTACTGTCAAAACCATTTCAGTTAACATGTAGATACTTTTAAATGTAAAGGTGTGCAAAGTGTCTATTCTTACAATTCAATGTTTCTACTTGATATTGATTTAATACTTGATCACCTAGAACCTGGCTACTTTTAAAAATCATTTGTTAGTTAAGAAAAGTAATCTGATTTAGTCACTTGATTTGAACCAGCCCAAAGGAGCCTGATGTCAAAGAACACTGAGAACCCCTCTCACTGAATATTAGACATGTTAATTTTGGTACGCATCCAAAATGGCTTGTTGTATTTGTCAGCTTCAGTAGGAAAAAAAAAAATCACTCCCCAAAAAGGAGGAGACTTGTTTTCTATAAAGTGAGAATTTGCAGTCCATTTCTGTACAATCCAGGTGTAACAGAAGTATCTATCCATGCTAGCTAGGCAGTACATTATCGTGTACCGTCCACAATAATGAACAGGCTAACATAATTCTTAAGTGGTTGTGATTCATTTAAGGAGTTGCTTTCGTTAAGATAAATCTGAGTGGTTTTGCAGTTTCATAAAGCTGGATGGCTCTGTGGGGTGGATCTTATGAAGATTTTGACTTGCAAAGTAGCAAAGCCAGTATAAATTTTTTTCCTATTGCTTTTTGAAATGTTTGTTCATAGACCTAAGGTTTGTTAGAGAACATATTTACAATATACAAAAGATTTTTGCTGAAATTAATTTCTTAAAATCGCTGCAAGAGTTTTAATAGTGCATGTGGTACTTTCATGTGCGTAATTTCAGTTCTGTTTGTTGAACCCTGACACTCATTACAGCACTGTAACATGGGTAGCAGGGGCTTAAGAGGAGTAAAGAAGTTGGAAAAAATAGGAATACACAGAATCACAAAAATTGTCATTATATTAAGAGTCCTCTAAATTAAGAAAAATTGTACAGTCCCATGCCTGATGTTATGAACTTGTTTATGGATCATATATGCTGATGAGTGCAGACAAATTCGAGCACATAAGCTTCTGGTTTAAGTAAACTATATGGCAGACAGCTCCATTCCAGCAATAGTGTGTGTGTACACCTCCATTGTCATGTTACCATGCTTTAAGACACTCCAGGACAATTTGTGGGTGGGAGAGCGTTCGAACAAAGTGGTCAGAAGCAGTGTGGGGTTTCAGAGGTCACGTGGGCTCATAAGAATTCAGAGATTTGTGGCATCAGCCCCAAATGGGATGTTGAAAGGCAACTCCTGCAAATCTCTCTGATTTCCATCTTGTGCCTTTTTATTACTGCCCTTCTCTGGTCTTTCTTGGTGGAATGTCTGACTTCCTCTGCATCACTTGTTCTTAGTACATGAACATGGTCAGAATCTTTTTGTGACTTCTTGACAGGTATTACTGTTAACAGTTCTGTTAGATACTCTAGAACTTGTGTCCTAAGATATTTGAAGTAACTCAGTAAGCTATTTGGAGTATCCTGTTAACAGAGGCCTTTATGTTCACTTTCCTATTCACTAGTAGTTTGTAGTTTTAATGAGCATAACGAGTTTCCTCAGCCATGAGGAAAGCTGAGGGTTCGTTTAAAAACTTCTATCTGTGTTGGCTGATGCTTGCTTTGGACTCTTCCTGTCTAAGCAGTAGCCTAAGGATTTGATGTGGCTTGCTTCTCAATGGGGTGTGGTGGGGTTTTTGTGTCTGGTGGGTTTGTTTTGTTTTTGTTTTTTTTTTTTTAGGTCTGTACATGTGTAAGTGATCATGGTCCCAGGAACTGTTTGAATTAAATAGGCAAATTGAACTGAATAGTTTGAACTTGCTGTGTTTGCCAAATCAAAGAAAAATGTGGATTTGGGAGATGAGAGAGCTGAGGTGTGAGGGAGGTCTAGCCATAAGTATTGATGTGTTTCAGTTAGTTGGGTTGTGATTTGCAGACAAACATGGCTGTACTATTTTTACGAACAGATATTTCTACAAAATACAAATATACTATCTTTCAGCTGTGTGAAAATGCTAAACAGAAAATATTTACTTAAATTATTTACTTTGTAACAGAAAGCAACCATTTTTTTTTTTTTTTTAATTAACTCAAACTAGATATTGAAAAAACCCACCCTCTTATAAATTGTGCACACTTGTCTCTTGTTGACCTTGGGAAATTGGTCAAATTCTCACACTGCACTTTTGTGTTTTTTAAGTAAGAAAATGGCTATCATATAATAATATGGTAAGAATATGGCCATAAAACATTGGAATTTGTGTACCTAAATTGTCAAGTAGTAACCTACAGTGAGGGAAGGCAGTGACTGAGGTGCCTTAGCAAGAGTGGCCAGCTCTTAAATCAGATCCAATCACATCAATTAGTTGTCTCATGCTATGGCTTCTCAAAAGTGAATTTTCATTCTATATTGCTTTGTTTGCAGCTTTCATAAACTGCTTTTTCTTTTAACTGTATGACTGGGTTTTGTAATTTAAGATATATGTGTTATTCTGGAAACATCATACAGTGAATCATAGCTGGTCTGCGAAAGAGACTGAGACAAGATATTAATTTTAGTTATGAATTCTCTCTACTAGCAGTTGTATGCATGTGCACATCATCAATGCAGATAATAGAATTTTACTTAATAAGGCTGCCAAACACTTTCAAGTACAGGGTGCTAATTTTAACATGACCTTTTACTAAACTCTTGACTTTTATGGTCTGTTACTTGAGTTATGTTACTAAAGAAAAAAAAATATTCAGGAAAGTAAAAAAAAACCAAACTAGAACTCTCTGAAACTTTGCTTTAAAATGGTTTTGTCCTAGTTGTAAAATCTTAGAAATGTCTTATCTGAAATCTTGTAATGAATTAGTGACATGTAGTATCCATTTTCTTTATGGTGCTTTCTATTGCTTCTGATGTTAGAAAACTTGCAGAATTCATCTGTATATACCAACATTTTCTTCAGGTTTGTATCTGCAGTGATGATACGATATAATTTGGAAGGGGCTGCTAGAGATCACCTGTTTGTCTTTCTCCTCCATATCAAATTAGAGTAACTAGCCCTGTAGTCAGAAGAAGATTAAATGGTTGGACTTGATTGTTTTAAAGGTATTTTCCAACCTGAATGCTTCTATGGTAACTTACATTAAGATCTTAGGGCAGAGAGCCTGGAGCTGTGAGGAAAAGAGAATTTACACTTGTAGCCAGTACTAGATCAGATCGAAATTTTGAGGGGAACAGAAAAGCAGGGTCCGCTGGGAAGACAGAATGTCTGTTCGGAAGAGGTAGATGTGATGTGAGGAACTGGTAGTTAAGGCAAAATTTGGGCTTCTTGGATGAAAAGGCAGAGCCCATGAACTGAGATTATATTAAAAATGACCAAGGAGCTTTTGTGTGGATTTTCTGTAAGTGAGGAAGGACTGAGAGTTGGGATAATCATGGAGCACAAGACGGAAGGAATTTATGCAGTCGAAGCCGAGAACAAGCACAAAATATGCTGGAAGGGGTTAGTACTGCGTATGATGGTAAGACAGAACTTTGTCCTTGAACTTATTGCTCTTTCCAGAGCCTGAAATGGAAATTCAGCAATCAAATATTATTGTGAAGAATGTGATTTTTCTACCATTTTTCCTACTTAATACTGGTCAGGGTACTGTAGTAAGCTTTTTGCTGGTGTTAGGAATACTTGACTTCAGCTCTTGGCTCTGATTTGAGGAAGTGCTGACTCTCACACCTGAAATCAAGGGCAGCTTGCTTCGAGCATAAAGTACTCTACATTTTATAGATCTTTAGGAAATAACACCTGAGGCCTTAGACACATGTTTCCTTGGCAGATAGTTCCTGTAGTTTCCGCCAGGGTTTACTGCACCCACAGTAAATCAGTTGAATGGACTGTTCAAGTGTAGTAGAGTTTAAGCTACCTCTCACTAGTGTAGGCAGCTTTAAATGTTTGAAGATGATAATAATTTCAGATTGGGACCTCCAGTTCTTTGCTAATGTTGAGTACCCACAGTAAATAAATGTAAAATGAGGACAACACTATTTTTGAAATTGAGTTTTGAAATACACTGAAGTTTGTGGGCCTTAAGTGTTCTGGTGAGAGCTGCCACAGAGCTTTCTCTTGTGAACATCCTCTGTCTTCATATTCTGCTTTGAGGAGTTGACATGCACCAAGGTTTACAGAGGACCATCAAATAAGTTGCCTATTCAGTGAACAGCATCCATCCACAGGCAATAACCTGTAGAAAAAGTCTTTGATTACACAGTCACATACTGTCATTATGTCTGCATGCAAGGAATCCCAATTAGGATCACATATACGGCATTTATTCTGTCATTTTACCACTTTTGCATGATTATTTGCCTTGCTCAAACCTTGCATGTAGTACTTCATCTACAATGTGGGAGACAATCATAAGTGGTTATTCAGATTTTTAAGAGGACGAGTCCTTAAACTGGACTGGTGTGATAGATGACTTCTGAGCCAGTTGTCAGAAATGCTGCAACTCCTTTTCTTGTCGTGGGCTGTGCTGATGGCCAGGCTTGCCTTCTTGGAAAGGGAATTGTCAGCTAATGCTTCCTCTTCTGAGTGCTGTGTTTTCTGCTCTTACACAGAGAGGCAACTTCGCTATCTTACAAAGGAATTCCTTCTGTCTTCCTGTTGTTCAGTCCATGCAGATTTATCTTATATTTGATCAACAACATAGCTTCTGCCAGAGGGAATATTGGTAAAAACTAGACATGTAAGAACTGTGCAGAAGCCTATCTTGCTTGGAATATTTCATATGTTCTCATTCATAAGTTGTTACTGTTAATATAGTTAAAGGATTTGACAGTCCCAGACAGAATTCTTACTGGAAAGCTAGGGTTATTGCTCTCATTTGTGATTTTTTTAAAAAAATAGTTTATAGGGATTAAATTATTAATGGGATTTAACAGCAAACATTTTTGTGGAATTGTTGTTTCTGGATCATCTGTTTCTTGTTCAACATCCATAACTAATTAGCTTATTAAAAAAAAAAAAATCACACAAAAACCCACAACAAAACAGTCACTGAGCTGGTATCTTACAGAGAAACCTTTGATGTTAGATTTGATCCTCTAATTGCTCTTATAATTGGCTTTCATTAGAGCTCTTTCACAAGTCAGGGCAATAGATGTCCTTTGTTTTATTTAGAATGTTGTAAAAACAATTGAACTGGCAGCTGATTCCAGTTTTCTATTTTGTAAGCAATTTTGGAAGACTGTGGGCTATACAACAGTCTGATTTGCCCGGCTTGTAAAAGTTAACTGTAAAGAGAGATGAAATTTCAGCATATGGCTCTGTATTGGCAATTACATGCATTAGTGGTTAAGCTGGTGTATTCTGTCTGCTTTATAAATGTTTATATTGCAGCTTTCTACTAATAGTGTTATGGAGACATAAAGTACAGTGTATGGCAGTGATCATTAGTTATGGCCCAGTAAAGAACTAGCTATGTGTATTTTGGTAGTATATCCAGTCCTAAACCAGCTTTTCTGTTGTTCTTTAATAATTTAACATAAAGTCATTGTCAAATGGGATTTAAATGCTTAATTTTTTATATGCAGCATATTCAAGTTGTAGATCTCTTTAAACATAAATAAGTCTGGAGATGATAAAATGATACTAATACTTAAATAAAACTTGTCTTATTCATTCTGAAATCATTTTGAATGTTTTTTGATTGCCTGAGTACATGTATAAAAGAAATATACAGTTTCTTTGTTCTGAAAATACAGGCAGCTTTGAAATGTCATGCTGTTGTCAAGAAAATTCATTCACTGATCACTGTCCCTAAAAATTCGTGGAAAAATTCTCCAGTTATGAATGGTCTTTGGATCTAACTTCTCAAAAATGGGAAGAATGTGAGAAGTTTGAATTAAGCTACGATAGGTATTTAGATACCAAAATATTTAACTTTTGCCATATGGCTTCTCCCAAATTCAGAACTTCTTCCTTATTTGCAGATCAGCTCTGAATAGCATGGTGATTGTGGAATGCTCTATATAAGTGACAGATTCAAAATGGAGCTTGTTTTCAAGTCTTTGGCAGTTAGACACAGTCTTCTGGAATTGTCTGCGTTACATTTATGTAATTGTAACAATGACAGTCTAAAGTGAATTAAAAGAATAAATGAAGCATTTTTTGTGGTATTCATGCTGAAACCAAGGCAAAATTAACAAAAAGTAGTTGTCAGTATTATTTCTTTGCATAATTTCACTGGCAGGATCCCAGAAATACTGATTTTTCACAGAGGAAAAAAAGATGATCTTCTCTTCGATGTCATCTTCAGGTGGCAGAGTCTGCAAATTCCTGTGACATGTTTGAAAAATGACTTGTGGATGTTATCCAAGGGTAGTAAACCTCTAGGGCAAGGACTGCTGAGCTGTTCTGTTCTATGGAGAACAAGCCACATTTTTTGCATTGGAAAGTATTTAGTTTCAAACGTCTGTGGATGCTGATATATTTTTTTTAATATGCACCTCTTCACGCCATTGCAAATTGCTTTTCCTGTTTTAATTCTCCACATTTGATATCTTCAGAGGAAATGCCTCTGCGTATTAACATCTGCTTTTTAATCTGCAGTATTTGGGAAAATACATTGTTAATAGATTTTATGAGGTTACTCAGCACGTTGTTCAGGCAGCAGACATATGCAAAGCCCCTATACTAGGCATGCTTATGTTGCCCAAAGAATGTATATCAGTGATTTGTATTAAGAGCTTGTAAGAACCTGTTAAGTTTTTGGGAGAGTCCAGGGAGTGTATACCTCACCAAAATTCTTACCTGCATTCAGCCCTCTGGAGTTAATTAGTCCTTGGCACCAGCAGATTTTTCCTCTGGAGGTTTAAATGCAAAGGATCAGCTATACTGCAAATCATCACTTGCTTCATGTCTGACCAAGTTTTAGACTAGATAAATCTGATGTCCAAAGTATTAGTAATATATGCAAGAATGGATTGAAGATTTTGAAGTCATTTTATGAGTTGTGAAGAGTTTGATCCAATGATTTTGTTTTCTGAGCTTTTTGGCAGATACCTTTGAGGTGAGATGTGAGACAGGTGGAAACAAGAGAACTGTTAGACCAGGTTCAGTAATAACCCTTCTTTTGGTGTCATCTATATGTGGTTTACTGGATTTCTACACTTGATCATATAAATGCACTTATCAACACTAACAGGTAATCAGTTATATTGGTTACCTGATGTAAATAGGGTTCATTTGTATTTGTTGCTGGATCACAAATATGACACGGGGTTTTAGTGTGCTATTTACACAGAAGAGAGTGTGTGAACACTTAAAGTCCTTTTGCCACCTGAATGCTTTCTGTTGTGACTTCAGGGCAGATGAAACCATAATTATTGTGGACTAGAGGAAGCTAATCTTTATCCTAGACCAGTGTGCTTAAGACCTTTCTAACCAGTATCTTCAGATTTATGTTAACTTCTGTTCCTAATTCATGATTCTTCAATGTGACTTTTTTTCTTGGATATTCTTTATCTCAGTTTCACATGCTGCTTGTTTCATCTGTTGCTTTACTTTTATTTCGAAGCTCAACTGGGTTAGATCTCAGAATGTATAGATGTAGTTGTCAGTGCTTTGGATGATATGGCTGAGGGTGATGTTGTCATTAGTGCTTTGAGAGAGAACAGAAATCTAGCTGTTTGACTGGGGCAGTTTCTTAGCAAAGTGTAGTGCTTAAAAACTTAAACTTGCGAGCTTTTGTTGTACTTGTTCAGCTTGTTTAATTTCCATTCCAGTTGTTGTGTAACTGGTATAAGAAGCTGCTGTCAGTGGCCTAGTCAGAGGCATTTTTAAACTAGTAGGGCTCTATGGGTAAGATCTGCTGTATGATTTGGGTTACTGGTTTAGATTTCAGGCTGTGACATGGGGGCTTGGGGAGGGAAAATACCTTTTAGAGCTTGACAAGCACTTTATGTGCTAAAAATATGCAAGAAGGTGAGGATTTTTTCTTGATGAAGACATAGCAAGAGTTACCCACGAAATAAAGTACTATCATATTTTTGTTGGATTAGCTGGCTTATTTACAAACTCCTTTAATCATTCTCAAGATGAAATGGATTTTAATCTGTATGGTTTATGTTGTGAGAATATTGTTGCATTTCAGATACGAGGCTTGTGATTAAATAAAGGAGTGTTGGGGGGGAGGAGGAGACGTGTTTATGTCCTATATTGTGAGCAGTATTAAACAGCACGGACCATGGTGGCAGAGTCTTGAGCGGGGAGTTATGCTGTGTAACAAATGATGCTCTGGCATGCGTGAAGTATAGCTGATGCTGAAGATTCTCATTTCTGAGATACAAAGCCAAAATAGATGCTCTGACGATATGCCACAAATTGTGAGCTTTGGCTTCTGTGCTTAATGCAAGTCCTGTGTGAACAGGAGTTGCTGGGATTGTGCAGCAGTTTTGTATTTGTTTTGGTGTGTTTGCGTTTCTTTTCTTAATGTAAAGCTAATTTTTGCCTTTAAAGCAGTGGTGTTTCAAAGCAGTATTCAATGTGTCTTCAGCTCCCACTGTGGTGTTCTTGAGCATCAGATTAAGTTGGTCTATTACATAAATTGGGAGACGTAAAGAAAAAGTGGGGAATATGGATTCTATGAATGAGCAGTATATTGAAAGTCTTCTAAACTTTGGATCAGACTCCTAAAGATACATTTCAGCTGTGATTGTTAGTGACAGAGAAATATAAATGAGCCCTTTTTGCTTGTCCTTGTTAAATGCGACAGTCAGCCCTTGTGTAAAAGAGTCTGTATGAGCTTGGCTTATTTGTAATTTTTTTTCCTTCGCCTTTTTGCCTAAGACTAAACCCCCAAATTTTAGTGCTTGCATTGTGATTTTTTTAATTTTTTTTTTAATATTTGTTACAGTGAGCACTCTTCCAGTACCTTGTTTATTGGGAAAGAAGAGAGGGGAGTAATAGAAAACTGTTGTTTATATCTATATTCCTTAATTACTCTCACTAGCATGCCAAATATCTAATGAAAAACTGCCTTGTGGATTGTTTATTTATTTATTTATTGAACAAAGCCTGGTCTGCTGATGTGATCTTAATGTTCCATAGTGCTAGACCAATATACTGTGAGTGCCATTAATCTGAAGCTCTGTCTTGGCATCTTTAATTCCACCTGTGGGATTAATGCAAGATTGTGTTTTCTTTCCCTCCTTCCCCTCTGCCTTTAGTATTAATTTACGTAGTAATACTGGATGCTTATTATGTTCAAATCAGAAAGGAAGAAACTGTTACTGAAGGGTAGAATAAAGCCAAGGTTTTTTATTTTTAGTTTTTAGAAATTGGTGATACCCTTTGTCTAAGGTGAGAAGCAAAAACAGTGGAGCAAGTATGGAATGAAAAAGGAAATAATTTTCCTGTCTATGCTACAGATCCAGATGCTCTTACTACAAGGGAAGGCTTCTCTGTACCAGATTTAGTTTTACATGAGATATGTTACTCCTTTGGGATGTTGGTGTACTACAGTGTGCGTAAAGACAAAATGATAAACATCTCACTAGGTTAATAAACGTGGTCACCTGATGGTTTTTGATTGTATGAAACTGCGGAGCAGGCAATATTCCTTGAAACAATGAGCATATGAGTGTTGGCACACCTGTGTTCAGAACCTAAATATCCCTTTACATGTTACCGTGTGTTCTTCCTTTAGATTTAGACAAGATTTAGTTTAATTATGAAAAACACAAGTAACTGTACTAACCAGTGTACTGAAGTCATTAGCTAACAGCCTCAAGTATAGCATAGCATAGAAAATGCAGAACAAATGCAGGAAAAGCAAGAATGAGTTAGCCTTGAATTTGCTACTGTGTCCGTATTACCATGATAGAAGGGTTTATTCGGTGGACCTGTCAGACAACTGGAGACTCAAATGTTAGTGAATAAATACTCAGTTTTAATCTTTTTTGGAGGGGGGAAAAAAAGGAACCACCTTTGGAACGAAGGTAGTAATTAGTCTGAAGCAGCATAGATTAGTCCCACTTAGAGTGGAATTTACTTATTTGAAAGTAATTAAATTAACATAGACTGAGTCTGCTGAGCTTGGGGGAGGGTTGAAAATGGAGTTTTGTGTCAAAATTCTGTGGTTAATGCCCTCTCTGTGCTTCTGGATAACTTAAACTTTATAATTTAACATAACATTCATCTTGCATTTTGTTAACCATTCAAAGACAGCTAGTTTTCTGTGAATGAAATGGCCCTTCTTGGTGGGGAAAAAAACAGTGTTTGGACTGAACTTTGGTTCCTAGTCAGTCATGGCTGGGCGGGTAGGACATCATCTCCTCCTTTATTACACTTGAGATTTCTGCCCCTCTCCTCATGCCCACCAGTCTCTCAGCCCAGCTTTATTTCTTCCTCTTTACTACCTAAGATTTGCCGATGCTGCTGCACAGTTTCCAGGGAAGGAGTTTGGCCGGGATTAAGGGAAGGGTTAAGCCATTTACCCACTCTGATTTGAGTCAAGATTCACAGGATGCACATGTTATCCACCTGTCACGGGGTGGGGGAGGCACTTTGTGGGCTACGGATTGTTCCACCACAATTAGAGGAGGAACGACACAAGGCCAGTGCTGCTGGAGCCACAGGCATGTCGGGGAGGCACCTGGCAAGAAGAGGTCCACTTTGTGTTGGAGCTGCTGGACATCTTCTGAGAAAGGATGAAAATGGAGGAACTAAAGACTTAGTGATCTGGTAACACCTTTCTTTCTGCAGTGGAAGTGAGAGGACAGTATTGGTCAAAAAAGGTGCTTGTTGTAGACAAGGTAAAGGTTGGGATCGGATCTTCAGCAGAGGACTTTGGTGAGAAAGTGACAGTCCAATGCTGCCTCTTTGTCCTGGCTGAAGCTTTTTGGTGATGCCTGCACCTGCCATTTGGGAAAAGGTTCTCCAGAGCAGCTTCATCCATGTTCTTCAGTGCCTTCACCTCTTCCCCACATGTATAATACCAGTGAAACGTTGGCAGCGGGTGCTGCAGCTGCTCTGGGTGAAGGGCTGGTGGGCAGAGTGGGATGTTCCCTCTCTGATGTATCAGTGAGGACAGGGGAAGCTGAAGGACCACAGCTGATTCTGTGTCCATTGCCTGTCTTCCAGATAAGAAATTGGATGCTGAAAACACCTTGTTTTGGAGATGATGGAGGATAAAGTGTAGTCCCTTCCTCCCTCAACAAAAACCCTGCAGTGCTGCTGCAGTTGCTTTTGGCTATTTGGCTGTGAAGTATAGTGCGTTATATCTCTAGTGGTTGCTTTAGGCTTCAAAGCACATTGTGTCAAGGTCTCAAGATTTCCTTGAACATGTGGGATTCCTCTGTTTACTATTGGCATAGTAGGTTTGCATTTGGCAGTAAAGAGTAATAACATTTTAAGATGTAGTCAGATATGTCTGTGGAATGTGGTTTAGGCATGTTATTTAAAAGGAGGAACACAAGTTCAGATGTATGTGTTTCCAGTGACAGAACACTTTTAGAAGTTCTTCAATTTACGGATAATATTTTCGAATTTCTCTTGCTGAGTTCTCACTAAGCTGTTTAATGGTGTGTGTCACTCAGACAGCCAGATTGCAGCAAAATGGCAAATGGACCCAGATAGGTCTAATCATCCTTAACCTATTATAAAACCTTTGCATGCTGGGGGCTACAAGAATTAAGTTGGAATGTAAGGGAATGTGAGAAAAACCAAGCCCAGCTGGTTGTGCTTCTCTGCAGAAAGTGACTGCTCTGTTTTGAACACAGACCACAAACACACAGGGAAGCATTGACCGCAATCTTCCTCCTTAGCCACTTAGTGTCCAGTTTAAAAAGACAATAAAGGTACTTCCAAATGTCTTATTTTCTGAGCTGGATTTGAACAATGAGCTGATAATCCTGTGACCTCTCTCTCTTGTTCTCCCTTTTGCTTGGAGGGGATGCAACTAGCATCCTTGGGATGCAGCTAGCTTTTAATTCCTGTTGATTGTGGTGCAGAATCCTGCTGATTGTGGTAAGTTTTGTAGCAGTGACCTACAGTGGTATAAATATTGCTCAGAGGGCACTGGGAGTGAAGGCTGAACCTTTACAGCCACTTTGCAGGGTCTGCAGGGCAGTAATGGGTAGACAAAGGCCATGTTTGGCAGCATTTTGGTTTTGTTTTCTAGTTGTAAATAAAGCTCCTCCACAATTTATTCATTGTACTGTGAATGAAAGAGCGGATGTTTTGATTTGAAAAGGGAATCATATTTATAAGTCTTGAGTATAAACAAACAGCAGGGAAGAAGCCTTATCAGAAAGCAAAACAGCCTTACTAGACCATCTTGTAAGACTGACTTCTGGGACAGCAAGTAATAACCCTCATGGTGTTTGGTATCAGTGACAAGTGTGTGTGTACATGTATTTTTAGAAGGGCTTCTAAAGGGCAGCCTGCTGCATGTCGATTTGTTTATGGATCTGTGTTATGTAAAACATGGTATTTTCCCAGCTGAACTCTCCTCCTCTCTTAAATTTGTGGTCTGCCTTTATCTGCCCCCTGTGAACTACTGACTGGTAAATGATAGAGCTGTCTTTCCACCTCAGTTTCCTTAGAAATGGCATCAAACGGTAATTGCTTTTCATTCCGCACTTCAGAAAGAGTGAGATACAGAGCCAGGGTTTGCTTTTCCCCAGGGTGGTGTGGGTGTGACTGATGGAACAGAGCCAGAAGAATTTGGCAAAGTAGCTGACTGTAAAGGGAATAATCAGTTTCCTCTGATGATGGATGGCACTTAGAAGGCAGCTGAGCTTGAAAGCCATTTCTCATGTGAAGACTCCGCGCTGTGCAGGTCAGCCATTCAACAAATGCAACCTTCAAAGTGCAAACTAATAACTTGGCAGGTTATTCTTGACAAGCTGCAAGTGATTCAATTTTAGTTCCTGGGAATGTGTTTTTGTTTTGTTTTGGTTTTTTTGGGTCATAACATCTCGTAATTTAAACATTTTTCTAATTACATTCTAATTACATGGTGATATGCTTCTAAGTTGGGAAATACTTTAAAGAAGACTCAGTTAATAAGGAAATATATTTTTGTTCCTAAATATAGTAAATTGCTCTAAAAGAGTGATTCTGTTTAACTGCTGCACATGCTGTTAAACATATAGGATAAAAACCATATTTCAACTTATTGCCACAGCTGAACAGGTGTTAAAATGTTTGCCCCTCATTTTTCTGTGGAGCAAATTTAGAGCTCCTGGAACAGAGCATCCTTGTATGTTGCTTTCAAAGAAATGGTCATGGAGTAGTGACAGTGAGATTTGACAGAAAAATCCATAGCAGTGAAGCTACATTCATATAGGATAATAGGTGTAAGAGACATTTCTAGTCTAATTTTACAGGCAACACTCCTAGGTCTTGGAGAGTTTGTATTGTCATATTTATCTTTGATTTGGTAAAAGAAGAATACTGTCTGGAATACTGCTTGAGGAAAGGCTTCCCAGTAAATATCTAAATACTGAGTTTACTCCCTGAGTTTAGAGCTTTCTCTTGAGGAGGTCTCAAATTTGAACAGCTGCTTTTATTTGGAGTTTGAGAAGTAAGATTATAAAGTATCTGTATAGACAAGAAAGTTCAAAACCATTACAAAACTTGGATTTTTCTCCTGGGAGATAAACCTGTGAGGCTCAGTCACTAGCACATTATCTACTGCTCCACAAATGCAGGAAATTCTAATCTATAAACTACTTGGAATAATGTTAAGCACTATACTTGTTTCTGTTTAAAGGATTAGATTTTGAGAAATGTTCTCCCTATGACAATGTGATGTATTATTCAAAACATATTGACTGCACAAGGAAGCTTTGTGAGATTGTATTCTTTAAGCATCAGCATGTTGACAATAAGTACATTAATTTTAGTGTGTCTGAAACTCCCTGTATTTACCGATTGTCATCTGTGGTGCTTGAATTGATTTATTAATCACAAAGCTGGAGTTCAGTTTGCAAGAATATATTGATAGAGTAATTATGAATGCAACTTAATTGTAATAAAAGTCTAAATATCCAATATTTTAAAAAATATTTTTCAGGATGTAGCCATGTGTTCGTACCTTGATACACATGTGCACTCTTTGCAATTTTCTTAAGCATGTTTCAGATCAGCAGTGGGCCTTAGTAAGGCATTCAGGTGAAGTAGGAACCTAAACTCTCTAGACTTCCATACCAGCCAGGAATATATATTGTGTTCTGGTAGAATGAACTCTCCTTACAATTTCAGTTCAATTAAAACAGAATACGGTGCTTACTAGTTAGCACATTAGTTCATTAAAGGGTAAGAATCTGCTTCAAATTCCTTATTCTACTTTTTACATGATATTGGGCTGTTCCCAAAGTCCGAACAGGAGTTAAGTGCTTCTGTGGTCCTGGGAAGCAGTTATTTCTTTGGATCTTAATGCTGAATTTACAAAATGTGTTCCTGCTTCTCTTCCTACCTCATTTTGATGTTATGAGGGCAACTAAGAAAAATGTGTCAAGGTCTTTGTATCCTGTTGTAATTGTGATCTTATAAAATCATGTTATATGACTGGGGTGTCTACATATAGAAGCAGGATTTCCTGCCCCTCCAAATATTTAGATTGACCAGAATTTGGAGAGCAGTAACTTCCATAATTTAGCCTCAAAGGTCCAATTTAATGTAAGGCCAAATATGGTGTAAGGTTACTCAGAACATCCAGTTAGTGATTGAATATGCTGGTGTGATTTAATGGAATTAAAGCTAAAACTGTGTCCCCCAAATCAGGGGACTGGCAGCCTTATTTATTGAGGCCTTCATTGTTGTTATCATTAGAAATATGTTGACCCTATGGAAGTTATTAATTTTGAAAAAATTTAATTGATTTATGGGAAATAATTTTTTAACAGAAAGGTTGCCTACAAGCTGGATGTCAGTCTCCTCAGAATGTAGAAATAATGAATATATTTTTGAAAATAGAAATCTTAAATGTATTCACCCAGTTCAGGGTGACCACTAGCAGAGTCTTTTTTTTTTTTCTGCATGTGAAAGAAAGACAGTGATACTGCCTAGTTTTAAAGAAGCACTAGGTGCTGTATGATGCTATATGTAATTTGTGCTTGATTCAAGTTTACAATATTCATTAGAATATCTCTCGAATATTTAGAGATAACAAACCCAATACAAGGAGAAAAGAATATGGGATGTTTCTACTGCGTTTTCGTAATTATCCCTTTTGGTAAACTGTTGCTCCCGTCTTTGATTGACTTCGTGCTAATATTGTGATACATTTTGTTTATCGGGCAATTAATGCAAAACTCTATTACTTGATGAAGCAAAGAAGTGGCATAAGGCATGCCGTTTCCTACCAACAGCGCACATGGCATTGCCATACCATTACTTAATGTGATTTGGTTTACCGGTGCTTCTTTGTTTACATAAGTCTAGAGGATGCCGGCTACCAACTTCTGCCAAGTAGTGACAGCCAAATATTAACTAAGGATTATGAAAATAAGTTTCGTTTTACATTTGTTTGTACCCGATGCTTTCTGCAGATGTTGTTTCAGATATTAGAGAATGAATCAGGTAAGACACTGTATGAGCACAGATATTGTCCTCATTTTTTTTCTGCGGTGTCTCAGTATGGCCATCATTTTTCCTGGGTGTGGATGCGTGTGCCCTGTGTTCTGAATTTGAGAGTCTCAAGCCATTTCTCCTGCACGTTCTACAAGGTTTTTCTGTGGTAAAGCCCCTGTTTTTTTCACCAGCCTTCATTGTGAATCTTCTTGGGAAGTTATGAGGAAGGAATAGGATGACTTTTAACAAATTTATTTTCTGAGACTTTCAAAGGCTGCCTTACTTGCAGACAGTGGCACAGGCAAATGGTCATCCTGTGCCTCTTGTGGCAGAGGGACATTGTCCTGCTGAGCAGTAAGGCATATGGGAAAAACATAGCAACTGGTAGCACAAGAGGGTAAGAGTGCCTTATCCAGACTTTTTCTTAACAGGCATGCTCATTTCTATCTACTTCAATGGAAAAAAGTTCATCTCTAACGGAGTTTAAATGAGCGGAAAGCTGTATGCATACAGCAGCAGCTTTGTTATAACAAGTTACTGTCTGAGATCTCAGTAAACTCAAAAAATGTTAACCTAGACTGTCACTATTACTTTGCATTAGAGTAGTTATAATATAATAGCTGTCTTGGGAAGGGGGAAAAAAAAGTAAGTTTTTATTAAGCAAAGTACTTGTCTATATCATAAGCGGACTTTGGATTTCTTTGAGTCAAAATACTTGACACTAGCCAAACTACTTCATTGCACAGAAGCTTTCAGAGGGATAAACTTTTTGGAGTTGAGGGAGACTTCGCTTCCCCCCCCTTTATGGTCAGTTCACAATATCTTAATAAATGTTCTTCTTGTAAAGTAGCTCATTATTCTTTAATTCTGAAAGGCAACCCTTCCTCTGTGTGTGTGGCAGGGGGTTATTTGTTTTTTGTTGAGTACTAAGAGTGGGCTTGATACTATACTAATTTTTTTAAGCTGTGTCATCTGTTCTGTGGTTTCCATAGTTACCTGGTGAAGTCCTAGTGGTAGGTAGATATGAATGACAATTCATTTCCTTTGTTAGACTGAACGCTAGTTTTTTTTTTTTCATTGCTGTTAATACAGTAAAGTACTCTGTGGTGGTAGCAGCAGCTGAAAATCTGTTAGATGGCTGAGGAGGTATGCATGATTTTGGTAAAAGGAGCCTGAAATTAAAGAATTTTCCCATAGAGTATCTATCTAAGCTATATATGGTGCTGGTCCTAGATTAGCTGGACTGTGTGCAGTGTTTAACCTGGCAGAGAGCTTGGTGAGAGAGAAAACTAGTGGTTAGGATGGACTTAAGTCAAGGAGAGCTTGGTAAAGGTGTAGAAAGACCCCCGTGGCCAGCTTTACTGGACTAGCATATAGCAAGGGAGCAGTGGATGGCTTGAAATATTGTATGGGACAAAGGTATCCCAGGTAGTGAAGGTGCAGATTTTGCAAGATTACAGAAGACTACCACTGTACCACTAGCTCCTTTTGTTGTCTTTCCAAGTGTATAAAGAAGGATCAGAGTAAGCTACAAAATTATATTTGTGTTCCAAATAACAGTGCTAACTTGGTATCTGCATTGTATTTTTGTATATACTGACATTGTCTGGTTTTTGGCCACACCTAGAAGAGACACCATTTAGTGCTGTATTTCTGCTGCTTATCATAGATCTCTTCTCCAATAGTAGCAGGAATAATAGCAGGAACCTGAAAAAAAATCTGTTTATCTTACTGATCTCCTCTCATCAGAATCATTACTAACTGTTTCTCTGACTTCACTAGGTAAGGTCACTTGAGTCCCAAACTTCTTGCCCTCCCTTTCACAGTTAAAATTGTTTTGTTTTACTGCTAGAGATATTTAACCTTCATGGAAATAAAGGGTGTTATTTGCTTTTTAATTTTGTAAAGAGGAGACAGACTTGTAAGTTGAAGAGTACTTTATTACCTGAATTTTGTAGACATGGATTGTCAGGGATCTAAGTGTCTAAATGGGGTTCCCCAATGTGCGGTATTCTTAGAAACCCCATGCAGCTGCATTGGGAAATACAGCTATTAGCTGTGGTTAAGAGGACACATGTAAAACAGTTCCTGTCTTTCTCAAGGCTGTGTACTCAGCATAATCAAAGAACTCCATGCATTGTGAAACATGAAATTCCAGGGTTAGTAACCAAAACCATATTGTTTTGAATTTTGTTAAAGGTTTAGGCCAGAGGACTATGCTTGTGTGATTAGAGTTGCCTAAGGGTAAATTTGACCTGAAAATCTATCCAGTGTTAGTATAAAGTGGAACAATTCTATATGAAGCAAAGTTATTTAGAAGTCCCCTGTATCAGCAATTATTTTGACTCACCAGTTATTCTTCTCCTTGGTATTTGCTAAGACTTTAATAACAGCCGTGGAATAACTCTTCTGAGATTTTTACAGGCTGAGAAACATCTTGCTTCTGAATACAGTAGCTTTTATCATTTACAAGACTGTTCTGAAAAAGATCAGGGAATAGCAGGAGGAGAGGTGAAGCAACATCGCGCTGCTACAACCATGAAGGCTTAGTGAACCTTTACACCTCTCTAGCATTAGCAATATCCCTCTGGTATTAAAAGCAAGTGACAACCCCAAGTTGGCAGTTGATGTGTTTGTTTCCTTTTTTGTAAAAGATACATGTATCTTTTCTGATTTGCTTGAATGAAATTTATTAGGGCCTAGTAACGTCAAGGTGAAATGAATCTTGGCATCTGCTTCTGTGAGGGAATTCTTATGTCTCCTAGGTGGCCTGCGTTTCATGCTGCTTAGTTGTGAGATCTTTGTGTTTTGCCAAAAAAAAAAAAAAAAAAAAAGTATCTATTCCAAATGTTTCTCTTGTTTTTTTAAGCAGAGAAGTGGTAGTAGTTTATGGTATGATGGAATGGCAGATTTCTTGATCGTAATTTTCTGGTATGCAGGGTACGGCAGCCCGTTTGTTTCTGGTGTGTATATTATGGCATATTTGATAAGGTTGGAAGCCAGGGAATTGGAATGACGTTTCATGTGCTACTTATTTATCTCAAAATACAGTTTCTGTTTCTGTCAACCTTATGTAAAAGGTGTTAAATGAAACAGGTGAGCTCCAGCAGATGGTACCCCTGACTGTGCTGGCATTCAGATGATGTGTGTTCCTGCTTATGAAGTCTCAGCTGGGGCAGTTACTTCTTAAACTGTGTTTATGTGAGCTTTTATTTTTGTTGTTCAGTGTCCTCCAGATGCTACTGGAAACCTCTTCAGAGAGAATGAGGTGAAACATAAATGATGGAGTAGGTGATTTTTGTTTTGTCTATCATAGAATCATAGAATGCTAGGGATTGGAAGGGACCTCGAGAGATCATCTAGTCCAATACCCCTGCAGGAGCAGGAACACCTAGATGAGGCTACACAGGAATGTGTCCAGGCGGGTTTTGAATGTCTCCAGAGTAGGAGACTCCACAACCCCCCTGGGCAGCCTGTTCCAGTGTCTGTTACCCTCACTGAGAAGTTTCTTCTCAAGTTTAAGTGGAACCTCTTGTGTTCCAGCTTAAACCCATTACCCCTTGACCTACCATTGTTTGTCACTGAGAAGAGCCTGGCTCCATCCTCGTGACACTCACACTTTGTATATTTGTAAAAATTAATGAGGTCACCCCTCAGTCTCCTCTTCTCCAAACTAAAGAGACCCATCTCCCTCAGTCTTTCCTCCTAAGGGAAGTGCTCCACTCTGTTAATCATCTTGGTTGCCCTACGCTGGACCCTCTCCAGCAGTTCCCTGTCCTTCTTGAACTGAGGGGCCCAGAACTGGACACAATATTCTAGATGTGGTCTCAGCAGGGCAGAGTAGAGGGGCAGGAGAACCTCTCTCGACCTACTAACCTCCCTCTAATACACCCCAGGATGCCATTGGTCCTCTTGGCCACAAGAGCACAGTGCTGGCTCATGGTCATCCTGCTGTCCACCAGGATCCCCAGGTCCCTCTTCCCTACACTGCTCTCTAATGGATCATTCCCCAGCTTATACTGGAACCTGGGGTTGTTCCTGCCCAGATGCAATACTCTACATTTGCCTATATCTTAATGAAGTTTGTTTCTAAAATACAGCCATGAACATTATGCCTGCTTGCAGACAAAGTTGTTGAGAAACTGGGTTACTGTAGACAAGATCCATATAAATGAGTAAAAGATTGGCGATTAGAGCCTTAAAGCTTATCAGAAACAGAAATCAGAAATGCCTTTGCTGTGTTGGAAAACAGCAGGTAGTAGTAATACATGTGTTCATTTGGAGGGAGACACAAAACTAATCAATCACTAAACCAGATGCTGGATAACTCACTTTGGAGGTGAGACATATGTTTTTGACAATTAAGACGCTAAGTCTTTTGAACAAATCACCATTTGGGAACAACACTCTAGCCATCCCTTGAAATGTTTAAATTGAAACTGGTTAGCTTTTCAGAGATAAAAATCTTTACTAGATGGAATGTGATGGCCTGTGACAGGTACAACAGGTAATTTTGGTCCTTAAATGTAGGAATGCTCTTGCTTCCTAGATTTGCACTCTGTGTTGTTGGCTTCTGCATATAGTATAATCTCCTTTGCTTAGTGTTCTTTGCTAAAACATGATGTAGTCTTAGGGTACAGAGGTAAGCTCACAAAACACTTTTTTAACTGCTCACCTGTTGGCATTGTAGAAGCTTCTGCCATCTTAGTGAATGTCCTTAATAATAGGTAGCGTGTCTTTGATGTGTGCTGCTTGCTTTTGTCTTATTGTTCACAACTGAACCACTGCCTGTGTTGGTATGTAAGAGCCATTTCTTACGATTGTGACAGGTACAGATTCACTTGGTTCTTTTATTGCCATATGCTATACGAGAAAGGTTTGGTCTTTAATATACTGGTGGTTTAGGTTATTATTTGTGGTTTCAAGCTGCATCCAGAAATATTTTGGTGCCTTCACTAATGCATTGTGTTGAACCTGTAGTAGAGTGCTCTGTAGCATTGTTTTAGTATTGTGGGCTCTGCTCATTTTTGAGGGGTTGAAAACACAATTGTGTTCTGTACACAGAACAGAGGCAATTGATGAGATGGAACGTCTTGCTCATGGTTTTTTGCATAGTGGGTCCATTTGATTCCCTACTGTGATTATTTTGTTGTAGTAAAACATGGATCTAAAATGTTCAGTTCAAGTGTTGTTGTTTAAATCAGTGTCGTGTAGCTTTAGCAGCAGAACTGACAAGGTAGGCACGGTAGCTGTGATCAGGCTCCTTTTTGGTTGTTGCCTTTCCTTGAGGTAGAATGACCCCTGTGATAATACTGAATTGTTCTTGAAAGACTGTTTCAATTTTCTTTCTGTTGTATGATTGCATTCCTTTTTAAGGATGTGTGGATTGGAGGTACTGGCTGGAAGAAAGGAGGCAACTCTTTCCTTGGGGCAAATGAGTTTGCTTATGGGAGAGGAGTTTCCAGGGAAAGGGTGGCACCTGGCAGGTGCTGCATAAAGTCACAGCTCACATGAAATGTCAGAAGCTGCAGTGAGGAGCAGAGAGAGCTAGCGAGGCC
The DNA here is from genome assembly GCF_036013475.1 of Columba livia. Lineage (NCBI taxonomy): Eukaryota > Metazoa > Chordata > Aves > Columbiformes > Columbidae > Columba > Columba livia. The sequence continues at coordinate 26,711,018 of NC_088608.1, forward strand.
CCAGACTATGGCAAGTACTCCGTAAGGACTAGAAGTGACTAAGTGACAGGCTCACAAACCTGGTGATGTGGCTCAAGCTGAGCTCAGAGGGAGGGTTCATTGGCTGGGAACCAGTGGGCAGGGAAAGGGCTCTGTGTTTTGTTGGACCAGTCATGCTAGCTTTCTTAGCTGATATATTACCACAGATGTGTTGATAAAATTTGTCTTTTCAGTTTTAAAAATGCCTGGAGTGTTTTTGTCATCTTGTCGGACAAATTCACTGGACAAATTCAGTTGTAGTTCAGGCCAGCTTGGAGTCCTAGGAGAGCATCATACAGCAGTTAAATTGAAGCAGTGGACTTTAATATTGGATGACTTGGCCAACAAAGACTGTTGTTGCTGTGGAATATACCTATGGTAGGGGTTAGATGAAATTTTAAGAATGGCTCTGTGCAATCTGGTTAATACCCTGTTGTTGTGCTATCCTGTTTGTGTACTAATTTTCTTCCATATCGTTTGTTGGGGAAGAGTATGAGAATAAAGTAGCACACAGAACTATTTTCTTAGTGATCTGTAAGTCAAGGATGACTTGGATCGAAGATGATTTCTTTTGTGCTTAAGTGAACTTTGTGGACATTTTGTCCCCACAGGTTTGCCCAGACACTTTTTGGGCAACGAAGGCTGAGGGGTCTAGAGAATAAGTCTTATGAGAAGCGGCTGAAGGACCTGCGTGGGGTCAGCCTGGAGAAAAGGAGACCGAGGGGAGACCTGCTTGCTCTCTACAACTGCCTGAAAGGAGGCTGTAGCATGGAGGGTGTTGGTCTCTTCTCCCAAGTAGCAAGTAATAGGAAAAGAGGAAACGGCCTCAAGTTACACCAGGGAAAGTTTGGATTGGATGTTAGGAAACATTTCTTCCTGGAAAGGGTTGTCAAGCACTGCAACAGGCTGCCTAGGGCAGTGGTGGAGTCCCCATCCCTGGAGGTGTTTAGGAAGACATGTAGATTAGGCTCTTAGGGATATGGTTTAGTGCCCAGAGTTTAATTATGGTTGGACTTGATGATCTTGAGGGCCTCTTCCAACTGGAATAATTCTACGGTTCTACTTTAAGTTTGGACCATGCAAAAAGCGTAAGTGTTTATCAGTGTCCAAGTTAGAAACTCTGTGTGCATGTGGATTGAATACATATGGGGAACTTGTTATTGTAATGGTGTTGATACAGCTGCCAAACATCAGTACTGGCCTGTTTATTTCAGTGTGTGGATTTAAATAGACTGTGTAAGGGGTTTTGAGTATATTTGGGTGATGTCTCAGGAGCCAGCTACGTGATTAGTGGACATCTGTTCAATATTTCAGCATACTGGTTGAAATAATTAGTTAATAGTCAGTCTTAGCTTTATGTTCTTCAGAACTTATTTTGAAAAACACCACTTTTTTTTTTTTTTTTTTTTTTTTGGTGGGTTGTTTGCTTTGGTGTTTTGTTTTGTTTGTTGTTGGTGTTTTATCATCCTAAACAGCTCCTGTTCAATCATTGATGTGGGACAGGGGAAGTTACATGCATAGTTAAATGCTGTGTTGCTTCCAGAAAAATGAGAGGCTGATGTAGGGGCAGCATATGTGAGAGGCCTTGGAAGGAGCTTCTCAAAAGGAAATTGAGTACAATAATGTAAACTGAATGTCATTCCAGTAGATAGGAAATCTAGTGAATAACTGAATTGTGAAAGAACAGAGGTATTGTAGTGGCTGTCCAGCTTTTAATTAAAAATCAAAGCAGTGATGTTTCCTCCTTCCCACCCTCCCAAATCTGTCACCATAAAAAAATGAATAGTTGTACTTAATTTTGTAAAATATACACCATATCTTTGTAGGATAATGCTGTGGCAGGCGTGCAACAACTTATAGAATTCGCTGGTTCTGGTGGTTTTTTAGAGTTAAATCACTGCGTGACTTAACTGTTACCACTTATGTGGGCTGAATTTTCCCAATGGCTGTTCTGATATCTCTGTCTTTTTATAGGATCACAAAGTCAATGTTTCTTGCCATAAATCTGTTGGTTACAGTTTTGTTTATGTTTTCATTCACAAAGAATATGCTGCTTTAGTGTGGTTATTTGTGGTAGTGGTATAGATTTGATACACAAGGGTATCCTTGGGATTCTGATCTGTTTACAAGTCTGGTTATAGAAAACTCATATTGACACATGGCCAGTAATGGGTAAAGCTGTGATAATTTAATTCTACAGATATAGCAAATGAAAGGTACTTTTCTAATAAAGATAACTTTTTAGTGATTATGAACATGTGTACATTAATAACTTAAAGTTTTGTTATTAATCACATTGTTAGTTAATAAGAGAAAATATTTTCTAGGGCTTCAGTGCATTGAAAATCTGATTTAAGTTACACTTAGCTGGAGGGAAAGGCTCCCATCAACTTCCCCTCACGTACCTGACAGGGCACCATAAGTATTAACCAGGGTTTTTAGTGATTTCAGATGACATCCAGGGCATTTCTGGCTTTGGGAAACTAATAACCTGCAGAGCTTTGATAGGAGCTGGCAAGAGGTTTTCTTGTCTCGTTCCACCTTATAGTGATAAATCAAAGAGTCTTTTCTTTGTTCACTCACCAGCCTCGCTTAGGGTTAGTGTACCCTGTTAGTTCTGTAGGAGTTGATGAAAAACCTTCACTGGTGTCTTGGTATTAATGGGCTGGGGTATGGGTGTGTGCATGCTTTTGGATTAGTGTTTTATTATGGAAAATAATCAGGTGAAATGAGGGTGGGGTATTCTGCCTTTATTTAGCATCCCATATTGATAACATTAATGTCTTGTTGGCAACTCTAGTAGTTTCTGCAGTTCTTTCTTTGCTGGACTAGACTCTTCCCTACCCAGGGAAGTTTGTCTTAACAGCCAGTAAATAGGTAAAATAAATGCTCAATCTGCTATGAGATTGAGGTTTACTTGACCAAAGACTTCTGTAATTATAAAATGCTGATCCAGATTTTGCTGGTCTCTACTAAGTATCTCATATCCTGGATTTTCCGGAGTGTATGTGTCTTGGTCTTCTTTCACTTGGGCCACGTTTCTCTTGGCTTTGGCTGTATGGTCACTACTGTGCCTTAATAGAAAGTCAGCTGCATTTTTTGCAGTTAAATGCTGGGTTTAGTATATTAGTAGTCCAGGCTTCTATGAAGAAATATCTGCTTACGGTTGAACTATGCACATACATATAGTCTCTTCTTAATATATTTAAAAATCCTATCAATGTTTTTCTTCTATATGCCAAGAACGAATTATGGTTTTATACTTGGCTGTATAAAACATAAATATTTGCTCTCTCCACTGCAAATATAGCTTGTTTCTCATCTGGAATGGAAAAAATACAGAGATTAGTTGTGGGGTTTTTTTAAGTAAGTATTTTCTGGATAAGCAAATGCAGCCATAGAAGGCAGAACCCATATCAGATGAAGTTCCTGCAGAGATGTTGGAGGGAGCTTGCATTGGGTCAGGAGTTTTTCCCTTGTTATCGTCCTGGAGCGGGGCTCACAGGCCTTCACTGTGTCTAGATGTGGTGACAGTATCAGTCACATCACCGACCTTCCACCCTGTTCTCTGCAAACCCTCAGAAGTGGTTGGACTTGGTATGGTTAGCAGAGCTGGAGCCTGGCGATTAAAATCAGTATCTGCATAGAGAAGCTCCATCTGCTACTGGTTTGTAGTGTTTTACTTTGCATATATATGCTTTATAGAATCTGAAACACTCAAGATGTTTTCTTTTTTCCCACTTGGCAATTGTGCTTTTGATCATTACATGTGCATATAAAGATTGTCCAGACCTAACTTGTTACAGTGAAATATTAGTCTTTGTGAAAGTGAATATGATATTATGCCTTTACACAATTCAGGAATTAGTAGCAAGACTAACATTCTCTAGTACAACCTGAATTTTATTCATATTTCTTTTGTTTTTTTGAATAGTGTTGCAATGTGTATGTAAGCATGAAAAGGCAATGCACTTCTTAGAGAATATGATAGAATGTCTAGCAATAGACTTAAGAAAAGCAAAATTGAACTGTCCAGATGAGTCCGTCAGGATTGTACCCTCTGTAGTACTTGGTGGGAAAGTGAATGGTTACAGGCTTGAACCTGTGTTTGAAGCAGGTATACCTGTAACATGCAAATAAGAAGGGATGTCCTTTTCTTATCTTTTTTTGCTAAATATTAATGCTGAATAATCCATAAAGGTTACCAAATGAAACAGTAGCTGATAGGGTTTGCATCTCATTTGGAAAGGAGGGATTGATTCAAATGCGAACTGGGCAAGAATGTGCTGTTGGGATGAAGTTACAGTGCTATAAGAATTACTACATTGAAGGCTATGGAGGAGCAATGGAGGTTTTAGTATATAATAGTTGCCACTTTGTACAGCCAGAACTACATTTGGACCTTTTCATGACAGAATCGAGTTTAGAGACTGTTTAGAAGCAATATCTTCCCTTATTTAGTCAAGTGTTTGCCAAGCACGATGTCATCAGGACTCCATCTAGGTGGAGTAGTGTGGTGTCTGAAGCCAGCAACAACAGGCTGCTGCAGAGCACAAAATGCAAGGTCCTTGCAGCAGTCCTATCCAGAAACTGTGGTTACTGCAGGTATTCATCTCCCATCAATAGTCAGTGTAAGTTGTGATTTCTGTCATCTCAACAGAGAGAGGTTTTAACCAAGAAAGGAAAGGAGGAAAAAATGAATCATGGGACATACATATCAACTGAAAAATGGTTTCAAGGAGGGAGAGAGCAGGAGATTGGTTACTGACTGAAAAAAGAGCATTAGAATCAGGATGGTATTTCAGGAGAATAAATGTACCAAAGAATACACAGACTAAGAACTCTAGTTCAGAGTTTCTGTAAATACAATTTTCACCCATTTTAAAAGAACAAAACAATCTTTAGTGGAAGGAAGGGGCTGTACCTTCTATTTTGTCCTAATTAACTCACTGTGTATCTTCCTATTTCTATGATGTGCCAGACTGAATGCATTTATAATGACAAATGACCTCACTAAGACCTTGGCCTGTTCAGCCATTTCAGGGCTGACCATGTCCAAATACTGTGTTTTAGTGGTAGATGTTAGATAGCCATTGGGAACCAGAGTCAAAGGAAATATATTGCCCGTGCCTGATTGGGAATGTCGTATTTCATTCCAGTGTGAGTTTGCTTAAAATGGTAGAGAATACCTGTGTGAAATGCAGCTGTGGTATTAGGAGACGTGACATTTGGTGGTTTCCAAGAGGTCATTACTGTAACGGAGTTGAAGTTGGGGAGGGAAGCGTTTTTGTCTGGTTTAAGTGGAATCTAAAAACAGCCTTCCAGATCCACATAGATATTACAGGATGCCTCTTATTTCACAGAAACTCATGGGAATTGCTTACTTTAGTGGTGAGACCTTAGGGACGAACGATGCATGACATCTAGTAAAACTGTCTTTTAGTCTTTGTGTTGCTGAGTATCTACATTCAGATTGACCGTAGGATCCTCAATTAAACATATAAAATGTTGAAAGAATATTATATGGAATGCTGTGTTTCTTGCGGGTGATATCTAGAATTTACTTTGCTTGAAACTCGTCAGAGTTGTTTAAATTTAATCCTAGTAATAGCTTTGGTGTAGGGATAATTTTGAGCTTCTTATCTAAAAGTATTTTATCGATCTAATATATTTTTTCACTGTGACTTATGCTTATCCTTTATGTAATGTGATTTGCAAAACAAAGTTTGAGTATATCTGGCTTTAGCTCACTGATTACAGCTAAACAGGCTTTTGTAGTGGAACGTGTTTAGCAAATAAAAATCTGTGAGAGCTGTTAAAAATTCAGATGAAAATTGAACTTAACCATCTTGTGGATTTATAAAAAGCCTGATACCTTTATCTGTTGATATGATTGAGAAATCCATCTAAAATACTTTAAAAAATATTTTTTATTTCTTACTAAAGGAGTTTTTCCATTGTGCAAGTACCCATACAATATCTCTATTTTAGTTTAAAATATGCAGTGAATAACAAATTATTTCTGTATAGTCTGTTTCAATGATTGATAATTAAATGTAGATGTGTAGTTTGGCAGTCTTGGTTTTTGTGTTTTCCCCCATCACCTTTTCCTGGATACAGTCTACTTATTTACATTTAATACATACTTGAAGACTGAAGTTTCAATTGGCGTCCAATATATAATCTATAGTACCTTCCATCATATAAATAAATGCTGAAATGTTTCTTAGTTTAAACAGTAGACTGTCTGCATAATTTGTCATGTCAACTGTTATTCACCACCAGTGTCTAATGGCAATGAAGATTTTTCTTAAAGAGAACATTTTTCTGGGCATTTTCACATCATGCCAAGGAAGTTGCCATGGGTGCTAAAAATGTTTCAGCTCCAGTGCTCCATGTATTGTGTTGTGCAGCTTCCAGTTTTGCTGTTTTGTTGTTTCCTGGATTACTCCTGAGGAACAGGATGAAATATCCAGGCTGAAGCTGTGTGATGCTTCTAAAGTCTTAGTATGTTTTTCATCGACCCAGACAATTTTTGGTAAGGTGGGTGTAAATTTTCATTCTTTTCATTGCTTCTATCCTCGAGGGCAGTCATGGTTCATGTCGTGCCATTGGTAGATGCTCTGCAAGGGCAAAGTGGAGACAGCCAAGGGTGGATGATGATAATTGTGTCTGATGTGTAGAGTGTAGCAAAGAGCAGAGTAATAGTGAGGATCTTTAAAAGTAATGATCCCTGTAGAGAAATACTATCGTGATTTCCGAAGTAATGTCTTATTTACTAGAAACTTGACACTTTTTTCCCTCCAATTTTTTTGGCTTCATTTTCTTCAAGATCCCACTTAGTTGCCTGGCTTTTTTTTTTTTTAATTTCTCTTACTTATCAATTTAGTGTTATGATATGGTCATAATATAAAATAATAGAGGATAAGAAATTATGTTGTTGTTTGGTGTTGTTTTAAACACGGAGTTCTCCTCATTGAAAGAGTGCTGCAGGTAGAATGCAGGGGAGAAGGGCTTTGATTTAAGTGCTGTTGATGTACCTTGATCCACAGAAGTTGTTCAGAGTTATGGAGGGAGGGTCCCATGTGCTCCAGGTGGTTCTAATCTCAACTGAGATATGCTGAAGGAACAGGGAAATACAGATGGGTGCTGGACAACTGTGCAAGGGTGTGCTGAGGCCATTACAGGGTGGCAGAAGTGATGTAATCAACAGTGCTTCCAAGTGCAGGTCTGTGAAATAGCAATAAACAGGAAAATTTTCAGAAAAAATCTAAGGGAATCCAGTTTTACAGCCCAGCAGACCCTTAGTCATGGAAACTTAATGTGTGAGAGTCTAAAAGCTCGGGTAAAGGTGTTTTGTGAGGAGTATGTGGCAGCAGCATTCACTGTATGATCTCCAAATACTAAGGAGGGAACCATTCCCCCGTTAGAATTGTGTAAGTTCCAATATTTAGGCAAATATTGTTGGTCAGATTACATTTTTTCCAAGGAGCTGGATGGGGTTTTTGGCCTCAGTCTTTCGTGTTGGCAACTGCCAGCGTCTCAGGTTGTCCATCTAGATTTGATAATAGTTGTTTCAAGCCTTGATTGCAAGTCACGTACTGTGGAATATCTGAAGGGTCAGTTTATGTTCTGATAGTGTCATTGAGCCTGGTACAGGAATCCTCTGGGCTGAAATCAAATCGCTTCCTTAGGTTTCTTTAAATGGTGCTCTGTATGTTTTAGTTGTAATCACTAACTTCTTTATTACAAATCAAACGAACACTTGATGCATATTCATGTGCAGATGGTGGGGGCTAATCTCTGAATTTGCCAATCTGTAGCAGTTGGTTGAGTGTCAGTGTACAAAATTCTTCAGCTTTAATGATTAAGGCATTTTTGATCAATAGTCCTGAATGTTACAGAATCAATAGATGTTGACATCACTTTTACCCAAGAGTTTTGATGTCAGCATAATTAAAGTAGTTACATTGGACCTACCATAAGATATGCATTTCATCATTTGGATAATTTCTGTACTGCGAGCTTTTTCTATTATGAAGTGATATCACCGTCAGTTGCTCCAAATGTGACTGTATATCAATACGTGACTGCTATCTACACGATGTTAAAAGATATATATTAGTTAGTTGCTATTGAATGTTTTATGATTTGGAGCTCTTAATCTGTTTTTATTTACTATTTGGAAAACTTCAGATTGCTTGAGTTCATTTCCTAAATAAACCCAAGACTGAAGCATTAAACTAAATTATATTTTGATGTTCAATGCATTTGCTCACAACGTTTGGTCTGGATACAGAGCAAATGTATTTTATTATTGGGAAATAATATGACCGTTTAGAAAATAACCCAGGCTACAATATTTGTGTTGGCAATTTTATTTTCCAGGCATAACAGTTCTGTTTTCTTTCTATACCCATTTGTGCAAAGATTAAGTCATCATAAACTATGTTTTCGAGGGCTGTGATGGTCAATTTACTCAGTTTTATGCAGCTCTGGTCTACATGGATTTAGGCAAGCTGTCATCTGTAACCTGGCCTTATTTAAATAATATCTTATAAATCATAAGCCTAACCAAACTTTTATTGCTGGATAAAACCAAGTATTTCCTTCAAAACTGGCTCTTAATGTGTAACTTGTCAGAGTGTTTAAATCAAAATTGCCATCTAAAGGGGAGGAAAAGTGCAAATATATGCTTCCTTAAATCACTGTGAGACGAGCAGATTGCACGCTTACAGAGAAAAGCTGGAATTCTAGTTTTGGCTGTGTTTTTATAGGACTACTAGATTAGAGAACATATGCTGAAAAATCAGTGTATCCAGTTGCTTAAATACAATGACGTGCCTATTCCTCTGGCAGTGAGGAGCAGGTATCAGTCAGTTCTCTGGATTCTCACAGGATTTAAATGATGAAGCTGTTTTAAGTCTGAGAACAAAATTCAGTGCTTGCTGGAAAGTTCAGGCTTAATCTGTGTGATGCCTTGGTGTCTCAAGCTTGAAATATGTTTTTACATCTGAGGAGGGTGATGAGGTTGACCATAGGATTGTCTCCTATCCATAGATATTTTGAAGTCCCATTAAAAAGAGAAGTGAGGATACATGATAAGGCTTATGTGTTGACTATTTCAATTTGTGTATTGTGATTTGGACTTCAGTAAAGCCTGAGAAATACAGCTTTTTCAGGAGTGAATAATTAGTCTATAGGTAGTTACAATCTAACCACAGCCTTATATTTCTGTTTCTGTGTCAGTTTAGCAAACTGGAAAACTTCTCTGGCATTCTTCACTCAGTTCTCATCTTTGTTTTCTTAACATACTAAGCATGAGATTGTCATTTTTGAACTGTGAAGGGATTATTTCCCAAGACTTTGTGGGGTGGGGAATGAAATTAGTACAGTCATGTATATATTTCCCCCTCCACTTCCAGCAATGAAATTCAACTTGTTTGTGTCTATTTTTCACTTTCTCTGTCTCCTATAACTCAGTTCCCAAGTTTATATCTGTTTTTAGCCAATGTTCATAATCACTATCTTGTTATTTTTACTGTGGAAAAAAATGTCTGGAGTACATAGTGAAATCTGGTTTAGTACAACTGAAGTGTTGTTTGGGATTTTTTACCACTTTCATCTGTGTTTATTAGTCATGTTTCATGAGGCTTTTCATTCAATATTTAAAAGCTCTTCTTAAATGTTTGACTCACGATTTTACAGTGATATGTGACTTTCCTGTCTTTACACAAAATTTCCTAGCCAGAGGGATGCATTTGTTACCCTCAAAGCATCACTGGTGTTTCTTGCTGTAGAGACTGTTTTGCCATGTGGTGAGTGCGATATGTTCTGGGCTGATTTAATCTATTAACTCTGCTGTGGATGTGCATGAGCAGTATTTCTGAATAATGCAAGCAGATCTCTGAACTTGCCAGGCTGTAGCAGCAGCGTGAGGAAACCATCCCTGACAAATGGTAAATCCCACACTACACAGGGTTACAATATAAACGTTTTTTTTACAATGAAGAAGGATCCGGTGGGAATTAATTCAGTGAAGTCAGAACAGCTTCAGAGGGCAAAGCTGTCGCACATTTGAGTCCACAGAAAACAAAGTGGTTTTGAATGTGTCATGTTGAGCAAGAAGCAATACTAAAATTGATTGCATTATGAAGTGTACAGAGGAAAGATTTCTGAATCCCAACTCCTAAATCAAGAAGTTTGTGCCTCTTGATTGCAAAACAGCAGCTTCTGAGCCTTACATTGTTCTCCCTGTCCCATCCCCACTCAAAAGGGGAAAGGAGTAAAAAGCTAAAGGGGAGATTGGTTGCCTGCTTTTGAGGCTCTCTTGGGAACAGTACTGCTAAGATGAGTAACTGAAGGATAAAACGCAGAGAAATGGTAGCAGACAAATTGTATATTGGTGCTCTGTGCATGTATATATGTGTACATACTCCTATTAATTCTTCAAAGACATAACAAAAAGTAATTCACTGCCTTATGCTTTTTTTTTTTCTTTTAGTGTGCTGATTTATCACTGTTCTTTTGAGCTCATGAGACTGTCATGATCTGCTTGAAACTATTTAATCTCATAGGTGTTTGGAGTCAGCATGTGGGTATAGATCAGAAAAGTTTTTTTAAAATCTCCACATTAATTAAGATATTCTGACAGTCTAACATTTTGGTGTGGTTTTTTTCTCATTGACACTGTATACATTCAAGGAATTCTTATCCCATTCTTTCCTAGCAGAATATAAATATTAGCTGATAAGTGTTTTTTTCTTGTTTCTGTGGCGTCTTTTATGATATACATTCAAGTGTATTGTGACAAGCTTACTGTTTATGTTTGTAAACAAATGTATCATATGTATTTATGTTTTCAGGTCAGCTTATATGAGAATTAGGGGTTTGTATGTGTGTGAAGACTGGCTATTGAGGGAAAACTTGTTTGGAGTTCTTGTTTGATAACTGTTTTGATTCAGTTTCTTATAAATATTTTGGAAAAAGTTAAAATTAATAAATGAGGTATCGCAGTATAAAGATTTATATTCATGCAGGTTACTTACTTATCGTACAGCAAAACATACTTTAATTTCTGTCAGCTGCCCCTATTTCATTTGCCCTCCAAACTAAACAGCAGCCACCAATACCCGAAAACTCCTATGAGTCTCTTTCTGATTTTTCCAGCAATGTTTTTCTTTCTCATTCAGGTTAGTGCGCTTGGTTTGCATTCTCCAGGTCACTAATCGAGGCACTGTTTAGATGACATTTAATGGTAAGATAAGAAACAAGCATAGAACCCTAGCTTAGCTTTCAAGTCACTGGCCTGTCTGATTTTTTTTTTTTATGCTTTATTGTTCTTTCACGTTTTTATAAAAGTTTCTCTTATCCAGCACTCCTGCAGCATGTAAATTGTCAAGTTTTCTACATTATTGATTTTTAGTGAGAATAATAATAGGACAAGCAGAAAGCAAATTCATGACATTATTAAGAAAAAAACAAAACATGAAATGTATTGTTTGAAAATAAAATGGGTTCACTGACTGTTTTGTTCGTTCTGGCAGTTAAATCAACCCTCATCACAGCAGCAAAGGCCAGTCAGTGAGTCATGGTTGGCTTGACTGTGCTGGGCAGAGCAATTCCGATTAGCCAGTGACTTTTGGTGCTGACTGAAACGTCTCAGTGCTCCTTCCTGGTGTCCATGGGGGTATGAAGGAAGGATCACTGACCTTCTAGTGGCAATGTGCTGCCTGAATACCTGTGGAGACAGATGAAAATGTGTGTTCTAAGGATGTTGTTCTCTGAATCAGTTTTAAGCATCCCATCTTTATGTGTTAAAACAATTTGTGTGTACCCTTAGCTGGACCTGCTGCCTATCAAGAAGCTGTGGGCTAAGTCAGATTTAGACAGATTGCATTTCTTCAGTTTGCCTTTGGTTCTTTAGGGCACAGTCAGAGTCTGGGACTTCTCTTCAATTCTAAGATTTTGGTTGCTCTGGTCAGAGATATTGTGACTGTTATTTGGGCATAAATTAAAACAGGAGTACAATAGTTGCGGCATCCTGTGATAGAGCTGTATGTATTGCTCATTTTTATAGTCTTAGAGATCTTCAAAATATCCCTGAGATAAATTTATCTCATACAGAGAAATTAAACCATTTTCTACTGGATGTTTCTTCCCTGCTCAAGAGTGCCTGCATCTTTGATTTCATCTTTGCAAACACATTCTTGTTTAAAGTGTGAGAAATGACTATGTTGAATCTGAGAATTTACTTAATCCTTTGTATTTTTTTCCCTAATCTTTTCCATGTATAGAGGAGAATGTGATGTTGAACTGTAAAAAGTCAGAGCCCTCCTCCCTGAGATGCAACGTAGTGCCCTGCTCCCAGAATTAACTTTTAGAGGAGAACTTGGCTTGGTGGATTTTCATTTTTATCCTAATTGTTTTACTCATTTTCATTTCCTTGAAAACTCTTACTACCATATCCAAGCTTTTAAAGCTCCTCTCCCCAATCTTTTTTAAAGACTGTGTGAGAAACAGGTTGTTTGGACTACTATAGCACTTGTCAAGAGATTTCTTTTTAACTTGAATACAGTTGTTATTACTTAATTAATGTTCTAGCTACTTCCATAATCTGCCATAGCTCATTATTTTATGGTACTACTGTAATGTTTATATTGCAGGGTGGCTTTAATTCTTTTGAGTACTTCAGCTTTGCTTTCTCTTTCATCACTCACTTCAGAATTTACTTGAGGCTTTTACATATTAGCATTACAATTTTGTCAATATCGTATCACATTACACCACATATCGAAGATTTTAAAGTACCCTGTATTGTCAGCATTAGTTTTTGGGTAAGCAAAACCAATTTTAATATGAAGTACATAGATACCAAGCTGCTGAGACATGGAAGACTTGTAATTCTACCTATAGAATAGCAGGTCCTGTTTTACATCTGCTGGACCAGAGTATCTATAAAAACTATTTTCATGATCCTGCAAAAGAAGAGGATTGTAAAGTATTTTGCAAAAGAGAGTATTAATCACATGTAAATTATGTAAGACTGCAATAGGTTTGCATCTAGGAACTGAAGAAGACAGGTCGCAGGGATGGGTGTGTAACCACAGTTGCAAAGTGGAGTTTTGTTGAGACAGTTGGGGCTGTGGAGACTGTTTCCTATCAGGTGAATTTTAAGGTTTGGAATTTTTTTTTTTGAATAATATAATCAAGATAAGTGTATTTGCACCAGATACGCTATATTTGTCCTCTAGGACAAGTGTGCTTATTTGTCCAAGAGTTTTCAAAGAGCAAAGTTTAGATGGTTTGTAAAACTTTCCTCTGAGATGGTGTCAGGCATGCTGTACCTTGCACAGATTTTGTAGCCTTGACTAAATGCTATTTGTTGTCTTCTAAAATTGGCATAGCTTCTCTTAAGCTGTAGTTATAAACAGGCATATTCCCTCTCTTGAATCACAGAATTACAGAATGTTAGGGATTGGAAGGGACCTCAGAAGATCACCTAGTCCAATCCCCCTACCAGAGTAGGAACACTTGAAGGTACAGTAAAAACAGGATATTTAGGAAGATCTTATACTACATACTGGAACTTGTATACTTTGGAATGTATTCTGATACCTGAGTTTCTTTCATGTGCTTCACTTCCCGTGTGGTGTTGTATGATGTGGCAGTACCAGCCTGTGCGTGATTACTAAGTCTTTTGACATGTGTAAGTGAAAAAAATTATCTAATTTTTTTATATATAAATAAATGTGTTGTTATTATGATGATCAAAGGGTTTAAATGAGGAGAGGTAGTGCTACTCAATGTTACAAATACTGTTTTACCAACTGCTTAAAGCTGGAGAGCTGCTGCTGTACTCTGAGACAAATTGTTGGCTTCTGTGCAAGATCAGACAGCAGCAAGGGGACTTCCTTGTTGTTCTCCGGTAATGCCAGTTTAAGAACTTCTCTGCATGATTTCTGAGGTGTCTGTACCTTGAATATAGCTGGTGAATTGCCTTAAGTTTCTGTTGCCCATTTGGGTCCTTCTACTGAGAGCTGCTCTATAAATGTCATTCTTGAAATACTGGATACAGTGGCTGTGAACAGTCCAATATGAACGGGTTTCTGAATAGTGGTTTGCTGGCAGGCGGCTGTGTCAATGGCTTCAGGTGCTGTTGGGTGAACTGCAAATAGGCAAAAAAGAGCAGGGCCATTGAGTCAGTGCTTCCCAGTCCCATTGCTCCTTCTGATCCAGCCTTGAACAATTCCTTAATGAGTGTTGCCTTCCAGAGTGTCCTGTGACCTTTTCTATTCTGCCTTTGTTGTGGAAAGTACAGTGGGAATTCTGTTACCAGTTACAAGAAAAAGTACAGAGAAGCAAGTAAAAGTGTTTAAACCTCTTTTTTTTCTTTTAGTTCTTTTTTTTTCTTTTTTTTTTTTAAATTAAGAAGTGTTTGAATCTCATCAGTGAGGCTGTCAATGGAGGTGTGAACAACACTAAAATATGTGTTTCAGACTTGTTTTCTGGGTTGGATCCTGTATCCGTAGACAGGAAAATGTTAGTGTGGGTGCTGTCTTTGAAACCTGAGTTTGCAGAGGGGGTGCTGAGGATTTAGAGTTTCTTCTGTCTTCAGGGAGATAGAGGGTGCTCAGGTCTACAGGCTCAAGTAGAGCCACAAAGTCGTTACATACAGGAATAGGTTCATGGTTTTATATTCTCTCTGGAATATCAAACTCTTAAATAGTACAGATATGGAGTAGAAACAAAAATACATTAATGCAAAAACCACTTCTCTACCTTTTGCTTTTTTTTGTTTTGTTTTTAATGAAAAAAAATTAACAATGGAGCATTGGTGTGCCTTGGTATAGCATTTACTTGTTGAGTTCAGTACTGTCATGATGATGAAATGGTACAGGATACATTTCACGTTAGATCCAGTGAAAAAAAAAAATCTTTGTGTTTTGTAACTCCAGAACATACATACAGAAATGACCTTCAGCATTTATTATCTTGGTATTCGTATAAAGGCATGATAGAAGCCAGTGAAATAGGTGAGTATGATGTATTGCATAATTACTACAATTGCCACACATTTTGTTTGGCAGAATAACAAGGCAGTGAAATTATAATGTTGTGGTGCAGTATACAGCCTGTTAGAAAATGATTCTGATGTATTAGCACTCTGCTTTTATAATCTCCTGGGATACCATATTATTAGTTGTACTTTCTGGGTTTTTTTTGAATTAGCTTACCATGTTACCAGAAGAGCATGAAAGGCAGAATGTATTCTTGCTAATTAGAGAGACAAACTAGCAAGTGAAACTCATTTTCAGATGTCCTTTTTCAAGGTTTTGTTTTATTTTGTTGGTAGGTTGTTTTTTCAAGGGTTTTGTAGAGGAATTATCAACTGTTTCTTAACTAGAGGTTTCTAGGAAAAATGAGGGAGAAAGTCATGGTGTTTTTCTGTAAACTTGTTGATAAAATGCCAGTAATGATTGTGTGGTGTACATAACAGTACAAATCAGCATGTCTGAAGGACATACCCTATTGAGTATTAAAAGATTTCGTTAATGAACTGGATGAACCACTGGTAATTATTTTGAAGTACATAGATAATTAATACTATCAACAAATTGCTAGATGAAATTATTTGGAATAACAGTATTCAAAGATAATTAGTTTTGTTTGGTAGGTCTGGCTTTAGTCCCTTACAGCATAAATAGGATAAGTAAACACCTCGTGCAAGGTCTTGAAACCTTTTTGCCTCTGATGCTATTCTGCTTCTTGACTAGGAAAACAAAATTAAAAAAAAAAAAGTGCCTTTACATAAAATAAACTTTAATAATCTAAGTCTAGCTTTGAGTGCTATTTGATCGTGTGGCTAAGTTTTCAGTAGAGATGATCAGAGGTTAAAGTTTAATATGAGCTCAACTTTCTTATTGAATTCATACTGCAGTGAAAACTTCAGTATTTCAATTGCATAAATATCAAGGGTATGTTTGGTATAAAGTCTCAGAGATGACAAAAATAAAGATAGTGCAGGCAATCACTCGATATCAAGTTTGTCATCTGTTTTATTGTTGTTTCTTCTTGCATTTCTAGGAAGATATAGGAGTGACCTAGTGGTAAGAATTACATGTTTGTTGAGGAATAGAATACTTAGAAGTTATTTTAAACATAACAGAATATTGTAGTAGTCTTGAAAATAAGTCTCTCAGCTGAGTAACCCTGACAAATCTGTTCCCATTGCAATAGATTCTGAGACAGTTACTGAAATTGGACTTGAATGAAATAAAGAGGCCCAGGCTAAAGAAAACAGAATATATGGAAACAAAGTATGGTTGAAAAGGCAAACCAAGCCAAAACACAAATAACTTCATTTTTAATAAAAGAGAGAAAACTAGTGAAAAAGCTGCTTTACCCTTGAGAAACAATTGCGAGTATGTAAACCCAAAGAAATGTGCTTAGAGTCTTGGGGGGAGGTTAAGGTTGTCATCCTTCTAAATTAACCAAATCTCTGAGAAGACTAAAAACCGTAGAAGTTCAGCATAACCGAGAACTTTCTGTGACTTATTTTCACTTTTGTACCTTAATTGACAATTTCACCTTGAAGAATATGTCCCTTATTTGCTAAGTGTTTTTCTTTAGATTTCCCTAGAAGATACCTCTAGTATCTTCAGTCTCTCAGGTAATGGCAACAAGTGCAATGTGTGTTTGCTTCTTTGGAAGCAAAAAAAAAAAAATCCTCAGTCCTTCTTGACTGTAAAAAAATATATATAAATCAAATCGGAGGGAGTTGTCAAATATGGAGCTAGAGGCATTGCTGTCCCCTGGTTTTAGTTGCCACATTGACTAATGACTTAAGAGAAAGAGAACATAAATAATTGTATTGACTTCAGTGAAATTCAGATGAGAACTAATGAAAAGTCTGTGACAATTAACAGATGTAACAGTAGAAGGTGAGGAAGGACTGCATAATATGATTACTTTTATTTTTTCTTAAGCCCAGGGGATTGGAGGGAGTAGTATAACTAAACATCTCAGAGTGCATAATAAAAAAATCACGATTTAATTGGTACGACTTAGCCGAACCTTCAGTAAAGAAGGTAGGAACATTTTAAAATCTTCTGTAAATATGTTTCAATGGGGAACATCAAGGTGTGAGGGCCGGGTGGTTACTTAGGAGGGACCAGCTCCCATACTGATATCTGATGTGACCAGAAACAGGGCAGGAACAGACTTGTTTGGCTCTTGGCTCTGCAGGGAAGTGGATTTGGCTTCCTTCTGGTGAAGCAAGATGCGGTACCGTTTCTACAGGCACATTTCCTACCATCTGTGGGTGCACAGCATTCCTTTTTAAATGATACTACCAATGAAATATTCTTTGAAGAGACAGATTTTGGTCTAATGCTGCATGTGGTGAACATCTCACATTTAGAGGAATTAAATGGTCAAGGTTCTGTTCCGTGTGTTAAATGGTTATTTTGTTGGTGTGGGGCAGTTGCGGGTAAGGAAATTATGAGGAAAACAGTTGAATCAGAATTCCTGTTTGAAAATACAGTACTGTTGTTCCCAGCATTTTAGTCTGATTTAGACCTTTCCAGCAGAATTCTGCTAAAAAGATTGTGTGAAACATATTTCCATAAAGCTGTTTGCATTAAATTTCTTAAAATAAGAAAATAAATTCTGTGCTTTGATAAAATACTAGTTCACAACTAATATCTGTCATTCTTTCTTTTTATTCTAGTACATGAGAAACTATAAAGCAGCAATGACAAAGGTTCAAAAATGTTGACAAGTGATCTGTTCCACATCTGAATTAGTGTCTGCTCTATACCTTGGCAAGAAATTTGAATGCACAAGGGTAAGCTGTTTTAATTGTTGCTATGAACTGCTTGATAGAAAAGGATTATGCAAATATTTGAATTTTTCTTCGTTGAGTAAAGGGTTTTTTTAAGATTGGAATGAGCGATCCAAGTTAGGTTTTTTGTTTCTTTTTCATTTAGAGTGCTTGCAACAAACCCAAAAGGCTAATCTCAGACTTTGGGGGTTAGAGAGGTGCTCCTGGCTGTTTCCCTATTAAACACAGTACCTTTGACATAAGTCAACTGCTGAATGTGTGGCAGGGCCAAGCTGTTGACCCAAAGTTCTCATAGTCTAAATAACTGTGTTTCCATGATGCTGTTGTTCAGTGACAGAATAATGCTTGTTGGTATGACTATTATAAATTGTGTTTTCCTCTCTCTCTCTTTTTTCTTTTTTCCTTTTTTTATGTCTTCCCTTCTCCACACGTGATACCTCAGTGCTTAAATGAAAAACACTGCTACAGTCTGCTAGAACTATGTAGCAAATTTTTATTGCTTTGAGGTGAGGATAAGCAAAAGCATTTGTTCAGCAATCTAGTGGTTAACAAAAGCTTTCTCTTAACTTGCTTGTTTCAGATGCAGCAGTCTGCTTTAGAGCAACTGCATATTGCTTCATCTGATTATAAATCCCAAAATCCATTGAAGTGCCTCTGAGAAAGTGTAGAGCTCAAGTCAGATTAGGCTGAGTCAGTCTGTTGATGCTGCCGGCTTTCCCAAATGTTATCTTTAACCTGGCACCGAGACGCCTGTTGCTGTGATACTATATTCTTTTCAAAGTCCTTGCATGTTTTCATTACTTTTCAAAACCGGATCACTAGTGTGCGGTTCCCTTTTCACCTCCCCTCTGTATCTCCATGTCTCAACATAGGTGGTATGCAAATACCATGTTTCAAGTAAAAGTTCCCTGGATTTGGAATTATTGCTGTGGCATTATATTGTAGGATGACTTCAGTTACTGCTGGTTTTCAGGACGTCAGTGTGTGTGTGTGTGTTTATGACTCCATGCTGTTACTTCCCAATTCTAAGCCAGGTCCAATGGTTCTCGTTTCCTGGATGGTTGGGATGGAAGGGTATTGTTCTTGACTTTCTTTCTAAAATAAAACAACGGGTATACAAGTCCTTAGTGTTCTTCCTTAGACTTTCACTGCTTAGGCAATCTTGTTCAAAGACTTTTCTCATGGGGCATGTGGAGCTGAGACAAAAAAAAAAAAAAAAAAAAAAAAAAAAGAGGGGAGTGAGGAGAAAGAAATAATAATTAAAAAAAAAAAAAAAATCAAAGTGTGTCAGTTGCAAAAGGATCTTGTAGCCTGAGGAAAAAAGGGAGGAGACAGATTCTTTCTTTCTTTCTGACAACAGCAACACAAAATCTCTGCTGTGTATGTGTTGGATTCTCCTTTTATCTCTGCACTTGAAAAAGACTAACTAATGGGTATCTCCTTCCACAGGATGGGGCAAAACCAGACCCGTTGGTGAAAATGTACCAGTCCAAAACACCTAATCATTTTGTAGATGTAGACTTACTTAAAACAGATTTATATAAGATGCTTAGATACAAATAACTTTGCTGATTTGCAAGGAGGCTTATGTAGTATTTGGAATTCTGGAATTTAAAGACAAAACTGATTTTATGTGCAAAGTCCTTTATTTTAAAACGATTGAATCCTTAGACATTTAAAGGTGTATGTAGTTTTAGTGTCCATCACCTACTGTATGCATGAAGAATGTAGTGTTACAAAGTTACAGCAGAAATTACATAGAAAATGCATAGACTTGCACAGAGAAATCTTTAGGGACAGAATTAATCATTGGCATTACCAAAATCAGATCTTGACCAGTGATGGGCCTAAAACCTCCAAAATGCTGAGCATGTTCTAATTTCACTTTGGTGGAGTTAAAAGAAATATTTCAACTTCTCTGTGTTATTTTGTAGAGGGTTAAAATTTCTTGTTACTGCAACAGTAATGTACTGCAGTAGTAAATGGCAGGAAGTTCTTGCATGCATGACCTGGTTCAGCTGGATAACACTACTGATTTTATTTTTGCTTTCAGTGCCTCTGCTTTAGTTAATTTTTATTTTCTGATTCTTGATTAGCTCAGTGGTAAGTTGTCATTACATTATTTGACTCCCTAAGGACATGATCTATAAGGCGTATTTTTGCAGTGGAGGGTTATGATTCAGCTAATTTACACAGAATTTAAACAGCAGTTGGCTAATACCCTGAAGTGGAATTTGAGATACTTTGAAGTCCAAGGGCGTAACACCATGAATGAGTGTTTATGTTAAGTATTGTTTAGAGACCTGCAGGAGGGGCCAGTGGGACACGTAATGCCCCTTGCGTTCTCTTTCCAATAGGCATGTGAAGTTAAAATCTCAAGGAAGATCATGAAAGCAGTTGTTTTTAATGTAGAATTGCCTTTTAACATTTCATTGGGAAAGCTATGCTTCATCGATTTTGCCATGACATTTGTTTGCCCTGACTCTGTATTTGGATTTATATTTAATGGCCTTTTCAAATAAATAAGCGTAATAAAAATGCCTTTGTGCGATTACAATGAGCTAATGAACTCTGAATTTTGCATTTACTGATGTTTTGCATTTCCTTTAAGCTTAGTGCTGAGCTATGTATAGTTATTTAAAACTTTTTATTAGATACAGAGAATTTGTCTCAATGTTGGCATCTAAATGGTTTTGTCAAGCTGGGCTGATGTCTCAGAATGCTGTATAGAGGCAGCAGATTGAGGATAAAGGAATTGGATTTGTGTCTTTCCTGACTATTTTGGTTCAGCCCCTCTGTGGACTGAACTGTGACTGTCACTTTCCACAAGAAAATACTGAAAGTCATTTACTGAAAGACTTCGTATGTACATTAATTAGTGCTGTGGTTTCCAGTTCAATATCACCATATAAGTCAGCGTGGAAGTTGGCAGAGATGGTCCTGCTGCTCTTCCACTTTCTAGTGCTTATTTTCAGCCCCTACTTTTTGTTGGCACGTGTTAGGAGAAAACCTCAACACAGTTGTGTTTGGTTTTGTGGTCTTTAGTGGGTTGATTTGTTTTGTCCTGTGTCTCATCCCATCCCCCCCCCGCCCCGTTCTCTGACACAGTTGGCCGTGCAGGAGTGCTTGTGCTAGATGTGTTTGAATGGATACGTTTCTGTGAAGTGGTTTTCAGCCAGCTAGATAATGAGTAGTTAAAGTGCATTAATAAAGTTTCCAAAAGAATCAGAAGCTACTGTCTAGATAGTTGGGGTTGGTTTGTTTGTTGTTTGTTTGTTTGTTTGAACTAGCCGCACTTTAACCCGATTAAGTCAAATCTGTATAAAACATTATCTCATAGGGTGATAACTGCATTGAAGGGTCATAGTTTGAATCTGCGTGTTTTAATAGGTAGTATTAACCATGTATAATAAATAAATATATACATTAAAATATTTTCCCCTTAAAAAAGTTAAGAACTTTTTTGTATTTCTATAGTGTATTTATATTGTGTTCTGAGTGTGAGTAAAATAGACTAAGATAGTGTTCAAATAGGAGGGCAGAGTAGTTATGTACACAATCTGGATTTTGAAAATTCTTCCCATAGATCTTTAAGCCTACAAGAAAAGCAGTGATCTCTAGTCTTAATTGCATATTGCTGATCATGATCTGCTTATCTCTGTGTCTCTTTTTTGCTGTTTCTGCTGAGCAACCACCACACCTCCCGTCTGTCTGCCGCTGGATCTCTGCTTCCCCTTCTGAACAGCTGGACTGCTTTTATCACTGCTTTTGCTTGGTTCACTTTATTGTCTGTGGTGCTGGCCAGGAGCCAACCAAAGCTGCAGCCAAATGATGCAAAATGTAAAATTTCCTCTACATCTGTTTCAAGGTATTACCTTGAGCTTCTCACAATCACCTACATTACAGACATCCTGCTGTTTGGGAGAGAGTCACTCCTTTTTAGAGCACCATTAGGCCTCTGAAAGTTTGCAGCTAGTGAAGATTCTGCCACATTTCTAATTAAATTCTTCTTTATAGGCAATTATCCTTTTCTTAACCTGCTTTTACGTTGCCTTGTTTTTATTTTTAGTTCAGCATTAGTCTTTAGCATCTCTGAAAGTCAACCAGTTACATAATCTTAAAACATTTTTATCTTGAACTTTTTACAGTACTATTAAAATAAATGGGTGCATTGCAGTGCCTTTTGGCATAATGTATAAGGTCAAGCTCTAATTACCCTTTAGCTTAAGGTGTGTTTGAGATACGTAATTGTAGCTGCTTTATCCCTGTTAATTTAAATAACCATGAGAACTGAGGAGTCGCCTATAGAAATATGGGCTTAATCAGTACCACAATCTACTGTGTCATTCAAAAGTGTCAGCAGCCAGGGAACCTGTGTGATGGAGCTGATGAAGTTCTTGGATTCTCTGCTGTATCAGTGCTCCATCTTTACTCTTTGCTGTAATCTAACAAAATAGCCCGGTTGACTTTATACATGGTACGAGGAACAAAATGGTGTCCCACCCAGTCCCTTTGCAGCATGACACGTGGAGATAGGTATGACTGAAGTGGTTTCCAAAGAGGCTGTCAACATGAACACATATAATCTGTATTTAAAAACAAAACAAAAAACTTAATGGATTTTGTTCTTGGATTTGTGATGTTTCACAGTTGCCCTCCCAAATCACAAATAATGCTTGAACTGTGTTTGGAAGCATCTGTAGTTAGCCCATTAGCTATCTAAATGCTTCCTTGGGTTCCTAATGTTCTGCTTTTGAAATTCTTCCTCAAAATGACTTGTTTTCTTCCTTAACTACAAAAAATACATCAACTGGCCTTATTAGGAAGGCACAATGGCTGTCAAATTCTGCATTTATGAAGATATGCTTTTCACTCTAAGTAAACAGATGAATCAAAGTATCGGAAGTCAGCTCCAATGGTTTTGTGAGACAACTCTACAGTATGTTTTATTCTTTGTATTAGAGATGTAGACAGAGAAGTTACACAGCCCTCCTCTATCTAACTCTCAATCCTGTTTCTAAATGATAGTCTGTTCTTTCCATACTTTTGAGTCATGGTACAGAGTTACATTAAAAAACAGCCAATCCATCTGTGGTAAAGCAGCTCAATGGCTTTGTGCATCAGATACTTATGTATTAGGTAGTTTGATTTTTGTTTTGTTTTGTTTTTAATCTCACACATGCCACAGGATATGTGAAATTGAAAAATACTTCCTTCTAAACTTCCAAATGCAATCTGTTGCCACTTCTTATTTTCATTTATAAATTACTTTAAACACGTCTCTCCCTAAAGTTAACATTCCTAACAAGGATGAAGGGGTTTTTCTTTTTTATGTCATTCAGGAGTGAAAAGCTGAAGCACAATATTTTTTTGACTGCTCTTGAGGCAGGGAGAGAATTACATTTCACATTTCAATGCTTATGGAGTTAGCATGAAAACCTGTAAATTCTTGTTAAGGATCAAGGTACTGTATTATAATTCGTGTTATATTTATTTTCTCATTGTTTATATATTTGGCTTTATATTTATAAACCGCTGCCTATATTTTAATTCCAGAACTAGAAAATTTACAGATTTGTTTATCATGCTAATCTAAGTTACCAGGCTGTTTGATTCTTGCCTTTTACAGCCAGAAGTACCATAACTAAATTTAAAAAGAACATAAATATAAAAGCAGTACAGTGCCTTTCCCTCCTCCATTTGGATTACTTCTTTTCTGTAATAAGTTGCTGCTTTGTTTTTATCCTCAGCTTCAGCCATGTTGGACCACAGGAGTGGGAAGACGGGAGCTACCCAAAGGGTAGTCAAGGTCCTAGGTGTATTAGAAGTTGTGTTTCCACAGTTCTGCAACCCTATTTCATTTATTCCTGGAATGGAAGTACAAAGACCACCTAAGCTAACAAATTTTTGAAAAACAATGTGAGCCAAGTTGTGTTGCTTCACTTCAATATTGTCTAGGCTGCAAATGACAGCCTTGTTCATAACTCTTCGAGGGGTTTTATGTAAATATCTACTATGACAACTCAAAAACTTGATATATGATTTAGCCATTAATATAAACTTACCTAATTGACTCACTAGACATGTATACTACTTAAAACACCTTTTTTTGCATTTTTAAGTGACTATGAAGTTCAAGATTGAGAGGAAAAATCCAAAGGAGCTTGCTGAATAAATTTAGTTGAATCTTCCTAGATTTAAACCAAAAACTACTTTAACAGACAGGAACAATTAAATTTTGATCTATTAAAATCAAATGAAAGGAAATCAGACCTGCATCGCCAAATAGGTCATGTTTCGGTGATGCAGAATAACAAAAAACAAAGGCCAATGGTTATAGTCCCTCTATGAAGTTTGTAGCACCTAAACCAAAACCACTTTAAATTGACTTAAAAAAAACAGAACCGTGAAGATTAACTTACCGTATTTTAAGTTCATTTTTTAATTTCTGCTGCTCTGGTGTTCATGTTTGTGCAGTGCTGCATAGGGATCCTCTTCACAGGTCCTCTGCCACATGCTGCCTTCATCCCTTCCTCTTGGAGGATGTTAGAATGCTTTTTTTTTTTTTTTTTTTCTGGATTAATTTAATCCTTTTTGCAGACTTATTACCCCAAAAGTAACTCTCAGGCATATCCATTATCATGTGTTTACTTTGCCAGACTGGGACATGAGAATGTAAGACTTAAAAAGCAAACGCGCTTGGCTGCCGCCTTGCCCTTGGTGACAGCCCTAAGGGGTGGATGCTGTATTACGATGATGAACGGCTCTCTGTTACTGTGAATAAATGACAAGGCTCAGTGCTTTGCAATTTTTTATCACTAAGGCACTGTATATTTTGTGAATTGTTGTTCACACAACGTTTCAACAGATTCCTGAGCAATGGTGTTCAGCTAAAGCTGCCCTCTTAAGGCTCCTCATTTGTTCCATCTGTGGAGTTCAATATTAGAACTTCTGCACCTCTGGTTATTGTTTTAATCTGTGGGTGCTGTGTGTGCGCACACCATGTTGCTGTTTCTAAAGCATTCTCTCAAAGCAGAGAGTGTGTTTCCAGGTGTTTTGTTCCCAGGACCTGATTCTGTGTGTTTTTTAATATATTTCAAATACAATCTCACAGGTGTGTTCCATCCTTTACTGCCAAAGGGTGGGAGAAGTGTGTTCTCCCAAACATCAGTCTCTCTGTCTTTGCTCTCTCATCTATAAAATGGAACTCTGACCTATGAAGTTGGCAAGCTCTGATTGTGTGATTAAAGGAGGTGTCAAATACTATGCCAATGGCAGCTGTATGGATATTTACAAAGAACAGATATCCGGGCCAGGTGATTTTCTAGTAACTCAATGGCCATTGAACTTAGAGAAACAATTTACTACAGTTTAGTGAATGTGTTAATCAGATAAGCCATGTCAATTGTGCAAATACAGCTTCATGACAAGTACAAGATAAAACACGGTATTTTAACCTTGAGTGAAAGTGGTGATTTGTTAGTGTTTCAACTCAGTTGCATGACTTCAGAAAAGACGAATTTAAAGGCAAAATCTTTGTGGATCTCCTAAAAATATCCCAGTCTGATAACACAATACAGCTGACTTTGTATTTGGAAGTATCACAAAATTGTATTGTTATACAACTTGGGCTGCACTAAAATCTAGCATAGAGTTTAGTGGTGGCTATGACAGAGTGTTTGAGATATGTTCTTGGCCTTTACGGTGATATTTCGTGATCAAATCTGATGCGACTGGATAGGTATCTTTTAAACAGCAGAAATGCAGCTTATTAACTCTTGCTGAAGAGGAAGATGCACAGTTCTCTGATGGCTATAAGTCTATTGAATACAGCCAGTTCTCAAAATTAATGGTTTTGACAGGGGAACTATAGCAACATCTGCTAGTAACTATCCATTTATCAGTGATGAAGTTCTATACAATCCAATTACGGAGTCTGGAAAAAATACCGATTTGAAACTGGTAAAATGCAGATATCTAAAAAGAAGTATAAAAGGATGGTTCTTTGTATAGGTTAAAAAAAAAAAATCCCTTTGACTTTGAGATTAAAAATGCAGATCTTGTAATGCAGTTCACTGCAAGTTTATGTAATTTTGATCCACATGTTGTAGTGGAGTAGTCACAAACCAGGCAAATCAATAGATGTAAATGTCACAAGTGAGGTTATTCATCACCTTGAGCAAAGATTTGGTTTCATGTGAATGAATCTATTCAGTGCTGGACACTATGGACGCAGTGCCAGAATCCAGATGTGTAAAAAATTTAACTCTCTTCCACTGAAGTTGTGGGATAGGGCTGAAGGCGATAGGTGGATGAGAATTCAGTACAAAAATGCTTTTCTCATGCAGAACACTTTTTGCTTTAACAAAAAAGGGAAAATAAAATTGTGAAAAGCAAATACCATCCTTTTGACAAAAAGCTCTGTAACACTGCAAGCTTGTATTTGTACCAGGCATTTAGATCAGTCCCGCAGCATCTTAATACTTGCAAACATTTTAAATAATATAGTGGCAGAGTATTTGAAGACAAGATCTCCCCTTGGTGTCATGAAATAGCAATAAAAAGACAAATAACCCAGAGTCACTGTACTGAATGGAAATAGCAACAAATAGCCAAAGAAAATTGCATGGTAAAAGTATGATTATTTCCTAAATCAGATAGTTGAGCAGAATTTGAGGTGTGGTGGTAAATTGCTCCTCCTTTTATTCCAGGCAGCTGTCGGAGAAACTCCTTGGATATAAATTACTTACATGGAAGTAACTTGCTCAAGTAAACTGTTTTATACTAATCAGAGCCACAGCAAGACATATGAGATGCCAACAATATCATCTACCCCCTTTTGTCGATCCTATCTATGTTATCGATCATGCAGAATGTAGAATTGTGGAAGTTGGCACCCTGTCCTGTTTGTAGTTCCACTTTTCCCGTTCTACTTTGAAACATCCACTTAGATATCAGTTATTGAAGTAGTAGAGTTCTTCTGTTTGAAAAGTTCTGTTCTGGTTCTGTAGAAATGTTAGGCTCCCTATAAACTAAAGAGTAGCTATCTAGGCTTGCTGTAAAAATTTGCCAAGAAAATATCTTCTTCTTAATGTGCTGAATAACTGCTAGAAAATATTTTCAGTTTAGAGAAATCCTTAAACAGGAATGTGAAACTCAATTCCTGAATTTTACTGCAAATGTCAAATTCTTTCAGTGACATTGCGAGGACACATATTGTCTCTCTGTTTTAATTTATGCATCTACAAGATAGTAGGATAGTAATCTCATGGGAGTACTTATAAGCTTTACCTAATGTCAATGTGTGCTTCTACATCCTTTATTGAAAGGTTTCATAAATGCTAAGTAACATTATGGGAGAGGAAACAGCATTCCTTTGTTATACACGTTTTTGTTCTGGCATCACTTAAGTTAAAAGTAATTTGGTTTATTGTTCTGACTTTCTTCTTTTTCCTCTGGGTATGAGGGCGTGGGGCGGCTTATGAAACTCTTCAGAGAATTTGAAGGAAATTCAGGTGTTGGTTCATTTGTTTTAGTTTAAGATTGCTTTCAAATCACATTTTTCCTTTTGGCTGCTTATTAAGTGCTGCTGTTTGGTTGTGTATATCCATTGTAAATTAAGAGACTGCAAAATACATTTGGGTTCCCACTGGCTTGATTCCAACAACATTTGAAAAGTTAATAACCTACTGACAAATGCAGACTCTAGTTTGGGCATTTAAGTAATTCAGGTTTCAGTGGCAGCATAGTGAGATTTTACTCCTTGAAAAGAATTCTTATACTATCAGTTTCAGCAATATTCTTCTTTTGAAGGAGCTGTGAAGTGAGAAGAATCTTTTAGTTTGGCTCCCATAGTAATTATGCTCTTGTTGCTTCTGATTTTATTGGAGTTTAAAAACATCACTGGTATTAATAGTTCCTGTGCTTTCTTTAAGAAGACTGAGTCCAGTTATAATAACAGATAATTTCTGGAAGGTTAAACACACAAAGCTAAACATTTTTTTGTAAAATATCACGGAGTTGTGACCAGCAAGTTATATTTTTGAAAATCCACTTAGCAGAGAGACATATTATTGGATGGAATAGAAGGGTGAGATAAATTCTGTACAATCATTTGTTCAGTGGAATTCCAGAAAGATTTAAATACAGGTAATTCAAGAAACAAATTAGAACTTGCGTGCTTACAGTCATAAACAAAGTGAAGGAAGAGGAGCAGAGGTTTGGCAGAGTGATTGGGAACTTCCCTCCACAAATGCACTGTAGTACTTAATGTCTCCATTACTCACAGTTTACAACAATATTTCCTCTTTAATTCGTGTCTAGCTTGTCAAAACATGTAAGTAATTTCACATGTAATTTTCTCTCTGTCCCCCCAACTGTAGCAGAATTATTTTATCTTAGCATTTTTTCCTTTGTATATAGAAATTTGTGTTGTGGTTACATCAGGATTGTTGAGTTCTTTCTTTGAGAAGTGCAATTTTTCTCAAGTGTCCTAGATGCTGCTGTTCTGCAACAGCTGTTTTGGTTTTTTTTTTTCAAGGCAGAGTCAAATATGTTGTAAGAATTCAGTAACTCCTTTTTGTCCACATGCCGTCAGGGAGCCAACTGAGTGCACATCTATGCATGTGCATGTATATTCAAGCAATTTCCAAAGACTGAGCTTTGCTTGAGTCTCCTTGCATAAGTTCTCTATTAAAACAGAATGGGTTTTGGAAAAGCTCAGAAGAATGTAGCTAAAGATGTGGTGTGTTTCTGAGCAGGTTTTTTATAGCACTGGGCTGTAATGACTATTCCCTGTTAAAAAAATTCTCATACGTTGCTGCATTTCTTAATTGCTGCCTCTGTGCGCAATTTTTTTTACAAAAATTTAAAATTGTAGTAGACGCAAGACTGTTTAAGACTGTAATGTCACACAAGTTTGTTCTTTTTCAGTATTCCTAGCTACTTCTTTTGAAATGAACTTCTGTAAAATACATAAATACCAGTAGAAATGATCAGCTTTCTCTCATATGGTTGATTCTTTGATTGTATAGCAACATTGTTTTGGAAAAGCAATACTCAAGGAGTGTTCCTGAAATTGTGTTTGTATATGAATACGAAGCATCGAGTCATTTAATTTTCATTAGCAACTACCAGTATTATTTGTATGTGATTGTCCTGGAAGTAACTTAAGTAATCTGAATAAATATGCGTGATTCATAAAATTGACAGAGTTGATGTATGTTGTTGGAGGAAGGAGAAAGAGAGTAACATGTAATATAGTTTGGCGTAATGCTTGGATATAGGGTGTGTTTTTTTCACATCAGTCTCCCTTAACATCCAGTAGTTTGGTTGTGGGATCAGTCACTGAATCTCCTGGTAGTAGTTGTCTGAATTTTCTACACGTATTTAGGAGGATGACCTGTATTTATTTCTCTCCTCTGGTTCTGGGGGTTCAGCACAGGTTGGTGCTAACCTGGGGTGTTTTAAGGATCACTGTCAAAGTATCAAATGCTTGTAAAGGACAGGAGAAGACACTCTTTCATCCCCAAATATTGGAGATGCCTCACAAAAGGGGTTTTTTTAAATGCAAAACTGAACAAACTGTGAACATGATGTTAGACTTCCAGCATGTTTCATTTACATGGAAGTTAACTGGGGCGGGGACTGGAATCGTGGCTTCCCAGTGCCAAGCGGCCAGTACCATTCTGTGTGTGATGTGATAAATGTTTGAGTTTAAACTTGCTTTTAAAAACTTACACGTCCCAGCTGTGTTAAAAGATACAGAGCAGGAAAATTGAAGAAATTGAAGTCTTGCTAGCTTGGAAATTCTATTATGTAATAGTCTCTATCTCAGTAATTTCTACTAAATTACCGTAGGATGGATCACTTACAGAAATATTGAAATAAGATTAATAATAACCATAATAGTGTGCAAAACTCGGATGTTTCCTCTTAATACACATTACAATGAACTACTTGAACACATACCTGATCTACAAGACAGAGATGAGAAGAGTAATTTGTCATAAAAATATTATTTTGGTTCGTGTGCTTTTAAGTCAATTTAATATATGGGCTTTTAACTTTGTATCATTTCCTTGTTGAAATGTTGGGGTTGTTCAGAATGAGAAGTTAAAGAAGATAAGCTTAAGGAATGTAATAAGATATCCTGAAAAAACAGTATTATCTGGTATTCAAGATACTCACTCTGAGAATGTTTTATTAAAAATCACAAAATGGATGTTGCTAGCTCCTCTCAATCTTGAAAACTGTTGAAATCACTTAATAAAACCCATTTCTTCTCTATAAATACAACTTAATGCTGTCCAAGAGGCCAACCAATTCAAATACAAATTCTGAATCTATTCAGAGTAATGAGAAATCTGTTGACTTTCATAGTAAGGGATTGTGTTCAGTATCACAGATTTTAAGTCTTTGTGAAGCGAGTGACACTTTAAAAACTTTTGTTAAATGAATGACACTTTTGTATGTCATTGTTTCAGAAGTATGTAATATGTTTGGTTATGAGACAATTGGTTGGTAGAAATTTGTAAGGTTGTGATTTTCTTTCAATACGTGACCTTTAGCACTGGGAGGGAAATGATCATAGGAACTGGACTGTGAAAGATAAGAAAGCAAGTTTATATACACTCTGCACCTGCAGTAATCTGTGCACCTAGAATTTATACACAGGTCTGGGTCTCCTTTGAGGGAGAGTTGTGGAACAAGGACCCCCAAATTAATGAAGGTATGGACTTGATGTCCTGCAGATAAATAGCTTTAAATGATTATATCTTCTCCCCAACCTTTGACATAATTATAACTTTTTAGTGTGTACTTCTTGTTCCCATAAAAGGATGGTATCTGCTAATTTTGTTTTGATCTTGTATATATTAAAAAAAAAAAAAAAAACCCAAACAAACAAAAAACCAATAAAGAAACAGCAGCAAAACTGAACACCAAAGTGCTTTTACAATGAAAATCCAGAACTGTGACTTCAAAGAGTTACTGAACCATTTTTAAGGGGGAGGGTCTGTGTGGGGAGACTCAGGCACATTTGTTCTCACTCCTTTCTTGCTGGTTGTTCCCTGGTACCTATCCAGAAATTTTCTGGTTGTTTCTGTCTAAACAAACATCTGTGTTTTTCCCTTCCTTTTAATCATCTTTTGAACATCAGTAATCAGCTTTTGAACTTCAATTGCGTTTAACGCACATTGAGGGAAGCACATTGAGTGGCTTTATGGGACCTAATGAGCATGTGTGCACAGTGGTGTGTCTAATGGGCTTTTAGAGTTTGGCCAAATACCCTTTGGTAGAGTGATAAAATGGCACCTTTTGTTAAACTGTTGTACTTCTGCAACAGATCTGCTAAATATGATGAGCTTTTCATTGTAAGCAGAACTAAACTAAGTTATTTCTAAGACTGTTGTGCTGTATTTGGAGATTGCATTTAGAATGCCTAATGAGTCTTTCCAACTCAGCCTTTTCTCTCAGTGGCACATTTTACAATGTGATTGGGAAAACACAATGAATACAATAAATAGAACCTTAGAAATTTCAGAAGGTTAACAACAATTTTCTATTGTTTGGAAACTGGAAGGTTTCAAATACTTTTTTTTTCCCTTTTTCCATGCACCCCACCTGTCTTTCTTCCCTCCCCTCCCCTGGCATAGAAAATGAAATGGAGGGCTTGAAAACAATTTGCCAGTAATGAAATAAAGAGCTGCTCTAGAATATGTATGAAGCAATCAGCTCTTCCAGAAGAGAAAGGGTGATGCCAACATAGAATTAATCATATTCAGTGTCAGGACATATCTTTCCTTTTAACTGTATATATCCATCCAAGCAAGGACTTTGTCTGAAGTTTTTGAGAATACTCATGCTGCAAGTCAGAAAGCTCAACAGTCCAGTATCCCTCCTACCAGAACTGTTTTTCTACATTTACCTGTTCATAGTGGACTGTGACACTGGATCCCACTCGGTTGCTGTTAAAATCAAAACGCTAACTAAGCTCCCCAGGCTCTCCATCATCCATCTGAAAGTAGCGGAACAGGCAGAAATCTTGTTGAGATTCCATACAGATGATCAAATGGCTAATGGGATGTCAAATACAGACCCTCATGTCTGCAAGTGAGCAAGATGTTCCCCATCTGTCTTTTGGAAGCAGATGAAAGTGCCTGAGTTCTTTGAGAGGGAACATGTATAAAGCCTTTCTACTGGCTCTGAGCATCTGACATCTGTAAATTCTTGTACAGCAGGGAAAAAATTAGGCTGACACGGCTGAAGTCCTTCACCACTTTTCACTAGACGCTGGTGCTTTTGGATTTGACGAAAAAGGAAGCTCCTCCTTGTATCCTGATAAGATTATTCTGTCATGGTGAAAAAAATAGGAGTATTTATTTGTCTTGCAAAATATAACAACTTTGGGAAGAAGGGAACATTCCTGTTTTTAAAGTTACTCTTTTTGTTTGTACAGTATAAACTCCAGTTTGTTCTGTGAATAATGTAATCCACTAATACAAATGATCATTGATAAGCTATTGATAATAGTTTACAAATAAATAGTCTGAAAAAAATGCAATATCTTTTAAATTAAATGGCTTTTCCAGTGCTTACAAGCCAGATCTAGAAATCTGGTTTTGTGAAACAAGTGAATTTTGTATTTCTCTGTTTTTTCTTAAGACGGTGTTGTTAGCAACTTGTCCGGGGATTTACTGGTGCTTGCAGCAGTTTAAAACACATTTCTTTCAGAGTTCTACTTTAGTAGTAACATTTATTCTTGTTATATTTCTTGATATCATTATTTCTTGTTGCTGTAAAACAGAAGTTAGTGGTAACCTTGCCTAAGGAGTTGTTTTTGCTGTCAGATGACTCAGTGATAACCTCCTTGTCACCTGTTACTCATTCGTATTTTCTTTTTTTGTTATTGAAATGAGCAGGTTAATTTTAGGAAGTGGGAGAGTAAAAAGCCACTTACCCGAACATTTTGGAAACTGGTATGAAATGCATGAGTTTCATACAGATTTTTCTGGTTCCTGGCTTCTGTTTGATGTTGATATTGTCTGCTTGTCCTCAGAGTTGTTGTGAATACTCCTCTAGCTCTGGCAGATCTGCTATATGAGAAATCCTTTACCTGTGCTCTGAAAGACTTGCTTTGGTGGGAAAAACACTTGTCACAATGGCTTGTACTGGTTGAGAGAGAGAAAAAAAAGTACGTGTGATTCTTCTGTACCTTCCAGCTGGTTTCAGGAGCTTTGGGGAGAACGGGGGCTGTGGTCGCTGTCAGAGTGGAGGAACTTTTAGCCTTCAGATCAGAGTGTTCCTGCCCATCCCTTTCATAGGAGGAGAGTGAGCATATTGGAAGGTGAGGTATGTTTTAGGGATATGGTTTCCAGCTGTTTTGGTGTTTGCCACACCACTTGTCACCTCCGGTCACTTCACTTGCAGGCTCTAGGGCCAGCACTGCTGGCAGATGGTCCCATGGAGTCATTCTTGTTCCAGCTCTGCTCCAGTGGGAATATCATCAGCTCAACAGCAAGGCATACTTTGGGAACAGGGAGATGAGAGCATTAGAAGACCAATTCTTCACCAATTCATTCCTCACTCTGCATGTGTGAAAAAATACAAGAATTAACCTTTGACATCTGCAGGTTTGCCTTCAGCTATAAAGTATACCTAGAGTTTGATTCTGGCTAATGAATTTTTTTGAAAATGCTGAGATTAATAAAACTTTTAAAGTAAAGCTTTCCAGTGACTTAATGTACTCCCTAAATTCCATTTGTGCTTTTGTGCAATTATAAAGCCCAAGCACAGGCTAAGAACTTCAGCTGACAGAAACGTGTTCAGTTTTGCTGAAGCACATAAACCTGTGCTGTTTTGAGGTCCTTGAAGAGGTATTTTTTGTGCAAGTTTTTATAGCACTAAATTGCATTAAAATGCTTTTGTGGTTTATATTCCTATAGACTATTCTATTATCACTTATAAACTTATAAAGGACACACATAATTTCATAACTGTGGCTGGAACTGCTTGCTTCCCAAACATAAGAAAGGCTCCAGGTGAGTGCAGGTACAGATCTGCACTGAATTTTGTTCGCTGATGTATCGACGTCTTTTTCTTACGATTTTACTGTTTCAGAGGAGAAAGGGTTGTGGCGAATGACTGTTTCAGGTACTTGTCATACAGAAGGTAGGGAAGTATGTCGTGATATGATGTTAATTTGTTTTTATGTATCACTTCATGTAGACTTTTATAATTTTTTCCTTCATTATGTCATGTGCCATATCAGATGAATGTTTTCATAGTGTTTTGGTCTAACTCAGAAAAAGAATTTTAAAGCTGTTACTGTATTCTGAAGTTTCTCATCTTACCTTGAGATGTAACTTTATAAGCATAAGTTTCATTCCAAGTCAATGAATCACACATTCCTGTCTGCTGCGGCCCTTTTGAAAACAGAAGTTAAGACATTTTGTGCTTTATTCTTTAAGGAATGTTATCCAATATGCTTGAAAGGCTGCGGTCTGAGAGGGGAAGACTCCAGATCTTCAGGGCTTCTGAAGCTAAATTTGGCCTAGTATGGGAACTATGTGTATGTTTGAGAGGGAAAGGGCAGGTTTGACCCTCTTTTCTCTTTTAGAAAAAAGGGGTTCATGGGTGCAAGTTGGGGGGGTTTAGGCAGAATTTTTTTTTTTTAGAATTATTTTTTTGTTGAATGAAAGAGAGATTAAAAAAAAAAAAAAAAAAAAAAAAGATAAACCAGTGTGGCTGTTTAGCGCAAGTAATTGTTATAGCCCATACCATTTGAAGGGACTGGCTGGAGATGGGGAGACACCCAAATAAATCCCGAGGAATGCCTGAGAGGAAATTAGAGACAAATGAGACCAGTTACACCGGTGGTTTGTGGTTTGTTTCATCCCTTTCCTTAGTAGCTCCTCTCTTGGTTTGTCTGAGATGGCTCTAAATTTGGAAAACTTATCAAAACACGACATTTCTGAAGAAGCCCACAGGCATTTGAAGATGTCTGCGTGGAAGCTTCAGTGTTGTTCAGACTGCAGTTGCTAGTGCTGGAAGGTGGCAGACTGCCACTCTGCTGGCTTTTGTTGCATAAAGCATAGAAGACAGCAACCAACGTTATCATTAGTGTTAAAAAGCCATTAATTAATCTTACTGCCCTTGCACTCACCACTCCAAATGCCAACAAACACCTCAGTCACCAGATCCACTAGTTTCATTGTACCCCCTGCCTTTTTGCAGTTTCCTCCTCACTGTGGGAAGAACCTTGCCATGGAAAGTAAGGGGTTAATGACAGTGAAGGCCAAGGGAAAAGGAGATGAAGGCATTTGCTTTGCCCTATTACTGTTTTGGTTAGATATGGCAGCTTAAATACTCAATGTCCTAAGCCACATGCCAATGTCACTGTTCAGACAGTGTTGTGTCTCCCTCCTGCCCAGGATGTTTGCCTGTTTTTTTTTAATTTTTATTATTGTTACCTTGATAAAATTATTTTCTAGGCCTTTTTTCTCTATTTTCTCTCTGCCTGAGAAGAAATAATGTAATATAACTCAAAATGTCCCTGATTTATGCCTCTTGGAATTCTTCATATATTGTCAATTAACCATTTTATGAAGTCACATGCAGGTTTGCATATCCTACAAGGCTCTGGTTTCTGGACAAAGCTGAAGAAAAATCCTAAGACTAAGGTGCAGAAACATTCTTTACGTAGGTGTGTCTTCCTAAGTGATGAGTAATGAATGGTTTGGTCCGCATTCCTATTCCCTAATGCCTCTGATTGAGACAAATTCTTTCCCTTTCTAAATAGGTGGTTTTGTGGGAAGGACTCCCCCCTTCTGTTCAGGGCTTCCTGTACTGTAATAGGATTTTCTGATTTACCTTCCTTTTGACTTCATTACAAGCTTTTAACAGACTGTTTTGCAACTCAGTTTCTTCTGCAGCTCTGTGTGTTGAGCATTCTCAGAAACAAAATTATATTCTACCAGAAAACCTGCCCAGCATCCATGACTGGAGAACAATTTGCTTGCTTCTGATAGTTTTGTTTGTTTCTCTGTTGGAATATTGTAAGCAAAGATATCACAGACTTGTCTAGGCAGAACTTTGCTGCTTATGACAGTCTGATATCACCCTTTTGCCCCAAACCCAAATGAGGAATTTGTTATTAGCCTTGTGGTGTTTGGTTTTGGTAAATAGGAAAATTTTATGGGGCATTTACCCATCCGTGTTTTCTCCATCTGAGAGGTTGATGAAGTTGTTCATATTAGTGTTTGAAGGAATTGTAAAAGTAGTTGCATGCAGCTAATTGTGTTATCTTTCCTCGTTTAAATAACATTTTCTGGAGTAAGTGGACGTACACTGATTGTTTTAATACTGGTTGTTGCCTAAGCCATTTTCTTGTTGTGTTCTACTGATATTTTGTTGTAATTGAAATTATGAACACACTTTTGGAAAAATAGTGTCAATTTTTAGGTAGGTATTCAATAAATTTTGGCTTTTATTAGCATAGATTACTTTAATGGTAATACATCCTTCTCCATGAGGACAAAAACACAGACTTAGTTACTCTTTGTTTTAAACAAAATACTTGAACGGTGATCTCTAGAAATGTGGCCAGCCAACAGCATCACAATGTGTGTGCACAGTCTCTATTTAGGAAATCTGCTACTCAGTAAGGCATCTCAAGTATGTTATTTAGTCTCTTGGATCAGGACAGGAATACACAATTGAAAAAAAAAAAAGAGTTCTGGAAAAGGTCATATTCTGATCCCATTGTGCAGGAGAGCTGAAGTGATGGGTCTAGTGCTGTGCAAGACAACTGCCAGAGGTATATGAGAGGGAAAGCACACTGTTTTTTTTTCAGAATGTCTTTCTGCACTGTCAGTAATAGTTTGCGAAGAAGGTGAATGTCCTAAACAAAGTTCTGTAAGGTGTGCTTAGGATATATTAACTATGACAGACTGCCTGTGTTCATACAGAATCACAGGGAAAGGAAATGTGTAAGCTACGCACATCAGGCAGTTGCTTGAAAAGCTGAAATTCTAATGTTTACTGCTTGTTACTTCATCTGAACTGAACTGATTGTCATAATTTACAGTGTTGAAAGTCCTACTCTGTGCCTTCTCTGCAAAGAGAACCACGTGCATGTTGGCAGCTTTTGGTGAAACTCCCTGACGGATTACCCCAGTAGAACCATAGAATGTCCTGAGTTGGAAGGGACCCACAAGGATCATCGAGTCCAGCTCCTGTCCCTGCACAGGACCGCCCCACAGTTCACACCATGTGTCTGAAGGCATTGTCCAGTCTCTTCCTGAACACTGTCAGGCTTGGGGCCGTGACACCTCCCTGGGAGCCTGTTCCAGTGCTTCAGCACCCTCTGGGGGAAGAACCTTTTCTTAATGTTCAGCCTAAGCCTCCCCTGGCACATCTTCCTGACATTACCTTGGGACTGGTCACTAAAGAGAAGAGTTCGGCAACTGGCCCTCCTCTTCCCCTTGTGAGGAAGCTGTAGAACACAATGAGGTCTCTTCTTAGTCTCCTCTTTCTCCACACTGAACAAACCAAGTGTCTTTAGCCACTTCTCATATGGCTTCCTCTCCAAACCCTTCACCAACTCCATAGCCCTATTCTGGACACTCTCCAGCAGTTTTATATCTTTTTTATCCTGTGGCACCCAGAGCTGCACACAGTGCTGCAGGTGAGGCCACACCAGAGCAGAGCAGGACAATCCCCTCCCTGCCCGGCTGGCAATGCTGTGCTGGATGCACCTAGGACACAGTTGCCTTCTTGGCTGCCAGGGACACTGATGGCTCGTGTTCAACTTGCTGTTGACCAGAACCCCCAGATCCTTCTCCACAGAGCTGCTTTCCAGCATCTCATCCTCAGTCTGTATGTACAGCCAGGGTTGCCACGTCCCAGGTGTAAAATCCAGCACTTATTCTTGTTGAACTTCATGCAGTTGGTGATTGCGCAGTTCTCCAATTTGTCTGGGTCCCTCTGCAGGGCCTCTCTGCCCTTGAGGGTGTCGACAGCTCCCCCCAGTTTTGTGTCATCGGCAAACTCGCTAAGCAATCTGTCCAGAGTCCAAGTCATTTATAAAGACGTTAAAGAGTGCTGGCCCTAAGACGGATCCCTGCAGAACCCCACTAGTGACTGGTCACTAGCCTGACATAGCCCCATTTACTAGAATCCTTTGAGCCTGGCCTGTCAGCCAATTGCTCACCCACTGCCCTGTGTGTTTACCCAGCTGTGTGCTGGACATCTTGTCCAGGAGAATACTGTGAGAAACAGTATCAAAGGCTTTGCTGAAATCCAAAAAGATCACGTTGACAGGCTTTTCTTGGTCAACTAAGTGGGTAATCTTGTCGTAGGATGAAATTAAGTTGGTCAGACTAGACTTTCCCCTCATGAACCTGTCCTGGCTGGGACCAATGACTGTGTTGTCACTCAGATGTTTTTCATTAACTCCCAGAACAGTTTTCTCCATGATTTTGCCAGGCACAGAAGTGAGGCCGACAGGCCTGTAGTTGCCAGGGTCATCCCTGTTGCCCTTCTTGTAGATTGGGACAATGTTTGCCTGCTTCCAGTCTTCCGGGACCTCTCTAGATTCCCAAAAGCATTGAAAAATCATGGAGAGAGGTCTCGCTATGATGTCAGCCAGCTCTTTAAGCAGCCTAGGATGAATCCCATCAGGCCCCATTGACTTGTAGGGATCCAGCTGGAGTAGCAGATCCTGTACAAGCTCCAGATTCATTGGGAGTTTATTGTTCTTGCAGCCATGGTTTTCCAGCCCAGGGTTATGGGGGGCCCCCAACTCCATCATTGGCATTGAACACCGAGGCAAAGAAAGTATTAAACGTCTCGGCTTTGTCCGTGTCCCTGTTAATAAGGTGACCATGCTCATCCATGCCAGTGTCATTTCTAGTTTGTCATTGCCTATTCCCCTGATGCTGCTGAAATCATTCCTCAGTAAAATCTGTAAAACAATAATGATCTGGTCCATGTACTTCAAAGAGCAAGCGTTGGTTGGTTGCACATCTGCACTGTAGTGCAGGTAAATGGGGATTATTCCTTCATTCTCACAGGACTGTATGGACCAGAAATCTGACCACATCAGTGATTATCTGAAAATAAAGTGGGGGTGATTTTTGGCCTGTAATTGCCCACACGTTCTAATCTGAAAAATTTCAACTATTTACATGGAAATTGGCGTATAGTTACTTAAATTGATATTTAACTTACTTATTTGAAGAAGAGGGGCAACCACCACAAGAAGTGTTCATGAGCTGCATAAAGTATATTAAATTAATTTGTCAGTCATCTGGATGCTGACATATGAAATACTGGATTAATTTTTGGTTTTATTAAAAGCAAAGGTAATAGTCTCACTGATTTCAAAGATAATATGATACCAAATACTTTTGTTTTTTTTTTTTCCAATTGTCCTCCTCCCCCCCTTTTATTTTATTTTATTTTATTTTCCTTTGGGAGCAGAGAAAGAATGGAAAGGAGTGGTGGAAATGTCTTCACACATGGTTGAAAAAGGAAAATCTCTACTGCAAAATGGGATGGTTTTGAAGAGTATTGCATGTGCCGATTTTTTTTTTTTTTTTTTTCTGCTTTAAAATGTTGGTAAAGAATAAAGTTCTAAAGCAATATTGTGAATCAAATAATAAGATAAAGATTTAAGAGTGTGTCACTGGTTTGAAGTGAACAAAATACAGAAATTACTGTACAGTCTGATGTAATCAGAGCAAGGAGGTAGTTGCACTGATAGAAGGCAGGTTTTTCAGTATTAAATACCTGGTGAAGAGGAATCGTTATATTGCGATTTCCACCCCTCTCCCAGTGTTGAGTCCACATGAGGATGAAAGCATAGTTTGAAATAATCTGACAGCCTAAATGACACAAAACAGGGCAATGCAAATGTTAACTTAATGTTTTTATGTAGTCTTGTAGTCAGCATTCATTTTAAAGCTTTCTTTCCAACCTATTCATGTGTATTTGTCGTCGTGTATATGTATAATACCATCTGCTCCAAGTCTCTGAAATGTCGGTGAGAAGAGCTTCACAGGAGGCTTTAAAATGTCTTTCTGTATCAAGTACCACTGAGCATTTGAACATAAATCTTCTCAGTTCTGCAATTTCTTCCTCAGCAAAGCACATCTCCCTTTTATTTCTTTGAACTATTTCACAATTTTTAAAATCACTTGCATTGTCTTTAATATTAATATAATGATTTAACTTCAAATACAATAATGGACTTTTCTGTTTTCTTATCTTATGTTCTGCAGGTTAAAGTGGGTGGAGAAAACTAAACCCAGAAACATCGTTGACTGGATAGATTTTTCAACATGAATCGAGCTTTCAGCAGGAAGAAAGGTAAGTAGTATAGCTTATGTTCCACGGGAGACATGTTTACTTTATAAATTCTGTAGAATATCACAAATTATACAGGAAGTACTTATAATTGCATCTAATTAGCTAGGTAGAAATGAGCAATGATAAGACATACATGGCAAAACATTCTTGACTGATAGTTTTAGAACTTTCTGGATTGTAAGCCTTATGTTGAATTTCACAATATTTTATAGAAGGGTGTGTCTGTGTGTATATATATGAAATACACACATTTTTTTCCTCTTTTTTTTTCCCTGCACACCTCAAAGGATGTGCTGGAGGGTTTTAGAACTTCTAAAGAGTTAGTGACTTCTGTATTTATGTAAATTCTTTGGGTTCTTGTTCTTGGAGGAGCTATTTTAGAAAACCATGTTGAATACACTTGAAATATCTCATGCAGCAGAATATCTCTTGGCTTTAAGAAGCTATTCTGAATTTTTAGCAATCTGAAATGGTACGCTTTCCAAAAGAATATCAAACCACTAAATATTCAGAGTATGTGTTTGGTCTTCCGGCTTACTTATTCTCTTTTCATGATCTGTTTATGATTAAACGTAAGTTTTTAGATGCAGCTTTTCTACTGACAGCTTTGTCGCTATTTTACCCATTTGTTTGTGACGTAAAAAACATTATAATATTTATTTTTCATGTTCTACTAAAGATCCTTAAGGGTGATACACACTGAGTTAGAGCCCCTACTTTAATAACTAGATGTAAACTCAGTTGGAATAAGTGTAAATGTTTTGTTTATTTAACAAGAATTCGTGCTGTGGTATCAATATCAAAGCTGGAAATAAAAGGAATCTGCCATACCTTATACCAACATGAAATGATAGCATCACTGTATCCTTGCATGTCTAGTAAATGTATATGTTAAAGCCAGATGAATTGAGATAACATACCCTGTTTCTCCACAGATAAGACCTACCCCAAAAATAAGCCCTAGCATGGTTTTTCAGGATTTTTGAGGATGCTTGAAATTTAAACCTTCCTCCAAAAATAAGCCCTAGTTACAGTTCAGAAAAAAGTCAGTTTAAATAGTGTCCAGGCATCTATAAATGTAAAAAAAATCATGAGTTTTATAGCAAAAATTAATATAAGACCCTGTCTTATTTTTCAGGGAAACAGAGTAAGTAGCCCAGAATATCAGCAGATGTAGCTTGATGGCAAAAGGAACATACACTTACTCACAAAGGCAACAAAACCAGATGAAAGATCATTTAATACCTAGCTTTTCTTAAGTACTGATGTATTTTCTTGTGTAGATATTTGTAACACCTCTATCAAGAGATCTGTACCTACCAGCTGCTTAATAGTTGCCTAGCTTCTTCCAAATAATTGGATAAACCATTTCAGTATTCTTTAATTGCAGATTGATTTATGCTAACGGGGAAAGAAGCTTGGGTTTTGGAGATTTATATTTTTTTTTTTGCAGTAGACTTTGTGTGCTGTTCACTTTACTCCAACAAGAAAAAAGTTTCATAAAAAAAGGTGTCAGGCACAATGAAATCCAATTATTGTGGATGCTTCAAAATTATTCAGAATTTGAGCAACCATAAGAATTAAATACTGTCATCCATTTATTTTATTCATAGTAATGCACGTGACATTTCCATTTCTTGTATCCTAGGAAAAAGCAAATTTCAGTTAAGCAATTGTCAAGAATAAGTGAAAATTACTTATTTTTCATGCCAGTTGAAATTCAGAAAAGCTTGGCTATGTCAATGCTCGTGTCTAATAACTGCATTTAAGATCAGGTTCAACTAGATTCAATTGCTTAGCTTTATTGTATTTCCTGATTTTAGTTCTAGACCGCAGAGACACAGTTCCCACGCCTGTGTTTGATGGGCTGGTTTGGGGGTTTCTTCTGTTGAGGAGTGTGGTTATTTTGAGGAGTTGACTACGTGAGTGCTGTGACTTCCCCAGCAGTTCTTTCTGACTCCTAATTAGTCTCCCGGTGGCTGTGCTTGTGGGGTTTGTGCTAATGGCAAGTTTACATCAGTCTGTTACCTTGGAGCTACGTAAACAGTCTCAAATATATAAGATTGTGACGGGGATTTAAGCGGATGTAAGTGGCACTTCCATAATAGCAAAAGGTTATCTGGATTGTGCAGATTTATAGAATAAGTGTCCCCTAACCCCCATTGTCATGATCAGCCTATATAATGCATATAGAGAAGATGGTAGCTGGGGCCATAGCTCCTTATCATCTTGAACTGGTGATTGGGGTGACTTGAACTGTGCTGGAG
Source organism: Columba livia (assembly GCF_036013475.1). Lineage (NCBI taxonomy): Eukaryota > Metazoa > Chordata > Aves > Columbiformes > Columbidae > Columba > Columba livia. The sequence goes on from NC_088608.1 coordinate 26,753,519, forward strand.
AGCTCTGTTCTCACACCGTCACCTCGTTCAAACAACGAAACTTTCCTCTGAGTGTCCAGGAAATTATTTCATCATTGACAGACATCGCTAGCCAAAGCAAGAAGAGAAGCACTAAAATCAGTGTGAGTTGCTAGGACAGAAAGGAAGTGAGCTCTTCTTAAAATTAACCCTGATTCTTTAAAAAAACCCCAACATTTCCTACAGGTAGGATGTGTGACATTAGTGTTTATGTGTCTTGAGAGAGTCTGCATTATGGGAACAGCAGGTTTGTCTTAAATCAGAGCAGACCCCTGTTTTCAATATTACCAGTACTTCATTTTGCGTTACAATTTTGTACTACAGGTATAATATCTGGAGCAAGTACTCAGTATAAGTTTATTTTTGAGGGCCACGGTTTGGGCTTGAAACAGCCACCTCAACTGCCAAGGTGTGCCGAGTGCTCTGGGCTTAAAAACAGCTGGTACAGTCATTACCTGTCTGACTCCCCGAGATTTAGCACAAACCAGAACTCCTGACCTGGATAGTTTGTGTTTGTATTTTAGTTGTAATTCTTTTTATTTGTCTGATAGTCATTTTAGTTGGAGGCTTAATTGAAATGCTTAGACCTCAAATAGAAAAAATCAAGCTGTTAATCTTTCATCCTAATAATGACAATGAAAAATATGAGAAAATGTTTAAACAAATTCAGCTTCTTTCAGGAAGTACTTAGACAAATAATCATAAATAAATGAAATCTTTTAGCAGTCCAAGTTGTAGTATCTATTCTCATCAGTTAGCCAGGAGCTCATATAACAGGAAAAGAAAAAATGAAATAATATTGACAAACCCAGTTTATTTCTGGTTTAAAGCTGACATCAGCACCTGTTGAAGTTGCACGTTTAATAAAAAAATGTAGTACCTGTTCAAAGTACAATAGCTTTTCTCTTGGCTTCAGTACAGGTTGGTTGGACTACCAATTACATGTGTTGCAGAGAATATTCTCTGTAGCAGAAATATTATAGGACTGTACAAAAACATATTTTGTTTTCCATTCATTCATCAATGAGTGCAGTATATTCTATTAAAGTAGTTTTTATAGATTGTTCCTTTTTTCGAGCATCTCTTCCCACTCCCACATAAATCTAAGAGCAAGGTTGCATATGTTATTGCAGCTTTGTTATTATGACAAAACTTATGAAAACATATATGTGTCTGTCATAGTAGCAGGAGCTTGCTTTCGTATGTGATCCAGGTTTGGGTCATGATTTCTGAAGAGTCCTCTTAATTTTTCTTTTAAATTTTCCTTTAAAGTTGGCTGTGGTAGCATGCTTACTTCGAAATGCTGTAGTGTGAAGGGTCTGTAGTGCGGGTCAAAGTCTGTTCATCTTAAAATATGTTTGCATCTTGATAATTTTGGTCTTTCTTATAAGTAGCTTAGGGATGCTAATGTAATTCTTGTGTAAGATCTTTTTAAATGCTGTATTTTTATGTGAGCTTTATAATTACAAATATATTGGTATCTAAACTGAGTTATTGATTTGTCATTAATTTATATGTAATTATGTGTACAGGTAACGTGTAGGCAAAACAGTAAATATTAACGATGGGGTTTTTGGTTTGGCTACTTCTTGGTGAATGAAGGTGCCTCTCCCAAGTGAGTTTGGCACATTTTACTGATTAGAATCAGCCTTCTGTTCAAAGCCATTACATAAGAACTGGTGCATATAAGTAAACAAAAATTAACTCATCAGAGATGTGAGAGACAACTACTGTTTCTCTGAGATTTCTAAATATGGAATGGCTGTAATCCAATCCATCTGTGATTAAAAGAGTGAAACTTCTTGAGTGTCTCAAAATAGTGCTAAAAATGTAGGTACGTATATCTGATTTCGGCTGAATTTAGTACTGAATGGAACATGTGAAATCCAGTGGACTTCAGTGACATTGTGGAGAGTGTAAATCACAGCTGAATTTAGTCATTTCTTTATTACACCCCAATGGTCCTCCTTCATCACAGTATGAATGTCAGACTTAGTTTCCATGTTGCGCAATGTTCAATGCCAAAGCTGCTGTTATATGCAGGAATCTGAATTATCTTTTTTTTCTTCCATATATTAGCAGTTCATAAGGTTGGTAATTGGTGCCACATTATCAGCTTATGAGATGTAGATGGTATTCATAATGCTAAATGGAATATATTGAAGTAATAGCCTGCCAGAAATCCTAAGTTACAGCACTAACGTTTCTGTGCGATGACTTTTTGTGAGTCTCATTCATGAAAGTGTAGACAGATGCATTTAATGGGCCTGACACATTAGAAAAAAAGCAGTCAAAGGTTATAGGATACTTTTTTTGTCTGGATGAACTGACTATAATGTCATCTTTATTTTTATTGTAAACTTATGCTGCATTCCAGAGATGAAAAGTGTTTTACTTTGTATTTCTTCTTCTGAGTGATTAGACAACAGGTGAAAGCCCCAAAAGGGTGAGGGGAATACATATAGTCCTAAAGAAAATACTATATTTTCATTCTGTCAGTATATTTCACATCACTGAATTCAAATGGGCTATTGTGTGCTGGACTTCCACATTAACAGTAGAGATAAAAAACATAAATCATAGAATCCTTTCGGTTGCAAGAGACCCTCAGGATCATCAACTAACTCTGGCACTAAACCATGTCCCTAAGAACCTCGTCTAAACACCTTTTAAACACCTCCGGAGATGATGACTTCACCGCTCTCCTGGCAGCCTGTTCCAATACCTGACAACCCTTTCCATGAAGGATTTTTTCCTGATTTCCAATCTAAACCTCCCCTGGCACAACTTGATGCCATTTCCCCCTGTGCTGTCACTTGCTGCTTGGGAGAAGAGACCAATACCCTCTATGCTACAACCTCCTTTCAGGTAATTGCAGACAGTGATAAGGTCTCCCCTCAGCCTCCTTTTCTTAAGGCTGAACAGCCCCAGTTCCCTCAACTGCTCCTCATCACACTTGTGCCCCAGGTCCCTCACCAGCTTTGTCACCCTTCTCTGCACTCTCTCTGGTATTTCAATGTCCTTCTTATTATGAGGGGCCCCAAACTGAACACAGGATTCAAGGAACGGCCTCACCAGTGCCGAGTACAGTGACACAATCACTTCCCTAGTCCTGCTGGCCATACTATTTTCCTGATTTCTTTTTGGCCACCTGGGCACATACTGGCTGTCAATAACACTGTCTCATCCCTCTCTGCCAGGCAGCTTTCCAGCCACTCTTCCCTGAGCCTGTAGCACTGGCTGGGGTTGTTGTGACCCAACAATCTCACTTGACACAAATACCAGTTATCTAAATACTTTTAAAATACCTCCACGAAGAGGTTTTGTGTTCCTAATACTGCTCCTTGGGTTTTAAAATATGAAGTCATGTGGAAAACCTGTATTCAGCGACCCAGTGCCTTTTTGGATTGGTTATTGAATATATTTTTTCAAGTATCATTTGTAGTGTTACATGGTTCTTGTTAGACTATGGAGGTACCCTCTCAATTATGCCAGCAAAGAGAGTTTTAGGGTTACTGCCTTAATTTGTCAAGGACCAAATCGTCTTCTGTTGGTGGGACGAGAAGGTGTGTGTGTTTACAGGCATTTGTATGCAACTGTGGATGCACTTGTTTATGTTCTGAAAGAAGGAGGAACAGATGTAATTGTTTAGGAAAGAAATAATTACAGTGTGTCTTTAAAGATCCGTAGCTACAAATGAGGAGGAGTATGCTTTGGAAACTTTCTCCATAGGATTCATGCTGGCTCTGTACAGATAAGCCTATTTTTTCTTCTCTTTCTCTTAACATGAGAATAGGAGGGTAATTTCCTGTTGGCTATTTTATCTATATTATCTTTGGAAAGGTGTTGCAGAAATAAGCTTACCTATCACCTGCTTTAAAGAATACTCTAGGCAAGTTAACAGTTATACTTACCACAATAACTGGTTGTTGCTTCTGCAAAACCTAGAGGGGCTGCTTTCAAGAACACATGCACACTGCTTAACCATAAAGCACAAAATACTGACTTTAGAATGAGAACAGCATTGAAGGAGTCTTAAGGTTTTTTGTTTCTACCCTATTAAAATTTATACAGCCTGATTTACAGAATGTTAAATGATTCGCACAGCGATTTGGCAAGCACATCTTTGAGATCTACAAGCTAATGAATTGTTGATGTGAATTGTTACTAGTGTACGATGTAGAGTTCTTGTCCAAGTTTACTATGGCAAGTATGGCAAGTACCTTCCCCAAGCTATGACCTAAATGTTGGAGTCACAGACGTACATTGCTAGTTAACTGGATGAATGTCTAATTAAAGACAAGATGGATTTTTCTGTGTGAAAGAAGTTTGGATATGTACCAACCATACCTTGAAAGAAATTAGAATTATTATTTCATTTTATAGGACTTTGTCTTATGAAACTGTGGAAAAATTACAAACAACATCCAAAATATGTCACTCAGGAAAATACCACTTTATGAAATCAAATTGTTTAGATATGTAGGAGTGTGTACCTTAGGTACATAAGCAAGAGAAAGCTACAAATATGCATATTTTTGTTGTTCTGAATGGTTGCTGCCACTTCTTCCTTCTCTTTCCAGTTTATCATCATTTTAAAAAAAGTTCAAATTAAACTTTTTTATTGCATTATTTTTATTGCATTATATTTTTCCTGAACTGGAAAATTAATATTCTATTTTAACTGTTTTGAAATTCACATTTCTGTTCCTTTTCCTTTGTTTTGCCCAGCCAAAGTGGCACACACAATGTTCTTACTTAAACAGTTAGAAATTCTTCAAAAAAAGTGTAAATTTTCAAAAAACGTGTAAATTCTTCAAAAACTTGTAAACTTACTTCTTTGTAAACTTCAAATAGAAGCTTTTAGCAAAGACACAGTGTATCTCTTGTTGTGTCAAGAAGATGTAAGAAGTACATGCTAAATACCTCAGAATTTTTTCTTGTTTTTCTATTTGATTTAGGAAGCTGAACTTGTTAAAAGTTCTTAACATCAACAAATTAGAAGTGCAGAAGCAAAGATTTGCTAATCACTGATTAGTTGGACTAGTATATTATTTCGATCCTATTTTCCTTTCTTGTCAAAACCTACATGCTAGCATCTGTATCTTAAAAACATGCGCTATGAAATGCGTGAGTTACGCAGTGAGTATTACTATTGGAGGGAATGGAAAAACTGTTCTTTTTTTTTCATTTGGTAACTATGCCAACCCAGCATTTTGTGCTACCATGTTGCTACTTTGGTAATCAGCTGTTTAAAACCATTCATAAGGTCCTAAATACTATGAGAGAAGGACACAGGCGGGCAAAGAATTCTGCAAAGATCACTCTGTTCTAGGGAGATACAGCTCTGTTGTCTTGACAAAAAATAAATACTCCTCCAAAGAACATTTTATGTTTGGGAAAAAAACAAAACAAAACAAAAACCAAACCAAAACAAAAGTAATTATTTTTGAATTATGTGTATTGATGGGTATTTGCCTATACCTTCCTAAGGCAGAATATGACTCATAATTCCAATTGCTTAATCATAGTAACATGGTAATGACTTAAGTAAATTACTGCTATTAGACACATGGTCATTCCTCTAGAAGATGGTTGGAACAAATACTATAGCTGAAATATAGAAGAATACGGGTAGATTTGTTTGTTAATAATGTTTAGGCGTTGCATTCAGATGAAAACCCTGGTAACAAACTCTGATGGCTCAGCATTAGCAATTCGTCTGTTGCCTGTAGTAGTAAAAGAGACAAATTGACCTTGTCTGACTGCACACGTGAGGTATGTGAAAACCTGCCTGTCTCTCTTACAGCACAGGACTGAGGAAATTATTTACAGAGTGACAATGCTTGTGTGTTCCATGTGAAGGTTTTCTTTAGTTTTACAAAAATAGATAACCTAGGAAAAATGAAAGATACAGATTTGTATATACACACACTGAAGCTAGTAAGCTATTTGTTCCCTGAAGCATTAATACCTAGATGCAGCACAGATCTTATGGAATGTTCTCTTCTTCTTCAGGAGGCTGTTGTTAGGCTGTTTGTCACATAAGATCTTTCTTTCCAATGCAAACTTTGTAAAGCAGGAAGACAAGATAGTTCCAAAATTTCTTATCATCTATTAGCAAGGAAAATGTCAATTGATGTCAAGGAGATTTTGATTCACTTAAGAAAAAAAGGCTTTTAGTTTTTACGTCCTGAAAATAATTGTATTTTCACTGTGACACTAAAAAGAAAAAAAAAAAAGTTTAAATCAGAGTATCTCTGTTAATATATTAAATGGAATGGCCACTAGGTCTCATATGCTTTGGTAAATGCTTTGGAAACATAGTTAAGTGGAACCATTTTTAGCATGCATGAATTTATAATGGGAGTGGGGCTTAGGGAACCTTTGACCTAAACTTGCACTGGTGAGCATTGTTTTGCCCTTTAGAAAATAGTTCATAAGTGCCTCTGTAGTGAACCCCTTCCACAGTACCTGTGGGCACTAAAGTATGGAGAAATTAATCTCAAAAGGAGAACAGTTTCTTGGCGCTGTTATTGCTTTCCTTTTTGGTAGATAAATGGTGAGATGTGCTGTTATCTAACCTAATGTCATCCTCTGCTAAGCATAGCACAGTTGTTCTGGATACTTTATGAAGTCCCTGAGTCCATTGACTTCAGCGTGTGATTTGTCAGCACGTTCCTGTTCCCTGACTCTCCCAGTGCTGCTAAGGCCTCTGAAATGGTTTACACCAGTGCTCACAGTTTGTGTGATGACCAAGCATTTGATGTGAAAAGCAGATTGTAAAAGAATCTTTCCTTTGTAATGGCAAGGGGCTGGTGTGATTCAATGGAAAGTAGAAAGGGGTGAAGTCTCAATTCTAAGCACTGTTAATCATCTGACCATGATAGTGCCCAACCCCCTGCCTCCACTCTTGCAATTCCATCTGTCAAACCGTGGCTCGTCCAAATGGTCATTTGACGCAGTTAATATTGTAAAATTGGCGAATTGAAGAACCTTCTAAAACCGCCACATATTTAGGCTTTTACCTCTTAGAATCTCTCGTATTTCATTCAAGCATAACTCTGCTTAGGTTTTAATGGACTCTGCATGGCTCAAACTCATAATTTTCAAAAAAAAAATCCTAACCGTGGGCACTTAGTTGAGCTTTAACATAAATGCTAAGGCAACCTAGATTAAGAGCTTCAGACAAGATCTAAAATAACTGTAGTTTTCACATGGTTTGATAGCATGCGTCTCTTTTCACTTTCTACTACTATTAGGTTATATGCATACAGCTGTCAGTTTGGGTTATTATCTAGACTTTTGGTCCTTTTTTTAGGACTTAGTGTTTTATTTATCTATAAAGTGTCTAGAATTCTTGCTGGTATGCAGCTAATAAAATAGTAATATGAAATGTGACTTTCATTGAGGGTTTCATATTTTGTTTGTTGCATCAGAATGAATAATTAAGTACTAAGCTATGAAAATCCATTTAATTAATTTTAAATGTTACGGATCATGCCAAACCATAAGCCACATTCTACATCAGGTGTTTAAATGTATACCTGTTTTATAGCTTTTGTTTTTTCATGTTTTTCTTGTTTATTGGGTGCAAAATGTCTGAAATTGGATATGTCTCAACTACTGGGAAATCAAACTAACTCTAAGCAGTATTTCAAACAGCTGCTGAGTCTCATAAGTCCCAAATCAGAGCTTACAATTCAGAATGAAATTATGGTAACAAACTTTTCCATGATAGCTTGCATGATTTTTTGCATGTCTTTGCTATAAATGTCAATGGAAAACTTTAATACCCATGTTACAGTGTCTGCAGATCTACATCTGGATGTTGGAAATGCACTTTCTGACTCACTGTTTTTATCAATGGCACAAGACTCATAGAATCCAGACATCTTTTTGGTACCCTTGCTAAGTTATAGATTTCCTTTTGAGCCAAGAGTACCCATCCAGATTTCTTTACCTTTGCATAAGAAGGAGTAAAAATATGCACATTTATTTAGGATGTGTAAGGAAAGATGAAAAAAGATCTAAACCTCTGAATCAGTTACCACAGTCTGACTTGCTTCCATTTTCTGGTAGAAGAATTAGGACTTTTTTCTGTCACGTATTGCTTGGATAGGTTTTACGAAAATAATTTCCTTTGTCTCTTTGTTACCTTGATAATTCATCCAGAAAAGCACACAATTCATCAAAAAAACCCATAATTAGAAATGCTACATGCAGTCAATGCTTTAAACAAGAGCAGGATGCAGAAAATGCTGACCTGAGACAGAAAGAAAAAAAACAACCATAGACCAATAAGTTTGTTGGGGGGGGGAGGAGCTGGAATTCTTATGGTAAATCAAGCTGGTTAAGATGGCAAATGTGCCCAAGAGAAGTAACCAGATTCTTTCATGTAAATGTTTGGGACGTTGTGAGATAATATAAACTGTGTTTCCCTCCAGCCCCAAGAACTACTTCAGATAGATATTTATCTGAGTAAAAGCAGGGTTAATGATGTTTTCCAGATAGATACTATAATAGTTAAATTAACAATTGAATAACCTATTCAGTGCTTCTTCTATTTTGCTTTTCTGTAGACAAAACATGGATGCACACTCCTGAAGCCTTATCAAAGCATTATATTCCCTATAATGCAAAGGTAAGAAAATATGAAGTTATTTTGTCCTCTTAGCTTTAGAACACAACGTGTTCTGTTTTGCTTTTCGTTTGAAAACTAGAGAGACATGAATTAGGCAAATGAAGTACAGAAGAAAAACTTAATAAATGTCTGTTTTGCAGATGGACAAATTCTGTTTCCTAAATGATGGCCACTTGATTCTTGTTCTGAATTATGTGATGGTTTTCAAGAAAGCAAACCAGTGTTCCTCTTCTGCTTGATGCTGTTTCCTTTTAATGGGTGCTCAATGGATATAAATTTTGAGAGCAAAGGAATTGAAAATCAGGCTGCATGCTTTCAGTACTATAAAAATTAAAATTAATAGCACAATATTCTTTTTATCAATGGCAGAGGGAATAAGTAACAATCCTATTTGCTGGATCCTTTGAAACATCAGATATTCTGGAAATACGGTAGAATAATAATGAAATTTTTGCACAGTAAAAGCAGAAGCTTTACTCATGCTTTCTTATCCAAGTTACTACGCAGTTCTGTAATAGTGTTTCAGTTAGTCTAATGACATCTGTTTACACGTAATTTATCTTCCCAGAATAACACCTTAGAAAATGGTTTCCTCAAAAGAGGAGAGAATATGCTTTAATCATTGTAACTCAGAGCTATCTGATTAACCAGCTATAACTTGCAGTTAAACTGGGAGGATATTTCAAAAGGATTCCGCTGTGGTCTGTTCTGGATATAGTTCTCATATGATTGGCATTTTTTAATATTCAAATAAAAAGTATTTTACAGGCCAGGACTCAGTTTCCTCTGTGGGTATTCCCTGCTGTTGTGTTTGCAATTTTCTTTCGCTTACTATTGCCCCATCACGAGTCAGTGTTTGTAGTGGCAATCTGAGTCTTGTTCTGCTAGTTGCCAGGTGAACATGTTTTTATTCTGTGTGCTCTCAGACTGAATTTTTCACCAAAGAATCTATTACTATTTAACTGTATAGCCTTGCCAGACAGCTTGGCTTTTATATTACCGTTTTTGAGAGGGAGGAATACTTGCTGGAGTGACTGTGCCATCTGTTGAAGAGCAAGCTGAAGCTGTGAATTCTGTTTGTGCACTGAACAATGTCCATTCTTTTGTGGTCTTTACATAAGGAGAAAAAAGAAACCTTCCTTGTATTTCATGCATTATCTTTCTTGAGAGTGTATCTTATTAACAGGTGTCAGTACAGCTATGCAGAAAAAAAAAAAAGACAGTGATAAGGTGGTGATAAGCATAGAAACAATAGCATCAATGGCTTCTGGGGGAGAAAAAGGGGACAGAGAATTCCTATCCAGAGGAAGTTTTGTTTCTTTGTTTGGGGGGGGAGGGGGTAAAATAAAGTTGCCCATTCTTTTCATTTGAATCACAGTAGAAAATTTTACTTAGAACTGTCAGTTATTTGATTCCTTACTCCAAAGCAAGTAAAAATCTGCTCCGCTCTATAACTGGAGTGTAAATGGAATGGGATCTCCACATAACTTTTTTTATTGACACCTGCAATAGATTTGCACAACTTTTATGAAGTTAGTGGGTATACGTGCACAAAACAACAACATTGTTAAATCTAGATGATGTTTTTACTTCAGTTCTCAAGTACTATTTTTTCTAAGTTTTACAATATTTTTCTTTCGAAGAGGAAAGCATATAGCTATTAATACCTCATTTGGATTTTGTAATGTTTTGGTTTTTAACTAAAATTTTGTATCTTGTAACTGCAGTGTGAAATAATGATTAAAAACTCAGGAAGTGTTCATAAAGCAAGTATTGTAAAAGGCTCTGATTTAATTCAGATGTTCACATTGTTCCACTACCAATTCTCTAACATTCTCTTCATATCACTTCTATATTTGTTGGGAGGAAAAGACAACACTCTATCTGTTTTGTTTCAAAAAGTAATTATGTTAGTGAAGAATGACATGTTCAGAAAATCGAATCAGTTTGACGAAAAACGATACCAGAGATGATATTTTTCCGTGGGCAAGTGAGCTGTATTCTGCTACATAGTTTCTTGAATGCAAATTACCATGCATGAAAAATAGCATTTTCTCTTTTTTATAAGACACAAAATTCACTTCTCTGACATTAATCTTCTGAGATGATCAGAAAAACGAGATCTTAAGAACAACTGGAAATGATGGGAGGTTGTTTATTTGATTCTTAAGACATCTTTAAGAATTAAAGAAAGCTGTTGCTAAAATGCATTCAATGAGTTGACTGTTATGTTATGGAAAAAGAAAAAATTCTAGCAAAGTTAACTGGAAATGAAAAACAATCCTGCAATTTAGATAACTAGCATTTTTTCTACAAATTGGGGAGGACTTTTTAATAGAGAATTAGTAATGTTTTCTATCCCTTAGGACATACATCCTCAGGATGATTTATGACAATAATCCTCTTTGCCAGAAAGCATGAGCAGAGTTGTTTCTTCTGGAAGTAAAATCCAGGAGCTATGACTCTCATAAGGATGTCCTTAAATATTAAATGTATCTCCTTTCCAGCATACCCAGTCCTCATAGTACTTGCTATTTTGAAGTTTGCTGGGGTTTGGCATAGTTTGCTGTATGGCATAAGTTCGTAGGAGTCTGGGGTATTTTTTTTTGGTATGGGGTTTTATTTTTGGTCTTTGTTTTGGGTTTGTGGTTTGGCTTTTTTTTTAATGTTACTGATGTCTCCAGTCTTGGTCTTACTGAAGCACAGACAGTTAGACTCCACAGATTTCAGTATGCTCTGGACATGAAATTTGGGCCTATTGAAGTCAGAATTTTGCCATCAGTTCATGAATCTGTATTTTTTAAAGTATATCACTCCAAATAAAAGCCTATTGGTTAGTTTTGGTGTGTGGTGTTTTGGTTGGGTTTGTTTGTTTGTTTGTTTGGTTTGTTTTAGGTGTTTGTTTGTTGTTGTTGTTGTTGTTTTTCCGCCAAAAATGATAGTCTAGAATCTTGATAGTATATTATCAAACAAGGGGAATGGAGGCCTCTTTTAGATACAGTAGCATGGTAATTTTGGTCTAACAAAAGCTTTTTATGTTACCAAGATTAAAAAAAAACATTAAGGCAACCCAGAATTTGTCTTTTTGTGTCATCTTTGTTCTGTAATGTTCTAGAACTACAAAGAGATGTTTGTGTTATTTTCCATACTGTAAGGGAAAAAAGTTATCTTTTGACCTTAAGTTGATTCTCTTGATGTTTAGGCCATTTTTTTTTTCTCCAAACAAAAATGATCGAAGTGTGACTTATAATGAAATCTGACTGCAAGCCTAAAAATTGATTAATGTCATCACATAACTGATACTGCCCTGGGGGGTGTTTTTCTGCTAATGAAAAGTTGCCACTGGCCAGAACACCAATGTTTACTATATCTCTTTGTAGTAAATTATATACATATATATTCCTGTTCATACTTGGCTGGTTTTTTTTGGCTTGTATCAAATTTCCACAAGCACGTATTTCCATGTTGCAGATTAGAGGCTGGTGTTTATGTTGGCTGCTGGTATCCTATGGAGTCAGTAGCTTTGACCTTACACTAGGCTGAAGAGCTGCTATTTTACATTATAACGTGATGGTATGTTAAACTCTTGGGAGTTTATTTTACCAAGAAGCACGATGGCTTCCTGGTGCTGAGTCAGCTGCTGCCCTAATGTTTACTTTAGGCTTACTTTATTTTGAAACTTTGTAGATTTTTATGGATATATTTATGATTTGTGATGAAGTTTAAATTTGAAACTTTGAAGATAAGCAAAGCTTTCCCCTAAAAGACTGTTAAAACTCTCTTGCTTTGTGTTATAGGGGGTTTATTAACGACAATTAATTGTGAATTGTGCAGTTTTATGGATGATCTCTCAGTTATTAAATATATATATGGAACCTGTACTGCAGCTACAGCAAAGGCAAAAAAAAGGCATTAGCAATGAATAAATACACTGCGAAGAGACCTTGTATGGCAGTTCCTAGTAATGTTTACCTATTAGTTCAAAAATCAGAGTTGAGTAGTTTTTCTGCTTTATGTAATTTCTTATTCCTTCAAGATGATACTTTTCTGGAGGAGGCATTTTGGGCAAGAGTTTTAGGTCAAAACTATCACACTGCTTCTAACTGATGCAGCTACAGTAGCAGAACTCGAGGTGCAATTATGTCTTTTGAATATCTGGATATCACTATCATTAGTCTATGGTCTTATCGAAGCCACGTTTTCATGGCATAAACTGCACTTCTACTATAAATTTTTGTTGCTGTAGGTATACTAGCAATTTCTCTCCTTCTATCCACTCAGCATAGTACAGAATGATCGTGGTTTGTGTCAGTAAAAATGAAAGAATATCAAAGAGAAAATAGTATATAGATAAAGAGCAATACAAGACACGCTATTAAAAAGTATGCTTAAATTTGTGGTGAAGTTAGATAAAGCAAGACATTCCAAACAGTTCACGAAAATGTTAAAAATTAGAAGCTAGTGAAATAGAAAAACATTACAAGAAATAATTAATTTTCCTACATTTTTTTTATTATAATTAGAATTAATAACTTAATTCCAATTAAATTTCATTAATATATCAAAATGTCTTAGATGTAATCATAATTAATTAGTTGTTTAAGCACAAGAAAAATGAGTCTTGTGAAAAGATCCAAATGAAATATGAAAGCAGAAAATTATAATCTTACAAGGAAATGCAATTCAATGTGTGGTTATTTCTGATACATTACAGTCAGACTCAGAGGTCATTATACCAAAGGTAGAATAATCATATAAATAAGAGAACATCTTTAGAATCTGCAAGGGGTAGAGTCAACAGATTTCCCTGCTTCAGGGAAATGCACCCACCTGTTCCATCTTGCTTACAAGGTTACATACTGAAAATGGGTGAAGGGAAGGAGGGGATAGCATTATATCCACAAATATCCCCACAAATTAAATAACCAAGTTGCTGAAAGGATTGTATCAAAAGTTTCAGCAGCAACAAACATAATCCATTTAAGTACCTAAATGAGGAAACTTCATTTTAACTGTTCAGTATCAAATAGTTTCGGTTGTCATTTGTCTCAGTGGAAACTGGTGAAGACTTCAGCTTCCTAAGAATCTGAGCATTTGTTCATTGCTCTGAAGACTCTGAGCGTACCGAGTGCTGTTGAAAAGCTGTTGGTCTGTCTTGCTGGAGGTTACACTGCTACTCCAGTCTTTAGAGCACAAACCCACACCTTACCTTCCATCACTAGCGTGCCACTGTACAGTAATGGAAGTTAAATAGTATTTGCAGATAATTGTATATCTCACAGAATCACAGAGTGTTAGGGCTTGGAAGGGACCTCGAAAGATCATCCAGTCCAATCCCCCCACTGGAGCAGGAACACCCAGATGAGGTTACACAGGAACGTGTCCAGGCGGGTTTTGAATGTCTCCAGGGAAGGAGACTCCACAATGCCCCAGGGCAGCCTGTTCCAGTGTCTGTCACCCTCACTGAGAAGAAGTTTCTTCTCATATTGAAGTGGAACCTCCTGTGTTCCAGTTTGTACCCATTGCCCTTTGTCCTATCATTGGTTGTCACCAAGAAGAGTCTGGCTCCATCCTCATGACACTCGCCCTTTACATATTTATAAACATTAATGCACACCAGTTCAAAGACAGTATCAATGATTGTTGCCTGTGCAGGAGCAGCCCACAATACCCTTACATGGCAGCACGTCAAGATTGTTTTGCAGAAATTAGTAGGCATGTGGCTGATGCTATCTGTGTGCATCTGGACCTACAGCTTTGTCTTTCGCAGCCATTTCCTGTTGCTTACCTGAAAGCTTTGAAAAATGTGACTTAGTCAGAATAGGAGTGCTGGTATCTTTTATAACTGAACTCTGACTGAGAAGTTTAGAAAAATTTGTGGAATAACAACAGTGTGGTTTTTTTTTAGACATGTGGTTTCTTTCCAGATGACTATAGATCTCTGTTAGTTATATGTAAAATACCCAGCTGCACAACTTCAGGCTCTACAGATCATTCATATTCTCCAGGTGATGTCCTTCAAGAAAGGAATGAAGTTCGTGAGCAATTCCAATTTTTCTTTCTTCAGGTCTGTTTGTGTGTAGCTTGCACAGAGAGCTTTAGGTTTGACTGAAGCTCTCAACATCATACAGAAATCCAAAAAAAGTATATCATTTTGAGGCATATGCATAAGACAAAATGCTTTGATCCAAGTAGTTAAAATGTACCAAAGTAATGAACACCTGCAGAGTGGAGGGTTAGCAGTGGGAAGTGGTTTATATCTGGGTGCTACACGTACACAAACTGCTAATTCTGCAGTGTAATAGATGAATACATATATGTACTGAAAGAAGAGACAGCATTTATAAAGGTACTTCACCTGACTTTCAGTTTACAAGTGTTAGAGCTAATTTTAGGCAAACTTGAACTGACACCCTTTTTGGTTTTGCCCACCCAGCACTGTTGCACGGTGCAACCACCAGATCCTCCCCAGGTGGATGGGGAGACTGTGCAACAGTGTTGTTGCTACCACAGAAAACAGCCTGTTTGCTGCACCTACTCTGCATCTGCACCTCGTATGGCATCATCATTTGGCTGCTCAGGGCTAGTAAAAACCAAAAATGGCTCCGAAATAATGCAAGGCAGTTTAATATAATGTCTAATGTTTGTTTTCCTCTCTCAAGAGAAGCAATCAGTAGAGCGCATGTGTTTTAAAAATTATCCGTGAATTTAATTAGGGGAGTGAAAGGAAAAAAATATTGGTCATTTTTAAATACATTATAAACTGCAGCTGAAAGACAAAGCAGTGGCTTTTGATCTATTCTCCAGAGCTCTCATCTTCTCGCAGGTCCTGCTTGTGATCCCTTGGTCTCTTCATAGGCTCCATTTTGCTTGCAATGTCTAAGTACCATATGACATACTTCTGTTACAAGTATGAAACAGATTTGCAAAGCAAATAAGAGATGGAAGCAAAAATTTCAAGGCAAGAAGAAAAAATAGATCACACCAATTAATGGTAGTGTATGCAGCATAGGATCTGAGAAGTATTTTTAGTTCCTTTTTCAGTAATGTATTAATTAATACATTAAAACTGTGTGGCAGAGCCCCTGGTCTGCATTGAAGCTGATCTGTTACCCACTACAGCCCTGGAGTGTTCCCTACTCTGAGCAAGTTTGAAGTTTCCTCTGTAGCCAGTCTCTCTGCTCTCTGTTACCTTCACATCCATTCTCTTTTGCACCCTGACTGCTTAATTACATTCTTTTTCCTCATCTCTGACTTTACAAACAGTCTAACTTTAAGTTCTCTCTTGTCAAGGAAAAACTATTTTTAAAGAGCCAATAACTTTAGATATATTTTTTTGATATAAAGTTCTAGAATCTGTTATTTGACACTGTAGGTATAATACCTAACTACTATAATCCGGAATGAAAATAAAAAACGGCAAGAGATTGAGCGCATTATCAGACTTGGAGGCACCCTCAATTTTAGAAAGACGGAATGCTTTATGATTCCTTGAATATTAGAGCTGTCCTTAGCTATGTTGCATTTGTATTAGGATTTGCTTTGGGAACTCAAATGTAAGAATCTAGAATAAATTAGGTTGGAAAGGACATCTGGAGATGATCCAGTTGATTCCCATCTAAGACGGGACTGACTTCAAAATGAGCTGTGACACAAGACAGTCTCGTACAATTGAGCTTTAAATACCTGCAAGTATAAGGATTCACAGACTCTGGGCAGCCTGTTCCAGTATTTAATCACTGTGATTGTGGAATTTTTTCTCATTTCTAGTTGTAATTTCTTTTGCTGCAGCTTGTGACTGTTATCCTGACACGCGCCTGTGCATGCAAACACCAGCTTCCTCCTCTTCAGGTTAAACAAATGTAGCTCCCTTAGCAATATGCTATGGTCCATTTTCCCAGCCATCTCCTTGCCTGTCACATCCCTCACCAGTTTCAACTCCAGCTAAAATTGCTTTATACATATGGGAAACTTTATTTCTGGCTCAAGGATTTTGGTAGCCGTTTACTGTAAGATTTGACCTCTTAGGTATGTGCATTTTTTTTGGTTGTTTGAAAATCTGCAGCAGGGGATTCTGTATAGTGATTTATCTGGCATGGTCTGCAGTTAGGAAGACTTGTGTAGCTGGCATGATTATCAGAGCACACTGGTTAACAACATGGTACCTGAGACCCATCTGTGCCAGGCACATTCTTTAGATGGTTTTTGTTGTAAAAATTATTATTCTTTCCTGTAGTCTTGTTGCAGAAGAGCTATGTGTTGGAATGTAGGACAGCCATATGTTGAAGTGTTAATCCAACAAGTTCTGAAAGTACAAGAATATGTTTGTGTATAGGTGTGATATACATAAAAGGCAAATAAATGTTTTTTGTAGTAGTAATAGCAATTATCTTTCAACAGGATTTCTTCATAATATGGCATTTAGTATTGAACAGAACATCTGAAGCATATTTCTAAAGAAACAGTGTTAACTAAAAATTCAAAAATAAGTTTTAAACAGGCACATCACTGCCCTTCCCCAGTATCTGTCTCTAAAAGAGCTGAGCAAGGAGACTATTGAGGCAAAAGACTCAAAATCATTATAAGCTTTGTAACAACTTTTATAATACAATTTTCTTTTTCTTCAGAAAAAGAATCATCTAGTATGTGAGTATAAATCTTGACTTTACCATGAAGGATACTTGGGGTTGTGAGTTCCTCAGCACTGGGCAGGAGCAGGCCCCAGCTGACTAATAGGCAGTGAATGTCTGTTCAAGACAACTAAACAAAACTCAGAGGTTTGTCCAAACAGAATTAACAAAATGAAATATAAAAGTGTGCAAAGAAAAAGGATGGAATTTCCAAAGACTTTCCGATTAGCAAAGATTTACTCAACTCTCTGTATCCCTTTCTGTTCCTTCTCTCTTGCTGATATTTATTCCCTTGCCTCTCCTTAGGTCTGCTTGAAACTCCCAATTAGCTTCGTTAGCATGTCCTCCAGGGATGCTTTCTGCACAGTCGTTAGCTGTGAGAAGGGGAGGTTTCTTTAAGCAGCTTTGTAGCCTCTGCGCTGTCAAGTGTCAAGTCAGTTGCATGGCTGACACTGGAACTAATAGGCTGCAGAGTTGCAACGTATGGATTATGGTATTTGTGGGCTGGTGGCCCACAGCAGTTTATACTTCATTCTTGCTTTAAATTAGAATCAGGCCTGCAGATGAATTAACTCCTTCTTATCTCCCATTTTTACTTTCAATAAAGCTGGGTAATTCTGTTTGCTCAGCCTTTGCTGTGTTTATGGAGCTACTATCACCTTCTTATGTCTGCTATTCAGCAAAAATAATTAAGAAATTATCTCAAAATAAATTAGAAAAATTAATGGAACAAGAAAATAGAAAATAAGTTTTAAAAAATGGCACCGCTTTTTGAATAGAAACTTCTACAAGGACATAGAATTTTACCAACAAATACAAGACTACAGGAATCTGTCCAACAGCCAGGCTGTTCACCATTCAGAAAAGAAAAGTTTTACATTTACTGATCTCCATGAGGATTCATCCTCAAGAAACTGTTGGACAAGTCACCAGCTGCAGCCTCTGACTTTATTAACTCTAATAAAATAATGATGTACGCCAGTCAGTTGTGGATCCTGAACTGTAATGAACATTTATTTCAGAAATGCCTCCTTCATACTACTCTGATTCCGAAAGTGTAAAGCCAACCTTGGACTATTTTAAAAAGCATTTTGAACTTTAAACTTAGAGAATTTTAGGTGTAACTTACTTGAAGAACTGGTCCTTTCTGATTTGGGACATAACAAAGGAAAAATATTTGCATGAACTAATTTGTAAAGCTTGGCTAAAACGTTTTACGTGGTCACCAGAAATTATTGTTGGCCACTAAAAGGGAGAGGCTAATGGGTTACATAGGTTGAAACTTGATTTTTTTTTTTCCTACTTTATACTTTTGCATGAATAATATTTTCTTCATTCTGAAGCCTTAAGGCAAATCAAATCTAGTCAATTCTTGTAGTTTTAAAAGATTTATTTTATTTTATTTATTTTATTTTATTTATTTTTTTGCTGTTCTATTACTACAAAGAAGAAAAATGTGGAAACAAGGATATATATCAAACCTTAATGGTATGTGTGGAACCAAGGGCTGCATTTGAAGGATCAGATAATCTGAAGCATGACTAAAAATGTCCTTAAGCCATCTCTTACTATTGCTGTAGCACTCAGGTGCAGTTTATGAGGCTTTGAGGAACTGCAACTATTAAAAGCAAACCCAACCAAAACTGCAAGTGCATACTTAATGTTCCAATCAATTTTAAAAAATTTAAAACTAGGTACAGGTTTTGGGTTTGAGTCTTATTTAGGTGTGTAGGGTTTCGTGTTTGTTGTTTTGGTTTTGTTTTTTGGGGGGAGTGGTTGTGTCGTTTGTGTTTGAGGGGTTTTTTTTTTGTTTGTGTGTGTGTGGTGTTGTTGTTTTTTCTTAACAGATGTCGAAAGTAACAGTACAAGTGGTTTTGCTTTGGGATGTGGTCAAGTGAATCCTCCTTCCTTCTTTGGTGCAGTATTTTCAGGGGCTTTACCATCTTCCTTCTCTTGCCTTTGGGTAACCAGAAGAGAGGGAGATGGGAAAGCTGGATCTCTTCAAATATTTTATTTTTGGAACTGGAGAGAGTTCTGTTCATTTTGTGCTAGCTGTAGGTTTTTACCTGGATTAGTATTTGCTGTTAGAATGAGGTTTACAAGGAAGAATGGTGTTCAATGTTTTATACTGATTTTTATCAGTAACGCTCAGAGGTACTAACTGAAATTGTTCTGTGCATTTCCAAGAGGTTAGTGTGATTTATCACAGTTCATTACATCATAAATTCTTTGATGCAAAGGTCTATCTTTTTGATGTCTGTACAGCCTCTACAACAATGAGACAGAGGCTTTAGATCAGGGGTGTCAAACTCATTTTCCAGCGGGGGCCACATCAGCCTCGTGGGTGCCTTCAAAGGGCCGAATGTAATTTTAGATCCTAAAATTACATTCGGCCCTTTGAAGGCAACCGCGAGGCCAATGTGGCCCCTGGTGAAAATGAGTTTGACACCCCTGCTCTAGGTGCTACCCTGATGCAAGTAGTCATAGATCGAAGTTCAGAATAAGTAAGCAACAGAAGACCTTGGACTTGACTCTCATGAGCTTTCTTCTCAGTTGGAATAATTACATGATAATGCAGACAAGAAAAGGGTGAATTATTATCCGTAGTTTAAAGATAGGGAACTGAGGTAATACTGAACATTTTCCATGAAGCTGCTGCAAATATCTGTTCTCAAAACAGATCCCAAATTTTGAATTCCACTTCAGTGCCTTGAGCTCAAGATTAAGTGTTCCTAGTACCTTCTCTCTTTGTAAAAAGGATTACGTCGCTATGTAGAGAAGACTGTAAATCCTTACATGAAGGATAAAACGATACTGTTTTCTTATTTTATGCTCACCTAGTAATATGAGTATTACTATAATGATCTAGACTAGAGTAGTTTTACTACTTTAGTGCCAGATTATAGGTCTTTTATTGAAAAGCATAACATTTTTTTATGAAGTTAGAAGTGACAGCCAACGTTAGTATTGGATTAATTGCCATTGTAAAATAATTTATAAATTGCTTTCAGACTCAGTTATATTCTCTTGGAACAGTTCATCTGAGGTGTCTGTCTCATCTGCTGATGAGACAGGTCACAATAATATTGGTTTCATTTCATATGTGACGTCAGGTTGAAGTATTCACTATTAAAGATGTTTTCAGTTTGCTAAAATAATATTTCTAATAAAAAAGCCCAGTTCCCTAATTTCGATTGTTTAGAGGGGAAAATATTTCCTGTGTTTAGGTAGTGCTCTGCAAATTTCTTTTAGGTATCTCCAGGATGGGGAGCTTGAAAAAGCAGTTCTTTCTGTTGCAAGTAGTGTTGTAAAATAAATTATTCTCATCCTAGCTAGCTTGTTACTGATGTTCTTGAAGTGCCTGAAGTCCAGGTGTTGAATTATGGTGATCACATGTTTTTCATGTGAAATTTTATGAAGAAAAGACAGTGTCTTTTAAAAAACAGGTTAACAAGAGAGAATATTAATAGGTTCATAAAACAATAATCATCACAGAGAGGACACTTCAGTTATATTTAGGAAAAGTGAAGGATCCAGTACAGCTGAACCAATGTAAGGAGTGTTTCTCCTGTCGAGGCTCATTGCCTATCCAGTACTTGCTTCTAGAATCTGTGATGGAAGTGAAGGGGGGAGTTCAGACTGGGATTTGACTTCTATGCAGGCGGGACATTCACAGATATTGAGGCAGAGGCATGTTCAGGGTACATTTCAGTCTTCACAAGAAAGATTTCCAGTAGGCTTGTGTTATTCTGTAACAATCTTAAATGTGATTTCTGAAGATTCTTTAGCAGGTTATGTTGTGCTGTGGTCGTGAACCTGCAGTAGATGAAAGTGGTATCTCACTGCTGGGTTTAAGTGCTACCTGTTTAGTCTGAAGTTTCCATATGTTCTGACATGCTCCAGCCTCTGTTCTTTGTTTTCTCTTCCAGTTTGCCCCCTAGGTGGGCCTTCCTTATGTGTTACCTCTTTTCAGTTCAAATAATCAAAGCACCCAGAACCAGTGCTGTTTTTTCTGTCCTTTTTCTTTTCCCACCAGATACCCACTTTAAATAAAGATATTTCCTCAGGATTTCAAACATGATGCAATTTGGGGGTCAAAGTTACTACTCTGCTTTGTCCCCTGTGTTTTTCTTCTCTACTGCATGGAGCTTCACACTCTCTCTGTAACCTCCACAGATAGACAGCTAATCTGATTTTCATTTAGTTAGCCCAGTCAAATATTTTCTGAAGATGTCTGAAGGTATTCTGTGAATACAGTAACTCAGAAAGATGTTTACAGGTGTCATTTGTGTACAATTAACAATACATTTCAAGTAGTAGATGGAGCTTAGGAAGTAGTTTTTAGGAGCAAAGAAATAAAATACTTTTTTAGTTTGAAAACAAACATTTTCTTGGCCACTTATATCAAAATAGTGCTGTTAAATTATGTGAATATGACATTTAATTAGCACATTCTTGTAAGTTTTCCACATGATAAATTCACTTTACATCCTGACTCAGCATATTTCCCCACTGAAGTTGCTTTACTGAGAAAATGTTAGACTTGTTATTTTTTATTGTTTTTTACAAATGTGGTTCTCAGTATAGGAACACTACAGTTCAGGAAACAAAAGAAACAAATGCGCCCAAACAAAAACATCAACAAAACCAACATAGTTAACACTTCATGTTCCTGTCCTTTAATACACCTCAGTACATATTAATGTATTTGTCCTCTGGTGTCTGTTATCTCCTCCACAGAATGTATGTATAAATTATTTGCTGCACTCTAAAGTAGTTACAATACTGGAATTTAAAGAGCAGATGATTTTCTGTGGTAATGGAAGTTAAAAAGAAAATATTCAGATTGTGTTCAAAGTTTGTGTTGCATGAAAAAATTACCGAAAGTGGTATTACATTTCCAGGCTACTAAAGCACTAGTTCCACACATTCATGATCCTTTCTGCAGAAAAACTATTTTCTGATGCACTGCTTGTCCTCTGCTTGACAGCCAAGTGTTCCTATGAATCAAGAATTAAAGCAGGAGTCATTTATTCTAATCTATGGTGCAGTAAGGCTCACAGTATTAAAAGTCCTGATTCAGAAGGGATGCAGTGTCCTTAAAATAGACAATTTCATATTTCACATAAAAATGGAAAAAGGCTTTAAGAAACAGAGAGTAATGGACAATGATTATTTGTTCACATTACTAAGGCCATTTGTGTTTGAATGTGAATTTTGTTCTTGTGACTTCTTCTGTTCTTTGTCTCACAGGGAATTCCTGTGTCTGTGTTTACAATGTCATGTCATGTTGCCATGGCAAAAGAGCGTGATACTGCAAGTTCACCATTATCATGTTAGTCAAGGACAAAAGAGGTAGAAATTATTTTAGAGCAAAATAAACTTTATTCACAAAATTGATAATGTCTATGGAATTCTACCCCTGCTTTTATACGATATTGTTAATATTTTTACAATAACTTCAATACGTTTTCATTTGTCTTTATTACCATGTATACTATAAAAATCCATCACAGTTTTTCACAGCTTGCAGGGTTTATTCACATTGAACAGAGGAGGTCTCTAACGCTTTTGTGTCCAGCTTCAGTCTGAAGAAGTTATTGCAAGCCGAACACTCAGAATTGCACAATCCCACCTTGAAACGGCAGATGGAAAGTCCTGGCTGTTCTTGTCCATGTTGTTATGAAAGAAGGAATCTGAAGCCTGTGCTCAGATTCGTGCCTAACGATGAAGTAATCTGGGAAATATCTCTTGGAAAGAACAGCCACTTTCTGAATGGCGTCGTGTTTACTTATGTGGCTCAGAGGTGCACCCCTGATTCTGCTTCCTCATTCCATTAAAGAAGTTTTGAGTTAATAAAAATGCACCAAATTTTAGAAAGCTTCATCTTATTGGCAAAGCAGAACATTTTTGCCAGTTTTATGAACTAAGATAGGTTTTGTTATTGAAACTTGACAACATAGCTTGTTTCTTCATAAGGGTTTTTTGTCATCTTGGTTCAGTTTTCGTTATTTGATAGTTTTTTTGATAGGCTGAATATTTGCAACAGGAAAAAAAGAAAGAAAAAAAGTCAACAGGACAGTTGGAGCTTGAAGATACTGAGTTCAACCTTTAACTTGCTATATTTTGTGAGAAAAGCAAGATAGCCTCCAGAATGCTAATACAGAGCAACCCATACATGCTACAGTTGAAGGAACAGTGGCTTCATGCAAACCGGTGGCTTGATACGGCATGGCAAAAAAGAGCCCAAAACTGTAACAACAGATTTGCATGTGTTGTGCAGGGTGTTACAGTGGTGACTTTTAAGAAAGCTGTTGTGAGAATACCAGCACTTGGGATCTTGATCTTGCTGTTCCCTCAATTGTAGCATTGTACTGATGAGGGGTATTTGAGGGGATGGAGAGGGTCTGTCCTTTATGGGAACACTAAAGAAGATTATCTGTAACCACAGTTTGGGTAAACTAGTGGGTTTATACAAGTGGTAATGATGAAACCATTTTTTCACACTATGGCACAGCAAAGTTCCCTTTAGACTTGCCAGTGTTGCCCGTTAGCATCTGTGGACATTAAGTGGGAATTAAAGCAAACGTGATCTCTGTGTTCTGAAGTTTCTAACAGTACATTTGACATCTTTGCAAAAGGGTCTGTAGATGTACAGCTGTTTGTACTACTTCAGCACATTGGAGTGAAATGTAGGAGTTTTTGAAGTTTTGTCTTATGGTTAATATAAATTAAATCACTGTATTGGCATCTAGTTAATAAAAAAAATGACATGATGTCAACTTTCTTACATTAAGATATTTGAAAATATCTAGGACTTGGTGAAAAATGGTATTTTAGTAAATTTGAGGACTTATTCTGACTTTACTGTTTCCATAAAGAAATGATGCTTGATGTGAATCAAATTCCTGTGGTGCAGAACTAAGTCTGCTGTCTAATTATGGACTTGTAAAGCTGCAAAATCTGTCTACTCTGTTATTATGCACTTCTAAAGCTGGAAATTTGATGTTTAAAATAGTGGATGTGAATTATTTTGAGGTGGACTCTCTTCAGTTAAGCAGAAGTAAGTGTATATATATATATTTTATTTTATTTTATTTTTTTTCCTGGGAACAAGCCAGACAGTTTTTCTAAATGGAGGCATTCAAGCAATATGGTGTGTCTTCCTTGAGTGAGTATCAGAGGTACTTCATGTTTGGAACAGACCTTTCTAAAAGAAGTGCCAAGTTAGATAATTTATTCTGTTTTCTCTGTCTGGACACAGAATGGTTCTTGTGAATGTACAGGTACCTTCCCCTGTGCAGCCACATTATCAGAACTATAATCTGTATGAATGAACACCTTCACTGCATGTGCTGGGTGGCAATGGGGAGCTCACCTAGACCTGCACTTAACCACTAACTCCAGCTACCAGGTCTGCAGCACCACAGAACCAGTTTTTCCTCATGCAGTGGTTTGAGGTGGAAGTCAATCTGCACGCAGCTGTGTTTATTCTCAGGCGGTGGCTGCAGTCGGGGTAGCTGCAAGGTGGCTGATAACAGTGTGTGCAATTAGAGGGCAGGGAACACCCCCCTACACACCACCCCAGCTCCGTTATAATCTTCACATTCAGCCTGACAGCTCTTCAGGGCATGATGCAGTTGGAGATGAGCTTCTGAAGTGCTGTGAAGCTTGATGGGCTGAAGAATTACTGAATGTTTTTTCTTGTACAACTGGTATTTTCTGTAGTGACAGTATTTTTAAGATAAGCTCTTTACCCTTTCTGCTTTCTTTCTGCATTCCAGCCTGCTCTTATCTTCCTTGCAGAGGTATTAGCTGTATTTCTTAACATTATTTTAGCTTTAGGATTAGATGTTTTTAAGAAGAGAACAACTTTAATAGCTGTGTTGCAGTCTGATTTGGTTTTAAATATATCCTTGTTGATAGCCCCCTTTGCATATGACCACACTGATGTCTCTACAGAAGGTCTAAGTTTTGATTATTTACAGAGTGTGTCCTAAATCATCCTGAAGTTCTGCTTACAAACTAGTTATGTTAATACAAATATATATATATATCTTTTGTATTTTACTTCTTCTGTGCCCTTTACTTTTGCCCATCTGACTACAGATTAAGAATGCAGTGGGACTTGAGGAAGAATCTGAGCTGGTCATTTGCCTTCAGAATTGCACCACTATAGATTTAGCTTACTTGGACCACACTTTGAGTTTCTTCCCAGTGAGCAGCTGTGTAATTTCTCTTCTCAGAAAATCTAAACATGGGTTAGAAGACAAGTGTAGTCAGGATTGTGATTGCCATATGTCTTCAGTTTCTCAGGCGTCTTTACCAGAATTTTTCTAGATGCTCCTGCTTCCAGGTTGTTGGGTTCCTGGAAAGAACCACATCTGAGCCTGGTGAGGTGTACTGCTCCAAGGAAATGTCTATATTGTTTATATCCATCAGCTGTTCAAAGGCATGTTAAGCTTTGGTTATCAAATTACATGCTTTATTATTTAGTTATAGCACCAAATTTAAAGCCTGAGATGATGGCTTAGACATCTGATAGTGAAGAGTTCTTAGTTACTAAACTTCTAGACAACAGAAGAAAGTAAAAATTAAACTGGTGTGACTTGTTGAGAGGTTGCTGAAAATTAAATGCAACGTGGTTTTTACATCACTGCATCTGGAAGATTCTTTTTTTAAGAGTTACCTAATTAGTGTACGGTCATTTCTCTAATACTTTTCCCCTCCCCCCCAACATTTCAGTAGCTTGTCAAATAATGTTTTCTTTACATCTTAATTACTGTAAATATTTTCACCTCCATGTTTTCTCACATGCATTTGGCATAATTCTACTGAAGGATGAAATACATGGTAATACTTGAGTACCTTAGAAAACCTTTCTTTTATTTATATTTTTAGTCATTCATTCATTCCTTTTTTTTTAAATAGTACTCAAACACTCCCACAGAAAAATGCATAGAATGTTTTTCCTGTGTCAGAGTCAGCATTTGTGGGGAACATAACATGCCAGACAAGCAGGCAATATTCAGGGAATGTGCTGGTATTTGTAGCACTTCTCTTTCTCATTCTCTTATGTGGCAAGTTAGATTTCTGCTCTCATTTGAACAGCAGTTGTTCCTAGGAGAGGCAGTTGTTTTTAAAGTGTCGCTGGAGAAGAGAAGCCCAAAAGGGAAAAATCCAAACATTTGTGTATTCGTATTGGTAGAGAACCAAGGAAGCTGTTACAGGTGGGGACCTGGACTGTAGGGTGGGGAAAGAAAGGAACCCAAAACAGAAGAGAGTGTGGTTCATAGTTCATATTGTACTTCTACTGTTCAGTTCACAGAGAAGACTCAGATATGCCAGGCTGAACAAAAACTATTCATGCTTTAGTAAGTGATCAACAGCTTAGACATTTGTTTATCTATTTTCTGCATAGCTTCAAAGCTGGGCCCACTTCTCTCATTATAGCTTTATATTAATACTGTCATTCTGATATTATCGGAATGTGGATATGTTTGTCTTCCTTTCATCAATAAATCAACATCCCTTTACTTCTGCTGTAGAATGAGCTAATTTGTCAAATTTTGGCAGCAGGTATTCAGTAAATTTGCATTCCTTTTTCCCTTTATTCTATGAGTTTGCTAAGTGCTTTTCATATAATTGCATTTGAATCTGCATGGAAGGGAACTTTTCATGTTCAGAGATTTCAGAGTAATAAAGAAATGTGGCACTGTGAAAGACGATTTTTTTAAAAATGGAAATATTATGACAAAAGAAAACAGATGTTGTTTGATTGTTAAAGTATCCTACACTGCTCTCTACTGGAAGCATGGAATTCTATGTTAAATATTCAAAAGTGCACATAAAACTATTTCTTAGTCAAGTTTTAGGTTTAATGAATTTTTTGACCCTGTAAAACTAATTTTTCTGTAGTCTGGATAGGGATTTTTGTATTCCCCCTATGTTTTGAAGAAAAGCACCTAGACAGACTTTGCATATATATAAAAAAAGTGGAATGTTGAGGGTCAAAATGTAAACTGACAGGGGAAGTATTGCTGGAGAGCGTCTTGTTAATGGCAAGGAAAAAAGTGAACTGTTAATCTTAACAATTCACCTGACCTTACTAATAACTATTAGGCTTGTGATAACATCATAGACTTATCAGAACTGTAAACTGAATGGTTGAAGCTGCTCTACATTTGAATGGACTTTAACTGAGCTGGTAAAATGTGAGTGAAAAAGACTTCTTTTGTTTTCATAGTTTCTCCAGCAAAAGTACAACTTAAAAAGCGTTTTTAATAACTTCACTATGAAATTGGACTGAAACATGTCTTGCTCAAATTAAATGCATAGAAAATCTTTCATTTCCACTGCAGTCTGAAGGCAGAAGTATTCCCTACAAAGGGTCTATTTAGTAGCTTTTTGTTGAAGACAGCCCCGCTGGCCATTATGGGGCTGAATTATTCTCCCAGACACTGACAATGATAAAACTTGTGTTGATTCTAATCTGATGAAATAGTGCCTGTTGATTCTCCACAGCTGCACTATCTTGCAAATCTTTGCATGGGGATTGAGCACTTCTGGTTTTCTGCTAATATTAGATGATAAACAGTTTGATTTGAGGTGTTTGTCTGGTGTATGGCTGGTCAACACCTCACTTTCTGAATGGCAGACATCAATGAGGGAAGAACAAGCCTTAGTATACTTTAAAGGAACAATTCAACTGTTTGGACTGATAAGATCCATTGACCTCATAAAAGTAATTTCTGATTACAGACAGACACCTGCAAGTGAGATCAGCCTAAGTTGTATATTAGAAAAATAACCTTTCATCGGTCTTGTAGAGAATGTGTTTGGAAGAATGGTAGACTGCAATGAAAACTGTGTAGTAATTTATATGAGAAAAAAATTGCCTTAGCTTGCTTTGTTATAGAAAATATTCAATTTAATCCTCTTCAAAGTTCTTAAAGTATCCATCTGAAACTCAGTATGATTCTGGTAAGCTTCTTGTTAGCACCAAACTTAATAAGTAAATATTTTTTAAAAATCAGTCTAATCACAGGCCTAACTTATTGAGCATTTTTGTGGGGAGTACAAACAACTTCAAGAATAACCCTTTTACTAGTTGCAAACAGTAAATATGTGTAACAAGCATGTAAACGTTTTTCATCTGTGTTATGTATTTGATGTTAATGGATGCTTAAGAGTTTAATGCATTTATTAAGTTGCACATAGGATTAATATTGGATGATCTGAAGGGGAACTGCTCCATTATTTTTAGTTTCTCTCTTCTGCCATTAAATTAATTGCGGGAGTTGTATTAGCTTGGCTCTCAGGAACAGTTCTGTTTCATGTTGTTGCGGTTGTTCTTTGTCAGCTACAGGAGGCAACCTGAAGTGATCAAAGCAATCACTGACTTTTAAAGTTTCCATCTAGAATTCTGCATCAGCCTGATCTTGAACAGAGAGGCTTCATATTTACCCATTTTACTTTGAAATTTTTGTTGCAGAAACTCTTCTACCCTGAATATTTATACTATTCATGCCACAGCTGTACTGAATTCCTGATATACCAAATAATTGTCCACTGTCTGTGTTTGAGTTTTGGTGATGAAAATCTGCTGAAAAGACCACAATGAAATGCCTGTCTCCCCACTTCATGAGGACGGTGAATTGCATGCTAGTTATATACTTTATCGGTTGGTTATTTACTTTATTTTACTTTACCCGGAGGTGGCAGTGCATCCATTGTGTTTAGGATTAAACAAACACAGAGACGCTCCTCATCTAAAGTCTCAGCTTTGCAAATATATCAGTGTTTGCTTATCTTAACTATTACGAGTAATGCCATAGTAATTGGTACCTAATATTAAACCAAATACTATTATAGGGCTGATCACACAGAAAAGATACAGAGCAGATGAAAAAGCAAGCAATAAAAAGCCACCGGTTAATATGTTAGCTATATGTTAAATCTATATTGCACAGTCATTCTGTTGTTATAATTAGAAAATAACTTGTCTTGTTTTGAAATTCTGATATTTTACCTCAAAATAGATGAATCTAGTACAATTATTCAGAACATTTGCTCTTAATTGCTGTTTTTCTCTTTATGACTCTCTAACCAAAAATAAACCAATCAATAAAATAAGAAAGTTTACAAAGGTCAGGCATGAAATATATAAGCAGTTATAACTAAAATTTGAGTTTACCTGAATGAAAAAAATAGAACTGCAGTTAACAGATATACAAATATATATTACTATCAGGTACCAACAGTGCAAGCCATGGCATGATGGTGTAATCTCTGATAGATATTAACACTTAAGCCACAAATCTGGATTAAATGCATCTTACTATATTTTTCCACACTGGATAGTTTATAAAGAATAAGCTGTAATTCCACATCCAGTTGAAAACTGCTGAGAGCAATAAAAATTTCAGTAGGGATGCTTAATGTCAAAACTGATACTCGTGTGGGAGACAGCACACTGCGAATGACTGATGGAACTCTGTTTCATTAAGTTATGTTCCATAAATATGGATACAGTGCTCACGATGTTTCCATATACTTTGGGTCTTGGATGTTTATTTCTTTTGTAACTTATTGAGCAAACCCAATTAGTATGTGTTTCTTCAGGTTTTGTCAGTCATTTAAACTTATGCTTTCAGCAGTTTATCTTTCTAATTACATGTCTAATTCTCCCTCCCCTCCGTGGTCAGAAATGGTAATTTTTGATTTTGGGAACGTTACTATGGGCTTGAAAATTCAGTGACATTTAACAGATGACCCAGCTGTGGCAGAAGCTTAATTTGGTGCTTACACATTCTAAGGCAGTAGTGTGAATTAGCATGAGGTACAAGCCTCTGGGAAAACAGTATTTATGGAAGTTATTGTTCATGGTCTGCTGCTGAGATTTATTGAATACAGTGACCTTCATCTTTCTTGGACTTGGGATTAGAGCAAGATAGCTGAGAAGGATGGGGAGGGGAAATGACTCACTTGCTTTTGATATCTCTTTTGCCATCTCAGATCTCAGATGGAAGTAAATAGGAATGCAGGGCAGCCCCGCGCTCTTCTGGAGAAAGGGTGCAGGCCAGGCAGTGATCCTGGGGCATCTAGATTCTCATCTGACCTTATCTACTTCCTTTCTTTTCCATTTAAGCTTGTGGCTATCTTTTTTTCTTCCCACCCCCGCCCCCATGCATTTGCTCACGTATTCAGTCACCTTTCCCTTTCTGTCTCTGTCACAGGTAGTCTCCATAATGTCCAAAAGTCATTTTTCTTTCTCTTCATGCATTTTTTGCAACAGTCACATTTTCCAGGGAAAAACACACCCTCTATTTAAAGTTATTGGAGATGTTGCATGAAAGACAGCAAATCAGTAATTGAGATTTCTGCTTTGTTATTACAAAACTTTGGTCTCCTGTTTGGAAAACTGTAATAGTAGAGAGCATTGCCAGCAGATGTGGCTGGTGTTTTGATTTACTCACCGTTGTATTCAGGATGACATGTCGTATTTCAGAGTCAGTAGCATATTTCTGATGAGACTTAATTATTGGTAGAGCTGCAGAGTTTCTTCGCAGGTGTACAGCTTGAGCACACTGGCTACAGTAAACGTGTTTTGGAGTTTTAATAGAATTGAGAACTTCAGAGCTATGATGTTGAAAGCATCTGTAGCTTGGCAAATTTAAGTTCCTTTTGAAACTGCTGAGACTTCAAAATTATGTAAACTTCTGTGCATCATGTTACACAGAAAGTGGTGTACTTTAGACAAAAAAGGGGGTTTATGCTTTTTTGCTAGCATTATTTTGGCATATGCAGGTACATGGCGTGATTAAATCAACTGTACCTCAAGTGTAAAAACTGGATGGGCAACTCATAATTAATTATTACACAAATGTGGTTTGAGCAGGGTTGCCACACCTTTCAAAACAGTGTAGTAGAAGGTGAGCAAAACTGTACAGAAGAACGTAAATTCATTTCAGTGTGCAAATAAAGAAATGGTAAGGTCCGTTTGAAATATCATGCTTTGTGTGTTAATAGGTGTATGTTTGGTTTTGTTTAAACCTTACTTGGTAAGAATATGATCTCTAGTAGAGGTTCTTCGAATATGAGCCTTGTTTTTGTGTAAGTTGGAGCCTAATTCCTGCAAATCCATGAAATGACTGTACCAAGCAGCTCTGAGAGCAGAATCAGACCTGATTTTTATTTTGCATCACTGTAGGAGAGTTTTAGTAACATAGTCCAAACTATTTTTTTTCATTATTTTCCAAAAGAGATGATATTACCAAAACGACAATTTTCCAGTGGAAAAAGTACTTAACTTCTAATTTATAAACTTGTATAGGATCAAGATAAAGAAAATGTTTTTTAAAAGCTGCTTTTAATAACTCTTATATTCGTCTAATAAGAATTGAATTTTTGTTATTCTCTTCATGAGAAAAAGCCGTATGAAGATTTGTTGTTTATCAACTGTTAAAACAATTGTCTTTCCAAAATGCTATTTGGAAATAATTGGAAACTAAGATTACCTGAGTTAATTAGGCCTTTCAATGTATAACTTATTTCTCATAGATTACAATTTTTTTCAGTTTCTTGGCAGTACGGAAGTGGAACAGCCCAAAGGCACAGAAGTTGTAAGAGATGCTGTTAGAAAATTAAAGGTAAGAAAGAATTTTTAATGAAATACAAATGGAATGTATTCTTAACTTGTTTTCACAGGTAAGACACTTTGTGTTTCTAGGTAAATTCATGAGTTCTAGAAACAGTTGCTTTTGTTAGTCTCTTCACTGGTGTGTAGTCCCTTCTTGATTACGTCCATATTATCAGATCATCTGCTGTGCAAATATTTAGTTTTCTCCTAGGTTATACCATTGTGTGTAGTATAAAGTTTGAACACCTCAATGTGTAATGATTGTTCTTTGGAAACTTTAGGGCTTCATTAATGCAAACTTAGGTAGCAACAATTTGTTTTGGCTGCCATCCTCACTTTATGGCTATTGAATGCTTCTAATGATGGCATCCCAAAGGTGTTGCTAGAGAATATAAGAAAGTGAACTCTTCCTTGACCAGAAAACTTGTGACTTCAGTAATGCATGTCCTGCATTTCTCTGGGCTGTGCTTTGCTTCCTATGAGCCCCACTCAGGTGAGCTGCTTCTTGTCGCACAACACAGAGTAACCACCTGCTTAAGGTGAAGCTGGTGGTACCAAAGAAAAGGAGTAGGAATGTCAAACCACTCCGTAAGTGCGCTCAGGGGGTACTGACTGTCCCTGGCTGCTCTTCAGCAATGTATCTGATCCACATAAACTGACTGTTAGACTGGAGGCAAAGTTCTGTGACGCTGGCATGAATGTCATTCACACTTCGGCTGTGGCGATATGTCTGGAAGTAGAGCTGTAGTGAGAGAATGGGGTTTACAAACAAAGCCTATGTATGACAAGAGACATTACTCCTTGTCCTCCACTTCATATTTTGTTGGAAAAGGTCTATGTGCACAAACACCATCTATGTTCTCATGCACGTAGATGGCTGAGAAAATCGGACATTTACAGTTTCTTCTTGATTGTATATTCTTGGGCACTTGAGGAGCTTGGTAGATGATTACAAAGTATCCTAATGATGGCTTAATATGCTTAAAGCCCTTTGAATGCTATGAGTTGTGGTAGGGAATGCTCATTTGACTTGTCTGCTAACTCACAGTGCTGTGGAATAGCACTGTTTCATGCTAAGAGCTTTTGGAAAATTAGTTTAGAAAACTGTAAAAGTTGTTCGGCCCTGTATTGTGCTTTCCATAACTTTCTGAGGTTTTTGTTATTCGTTTAAACAGAAGTTCCTTGGAAATGAAGAGAAAAATTTGGGAATCAATATTGAATAATTTGGCTTTGTGTTATTACCATAATACAAAAAGGAAGAAAGAAGGCGTGAAACACTGTTCACATAGCTCAGCTTTCAAGACTGAGGTTTCCCTTGAAAAAGCCATCCTGATAAGATTGATTAGTAATTGTGTTAAGATAATGAAGCAGAAGTTCTTTGCCATTGTTTTGCTCTACCCTTAGAGATTCACTTAGTCAATTCTTAGGATGTTTTATGCCAAAAGGATTTACTCTGCTGCAGTTCATCAGACACATTATTGCCTTGTTGTTTTCAAGTGGTTTAGGCTAATGTAAGTAGGACCTTTTTTCAGCCATCGCAGCGTGCTGCCAGTGGAAACAAAACATAGGGCTTTGTGTGCACCTTGTCCAGTTTATGGCTGGTATTGGAGTGAAGCCTGTTGAGTTAGAAGTTTAGAGTTCATTAAAATTCCATTACCCTGAGCAAAGGTAATTCCATGCAGAAATCTGTCAAGATAATATCCTGCTATGAAGAAGTCTTGATTATGTTTTAATGGTGTTATATCAGATTCCTCCTATGTAAAGCAGCTGCTGCGTCTCTGTCACACTGGTGGAGCTCCAGGCTAACCTGGGCCCCCACTGGTCACTGGAGGCTTTTGGTGGATTGGATTGTGTGATGTGGTCCCTTGAAATCATTTGCTCTGAAAGCAGATCCAAAAAGGTCTAAAAAAACCCCACCAAACATTTGTCAGCCTAGCACTAAAATTTAAAAGTAGAGGGGTTTTATGTGTTTTGTGTTTTTATGGTTTCTTTGGTTTATGTAGATACCTGTTCTAACTTCTTACATGTGTTCCCTAAATAAACTGCCTTGGAGATATGTGTCTGAATTGTTGCTGCCAGAATTACACTACAGGGTTTTTCAAAAAGATGGACCCAATTTGAAGTTGACTGTGACTTGGGTCCATCTTATTGAAAGACCCTGTATTTTCTTCAAGCTCAGAAATTTGGAGCTTAGATGTCAAATATTACATGGATGGAATGTTTAATAATCACAAGTTTCTTAGAAAACTCTCAAAGTAATTAAAGACAACTTTTGGAAAGACTTGAAAAATCTTGGAGCAGAATTCAGAGAGCAATAAAGAGGTTTTATGTTTGAAGCAATCCTCAATTAACTGAATGCTCATTTCAACACTGGTTTATGTTCTGCATCTGAATTCTTTGAAGAGAAGCCTAGAGGAACTGGATTTTATTATTAACCACACATCACTAGCTTGTTTTTAGAAAATGTTAATTAAAATTTTTAAACCAATGAAAACAGCTTGAAAAGTAATGTATTGAAAGGCAACATATATAGTCTTTTTTAGAGTAGGAGAGTTTTTAAAAGATGTGTAGCTTGTGATGTTATATATATATTTATTATATGGATTTGGTTTTAATTACAATGTTGTTAATTGTAATTTGTTTTTAATGAAAATTAATAGCTAGCAGAAAAACATCTTACTCTTTCTTAATATTTGGAGCTATTTCTACAAGTGGTCTGCATTGCATTAATAACTTTTTGAAGTCGTGCTCACAGTGATCTATAGACCATGGAACACTGTAGCTGTAAACTTTTTTCTTAAGCCATCATGTCATCAAACTATGTCAGAATGGACATTTGATTTGAAGAAATCAAGAGTTGTATATCAAAAGTTCTTAACTTATGCAGCACAAAGACTCCTCACTTACCAAACCTGGGTTGGTGCGAAACTTTAGCACCCCACTCCATGAACTTACTTGTACCAGCAGGTGGAGCTGATGTTCTACAGTAAAATACTAATAACTTGGAGGAAATATTTCTTGATGCTTCATTGTACTTGTTTTATCCTTAATACTACTACCACATTTTCTAAACGCTTGCTAATTTTGCTGGGTCAGTTGCAATTTGAATACACAGTTTTTTCAAGCATCTATATTTAATTTTTCTAGAGAGTTGTCCAGTGGTTTTATCTAGTTGGGATTTTCTCTTGTGTTTTTAAATTTCTTGGAGCTGTACTGCAGGAGAAAGAACAGAGTTGAACACTAATATTTTTAAATGTATATTTTTATTTCTAAGGTGAGATGAACTGTTTTCATAATTTATTGCAAACAATTTTTTCCTTCCACTGTTCTAGACTGACTAATTTCTAGAATAAAAAAAAAACTAAGGAAGATGGTACCAAGATGTTGTATCAGAACATGCCTACATTATTCAAACGTGTAAATGTTGTCAAATCACACTTTATTTTATAAAGTGAAATGGTTACTTTTCTTCATTAATGAAGGATATAATTTTTAAATCAAACTGTGGGAATTAATTTCATCCTTCTCACACCGTGCTTGTAGGATTGCCAGAGGTGAGACCAGGTGGAAGGATCAGCATAACAGATGGGAAGGGGCAGCATAACTAGAACACTGGTTAAAAAGAGCATGGAGGGGTGTCAGGAAAAAACGGAAGTAAACAACTGAGTTTTGGGCTGTTCCTTTTACAGTCTTCAGAGGGACATTTTTATGAGGCCCAAACTTAAGACTGTTCTCTTACTGAACTTCCAACTCAGTTTTCTTTTCTCCTCCTGTTTTCTTCCATAAGTGAAGATGACCAGAGATAATGTAAATAGAATTAATCACTTTGAAGTCACTTAAATAAGGGTACCCAAAGTGAAGAGAGCTTCTTCACACACCTCCACCCAGGGGTGATGCTCCCCTGGTGCTGCCATTTGTGGACCAGCAGTGGATATTGTTCTGAGCATGCTTTGGTGGTAAAGCTGGGTTTCATTTGTTGTCCAGAGGACAGTGGAGGGTGGAGTAAAGAAAATCTTTTCATATTGGGATAAAGAGATTTCCAGTCAAGCCTTACAGCCATGACTCTTCTCTTTGAAGTACTGGAGAAAGCAGAATGTGTGGTTTAGGACCAGCTGGGGAAGGCCTGAAGAGCAAAGCAGATCAGATGAGCTGAAGAAGGAATACCTGGTTAACCTCTCAAACAAAAATAACATATATTTTTTTAAATACTAATTAAACCCCCTCAACCACCACCATAAAAAAAAAAAAAAAAAAAAAAAAAAAAAAAAAAAAGCAAGGAAAAAAGCCCGAAACCAACCAACAAACCAACTTTCCCCTCAAAAACCCAAACAAGAAGAAAACCTTCAGGGAATGAGAGATGGAAAGAAGACTGTGCTGCATTGTTTTCTGTACTGCAGTTAACAGATCAATAGCTTTCTTCTCAGTCCAGTGTTTGGAAAATAAAATACAACATATCCCATACAAATGCAGTTCTGCAACAGCATTTTCCCTACCCAGCTGATTATCGAGAGATTAAAGTTTGTGTATCTGTGGTCTTTTCATCGTTTTCCTCTTCTTGACAGCTATTTTTCAGAGGTTATAATTTCATTATACCCACGTAAAACCTGCGTGAGAGTTGGACCATAATACAACCAAAAAGGTGCTATATAGTCACTGCAAAAAAACGGGGCATATTTTCCCTTCAGGCATCTTTCCTTATAATGAATGTTGTTTATGAAAGAACAGAGGAAAAGCATCTTCTCCAAGCCAGGTATGAAGCTGTCTCTCAGCTTAGACATCTACATTGCCCTCAGACATCTTTGAAGGTGTCCACATGAAGTGCAATGTCTGATGTCTCACTGGAAACCTGCATAGAAATGAAGGCATTGAACCTTTATTCCCTGGGCTGAAGAATAGCACCCAAGTCACAGAAGCATCTGTCTTGGATGTTTTGAGGGTTTTTAAAATAAACTCTTGAATTGTGCAGCGAGGTGTAAATATTGAATAAAAGCACATAGTTTTGCATAGTTAAATTGATTTTGACAGAATTTATTTTAACTATTATTTCTTTAAGTAAAGCTCCTGGCTTTTTAAAAACCTTTTTTTTTTTTTTTTTTCCCCTCATGTTATTTTTGCTGATTAATCCGCTCATTTCAGTTTGATAAAACTTGGTGCATAAGCATTTCAAACGTAATTTTAACGAGACTCTCAAAGTATGTAATTTTAAAACTAAATTAAACCACAGAAAATAGATCTATTTGTATCTATTAATTTCCCTAAAAGATTCAAGGAAAATATTACGTTCATTCCAAGCAGTAAATAAAAGCTAACCCATCCCACTGAGATGCTTGTGCTATTATTATTGGGCCAAATCTGGGTGTTTTGCCCGAGAACAATATATGTATAAACTAAGAGCTTAAGAATTTGGCCCATCATTTCTCTTCCCAAGCCATGCTATGATTCATTATAATTTTATATCATTGTCCATTTTGATGCCAATGGGAGGCTACAGATTTTTACCCTCTTAAATAATCTTGTTACTGTGTGAGCTACAAATATTACTTTGTTTCAAATGTGTGCTGAAAGAAGAACATAATGTTTGCAAGTCTCCCCTGTTCAGAGGTGCCTGAGGGTGCTCTGTAGGTACAAGGAATGAGTAGAAAAAATACAGAGAAGAAAAAAAGGCAAATTGGCTGATACCCAACTAAGTGTTAGGACCTGCTGTTCAAACCCTGCACAGGTTTGGGAGGTGGCTGAACTTGACTTTCTAGCGAAGGTCAGATACCAAAGAAATGACTGATGAGTATCTGTGTGTTAGCTGTTATTACCAAGAACACGGAGTGGGCAGGAAAAGCATGAAGAAAGTAACCACACCAGATTTTCTGAATTTATCTACCTTTACTTTTCAGTCACTGTATCTTAGCAAACCCTTGGTTTAAGAGCTTATTTGTTTCCCTGGATGCCTCTGTTGAAGAGGTTCTTGGTTTTTCTTGTTCACCATTAGCTTGGTTTTGATTTGATGGAGTTTTTGTAAGGTGAGTATGCAGTCTTCTGGTAACTTTTGGAAATATCCTGTGGCTTTTCTCTATTTTGTCAACATCCTTCTGTGCTTGAAAACCTCAGAACATACAATTTGAGTAGTTTCTCAGAAGCAGCTGATGCAGTGCAGCCGTTGTTGTCATCTTAAGGATCTTTTTGAAATATCCAAGGATTGCATTAATCTTCCTGATGAGAAGAGTCCACAGTTAGCAGAAAACCTTACTGTAACATCAAAACTTTCTTAATTCCATCTTCCCAGGGTTGTCTCCCAAGAAAGTAAGTCTGTTCCCATATGTATGTTTTGCAAATTTGGAGTTGCAACAAAGGGGGTTTATTTGCACGTAGGCAATCTGCTCTGGTTGGTAAGGCATTCTCCATGCTTTTCCCCCTGCATCAGCCTTCATCTTCTGCAAGCTTTCTCTGTAATGATTTTAGATGTCACTACAGATTATTAGTTACTTTTCTCCCAATTTTTTTCTCTTTTTCAGCCTGCACATTTTATCAGTAATTGTTTGCCTCCTGGTCATTGTTCAATAATGTCATGCTTAAGAAATAAACCCTGCTGGAATACATTAGAAACATATCTTCCCAATGACAATTTCCTGTTTATAACTGCATCTGGAGACTAATATAACTAGCTTAACTAATACTTTCTATGTATTGCTTCACTTCTTAAATATAATGGCATGCAAAACTCAGTCAAATGCTTTGTCTATTTTGACAAGCTGCTTTTTTTGTAAAATCCATATTGATCATAATTAATTTTGTCTCATTTATGCCTTTTGAGAGTGGAGTCATGGTAGGGTCATTTTGTTTACCCTTTTTTTAGTACTGGCACAGAATTATCTTCTGGAACTTCCTCAGTGTTGTGAGACTTTTTGACTACTTGGAGCAAGCCTTGGCCAGCTGCTCTAAAACTCATGCAAGTTATTTCGATCTACTTATTTTTAAAAGTTTTCATGTTGTAGCTGGTGTTTAGGACTCTGAGATGAATATAGTTGGAACACCAAGCATTTCATCATAATTCTCAACCTACACTATGGCTTTAACTCAGTAAAATCAAATCCTGTTTATGCCTCATCTTCGTTACTGCACAGAAATACTCATGGCATTTCCAAAAAGCCAGGGTTCACCCAAGTTGAAGGCTGTTCAGAGTTGAGGTGTGCTCCAGGATGACCTGTTGGCCGGGGATATTCTTGTGCACTGCAAAGTGCATTGGAAATTGAAAAGCCCAGAGTCTCCAGGTGATCTGTGGATGTTGTGGTCAAGCCATGTAGTGCGTAGCAAAGTGAGCCAAGCACAGAGCCCTCTGGTACTAGGAAAAGGGACCACATATGTTGTTAAAAGTTTATCCAGTAAAAGGGCATTGTCAACTTGCAAATCAGAATGGAAAACTGACAGACTGGGGGTATTGAGTAAATGTGTCAAAATGACCTGAAAGACAATTTAAGTTTAATATTCATATTGGAAAAAAAGTATGGTAATAAAGCATTGATTGGTCTATCCCTTCTTTTTTTTTTTTTTTTTTTTTTTTTTTAGCAGAAGCCTAAGAATCAAACAGGTCAAATTGGTAGCATGAAATTTAAGTAAGATTTTTTTTATTTTTTTGAGGGGGCGGGGGTTAATTAGTGTTTTTTATTAAAGAATTTTTTTTTTCCTGTAGTAAATTTAAATTGCCCTAGAAAGTCAAGAAGTGTTGTTGGCCAAATGCCTGTAAACCAGTGTGGTAGTGGGGGTTTTTTTGGTGGTTTTTTTGGTGTTTTTTTTTGTTTGTTTGTTTTGTTTGGGGTTTTTGTTTGGTTTGGTTTGGTTGTTGTTGTTTTGGGTTTTGGTTGGTTTTTGTTAGTTTGGTTTGGTTTTTAATGGAAGTATGTGTATAAGATGACTCACCTTAATTAAAGGGTCAGGGGTAGTGATTAAACTGTATTAAAAGTATATTCTAAATATGTGAGAAGTGGACTTGAAGATAAACAGGAGTATAGGAAAATGTCTATTGTAAGAACTATATACATGATACTGAAGAGAAACAGAAGAAGTAGTTATCTTAGATTTGCTTGACTTTTGACTAGCTGGTTTTCACTAGTAAGTTATCATGTACAAAATACTTCACAAAATACTTGGCTAATGACTGTAGCAACCTCAGCTGTTGAAATGTAAAATGAGTATTTAGATTTCAGAGTGCAGTGGTTTAGTGGTTTGTGTTTTTGGTGATTTTTTTTGTTTGTTTGTTCATGTTTGTGTGTGTGGTGTTTTGGTTTGTTTTCTTTAAACAAACTAGTGAAGCATGTGATATTATCAGCTAATGTGGTACATTAGTCATTAATAAAATGTCTGGACAGGTCACGTTAAATGAAGTTAA
Source organism: Columba livia (assembly GCF_036013475.1). Lineage (NCBI taxonomy): Eukaryota > Metazoa > Chordata > Aves > Columbiformes > Columbidae > Columba > Columba livia. Next base: position 26,793,829 of record NC_088608.1, read on the forward strand.
TAGGATTAATAATAATGTTCCTAACATGTTCAATAAGTGTGTTTTCAAAATCAGGAATAAAATTGGGAGAAAGGGAAAAACAGGTAAATTATGTGCTTTAGGGTGGTTCTTGAAACTAGTTAATAAATTGCCATGAGCAGAGCTGCATACAAGCAAAATGAAATAAAATAGATGGAGCCAGTCATACTGTGTAAAGCAGCTGAGTTCCTGGAAAGATTTCCCAAGTACCAGTTGGCATAGGAATAGGGACAGAGCAAAAATCCAAACTCTCAACTGTCACTTAAATAAATCAGTAATTAAACTCAGGGGTTTAGGTGTTGTTTGGGAAATTTGAGATACTCTGTTTATTTTATATGCGGTGTTCTGATCTAGCAGCTAGGAGATATAAAAGGATGGAAAATGTATTGAATAGGACACATTACCTAACCCAGTAATACAAAAAGTTGTCTAGCCATCATCTAGCAAACTGTTAGCAAATAAATTCTGAGAATATAATAGAAGAGGCTGACTGTTTCTTAGGTGTTTACAGCTGTAGCGCTTTCACATTGAACCTGTCGGAAAGAACTGATTTCCTCAGAGGAGCATATGGGAGGTACCTACAGTGCACATGTACAGAAACGACTGTAGAAATAGTGGGATGTAGAAAACACAGTGATGTTCACTACACAACAACCAAGCAGGTGACAAACTGTCTGAAAGTGTTCATGTTTCTACTGTTCTAGCAATCTCATGCAAAAGGTTGAATTAAGTACATGAAAAGCAGGTAAAAGTTTCAAAATTTTAAAATATTTTTTGAAGAAGGAGAGAAACAGCTTCAGTTGGAAGGAATTGAGAGGATATCAGAAGTAATAAAAAAACAAAGAAAACTTACCATTAATGTGATTGCTCTTCTATTTTTCATCTTACAGTTTGCAAGACATATCAAAAAATCTGAAGGCCAGAAGACCCCCAAAGTTGAATTACAAATCTCAATCTATGGTGTAAAAATTCTAGATCCAAAAACAAAGGTAAGAGACTAATCTTTTTGCGATGCTAAAGTAGTAATTAAATATTGGTTTAACTGTTCTAGATTTTTAAAAATATGATTATAAAAACCATTCCGTTGATGAAAAATTCTTCTAAAATACCATTTCTTGTTACAACACATGGGTGATATCTTCCTGGGAAGGTGCATGATACTCCAAAATACTGACTGTAGCTAATGTGGAATTTAATATTTTTAATCCTTTCACACCAGAACTTTTGAACTCTGAGGAAGACGAAAACACTGTGGTAAATAAATGTTAACATCCTCCTCAGAGACTTCAAAGAGGAATAATGAAATAAATATAATCAAACTAAAAAGTATTTACTCAATAGTCAGCAGTTATTAACATCTGAGTGCTCTTAAATCTTTTATAGGTATGGTGAATGTTGGGTTTGAATGAAGTGTTTGTTACTGCTGCTTAATTCTGGAGTAATTGCTACCATTCAGACAGTTATTCGGCCTTTTGAGCAAAGGTAGTTTAGTTCAAGGCTGTATCTACTTGCAACCCATTTTCCGTTCATACTCTTGATATACCACAATTCAACAGCTCATAAGCAGAGGGGGCAAGAAATATTCTTGTCAACTTTCACTGCAGTTTATGCATCTTCCTTATGTCACAGGGCAGAAGGGGGTACTAAACCCTATATCCTGGTAAAAATTATTTTAAAACACCAGTTTTAAAAGTAAAAATATGTTAGTCCTCCTAACTCTTCCTGCAGAGATTAACAGAAAGCTGTAGGACAGAAGTTCCTGGGGGAACAGGAATATTGTAATCTGTCAGCAATGTCGTTATTACAAATCAAATGGTCATCAACGATGAGTAGTCTTTTTATTTCCCCCACTTCATTTCTTAAAGCCACATGTAAATGTAAATTTGAATCAAGTTTTCCTTCTTTTTGCGAAATTTATAGATGCTTTGGGAAATGACTTAAATTCTGTGTTATCATCACTGATTACAATAATTTTTTCTGTGTGTTTTTGAAACAAATCACTTCTGTATTGTTATAGCGGAATATTGGTTTATATTCATATGATGACTATTCGTTGTGGTAGGAAGAGGAGGCCTGCTTATGTAGCAGAACTTGATTCTATACTTGGCACACAGGAAAGGAGGATTATAGAAAAGCGGTTCTGTGCTTAAATGATATAAAGTAGCTATATGGATCTCTAAACGTAAAAGAGCCAGAACAAGTGGGTGTTATTATATGTAACGGTTAAAGAGCTACAGCAGAGGTAGATTAGGAACAGAAAGAACCTGGACAAGCTTGAGAAGTGGGCCTTTGTGAACCTCATGAGGTTCAGCAAGGCCAAGTGCAAGATCCTATATCTGGGTTGGAGCAACCCCTGGTATGGGTACAGTCTGGGGATAGAGAAATGGAGAGCAGCCCTGTGGAGGAGGGCTTGGGGCTACTGGTGGGTGAAAGATTGAACATTAGCCGACAATGTGCACTTGAAGCCCAAAGGCCAATCTTATCTTGAGCAGCATCAGAAGGAGCGTGGCCAGCAGTTTGTTTGAGGGAGATGATTCTGCCCCTCTGCTCTGGTGAGACTCCCCTGCAGTGCTGCATCCAGCTCTGGGGTCCTCAGCACAAGTAAGACATGTACCTGTTGGAGAGTAGCCAGAGGAGGCCACCAAGATGACCAGAGGGCTGGAACAGCTCTGCTGTGAGGACAGGCTGAGAGAGTTGGGGTTGTTCAGCCTGGAGAAGAGAAGGCTCTGGGGAGAGCTTGTTGTGGCCTTTCCGTACTTAAAAGAGGCCTGTAAGAAAGATGGAGTCAGACATTTTTGCAGGGCCTGGTGTGACAGAACCAGGGGTTGATGGTTTTAAACTAAAGGAGGGGAGATTCAGGCCAGGCATAAGGAAGAAATTTTTTACCCTGAGGGTGGTGAGACCCTGGCCCAGGTTGCCCAGCAAAGTGGTGGATGCCCCAACCCTGCAGACATCCCAGGCCAGGCTGGACGGGGCTCTGAGCAACCTGGTCTGAGTGAAGATGTCCCTGCTCGTTGCAGGGGTTGGACTGGATGAGCTCGGAAGGTCCTTCCAACCTAAACTGTTTTGTGATTCTGTTACTAAATGTGAGGGAGATCTGGGGACGTGGGAGAAACAGGATACACAGAAGAATGACTGTAAAGGCAGAGAAAAGGAGCACAGCTGGGCAAGGGGAAAAGATTGTCCTTATGGTACCTTTTTTTCTGAAAGTTTGTGTGCGGAGAAGGCATCTCTTGTTTATGAGCTTATAGCCATCTGGGAACCCTGGTGCTGTGCAGAAGCTTTCTTTTTTTAATAGATAATACTTCACATCTAAACTGCATATTTTCTTTTAAAGCAAATACTGCTTTCCCATGTAATAAGCCAAATAAAATAAAATAAAATACCAAGAAGAGACTTGTTGAAAAAAAAATAGTTGAGAGTTTATATAAGTCTTGTCAAGCTCTCAGCTGAAGAGCATTTTTAAATAGCTGGAGCATGCTTTTTAATGGAAAGTGAAATATGGTATCTAAAATATACAACTAAGAATGTTTAAAAGCTGTTTATATTGCACCTTAAGTAAGCAATTATTTAGCTAATTTATTTCTGTGCCATGTATTTGGATAACAAAGTTATTTTATTTCTTCTTTCTAAGTTTAAGATACAAAGGTAAGGACTTACTTCATTAAAACCATTTTAATAATCCCTGTGAGACAGTGAAATCTGAAGATTGTGTGCACTTGGAAAAAAAAATAAAAAAGAGTATTTTACATAGTCAGTTCCTAAATTGCACAGAGACTCAAAGCAACAGTAAAACCAATTTTCTAGCACAGAAATTACTGTCCAAATAAACACTTCCAGATAAAAGCTGTCCAAATAAAAACTTCCTGCTTACATTCAGTAAAAATGAGAACATTTGTTAGGAGATGAGTTTACTAACTTCTGTTATAATTAACATACATTTTTGTGTGTTCTCATGTACAATGAGAGGCATTCAAAAATGTTACTGCAAGATGCCTGCTCTTTTGAACATGAGGAAATATAGAGCTTTACTTTGTGCATCTTTATACTAAGCAAGTACAGTAATTTCTTGAAAATAATCTTTATTTTTATTTGCAGGAAGTCCAGCACAACTGTCAGCTCCATAGGATATCATTTTGTGCTGACGATAAAACTGACAAGAGAATATTTACTTTCATATGCAAAGACTCAGAATCAAATAAGCATCTGTGCTATGTATTTGACAGCGAAAAGTGTGTAAGTATGCGAGACGCTTTGAAAGAATTTGGGTGACTGTTACGGACTTTGGTCTGCTTTGAAATAAAACAGGAATGGTTAATAAAGGCAAATAGCGTGCCTGTTAATTGGGGTCACTTTCATATAATCTTTCATGCCAATAACTTAGATGCATTAATTTAAAGGAGAGCCTTTTTCTTCTTTAACCTAAGGTGGTTTTGTGGGACACATTTTACTCCCCAACTCGATATCCTTGGCCAGGCATCCACAATGCTCTCAGAGAACAGCCTGCATCCCACCAAGCTTGAAATGTTTGCACAGATGTTTTGCAGAGGTTTCTGCAAGCCTGTGGCTGAGACAACCTCACAGGCTCTTCTGCTGGTGTGTTTGCCTCAGCCTCTCTTCCTCTTTAATTCTTTTTCTCTAAAGCAAGGTTCTCCCTTCTCTACCCGCCGCCCTGCCACGTCTCTCCAGTTTGTTCTTGCCGTGATGCACTACCAGAGAATTCATTGCACCAACCACTGACATTCTTTCGTGTCTGAGATAGAACAGGGCAACTGTTCAAAAATGTGCAATAGCAGAAAAAAAAACAAAAAAACAACAAAAAAACCCATCCCCGCCACCCCTGCCCCCCACTTCCCCCAAAAACACAAAAAAACAAGCCCCAAACCAAATAAAGAAAGTGGTGTCTGACTGAAACAGGGTTGTGTGCTTACACTGGCAGAAAGCAATTAACAAATACAAACACTGGAATCTACACCAAATTTAGATGTTTACATTTTTAAAATGTTCTGAAGCCTCTCTTTTTGTTTTATTCTGAAGTAGCTGGGGTATCATACAAAGTAAATACAAAGGGAACTTTTTTTTGTAGTAAAAGAGGCATATTCACTTTATATGCAATTATGTAGCCTTATGTGTTACTTCAAAGTGTTACTGATTATTCTGCTGTTCACCTACATTGCTCCAGTGCCTTCAGTAGGTACTGTTCAGAATTGCTAGGCACATCTGTTAATTTCTCTTCAAATTTCTATCCTGTGGCTCTTTTTCACACATTCCCATGATTTTAAATTGCCCTTGCAGTCTCTGAACACTAGTACCACTTTTATTCCACACCAACTCACTGTTCTTCTTCTCTCTAACCTGGTATTTCCTTACTGTACTTTTGTCCTCTATTTCACTCTTTGTTCATTAGTACTCTCAGGATTCAAAGGATCCTACCTCAGTTGTAGCTTTCATGTCAGCAGCCTTCATCCTTCCAAGAAGACAGGACTACCTACTCCCAGGATTCATTATACTTTTACTAACAGAAACCGTTAGTCTCTAAAGCAGTCCAGCAGTCCAAGTTCAGCTTTTTCGGTCCAATTCAGTTAATTATTTTTTTTTTGGTTGTGTGTGGGTTTTGGGGGTGGGGAGGGGCTGTGTTTGTTTGTGTTTTTTGGTGTTTGGAAGGGCTTTTTTTGTTGTTTGTTTTTGTTTTGTTTTAAGAAAGGTGGCTGTATGGGTTTTTTTCACAGGAAAAGGATAGAGGGGTTAATTCCCCATTCTTGTAGAACAAGTGTGTCATCTCATTTTCACATCAGCCTCGCAGTTGCCTTCAAAGAGCCAAATGTAATTTTAGGCCTGTGTAAATGTAGGAGTAGTTACTTGTTGCATGCCTATTTTTACCACTGTTATTTTTAAAGTAGATTTTCTGTCCAAGTTGTATATATGAATCATAACATATGATGCAAATAACCATAGAACTACTAAATTATTACATTTTTCATATATAAATGCAAATTCTGTTTGGTTGGATTTTTGTAATCAGAAATACTTGCACAGATAAATACATTTATCTACACCTTTTAGTGTAGATAGATTTTATAGGACTTCTAAAAATAAGTATGGAAATCCAAATGTAAAAGCAATAGGGGTCACAGCATCCATTAACATGAAAAAATTAATCCATTCAAACAAAACTGATTTAATTTAATGACTGAAAAGCCTGTATTTGCTTCAGAAATCATCAGGAAAAGAAATACTGTGGCATACTCTCTGTATTTACAGAAATTAAAGGCATAGTTTATGCTAAAAATTAGCTAATTGTGTTTTACCTGTTCAGTTTCCCTTCTTTATCTGCAGTATTTTTTTTAAGTTGCTTTCATAGCATTTTCTGTCAAGGTATTTAGCTGAGGAGTGTTTGCCATGCTGCTTTGTGGTGTTGAGTTTGTGATGGATGAAGATGAACGTGATAGATGATATCAAGTATTTTGTGATCATCTGAAATGAAAGTAATCCTATAAAATATTCTTAATATACTAATTTCAACCTTATGTTTTATGTAAAGGCTGAAGAGATAACTTTAACAATTGGTCAAGCATTTGACTTAGCTTACAGGAAATTTCTGGAATCTGGTGGAAAAGATGTTGAAACAAGGAAACAAATTGCAGGTTTACAGAAAAGAGTAAGTTCTGAACTATGTTTTTTAAAGAGATAAAAGAACATGCTACTGTATTTGTGTTATCTGCTCTCTATGACAGCGTAATTTGCATAATTTACTGATTGCTAAGAATTGCAACAGATGCCAAAAAAAAAGAAAAAAAGACCAGATAACTGAAAAATAGTATTTTATGTTTTGCTGTCTTGCAGGGTCATTAAAGAGTAAAGCAAGGTTGCAATATGGAAGATACAAAAGTTTAATTATTTTTTGTAATTAGATAACTAGTTCAACATTGGTGCTAAATCACCAGGTCTCTGATAAAACTTACTTTCAATGGATGCTGTTGTTGAAATGAATTAATATCCCAATAGCTGTTGCAATAACCACTTGCTTTGTAGATTCAAGAATTAGAAACTGAAAACACAGAACTGAAAAATAAAGTTCAAGATTTGGAAAACCAGTTAAGAATAACACAAGTACATGCATCTCCAGTAAGTACATGGCCATAAATCTTATGTCTGAAGTTACTTTAAATTTATAATCATTATGTTATGATTATTAGCATCTGTGCTGTCCAGTGATTATGATTAACATACAGTGATCACGTAACATATCTGTTGAAATGCAATATTGGAGCAAGATTGTGACAAGCCAACAAAAGTGCAAATTGTGCTCTCTGAAATTGTGGTTCTTTAATCCCCTTGTCATACCTATTTGTTGCTGCCTAAAGACAGTAAGTGCTCCTTCTAGTAGCCATGTAATCATGCTCCCTCAGGACGAAGAGCTCTGTTCAACACTTAAATGATCCAGTTCAAGAATCCTCCTTCAGATTTTTCAGGGAACTTCCTGTCACAAGTGGATTGTCACAACTGACATTTTCCAAATGACTTTTATAAAAACTTGCATGTCTCAAAGGAGTTATTAGGCCTCAGAAACTAGCACTGGGTGGGTACATAAAAATGAGGAACCACAGGTTCCTCATAACCGGAAATTTCTAACACTTTCTGCAGTTCCTAGAGATGATCATGATCATTTTTAAATGACTGACTGACAGTTAGTTATATCTAGTCAGGACTTCTTAAAATGCAGGTTACATTGTGGACTGATCCTAATGACTCCCCTCTTCTTACGAGCGTATTTTACCTGTACAGTATCAGATAACTGTGAAAATTAACCTAATTTCTTACTGTATGTAGAGCAAAATCTCAGAAAAAGAAGCGCTGCTTTTAAGGTGTGCATTTTAGGCCACCTTATTCCTGCCCTGGATGTACACAATTTCACCTCAAATGGATGTTCATAAATTCAGGCAGTACAGAAGTATGTTTATAACGATCATGACAATTTTTCAATAGTGTCTATACACTCCCTTGGTATTGATTAGATGGTTGCTCCCAAGAGGAATTGTCGTTTAATTTCACTGCAATCTATTTAGAGGAGAAAGCACCATAAATTATAAATACTGCATCACTCCCACAGCGAAAATGATAAGTTTTGGATGTCTTCTTGTTTGTGAAGCATTCCATGAAAGGTAATAAACTTTAATGCTAGATTTAAAATCAATTTAGTCAATTCTTTAATCCTTTATTTTCCTTAATTAGGATGGGAGCTAGTTTGTTTTTATTTATGACAGTAACAACTAAATGTATCTTCAATTAAACAGACTCTTAAGTCTCTCAATGTAAAAGCATTTCTCTTTTGTTTAAATTAGTGAAGAACTCAGTAATTGCATTTAGGAAAAAAAACTTAAAGTATCAACAATGACCAAAATGTTTCCTGTGGTGTGTATAGTACACGTTTATTTGGTCTTTTGAGACCTTACCAAGTAACATCATTCAAGTAGGGCTGTTTTAAACTAGTTTGTGTACATTGTAAATAACAGCTCTTAATTGTGCTAGCATAACAGTAAGTACATAAAAGTGCAACAACTAAGTTGAAAATAAATGAACAGAGTAGAGGTTATGAAATGACTTTTCAGTCCAGGGAAGAGAAAGCATAAATATTTTTGAGTTAGTTTATTAGTACTTGGAATAGCAGTTTTGGTGATATGTAGCTGCTCTTCTGCTATGTGAGCAACAAATATGTATGAAAGAAAGAAATTACAAATAATTCATAAAAGAATTGATTGCCTGTTGTAGTTTGCAATTAACTTTATATGCTTTTATTTCAAATCAGCTATCATTTCAAACATTACTTTGCCAAGTTTCAACTCCTACTAGAAAAAAGCAGAAGCAGTGCAAAGAATGTTTTCCTCTATTTCTACATAATTTCTGTGATGTAAAATAACACTTTATTTTTTAAAGGTTATTAAAGATTTGTTTTTTTTTCTGAATTTAAATTTACAACTTGTATCATGTTAAAAATATATTTGCTGCTACTGCTCTCTTTCTTCAAAACTAGCAAAGAAAAATCACCAGTTCTATCTTGTGATCATTTCGTCAGAGTAACATTTTCAAATCTGCTGATAGTATTTTGTTAAATACTGAAATAAAATAGCTTACATAAATGAAGCGGAATATCCAACATGGGGAATAATACCCTATCTGAGTTACTTCCTAAGCACTTCTGCTTAGATTGGGGAAAACTTGGTTCCCAGCAGATATTCTTCATGTTACTTGCTGTGAACATAACATGATCATTCTCGTAATTTGTAAAACTATAAAGTTTAGGTTTTTTCAGAGCTCTCATGTTACTGAATTATAAAGAGATGCCAGTGCCATGCTAGAAATTTCCGAGGCTTTTTTAGAGATAATAAATAATAGGATTTATTTGTATTTTGTTAATTTGATACAGCTGTAACTCCTTATCTGTCAGTCCAGTTTGCTGTTATTCTCTATGATCAATGGAAAGTTTCAGCCCTTGTACTTGATATCTGATACGATAAAAGTACATGTGCCTTTAACTGACATCACAGTAATTTGTAAAAAATTGTTTAGCTTCACAAGCCAACAACAGATGGTTATAAATTTGCTTCTGTTAATAGTACCTTGGATTTTCTTATCTTATGCTTTCCTTTTTGTGTTTGGCTGTTCGCACAGTGTTTGTACTTTCTCAAGCTTTGCCACATGTGCTGCAATGACTTTCCTGCCTTACCGGTTGTTGACTGTGCTCTTGAAGTGCTTAACGTGTGGTTGCGGAGACACTGGGGAATCAGCAATTGCTCTAGCACTTCAGAAGGCAACAGACACCAACTGATGTCATTGTCGTGCTTTATTTGCTAAAATACAGGTTTAGGACAGAATGTCTTTCCCCCTTGTCAGGAACTGAGAAACCATGGTATCATTTCTATGCAATACCAGTCTGTCATTTCTTTACTCCTGCTTCTTCCTTGTCAAGATTTTGGTGTCTTTAATTACTCTAGACACATCAGTCTTCACATAAATTTTTAATGAAAGAAGTAGGTAGAAAATACCTTCAGAAATTCCAAGTTTGATTATTTTTGTAGTATTTTTTTTTTTTTTCAAAAAGCCATTTCTCCTTTTCCTGAGAGTGAAGCTAAAGCTTAAGTCCTCTTTAAGTCCTCTGAGTCCCAGATCATTTTCCAATAAGCAAGACTAGGTTACATCTCTTGTTCTCACTTCAGCATCAAAAAGAAAATAGAATTTGAGAGTGTCTTTAAACTGTGGCATGCAGCATTTCTAAGCAGATATATCCAGACTGTCATTTAAAATAAAATTTTCTACCTTCCTGTTGACATTTGAAATGGGTTTGCTAACTGAACATAAAGACATACATAAAGGCATTTGCTGGAATTCATGCTCAAGATCAAATGTAATACTATCAAGACTTAAAATTCAGTTCCTCTTTTATTTCCAAAATATTTTTAAAAATATTTTTTGGTGGTTTATCAAAGATGGTACCTTCTATATGTGATGCTCAAGAGCAAAACAGATAAACCATGCTGGTCTCAAAATGTTAGTTCACTGACAGATTTTCTTCTCTAACAGGTATATGCACATATTGAACTCTTGAGTAATAATGTAGAACAACTTATTTGCAAAATACAGTCCTAAAACATCTTAATTTGCTATTCTCTGACATCAAAATGTGTCAAAAAATTTTACACATGGTGATTATTCAAAATCCATCAGTGGTCTAATTAGGAGTAGAAAATGCAAGCAGTGAATTGTAAGCTGAAGCTTTATTTTGAACACACAATTTAAAATATTTTGTATGATTGATAACTTCACATAGAGTATTTTCTATCTGATACATCCATTACTGGTTGTTTTAATTGTATTCTTTTTTAGGCAATAACAATAAATTTGAGTATTGCAGTATTTATTGCGAGCCCTTCATTGCTCTACTTAATAAAAATCCATTCATATATTAAAATTGAAAATAATAATAAATTTGAGGTGACTTTTTTCTCTTTTGAGTTTATAAGTAGTGCAAGTAGTCTTGTTTGGGAAATACAAAGAGAATTCTATCTAAAACTGCTTTCCTCATTCTTCTTGCTTGTATTCCTGTTTTTTTTGCAGGCCTTGTAAGGATTTATATGAGGACTTAGTTTAAAATAATACTGGCTGAAATGGGTCAAAACTATGTGTATGAACAATGCAATTACGTACCCTTTACATTTTTGCAATGTGTAAGGGGCTGCAGAACACTGACAGCAATTGGCTTCTGCTTTTGAGGGGTACATTTGCTATCAAAATTACTTGTTGTTTAGTTATTAGTATCACTATGAAAATTTTTCTGTGGCTGTTCTAAATCTAATCAAATGACCAAATTAACACCAATCTGAGTTGCTTTTTCTATCAGTTCGTAAACTGTAGGGGAAAAACAAAATTTCTTTCTGAAGCTATAAAACCAGCTGTTAAAAGCAAGGAGATCATAGTTGGAAATGAAAAAAAAACAAAAGAAAACTCAGTTGTAGTCACAGGCTGGCAGTGTTCAAGAACAGACTGGGCAATGCCCTCAGACACCTGGTGTGAACTCTGGGGCTGTCATATGCAGGGACAGGAGCTGGACTCAGTGATCCTTGTGGGTCCCTTCCAACTCAGGACACTCTATGATGATAATGTCATGTAAAATGTATTGTGAAAGTTGAACACTGAACTGTCAATCTTCTGCACACTTTTCCCCTCAGGGCATTGTAACTATTTAGATTTAGGTTTTTTTATCACATTCAGTAAATAATAAACTGCTTAGTGATCTTTTTTTTCTACTTTTGGGCAGATGTTTTTATGTATGCTAGTCTTGCTAAAACTTTGAAGTTAGTCTCTAAAATATCTGTATTTGCCAATGAAGAAATGTTCTGCAGTAGAAGCAGAACTTTATTCATTTCCTGAGTGGATTTGTCAAGGACGTACTATATCAAAGAATGAGTTTCCTTAGAGTAGTTTGCCTTTACAGCTGTAATTCCATATGCCACGGGAAATGTTGGCATGGGATGTTGCTTTTGTCTCTCACTCCATTGCATGTACAGCTGAAGTTTCCATTACTTTTATATGTGTGCTGTTTACTTTTCATCTGTTTTAGTGGTTTGGCAATACATTAATCACTGGTGTTCTTTGCATTTGATCTTGATTAAATGAGGACAGTCTGATTTTCATTTTGTTGTTTGCCTATGATTACACTGCTTAAGTTTGTATTGCAATAAGACTTTGGATGCTGCTCCTACATATAAATCCAACCTCCAAAGCTCAGTCTGTCCCTGGGAGTTGTGTTTCACACAATGTCTTTTATTTATTTATGCTGTCGGTGTTGCTTAGAGCAGCCTGGGTAGCTGTACACATAGCCTTCATGTGGCTAGCACTTACATGCAGTTTGCACCCTCAGTTTTTATAGTAGACTGAACAGTTAACTATTGCAGGTCACAGAGGAACCTCTGATGAGATAAGAGAGATTTTTAATCTATTTTGGGCTTGGCTGGAGTTTCTCAGGCATGCCTTGAAGGTTTCCTCTTTGAGCAACGTGTGTAAGGCAGGGAAGTAAGTTGTGGCAACTGCATGACTCCAAAGTTAGACAAAACCCAGGAATATTCAGGAAAATAATTTAAAAGAGAGAATGATAAAATATGAGAAAAGCAGACTTGAAAGGCAGCAGGAAATAGTATTGGGAGAAACAGACCCCAAAGGAATGGTGTTCTCCTCATCACTATAAGTACTGTGAAACTAGTTGTATCTAAATGTATTCTTATCATGGCAGTGTTGCAAAATACCTCCTTTTTTACTTGGAGCATTAAAGATACTGATTCGTTAGACATTTTTTTAAAAAACTTCTTTAAGTGTGACTCAGACACATAGGCCACCTGCACCTATTACCCTCATTAAAAAGCTTTAACACACTCATGAGAAACCCCAAGACAGACGTTGGAACTTCATGCATATTTCAGAAAACAGTTTTGGAATGTGTTTAGGCATATCACTTGATTCATGTTTCCATTAAGACTGCCAAGTGAGAAAATGCACGTGTTTTTTCTTTGCCTATCTGCTGCTTTTTCAATTTTATAATATTCTGTATTCAGTTCAGTGAGCACTTCTTTGTGAGAGTTTAAAATTCTATTATGTTTGTGATGTTAAAACAAAAAATTTGAAATTGTCTATGTCAGATTTCATGTTACTGAAAAAGTACTAAATGAACTGAAGATGTAGCAGTTAATGAATTAAACTGTTAATGCTTATACAGTATTTTATGAATTAGTGAATTAATATATCTTTAGTAGTCCCAAATCTCAGGTAGCTTGTAATCAGTGGTTTTGTAACTAACTGCATAATTTCCAATTCAAGGTCACTCACAGTTCCATGTAACATTCACTGCAGTTATCCACTATGGCGATCCTGTATATTACCAACTTGAAGATTCTAAAAACATTTTTAATTCATTAAGATATTTATCTGATTCCTATGGGGTTATGACACAGAGATTGCAATCAATGTCTTGAGACACCTAGTAAAACCAAACAATTTTGAAATTATTTCTTGATTAACAAAAACTCATTCATGCTACATTTTCCATGGGGTGCAGCCTGATGGTGCATCTTCAACATCATGCTGAGGAGAACGAATCAAAAGTAAATCCTTTGACAGGGACATAATAACATCTAATTGTAACAGAGATTAAATCCACTGAACTAGTATGTTGATTTCATTAAGAAGGATTTCATATTGTTTTCTTGTGTTGATGAAATGGGGCCCAAACTGGAAAGTAATAAATATATCAACATTGCCAATACTACATGTTCAGTATTACTCAGTGTGAAGGTCAGACAAAATACAATTGCCATTTTTACTATATTTTCTTCCTTTACAATTTGGTGTAAGACTAGTCTTTACTAGTGAAAACTCATTATTGACAAGACACATTCCCAAAACTGTCATATGAAGCTCGACAGCCTATATGGTGTGAAACGTCCTAAGATCATTGCTTATCAGATAAACAGGAACAAACCTGAGTTTTGTTCTGTCCTACATCCTGTGCTGCTATTGTAGGGACATGAGGATTCCTTTGCTTTGCAAAAACAAGTCTTAGCTTTTGAGATACCTGCTGAAAATACCAGCAGGTGTTCTTCCACACCTGACTGCTCCATGTTCACAAAGAGTACACAAATAGTGTATGAAACCTTTCATTGCTTGAATTTGATATATGTTCATCATCCTTTCAGTTTTTCTGCTTTGTATCCTATATTCATTTTGCTGGTTTCTGTATGTTTTTTCATGTGATATTCATACTTTCTTATGGAAACTACTCATCCTCTGCTGCTTTGCATTTCAGGGAAATATTTATGTTTTCTTAATTTGATGTATTTAGTATCTTCCAGTGTTTACTATTGTGAGACCTATTTTTTCCTTATATATATAGCAGTAAGTATACATGGTAGGAATCACATGGTTGCATTCTACTTGTAGGCTAGTGATACTCTTGGAATAATAGTCAAAATTGTATGTCTTATAGATTTTTGCTTTCATTTTTATTGATTACCATTCCAAACCCTCTGTCTCTGTTTCCAGCTTGACAACAGATGAATTGTTTGCAATTGCGATAAAAACTTTTTTTTTTCAATTTTTGATTAGAGTTTTGTGGTGTTTATTGATGTTGTCTTAAGTATGGCATTGTTAATAAATTTGGATACCTGTACCCTTAACCTGGCTTATCTGTAAAGAAAGGAACTAAGACTCAGTTTAAAAGGATTTGAAATGTTTTGTTTTCTACGTAACTCTAAAAAAGATGGTTTAAAATAATTGATTAAATCCTGCTCTACTGAAGTTATTCCAACCTATAATGAAAGAATCATGTCATATCAATTGTGTAACATTCTATGAGGAAAGTAAAAGCAGACTTGAAAATTTTTGCTGCATACATTTACCATTGCTTCAGCTGGGGCAAGTCAAGGGTTTTTTAGGCAAGATACCAACAGCACAGATCCAATTCTTGCGTACTGTGTGTATAGACTCTTGGCTCCAGCCAAGAACCATTTGCATTCGCGTTCCATCTCTTCTGTTAAGATTCAAAGATTAATCTGTCCTCTAAAGACTTATTTTAACTGTCCAAAGCTGTTCTCCTCAGATTTTGAGGCAGGAATTACAACTTGGCCCCAACAGAAAGATTGCATGGGCATGTTTCTTAAATATTTGAAGGCATTTCCTTTATGCTTTTCTCTCCAGGATCAGTCCTGATGGCTCTTTGTTTCTGATTTCATCTAGACAAGATCCATTTCAGGATTATGGATATTTCCCATTCAGGCAAATAATTTAGGGGTTTTCTTTTTTAAGTGGGCAAAACTCTCAGCTTCACTCTCAAACTTAAATAATCTTGCCGGAATATGCAGTTAAATACTCCCCAGTCATATGCAGCAGCTAGCCTCAGGTTCTTGTCTGCCTCATTCACACCAAAACCTTGCAGTTCCCGCTTTGTCATCTGAGGTGAATGCTTTTACCATTTGTTATTCTAGTGTGAATGTTTCTCATCTGCCTCTGCTCAATGCTGTTCTGTGGATTTGTTAAGAAAGCCAGAGTATCTTACAATCCTCACCATATTTGTTTTCCCAGCAGAGGAGTTTTGTTCTGTCCTGCATCCTATGCTGCTATTGTAGGGACATGAGGATTCCTTTGCTTTGCAAAAGCAAGTCTCAGCTTTTGAGATACCTGCTGAAAATACCAGCAGGTGTTCTTCCACACAGAAAAGTTGGCAGAAGGTTATTATTGTTCATAAAAGTTTAGGTTCTCAAATTCCATCGAGAGGGATATGAAACAAAGCCTATTATTAATGTGAACATTAAAATTTGTGTAACGTGAACTTTTGCCGTAAGAAGATTTTGGTTAAATAATTAACTTTTCTTTAAATATCGGTGGGATATAAATGGTAGCTGTTTCCTGGTTTGGAGAAGGAAAATTCTCACCTGTGCTTTAACCACCAGGATAACTCTTCTCCCCAGATATGTACTTACTGCTAGTTTACATGTGCAGAGATGAGATATTGCTGATATGTTGGTGGATGTAAACATTTGTCAGTGCATCCAGCACACTCATTTTTGGAAAGATGCCTGTCTTCATTTTGTTCGGTGTAATTATGAACAAGCAAGTCATCTTCATTCCAGTTGGTATTGGGCTCCCTCTGATTATGGTCTTTTTTTTAGATTTTCTTTTAAAATATTTTCGGGTTCTGTATCTTGTAACTATAGCATGGAAGAACAAGTTGCTGACAAACTTTTCTGAAGTAAGAAATGTGGGGTTTTTTTCTGCTTTCCCTGATGTTACCGTGTTCTGGTCCTCAGAATGTTTTTTCTTTCTGTGATTTCTTTCCAGCTGCTGCACATAAAGTGTGATAATGATGAACATATGTTTCAAAGACCTTCTACTTTTTTCTGGTGTAACAATGAGGATTCGCCTCCTTGTTTAGATATCTCTTCCATTACACTTACTCCTAGGAGTTCTCCTGACTCTAGACTATCATCTGGATTGTTAATACCACCACCTTCAAAAAGTGGTCTTCCAAAGCCAACCAGTGAATACAGCTGCCCAAGACCTCGTGTAATCCTGCTGTGCAAAAGCTTTTTGTGTTTTGGTTTTCTTATTTTTTGGCTTTCGTTCATTCTCTGTTGTGTATTAACTTGTATTAAAAATGTGCATTTTGTACAGTGGTTTAAGGACAGAACGGATATATTTTTTGTTCTCTAGGGGTACTCTTAAACTACGGAATTTGTGAAGTTTTACTCTTATTTCTACATAGCTTTCTCTCTCCCACTCCCAAAACATAAATTCTTATTTTCCCAGAATGTTTAAATTACTTCATTAATTAATTACCTCTCTGTTATTTGTCAATCTTTTGTTAAAATTCTTTATATTAAGAATAGTTATTCAAAACAAACAATTATAAAAGTCCAACTTTAAGGGCTTATTCCCCCCACCCTTAGTGGCAATCAGCCATTAAAAGCCTTTCAGCATACTTTATAAAAACTCTGTGCAAAATGAAGGTTGAAAATTATTCTTGCATATGAAATGGGCATTTTGCCTGCTTTTTCATAGCAATATGCTTGGACTCTCAACTTTTCTTCCATTTGCAAGTAACATTTGGCTGTATTCAGCAAACATCATGGCTTTCTGCATGTGTTCACTAAAAAAAACTGCTTCTTGTGCTCATATGTACTCAAAATACACGTTTCTTGAAAGAACTAAATTATAGTTTTACTTAAACTAGCTGTATCAATAGTACCAAAAAGGCCAGTAACTACAAAATGGCATATGGATGGGAAATGACAGTGTGAAGTTTTGCTGGTTTTGCCTAAAAGACTCATTTAAGACTATTCATAAATACTATTTGTTTATCTAGCTTCTGCGGAGCCATAAGCACTTAGCAAATAAGGAGAATCTACATTAGCATTTACTATGTCTAAGACCTCCTAGGATTAGTGATCCATGTTGGTGGGAAATTTAGGTTAATATATGGCACGTACCTGTACATTAAACCTGATCCCACCTTCTCGATGCAGACAGAACTATCTATGCAAGAGGTTTGTTTGCATGAAGAATGGAATAGGAGCTTCATGGTACATTTCCTTTGGGTCAAGTACACCCATTGCCCTGCTTTGAGTGGGAGCAGATGACATTACATTGTACTGGTGCTCTGGCCATTTTCAAAGGTGCTAGGGGGTTAATGCAGGGTCCATGAACACGGTAATGAGAGCCTGGCGCATCTAAATGGCAGGCTCTGAAATCTTTTTACAAGAGACTAGCTTTGAAATTGCTATGCTAACTCATGTTGAGGTCAGTAAGTGGTCTGCATGTGTAAAAATCTTAAAATTAGTTATTTGGTGTAGTTAATTCAGTTCTGGTCTTGCCAGGGAATAGTATGACTCTCTATTCTTTTTAAATAGAACAACAACAAAAAAAACAGTATGTTAAATTAGGATTTTGTTTTGTTTTGTTTTCCACTTTTTCCAGTATACTTGGGTAGAAATACCACAGGTTGTTGGAGCTGTTGAACAGTTCTAGATCTCTCCTAATCCAAATTTAAAACATTAATTCAAAGCTTCTAGGAAATAGGACTTAAGAGTCTACTTTTCTCTAGGCAGTGTATTTAGTGGAATACCATAGATAAATGTTCTTTCCTTGTCAGCAGCCACTGCAGCATCTGGAGAGAAAGAAATTGAGGTAGTTCAGGACTGCCTATAGACTTAGCTTAGAAATCTGTGGCTTGTGCTGTCGGATAGCAGCTTCAGTTGCTGCAGCAGAGGCACTAGAGAAAGTAACATTCCAAAAGAAGGGTTAGGTCCATGAAACTCACCTGGACAAGCGGTGCTAAACACTACCGGCTTGCCACGTGGTCAGGTATTCTGAATAAAAGAATCTGGGTGGCTAATTTAACTGGTACTTAAAAATTTGTATGTGAATATTTTGGTCAAGTTGCATCTTATTTTAAAAGAGCAGGCTTTCCCTGTGCCTGGCTGTATAGTCTTTCTAATACACAGAATGTAGGGTTTTTTAATTGTCTAAGTAATAACGTTAACATGCAAACTAGCTTTGCAAACATATTTTGCCTTCAGCTTGTCAGTCTCAGTTTTAATGTATTTTATAATCTGTTTTTAGTGTTCAGTTTATTCTGACTTGACTGTGTCTCATTTGTGTCCTGAAGTAACAGACTGATGGCAGGAGGAATTAATCATTAAAAACTTCCTATGTCTATACAATGATAGTAATTGTTGCACTTGACTTTTTTTTTCCTATCCAGTATTTTTTTGAACCCTTCCAAATTCTTACTCCTTACTGATGAAATCTCAATGGTTACACATTCAAGGATGAGAGCTTTATTTTGGAGATTAATATTCAGGGTATTGCATATCTAGGTTGTTACTTACCAAAAAGTACATTTGAAGCTTTGATCACAGCAGATTTTTTTTTTAGGCTGTCAAGTTATCGTGTAAAGAAGAATGAGTAAACAAGAAATATTGGAATTGTATCTTTTCATTCTGGCTACTAGTTCTGTGCACTCTGGAGGATAGCATATGTGGGTCTTGTGAACATATCTGTATTCATCCATCTGCGATAGAGACCTGCTTGTCAGCAGCTTCTTCAGGTTTTACTGTGACATTTCTGGCTGTACCAGTTGGACTGAAAATGGGAAAATTACAATGCTGCTTATGTATTAGAGAGTTTTAGCATGTCTCCAACTCTGAACTGCAAATGCCATTCGCTTGGTGTCAGGAGCTGTTTTTTGCATGCTGATGGTTATTTTTAACGTTTTTGAAAATGTGCCTCTTATCTGCATGCTCGAGAATTCAGTATTGTGATCTTTCATGTGAAATATTGCCCTAATATTTATTGTCCTTATTGTAGGCAGGCAGTGTGACACCTAAATCACCCTCCACTGACATCTTTGATATGGTTCCCTTTTCTCCCATATCCCCTCAGTCATCAACACCTACTCGCAATGGTACACAGCCTCCTCCAGTACCCAGTAGATCTACAGAGATCAGTAAGTTTTGTAACAACTGACCTAATTTTTGCTTACATTATATTTTTTTAAAGAAGCATCTTTAAAGATTTACTACATTTTGCATGAAAAGCCATATACAGTTTTTGTAAATCACATTTGATAATGCCATTTAATTTTTGTACCATCTTCCCAAAGTCTTTGATGTTGCTGCCAAGTTACATTTCTGAGGAAGACAGCAGGTGGAGTAAGTATGGTGATGATGATGCAGAAGGGCGAGCTGAAGAAGTCCCTCAAGATCTAGACTGTCTTGGAATACTATTTTTAATACTACTTTTCGTATCATATGCAGCTTTGTTTTTCAGTTACAGTTGATGAACCTCACCAGATTTGTGAACCACTCCTAAAAGATCTTAAAAAGATGGTTTACAATAGCAATTTTATTTTCCAAAGGCTTGAAAGCAGCTAGGGTAAGGTTCTTGGTTTCACTGGAAAACTTTTAGGAGTTCACAAAGTATTTTTTAAAGCCTTTGAAATCCCTGAGGGGAGGGGAGAGCAGAGCATACACAAGCAATGTTTGAGGTTGTAGAAATTTCAGTCTATGTGTAGTATCTTCTATTTCTGATGCCTATTTTAGCGTGGATCACGAATATTAATGTTACAGCCTGCCACCATATAAAACCACATTTAAATAATTTCTGCCTGTTTTGGGGAATGCTTCTAGTATGTAGAAGTTTCAGGTGTGAATGAGAGCTGTGCAAATAATAAAAATGCATTGTAAAACTTCAGTCAGTTAACATCTTCCCCAGTACCATATCCTATGCACCTTTCAGTTCCATTGCTCAGGATGACGGTTACCCTCTAAAGAGAAAGTAGATGACAAGGCTATTGATTACATTAAAAAAATCTGTTCTTTTAAAATTAAGATTGTAAATACATTTAGATGAATTTCTATGAGTTTCTCAAAGGGTATATTGACATAATTTAAAACTGTTCTATCAAGAATAGTTAATATAAACTATTATTAAATAACTTAAAAGAATATTAGACTATTCTAATAGAATATTAGAAGAATTATTAGAATAACAGTTCTATTTTGATATTACAATAGAACTGTTTCTTTAAGAGAATTTTTATGGCTTTGTAAGGAACAACAGAAAAATAATTCGAAGACACTCCCCAAAGAACTCCTTTTGTGTTTTCAAATTTTTCCTCTAAAACTACAGACAATGCTACAAAATCATTCTCAGTGTGCATATCCAGATTTAACAATAATAACTTGAATTAATTGACAGGATGAGATTCTTTTTGTTTTTTAGCTATTGTTCTACCTCGTTTTGTTGAAATTGGTGCTAGAAATCTTGTGGGAGTCAATGCTCAATGCTGAGCGATCTTGAGAATTCCAGTTCCGTAGTATTTGTAATTCTTTAATCAGTGAGCTTTGTAATATAGGAGATAATATAATTGAGTTGCTTATTCAGCCATTTCTACTGTTTAAAATGGTTGTTTCTTCTGCACTTTATTAATTTGCATTAAATTAAGATGGTGTAGTTCAGAGATGTGGCAGTCAGTGTTTATAATCCTCTGTGCTCCTCAGTGTGCTGTGCTTTAGAGAGGGGTTGCAGAAATACATCATAGTCTTTATACTTTTGATCCCAGCTCTTTCAGTCTATGTCATAGTACTTTATATGTTGAAAATTGTTGCATTTATCAGCTATTAACACGTTTTGGCATATTTCAAAAATGCAATTTGAAAGAAAAGAGGAATATTTTATAATCAAACAAGGACTTACTGTCTTGGATGAGAAAGTTCAAATCCTATTAGAATCTCATTCAAGCTGTGTAATGTTACATTACTATAATAATGTACAATAATACGTTGTTTTATATGTTTTTATTGCTGCTATTACAAGCAAGCTGGCACTTTTTTCTCCAATACAAATCAGATAGGTGGCAACCAAGAGAAGCCAAAGTTTGGAGTCCCATTTTGTGAGGTCTTCTGAACATCATTTCATGTTCTTATCTATACTTCATCCCTGCACTTGAGTGTTTTTTCCCATCACTTTTGGTGAAATTGTAGGATGATTTTCTTGGATTCTATCATTTTTGTAACTTCCACCTTTACCACATTCAGTAGTAAATAAGAAGAAAGATAAAGATGGGACATCTATTTGCTAGTGTCAGCCTCAGTGGCTCCATTTGTCCAGGTGAGGTTCACCTAGCTGTTACCAGATTTGCTTTCAAAGTCAAAGTTCATCTTACTCAGCAGCTGGCCAGTTTTCCCAGCAAAAATTGGGGGGTTCTCAATATTTTTTGCTTTGACTAGCTTGCAGTATGTACTTAAAGAAACCCAGCATTCTAATACTGGAATGGTGCAACAGTGACCAGTTCTCAGAAAGGCGGTTATCTCCAAAACATTTTGGCTTTAAAAAAGGGAGAACATTCTGAATTCTGAGTTCTTATTCAGCATTATGCCAATATGGCTTCTCAGTAAATATCTGCTCACTGCTAGTTGTATCAGTGATAGCAAATAGATTGGTTTAACCTTTTTCAAAGGAGAGAATTCCATTATTTTGGGGCAGGAAGATGCAGATGGGACAAAATGTGGTGTCTCTTCAGGTAATAATTGCAAATAAGTGATTATTTAAAAAAAAAGCCCTTTCCACAATTGTATTTGTAGTCAAAATGTTGCTGGGAAGTACCTCTTTTAATGCTAAGTTTGTGTTAAACAATTTGCATGCTAAACATAAGCATTGCAGCCCAGTATAGTAATTGCTTAATTGAGCAGTTGATGAATGCATAGTTAGTGCAACCAAAATGCAGTGTTAAACACCATGCTGCTGCTTCCTTATGAAGTAAGGCATTGCCAACTTCCTTGTGAGTTACCTTAAAGGAATTAATTTATTAATTTTCATCAATTAAAGGAGGAAATAGTTTCTAAGTTTCTTGCTGGCACAGAATTTTTGTCATATCTCAGAAAAAAAGTGGAGAGGAACATTATCAAGTTGTTCAACATTTGTTTCACTCAAATGCATTTTGGGCAATCCAAGGTTGCAACTGGCAGATGTAGAAATCTGCTCCAGGACACTGACTTTCCAGAGATATTTAAGATTCTGTTGTCAGAATAATGATGGAACCATTTTGTATGCTGTAATAATTCCAAAAGAAAAAAATATGGAGTAGCCTGCAGCTAAGGGAAATGCTTCCTGGACTTCACCACCTCAGCTTATTCCAAATATTACTTGGGTGCTCATCTTCAGTGTGATTAATTTTTGTCATCACAGCTGCTCCAGGACATCTGGGGAAAGCATACATCAGCATAACTCTGTGCCAGGCTGATAGCTAAGGTAAAGAAGATTGGGAGGCAGAATGCAGTAGAAAAGCCAAATATTTGTAGGGGTTTTTTTTGGTAATTGGTAATTTTGAGCTTATTGCAGAGTGCAGGTTGCTGCTCTCCAGTATTATGTGTTTCTGGTCCTGAATGTCAGATAGGCCACAGAAACAAGAATTTATTACCTGTTCCTGTCTTCTGTGGTTTGAGTGGTGGATATAAAACATCAGCATTTCATGGTTTTTAATTTGTTGGTCAGTTTCCCAAGCTGTGAATTTATTTCCATCCAGAAACGAATGGGAAAGGGAAAGGAAATTATATGTGCTGTTTGAAAGGATTGTTTTCAAAGGCTTACTGGTTGCTGTGTATTGGAGAAAGAAATGCTTGTCTATGCTACGATTATTTTGAGGAGTGTGCCAGGCAAGATATTCTTGGTAATCTTCATGCAAATACTCTAGCCTGAAATGAAAAATTACTGATATATTCCATGTCTGCTAAAAGGGAAGGCCCCTGTGAACAGTGAACACCAGCAGATAAGCTTATGGAGGTCCCATGAAATAGAGCAGCTGTGCACTAAATAAATTTTAGTATTCATCCAGTTTCCACATGATCTTCTGCTTCTGTTCAAAAGAGAAATACTGATGATGGATGCTATTCAAAGCATTTCATGGAACTTTATCCCTCCCTGACTCTTAGCAGTGCAATCCCTCATATGATACACAAATTTTAAATGCAGAAAAGCAGTTGTACTATGAAATTTTTCAGCTGGTTTACTGTAATGGTTAGCAAGTTATAATAGAGATAGTTCCCAAAATAATTTTTCATAGAAACTCAGCTAGGAAATACTTATCTATTTTGAATTTGATTCCACTCTGGTTAATTTTAAAGTCTGCCTAGAATAACAATATAAATGAAGCAATCCTTCACCTGAAGGTGGAGGAGCTAAAGCTTCTGCCATCATCCTGGTAATGAGCTCAGTAGTGCTGTCATTAATAAAAGTCAATAATAAGGCATGAATGAGAAAATATCCATAATAGTGTACAAAATACTTGTTTTCAAAGGTAGAGATAAGTCATATTTCAATACTTAAAAATCCAGGAGTTGTGTTCTCTACTGTTTTTTTTCCTAAATACATTCCTTGAATGTTTGCTAAGGCTCAGTGATGAAACTGGCTGCTTTTAGCTGTCTGTTTACACAGAAAACTGTCAGTTCCTTTTAAGGGTAAAAAGAACCTATGGAGATGGGGGGGGCGAAAAGAAAAACTTTAAAAAAAAGGTACTTAAATAGTGAACAAATAGACTTAGAAGGAGCATAAAGCATAATTATGTTCTGTGCAATAGAGGTTAGATTGAAAGCCAAAGCTGCTACACATCTGAAGGTTACTGGGCAGGAGCATCAGAACATGTAAGGACACTGATTATACTGGAGCAGACCCATTTTGGCGGTGAAAGAGGCAAGGGACAAGATAGATCTTATTTTTTACATTAGATTATCCTAGTTAAAGTCTCTTTTGCGTGTTGGTGGTCTGCCTCTGCCAGGAAAGACTGGATTCTTTGTTGGCTTAAGTATGCTTTTGGAATCAGGCTCTCCGATCTGGACCATCTCCTGGTCCCATGTGACAGTTTGTAGCTGTTTAGCCACGTTTTTTGAAATTCATGATTAATCAGTTTTGTTCTTGTTTCTATATTTATTATGGCAATGAATGCTAGTAACTGCTAATTATTTAAAATGCCTATTGTGCAGCCTGATAACACCAAAATTAGTAGCTCAACACACTTTGTGACATGCAAAGTAAAATGTTGCAGACCCTAGACAAGTACAGGTCTGAAACTCTGACTCCAAGGAAGCTGAAGGACATTTATTTACCTGTAGGCACAGTCTTTAGCGTTGGCAACTGGTAACACTGCAACATGGATTTTGTATCAAGTAGTCAGTTTTCAGCTTTCATATCGTGGATGCTAAGGGTAAAATTTTGTGCTTAACTAGAAAACTAGCTAGTCATTTTGAAGATACTAATGGCCCCTTTTACTCTCATGCTCTTAAGCTGACGTTGTTGTAAGGTAGTTGTAAGGTATGCTTACCAGGTTTCTGGCTACAGAACCACGAAAGTGAGGAGATAGATTATGGTTTTAATTTTCTCTCTACTAATGACAAGACTGTATTATTTTGGGTCTGTACATTTTGCAATCAGTGGCCGGGGCGGGGGGGTGGGTAAAATTATCATCTTACTGGTTTAGTTCAGCCCAACATGGGATAAATAAAGTCTGTATGGATGGCACCATTACGTGTTGAGAAAAAACAAATCCCATTACTGAGAAGGAAAAAACCAACCAACCAAAAAAAAAAAATCCCAATCCAAAAGCTGTCAGATGTGAAGAGCTACCATTACACTGTTCTAATAAAGGGGGGAGCAGGGGGGGGAAGTGTCAGTGGTGTTTCTTCTTGTCCAGACCAAAAAAGAAAAAAGAAAAAAAAAAACAAAACAAAACAAAACAAAACAAAAAAAAAAAAAAAAAAAAAAAGGCAAAAAGAACCCCTCACTGCTGCTGGTGCTGGAAAGCATACTATAGCTAAGAAAAAGTGAGAAACCGTATGGTATTGACAGAAATTTGCAATTGTTCTATTTATGGATCCAGATTTGGTGGAATTTTAGAGTGACCTTTCATGGTCCTATGCTTTTTTCATTCTTTCTTTCTTGACTTCATCCAAGATTTTAAAACCCTGACAATTAGTTACTGTCATCTGTGCATTGAGAAACTCTATGAAATCTGGGCCTTACCTTCTATGAGTGAGGATAGGTTGTTTGCAAGAACATGTTTATGACATAACGTTAAGATGAAATTTGATATGTGATGTCCAAATTGGAACTTCTTATCAGATCCCTAAAGTTCCTGTAGAGGGCATAAGCATTAATGAAAGCTAAATAGAGGCTTAAACAGAGGTTGATGGTCTTCTTGAAAAAAATTCAAGTTTTAAACTTTGGAAAACTAATCAAAACAAGGCTTTGACATTTGGATGTTAAAACTTGTGGTGAATCGGTTGTGTATCTAGAAGTGCTAATATTCAGCTTGTAAGGAGATGTACGCTGAGTTTTTCAAAGAGCTGTTGTCATAGCTCATACATTTTCTCTCAGTGACTCCCTTTTCTGTTGTTTCAGAGAGAGACCTTTTTGGAGCAGAACCTTTTGACCCTTTTAGCTGCGGAGCAGGAGATTTCCCTCCAGACATTCAGTCCAAACTAGATGAGATGCAGGTAACTACTGGCTTGTCAGTTATGCACTTTTCTGTGTCCGCCTAAGTGTTCTTGAAATACGTATCAACATCTTCTGAAAATGTATTGCAGTCTACACACACAAATACATAGCCGGGGGCAGGGGGGAACCCAAACCAAACACAGCACCTCTTTCTGATTATTCCTTCTGTAAGTATATCTCATGATCTTTCAGTTGGAGTTTGAATTTGTCTACCTGAAGATCCTTACAAAGGTTAGCTCATGGTATTAATGTAGACACCTGCACTGAGTTAGGGTTTATCTGCAACGTAATCAGAGTGGATACTGCTACTCTTGCCTGGGAAGGGACTGAGCCAGCTAAAAAAGTGAGCAGAGAACCCTACAGATACACGGATGCTGCTACTCTTCCGTTCCAGCAGTCCCCACCACCCCACTATACCCCGCTCTTCCCCTCAGTGGCATTAGTCTGGTTTTTTCATAGCATTGGCATAGGCAAAGTACATGCTAAAGGGGTCATGGCAATTTTCTGCTGCCTTTAAAAATACCTGTATTTGAATACGGCACTCTGGAAAAATAAAACTATTGAGAATTGACTCAGGAATTCTGAACTGATGTGTTTTTATCAGGAAATGTTTGTTGATCCTGAAACACTCAACAGTGTTCAGTTATTGACCCAATTTTGAAGCAATTCTAGGAGAAAGCCTTTAAGTTTTGGAATAAATCACTTCAGTCAGACTTTCCAAACTGCTAGTTCCTTTCCAGCTTGCTTATCTGTACCTTTTCAGCAGTCTGCCAGCAAAACGGAAGGCTGAAAATACTGGGAACTTGAATTTCTAGGATCCTGGCTCCTCAGCAGAAAGAGTTCCCAGGGCTTCCAGCCCTCTTGTATCGCAGGCTCCTTCAGTTCCTTTATTCTGTCTGGAGAGCAGCAGAAGGTTTTTAAAATGGCTGAAATAAGATTTGAACACTGTTTAATTTACCTGAGTAATTTTTTACAATTCGTGTTGATTGTGAAATTTCATTTCCCATGTCAGTTTAGGATGGTGCCACTGACAAACTCCACTTACTGTGCCCTAAGAAATTTAGATTCTTGCTCATCTGTACTCTGGCCCGTTTAATTGCAGATGGCAGCTAAAAGCCAAAACTGGCTTCTTTGTAATTCTGGTAAAAACACTTGTGTTTTGTGAATGCTATAATGTCATTACCAAGCACTTTAGCACAGAATACCCCAAATCTTTTAACATGTTACACTGATACATATCCATGTTTCCATTGTGTATGGCCAATTTTAGGAAAAAGTAGAATGTAATATCTATGGGCACTAAGAAGTAAGTGTGAAGACTTTAGCTAAATGTCACACACTAAGAGTTTTTGTTACAGGTAATATTTTGGCAAAATTTTATATTGTTAGTATATAAGGCTGGTGCAAAATACAGATTGAAATGTGTTTTTCCTAATCTCTCTTTTGTCTTCTTGTGCTTTCCTGGGTGCCTAGCGTCAGCGATGGTTGGTATATCATATTTTAATAATAGTATTTAAAGCATTTGCAATTGAAGTGTACATGTGTTCATGTCTGGTGTTTTTATTTTTTGCATATGTGTGTACATACGTAAATACAAAAACTATAAGATTTTTATTTTATATATGCAACTCTGTAAGTCGGGCAATTTTAATTTTGAGGGGCCTACAATTTTTAAGGTAGCGACAGCTGATTGTAGTTTTCTTTAGTCTGTCTTACCATCTGCTAATTCTAAGCTTTCATTTTAATTGGCATTTGTTTTCTTTGTCTACTAGAGAAATCTTCAGTTTTCATTATCAGATGGTCGTTAATGAAATGGTTTAAGCAAAACCTTAGACATAGATTTTTGTGTTAGTACTGTCACGTTAGTGAATGTGGTTTTTTTATTTGGAAATTATTTAAAAACTTGCAAAGGGTGAAGGATAGCTGTGCTGGACATCAGTAGTTGTTATGTAGCCAGCCTTTAAGAAGGAGGGTGAAATAGACCTACAAAAGGTAAAACCACAGAACATGTAACGTGCTCCGGGAAATCTAACATTAAGAAGAGGAAAGAAAAATGTAGGTTTCTTTCCTTCTCTGGAATACGAAGTGAAGGGACCTCTTAGTTTCACATTGTGCTAGTACTGCCTGAATTCCGTAAAATGTACAAAGGTGGGTTTTTTAGGAACACATCTAACAGTTCACAATATAAACTTATTCAGAGAGGGTATTAAATGCAGTTTACCCTCCACGGTGAGCGGCAGGTAAGCTGCCTGGGCGCCAGCAGCGACAGCCTGGTTGGAGCAGCTCACTCCGTGCTCTCTGCTACCATTTCCCAAGCAGAGCCATGTCAGATGCCCCAGCAAATGTGCCTCGGTCTGCAGAAAAGCTGTCTCGGCATATGTGTGTGTTGGAAGGTGATGTTTTAAGGAAAGTGGGAGAGAAAAGCACAGCAGAAGAGGCTCTGGAAAATAAACTCCGAAGCGGTGGGTTATTTTCCTTTGCATCCAATATTCTGAACTTAACGAGATCAGATAAAGTTCCCTGACCTCTGGGGGAACATTTTTATGTTTAAACTTTAGTGAGGATCCAAATTTCACACTTAAGCTCTTTCTATTCTGTTTCTCGGTCCAATCTCTGTTGATCTTTTTTGGAGAGCTCAGAACTTGAACATGTGCTGAGATGTGACTTTTACAGCTCAGGCCTCTCTTTCATGGCTATCCAACCTCCTGTTCCCCCCCCACCCTTATGCTGAAACATATTTTCATTCTATTTTGACTGTATCCAGACATTAATAAAATGAATTGGTCTATTTTCCCAGAAATCTTGCAGTGAGGAGAAGTTTCCCTGGGTCATGAATCATACCAGCAACAGCTGCTGTAATTTATTAAAATCTCAAAGTAGTTAATATCATCAAGCTTCCAGGAGCTGCAAGCCATTCATCCTGCATGGCTTGAAGCAGTCAGTATGCTTGTCGTCTTTCCATTTGAAAGAAGCTCAGCCCTCTAAATTATCTTCAGAGATGTGTAAATTTATCATTGGTTGACTCGGTTTGTACTGACTTAAGCTCATTGAGTGAAGTCACTGTGAAGTGATGAGTGATTTAACCTAAAAGCCAACAGGCTGACTTGGGCAAATTTATCTTCTGATAAAATGGAAGGTCTTTGTCTTTTTCTGTTCACTGTTTTTAACCAGAATAGCTCATGTAATATTATCATAGATACAAAAAAAGAAGGGAGTTATGGAAGAGGGATTGTTTTCCGTTTGCTTTTCCTAGTGAGAACAAACTTTGCTTCTCTGTTTAAGAGACTGATCATACCCTTTAGTACAATACCATTATGTTTCTGGTTAACTATGACATTCAGTCCTTATGTTAAATCACCTTGAAGGTGAAAAATTTACTTGACACTTTATTGTGGGGATATGAACACAGAAGCAAGACATGATATACATGCACACTTCATAGCCATTCCTGTTTCCACTCCTGTCCAGTACCAGGGGATGGCCTTTTTCTGCATTCCCTGAAAATCAGCACGTTTGAGAGATTTTTCTGACCATATGAGAAGTTACTTTTTTTCCTGAACCTTTGAAGTACAGGAAGCCATAGCTCAGATGTGTTTTAACAGGCAGTGTGTTATGGTAAGAACACATGTTATTAGAAGCTGAAATGTCTGAATGTCGCAAGGCAAAATATTTATTATAGGCATATGCTGTATGATGGATACTCTAATAATCCTACAGCAGCATGAAGTGGGAGCTGTAAGACCTGAGAGACTTATGCAGTTCAGGTGTATATATAAATCGTGTCCTTGAAAGCGGATCTGAAGTTCAGTGTTCTACATTGCTCTGAAAACTACAGCATAGGATACTTATTCTATTATCTGAATTAATCACATTTCAACTGTGTCTAGACATAAAGCACACTGTTTTCTTACAACCTTTTCTTCCCATTGGTTGCTTGACTACAGCTGATTGGATTTTTTTTTTTTAATTGTATCTTATATTTGCCAAAGTGTAGTTCTGGAGATTCAAAAATTATTTAAGAATTTAGATTTATTTTGCAAAACTTGAGTTATTAGGAATAGAGATGGCTGTGGGAGATCTGAAGTCTGTGCTTTCCTGATCTTTGGAAAATTTATTAGGGTCACTTTTCCAAGGTTTCTGCTGGATTAGGATGTTCTGATTTATTGTTTTTTTGTTTTATTTTTTCCTTTTAAGGGATGCATTTAATTTAATGGGAATATTGGCTGAGACAATAGAGCTTTATTTGGTTTATACACCTGTGAACTTCTTGTCCTTCACTTAAATAATCATGAAGAAAAGAATCTGGATTTTCCATGCTTTTAAAATCTGAAAAATGCCCCAATGGCTAGCTGGATTGCCTTGGTGCCCAATAACTTCTAACCCTGTGGTTGGCAAGGAAGTGCAACCCTACTAGTTAGTATCTGATAGCATTTTTTTTTTGTGACTTAGCAGGTGAACATTGAAATGCCGCATCCCTGTTATAGACAGTTATGTCCATGAGCCATTTTTAAGTATGCTGTGTCAACAGTGCAGTTCCTGGCACTGCAGTAGTGGGTTTTACTTCCTTATCAGTTCTGCCTGTAATATTATAGAAGCTGCTTCTCCAGTATGCAACTGGTAACAGCACCTGGCAGCCACATCACAATTTTCTTTTAGAATAGACAATAGTTCATAAGGTAATAAGTTAAAAGGCTTTTAAATAATTATGATACATACAGTGCAGCAATCTCTTGATGAATTAACATTGATCACGTTGCTAATACAAGAATGTGGTTGTTTTCAATGCAAAGTGTCACATCTTAAAAGAGCAGGGAGGACTCAATGAGGGGGAAAGTGATCTGGAGTGAAGTTGCAGAAGGAAAGGTCAAGGTGACCACTGTTCTTCAAGAAAGAAGAAATAGTTCTAACTTAGGTCATAGCAAACACAAGTGATAAGTGACAAAATATCACTTTGTATGGAATAAAACAAAATCAGAAAAACCCCGCCACATGATCAACACAAGAGCAATGAGAGGTGTGCACTTCCAAAATGCATAATCTGCCTTGCTCTTAGCTAGCCAGAAAAAGGGCATTGGAAGTGCAGCTACATAAGACACCATCAAACAATGCTTAAATCTAGAGAAGAAAGATAAGGGCGTACAGGACATCAATGGGATGTGTGAAAGTGCATAGGTGAAAGGGCTGTCTGGACAGCGAAGAATGAAGCTGGTTGTCCTCCTTAAACCAGTTGCTGTAGCTGTTTTTCTGTTGCAGCTCTATCAAGCATCCTCTGGTTGAAACACTACCTTGTACAACCTCAAAACTGGAAGCAGCCTTTAAATACTTTAAAAGCTTAGCATTTCAGACACACAGTAGCTGAGGGGTTTGCAATTGGCTGACTGTAGGGCTAATGCTCTGAATTCTGCTCCTGTGTAAGGAGTCCTCCTTTGATTGCAGTTACAGCAATTAACAGTATCCTTTGGGTAAATGAACCATCTCTGTTTATAACAGGATGTGTTTGACTTGGAACTTCAGCTACTGTTTGCTTGAAATATCTCTTGCATTGAATGCTCTTCCTGTTAGCCCTTAAAAAAATACAGTTGGGGAAAAAAAAAAAAAAAGAAAAAAATAATCACCCTCAGCAACTAGATTTGACAGCACCAGGTAAGGCAAACTGGGTAGCACAGTTGGAGGAGGTTTATGCCACAGTACTGCTACTGGCTCGTCGTCTCACAGTATGCATCTGCCTTCAGGAAAAAAACAAATTTTACCTGGAAAATCTTGAATCTTTTAGTAACCATTGTCAGGAAGTTTATTTTGCAGCACTACTCTTCTGATGGAAGTAGCTGGTGGGGTTATTAAATATTCATAAGCTTTTAAAGTTCTAGCCTGTGGTTTAAATTTGTTTGAAATTAAGCTGATTTGACTTGGGATCTATCTTTTAAATCCAAAAGGTATGCTCTTGAGGTATTGCTGTGCATTATGAGAAAAGGCTTGAGTTTATGTTTAATCCCTATACAGATTGCTTTACAAAAATATGTATTTTGTTTACAAGATAG
This sequence comes from Columba livia, assembly GCF_036013475.1. NCBI lineage: Eukaryota > Metazoa > Chordata > Aves > Columbiformes > Columbidae > Columba > Columba livia. Next base: position 26,825,973 of record NC_088608.1, read on the forward strand.
TTGCTTAATGAAAGCATATATTATTGCTATTTATAGCATACAATCAGCATTCTCGAAGTGAATAGCGACAGACTATTGTGACAGCTGCCACTGGAATGGATGTTCCCATGGCATTTCTATTCAGAGCCCTTGTTTCCAGTTTCTTACAGCTTTACAGTATTTACACCTAACAGACTGAAATCTTCTTGACTCAAAGGTGACTTGACTCTATAAGGTTGAGCCACAATTATTCAGCTTCTTTTAAAGCAAAAAGAGAAATGAAAACAAGAGCACTTTCCCTGTGTTAAAAGTCCTGCTGTTCTTTTAGAACTGGTACAAGCTAAGTACATTCTGTAAATCAAATGCAGGTACTTGTAGAACGAATTTATTTCCAGTAGAAGGGGTGGTAGCCTCTGGGTTATAACCATTTTTGTGTTTCTACTAATCAAACTACTGTAAGGAAAAAGAGGAATTTTGGTCTGAACATTTAAATTCTTTTCATGTTCTAAAGACCATTGTATTTTATTCCACTGAGTTACATGCCTTTTAAATGCATGGTCTGTTCATTTGCAGTAGAGCAAGTATGATTTTGTTTTTCTAGCAAGCCATGTATCTGAATATTCAATATTTTTATTCAATAATATTTTCTTCAATTTCTATATATACTGTATTTCTTTTGTTGTACAAGATTCATCCTTGTATAAGTTAACCACTAAATTGAAGATCAGCTGACCAAATAATGTAAATGTCTGTGAATTCACTCTGAAGTATCCTTATAGTTTATCTCTGTATAAATAAGCCCAAATTTAGATATTTTTAGAGAGAGAACTTAATCCTCCAGAAATCACTTTCTTTTTTGTTAACTCTGTCTTGTTTCATTGCAGGAGGGGTTCAAAATGGGATTAACTCTTGAAGGAACAGTATTTTGTCTTGACCCACTAGACAGCAGGTGCTGATGCCAAGAAACTATATGTGAAATTTCTACGCAGTGGTGGTTTTTCTGAGGTTTTTTTTTTTTTTTCCTGAACACATATTCACAGATATTATCCATATGCCAAAAATTGCTTTTTTCACATGTAAACTCTTGTGAGATTTGCTTCTGTAAAAATCCCATTTAGTTCCAGTCTTTCCCTGTACAAATGTAAAAAGTTGTATTTGTTTATGAAATATGAATTAAATTTCTCTCTTGTGTTTCTTTCTCTCATGCTTTGGCCTGCAGTTGCTATGCTATATGACTATTAGCCTGGAGAAGTTCTTCAGAAAGCTCACACATACCTCTCTCTGTTTGCAGATATGCAAGCATGATTTTTACATAATACTTTACTTGGCAGCATTTTGAAATTAAGTTTTTAAGCCATTATTTAATAATCAACCAGTAAAAAGGTTAATATCTAGTACAAAAAGTTCAAATAGCCGTGGAAAGTACTAACCATTAATATATGCTTAAAAGCTAAATCTGGATGCCGTGTAATTGATTTCTATTCCTGTGTGTGGTTATTATGCTGTATATATGTTATTAGTTTATAAAATCCGAAGATTTTTATGTCTTTAATTCATGTTTTAGATACTAACAAATTGTTAGTATGCTAATTGGTATTTAATGAGCATAGAACTGCTGCTAAATTGCAGAATGGACAAAGTAACTGCCCTTTGGTTTGATATTTTATAGCTGAACTGTAAAGTATGTAACTTGGAACTCATGACATGATCACCATAACTTAAAAATAAGATTATGGTCTTGCATTTCCTTAGGAACTGGCATGATTTTGTGTGTAAGCAGGCACTCTGTGTTGACCAGCCTCAATTCTCTAAGTGACTTCCAACACCTGAGTGTTTATAGTCAGGCTCCTTTCTTTTTTCACTGTCTGCTTTGATGACATCTGTCTTACTATAATTTTGAAGCTTGCTGCAGAAGTTCAGTGTATGTCTTTCATACCCACTAGTTGTTCATGTCACACCAAAATTTCCAGTTGCGAGTTTATTGTTGACCTATCTATGCATACTTTTCATTAGGTTTTCACATAAGCAATAAAATAACATCTTAAACTTATCTCAGAAATGTATTATCATTAGTGTTTTGATGCCTAAGCTCCACATTAGTTGAATTAAAAAACTTAACTCTTATATTTTGTCTTCAAAACATAGAGGTGTGGAAAAAGAAAAATCAGATTTTTTTTTTTATTATTGTTATTATTTTCATTCCTTTTTCATGAGAGGTTTTTTTGTTGTACTTATGGTTTTGTTCTTAGCGGTTATGTTTTGCACCAAAAATGCATTTTGCAAATTTGTCATCACATGTATATCTTTATGCCTTGTTCAACAAAGTACTTATGCATATACTTTGAAGTCCACTGAAATGAATGGGATTATTCCTTTGCTGAGTTTGACGTGTGCTCCGGTACCTTGCTGAATGGAGGCCTTCCCATCCTGCATTACGTTAGTCTTCCTCTCTCTCTGTTCAACATTGATATAGTGTGTTATATATAAATATATATATATATATATATAAAAATATATAAAATCACTAACAAATAGAATAGTATATGTTTCATAAAGAAAAGTCTTTATAATTTTGTTTGTCATATAGTATTTTGGAATTTGTATAATGAGGATGTTTAGTAGCCATAGCAATGGCCTTTTTTAACAAATAGAATTTGTATTTTTATTGTACTTTAAAAAGCTTTGCATAATAAGCATCTATTTAGTGGTCATTTATTATCAATGGTAACACTAAGATAATATTTGCACATTTTAAGAAACCTTTTTCGTTACTGATTTTTATGATAGTTGACTGCAAATGGCATGGTTAAATATTACATACTTGGTCAATCCACACGAAAATACTTACATCAATGCATTTTTAATAAAAAGGTTATGTGATCCAATTGGAAACTGTATTTCTATGTAATCTCAAATGTCTGTTTAATTTTGCCTAAAATAAATGTTTTTAAATAAATTACATTGTAGAACACAATGTTCATTTGGTACAATGCCCAGTGGAAGGGAGGGCAGGGAAGTGCTTAAATGTGGGGCAGGACCTGCCACCAAGAATGGTTTAGTGCTGGAATGTGTCCAAGTCACCTTATATACTGGAAATAATCTGATCTCAGCTGGTGTAAAACAGCTTCAGTGATTGACTTTTGTTGTTGCATTTGGTCTAATCTGTGATCAGCAGAAAAAATCTTGTTCTGTGTGCATGTACCTAATACTGGTTATTAGGGAGTAACTCTCTCCACAGTGCTTCATGGATTTAATGGATTCTTTTTAATTAATTTTGTTTTAATACTTAGGTACTCAATATACTTAGCTACTGAATAATGCTAATGGTTAGTAAAGGAGTAAAGGATGTACTTGTCTTACTGAACCCTAGAGAGCAGCCTCTGTAAAGCAGGTGTGTTAATGGGACAGGCTGCAGCATACGGTGTTCATGCTTTTGAGAGAAGAAAACTAGTCCTAAGCCATCTGGTAATTAATTCCATTGCAAATTTTCTCTTCAGGATAATACCCAAACCCTGTCTAACCCTGGCTTTTGGCAAAAATGGGTTTTGGACAGTTGATGGGAATGAACACTGTCAGGGATAGCAAATAAGGGTTATGTGTAATCTGTGAGTTAGAAGCAGGACCTGTTCTTTCTCAGAGCATGTCTCTGTGTTCCCACTACTGTCAGTGTAATAACATTGTCCGCTAAATCTTCAGACTGTTATTTGAAAAATAGATATTTGAGAGCAGTACAAGGGGTCTAGATGGCTTCTCCGGCTCTGTTCAGACTAAGTGGGAGTGCACCTGTTGCTCAGAACAGGATTTTGTCTGTGGAAGCTGGCTGGTTACAAATTCTCACTCTTTCAATTATCTATTAAAAGCAAAGTCTCTATGCACCCTAAAAAAAAAGTATATATATATATATATATACATAAATAAATAAAAGTAAAAAGCTTGATAGCTGGTTTGAACTGAGAATGTGAAGTGTATCTGCTAATCGTGTGACTGTAGGCGTTTCACTTGACGTAAGCCTGTAAAAAAGAGAGTAACATCATCTACTAGGTTAGAGAGATGGTGTTAAATGAGTTGTGAACAGGACTTTTTTTTGGACTTGTAAGTGCCCTCCGACAAAAATAGAGTATCAGTGCAACTGGGTGCTGCCAGATTGGTACACGCTGTTTTTCTTTCTTTTGGGTAGCTTTTCTTTCCTCTTTTTTTTTTTTTTTCCTTAAACTTCTTTAAACTGTAATCACAGTGCTGATTGTGCTAACTGTGACTGTATCACTTTGCGGACCTGCAGTACTAGATTTGTGTTCCGCTTGTCAGCTCTCTGGCTACTGGGCTGGTGTGTCTTACCAAGATGTATTAACACCTAGAAGCAAGAGTCCTCGCTTTCTATTCTTTTTTTTTTTGTATTGCATAGACTATTTTTCTCTTCCTACCTGCTTATTCCACCATACCTGAGTAGCTGAGGTGCTTAAGTTAGAGTTCTTCTGAAGTCAAACAAGCTGATACATGGTGAGTTTGAGTGTTTTTTCTTTTTAACTTAACTTTAACTTAACTTAACTTAACTTAACTTAACTTAACTTAACTTTAATTACTGAGCATTTTTGCAGGATGTTCTTGGCTTAACCCATTGTCTTTACTTCAGACGAGCTTTTAAGTCTTTTGTCCTTCCATGTGACTGATGTGATTTGCGCTAAACTTGCAATTGATCAAATTGTTCAATTTGGCAAACATCAAATCATTCATGTGGCAAAAGGAATTGCATTTCATTTTGGCTTCGCACATGGAAAGGAAGGAAGGAAAAAGAAAATTCTCACACTTGCAGAAGTGTGGTTGTGTAATCCCAGAGGTGATTGCACTTGCCAAGGAATGGGGCTGGCTCTGAGACTTCATTATGATGATTATTTTTCAATTTGTGGAACTAAGCATGGTTTCATTCTCACCGAGTAATTCTGCTTCACGAAAAGAGTCTCTTCTGCAAGTCTCCCTGCCTAAGAAATCTCTAGTCAAACATCCAGAGCTCCTATTTTCATTATATCACATCAGTCACTAGAGATTGTCACCCTTTGGACACTCTCTTGATAAGAAATGTGTTAATAATTGCAGGCAAGCTCTCAACTTTCATGACACTGGGGTTCTGTTGCTGCTTATAAAATTGGAAGATGAGGAAGTCACACTTATATGGCCAGTTATTCAGATTTTTTGTGTATTTTCAAATGAACCCAAAATGCCAGATAGTAGGTGTTCTGTAAGCTTCATCTAAAAGACATAAGTAAGCTTTGGTATGTAATTAGCCAGCATTTCCCCCCTTTTTTCGGACATCTTCTTAATGAGAGACTGAGATGTATGTTGCCATTCTCAGCTGGGGAAAAGTCCGTAGCAGTTCTCTTCAAAGAAATCAAGAACAGGATTTCAAATATATCACTTTTTTTATTTCAGAATTTCAGGCAACATTTTGTTAAAATGAAAGTCTGATATTGTTAATATATGCAGCCTTCTTGAGATGCTTCAACATTCAGTGAGCATCGGTGCATAGATTAAAGAAACCGCACGTTTATTTATTCATCAGACTAAAGCACTTCCTGGAACTACAAGACTTTCAGTAGATTTCATGAACTGCATACGTAATAATTCTGTGTGATGGGGTAAAGATTTCTGAATGTATGAATATGCAATTTACCTTTTGTGTTTAAGAAATATCTTGAGAGTCTAATTTATATGTAGTGTGGGATAATAAACCCTGCAAATTTAGTCTCTTACAGTGAATTCTGGAATGTATTGAATCTGTTTTAAGGCTTGTGTGAACGACAACAGCCAAAATCTGTATATTTGAGCTTTTTTTTTTCCCCCACCACATTTTCCACTATTCATTTCAGCAAAGCTTATGCCTTGCAATAAAGAATAAGAAGGAACGGAAATAAATGAGGAAGTACAGAAGAAAACTGAAAGGGAAAAAAATCATCTTGTGCCAACATCATGCAATATAGTAACATCTCGATTTTTTGCGATACTTAACTGGTTTGATAATATCTCTTGTTCTGCCCCAACACTTTTTATGCCTATTTCAGGTTTTCACAAGGCTGCCAGGAGGCAGATTTGCTGTATTTGCAGCCCACAGGAACTGCTACTTGAGCTAGCTAGAAACAAGGAGTGTTCTTCCTACCCCCTGTAGCCTCATAACACAGAGTAGGTAACTCACTCTCAGCCTCTTCCAGGACACCTGCTTGCCACAAGCTCCAGTTTCCCTCCATTTATCCTCATTTCTAGTTGTTTGTACCATGTCAAAGACCTAGCTCAGTTGTTTATCTGCTCAAGGTAATCTTGTGTACTAAACCATTACAAAAGTGCTTTAGCTAATTGTCCTTATTCCCATATTAATTGGAAAGCATGACAATGAGAATAATGATACTCCATATTTTCCAAATGCCTATTACTAAATTGTTTATATAAATTAATCTCCTTATGAGTCTTGCAATAGACCTTTGAGAATTTTCATCAGTTCCACTTCCTTTGCACCTACATCCTCCACAGAAGCTTTTCTGACTAAAAAGCAACTCAGAAAATCTATTCAACTGAGCATTTGTAAAAGCTACTTAGGGGTCTACCATGTGTGGCATTTAAATTGTTGCAAGTTTTATTTCTTATATGATGGTGTTCTGTAAGCATTTTATTCAGTAAAAGCAAGATGCTTTTTGAAGCTTCTGCACAAAAATTAGAATATTTTGAGCATGTTTTACTCAAAATAATTCAATGAGTTCTCTAGGAATCTGTACTGGTTCACTTTTGAAAACTGTTGCACATTTTAAATATTTTGGTGTTGCTTCTTTTATTTTTTTTTTTCTTTTCCCCAAAGGAACTTAATTGTTTTGCACTAAAGTGATCCTTGACGCTGTGGAAAGACTGAGAAAATCTGTAGCCTGTGCACTGCATTGGGATAAGATTCTGATGAAGATACAGTTCTTGGCATTGGGGGGAAAAAACAACAAAATGTATTTGAAGAGCTTTGATACACAGTAAAAATCTGTTGGTTTTTCTTTTTCGCCCTCATCATTAATTTTGAGGGTATGTTAGAACAAAATTACTATTCACATACATACTTTGCTAATTTTTTTGTAGTGGAAGAGAGCTGCTGTAATGGCAGATTAAAGTCACCTGCAGGTTAAACAGTGCAGGAATGGGTTCCCCCTGTTGTTACAGCCTGATGTGTCATAGAATAAATGAAGAAGCCAGAAGAGATCTGAATTTCTGGAACGTTTGAACCTTGTAAAATAATGACACGATCGCATGTAAGCTGTGACAGAGAAATCTGGGATGCAAGGGATTGAGGGGTAAAGGTAAGAGAGTTTTCGAGATAAGTGAGAGTTAATGAGAAATTTCATGCAAATGGGCTGTGGGGTCGCTTGTGTGCCAGCGATACTTATGTCATTCAGTCATTTGAAGTGCTGATTGGGGAGCCCTCACCTGCCCCTCAGGGAGTGACTTTCTCCTGGAAGTATCCCTGAGGGAGCCCTGGCCCACCCCGGGCAAGCGGTTATTTCTGCTGGGTGCCCTGGAGTGAGAGAGGCCTCTGGTTTATGTGAGCGCGTGTGTGTGCTCTGGGGATCCTTCTTCTTGTGTGATCCTCTGGTAATAATAACTGGGATATGGAAGCTGCAATTTATTAAATGCTACCTGAGAGCTGAATAATTTTGGATAAACCCTCTTTCTAGTTGGTTTTCTGCTGAACAGTTCTTAGAATAAATTCTGCTTGTAGCTTATTGCCTGACCTAATGGATTTCTGGGGTGTCTCTGTGATACTACTTCTGAGAAGGAAAAAAACCTAAATAATTAAAATACCTGATGCTGTTTCCAGATTATCAATCAAAACATGTAATGATTAGCAGTTTTGATCTTGACTTTCCAAGTTGTGTGTATGTTTTTTCATGCTTAAGGTTGTGCATCTATACTTAAAGCTCCCCTTCAGGGTATTTCAGGATTGTCAGCATTCACTGTGTGTATTTTGGTAGTACCTGTAGATTGCCATACTCTTGAACATACATTGTAAAAAGATCAGACAAGGCTGTGATCAGTGTTATCATGATTGGATGCTGTCATAACATCGCAATAGATTGATGTATCAAAGTGAAGTAATAGAATGTTGTATAAGATTCCATTATTTAATTATTTAATTAATTTAATAGCCATTAAAAATGTAGGTATTTTAAAATAGCGAGTGTTATTTAAAAGTAAAAAATATGTTAATAGAGACCTAGTAAGCAAGATAAATTGCATCTTGGCACTACAATAAATAAACCAGTAAGGCCACCAAAGCCATGTGAGTCATAGCCGTAATGAATTTATTTGAAACTTAGGAAAATAGGGATTTGTTTTCTCAGGACCACAGATTCAGTCTGCTACAGATCATCCTGGATGAAAAATTTATATACTGCAAGAGGCTGAATGTCAAAGGGGAAAAAAAATCAAAAAATCCTACATGATATTCTAAACAGTATTTGATTCTGATCCAATGTATTACTGTAGATAAGTTAACACCAAGGTTAGAAATAGAAACATGGTCATGACAAACAGTAATGCAGACTGCATATTGAGACAGCACAACCATTTAGAAATAATAGTACTACCCTTAAAAGGCATTCTCTGCTGAAAGTGTAAGAGAAGATGAATTCTAGTATGGTTTCAGCACTCTTATTCTTAACGTTATGGTCACAAAAGATACTGGGAAGCAATGAGGTGGTGTAGAATGGGAAAGCTAATGTGAGTTTATTAACAGGAAAACCTGAAATTGTGCGATAATACAGACCACAGAAAACACCCACATGATGTTTACCTGCTCTGAAAAGATAAATTTGTGCACTTCTGATTCAGAAAATGCTACTGAGCAATAGCTTATCAAGTGTCTAAATACTGCTATATCACTGTGTTACTGATAGGTTTATTTTTTCAGAAAACTGTGCACAAACTGTCTATGATATCTGAAGTGACATTTGCTTATTGGTCTATTCACATTAGGACTGGAAAGCCAATATTTATTGCTGTACATGTGGTATTGTGCAGTGCGTAGACATTCATGTGCAAACGAGTATGCTGAATGCTTTTTCTGCAGAGACTGGTGCTTCAAAATGTAGCTCTGGAGTCAGGAGGGGAGTTTGTGGTGATTAAATGGGGAGGTGCTTCATACACCACAATTTCTGGTTGAGAATACAGATTGCCAGAGCCGACTGACTTTGTAGAAACGTCAAGTTCATCTCCATCAGGATTTCAAGCGCAGTGCAAATAAGTGCAGGCAGATGTCAAAGGCATTCCAGACACTGGCCTCTCAGCTGTTGTAAAGCAGAGAACATTTAAAACTTTCTTACTCTCAGCTGAGAGTAAACCCATGGGAAAAGGTACCTTCAGATACATTCAGGCAGAATTTAAATTAAATAGGGACACACACTGGGTTGTTGTTTTTTTTTGTTTTTTGTTTTTTTGCATTTTAATTAAATATGGGAGTCAGAGAGAAAGGGCTTAATGGTATATGTAAAAAATGCATTACCTTTATGTTTTATAAATGCAAACTTTTGAAACTTGGAGTAGTTATTCTATATAGAGCATTCTAGCTTCTATTTGCATGAATACTGTTTATTTTCATTACAATTGCTTGGAATTTATGAATTAATTTCTTTTTTTTTTTTTTACAATTTCAGTTCTCCTACAGAACCTATTCAGACGTATCTGCCTAGAAATAATAGCAAGACACTTTTCTTTCTTAAAAACTAAAATCCAGTAATCTTCATAGGAATCACAACTTGCATGTTGATGTTTTGAAGCAAGCCTACCAAGGAAAGTTGAAAAAAAATATTGTGGTTGGCCCCAAGAAGCACGCTGTCTTCCAGGATGATGAATCAGTTTGTAATGTACAGCTCCTTATGGTTGCACTTTTTTTTCCACACCTTATGCAACAGCGTCACACCGCCTGAGTGATGGCTGAGAATGATTCGGGGCTACACACTTGAAAAGTAGCACTTGTGGCTGCTTTCCAGAAGAGCACTGTTTTAGCATGAGCTAATGGGGAGTTCGTACCCATTTTGGTGCCTTCAGAGAAGCGAGTTCTGTGCGTACTGGGACGTGCTGGAAGGCAGGGGCAACTTGCAGCTCTGAGACCACCTGTGCAGCTTGAGTTCGGCTGTGTTTCCAGTTGAGAGGCTGTAACAGGATGGTAAGAACTGGCAGATAAGATGGTGTCACTGCAAAACCCACAACTTGATGCAGCCACCTCGGAAACTCTGTAGTATGTTTGAATTCTGCACAATATGTTAAGACCTCTTTTTTTTTTAATTTTTTTTCCCCTCCTCTCTTTTCTGTAGTCCAAGTAATGTCTCTAACTCACTTTTTAGGGCAGCTTCTTGGGGCGATGTTCCTGCCACCATGTAGTCTGTCTTTTTTTTATCGAGCCAGCTGTTTTATTCTGGTATCATAGTTTCTGTCCTAACAATGCATAATTAATATATGCTAGAAAAGCATTGCCAAATTTATAGAGCAGGAAAAGTGAACAGTTCCATATCTTTGGTTTATAAAAACAATTTCTGACAAAAATTCTCATGTGCTGCTCTGGGATTGTCTTCTATGTATTAGCTATGTATTCCAGTCTGGTTATTCAGAGAAGTGCATATATACAGTGGGATAAACAAGTCTGTTGCAGCTGTCAACTCTTTGCAAGGACATCTGTCCCCTGCTGTACCTCAAGCATGTCAGGTGGGTGGATAAAGTCACCTCCTGCAAGGTGGTGCAAGGTAGAGATTGCTGTTGCTATAGAGGTTCACCAGGCCCAAATCTGCAGGAGGGGTTGCACGGAGTCATTCCTGTCATAGTAGGAACAGGAGAACAAGGCAGCCCAGGAATCCCAACACTGTCTGGCCTTGTTGGCTGTGAAATACCTTATGTTGCACAGGCTTTTGGGGGGTCTGTACCCTGCTCTGAACTTAAAATGAGCTTTTGATGTTTTGGCTCTGGATTCCTTTGTACTCTTCCATCTCCCCTCTTCCTCACCCCAGCAATCCTGCTGCAGGCACCAGAATTGTGCTGGCACAGTTACAGCCATATCCATTGGTCTGGTCTCTTGACTAGTTTATACAGGACTTTCCTTTTTGCTCTTGAATAGAGATCCTGTTTTGAACCTCACTTGATAGGCCTTAGTTGTTTGTTCTCCACAAGCTCTAATTACTTCCTGTGGAGTGTCTGTCTCTGCTTAGAGAGAAACCAGGCTTCCAAGCACCACTGCTATAGGACCCGTTTGAAGCTTAAGTATTTAAACCTCATGAAAGGCAGACTAGATACTACTTATGAATCAGTCCCAGCTTCCCTTTAAAGTCTGTCTGGAATGACTTTCTTTGTGTGGCTGCCATCGTGATCCTCAGCAGTTCATTTGGTGAGGAGATGCTGGTTGAGGCCAAGCCAAATGTACTCTTGATTTCCACAGTGCTCTCAGGACCGGTCTTTGGCTATGGCAGATTAAATGCACATGGAAAAGATAATTGCTGCCCCACAGGCTTGGCTGCCTTGACTGTCCAAACTCTGCCACCCACACAATTCTCCGTGACCAATACTCCTTTTAATATTTTCAATCTCCTGTGTATTGGCTGAAGGCCCATGTGCTATTTGCTAGGAATACAAAAAAAGGCACCAAAGGCACTGCATCTTCCAAATTTGTACATTAACTCAGGATAAGACCACACATCCAGGCAGAATGTAAAGCTTCCAGTTTCATCTCCACCACTGATTGATGGATTAATTCCCAAACGCGCCACTGCCTCTGTCTGTCACAGCTGGCTGTCTGGAACTCGGGGCATGGTCAGGATCCTGTGCGAGGGATTTCCTTGCTGGTTGGAGGAGACATCAATCAGCAGTGAAATGGCAGACTCTTGGAAGGTTCTTGTGGTCAATGTCCTCCCACAAACTTGTTTCCTCTTCAACTGCATTAGATGTACGTAGCTTTTCTTCTGAGTCTTTGCCAGTGTGGCCAGGGGCTTTCCTGATTTCTGCTGCAGGTAGAATACTCTTTAGTCAGGGGTGGTTCTGGCAGAGGAAGGGGTAGTGTGTGCTGCACCCCAGCCTGTGGGAGCTGTAGGATGCAGTCTGTGCACGGGCTCCCAAGCCTTTGCCTGGCCAGGCCAGGTTGTGACAACTTTGTTGGTTTCCTTTGGAAGCTGTGGCTGGAGCTGCTGGCAGGACAGTCTGGCTGGGCAAATAAGCATAAGCACCAAGGTTAGTGGGAAAGAACATTTGGGTTGGGGACAAAAATGATGAGCTTTCACATTAGCAGCCTGTTAGTATAATTAAAAGGGAGAGGCACAGAAAGACTTGAAGCTGAGGGCGGTGCAGAGAAAGGCAAAAGAGAGCTGCATGTTGTTCAATCACTTTCTATCTTGTGTCACCATTTTTAGCAGCCGCTAGAGAAAAAATGAACCGCATTTGTGTCAGTATATGTGTGGACAGTACATTTTTCTTGCACCTTCTGTGATGCTTAGGGCATCCTCTTTGACTTCCCAAGTATTTGCAGCCTGACTTCATATCCAGTGGTTGATGCCCATGGAGCCTGTGACAGCGTATGAAGGAAGCAGCCCTTCTCCAGTCACTGTGTGTTTTTAAATGGTGGAACTTATTAACTGCTGACAGCAAGGAACTCCTCAGTCAGAGAGATGTATATTTATGTTGGTGAATGTGAATGCATTTCTTTGTGATCCATTTGTGGATTATTATGCATTTAATTTTGTTGATATCATTTCATAACAGCCTTTATTGACAGATTATAATCAGATACGTCAAGGTGACAGTGGTTCTTCCAGTGATTGTCCCATAGATCCCCTTAGGTACTTGCCAGGTGACATAGGCACTTACTGCCTGTGGTGTTGGCAGACCTTGTTTCTCCACTACAATAATTAGCATGATGTCGTTCTAATACTATCTCTAATGAATCTGGTTAATTCTTGTTTGATTCTCTCTGGAATAAGGAAAAAAGTTTAAGTGAAGTCCGTAATAATATAGTGCCCTAGATTTATATGAAGTCAATCTGCCACTTGGAAAATAATATGAACCTTCTGCATCTTAAGAGTATGGCAAAAGTGAGTTATCAACAAACACGTTAAATTCCAGCTCTTGGGTTTAATTGTGAAAATACGTGTATATGTGTGTGTCTAAATGCAAATACATATAAATAAAAGTGTATATAAAACTTTAAAGAACCCACAAAACAAACAAACAAAAAAATACAAACAAAAACCACAAACAAAGGTCTTCTGGAAAAGCCCACAATAGCATGCTAAGTAGCCAGATGAGTTAGGTTTAAGTGCTGTGGTCTTCATTATTTCCAGATGAATGCTACTAGGAATCTCATGAAATACGATTGTCCATCCAGACTTTTACTGCAATCTGCAAGCTTACGTGCTCTAAGCAATCTCACTCTATGTGATATATAGTTTATACCAATTTTACTTCAGGGATATGAAAAGAGTAGGAGAAAATAGGAATATTTTTATTTACTCTGGCATTGTCAGTGAAAAAGGAAGGGGAGTATCAAAAAAACTGATCAGGAATGGGTAGTTCTTGTTAAACTAAAAAGATATTGCTTTGCTACAGTTTGAGAGCTCTCATGATGCCAGAGGTGTGTGACATATCCTGTTATTCTGAAATGGCTAAGACAGCTGTGTGTAGAAACAAAAGGTGTATTAAAACACGTCAGAGTGTCGAAGTGGAAGGGCAGTTTTGTCAAAATAACTTATTTTGAAGAAGTTTTGTTAGAAGAGTAATCAGCACATTTCACAGTTTAAGCAAAGATAGCTATAATTATTTGCAGTATGTGTTCTCTCTTCTTTATGTCTCTGTTTCCAGGTATGAATGTGCTAGTACTTGTTTTTTATTTAACAAATTGTTAGGATTATAAATAGTTACTTAGATATTTTTCTCTCTTGCCAAAATCATCCCGTGGGTTGGATGTTCCGACTACCCTATATTGTGGTAAAGCAATGGGGCGCAAGGGAGAAGTGACTGTGCCCTTCAGGAGTCTGGTCTTATTCCTTCCCCACATCTGCTGATCCTCCATAGTTCAAGACCATCTTCTCTGTGGAAGATGTTTTCCCAGCACAGCTTTCAAGAACTGAATTTTAAATTTGCCAGAACCAGCTTCTCAAGGTGCCGTGTTGTAAGCAGTAGAACTCCTTAACTGAGCTTTTTCTTACTCTGTCACACAGGGGTACCACCAAAAGGACAGGATTATAGAGCAAACTTTGAGGTGGAAAAGGGAGAAAGGGTTGTTTCTGGGAAATGGGATGAAACCTGGGAAATAACACAATAAATGTTGCCCTTTCTTCAAACATATACAGAAAACATCATCCAAAGCCACCATGCAAAGGGTTAAAAATTGCTCAGAACATTTTTTTTTTAGATCTAAGGACATGAACATAACTTTTATTTTATCTTTACTGTGCTTACCAGTACTTTTGGTTTATCTACAAAGCCCAGAGCTTTGCTCCTAACAAGAAAGTAAAGAAGGTTAACGTATAGTAAGAGACATTCTGATATTACTACATTTCCAATATATGAAGCTTTGAATTGGTCTGTGGTTGTCCATTCTGTACTAGATAAAACTGTCTCTAGCTGAGAGGTTAGGCCTTAATGACTCAGTAAGATTTCATCTTAGATCCTCAATCAAATTTCACACGAATGGCTGCAGGCTTTTGAAGTAATGTGCCATACTTCTAAGGATGGATAATCCATAATCCTTGATGCCGCCTTTAGACAATTTTCCAGCTTTCAGCTTATTATCAAAATGAACAGATTATAAAGAAAGTTTTGATGTGTTTAACAAATGCTATGGTAGCATACATTAAAGTGGAAATAGAAAATTCTCTTTATTTCATAAGGAAAAACAAGTAAAAATATTTATTATTAAGTTTTACCGTCTTTCACAAATATTATGTTTCGTAATCAACAAAATTAGGTACATGAATATGCAGCCCACACTTCCAAGGCAAAAAAGAACCCAAAAAAGAACCCAAAAGAACCCAAACAATGGAAGAGTTTCTTGGTGGTTTTTCTGTTGACCTGAATTTGTTTTCTGAGTTATGTGTTAGCTGTCTTTAGCTATCTATTTAGAAAGCTGTAACTAAAGTTAATTTTGTAGTACTGGGCTGCAATGCTTGTAGGTCAAATATTAGTGAGTTGTTTTTACTTCGCATGATATCTTAACTCATCTATGAGTACAGCTTTCAGTGCAGTCACTAGTAACGTGACCTTCTTTCACATGACGTGACCACAAGCTGAACTCTGCAATGAAGATTTTACTTCTTTTGTTCTGTCCCTGATCTGAAGTGATATTAAGTTTCCGTTGTTTCTGGAACAGCTCAAATCCAAGCTAAACTCCAACATGCTCTGTGGTTTTGAACTAAGTCTGAACATGCAGTTGGCAAATCTCAGGCTGCTCTGCTAGGAAAACTGTGACAACCATCTGCTTCATTTTACTTACCAAAATCTTAGATTAATTTTAGTCGCTGGCCTAGCTTCACTGCTGTTGGCACAATAGGGGTTCGAAATATGCCTGTCCCATTTTTGTCCTCTATTAGCGGCTTGGCAGGAAGAGAAGCTTGTATTGAATCAGTAATCATTTACTCTATGGCCATACCGTAACAGCAGTGATTTGTTACCATTCAGAATGTCCCACCCTATCTATGCATATGGCAAGAGGCTAAATAGGGCTGAGATACCTCTGAGAGAGCAGCCCACAGAAACCTTTCCAAACCATGTAGGTGCCACAGTGTCTGTGCCTTCAAATGTCTGGAAGACAGAAATAAACTTGCCTGAGCTGAGGAAGAAGAGTTTCATCTCACCTCCATGTGGCCTTCCCAGGCTGAGACAGGGTGGAAAACCTCCCAGGACCTGACCACAGCAAGTACATAAACCTGGGCATTTGTATTAGTCCACAGCACAGCAACAATACACCGAGGGAATTTAGGGGAAGTGAAGGAGGGTGAGTAAAGATGTTGGCTTTAGTGGCTTCAGCCTTTGCGTGCTAGTATCGAGTGTGTCACTCAGGAAGTGGCTTCGACATCCCATGGTTCACAATGACTGCTGTGAGCACCTCGTGGTGTCTTGGGAAGCGGTGATGCTCTGTCATTCAGGGTGGCTAATGCTGGGGGGTTTTTTGTTTGCGTGGTTGGTTTGGGATTTTCTATTTGTTTGTTTTCGCAGATGAAGAAGTACTTGCCATAGGATTAGAAGTGAGGCAGTCTGAATGGAGGCTGGTCAGGATGGAATGTTTCCTTTATGGGGAGGGAGGACAGACATGTTGACAGGCAGATGAGAGTTGGAGAAGATAGGACAGAGCTCTGAGGAAACCAGCGTTGCCACTCATCTGTACCTCTCACTAGAACTGTAAACACCTTGCTATTATGTTATTAACTTTTGTAAATATTTAGAAGGATTTAAAAAATTTTAAGAGTTAAAATATTTTTCAGAAGAAAAGAAAGAAAAAGGGTAATAATAAAATATTTTCTTATGCAGTTTCAAAATACTTGTGCTTGCTGTCACTACCTTACTACAGACTGATCAGGAGTTAGTAAGAAGTGTCTCCTGTAAGAGGAGTCCAGGATATATTTGTGACTCTTTCAAAACTTAGGCCACTTTGTCCTATCACTTTAAACTGGGAATATAAAATCCATGACTGACACTGACACTCTATTGCAGGCTCAGTAACAGGCTGTATACAGTTACAGGTGATAGCAGGGAAAGAAGCGGAAGGAGTAGTTATCAGACTGCTGGCAGGATTGCTCGCTAAATCCTAAAGAGGACAAGGATCTTAGTTTTGGTTGTTTCTGTTTATTACTTTGGATATTTTGCACATTTAATTCCATTGATGTACTTTTCTTCAATAAAACATATCACACAGCTATGATTTTAAACAATTACATGGGCCACATATTTATAGAAACCCAATCCCAGCAGGAGCCTGCAATGTTTCATAACAGCCTTTCTAAATGATTGCCTGGTGAAATGCTGACCACAGTGTAGTCGATTTAATTTCTATTACATGCAGATGGCTCTCTTTGTGTGGTTTACTTTGCTGCAACAGCATTCTGTGTCAAGGTGACACTGTACCAAACTACGGCAGAAATTAGCAAAAAATTTAGTGATGTGCTTATTATGCTATTTTTTTGGCGAGTTAGTTGATTTTGGTTTTATTGATGTTCTTGGGCAAAATCCAACATGTTTTCTTCTCAAAGTGTTTTGGTTCTAACATGAATATTGCCAGAGATTATTAAATTATCTGGGCTTGTCTGTTGTTTCCATCTGTTAATAGAAAGTGCAACTACACACTTTTATTCTTGATAATTGACATCGTGTGTTTTACTTCAAAAATTTTCTATCTGCAATAGTCCTTGTGTTACACACCTGAGACATTTTAAGATTGAACATCATCAAAACTGCATTAAAAGATACTCTGTGTAGGTGTAACCTCACTTAGATATCCCCACTTACACGCAGATTGATTTTCCAACATTCTCAGGATCCAGGGGGAATTCAGTGTCCAAATTTCACAGAAGTTCAGTGGAAAACACCAGCTGATGCAACTCACTGTAAGTTTAGATAGCAGCAGTGGAGAGACACAGGTGTGATTCAGAGGTCTGCCAAGCAGGACCTGAGTACTTCTGGGTACTTTGAGCCACTTGAACCCTATCAGTCCTTGCCTGAACCCTGGATTTAATTTGACTGACCCAAAGACCCCCTTGTGCAGCCTCCCATTGTGCTCAGCCTTTTCCCTCAGTGCTATGTACTGGGGATTTAGCCACCATCTTCGTCTCCAGTGCTGACCACAATTGCACACCCTGTGTCAGACCTTCCAGTGAAATTCTTGCAATTAAGCTTTTTGGCTGTCTCCTCCAAGAAGGGCTTGTCCTTTGGTTTGTATGAAAGCTTTGAGAGTTGCTGTGTAATATTCAGTATCTATAGGCTCTCCTAAACTGCAGGAGGTGATGTAAACTCTCCTGTATCCTATGCATGTTTTCTCATTGGGGGAAAAAAAAAAAATAGTTCCCAGGTAAAGAATGCAACTGAGGGAAGATAAGAATGGACACTCAGATGTTATATTTTGAGTGAAAACTTCAGAAAAGATAGGCATCTGCAGTAAGGAGCCTTCTGAGACACATTGGTGGGCACGCCTTACTGGGTGTCATTGTGCCAAACGTTGAATTTTTCTGATTCTACAAAAAGAGGGTCTATTTATTTATTTATTTGCTTTTAAGCCATGCTGAGTAAAGGGTCTTTTTCCATCTGTTGTGGACAATAGTTGATTTCCACTCTGTCATGAGGCAGAGATGGAATATTGCACCACAAATCAAATTACTGAAGCATAATTGAAAAACCAGCATTGCCACTCATCTGTGACTCTTGCTAGAACTGTAAACAAGATAATCTAAATCACCTTGCCATTCCACAAGAGATAGAGATTTTAAAAAATTTTTCAAGACAACAGTTCATGAAGTCAAAAAATAAAAAAAAAGTAATAATAATAAATTACTAATGCTGAGAGAGACTTAACCAGGGATTTCTTGGTTTGGAGATCTATAGAAGAAAAATCCAACATGATAATTCTAAATTTCTTTTATGAATAATTATTCAGCATATTCAAGCAATTCTGTCTTTCCTGTATATTGTGAATCTCAGTGTAAACTATTGTCTTAATGAACTTTGCACCTTTTCATGTCAGTACATGATTCTACCAGTACCTGACACAGCTATTAAATAATAATTTTGCTGGGGTGTTAATATTCAAAGTTTCTCTCATTATTTTCCATTTATCTTGTTTCCTGTATAGCTTGAATCAGTATACAGTCAGAGAGCAGTGTAGGGGAAAGGGATGTGGGGGTCCTGGTGGACAGCAGGATGACCATGAGCCAGCACTGTGCCCCTGTGGCCAGGAAAGCCAATGGCATCCTGGCCTGTATTACAAGGGGGGTGGTTAGTAGATCGAGAGAGGTCCTCCTTCCCCTCTACTCTGCCCTGGTGAGACCACATCTGGAATATTGTGTCCCATTCTGGGCCCCTCAGTTCAAGAAGGACAGGGAACTGCTGGAGAGAGTCCAGCACAGGGCAACAAAGATGATGGAGTGGAGCATCTCCCTTATGAGGAAAGGCTGAGGGAGCTGGGTCTCTTTAGCTTGGAGAAGAGAAGACTGAGGGGTGACCTCATTAATGTTTATAAATATGTAAAGGGTGAGTGTCACGAGGATGGAGCCAGGCTCTTCTCAATGACAACCAATGATAAGACAAGGGACAATGGGTATAAACTGGAACACAGGAGGTTCAGTTTAAATTTGAGAAGAAACTCATTCATGGTGAGGGTGACAGACACTGGAACAGGCTGCCCAGGGAGGTCGTGGAGTCTCCTTCTCTGGAGACATTCAAAACCCCCATGGACACCTTCCTGTGTAACCTCATCTGGGTGTTCCTTCTCCTGCAGGAGGATTGGACTCGATGATCTTTCGAGGTCCTTTCCAATTCCTAACATTCTGTGATTCTGTGACACCACCTGAAGTGTCCAGCTCTTATTAATTTTTCTCTGAACCTCCTTTGAATCTATTACAAATATCCTTTTTTTCTTCCCAGCCTCTTAGACTTTGTGCTAAACATTACTGGGTGTCTGTAACACTGGGCTCACTCCCCTCTCTACACTTAGTCTGTATAGTAAGCCTGACTTAGTTCAAATGTAAAGATTTCTTCATTGTTTGTGAGGATGTATCTACATAAAAGCCTTTGCAAGAATAAAGGTGTAGATGAGGGAGAGGCTGAGGCAGTGTAGCTGATGTTTCTTTTTAAAGGACAATAAGAATCAGGTTGTGTGTGGGCTTTGACTCTTGCATTTCCATGTAGCAGTCACTTTGCTAACCCAGTCCATTCTCATCAACCATTACGTACTAAAGCTCTCTGCTGCATCGCTGTACTTTGTTTTACAGTCTGAAATCCATAAGCAATGTGATTTGATGTCCCATTAATTCACCTTAAAGCTCTACAACTTCAGTACTGTGTGTGAGTGACTCTGTGATGGCCGGAGTATATGTACTGGGAGAAACATGAACAGAAAACATTTGCAATGAAGAGCAATATCTAGAAGGTACCAAAAACAGATTATGCAAAAGTAGGTAAGTAAATATAATGATGGTGGTCTTAAGTTGAAAGCAGACGCCACTCTAAGTACTGCAAATAAATATTGTAAGTAAATAAAATCACAAATAAGAGATAATTAATATAGTTACTCCAAGGAACTTTACACTTCCATGCTTATGGAAAACTATTCCGTACTTGTTATACTATATTCTATGGGGTAATATCCTAGAACTAGAACAGGAACTCTGTGTAATTTTGCATTTAAATGTCAGTAGAAGTACGTAAGAATGAAATCCTCTAGGACTACCTAAATTAAATTCTGTAGTCTCTTGTAACATTTCTGTTGAGCCTTTTTTTTAAAATAAAACTGCAGAAAATTCTCATAGGGGAGAAATCCTAGAAAAACTCCATAGTATTGTATAGATTACTGTAGATATCCTCAGATATCCTATCCATCCTACATAATCTTTCATCATCATCCAGATCTCCGTTTAGAGATTCAATACTTGGGAAAGTTTTGTACAGCTATAAAGTAAATCAGTAGTTTCTGGGTCATAGATTTTCTTTGCTGGTTATCATGGTTCAATTTAAATAATTTATTTTCTAGTTTTCTCTTGTCTCTTAAAAAGATTATGTTCATGAAAATCATCAAGTTAATTTCTTATGAAAGCAATTATCTTCTTCCGGAAGTGGGAATTTGTTACTGAACAGATGAATCTGGCCCATTTTTCATTTTGAATAACTGTATGTTTAGAGACTGTCTCCTAAGTATGTTGGTATTCTGCTTTTTGTGTCTTGTGCAAGAATTAAGTGATGTTGATCGGGGGAAGGAAAGAAGAAGAGGGAAGTTATGAAATACAGTCAGATTTCTGAACACCATGTGAAAAGAGGGTGCTGAAAATCTAATAAAAGACAGGAACTGGGACCCAGGACAAGATTTTCTTGGAGACTACTGCAGGACCGGAACAAAACCCCGATAAAATAATTAGAGGTTGGCAAGTCGGTGCAATTCAGATGAAAGATGCAGAAAGCAAGTTATCTTCTCACAGCCAGGAGGTGACAGAGAATCCAAACCAGTTCAGTCGAAGAACCTCATAAGAAAAAGCATATCATGTTGTCATGTTTGTCACAGCATATACAAGGCAGAACGGTGGTCAGCCCCTCACGGAGGAATGAGCTGGTTTGAAAGTGCCAGAAGAGTGATCAGCGCATTGGCAGATGGGGCGACAGGAGCACTGTTAGTTTAGGAAGTATGACAGGATCCCAAGCCAGACAAGATTTTGAGATCTGTCTGCACCCTTGTACAAACAAACATTAAAAAAAACCCAAAACAAACAACAGGTTTGTTTGTGTGATATCTGGAACAAGGGAACTTATGAAACAGAGAAAAAAAAAGAAAGCAGATGAAAATAGAAGAAGTTTCTTCTCATATTTAAGTGGAACCTCCCATGTTCCAGTTTGTACCCATTGTCCATTTTCTTATCATTGGTTGTCACAGAGAAGAGCCTGGCTCCATCCTCGTGACACTCACCCTTTACATATTTGTAAACATTAATGAGGTCACCCCTCAGTCTCCTCCAAATTAAAGAGACCCAGCTCCGTCAGCCTTTCCTCATAAGGGAGATGCTCCATTAACTTAATCATCTTGGTTGCCCTACACTGGACTTTCTCCAGCAGTTCCCTGTCCTTCTTGAACTGAGGGGCCCAGAACTGGACACAATATTACAGATGTGGTCTCACCAGGGCAGAGCAGAGGGGCAGGAGAACGTCTCTCAACTCACTAACCACCTCCCTTCTAACGCACCCCAGGATGCCATTGGCCTTCTTGGCCACAAGGGCACAGTGCTGGCTCATGGTCATCCTGCTGTCCACCAGGACCCCCAGGTCCCTTTCCCCTACACTGCTCTCCAACAGGTCATTCCCCAACCTATACTGGAACCTGGGGTTGTTCTTGCTCAGATGCAAGACACTATACTTGCCTTGCTGTATTTCATTAAATGTTTCCCTGCTCAACTCCCCATGCTGTCCAGGTCCCGCTGGATGGCAGCACAGCCTTCCGGTGTGTCAGCCACTCCTCCCAGTTTGGTGTCATCAGCAAACTTGCTGACAGTGCACTCTATTCCCTCATCCAAGTCGCTGATGAATATATTGAATAATACTGGTCCCCGTAGGTGCTTGCATCCCGAAGTAGCGTGGGTGATGCAGGAAACAATGAAAAGTGAGACGACAATAATCAGAAAATAATCTGATACAGGGGGGGTTGCAACAGTGGAGCACAAGGGACTTTAAATAGGACCTGGTCAGCAATGGGTGCCTCGGAAACAATTCTTAAGATTGCTTTTTAGTGACAATTGTGAAAATTTCAAGTTGTATGTGAATACGTGATATGTGATGCCTGAAGAACCCTGTTCTGGGTGTATGGCAAAACAGCACTGATGTGAAAAGCAAGAAATGACATATTTCAACTTTGTACAAAAAATATAAACCTATCTAGACTCCAGATCAGTATAATCTGCAATTTCTGAAACTCCTGTGGAGGACAAGACCCAGTAAAATAGATTGAACTTATTAGAATAGCATGGTCATTACAGCTCAGTATTAGTCCTTAGATATCCTAGACTCATTTTTACCATCAGTGGTACTCATTCTGAGAAAAATGTGTTTAAATTGACATTTCAGGGTCATTCAAGATTGGGATGTATAATAGATGGTTTACATTGGCCCAAAATAAACAGAAAACATCAAGGAAATTTTTAAGGCTTTTGCTTGTGCCAAAGATTATACAAAAATCTCAAAGGAGACCATGTTAGTAAAACAGAAAAATCAGCTCCTTGGAAAAAGTATAGATAAGCAAGATGTATTTGGCTTAATTTCAGATAGTAAGGATACATTTGTGAGATCTCATTTAATCAAATCCACTTTTGCTATATGCAATGCATTTTAAATTAGTGTCTGGCAGATGACAGTAGTTTGGTAAACACCTCAACAGTTTTCTGTGTACTTTGGGGTAATTTCAATCTGGCAGGTTGGTAAGAAAAAGGTGTTGAAAAAATTGTTTACCAAAAAAAGAAAAAAAGATAGCAGAGCAATGTGGATATTTTAGTTAGTACTGAGTTACGGTCTCAGCACTATTAAAAAACTATGTGCAATCCCAAGGGAGTGCAGCAGTGAGAGACAGATGAGGCAGAAGAAAACAGAAGAAACTGAGATCCAGGAGCTTTTTGTATTTTATGAAAGTCATAGTCTGCATTAGCCCAGATGGAAGCTGTTGTGTTTTGTTCCAAGGGCTGCCAGCTCTGAGGCTGCCACCAGAGTGGACCCATGACATGGTGATGCATCTGAAGGGCTTCTGGGGCTGGGAGGCAAAGTAGCCTGCAGAGGCTGCCTGGAGCTAAGTCAGAGGCACAGGGTGCTGGAGGTGGTGGGACCACAGCATGTGGCTCTCGAGGAGTGAAGAGACCTCTTGCTGTCTGTCAAGAATGATGGCTGGAGGTCTTCTGGGAAAGGCACTGGGCAGTACTTCATGCTGTAGGATATTCATAATTTATAGTGTATAGGTATTTGGTTATTTACTGTGGTAAGTATGGTACACTGGTAGGTAACCCAAATATTTATGGTGATGTTTGGCAAGGACCGGGACATGTGGGATCTGGGCCTTTTGAATGGCACTTGGAAGAACCAAGTGGAAATGTCTTCTGTGAGGTGGTACAGGGTGACTGGACGTGTGGCAAAGTGCTGCAGGCTTCCCTGTGCAGGTGGCTGTCAGTGGAACCAGAAAGGTTAGAGGTGATGAAAGGGGAAGACAGTGAAAGAGCAATGACAACAGAAAGCACTCAAGGATCTGGCAAACTTCTGGAAAACTTTCTCCAGACAAAACAAACAAAACCCAAACCAACCAAACAAAAAAGCAACAATAAAACCAAACAAACATGCACATTCTTCTGAGATCTAATTTTTGTTACCTACAAAGTGTGTTGCTTCTGCATCTGACCTTTTTTCATGTCTTTTAGTGCTTTCATTTCTCTCTCTCCTTGCCTGGCTCACCCTTGTCCCAAATGGTCATGTTCTCATCTTCCTTTTTTCTCCCCTCCCAAACAGTCTCCATTTCTACAGGCACTGGTCATTTCCTCAAAGCCTTCAGCTTTGCACCATGGTAGTGACTTGTAGTTCAGTAGTCACTGTTTAGTGTTACTAACCCCTTTTAAACAGGGCAGAGGAGAACTATATAGCATATAGGCCATTTTTCTTCTCTTGTTTCTGGGAAGAAAAATTCTATGTTCACTCACGATGGTGTGTAAAGTTCATGGACACAGTGCAGAATCAAACAGCCTAATGATTTCTCTGCCTAAATAACTCTGGGATCATTTTTTTGGATATGACCAGACGATGCATTGCACATCCCTCTGTTCAAATGGAAAACAACATAGTCACAGGCGAGAATTGCAGCTGATTTAAATTGGCAAGGTTTTATTTTATGCAACTGACTTTTGAACAGGGTCTAGCTATGTGTCTAGAACTTAGTGTCTGTACATCTTGCTTCCTGCTATCAAAACAATACTCTGTAAAAGTATAGGTATATATAATTGTGTATTTTCCAATTAATAGACCAAATAAGATTAAGAGATTGTGTCATCTTTAATTGTAATTTTTAATCTTTGTTTTTATTGCTCATTATCAAAATAGAATATAACACTTTAATAGTTCAAATCTTATTTAATAATCATATTGAAAGCACATATAATAAATTAATGCAAAACACTTCAAGAAATTAAGTTTTCAGAATTTTGGAACAAGTGATTTCTGCAATTGGGAGAAAAAAAAAAGGAATATAATTTTATCATGTTGAAATAAATTCTACACTCATACAATTTGCTATAGATAATGTGTTATATGGGGTTGTAGTAGAGTGTCGTGCCATGAGTGTAACTGCCGGCTGGATCATCAAACTTCAAAATACCATGCAGTTTCCTCCTCCTTCTCAGGGAGGTGCTGATGCCTCAAAGAAGTATCAGACAAAATCATGTTGTTATCTTTTGTCTGGAGGCAGTTCTGTCCTTTTCAAATGCTGTGCAACCCTAATTTTTGTGTAATGCATTCTCAGTTTTTCTACAACTGAATGTTAAAATGTCAGTGTCTGAGGAAGAAGTGGGGCCAGTAGGACTGGAAGGCAAGTATTTAAATAACAGGGACAGAACTCTCTTTATGTAATGTTTTTTGAGCTTCTTATTAGCTTTAGACAATTCTATAAAACCCAGAAGATGGATTCCAAACTGTAGTGAACACAAATGAGAAGCCTTGGAACAACCTTCCCTCTTACTTGTTTTCACAAGCCGTTACAGGCTAAGTTATGTCTTCCATGAAACACAAGCACATTTCATAGCTGTAGGAGCTAGGCATGCAGAAAGAGGACCGGAAAAAAATCCTGGTTTACTGACTGCAGCTTTTCCTGTAGAACAGCCCACACAGAATAAAAGCAGTGTTTTATCTGTTCAGATGCAAAAAAGAAAAAGAAATCATTATTTTCCATGAGAAAGTCAATATGCCCTGGAGAGAAACTAAGCTAGCAAAGATTGTCTGCCGTCCTTTCCCACCACCATGGGAAAGCCATCTTTAACAACCTGGTTTTGTTACTTTCTAATCAGGGAATCAAAGCATATACCCTCATGTTCATCTCAGGTAATATCAGCCTCTTAGTGGATATCGTGCAGTTCAGGTCCTGTTTCCAGCCATGCTTGCTTAGGAAAAAAATCACAGTGAAGACGTGGATTTTCTTGTACATGTCAGTACTTTAAGGGTCATTACATAAGCTGGCACCACTGTCTTGCCTTTTAGTCTCCAATAATTGTGGTGACCATCTGTAAGATCTGATTTTGCAGCTGTATTCAATAAGACACTGTTGGACTAAATCTTGGAAAAAAGCAGCTAATGCCAAACCGTCTATCACTGTCAATTTGGCTGTGCTTTAAGCTTACAAATATAAATGTCTCTGAACAGTTGGGAAACAATAATAAAGACAAATGTCTCATTAAGCAATACATGCTTCATCCTAATTAATGTAGCACATACGTGATAGAGGATGAAGCATAATGAATGACATGCACGATAGCGCAGAGAACTTCTGGACTATACTGGCCTATCTTTCAACTTTAACTCTCACAAGAAAGTGGTCGCTTTACATGAAAAGGACAAATTCATCTGGGGCTTGTCCAAATCAGTGTTGCGAAATAAACTGAGTTAAAACGGTGGTGTCATGTAGATAGCAACTGACTGTAAACTGGCCTTATGTAAGGTCATTAGACATGAGAAAGTTTCCCATTTATTTTGCAAGGCAGATAAGGGAACTACGGTCAAAGTCAAATGCAGCAAGTAAGTGCCTTCAAATAATTCAGGTTTTAATCAGTTCTTGACTCCATGAAAAAAGAGCATATAGATAACAAATCTTGGAAGTAGTCCTGCTCAAGATCAGTTATATGCAAGGCTGTCAGTCGTCTACAAGAAGCTATGAGTGGCACTGATCCTAAATAATTCAATACCAATGACACTTTTTCTGTTTACTTCATGGCCTTATATTTAGATGCATCAGTTTTTGCTTTCTGATGGTTAAAGCTAAAACAATCAATTATGACACAAAAAAATAATCTAGTAAAATTAAGCAGGGGAAGAAGCCTGAGTGAAATGGTCTTGATTGATATAAAAATTTGTGTTGTCAAATATTTGCTATTGCACCATTTAAGTTGCAAATAATACTTAAAATAGGGGAAAAATTAACATCAGAAGATGGGAACATAGCAGCTAATGCCATTGATGTTACTATTTCCTTTCAATAGGTTTTTAAATTATGTAGCATTTTGCTGGAAAATGTTATTACTATTGGAACTTAATAGCAAGCTTAGCCTATAGTGTAATGTTAAATAAAATGCAGAAATGCAAAGTAATTTACATTATATGTATTTTCAGCATTAGGTTTATTTATTCCATTACTGAAGCAGCCTATTCTCACTATAAAACTGCTACAAAATGCTTCCTTTGTAAATGTTTTAAGTTCAAACAAAGCAAGAAGTCTAACTTTTAAAAAATAGAAATACAAGCTTTTCTGGGAGGGACTGCAGCTTGCACTAACCTGTGCTTTTGTTCAGGTTATTGCAAAAGATGCAACTTGAGGTGCAGTTCTAACATTTTATAGTTTCATTTTATAGCAAAGGTCAGACAAAAAAGCATTTAAAAACCATTTTTTTAATATATATAATCGTGTCTCAAATATGTAATGAGTGGAGATTGTTTCTAATTCAGCCAAAACCAAACCTGGTATTAATGACAGTAAAAGTTGCACTACAGGCATTATGAGTGACTAATGCAATCAAAAAATCTCGAATTATTCTCCAGTTTTCTCATGACAGTCTTCATCTCCCTGGAGTTTTCATTCTAACCAGCAGCCCAATAGTCCCTCCAAGACAAGCTGTGATTTCCTCTCCTTTCTGTGTAAGATCTACTAACTGTTAATATGAAGAAGTAGTTTGCTGGGGCTTTGATATATTCTCCTTCCGTCCCCTTTTTTCCTTTGAGGCGTGTGTAGCCCAGAGCACCCTTCCAGGCAGAGACGTGACAGAGAGGCAGAAACAGTCTGTTCAGAGCATCTGTTTGGGAGCCTTCCGAAAGGCAGAGCCCTGATGGAAATCATCTGTGGGGAAGTGGAGGGTGTGAGTTGTGTGACCTCTTGGGGCTTAATTACTGAGAAGAAAATTGCCTGGGTCGCTCTCGCTGCTTTTAGAAAACAACAGGCGAAACATGAGCAACGGAGGCAGTTCTCAAATACCCAAATATGAACAAGCAGCTTCTGCTTCAAGAGTGTGAATCTCTAATTGGTATGGACCCATATAATAGCATACTTATCTCTGTGAACAAAGGGTATTTATTAAAAAAAGTGAACATCTGTGTTTCTACACAACATGAAAGCAGATAGTACAAAGGAGAATATTCACAGTTTACAAACTAGAGCATAGGTATCGGGTATAGTTGATAAACAAAAGTGGCTTTAATGCATCAGATCTTATGGAGGAAGCCAGCAAGATTGGCTGTGCAAGAGTTTATCCCCAAATCATAGTTATAAATAAGCATGGCTGTTTTCGAAATAACCCAAAACCCTGGTGCCAGCATTATATCAAAATAACTGTGAAGTATGGTAAAGACATAAAACCATGAGTACTTGCTCATCCCATGCAGGACAAAATGAAACTTCACCAGGTACTAGGCAAACCTTTCTGTCCATAGCCTAAAGGTGTATGTAGGTATTGCTTCTGTTACATTAGTGTTAACAAGAAAATGGCAATTCTCTTGCATAGCTGTGCTTCTGCATTTAGAAGCAGCAAGTTTTAAGTAATAAAGAAACATGCCTCTCTGGTGGAGCAGGGAAGGTTTTCCTTCAGATCTCAGTATCAACAGCAAGGATGCATTACAAAAAAGATTGCGTTTCTCTGCAGTTACTTCACAACTAAGATGTACTTTGTGCATAATAATATGTGAATACATTTAATCTGTTTCTGTTGCAAGACTTTTCTGAAGCAACATCATGTATGAGCACAGCATATCTTTTCTGTCACTTTCCTAAGGTCCTCTGTATTGACAAGAAAACATGTACCAGACTAAGGGAATTTCTGGAGTTTGCTGCCAGGATGAATACAGCAACTTGGTGACTGCCCAAGTATACAGAAAATTAGGACCTTGGAAGATTCTTTTGTATGGCAATATTCGAGATACCGCAGCATTTCCTGTTCCTAATGCAGGGGGACTGGGTGGTAGCTGTTGATGAACAGTCTTTTTATACTGGAACCCCCTGCATTATGTCTATATTTTGTACTAAGTTCTTCCATGCTTTAGGACAAAGATGTACCGTGTGGCCATAAAGCCAGAACATCAGTAATTTATTGTTTCTGGGCTACACAGCACAGCTATGAAGCATGTGATGGGGCTGGGACCCTGTCAGACAGATGAAAGCTAAAAACGAGCATAGTTGGGGAGTGACTTCAGAAGGGGCAGGCTAGAGGTCAGGCTGGAAGAAGAAAAAATGCCTGCAGGAACCCCAAGGCAAGAGGCAGATAGAGATGAACTTCTTTTTCAAAATGCTGGAGGACAGTCTGAAAGAAAGGCTGAGAGCACAGAAGCTGAACAGTGGCCCAGGCTGACTCCCGGATCCTCAAGGGACATGAAAATGAACAGGCAACATTTGGAGCATAGACACAGCCAGCAGGTTGAGGGAAGTGGTTATTCCTTTCTAAGTGGCACTTGTGGAATCACAAGTGGAGTGGTGTGACACGTTTGGGGCATTATAGGGCAAGAGGGATGCTGAGAAATGGTGGGAGTCCAGCAGAGGTCCACCAAGATGGTTGGGATTGGGCTGTGTCATGTACGAAGGGGCTGAGGGTGTTTGCTTTGTTCAACATGGAGGGCAGAAGGCAGAGAGCATCTAATTGCTGCCTTCAGGTACCTTGGGGATGAATGTTATAGGGAGGACAGAGCCAGAGTCTTGTTAAAGAAGCAATGCAAAGACATAAAAACCACAAATTGCAGCTAGGGAAACCCTGCTGGATACAAATCCCCACAGCTGAAATGATGAAGCACTGTAGCAGGTAGCCCAGAGGGTCCATGGGCTCTCCATCCTTGTAGGCATTTGGTGCTGCATTAGGCAAGGTCCTGAGCAGCCTGACTGAACTTTGAAGTTACCTGTGCCCTGAGCACCTGATGAGACCAAATGACCTCCAGGGGACATCCCAGCCTGAATTAGTCTGGTACTGATGGGCACCGTTTGGAAAGCAAAAATGGTACCGATCAAGAAATACTCAGTAGAGAAAATCATCGAGCCTAGTGAAGTAGAGCAGTCACTAAACACTAAGCCTGTACCGTACCTCAGTGTGTAAATGGGAAATGAGCCTTACTACATGTGGTATCCAAGGGCAAAAATAGCAAGTGGGGTGAAGTTTATATTTGTCCTGAGTTCAGAGAGGAGGCACGAGGAGGCACAAGGAGTAAAGCACTTAGAAACTTGCTGTGTTTATTGGTAAGTCAGCTTATATCTTATTTTTATGTTTCAGTACCAGAAATAAAACACCCTTATCTTCAACTCACAAAGTTAAATGCCACTTGGTTCTGTTTCTGGTTATGTTTCAAATAGGGATCAGACAGCTTTGAGAGGAGGATCACCAAACATTTTCAAATTAATAATATTCAAATCTGTGCATTCGTACTACAGGTTGCTTGTTGCAGTACCTCTGAGTTTGCTGATGGAAAGCCTAAATAGGATCTTAGGACCTCTGGGCACAAATGCAGATGTAGAAATTGTCTACAGACCATTTCTAATGTGTCCAAAGAATGCTAGCCACAATTGTATTCAGTTATTTCATTAGTATTTGGTATTTAGTCTATTGTTTACAAAAATAGACAGGTAAGAGTATTTGTAATTGTGTGGTTTTAACTTGTGGCCCTATATCTAGATTTTTTTAAAGAAAAAAAAAACAAGAACCACCTATAACGAGCCTTTTCCATTTTGTTTGTCAGTCAGGTTTTGTTTGGGTTATTTATTTGCTTATGTATTTGCTTACTTTCCCCCTCACCTATATCTTCTTCTGGAAAATACTCATGAGATATGTTTTGAATGCTTTGGTTTAACCTTAGCTGACATGGCCATCTCAAGGGCATGTGCATGTTTGCAAGTTTATAGACTCAATATATGCTTTGAAAGACACATTTATCACTCCCAGACTGTAACTCAAAAGCTTTTTGAGCTCTGCAGGGCTTTACTGACAGCCTGGCGTGGTGTCTCATTGAATTGTGTTTTGTTTGAAGACTGATTTCCTTTCTTATGTTTTGTTTTTGTCATTTCATAAGCCAAAGTAGTTTCTCAATTTATTTCCTTTCTTTGTTAATGGAATGGAAAAGTAGTTAAATGTATATGCTCCTGTTTGTAAAATAGGCTGGTGTTTATTGTCTTCAGTCATAGTATTCCGTGTTGTGAACTGTAGCCACATACAGCTCTGTTTCCAACTTAGTCAAAACCTTTATTACCGGCACAACTCACGTCAATACCATTTGGAGGATTGAGGCATATGTTTTTGGCTTAGGGGTCAGTTTGGAAACACATTCTTGAAGTTTTGAGGGTTTACCATTGAAGACTAGAATAAGCGAAAGAATTGTTCACTTGCACGCATGCTGCTGCTGTGTGTAAGGGATTTTAAAAGGTCTGTTTCTCTTTTGTAATTCAGAATTATGTGACCAAAAAGGAACTGTGGATTTTATCCTTGTGCCGAACATAGCGATTCCATGGTCTTAAGTCTGTAGCTTTAATTAAACTTTATTAAAAACTTTAATTAACTTTATTACGCTGTATGAAGATTTAGAGATTAAAATCATTGTTGATCAGAAAAATCTTTTCCTCAAAGTTTGATAGAAGCAAAAAGGTTGATAAAGAAAATGTTTTTATGAGAAGTTGAATATATTCACAATAGCAATTATTTCTGTCAACCACAGCTAAGTAAAATATGGTGTCTATTTCATGAAAGACACCATTATCAAAAATAGCTATTATTTTCTGCTTCAGCATCCAACAGTGCTTGGATACGTTAATGGCTTGTACTGAATACAGATTATTTGATTCCAGATTTTTCTTTTTTTTTAATAGAAAACTGGCAAATTGGGTAAATATAAAACACTTATCTGGCAACTAAACCTTGTTATGAGTAGATGCACATAAACATCCAAGAAGTTTCTCTAGTGGAGTTCCTCCAACCTCATGGAAGAGGGTCAGATCTTATGCAAAATGAGCAAGAATTTGAACCAATGAACCCCACAATTATCCTCGGAGCATAGGAGGCCAGACCTGGTGATGGGAAATGCAAGTTACTGATGTCAGTTGGGGTTGCTGATACCAAATGCAACATCGCCTGATAAGCAGAAAATTCTCCTCGTCACCAGAACCTTGCATATGTTGCAGGTACCACTGAAATGACTTTAGGGATCACAATTCACTGCAGCCAGCCTTCTAGAAAACACTTCTATTGAAAGCTCGGGATATACATGGATCCCTTTTAACAAGAAATACTGAATCAGTGAATCCCATCTTTTTATTTTCCATCTATGCTTATTTTTATGCTTTATTTATTTCTCATTCTAAGGGAATGCATTTAATTTGATAGATATAGAAATACACTCTTTAAACTGTATTTTAATAAAAAAAATGAATACTTCAGCTTTATTCTTTAACTTAAAAACAACAACAACAAAATAAACCTGTCATCTGGGACATGATTAGTATTGCTTGTAAAAGCTAAGTAGTTTAGTTCAGAGAGAGCCAATTGGATTCTTCTTTGGTTTAAATCCTGTCCTAGAGCTGAGAGAAGTCTTGGCTACGCACTAAAACCTCTAAATCAGAATGTCCTTTACTTAACTTCAGTTAAGCATGGTGGATTTTAATAACGGTGAAAAAATCTACGTGGTCATATTCTATTTGTGACAAAATCCACATGTTCATTTCCAGTTTGTTGTTTTGGTAAAAACACAAAGAACTGTGAATGACAAACTGTAAAAATGTAAAAGGGATAATTCAGCCATTGCTTCTATCATGTGACAGAGCAAGACATGAGGATTTGTTTGCTTTTGGTCATGAAAAACAATATTTCATTAATCCTGTGCATTATGTGTGATTAAATCACACTGCAAAACACTGATGCATTCAAATGCACTTTCTGGCCTCCCCACATGCACTTTTCCACTCAGAGAAGAGCCTAAGAAGCATTACACCCAGAAAATGCTGACTGTATCATTGATGGCACTTGTGCAACCTGCTCAAGCACTACAGCAAGAGAACAGGTCATTTTTTCCTCCCCGATTTGAGATCAAATCCTGTCACAGATCGGTGACATACAGCAGCAAAATCCAAAAAGCTTTAAGGAGGGAAGAGATATTATGAAAGATGAATCTGTGGACTCATCTGTGGCATGCGATGGCCCACCTTTCAGGAAATCTTCCATAGCTTATACCTAGTCCAAAACCTTTAGGAGAAAAGGGGATCTGGAAAGGCAAAATTTTATAGCCAGAATTACAAGCTTACCCAGGGGAGTTTTCTTTCCTGGAACTGGCGAAGGTGGGATTAACTGACTGCATCAATGAGCAGATTGCTTAGTGCTGAGTATTTAACAAATAATGTGTGATAAAGTCATCTGCTTCCCCAGATAATCTGTACCAACTCAAATAATAGTATAAGAACTGTAGTTGGCATATATATAGGAAATGTGGCTTTTTGCTGCTTCTAACTCTCTGTTGTATGTGTCAAATTCTGCATTTTTTTGCTACAAACATAAGGCTTGAAAGTGCTGTTCTCTTAAAGGTGCTCATTGGAAGCCCCATGCAGATGTTGGCTTTGGCCAGCGGGAGAGATGGAGCATTGACCAGTGGAGCTGTCAGTGCCTCAGTGCAAGATGTCTGCTCTTGGTCCCACAGAGACTGTTTGGGTTTATTCACCCCATCACTCAATGGGGTACTTTAATTTTCTGGATTGCAGCAGATTGCATCAGTCTGAGGACATGTTTAAGTTCCTTGTGTTTTTAGGTCCCATGTTTACTGGTTAGATGTAAATACTTTCACCTATGAAACTTGTGCATGTTCTTCTGTTTGAACTGATGCTATAAAAGGCCTGTTTAGCCTCATGTATCACTCTGCCATCTCTGAGGTCTCATGGGGTAGAATGATTCTGAGTTTGTTCTGTATTCTACGTTTCCATTACAGCCACTGCATCCTGAATTGCTGCCAGCAACATGTAACAGTATAAAACTTTTAGAAATCCCATTCCACAGCGTTGTTGGTAAAACACAGTTTCATCTGAGGCCTTCAACGTCTTGCACCATGAGGCTGCTAGTTGAGAAGGTAGTCTGTTATTCATTTGGGTGACATTTTGCTCAGACATGCATAGGACAGCTAAATTCTGCACGATCCTGGAAATCTTTATAGCAGTTGTGTTTCTATCAGGTGCCTGGTGGCTCAGAAGATGACCATGAATCAGCACATGCCATTGCTTCATTATGTAACTGAATAGATCCTCAAGCTGGGAGATTTTGCCTTTCCTAAGCCAAGACGGTCACCAGGAATGCAGTTATATCATCCTGGGTTGCTTGATTTAAGTCAGCCAACAAAGCCTCACACAGGTAGGTGTAAAAGCACCTGGCAGACAGGTCTGTGCCAAGCTGTTATTATCTACTGGACACATGGGCAGAACCTATGAAGAGATGACATAGAAGTTCTTAGGATGGGAATCTTCTCTGTTCATCTGTAGGGAGCTAATTAGATGTGACAGATAGTGGGGGTTGTACCGGCTGCTGATCGTTCTTGGATTTTCGATCTGGGACAGAAATGTGCTTCCTGTTGTCTTGTACCTCTAACACAGCATCCTCTTGGCAGTGCTGGAGGAAGAATGCAAGGTGGCTTCTGCTAGTGAACTCTGAGTCCTTATTCCCAGGAATATCGTCACACGCTGCAGGACCACCCATCACAACCGCCAACAGTAATTTTACCGAGTACATTTTGCTATTTGCTTGCTTAATTAGATGAGCATAGTTGCCTCATTCAGCTCCCTGGTGTAAATCTCTGATAGTTTTATCAGTATCATGCTGTAATCTGTAACACTGTAATCAGCTGAGGACATATCTGCCTATTTCCAGAGCATTTGGAGGGCCAAAATGTTACAGTTTTATGTGCAGTTGCTTTAGATCTTTCTTGTAGTTTCCTCTCTAAGTCACATTTCATTGCAATTTTAGTTTCTTCAGACATCCTTCAGTTGCTAGTGAGCACTAATTTAACTAAAACACAATTCTTTCTTAATAAGAGTGAGACAGTCAAATCCATTTTTTAATAGTGCCAGGGACAGTACTTGTTGATAGTTCTATACCAGTGTTAATGCTGTGAACTGTGTACCCATTAAAGAATAAACAGTTTCAGCATATGAGCTGTGGATTAAGAAATCTATTTGTTCCCTGTGAGCTTTTCATAGTTAGAGGAACACTTGCTCTGTCCTTTGTTTTGCTACCACACTAGAAATTTCTTTCACAAAGCTCTTTAGCAGTAGGTAATTGCATTATCCAGTCTGTAATTTCCTCTCAAAATGGACAGAACTCTTAGAGATTGGAGATTAATCTGAGATATCAATTATATGTATAAAAAAATTATCCTGTGAATTTCTTTTAATCGTTGTTATTCAACTGTTTAAAGCAACTCAGTATTCGTGACACTTGGCTTAGATTGGTTCTTCTCCTATTCTGTCATATGAGTTAAAACTAGTCTTCATTTTTACCTTTTATGGACAATGTTATTTATCTCACAACTTTGTGAGATGAATGTCTATCAGAACAGTTCATCAGATAAGCTTCTCTTTAGCCTTGACATCCCTGCATCTGGTCCCAAGCCCTAGGGATCTTTCTGGCCAGGACAAACACCCCTGGGCTTGTGTTGAGCTGAGCTGCTGATGGTATGATAGCCCTCCATATAGGGAAAGAAAAAATCAATTTGTTTCAGTGTGACTGTTCTCATTTGCTTGATTATCTGGCAATCTTCATGGAAATGGGAACTTGGCAAAGAAACACTTAACTCTGCCTCGTAATTTAAGATACATTTATATTTTGAATTAGAAAAATGTGATCTGAATATAAATGCTAAAAGACATGAATCCTTTCCCTGTGTACCTATGTGACTTCCCGTAAACGCTTACGACACAGCTGTCAGTAGTATGAACGTAGCCAGGCAGCCAAGTCCCAGTCTATCAAATCCATCCAAGAAGATATCTATAGGAAAGATTAATATGATCTGTTTTTTGGGTGTATTTGGTTTGGTTTGATTGGGGGTGTTTTTGATCCAAGGGCTTGCACATGGTACCTTCACATGCTGTATATATATGCACAGGAGCATCCAACTCAGAAGGAAGATTTAGTCATGCAAAAAAAAAGTGAAAAATACTTTTCAGTCTGGATTGCTTTTGGCAAGCAAATTACTCCTAAGAGACACAACTGCTTAAGACCCAAGAACCTCACAGCTGTCAGCTTTGACTGATAGAGGTGTGAACCTGTGTCGTTATGGATCCAACACAGATAACCTGTGTGAGATGTCATATACAGGGGGTTTTGTAGGGCATTGGAGCTAAATTCTGAGGTGCTGGTAAGTGAGATCTGAGAGTATATGCTTTTGAGCAGCGTGAATCCTAATACAAGTAAGTAAATGTTGAAGGAAAAGCTTGAGAGGGTATCTTTAGATCTGCATTTTAAGACAGAATAAAAAAAGTGAAAAATTAAAGAGTAAAAGTGAACAATAAAGGTAAAGCAGGCTTTTCACACTAATTCAAAAGAGAAGTGCATGCTTAAAAAATAGAAAAGTAATTGCCAAATCAAGAAGTTGCAATTTAAAGTGCAATATATTTCGTATATAAAATATATCTTAGATTTGGACATGTACTGCTTCCCTTGTGTCTCAGCTTTGCTGAAAATGTCTCTTTTTGCATATTAAGCAAGATGCCTCTTTTAAAGCACAGTTGGATAAAATTCCATATGCACAAGGAAGACTTGCATGAATCAGTGAGAACTACCTCTGTTAACTACATAGAAACATATAAATTCTGCTAAAATCTCTTTGCTTTTTGAATTAAGGAAAAACAATCCTTCAAAACACACATTGTAAATTAATTTAACCCAGTAAAGTGGTCCATGGCCGAAGTGCATTTCCCAGCACTCTCAAAATCTAAAATCAAAGGTGGGGCTTCTTTTTTAGATTACTTACCTACTTACTCTTGGCATTCCATGAGTGATGTGGCATAGATTTTGTCGTTCTTGATGTAGAGTTTTTAAATGATGCATTGAAAGATGATAAATTCTAAAATTTCTTACAAAGGATTTGGGTTATCTGCAACTCCAAGCTTTTTTTCCTGCAAGGTTCAAGACTTTAATTCTCTTACCTCTTGCCTTATGCATGAATACAAACAAAACCTGTTAACTAGCAGAAAGAGGGTCAGGAAAAATGAAAACATATTTTATACTTGTGTCTGCTTGGTTTCTTCCTCCCTACAGAGAAATATGAGAGACTCATTCCATGCTTCTCTATTTGAAAGGCAACCATTCCCTGATTAATATTAAAAAACCAGGCTTTCCCAGGGAACAAAGCATCAGGTTACCAAAATAAAAATACAGAAAAAAAAAAAAGAGTGAGTCAGTCCTGTGCAACCAGTGTCAGCACTATTCAACTATATCAGATCTGTGTTACAATATTTAAAATGCTACAGTTGTATCTTTAATTGCTCAGTGTTATTATGTCCTTTAAAAGAGAAAATGCTCTCCGCACTCTAGCTTAAAAGTGCCCCTCATGAATTCTGGCTTGTCTTCTACAATGTGTTGAGTACAAACACGTTTAAGATAGAACAAGACTATTCACCTATTATTGTTAGTCCTTGTGCATGCAGAGAAACTTAAAAAAATAAAACAAATTTTTCTGTTATTAGAGATATACAGTGAGCTGTTAAGATGAAATGTTAATACATTAATGTGGCTGGTGTGAGTATACTATATTACAACAGATGGCCAAATGGAAGCAACATTATTTACTAAATGCCTGTGCACAAAAGTAACATCAATTCTTGTTTGTACTGTAGAACTAGAGATTCGTTTCCTGGTTGAATGATAGTTCATAAAGCTTCCATCACCTTTCCAAATCATATTCACAGAATCAAATAACTGCTCATGATAATTAAGAACTTACATACCTAGTTGATAATATTATCATGCATTTAAGTCTGTTTATGAAAGTTCTGGGTGTGTCCTAGGAATGCCACTGCATATTTGACCCCATAAGTCATGAAAACAAGGGAGAAGTATTTTTCTTTTTTTACTCATTTCCATGAAATGGCACATTAAATGTATTTTGCCATTTGTAGGCAGCTATAGCAAAAGGACTGGATAATGCATCTGGAAAATTACAAAACTTACTGATAGAAAGAATGATAGCTAGTTCCTTTCAGCTCCTGTATTAAAAACTTTGCATCCCCCCACCCACGCAGCAGGAATGTCTGGATGGATTACAGCCTCGTGCCTGGACAGCCAGAATGGGCTTCTGCATTTCCAGTGGAGAGAGATCACTTTATGATATTCAACAGATCAAGCAACTGCTCTGTTGGCGGACATGGTTACCTTCTGTGGCCTGGAGTATCTCCCAAACCCAAGCAGTATACCTGTCTTCTCTCCAGCCTTAAAACATCGCTTGGACTCTTCAAAGTGACAAGTGAGCATTAAGCATCACTGTGGAGAATAACCTAATTCAAGCTAAAGAGGTGGGGTGCTATTAGAAAATTACTGGTTTGAGTTGAACAGGGCAGATCCTAATAAGCTCATGAGTGTCATTCTTCTTCTTTCAGTTTTGAAGAGTGAATAGGGTTGACTCTTCTTGGAAATCAGAAATCCCTCCAGAGACATTAAATTCCAAGTCATCTTTATCTTATTATATAACTAATAGGATCCAGCCATCCATATCAACATGAAATGTGCTGAACGTGAAGAAAATAACTCTTTGTACTGTGAACAGGACTTTGTTTTGGACTTAGTGGTATCTTTCTGTGCAACAGCCTGCAGAGGATGTCAACTCTGATAGCCCTTGTTTTCTGAAAAATGTGAAACACACAGTTATCATAAATGTTCTGCTTTCTGTTTGGGGCTGTGCTACCCAGGCAGTGCCACAGAACAGTGTAATGGGTGCACTTACTACTATCTCTTTTCTTTTTGAAAAAAAAATAAAAAATAATAATAAAAAAAAAAATTGGTACATAAGATATATTCTGCCCGCAAAACAGGAAAGAGAGTGCAGAGGAGCCCAGTTCTGTGGGTAAAAATGACATTGCCCTCCCTCTCATGCCTTCATGTGGTAACAGGGTTTAGAAGCTTCCACCTCAACCCGAACAAATGCTGAAGAACATTTCTGAATGCTTGGGGCATAATAATTGTCATGCAACAGCCATCTGTCCTGGCCCCTAAATGCCTAGCAGGTTTGCATTGAGAGAGCTTTTCAGA
This sequence comes from Columba livia, assembly GCF_036013475.1. NCBI lineage: Eukaryota > Metazoa > Chordata > Aves > Columbiformes > Columbidae > Columba > Columba livia. Next base: position 26,865,143 of record NC_088608.1, read on the forward strand.
GATCTGCAGAGGCTTAGGGTGTAGCTCCAGCTAGAACACAGTGGCCTGTGTGGTGGTTCCAGACACATAAATGAGGTGCAGGAGGACAAAGTACAGTTTAATCCTCAGGCAGCTGAAAGTCAGGGTTTGGGCGCAGCACTGCATGAGTTAAGCTGTACTGCTCCTGATCGGAGCTGGGACAGTTACCGTGCAGTGGTGTTGGATGTGCAAGCTTAAACCCAGAGGAGCTACAAGCCTCATGCTGGGTGGGACACGTGGCTTGGCTTTGTCAGGGCTGTGCAACCTTTATGCGCTTCTGTGCTTGCTGCCCATCAGAGTTCCTGTTGAGTCAAGGATGCTTTTAGTCTTTTAGCTTGAACTGCCCACAGCCAGGACTGAAAATGCAACAGATATCTTCACTCAGATTTTGTACTATGTCACATTCTTTCCCCATTGGAAAGGTTATTTCAACATCTTGCTGATTTGTTGCATTTGCTTTCTCTTACTCACCATGTCTGCTCTTAGCACAGGGAGAGCCCATTGCTTCGCTTCATTAAGACACTTACAGTAACAACACTGACATCACTTTCCCAAGCTGTCTTAGGTGGAAAGCAGTGGCCGTGTGTTTTGTGTCCAGTATTCATTCTCTGCTTTTATTTAAGGACAACTTTAAGTGATGTTGTAGACTCAAATATAGACTAATTGGTAGCCCTACAGCCTCTTCCTAATTTGTAGACTCTTTGCCAGTATGGTTAGAACACTTCTACTACAAAACCTTTTCGTTTACCCAGCTGTTCATTACTCTGTATGTCTTATTGAACAAATTGAATTTTTTTTCAGGTAGCAAAGGTTCACCAAGATAACAATGGATTTTAATGTTTTATTCGATAGGCTAAATCGTAAGAAATAATATTTGCAATAATTTTATCATTGCAATTTCGAGTTTTTAAGGACTGCTTCTTTAAGAACTGAGACAATATTGCACAATATTTTTTTTTAACTCTGAATCCATATTTGCTTCCATCCCGTTCTCCCCCCTTCCAGGCTGCAACTGTAATGGGTAGGTCTGATTTACAGATGGATAATGAGCAAGTAGAGGTCTTTCTCCTGCTGCTGTCTGCTGGTCACTGACAATTCCACTTTAGTCTTCCATTCAAAACAGAGTGAGCTGCAGAAAATAAGTGTTTCCATGAGAAATAGACAGGGAAACGTTTGTCATGGAAAACAAGAAATACCAGTAAATAAAGAAGTTGGCTAGCCTCTTTTACTAGAGAAAGAAACAAAGAATATTTGTATCTCTCTATCTTTAAGGTAAATTAAAGAGTGTGCTTTTATAAAAATCTTATCTAGTCTTATTGCTTTAGTCTTCCTCTTTCTGATCAAGGAAATAATATCCTTTTGTAGTGTCCAAAACTTTCAACTCTCATCCCACCATGATTAAACTCAGAAACAGTTATATCTTGTATGTCTTATTGAACATTCCAGTTTTACCGATCTGTTTTCTCCAGGACCATGTTTTTCACCCCAGAGAAGATGGACAGACGTAATTAAGGAGAGTCAGAGCAAATTCAGTCTGTGTAGTGCATAGGACTTGTTGCAGAGTGCAGGTAGCAAATAACTTTTTGCTTCTTTTTGCTTGCGATTTGTGAGACTATCAGAAGAGGAAATCTAATCATGCGGTTCCACTTGCTGCATATGGAGGAGCTGTAAAGCAAATCAGAGTTTTGCTGAATCAGCAGGCAGTTCTCTAATGCTGTTACTTCTGCTCCTGGTTTGTGTTTTGTTTGTTTGTTTGTTTTTTCAGGACAAGAGTTACTATTTATGCACAAGGAGGGCAATCAAGAGTCCCTGAATTTGTAGAAGTAATATGCTAAGGCACATAAAGGAAGGTCTGAAGGTCCCGAATATGAACTAACATGTATCTGTTCTTAATAAAGGAAAAATTGGATGCAATATTGTGCTTCCATTCTTTGTTACTGTGTCTTCCTAAGGAGATAAATTTGAATTCAATTGCAAAGAAAATTCAAGTGGGGCTTTCAGTTTGGTATCTAGTAATCCAGTGTTTGGGGAATGTGATGCTCTGTCCTTTATTTGAAATTGAACTGTTTTTCTTACCAAACATACAAGATATTATTTCATCCTACAAGGCAATACCAATGTCAGAGTGGATATTTGTATGTTGAAAATGACCTGATTTTAAAAGTGGAAACAATTATAGCAGAAACTGACATTTCCTCATAGGATTTTATGATTCAGAACAACAATTCATGCCATATAAACAAAATTGTTTCCAGCCTAAGAGCATGTGTATCAGGTTTTTAGAATGATGATCCCAAAATGGAAAATGGAAATAAAGATTTACAGTAGAAATGAAGCCTATATTTTATTTTCATGTTACTATCAGAAATCATATAGTAGGTAAATGTGATACATAATAAAAGAAAATAAAATATAATAGGTTTTGTAGCTGCATTATGCCAGAACAATACAACTTATATAAATACTTTATCTCAGCTAGAAAGTATTTAGTGTTATTCTTAGAAGAGTTTTTGTTCTATGTAAATTAAATTGTGTATATAGAGCTATACCATCAGTGACTGCATCAGTCTTGTTTCCTAAGGGACTGAAGTCACTCGGCAATATACGTGTCTGAAGCAGCGTTCAGGCATGCTGGAGCACTGGCAGGCAGTCAAGGTACTGAGCCTGACATGGAAATTCTCAGTGGCTGCACCCACTGGCAAGCTGTGTCTAGCTGGGCTCCTTCTCATTATTTTCTCTTGCTGGGGTCACATGAGGCCAGAAGAACCTGGCTCAGAACAGGCTCCTGCCTCACTTGACTGCAATGGGAAAAAAGAGTGGAGAGGCCCTCTAGTACCTTGTTTGCCTAGGAGAAACCAGCTGTCCTTCCACTTGGCCTTGTGGATTTGGGGGAAATGTCTCGTTTACATCCTTTCTTTAGCTTCCTCTTGCCACTTGGTTATCCCCCCTGGTGATGGGCGTCTGTTCTTTACCACATCTCTTTGGGAAGGTGAAAGGCAGGAATGGCCAATACCTGTTGTGCTCCCTCTTACTGATGTTTATGGTATGACCTTATCCTTTCATACATGTGTAGCGTTCCTTCCAGCTCATACGGTCCATCTGTTGGACAGACTGCATCTTGCTGTTTATGTGGGATTCACTGCCTATGCAAAGAGTAAGGCTGGAAGTGAATAATGGAATAATTCTGGCTTGCAATCTGTTCTGGGTGAGCTTAGTAGCAATTCCATGATTTGTGCTAGAGCTTTATCAGCTCTAAGAGATATCGAGCCTTGTTGGTGGAAAGTCTGCAAGACCTGAACATATCTCATAAAATGAAAAAGCTCTAATAGCTAATTCTTGTTACTATTTTTTTTTTCTATTTTGATTTATGTTTTAACAGTGACTTATTTTGCATTTATCTGATAAATTAAGAATGTTTTGCTACTTTCTTTCTTACAGACCACAGTCTCCTGATAAGCATATTTTGGTATGTCCACTCACTGGATCTCCATTAGTGTCCTGTAAGGTAGGTGTTCTAGTTCTTCAGATGTCGTAATTCTGTTACGGATCCTTTCAGTAGGATAAACACCAGAACTGCATGGAGTGTGGTGAACTATCGTATCTAGCCACAGAAAGAGCTTCTCCTGATATTCAGTATTTCTTTCTATGCCTCTGTTCCTGCAAACTTTATTATCAGAAGCCTTTCTGTGTCATATTTTTCATAATGTAATTCCTAAACTATAGGAGTGTCTTGCCTATCCTGTTGATAATTAATTATGTGATTAGAGGATAGTCTTCTGGAAATTATATGCTGTAACTTTGACGAAGTTCCCTTCTGTTCCTGTTACTGTGGTAGAGCCTGTGTATAGACTGGAGAGGAGAGGATGTGCTGGGGTGAAAGTGGGAGAGTGCAGGAGTGGGAAGCACTTTTATAGGGAGATAAACACTAAAATGACCTTTTGGAGGACAGATCCCTGCAGAATGTCAGCAGGATGAAGTATAATGTATAATCACTTTGTTTTTCAAGATGTTCCTTCTAAACATGCTAAATAATAGTGTTTATACCACTAAAGAAATAGTTGTCTATGAAAGGGAAAACTTTTAGGATTATCATATTTTAAGATTAACACTTTCTTAAGAGGACTTTGGAAAACTGGTGGATTTGTGTGTGTCTCACTTCTGTTCTTATGGTCTATGGTGCTGTTTTCTTCTTTTTAGGTGAGTTACCTTTCGCTTATCCACTTTGGGTGTGAGACATACGTGCAACAGGTTCTTAAAGACGTTAACATAATTACACCATTCTCCCCAAAAGGTCACTAGAACCGACACGGTGCAATTTGTAGCCAAAAAAAATCCTGTTTGGTTTGTAATGATATTTGGGTAAAACACAGACCTTCACGGCTCAAGCATCCAACCATTCTGAATGAAATATAAAAAGAATAATTTACAAGATTTTGTTTTCAGAAGGAAGCTGATATTCAAACTGATGAGAATAATGCAGTTGTTTCAAAAGTTTGTTTTGAGTAACCACCACTAAATAGGGTAACTACCTTTGAAAAAGTGGAGATGCTTCTGAACATGCTCTTGCATCCCTGGGTCCCCCAGAGCAGCGGGGGGGTGAGCAATGGCCACTGCACTGGACCTGTAATTCTGTAAATATCTAAGCCATGCTCCAGTGAAAGCACAGTATCTTCAGCTCCACTGCAGATGTTTTCCATACAGGAAACCTCTAATCCAAACTTTCCCTGCTCTCCTCTTGCTGGCCTCACATGGCCTCATCATGCTCTTTGCTCATTCTGAAACAATTATATACATTTGAATGGCAGCCAGAGCGATTACAGCCTGTGTTTTTCAAAAATTAGCCAATCATTCTGGTGCTTGCATTTAACAGGACATTCAAATCGACCAGGCTGCAGGTAGAAAATAATTGTTATTGATGAGTGTAAGTACAGTGATCCACTAAGGAAATCCTGTTTCTTCCTCAGCCATATCCCATAGGTGCCACACTCAGGTATAAACCATATATATGCATGTCTTTATTCATACTAGAAAACTTCCATTACTTTTGGAAGATAGAGAGAATTGCACAAAGGAGGTATTTGCCAAAGCATTTCTCTGAAGCGTTTCTACTTTTGAACAAAAATCAAGGTGAACCTTAAAAGATGCTGTACAGCACTTTGCTTGTGTTATACCTTGTAAAGCACAATTCAACAAACCTGTTTTCCTGTGATGAAATGTTACATTCTTGTTTTGAAGTGACAGGATGTCAGAATTACATGAATTGCTTTAAAAGTTTAACAGCAGAGCTGAAGTAGCTTGTCATAAAGGACGTGTATGTTCCTCGTGTTTGCAGAATTAAGAGGCAGCTTTGAATTTTTTTCTCATGCCAAAACACACAGGAAAGCATGCATAATTTACTGGAATACAACGGCATAAGGGAACCTTCTGAAGTATTTTATTTAGACTTTTTGTTCTGGTTTATATTTGCTGCTCTGTTTTTTGGTGTGGTTTTCTGACAATTGAAATGGATCTGACCTTAGGCTTTTCCAAAATTCATGGAGCCTAGTCTGTGTGTCTGTGAGCATGTGTGTGGCATTAGTGGCTTAGCAATGTTGTCTTGATCCAGAAAAAGAAAGTTTTGTACATATAAGTTGATAAATTTAAAAAATACTTTGAAGGTGACTAGGAGCGATCTTACCCCTTGAATGATTGAAAAGACCTGTTTAATATCCACTATCAATCATGTTTTTTTCTTTGCAAATGTGCTCATTTTGTGGCTTAGTTAGAACAAACTAGTGGTTTATTAAAAAGTGCAAACACCCCACATTTGTTCTCTCCTTTCCATGTTATGCAGAAACAGAACAGCACTATTATGTTTGTAATTACTCCCACGGAGATTCCAGGACACGAGAAAGAGAAGATCTACATTAAATATGGGTCATAAAACACATCTCTAATGCACAGCCCCCTTTGAAATGCTCTCACACCTCTGGGCTGTGTCTATGTGAGTAAATCCGAACATGCCTGGGAACACTTCCCAGCACTGGGCTGTGAACGTCTGTGCCAGTAACCAGAACTTTCCCTGGTGTGAATTCATCCTTATCCAAACAGTGCTGCACCCGAACAATTCTTGGGCACATTTTGGTGTTTGTGCTGGCTGTTCCCTGTAGGCAGCCATGGAACCTCTCCTTTTGGAGACCGAAAGCCATTAGACATCTAGTATTGACAGAGGCCATCCCAGCCCACTTGGCCTCGGGCCCCAAACACATTCTCAGGCGAAGTGTGTTTGCTGGGGCGGGCAGAGATAGAGGGGCTACTAAAAGAACCAGTAGACACTAAGTCCCTGGACTTTCGGCTGTCATGGAAGGATGTTGTGGAAAAAAAGCCCTCTCATCTCTCAGATAAGGAGCATCTGCTCATTTGTGATTTTTAAAATATCAGGTGTCATACTGAACTAATGAACTGATACACCTCTAACTTGGTTGCAACCAGTCTTTTATTGCTGAGAGCACGTTTTCAATTGAAATAGTCCCATCTCTGCCTCTGTCCCAGGTCATTCCATTTTCCCACAGAAACTTAGGACATCTTCTATTAAATAATGGAAGAATAAGCAGACTTGTCACAACTTTATGTCTAAAACAAATAAGAAAAAACACTCTCAGAATCAGCAAATAATCTAGTCTTTGATATAACCAAGGAAAGTGAAGATATAAGATGGTGATTTAAGATATACATTAATAATTTTTGTTACATACAAAATTCCAAACTGAATTCTAGTTTAGTGACATGGAATAATTTGTACCTCAGAGGCTGATGCAATTAGCAAAGACATTTTTGATAATGGAAAAGTCAAAACAGAGCAGTGCAAGAAGAAGAATTTAGGGAGCAAAAGGAGTGTGTTGCTCATGCCAGCCTTCCTCCAAGAAAAGACACAGAGCGAAAGGTTTTCAATCAGTAGCAAAAACTTAAAAAAAAAAAAAAGAAAGAAAACTCAAAGCATAGGAGTTGCACAGTGCTGCTGGCTGGCTTCCAGACCAAGGGGCAATCAGATCCCTTCTCCTCCCACGCCTTTACTTGGTGCTTGCAGGAGCCAGAAACTTGGGGGCCAATAGCAGTGTTAACAGCGTAAAAGGCTTTTAGGTCTTCTCAACAAAGTTGTATTCAGTCCTTTTTCTTTTTTTCTTTTTTTTTTTTTTTGACTTTGGACAGCTTTCTGCCAATTCGACATGCTTTATTTTCAGGATATGTCAGGTTTGCTGATTTCTGCCTTTCACAGTTTTCTGTCCTTCGTATCTTTTATTACTCCAGTTAATTGTAACTCTCTTGTCCCAGGAGAATTATTTCCTCCTTGATTGCTCTTCTGTAACTCCTTCCCCATCTTCTTCCTAATCTGGGCCTATCATGACTGCTCTTTTGCACAGAACTCTTAATCCAGGTTTCCTTTCTCAGAAGTAAAAGAAAGAAATTTCAAACAATTTGTTCTAATATTTTGTAAACCATTTATTCTACTCTCTGCCATGTTACCCCTCACACACACTCTTCATTACCTGTTTAATTTATAAGTGCTTTTGTGTAATCTGTCTTTGAAAATAAAATTATATGCAAAATCTCTTTTGAGGTCTTCACCAATAGAATAGTGATCAATAACATGTTGGAATAAGTCAGGAGTGACTCCATGAAGTTTGAAAAGGAGCAGTGTTATGAATATATGTTCATTGGCACGTAATATGACCTAGCATATCTGTTGCCTGTTAAAACTGGAATGTGGGATTCGTGGTCCATAGCTTGTTCCAATGCAACAGAGAAATGATCTTTGTCTAAGGAGTCTGTTACAACAACTGCTGTGAACTCACTATTGCATGAGAGAAACCATTGCTTGGGGTTTGGCTTAATAGGCACCCTATAGGTATTGCCCTATCATGTAAGTTTTGTTTTCAATAGAAAGGAGCAATTGAGGTAACAGAACTTTATGATAGCAGTTTTCCAAATGGGAGCTATTTATTAAGAGTAACATGTGTGTGTATTGCCTAATGCAAGCTAAAATGTGATCTTCTTGAGTAGAAACCACAAACTGAAAAGCAGTCCTGTATGAGTGAGCATTGTTGGACTGTATTAAGCCTAGAGACACCAAGCACCTGGCATCTGGTATATATCTGAGCGTTTGGCTTTGGGTCTCAGCGATATCCGGGAAACCGTTGGGAGAGTTCAAATGGTTGTGACACACACCATAGCTTGGATGACTACTGGCTTTTTATGTGGACAAAATTCTTCATCTAATTAAACCCTGAAATTCTGCTGATGTTAGGTGTGTGTAGTGAATGACAGTAACATTCCCCCTTTGATCCCAATGGGAAGTGTTTCCACTTCCAAGATGAAATAGATACCAAACAAGACACTCCCCATTAAACAGAATGGCTGTCCATAACGACCTAGAGTTTTATCAAGTCAGGTTTGTGCTCCCTACCACCTTTCTGTTGGATGGTTATAAATAGTACTGAAATTTGTCTGTGTGCATTTTTCAGTAATGATACTAGGTCAAAGTTAACATTGCTATCATAGTAAACCATCTCACCATGTTTTATTGTAACAGTCTGAACTTGGTGTGTGTAACACTGTCTCTTTACAATGATGATTATTTTTGAGTCAATGGCTGAAGTAGTTACAAATGAAAGAACAGGAACTACAGCAAAGGAAATACGGCACAAACGCCCAACTCTTACCTTACCACAAATAAAGCTGTGATACATCTCAAAAAAACAGCTGGGCATCAGATGGAGGGAGCAACAGTCCCACCTGTGGAAAGGTCATAGGTCCCATGTATTGACCAAATAGGCTATGGGAACCTTCCCTGCATAGACGTCTCTGTTCTGGCATCACCGAAACCTGTAATGCTGTCAGTTCTGGGTTTTCCCGGGACAATACAGCTCTCCAGGAGGTAGTCACTAACCAGGAATGTTCCTAGAGTAATGGAAGAAGAGCAAAATGTATCTATACCTTGAGATGTCCAAATGGATCCTTAGGATTATGTGGAACTGGGCAGCAGTTAAGGACACCTAAATACTGTTGTAGCTTCTGCCAGGCATCACATTACCTCTCCTTGGCAAATACAGTCGTCCAATCTATACAGCTTTACTTTCCCTGTTGCCATGTTTCAAATTGACTTTGCTTTGCTGCTACTATTTAAATTATTGTTTCTTTCTTAAACTCAGGTGATCTTACACTTCAAAGTGCTTCTGTACTTGCCTGAAGTTGATTCTACTTTACTGAGTGCAGCTGCCTGGAGAATCTTATACTTAAAAGCTTCCTATTAGGCTTGCAAAATGGCACTGCATATGCTAGGATATGTAGTTTAGCAGTAATAATTATATTTTGTGGTTCTGCTGTTTAGTGATTCACTTGACCTTTTTTAACTTGGGATTTTTACCTGTATAAAGAATAAAAAAGTTGTATTTATATTTAACAAAAAAAAAGTACAGCCACATGCATCTCAGCTGGTCCATTTGGCACTAGCCAGATTGCCAGGAATGGGAGAAAAAATTACAGTGAGAAATCACTTCAAGTCTAAAGGTCACCATAGCAAGCAAAATTGCCAAGCAGTTACCTATTTGACCCTGACCAGGCGGTATCATTCATTCTTTGTAAGGATGCACTCTCTAACGCTCAAAGGCAAATCTGATCATTTCCAGTGCTGGCTTAGCCAGCAGAAGCAATGAGCACGTTGTCAGCTGACTGAGGGCGAAGTCTCAGCTTTATTCCAGTTGGAAAAACCCATGTCTTTCAGTCAGAAGTGGAAACTTTTTGGCGCAAAGGGAAATAGTAAAATAAATGCAAATTTTCTCTTGTTCCCTCTTCTTAGTTGTTTATGATTTTCAAGTTTGAAAGGCATATTCTTCAAAACAAATAATTCTTTTGATTTGAGTCAATTTATTCAGCTGCTTTAATGAGGTGCCAAGAGTAAAGATGTTTAACACACATTGTTCAATTAATGTAGGTGAGATTTTGCTGAGGCTTTGGAATCAGATGTTAGGAGATTCTAAAGTAAGGTTATTGTATAGGTTTAACAAATAGACAATTGTAGGGCTGCTTCTAGCTTATGTCCTTTAGAGGACTAGTGAAAAATAAAAGCTTCAGATTAGGGCTAGCAATCAAATGAGGGGCTCTGTTTGAACTGACAGGGACCTCAAAGCTAGATTTTTTTTTTTTTTTTTTTTTTTTCATAATGGAATTATAGCTTTCATTTAGGACTCAAGGAGTTTATTCTGGCCTGTGATTAAGATTAAGGCTAAGATTAGTGTTAGGGTTAAGCTTAATGCAGACAAAAAACAATATGTAGCTCCATATGAAGCTGCTTCCCTAGTTTTAGCAGTGTCAAAATATTGGACATAAAATTAGTTCTGTTGCCCAGAGAGGATGCTCAGCTAGTTTCAGATTTGTGTTTTAGCTGGCGCTGTTCAAGGAGCTTGAACTACATACAACTGAAATATGTTTTGCCCTCAGAGAAAAAGAACTATTGCCAACAGAAACACCCTAATTAGGTTCTTTTAGTTGCCAAGAATTTCAGTTTATAGGAAAATCAATTTGTTGCTGGGTTGAAGTTAGGATTCAGATGTGTCAGGTGCTGCAGAACTATAACACCATTCAGGAGAACAGCTTTCCACACAGATAAATTGGGCAAGGACCGCTTGACTGGATCCTGTCTCTCTAGCTTACATTTAATACAGTGGTTAAAGACTCAGGACAGCACCGACCTAACTAAGATTGCGAAAGACTCAAGAGCCACTGAAGATGGATTTGAGCCAGTGCTGAAACTGGGTCTCATGACAGCATAACTGGCTCATGGATAAATACAGGATAACAACAATGGGTCAGAATTTCACTTGATAAGGGAATTATGAATTAAGTTTTGAATTAGCAACACTGTGTTGTGGCTCATGAATTTTAAAGTGGTAATACATGTGGGTTGACATACAGCGTCAGCAAGGGCTGATGCTGGGGGGCTGGGCATCAGTGAAACAGATGTTCCTAATGCAGGCTTAGTCATAGCTCCTTGGCTTTTCCTTTTGGTCATTTCTGGCTGACCAGAGAATTTAAGCTCAAGGTTAGAGGTAGCACTGGCATGTAGCCTAGAACGTCTTAGCAATCAGTGTTGCACACTAGACAGCTAGCACTGGGAATTTCATGCAGGAAGGAGTGTCTGTGATTCACAAAGGTCTCAGATACCTTCAGTCTTGATGGGGGCTAATGTTAGGCAATGGGCTAATGTGGTCCTAGTGAAAATGGAGATTTAGGAGTGGTCCTGAGAGGGCCAGGAATATTTGTGTCAGGCTGGGCTAGCAATAGTTGCCATTTTCTGCACGTAGCCAACTTTTGTAATTTCTTCAGTGAATCTAGAAGAAAGTGCCTGCTGTTTTCACTAGAAACATTGCTGTTTGTATATGCAATTTTCCCTTCACAATGCAGCAATTTTAGATTTTATCTAAATGTAACCCCTCTTCAAAGGGTCAGTTGCAGAATTATGTGAAAAATTTCTGATGTATTAAATAATTATTTATGACTTTTAGTATTACAGTTTTTACAGAGTTAAATTGTGTTATAAGAGCAGATGCTACATAGTAACACAGAGCATTAGGGGCAAGTTTGCACTGGACAAAAGTTTATTTTTATTTCTAGATTCTTTGCGTGGGTATTGTATTTCTGTATTTGCATGTATTAGCATTACTATGCTGGATGAGTGATGGAGCAGAGCACTCACTTCCATATGAGAAAAATGGTAGGCTCAGGAAGCAATTTTGAGAAAGGAGTTTGGATGTATATTCTCTTCCTATTCCTAGAATAGACAGAAACAATGTAATTTAAAAAGCAGCAGAGTTCTCACCATAATCCCTTATCACAATAAACAGAGTTATCTTGTTTCATGATCTAAATTTGCACCAATAAACAGACTATGAGTTCCCACAAGAACATGCCCAAGGCAGTCCTCCACAGTTTAAAAATCATCCTAAAAATTATCTGAGAAATGCCCAGAGTACAGGAATTTTCAAACCTGCAATAGTGACCTCTGAGCTCTTTGTATTTGTTCTGCAGCCTAAATTGGAAAAAAACACATGGTATGCCCAAATTGTCCTTACTGAGAGACCTTCAGGCATTTAGGCATCTGAGAGTAGTGTAGCTTAGATACTGCTCCATTCTAATCAGTGCAAGACCTGTCAGGAGGGAGAGGTGATAAAGATGATTTCTTGAATGCCAGCTGTTCCTTGAAGTGTATTAGTTGAAGTACTGAGAGTAGACTGCCTCAAAATGAGGTACAGATCGAGCTTTCAAATCCAGTAGTGAAAACAGATGCAATTTGCAATCTGCCTTGAAATCTGCCTTAGCATTCAGAATATTTTCTACCTTTTTTAAATGGATGGGATAAGTCCAAAAATGATCTGCTTTTCCAGTTGCTACAAAACACCAGCCTATGTGTACTTGAAATAAATGATTTGGTAACCAGCACATGAACTCTATTTCTTAATAAATGCCCTGTTCCTCTTATGTTGTTATTTTATGGGTCACAGCTACAGTTCATCTATTCTGCGTGATGTTTGGAGCTAAAAGCAAATTTTGAAACAGAACTTTCAAAAAAGTTACTTGAGTGTCCAGTCCTTGCAGAGAGCCTCACTTTTGTTATTGAACAGGAGGCAGATTTAACATTTGCATGGTTCAGTAAAAATGAATGCAAGCAGAAGATGTCAAATCAAAAGCAATCTTTATGATACCCCATAAAAATGATGTTATTTTCTTCTATGATACATTTCCAATAGTCTTTAAGTACAAACTTTGTTCCTATCTCAAATGAACAAAACTATAAATCATAATAATTCTCTTATACCACAGAAACTTTTCACATAATTCTACAGCTGGCCCTCTAAAGAGTGGTCAAGTTTAAATGAAGGCTGCAGATGCTTTAAAGAAATTATCATGATTTCACACTTGGGAAACAGACATGTTAAAGCCATTAAGCTTAAAAATTAAATTGTCCAAAAAAGGGTGTAAGCAAGTTCATGAATGTTTTGTAAATAAATGTTTCATTTTTTTCCATCTTTGCTTTTCCTTAAAACATATATTATGTGCAAATACACAGAAATGGTACGCATTTCAGACTCCAAATCACTCTTTTTCTGGATCCAATGGACTCAAGGGACTTCAGAGAGCAACAGCTCATCCTGACTACCCTGACAGATGTTTGTAACTGGTCCTGTAAGACTTTTATGACAGGGTTAGTTTATTGCCTCCCTGTGCTTATGTACTCTGGGAAAACTTAATCTATAAATTGCTATGCCTTGGTTTGAAGTACCGAATGAGTAGTAATTTTGTAGAGTCTTTCAATTCTAGATGGTTCAGCATGAGTCTGGGAAGTAGGAGCCTTTATTTTAGGTAAATAAATCTCCAAGCGACTTCATGTCCAAAACCTATTATTCCTATGCAGCACATGATGAAAAGCACAAGTTCAGAGTTTCTGCTGAGTACAGTCTGAGAGGTCAGGGCTGTACAGTTTGGGGTTCAGAAACATTGCCAAGCATCTCACCATCACGTTACTGTATCCCTTTTACTTAATTTTCACATCTGGCAGTAAAATATTGCATTACCAGACAGTTTTGATAGGAGCAAAAGATTCTCTACTATGACATCTGGTTTAAAAGAACACATGAATGGCTTCAAATTAGTAGCAATGTAATTTGGGGTCTCTTTCTCACTCATGTAAGATCAATTCCTGATACTTCTAGCACTGGGGCTGGGGTAGATCTTCATGTTTACCCCAGAAGGCCAAAGCTGATATGATTTAGGCAATGTTAACTCATGAAACAGAGAGAGGAATCCGAAGTATTCTCTATGCTTAAAACAAGACAAACCAAAACCCAGAACAACTTCAGGTCCCATAACCTTCTATGTATTTCGTGTTTCCTCTTTCCACTGTAGCATTTCTGATTGTGTTCACTCTTATACGTCCTCAAGACTTTCACAGAATATTGACATTCTGACTTTTTATTTCAGAAAAAAATAATGCATCACTTTCTAAGGTTCACATCTAATATGAAGTTTCTGACCCTAAGGATGTCCAGAATACTTCTAAGTCTAAGTAGCCTCAGAGTTTAGAAAAAATTGAAGGATGCAAAAAAATGCTTTTTACTCTATCTATTATAATTTTATTTTGTTTGATTTGGGATGAAATCTTTTATCATTTTGAAGACACTATGGTAAAAATGAAAGTTGTTGAGAGTGAAATGCAGAAGTAAGTTAGATGATTGTTAGATGCATGAATAATGCTCTTGTTGGCAATAGTGGAACTATTCATATGTGTAAGATTTGGGTTATAAAGTATCAGTGTGGGTGATAATTAATTGTAATGTTGCAAAAATTCACATAGATGATTATTACAAAATAGGTCCTATTACGGGCTAATTTTTCAAAATCAAACTGTTTAGAATTTTCTGTATTTCATTCTGGTATAAAATGCTTTGGATGTTGCTAAAATACTCTTGTCTTCCTTAGAACCTGAATTTTATTTCCTTCCCTACTCCCAACCATGCAAGCTCCCTGCATGCAAAGCTTCCTTTTCTGAGCAATTTTGTGGCATTTGGCCTGCCTTCTTTATTTTAATTGTGTGTTAAGATGATGGCATGGCTAATAGTAATGACTTCAGTTTTTCCATATCTGCACACAAAGACAGTACTTTCAGTAAAGCTTAGGGAAATTTGACAGTCAAGTCCCAATAAATTTTGATAGACACTGGACACAGAACTGCCTCAGCTGCTTTGAAAATCCTAAAAGGTTTATCATTTTCTTTGCATTTACTAAGTAAATCTAGTGGTCTTCTTAAGTGAGATGTTTAGAAATGAACTGAAACACCTGTTCTAAATGGATCTAAATATTCCAAAAAATCTAGCGGCATAGCTCTTGAAATAGTGCACACGCTCCCTTTTCCATTACTCCTCCCATTGCGAATGGAGCACCCAAAGAGCCAGCAACTGAAGTCAATGGAAAGTGAAGATGCTGAGCAACTCTGTAAACAAACTCTCACAGCTCAGTGAGGTATTCCCAAAAATACATCCAAATATATGGGGTTTGTTTGTAGACTGTCTAAATGCTTGATGACTAATGCCGACTCTAAATGCAACTGCAGTACGCAGTAGAATGAAAGGCTATATGTTAGCCAAGGGTTTCATACTGTCTCTCAATCTCAGGTACACAGCAGCAGTAATTGTAATGTGAGAGGAGTGAGACTTTGGCATGTAAAACAAAGGCACCAATAGCTGTGGATGCTCATTACTCCCGAAGCAAAACTGTAGCAGAACGTGACTCAATGTTTGTAGTAGTTTTCACTTGTTTTTGTTTTTTTTAATACTTACTTATTGTATGCTCTAGGATATATTCATGTCGATTTGTGTGTTCTGTCAATTTTCAAAAGTGTTATGTTGTTTGTGTAATCTCAGTGCTGAGTATTTCCATGAGTAAACTAATTAGACCATTTTTCAAATTAAGTACTAAACCAGTATTTTTCTACTTAATTGAAAGTGGGTTTTATAAAATGTTTTATTTTTAAGAATGCATGTAACACATTCTACTTGTTTTATCCATCCACACCAAGTCCTTATATGATGTTCTACTTAGCAAGCAGTTATTTTAAAGCCATGATTTTAAAGGGTAATTTCAGTCATCTGTTACAGCTGCAAATGCTTAATTGCTTTAATGGAATAAACCTGGTTTCAAAATACTTCGGAATCTTAGCACTCAGAAACCAGTTTCCCCATTCTGCTTGTCATATGACAAACCCATTCCCTCAGCAGCTATCAAATGGTGTATCTGAATGGACATGACCAAGTATCTCTGTGTGGGTAATTTATTTACCTCCTTTCACCTATTCTTGACCAATGTACTTACATTCCTACAAAGACTGAGGAGACACAAAGCAACACCCATGAAAGCAATCAATCTGATGGAGAGCTGGGACTTCTAAGACACAGCTGTGCATGGAAACCGAATCTGAAGAATGGGGAAAAATTATGCTGATAAGAAAATGAATTATGTCGGTCCTTCTTCCCTTTACAATTCCTGGTTGTGTGAGGTGCCAGACTATTCTGAGAGGACATTTTTAGGGCAGAGATGAGATGTAGTGTGGGTGGGAGAGCTACAAGACGCCAACTTCTCCCACCCTATCTTGGCTTCTGTGGCGAGCTAGTCAGCTGCAGATTCAACTCATGCAGAAAAAGAAAAGTACATTGATTCAGGCCTAGGTCCATGACTTAAAGTGCTATATTTTTTTTCTGTATCTTCAGGAGAACTTGATAATTTAACTTTGATTTGATGGCCCTGCTGCTCTGACCTCTCCACACCTGTTATGACTCAGCTAACTTAGGATACCAAGATCATAAGATTACACAAGCATTTTATGTCCTATTTCACTTTAAGTTGCTGAACATGTGCTGTGAAACTTTGATACAGTTTGGATGGCAAAACATTTTATATTTAATAAAATAATAAGGAATCTGATCTTTCAATTTGAAATTGTAGGTCTAACATTTGTGGTTATATGGTTGTATAAGCTACGGTGTATATAGGCCCCCTTGAAGAGAAAACAGATTTTATTTGGATTTTATGCAAATTGCAGGCAGACACAAGGCACTTGGGGAATAGAGCACTGCGTCTGAAGCCTTTCCTGCTGGTCTGAGCAGCTTGGTCAGCGGGGGTGAGGGAGCAACATGCCTTTTGCATGGTGTCCAGGGAATCAGATGTAGGATGTGAGGGACACCAGTTGAAGAGCCTCCTAAGCCAGAGAAAGGTAGAACTATTTCAGCTCTCTTGTTTCACTCCAAGAAGGAATACAAGATCTGGGGTAGCAAAGAGCGAGGCTGTGTAACAGTGCTTCCTCAGCCTACAAGTGATGACACTCACCATCATGGTGAGAGGAGCAGCTTTAGGCCAGCTTCAGCCTCAAGGACATTTTCTGCACCTTCTGCTCTTAATGGGACATGTTCAAGGGATTGGCACGGAAGCCGAAGTCTTTTCCTGCTAGCAGACTCATTAGATGGCTTCCTTCATGCTTAGCTTTGCCTCTTGCAACTTCCCTCTCTAAAAAGAAGACATATATTAAATAAGAAAGCTAAGGTTTCATTTGGCTTTCCCACCACAGAGCTTGCCCATTTGAAAATACTTTTGCTGCTATTGAATTTTTCCTATCTGTTACAGTTTTCACATCTCACTATTTCTTCCAGATAGCTGTTTCTCATAAATTATGCAATGAGAGTATGACTCAAAATAAGGACAAGTGATATCCTCCAAAGAATTAATTTGAGGCTTTAACTAGATCATTCCTGTTTGAGGCCATATAGATCATTATTTTTAACGTGCCCAAGCAAAAATAGCCATGCTGCAGAATGTCTAGGGAAATGAAGAAAATCTTGACAATCTGGCTAATGCATTTTGTAGTGGAAAAATCACAGAAACTCATTGAGGAGGAAGCTATACTATTAAAAAAAAAAGAAGCAAAAAGCAAATCTTCTAACAGCTGAGAGGATGAAGGAGTCAGCTTTCAGAAACCAATAGGGTGTAATTCTTCAATTCTGCTCTGCAGATCTCAGGATAAAATCTTGTCAGCCTCTCTCTGGGAAGGTACAAGAGGAAGAGAGGAGTAAGAAAAGGAAGCATTCTATCTACAGCTGTCAGAAAGAAATCTACTAACTCATTTTACATTAATCTTCCAGAGTTGGAGCTAAGAAGAGAAGGGTAATTTTACAGTTCAGTGAATATTTCACCCATCATTATTTTAATATTCCAAAATGCATTGTAGGGCTTTAGAAGAAGGCTGCGTAAGTGCCGTCTGTATAGTAATCTGAGCATAGTGAACTGAACTGGACCCTTGCTGATCACAAACACAAGTTTAGAAGTCCAGAAAAACCCCAGTGTTAATTGCAGTATGCAAAAAAAAAAAAATCAGAGGAAAATGACGTACGCATATCTCAAAGGAAAACATAATTCAAATAATTTAGGTACCATTTTATACATTTGTTTTCTATTGCTCTTTTGTTTTCCTTGGCTGCAGAAGAATATTCTGCTCTGCCATTAAATTTGCTAGTTAATCAGTACTCTTCAATAGCTTGCTTTAATAAAAGAGGTAGTGGCATATGTTTAACAGCTGATGCAGGGACCTTGGCCTGGGGAGCCATGAGCATTGCTCAGTGAACATTTCCATTATGGGTTTGACTCTGTTTCTCTGTGCTGATTCAACAGCCTATCAAACAAAACATTTCATTATGTAGGCTCCATGGGACATGTGGGATACAGAATAGAGAGCAAGAAAGGATAGGAATACTGCATTATTATTTTCTTATTATTTTGCAGTTACAGAACATTTGGCAAATGATAGTACACACTGTTGCAAGGCAGATGCTATAAATTGAGTCAGTATGATATATATATGGCTGCCAAGGAGCTGTTTAAGTATATTTTCTCTGTTTTGAGCAAAAATAACAAGAGACAAGTAAAGACATCCTGAAGTAATTATGTCAGTTGGAAGGAAAATATGGCAGGGAATTTTAAAACATACGTGCAAAAGGAAGAACCAACTGAACGCATAAGACATGTGAAAACCTAATGGAAAGGGATTAATTGATAAACACAAAACTAAAACTGTTCAGTTATCTTACCTTCAATATGAAATCCAATGTAGAGTCACTAGGAAAATGAAAGATGGGAACTACTGTCTTTACTTCGGATAGCATTTTTAATTTAAGGAGTAGGGAGGTTTGTATTGACAAATGTGTTACAACCTAGGAATTATTTAAAAGAGTAGATAATTAAAGAGAAAGTCAGCTAATCAATTAAGCTATTAGCATAGGCCATTCAGTGTCTGAAATACATTTTAAAATCATAAAAGCATGCCATGATAAAATAAAAATGCACTTTAAAAAGCTGTAGCCTTTTTCTAAAACAATAGACAATAAAGGGCAAACAGTTTGTGTGACTGGAGCAACAGGTTACTGTGATTTCAATTCTGAATGGATTAATTTTGGACTTTCATTCTCAGATCTATCACGAAAAGCTTTGGGAGCTGCCAAGATATGCAAGCAAGAGGCAAAAGAGACAGGCTGAAAGGCCCTCCTGCTGTCTTCAGTAAGTACCTTTAAAACTTCTCAAGTCTTTAAACACTATCAGTGAAAGACGGGTCTCATATTGCTGCTCATTATAATGCTTTTTTAGCACTAGCATTTCAGTACTATCCCGATGACTTAGTCAGGGGCTGCAGTTGTAACCCACATTTCAGAAAACATGCACCAGTCAGCAGGAATTTACTCCTCCTGCAAACTGTCTGTTAATGAGCCTCTTTCCACACCACTGATTCCAGGCTCATATGACTGTAATATGCACATTTTAACTACTTGATGGCATTTTTTGTTCCTTAAAGATAAATAAAGAGAATTGGTTCCCTCTGAATTTATCTCTTTACATTAAGAGAAACTTCTCGTACTCAATACTGAAGGTCTCAGTCTTCCCTGCTCCCTGTAAGACACAGGTCTTCTCAATGGGTAATGGAGGCTCTGGCAGCTACACAAAAATTGTAACACTGGTGGGTACCACCTGGTGTTAATAATACTTCTGTCCATAGAGGGAAAGTGGTACACTGTTAACACATCCGTCAGGAAAAGCAGAAATTAAATATATAAAACAACATCTTTCAAATATGAAACCATGCAGAAGAGGGTAAGGGACAAATGGTCAATGTCAAAGGACAGAAGGAAAAGGATGAGAAAGGAGACTCCATTGCTAATCTCAGAGGAACTTCCCTATTATGAATTCTAGGTGACAGCAACATGGGAAAATCCAGCAAGAACCAAGGTCACTTGACAATGGGCTGAACTGCAGGACCATACTTGTGACTAAGCCAGCCCCTAAATGACTAAGTTCTTTCCATCTCCAATGCCTCCAATAAAACCTCTGCCCTAAAATAATACATAAATATCCATAGAAAAGCCAGAACAGACAAATGTGTTTCATCTAGAAAGGACCCAAAGACCTTGAGGACAACGAAAATGAAATTATTTTGGTTTGGAAGGAATTAATATTGTTTTGGGTTGCAGAGACAATCAAAGTCCTATAAAGGAATCTTGTAATAGTAAATGCCTGTTTGCCCTGAAATTAAGGGAGGTTAGTTAGCTGTGTGATTTGGAAGCACTTCCAAGGCTTCTCTTTAAAGACTTGCCTATCTTTACGAATGCAGTACTTTGTTATCAGGCCCAACGCTGCACATCGAGGAGACTTTACTCCCTTTTTTGTTTGTTTGTTAACAAAGTGCCTGACATTTTTAAGGCTCTGCCAGCAGGTTTGTGTTACAGAGTTCCTAAGCATGTTTTGTAACATGCTCAATTCGCCATACTGCTTTCGAAAGGCCCATCTAGCTTGTTATTTCATAGTGAGGACAGTGGTTTGGAGCTGATGGAAGTGTTCAGTATTGGAATGTATGTGTCTGGCTAGTGCTGTGTCCTCCACAAAGGAAGAATATTTTCTGTTTGAGTCTCTTTGCATTCCTATTTGCTTTATGCAACTACTTCTGAGAGCGTTATGGCCAACTGTCTACAACATGCCACTTTTCATGCAATTCCTTTTTTGGTCTGGATTTTTAATTTTTTTTTTTTTTTTAATACTGTACTTTCTAATGCTGTATTACTCACAGGAATCTTTCACATTTAACCATCATATGGCACTGGTTAATGGCCTGAGTTACGCTTAGAACTTGTAAAGTCACAGGTTATCGAGGTCAAATGATCTCATATCTTGCACTCGTACGGAGATAACGTTCTGCTCAGGATCTGTTTGTGTATTTTAAGCCATGCAGGTTTTTGAAAGCCAGTGCTGCTCATAAAATGAGCTCTTCTTTCTTGAGCTTTATTTTGAACATCCCTTTCCCCCCATGGCATTGTTTGAAGCAAATCTGAACAAATGTAGAAAGCAAGCCTCAAGAACATCTAAGAAATAGGAAAAAACTAGCAGAAAGTTTTCACGGATTATCAGAGGTCTCTGAGGTTGGAAGTTTGAGTTCTTAGTAAGGATAGCAGTGGGAGCAGGAGTTTGGAAGCAAAAGATAGATGTATTTTTTTCCATAGGCTTGGCCCCCAGCTCTGCTTTTCTGCATATACAGAGCGTGATGAGAAATGTTTTTGCTCAGGACTTGCATCCTTGTTATTTATTACATCCCAGCAGCATGATGAGATGTGCCAAGATCTCAGCTGGATCTGACCCAATATTCCAAAATTAAGCAAGTAAATGGATGCAAGTCAAGTTAAGGTTTTTCATAGAGTTCAAGAGTGAATTAAGTTGTCCTGCAGATTTTCAACTGGTCCATGTTGTCCTGCTTTCAGCAATTATTGAAATGAAATGCAGTGTGCCACTTCAGACTTGGGCTCTGACCCCACACGTCAGTTCTCCTCTGTTCTCTTTCTTTATGCTTCTGAGTTCCAAGGGGGCTTCTTTCATTGAACTTGCCCTTTTCACACCAGGAACAGTCTTTTGGCATAGTGGGTGTAATAAAGCACTAAGAATGTTCTTGCGTAAGTTTTGTTTTACATCTGTGGTAAGGTTTGCACAGGTGGTAAAATTAAAAAGATATTTCCAGTAGCTCTGCTGACAAGAAGAGCAAACAGCCTGTCCATCAGAACAAACATTCATCTTGATCAGGTCTGAAGTCACAAGTAAACAAGCACTAAACTACCCAAGGCATATGATGAACAACAACTGGCATTTATTTTCTCCTTTCTGCTCCACGTGGGTAGGAAAAACTGGCATAAAGTATGCAGCTATAGTTGAGCATTTTTTGAATTTCATCTAGTTAAATGTCTAAAAGCTTTTCTCTTATGTTGAAACTATCTTATGAAGCTGTTCATAAATTCTAAACCCAATATGGGCATTTGAAATTACGTTCCCTATTACCTGGTAGGGAGGCTTAATGACAGGCCTTGAGTTTTGGGAGTGGTTTGAGAGATTCTTTATTC
Source organism: Columba livia (assembly GCF_036013475.1). NCBI lineage: Eukaryota > Metazoa > Chordata > Aves > Columbiformes > Columbidae > Columba > Columba livia. Next base: position 26,887,162 of record NC_088608.1, read on the forward strand.
TTTCTTTTGTTGCTGTACTTGTGGTTATAAATAAAGACTTGGTAAGAGAAAGGACAAGAATTAAACAGAATTCAATTCTTAAATGCAGAAGGTATCCCACCACTATATTCAGTCATTATCAGACTGTCTTAATGACTTCTTTGCTACAGGAGAGAGGACAGACAGAGAAAATGAGGAGAGTTTACCCCAGAACAGCAGGCACCAGATCGGTTATATTATGCGATATTGTGCTTGAATAATTCACTCACTGTGTTGGAGCCTGTAAGTTATAAGTAGCCATAAAAATAACTTTTCCATAAGCAAAAGTATTTGCTTGCTCATGTCTGCTAGCTGTCCAAAATGGATGGAAAGGAAGGGAACTTTAAGAAAACCATGGATCAAGTAAAGTTAGATTAACATTTCAGGCAACATTCATATCTGGCATTCACACAATGCGGAACAACAATAAATAAATAAATAAACAAAGGCAAAAGCAGAGTAAATTATTCTAAATCCAGAAGAGAAGAATGGGTTTTCCAGACAATTTCCAAAACAGTCCAGCAGCCTTCTGTAGCGCTAAGCTTACCACAAGGAGCATGTGCTACGTACCTTTATTCCAGGATATTATCTCAGTGTAACCAGGAGCTCTAAGAATTCCACCCAGAAAACTCATTAGAAGGTTTATTCCCTGGTTAGATTTTTTAATGGGATTATAATTATGATGGGCTTTATTAATGAATATATACTCTTCTGTTGTGTGTAAGGTCAGTGATTAAATTAAATCTACTTTTTCCTGCTTTTTAAGAAAGCATATGAAGCCTGGAATAGAAAATAAATGCAAGATTTATTTTGGTTTTGGACTGAGTGCAGTTCCCTCAAGTCACACTAAGATGAAGAAATGTTTGAGGATAACACTCCTTATGTTTGTATAATTTCTATTTTCTCTACCATTTATAATGTATCTAGGCCCTTATGATTGTTTGGACGATGTGATTTCAAGCTGCATTTCCTGTTTGGATTTACACTTTGTGGATCCAACCCAAGGCAGTGAGGATTTTCAGGTCATGTTTTGAGCAGACACCTACAGTGTGGCAGTGACACTTCATACTTCTCTTTACTGCAGTGCTCTTCAAGCCAGACTTTGGTGATCACTTACAACTTTGCTTCCACTTCCTCCCGTATTTCTTTCTGTGACAGCAGATACATTCCAGAAAGGACAAATGCTGGTCGTTTGAGGCCTAGGTTCAGTCAACAGAAACTTTTTCTGCTCTTCCGCCATCATAAAAATAGTCTTATGTTTATCTTTGCTCTGTTTCACTACGTCTTCCTCGTCATCACACAAAATCACCACTTTACACAAGCATATGTTTTGGAGGCCCAGGGGAATTAATTCCTTATTGTGACATTCATCCTCACGTCTGCTTTGGAGTCAGTATCTGCCGAACTTGTTTTAGAGTTCTGTGTTGATCCAAAATGCTGAATGTTTCCTTAAAGATATGTTTTTCTCATTCTTAGTGCCTTCTCTCCCTCACTGGATGTGTATAGCTATTGGAGGAGGAATCCCAAGTTCCTCAGAAATTAAGAGGCAGGTGAGGAATAATTTTCACACAAGCTATGGCTTGAAACTTTTAAGCATTTCGACTATGCAGAACTACATGGGTGAAAAACATGGAAAAGCAGTTTTACCACTGTGGAAATACTGAGGTTTTGAAAACGACATGGCTTGAATTGACAGGATGGGTAGAAGCGGTGTTTCTCCCCTTGGCTATACCTTTACCTTCCTCCATGAAAAGCTGGAGAAACTGGAGAAGTGACAACGAGCAGGAATGGTGTCTGTCCTAAGTAGCACGAGATCTACAGTCACCATAAAATGCTCTATAAAATGACCCACCATTGATGAGACAAACACACTGTCAGAAACACAATGTTGTGTTTCACAAAGTAATAGTTGCTCTTCTTTGCCTCATATAAAATTGCAGCAACTCTCTCTGATGCTCTTTTCTGTTATGCTAGGTCGTAAAAGAAGTCCCAAACCAACAACTGTTTACCACAGTTTTACACAGGATGTTCCCGGGGTCTTTCAAGCATTCTTCTGTTCTTGGGAAACAAATGCTGTTGCCCTCACCGGTGTGTCCTCTACAGCAGGGTAAAGTCTGAATCCTCGGGGACTTTGGTAGGAGTTACTGCAGCACTGGCTCCTGCACTCTCTGCTTTGGCAAAAGTGTTTTTATATTCAGTGCTTTCTGCAACTGGGGCCATCTTCACTGAAAATAGGTGGCTATTTTTTTGTATGGGGAAAGGGGAAGAGATCTGGGCAAGGGTGGGAGTAACGTTATGTCTGGGCCTCCACATTGTCTTGGCATCCAGGACAGTTGCATAGAAGGCATGTGCTAGGAACAGCTGGAAATTAATTCAGATACCTATGTGAAGTGCACGTGCTCCTGAGTTGAAACAAGATTTTGGGACGGAATGGGGGAGCCAAAGAGGCACGGAAATAAAGTACTTTATAGTGCTGGCATGCTTGGAGGCATTTGGCAGCTTCCTCCATTTCTGAACCAGGATTTGCAGAAATGACACTACTAGCCAGCAGTGTGGTGTCTCTCCCAGCAGTGGCTTTAAAGGTAATGCAAAAACCATCACAGCCTAGTGGCATTGCAGAGTACTACTTGGCAACCTGCAGCATCAATTTGAGCTCTTAAACTATTGTTATCAGTGACCAATATCCAAAAATACACTGAAGGCCTGAATATTGCTACTCGTGGTGCATCCCATTCAGCAATACTTCCAGTTACAGCCTCCAAATGTAATACTTGGGAGGACACTTTGGTTCATTTTCTTCAGACAGGAAAAACATATTTCCTAACATTTTTTAGCCCAGCTTGTTCAGTCTGCCATGAATAGATTTCCAGAAAAGCTGCATCGTAACATTTCCTCCTGGGCTCCAAGCAAAAGCCATGCACTCATGTTTCATCTCACAGAAGGAAATACTGTAGAAAGGGGACAGGTGCAAGACAACTGCAAAGCAGAATTTTGCTTTTGCTTTCTTGAATAATACCCACAATGGCGGCAAGGAGGAAAATCTAAATCAGCCCTAACAGCCATGTTGTACTAGGCTTGCATTGTCACCATGAAAAATGTAGAAAACTACTTTCAAAAGTATATAGACACTGAAGTGTTCCTGTTACTCTCAGCCTCATTCACGGGGTATGCAGAGAAGACGGCTAGTAAACTACCTTTCCTTGAAACTAATACTAAACTAGAACAAGGCAATATTTTTCACAAACATTAGATTAAAAGGGTCAAGATAATTATTATTTAATCAGATTAATTAGTGGATTTTGTACCAAATGCCTCAGGTACCAAATAAAACACCTGGCTCCAGGGGTAGGGAGATATTCAGGCAACTTGCTGGTCTTCTGAAATCCAGACATTTCTTCTAGGCCTTTCCACTGCTGCTAGATGGAAGTATGCAGATTCCTAATTTTCTGAAGGAGGTTTAAGCCACTGGAAAAACATAACTGGGAAGGCTGGAATTTGGAGGAAATATTCTATTTTCAGTAAAAGTACACCAGAACAGGAGTCTTTGGAAAACACAGTGAAAATGGATATATATTACTCTCACAAAACAAGCTCAAGTCCGATCTCCAGTACTTCTTTTGTAGGAATTCATAATGGGTAAGTTAGTGTTATTCACTCTACAAAAAAAGGATTTTGATTTTTTGTTTGTTTGTTTGCTTTATGAGAAGATGTCTATGCTTCTGTTGCTTCCTAAACAACATGAAATGTATCCAGTTAAGTATGTGCAAATTATGTATGCTTTCTTGTAATCTCTTCTATTTAGCTTAAGACACTACCAAATGGTCTTGGCCACTGCAACAGGAAAAACAGAGGAATTCAAACTGTGGAGGAGAGGAAAAGGCCAAGCTAATAACTTCACACTTTTTCTACAAAATAAAAAATTATAATAAGTCTATTTAAAAGCAAGATGTACCTGTAAAGATATCCTGTTAGGCAAGATCATTAATATTCTAGTGAACTAATGAAATGTCTCATTAGTTTGGTTGTCCCTGCTCAAGGATCTCAGTATAATGTTCCATCGTGTGGTGTGGATACACCTATTAATTTGTAGTCTAGTCTAGTCATATCACTGATGGTTTTTAAGCCTCTTGATAATTGATTTACAGTATTTTGTCTTTACATGGAAGAGAAAATAGAAAAATATTAGGGAAGCTGTTCAAGCAATATGTGATTTATACTATGTCCTTTCTTGATTATTACTCTGTATATAGCTACTGTTGCAGCAGAAACAAAAATAAATCTGCTTTCCAGTAATTAATTTCATAGCTATATATAGTTATTCTGTATCTAGGATGTCATTCATCTAGGACGTTCTTCAGTCTCTATACTCAACGCTATAATCTCTTCCAGTCTGTCAACCTATAGCAAGAGGCAGTGCCTGGAAAGGATATTTAGAGAGAAAATTGCAAAAGAGCACTTGTAGTTGAAGATGTATTAATCACCTTTCCAAGTCAGTGCTAAAATGTTACCCTTTAGAGTGGTATTAATGGAAAGAGTGACTGAGTGATATCCTAAGGACCATTCCAGTATTTTTATGCCAAGTAGAGGGTTGAAGATACACAAGGTATTTTCAAAGCCTGCTTCCCACTGAAAGAAAATTGTCTTGGCATAGGACTTCTGCAAGACAGCTGCAGACTGTTCCTAGGAGAGCTCCTTCAACTCCAGCAGACCAGCGGAGAGCAAAGCCAAGGCTGAAGTCTGCAGGAACATGCTAAGAGCACAGCTTTTGCATTGCCGCAGTGCAGATGTTTGGAGTGGCTCTATAATCCGCTTCCACAGACTGAAATGTGGCCCAGGCTTTTGAACTGCCTAAGTTAGATTGCAGTTGTAAGGCAGACTTAATCATCTGGACATGTGAACATTTAATTAGCTTTAGCTACTGCTTTTTGGTTTTCTCTTTCTGACACCCTGACAGCACGGGCTCCATGTTGAATCTGTGTTTTGTGATTCTTGGGTACCCTTCACAAGAGAAAACCAGGCAGAGATGTTGAGTTGAAAATTACTAAAGATGGTCAAGACGCATGGTTGTGATGCTGCTTGCAAGCTAATTAGCTTTGCTGAAAAGCATCTGTTCTCAGTTTTAGCATCACTTTTCTTGAAAGAACCCATGTTTGGGAACTCTGCATTCAGGCTGTCCTGCATGGTTGATAGTGGCTGCTTTCAGTTGCTGCTAAAGACCTGTGAATTCCCTCAACAGGTGTTTAATTCTAAGAGAGTATTCCCAATTCTCATATTTAATCTTCTGTGCTGAACTCTTGTCACATCACTATGCATGTGCTGTCCAGTTTCAGGCGTTGAAGTGCACTTCTGCACCAGGGCATCATGATCCTGAAAGCTACGACCAGTTCTCTAGAGATTTGGACTGGCATGTGTAGACTTTTGATCTGTTGTCTCAAAAGTTGGACAGACCCTGGATACCTCTGAAGTGCTCAAGGAGAAAAAGATATAAAGTTTGCGTGTGATTCTTAAGGTAAGCAGAAGGCTCACAGATAACTGAAGTTTAAAAAGTTCTTTCTAACAATATCATAGAATTTCCAGAAAGATGGAGAACTATAAAAATGAATTTGAAAAGAGGTTGGTAGAACCTGTAAAGGAAATATTTTTAAATTGGTGAATATCAGGAAAGTGAAGCATAGATTGATCGTCACTGATGGATTGCTAAAGAATTTCCATCACTAAAATAAATTTAATCTTAGTCCTGTTGCTATGGCAGCTAATTTCTTTCATTATAAGTTTTTTTTTTCAGCTAGCTATCTCCCTCCATAAATAACACTTACAATATTGAAACTGAGATTTTTCTTGGGTTTAGAGAGGTAGCACTGTATGTGGAACTAGTGTTTTCTTTACTCATTTTTTTTTGTTTCCATAGTGTAACTGTCTTAATTGCAAGTTCAAGGCTCCCCCTGTATTTATATAATTCTAGTACCTATTCCTTTCCCTGAACTGTTCTGCATGCTACTGTAGTTTTGTGCTCATAAACTAAAGGTCAATACCATGTTCACTCCTTACTTTTGTTTTAATTACAGGACAGGCTGCACTTTTTGCATAGACCAGAAACAGACAGGTCTTCTAGACTTCAAGAAAAATCAAATGAAGCACAGCAGTTTAGCAGCTTGATTCATAGCACCATTTATTCCACAGAATGATCAGGTAAGCCTCAACATCAATTTAGGTGTAAAAAACCTCCTGTGCATGTTAATATTCAATTTTGGTGGAAGGTAAGTTTTATTACGTTAAGCTGCATCTTTATGGTTAGGCTAGCATAAAGCCCTCAGATATGAAAAAAAAAATCCTGATGAATGAGAATGAGTGGTATTTAAAGAACCAGTTTAAAAACCTGTTAGGCCCAAGAAGTTTGTGAAGTATCTCTGGAACATGTATAACATTGGCCTACAATAAGCCAGTCAGATTTTATTGTTTTTTCATATTTAAGATATGATGTATTCACAATCACAGGTTTAAGAGCAATTTACATATCTAATCCTAAATTCAAAAGTTTTATAGAAAATATTTAGACTTAATCTGTGTATGATGTTTAACTAAACTGTCAGGTCTTCAGTTATTGATAACACAAAGATAAAATTGTAAACATTTCAAAGAATGTCCATGGGAAGTTTTAATTTACATATCATTTTCCATTCAGCAACTAAAATTCATATTCACTTTTTTATTGTTATTCTTGCTCAGGCTTTCTAAAAAGGCCAGAAGAAAATGTTCTTTCTTCAGAGTGCATCAGAATATGCTGAGTTAATATGTCAAAATAACTGTTCTGAAGTATCCGTCAAAAATTGCTGACACGAATTAAAACAAGTAGATTTAATCCATTATCAAGTACGTCTTGAAGTGAATTTGTATAAAGCCTCCTTCCTTTTATAAATCAGACACAGTTCTTTGGCATGTCCTTGAAAACTTTGTTCTTAGATGCTGAAGTACAGACTTCCTCGTTCACCTAAAATGAGGCAAAAACCGCATTTATGACAAATAATTGGCATGCATTGACAAGAAGTTCAACTAATTGAAAGGAATCCAAAGAATATCCAGACGTGAAGCCATTTTAAAAGCAGTAAGTTTGTCACATATATTTGGACAGGCAGTAATAATATCATTTTATATGACTATGCTCATTCAAATATGAAGTGGAAAAATTGGAACAATTTTTGTGCATCATTTCTGCAGGCATTTTTCATCATTTCCATTAAACTGAGTTGGAGAATGGGCAGCTCTGGATTACAGTTTGAATAGCTCACAATCAGGTGCAAGAGGAAAGGGGAAGAGAAACATGAATTAGGCATGTGGAAGAATTATTCATTCTAGTTGCTTACCATGAAATTATTAAGAAATTGGGTCATTCTGTTACTTACAGCTGACAATTCTGTACATCAAGAGGGTAAAGAGGGGAGAGCTAGGTTTAAACTTCCTGAATTAATAGTTTACTGTAAACTAGTTGTGGGGAACCCACTGAATCCACATGTGGATACTGAATGAAGAGGAAGCATGAAATTAGGAACAGAAGTTACATTTGGGGTGGTTGGGAGGCTAAGAGACATTCTACAGGTTGGAACTTAAATTCAGAGATGCAAGGTAGGGTGAAATAAAGTCCAATGCAAGTTGCTTTAAATGATTTTATTTTATAGCTTATTTATTTAAGGAAGATATTAGTGTTCACCATGTAATTGCTATCTCTCTAACCAACTTATTTTATTTTTTTTTTCTGTATGTCTTATGACAACCATATATGATGGAAAAGATAGAATTTTCATCAACTAATTTACTCTAAAAAGAAACATGGAAAGTTGGAGCGTTCCGCTGAAATAAAAGTACAGGTTGAAAAGCTTTAAAACTCATTTGCAAAATGTGGGGAAAAATGCTTAAAAAAAAAATCTTAAAGAGATCTATTTTAGAATCAGAGACAATCAGACCAGATCAGATTCTGCACTAAGGATCAAGTTTTGTTGCAAATTGTGGCTAAACCGAAAAGTTGTCTTCATTCAGGCAAGTAGTTTGGTAGCAGAGATAGATGACAATGGAGTTGCCCTTTTGATCTGAAGATGTTAATTTTTAACAGTCAATAAAAACAGTTCTGGAACTCCTCATTTTGTGACTACTCACTTGGGAATTAATCAGCTAAGTTTATCCTTTAATGAGAAGACCAAGCCTTGACTGAGAGTGAAAAACAAGCTAGAGGGTATTTCAAAGTTGAATTCAGGCTTATAAGAAACAGCAAAAAGATAATGTTGACTTAGAGGAAAAATTAGAAAACAAGATCAAGTTTGTGGATGAAAAAAGACCAAGCCGTCATTTTCAAAGAATTGAAATGCTCTTTGTCCTACATATATCTGTGCTTGTCATATCCTATAGAAGAGAATCTTTATGCCTGAATGCTGTTTTGTTGGTTTTCTTTCCCCCAGAAAAAAAAACATGACATGACATCCAATGAATTTGGCACACAGAAACCTGCGTCAAGCCAATCAAGAAGACAGGTGTTGCTCAAGTAAATCCCCAAGAACAAAATGGGTATAATTCTTCTGGCCAAGTTCTAATATGCATGACTACTGAACATAAAGGACTTATTTCACAAAAGCCAAAAAGACTGTGTGAGAAGGAGCCCTATGGCATATCCCTTTCTGTGAAACTGTGAGTACAGTACTCCTGAAACTGTGAACACATTTTGGAAGTTAGTCTGTTTCATTAGTGCATGCATAAGTGTTTAATTGTTTGGAAACCCATCCACTCAACTCCAAAGACTAGTAATAGCAACATCAAGCTTTCCACAAGGAAAACCTTCTTTCCCTTTCCAAAACCCTATAATCCTTGGAAGCAGGGAGACTTGCCGTAAGTCAATAAGCTGAAGGTGAGGAGATCTTTAGTGAAAGATTCAGCTTTAATTTTCATGTTCTCAGAGAAAAAAGAGACGTGATCTATTTAAGATCTCATTAACCATGATTGTTGCTTGATAATGCTAATATCTGTTTGTGGTATTCTAGGCTGAGTTATCCTAATTAAAACTGACTAATCCCAGTCACTGGAAAAAAAACCCTTTGTGCCAAGTATTAGGTATTATAAATTACTTATAACAGTGTTAGGAAAAGGAAAGGGATTATGCATTGTTCCTTTCTATTGGGAAGTCACTGTTTAACTCTTTTGCAACACTAAAACTGCGTATTAGCTTATTCTGATGTCTGGCACATGCAGGGAGGAATCGGAGCAGTTTTTGTGTAGAAGTAAGGTTCCTGACATAAAAGGAGGTCCTGGTTTGTAAAAGAGAAAATACGTAAGTACATGGCTCTCAAGAAGAAAAATTAATATTCTTGGACATAGGTTATCTCTTTGAGCTTTGATGGAATTAATGATACACTCATTAACTTAGTAATGGAGAGTTTATAATTTGTATCATTTTGGGAGAAGCACCAGGAGAAAAATGTAACTTGAACACAACTCTATTGCAGTTTCTCAGTTGTTGGAACAACAGAGTAATTTATTCCAGCTCTCTTGTAAGTTTAGCACATTCTCCGTCGTAAATCTGGCCACATCTGTTGGCTGACACACAGGGACTTGGTGCCAACCTGAAAAATGTCAGCTGCTTTTCTGCAGGTATATGGAGCGTGGTCTGCTCTCGCCACTGCTGCGCTTGTAGTCACAGCCATGAGGGGCCAGCAGAAGGGACTCTATTTCCTGCTGTCTTTATGCATGGACATGGATTGAAGACATAATCAAAATTTCATAATACTTTACTAGCAAAAGACACTGGTGTTTTTTCATGTCTTTAAATACCATGATTTGGGCAACTATGCTGTCATCTTTCTTTCACAATTTAAAAGCGAAATCACATTTGGAACTGTAAAATGATATCTGAGAAGAGAAAAGGTTCTGTGTAGCAGCCAGGTACAGTGCTCCCCACTTTGCTTAAAGTGGGGAAACAGCTATTCTCCAGGTTGTAAATGAATTTCAATTCCTATCACCAGAGACTTCAGTTTCCAGAACACGGCCTTTGTCAGAAGACTTCATTTGCTGAATCAATTTGTACTGCTTTACATCTGTATTGAATATTGTCCAAATGGGTAGCATTATTACATACATTCCCATGCATTTAGTAGACATATGGAGGCTATCACATTTAAAAGGAAAAAAAGTACAGTTTTTTCCTCCTTAATAAATTAATTAATTACAACTAATTTTTGAGTTTTCTAAATAAGGAAGCATCATAATGGTGATGTTCCTTTGTTTTTTATCATCTACCCTTGTAACTGCACCTGTTCTTCAGAAGACAATAACAGTGTATGGAATAAGAAAGAAATAATTTTAAAATTACACACTGCCTGTTAAAAGTATATTGGAATGAGGTTGTGAGGTGGCAAAGTCAAGGGTTTAAATTACAGGTGAAGTAGTTCTGTTGCCAGTTCTCATTTATTTCCTTTCACATAAAGATTTTAGTATAGTCTCCAATAACAGCTAAGTATATTTGATTTCTATTTCATTCTGTTTAGAGGATTGAGCTTGCTCATTAATAAGCAGTTTCCCTTGTGTGACCTGTATGTTATTTACTGTGATCTTGTCAAATGCTACCTAAAAAATGGAATTGCTAAGTTATTTGTGGAATACCTCCTGTGAAGCCAATGGAATGCAAAAGTGTTATCCAGACTTCCATCGCTGAACTAAACAGTTTAACATCAGAGCATGCCATTGTCTCAGATGGTGCAGTTTAGGTGTTTTTTTTTTTTTCGAAGCATGGATTTGCATTTTCAAAGTAGCTTCGAGCAACACTAGGTTCAGCTGTGACTTGCTTGCAGTTCTGCACAGTTGATATGTTCATGTCCTAATTGGACACCTGGGATAAGATGACTAGAGCATCAGCCACAGATAATTCACAGCCGGTGGCACTATTTTTTATATTATTTTTCAGTACAGCATTGTACCACCTTAACTGACACCATCCTGTCTGGTTTTTGTCCACGAGATAGGTAATCTTATGCTTCATTCATTAGTGCCATACAGCTTCTGTCAGGGATGAGGCAATCAGATATGAACAAATTACATTTTCCTTGTGGATTTCACAGAATACAGAATGATGCAGGAGTTCTTTGTGAGGGGGAAAAAAAAAAAGGTGCACCATGTGCATAGAAGTTTTGTATTGCAATATAGGAATGAAAAGTAGGCTAACTCCAGAAAAAATAATTATGATATTTTTAATTTCTTGAAGATTTATTTTGAAACTGTAATAAGAAACATAGCCTTTATACCTCTCGCTGAAAAAGAAAGGATTCTTGAGCAGCTGTCTGTTACAGGAACAGAATATAATATGAAACATCACTACCAATGTTTTCTTACATACCAACAAAGAGGTTTTATTGCCTGAATTTTTTAAAGACACAAGACAAAACGACATCTTTGATTAGACAGACCAGTTTTGACACCTTCCTTTCTACTACATTATGGACTAAGCTGAATTCTGCAGGCAGTATCTAAAGTAACCTTGATATTTCTAAGGCAGACAGTATTTGCAGTATAAGACACACATTTTCTCAAACAATGCAAATGTATGCAGCAGTATTTTTACTATTTTAAGTGTTCATGAGAGTTCAGTTCTGCCCACTGATTAATGTTGACTGGTCCTTTTCTCTCAAACATTCCTGCTGAGCTCCTGCGGAACACATAGCTAAGGTCTGTGCCACAAAGTCAGGCAAGAGTCCTTCCATGAAACTTCATATTCCCAGGGACATACTAGAGTTTCCTGAACTTCACAGAAACAATGGATTAAACAGATTTCTAAAGTGCAAGTACGCTGTTCATATGCTGAGAATCACGTGTGACAGGATATTCTGCAACCTACCAAGTTCTTTGGGCACGGAAAAGAAAGCAGCCAAGATGACTCCAGAGGATCCCTGGTCTTCAAGGCAGACTGGTCATTCTGCACTTCAGAAGATGCGCATAGCTATCCAGCCAAATCAGGCAGGTGCAGATATATTTGCAACATCTATTTGGAGAGAGTGGGAGCACAACTAGCTTCTGTAGCTTGGCTTTATCTTCCATTTTCATATCCAACGCATATCCAAGGTGTCTGGCCAAAATACCAGCTGTGCCTAAGGAAATCTGAACTCTCAGGAGCAGATTTGGTATAAAGAAAAAGTTGTGGGGTTTTTTGTTTGTTTTTTTTTTCTGTGTGTGTCATTAGGAACAACAAAGGGCAAATGTAGTTTCAGCCTGAACAGACTTAATATTTTCAAGTGCCTCAGAAATGGATTGTCTTTTCTCCCTTCTCCCATATCTTGGGCCATTGCATCCAGGTTCTGGGTCCTGAATTGGAAAATAATGAGATTGTGATGTTCTATAGTACAGCAGAGTACAAGGAAGTATGAGCAGATGAAAGAACAACTCCTTGTGGAAGAAGAGAGTAGGTCATCCTGGAAAAACAAATCTGCATGATAGTTTACAAATGAGCATGTATTTTGGTGTCATTGCAAGATTTAAGCCAAAATCCAATGAAACTAGTAGAAGACTCCTGTTTGTTTTTCTGTTTAAGGAGAGATTTGCAAAAGGAAGCACAGTGATTCCTTTAAATCAACTAATATATACTCACAATAGCAAAGGGTTAATTATGCATCTGCACGTTCCAGAGCTTTGCTCAAAACCTGCCTGGACACATTCGTGTGTGATCTGCTCTGGGGGAACCTGCTTTGGCAGGTGGGTTGGACTAGATGATCTCCAGAGGTTCCTTCCAACCCAAACCACTCTGACACTCTTTGACTTTTAATGTAGTGTGGCACGTGCCTTCTTTCTACCTGCCGAAATGGGGAAGGTGTTGTGGGGGCTGAGGCACAGGGGTAAGAGGAATTTCTGTGCCTTCACAGAATCACAAGATCTGGTGCAGTAAATCATACACTAGGTTTAACTCAAATGGTGCTGGAATAATTTGATTGCTTTTGAAACAAAAAAAATAATAGAAGAAACATGAAATAAATGAGCCAATTACATGCTTACCTCTTTGCTGAGCATGGTACATCAAAATGGATTTATGTATCCTCATTATAGGCACAGTATAGCTCTATGGAATACATTACAGAGTTGATTATTTTGCCATCTATTTTATATTGTACCTTTTTAATTTCTACTCCCAGTCTAAATTGTCTGGATTATAAAAATCACAAGGACGAGGCCTAATAATAAATAGGACTAAATTAGAATGTGTGTGGGGAGGTAATAGAGTGAATATTCAAAAGCAAAAGCAGTTACTGTTGTGCCTCCATTAACAACTTTGTACGTTTTTCCAAAACTGGAAGTAAACAGCATCTTAACAGTGGGGTGCTAAAATTGTATTTACTTAGAAAATTTGGTGTGCCCCAGACAGTAACACACTGTGAATGTAAAACATAGGAATACGAGCATAAAATAACTGGTAGTTTGTGATACATGGCCTATGTGACATTTTGGTACATACGTTTTGAAATGACCACATTCCAAATGTGCTATGTAGTGAAATGACCAGTCATAAACTATTGCTGTTATCATTTGATCCCTTAGAAATCAGTCTGCATTCCTGATTAATCCTAGCAGGGGCTCTGCCTTCCTCCCATGGACTTTGGTGATTTCTCAAGCTGGCTTTCAAATTTGAAAAGGCTTGAAAGCAAACCTGGCTTTCAAATCCATATGGAATATCCGTTTCTGTATCCCAGTGACACAGTATTCCCTTCATGGCTGCAGTAGTCCTAATGACATCACATACAAAGAGCTCTTCATTCATTGCTCTTGGTAGTGAAGAGTGTGTTATACTGGGACTTCAGTTTCACTGATTCCTTGTTAATTTAGAAACAGTTGATATAAAGTTTTTTTTAAAACCTTGTTATATATGGTTTAAGTCCTCAAATTGAAGGATTCCCTTCATTTCTTCTGATTGTTATAGAAACTGCATTCATCTGAAGTGCTTGAACTGAGTTACTAAACATGATCATCTCATAATCTGTGGGAAATGCTGTATTACGAAAAGCAGAGATACATTAAGTTCTACAGTTAGACTGAGAAAACCTCCTCTAAGCATATTGAACATTTCCACTTGTCATTTTTTCCAGTGATATGAAATAGTACAATGAATCCCTGTAAAGTCCTGCCAGGAAGAGGACTTCTGGATTTCTGCAGTACAGTCAGCTTTCACTGCGTGCTGTGTCTATTCCGTTGACAAATCAGTTGGACCATGTGCCACATTTTGTTTAGAACCGGCAGAAAAAATAATGAAAGAGATGGTAGCCTTTCATTTTCAGGAGGCTGGTGGAATATCCCTGGATCATCATGTCTGTATCCATACAGTATGTAAATGAGGTTTTATTTTGCAAAGCCCTGTGATACAGCTGTCTCTCATTTTCATCTTGTGGATGCTATCTTGCTTACAGGGCAGCTTTGTTAAAAATCTGTGTTGACTCATAAGACCAATATGTACAATATTCAGTTTTGATTTAAAAGTGCATAACTCGTTGATCATCCACAGGGCAAAAAGCTTGATGTAAACCCATGTTTTATTAGGAGCAGAAGATTGTAGGTCCAGAAGCAGTGTCAAAGCTCCCTTTTTCTGGGAAGCATTGTCGACTGTAAAAGTCTAAAAAATATGCTTATTCATCTTATTATTATGGAAAGTCCTGGTGACTCACTGCATTGGCAAGAGAAGATGGTTTAGTTTAGTTAATACTATTTGTGAGTTTTCTGTTAAGATGGAAACAAAATAGAAACAATATGGAAGATTCCCTGAGCATATGTGAACACGCCTGCTGCCTTCTGTTGTTCACATTCCCTTTGAGTTAAGAAGCAGAGGAGACACATCAGGCACATCACTGAACCAGTCAGTCCTTAACTGTGAATAAAAGTGGCTAAGACAAGAACAAGAATAAGGGGGGGAAAAAAAAAAAGGCAAGAGGAAGTCTTAGTCTTCCCCCATCCTCCCCAGAGCCAGGACTTGGAGCAATGGAATTTCCCTGGTGGGGAGACAAAGACATAATGTCTAGTTGTCAGGACATAAAGACTCAGAGGGAGAGCGCAGAGTGGCCAAGAGTGCGGAAGAGCACTGACCCCAAAGGTCAGGAAGATAAAGAGAAAAAAAAACCTTAGTTTAGAGTATGTGCAAAAAGTTCAAGTACCCAACCACGGCCAAAACAAGGCTCAGGAGTATTGATGCAAAGTAGGCAGAGAAGTAGATGTTAGGCTGTTCTTTATACATTTGTCTATCTAAATGCACACATACAAACACAGAGTTACTCTCCAATTAATTAATGGAAGACCAAATTCATTAATCTGATTTCCTTTTGTGTTCAACCAAGATGTACTCCTATAAATACTGCGACTAATGAGATCTGAGAGCAGATTTGCTCAAGCTTCTGGGGAACAGGGAGAGCTAGCCTGGGTAAAGGAAATCTAGGACATGGGATGCAATTCCAGTGACTCTAACAAACAGGGAGCTCATTCCCCTCAGTGTGTGTTACAGCAAAAGCAGGAGCTCAAAGCTGTTATTAAAAGAGAACTTGGCTGTTTTACTGGTTTCTATACATAGCAGACTCACATGTCCAGCCAGTGGGAACTCTACTGAGGTTGTGAAAGTGAACAGCATTTGTATTAGGAGATAAGAAAAGGAGTTATTCTCAGTTAAGAACTCACTGCAACTCAGCTTTTTCTGTTATTACCAAACCTGACTTCTTCTGAAACTTCAGAGCTATTGATTCCAGTTAATAATCTCCCGAATTAGTTGCCAGTACCTCCCTGGAGGATGCAAGCTGTTTCTCAGCATGCTATCAGCATTTTCACTTCATCTCCCTGAATCCAAGTTTCTTTCCTCCTCAATAAATTTCTGTTGTGCACCTGACTCCAGTGCAGATTCTTTCTTTTCCCTCTGAACACCCTGATATGTAGACTCCAGCATTTGAATGAATAATGTAGGTTATCATCTTTACTTTCTGTTTTTACAGGCCAGTATGCAATACAGCATGGAGCATAAGAAACCTCAGAGAAGCAGAGAACTAAAAGTGTTCAGTAAAGCAACATGTAAGTCTTCTGGAAATGTTGACAAGTCCTTGAGTTAGGAGGACACACAAGGGTACTGGTGGTGTACAGAGTCAGACAAATCATACAGATTTTTAATGAGGAAGTAATTATATGTTTTTTTTCAGAGTGCTTTATAAACACTAATTATGACTTGTTCCTCAATTTTCCAGGTGAATAAACAGAACTAGAAATAGATAATCAGCTTGCTAACCTCCCTGAATGAGTCAGCAGCAGGCTTAGCAGCAGGTCTTTTGAGTTTTGAATCTTTATTGATTATTACCCTGCTTAAAACCTTATTCTGTGTGGACAAGACTGAATACCTATGTTCACATGAAATGGGGCAAAGGAAAGTTATATAAAAAGATTTATTGGAAAGGTACTGACCAGTTTAGATAAGAGTGCGAGCCTTCTGTACATCTAGGGTTTTTTAAATTTTCCTTTCACTCTGTTGAAGCAAAAATGATGTTGGACTCATTTTTATTGGAAAAGAGGAGATCTCTTTGATATGTTTACACATCATTAGTCATTGCATCTGGGAGGTAAGTTGCCCTTGGCTTTCTGCATCTGGCCCCAGTGTAAGCAGATAAAGGCAAATGCTTTCGCAATGCCAGGATTCCACAAGGACACAGTCCAGCCCTCTGCTTCTCTTACATTTCTCCCTTCCTTGCAATCTCTTCAAACTATCCTGTGCATTGAAAGAGCCAAGTTACTTATTTTAAAGGTTCCAATAGTTTATTTTTCAGTAAGATTCTCAGACATATGAATCACCAGGAATAACCGTAGTTCAGGAGAAATTTCTGGGAGTTGGATGTAACAGCTAACACTTGGTCAGGCTCAATTGTATGGGACCTGAAGGCAAAGAGAGAGGGAAAAGCAAAGCTTTGCAGTGTCCTTTGAGCACACAAAGAAGCCAAGGAGGCATTTTAGCTCAGTTTAGTGTCACAAACAACAACAAAAAACCCAAACCAGCAAGATAAAAGATTGATTTTGACCTTTATTTCATTAAACGCTTTGTATTAAAACAGAGAACTGACATGCACTTACACTGAACTCTGCTTTGAACAATAAGAGCTTTGCTGAAAGGGGAAATAGTTTGGTTATTTCATTGCGTTATTCTCTTTCTACTCAGTATTCCTTAAATATCTTCCAAATTAACAGATACACCCTCGAATGAGCAGTGTCTTGTAGAGGGCTTCTTGAAATGCATGGTCAGATAATAAAGCCGAGTTCACATTTCTTTTTCAAACTAAAGAAAAACTGAGCAGACAAGAATGGCAAGAGATCTGCAGTGATTTTCTCGAGCTTTTATAGTGGTACAAGCTAAACCTTCATCTTAGTCATATAAACTCTATGCCTTTAATACAAGTTCAAGTAACAAAGAGTAGTTTTAATATTGAGTAAAACCAGCAAAACTAGAACACAGAGTATTTGTGCCAGCAAAGTATGTTTTTGCACAGAACAGAGTATTCACAGGACTTGTGGTAACAGTATATGGAAGCAATTTATGTCTGGCAAAGAAAATTAAAGTATAACATTTCTTCTGCGAAGTTTTTTCCACATTCACTCCAACAGTGTGTGTCATTAGTAACATCTGTGACAAAAACATCACTTAAAGCAGGCTAGAAAAGAGAAACCTTGGCTGGCTTACCCTATTACTTCATCTCTAGGGTTTGCCCTAGTGCACTTTTCCGGTAATATGATATTTGGATAGATTCTGGATCGTCTTATGTAAAAGAAGTTACTATAATAACAATCTCCCTATAATCTATGAAGTAGCTGTAAAACTTTTATCCTGCTTAAACGGTTACATCTAGTAATTGTATAGTAATATAAAGGTTAGTCTATTTAAGTCAGCCATACTTGTTTACATATCAGATTAATTAGCAACTATTCTTGGTTTAGGCTGTAAGCTGTGATCCATCACCATCTTTGTGTACTGAAGATTCTGTGTTGAGAGTTGTCATTTGTGGTTTTATAGTAAAGTATAAATGAATTCCTATTATGGCTACATAATTTCATATATAATTGCTTATGAAAACTCAAATTGCAACTATAATGTGACTATAAAAAAATTCAACTGTTGTTTCATATTCATGTCAAATTCATGTTAATGTTTTAAAACCAAAAATAAGTCAATTTTTATATTTCACAAAACACAAAACTGACTTGTCCTTAAAAGACCTTCACTCATTTCAATGCTTCTCCCAAAAACATATCAGCAGCCAGTGCCTTATTGTGTTGAAATGCATTATATTCCTGTAACTTATACGCTGGTGTATTTAATTCAGTGAAGAGCACATGCAAATCAAGTTTGAGAGGACTAAACATCCAAGTATTTTGTACAGAAATACTTCATCTCATGTTAGATGTCCCCCTTGAGAGGCCTCTCATCTGTGAATCTTTAGTGAGAGAAGGAACTCTGAAAAGAACAGGCTTTAATACATTAGTATTTCCTGTGCTTCATTTTATGTAACTCCCCGTTCAGGATGCTGATGCGTGTTTTGTTCTTTCATGCCTTCATCTCAGTTTGTACTTCTGAATTCTATAGAGTTACTGTGTAATGGTGGAGAAAATACCGAAGTGTGCAGGACCCTCAGGCTGCAGGGAGGTCAGGCTCTTGCAGCAGTAGCTACTCAGCCGTGGCTGAGGAAGAGTTAAACGAACTCTAAACAGCAGATTTGCACACTGGCAAAGCGTGAAGGTGATTTTAGCTTCTTTCATGTATATTGAGTGGGCTGTCTTTTTTTCCACCCGTTCCTTGTTCTTGTTTGTATTCTGTGGTGGTAACTGATTTTTTTCCCTGAGAATTCCTACTACTGGAAATAATTTAGTGTCGTGCAGATTTCCTTACTTTCAAACAAAACCTTCCAGAGCAAGAGGCCACTTTCCAGCTGACACCGATGCTTACTGTAGTAAACTGTGCTAGAAGAAATTCATAATACTATGAAGAGCTGCTCCATTAAACTGACTACTCTGAAACTACCTTGCCCTACAGTATGTAGGCCAATATGTCAGATAATGTATTTGCAATCCCTATTGAAAAAAAAAAAAAAGTCTGTTGGTCTTGGGTACAGGTGAGATTAGATGTTTTGCTTCCATATGCCTGTATAACTTTTTACCAGAACAAAAGGGGGGTGAAAAGCATCATTTTAATCCAACTTCTATAATAATAGATAATATGAGGACATACTAATAGTAAAGAAACAAACCACAAATGAAAACCAGTAGAATCCAAAGATAATTAAATTCATACTTTTGTAGTAGGCAGCTGAATTTCTAAGTCTGTTCTATTGCAAAATATGTCAGTGTCCGTAACTGCATAATAGTTCATTAGAGGGAAGAATTGCTCTGCCACATTCCTTATTCGTAAGCACAAATGCTTATATGTCATATACTGAGGGAACATGCAAATTATACTACTGAGCATCTGATCTTGGAGATGTCATGATCATCTAAATGCAAAATTTGTAACATTTAAAAAATCTTGTAGTTTCCTGATAACTGTCCTTCACAGTGAAAATACCACCTCTTGGGAGCTGTCTCCAGAAATGAACACTTGGTATAAATAGAGGTGCGTGTGCTGCTGTATTGTCTCTAGTCCTATTGAGAGTTGTCCTGATGCCATTGATGAACTTTTGTGTGTATGTGCAGACTCTGACATAATGTCAGTGTTTCAGGAATTCGTTGTTTCTTACGCCAGAACTGATGATAGACTCAAAGTGCAAAGTGAGTTCAGTTTTCACCAACTGTAGCTTTCCATTTCTATACTTCTGAGTAGACTTCTACTCCTTTCAAGAACCATTTCCCATGATAGTCTAACTTCTCTTTAAATAATTGAAGAAATCTTGGAGAAGTGTTGTAGCTTTTGTGCACAGGCAGGTCTAATTCTTCCATTGATCTGAGCGGTCCACTTCAGAGCTCACAGGAGGACACTAGTGCAACATGAGTCTCATAATAGACTACAAAGTATTTGGTACTGATGGGCATTGCATGTGTCATGCGCATTTCAAATCTTACTGAGGAGCTGGTTCCCATGACTGGAGTTCTAGGTTTAGGAGATAATGTGGCACATGCTTTTTAATAACTCCACAAAAGCATATGATTTCCAGGAATTCAGTATACTTGTCACTTTTAATCCAGATTTTCAGAAGAAAACTAAGTCTCATGGTAAAAAAAAACCAAACAAACAACAAACAAAAAAAAAGAGCCCTTGGATGTTTCAATTTGGAAAAGAATTTGCAAAAATATTTTATATTCTTCCAAATTTCAAAGGAAAAAAATAGCATAGGAGAAAAATTAGAGAGACAAAAAGCCAGCACATATTTCTGCCTGGATCGTCCAGCACTGAGCACCTGCTCAGTGATATATGTAATAATGAGGCTTCTTCAAATCCTTCCCCTCAGGCAGCAGTAGAACTAGATCTGCCAAAAGCTAATGCAGTTAATACCATTGCTTGTGCCCAAATTGCTGTCTTTCAGCTCTCTGTACCCCACTGTAGTCGACAGGACTGTATAGCACATAGTTCTGCAGTTGACAGGAAATGCTGACTGTTATACAGACTTATTCTGAGGGCAATAATCCACTGGTGCACCCAAATCAGCTTGAAAGTAACTTGCATCATGTTCTGCCTCTCCATGTGACACATACTGTGGCAACTCTTGTCTCAATTCCAGAGTTTAAGTTAGTTTACCTGTGTAAATTTTTCTTGGTTTTGCCTGTTCATTTTGCTCTGAATCTCAAACTACCCATTAAGCCAGGAAAACAGGAACAAGAACATCCTCCCCCTGCCTTTTTCCTCCTTCCATGTGTCTCTCGCAATTGTTGTAGGAGGGAGAGTGAAGTGAGGAGTGCAATAGACAAGCCATCTCTGCTATAAATAATAGTGCTGGAGAGGATTGGGGAAAAAGAAGGGAAAATAGCTGCTCTAGAAACTTCTGACTTCTGACACATAGCCAATGTGTGCTCCCTCTATCCAGATATAATAAGTAAAATGCAGCTTCTCAGAGATTTTGACTTCTCAGAGTTTAGAGGGGTCCAATTACACTAAAATATTCCAAAAGTTTTCCTGTATTCTTTTGCTATGACATTTATTTATCTTCTGCTTATCAAGACAATACTTGGAACCAGTTTTGTCAGATGTTTGAATAACAAACCCACCCCATTTATGTCGTTAGTGCTGTAGTACTGGGGAGGATTGAGTTAAAAGGAGATGAGATCAAAGCAGCTGGGATCTATCAAGCAATCAAGGCCCACAGCCAAGGGAAGAGAAGGAACTAGGGCTAAGACAATGGCTTTGATCCCAGGAAGAGAGGGCTGTGGGTCAGGAAGAATGAAGTAAGGCTAAATCTGTTTACTTTGGCCCTGCCTTTGAGTGGGCTTCTCACCCTTAGAGGTGATGTTTTCCTTTAATTGATTTTATAACTTGCTATGTGTTTTTGCTGTGGTCTTGATTCAAATTTACCTGTGTGAGAGCAAACATGAAAATGGCTGAGAGAAGCTGGTGGTGTTTGAGCTACATAGAGTGCTGTTGTGTGGAGTGCAGGCTTGTGCTGGGCTATGTGAGTGGGAGGCTGGCCAGCTGGACTTCAAAGTCAGGGGTTAAAGATGTCTATGTGGACTGCAAGATGCTTGAAATAAATCACCAGTAAAGACGAGCATCTAAATGCTAAGGCTTTCCTTTGGATTCTATGTGTCGAAATACTTGTAGCTTCAATCTACAATCATTATACTCTTGAAATGTGGTGTGTGAGCAAGTGAGTTAGTTTGGCGAGCAGAAGCTTTTCCTTTTTTTTTTTTTTTTCTTTTTCCTTCTCCTAGTTCTGTTCCAGGATAACATGATAACATTGTTGGGGTTTTCTTTATGGCAAGCTACTTAATGGGTGAGACATCAGGTTCAGTTGTCTCCAGTTACAGAACTCTGGGTTCAATATGTGATACTTGATGTATTTTAGGTAGATAAAGCTCCAATAGGCAGGATACAGTATTACATACGTATTAATTTTTTTTTTTTGTACTTGTGTAGAGTTCTGGCTCCTTGGTGCTATTGTTCATCTTGGTTCTTCCACATGTGCAAGAAGATGTAGGTGCTGATTGAGGTCTGAGTAACAGCTCTCAGGACCAGCTGTAATTAAAACTTTTCTTTAGAAGCTATGCATAACTCACCTGTGCTCATGGTATGGGAGCTCAGTCCTAATAATTTAAGAAGTAGTTGTGTTGTAGAGCAAAAGATCCAACTACGCTGTGATATTTAGTGAAGGGGTTTACCTTAACAGCATAATAAACACTGTATTTTTTATAATTTGCTGTCTTTCACCATTGTTAAAAGTGGGTTTTACTTTTGAAGGAGCATCTCCAAACATGCAGTTTTAATGTTTCGTTTATCTCTGCTTAAACATTTTGAATATTTACTAATGCAAGTTTACCTCTTAACTGTAATAATTCAATTAAAATTAATAAATTGCTTGTTACATAACAAGTAATTCAAAGCCACTTTTTCAATTCTTTTATCTCGAGAGTCTATATTTCTAGTTTGTCTTGATCCCATGTTTTGTTCATTTTTTTCTGTTGGATAGTTTTCTTTTGGAGAACTTGAGAAAAAAAAATATGGAGGACTTCTGTTCAATGGAATGGGGGTGTAATTGTTCTGGCACCAGTGTAGATATTTGGACCAACAGAGCTGCAGAGCGGAGTTTTGCTCTATTAAGATAAATATAAGGTGGAATTTACAGTCCTCTTGGAATGAAGAGTCAGATTCTTGTAACAGAGGATTTGCTTTTTCATTGTTTTCCTTCCTTTTTAATATCTTCATGTGAAAACAAAATAATCAAGTTCGTTTATGTATAGCAGTGTTGTTGCTCTTAATGTATTCTGGAACAGTTTTCACCTGGAGAGCAGTGTATGTTCTGGTGAGATAAAATGAGACATTATCTTGACCTCTGCCTTGAATTAACCCTATTCTGCATCACAGCTTTCACAGGGTTCAGGTGCATTGCTGCTTGAGAGAGGGGGAGTTAAAATTCTTTCCTACAACTTTTTTTACACGCAAACCGCATGCACCAACCATCAGTGTGACAAGTCTGACACAGCCTGGATTCTGTAAACTTCTCAGCTCTTTAAGTCTTCCATCAAAAACTTTGTCCCCTGGCATCAGGAAGTTTTCTCTATGCACAACCCAGTCTTTGCATTGTTTCGTATTACACAATGTCCTATGCAGAAAAATGTAACTGCAGCTGTTTATGATTCATATTTATGATTCATGTAGCATATTTATGATTCCTAGTTCTGGCCATACAGGAATACTGTAATACTTACTGTGGTCTCTACAGATTTTCTGTATTTATGTTGATGAGATGTGGTTTGAGCCAGAGCACAAGGATGCTACAAGCAAGATGGAGGCATTCTGGGAGTCCGTGTGCATAAGAGCAAGTTAGTGCAGAATTAGCGTTGTTGCACATACCACAATCCCCAGCAGAATGTTCTGGCACAGAGATGACTGTTCATCTGTTGAGCATAACACTGGGGCAGTCATTAGTGAGAATTGTTGTTGAGGGAATGAAGTCAAAGGCAAAATGGTGAACTTTGCACTTCAGGCTCTGAGCTCTGCAAAGTAACAGGCTTTCATTTTTTTCATGAGAATACGTTGGGATCAATCACATATTACTTTTTCCCTTGAGTTATTAATTTTCTAATTTTTTTTCGGAATTATCTATATATAGAAATGAAAAGCAGCATTCTGTTTTGTTTTTCCTTGATGTGAAGTCAGATGAGGCTTTAAGCCAGAAATAGTGAATACGATGCTTACAATGCTGCTTGTTAACAGCTTTCAACCCTTCATGCAATGAGAAAAAAAATTAATGGATAGGACCCCTGCAAACAGAATTTAAGAGGATTTTAGGCATAACAAGAGCTTCAAAAATGATTGGATTTCTCAGCCAGTTAAAAATGAATGCCTTTTTATGTCCATGGAAGAAATATTGTTTGCTTTTATTCCAACCATTTTCTCTGTACATTCAGTGTCTGTAAATTTGACGTCTGAGACTAAAATAGAGAACTGAGTCCACAGAGCAAACCCAATCAGATTAAAGACCTGCTGGGGAGGGGCAGGGGAAAGGAAATTTGCCTCATTAAGAACTAAAGAGGAGGCTTATTTATAACAAATATTTGGGTATACATGAAAATGGCAGTTGATGTTGAAGTTGACTTTGATTCTGCAGTAACTATCATCAAGCGCAACAATGCACCATCTTCAAAATGTGCAGTTGGCACTGCCTTATCCTGGTATGAATCAGGATTTACTCAGAGTCAATTGTGAATTGACATTTCCTCATTAATAGAGGATCAGAGATCTTCTGAGGGAAGGACTAAAATAATCTGGAATATATTTTGCTACAGATGTGGGAGGTTTCTGACTCAGCTGTAGTATTATAGCTAAGGATATTTCCTCAAAGGAGAAAATCTTACTTTGTTTATTTGTACAGTCATATGATTTAAAAATACTTTCTTAATTTGAACAAAGATAGAAATCGTTTGCTGGATTCCTGGGGGGGGACAGGGTGATAGATGATGTAGTCTGCATAACGGTCATCAGAAGAAAAATTAACAGGGGGAAAAAAAAGGGTTTCATTTCTGTCATTGTATGTCAACTGTAAAAGTGATGTAGCATTTTCTTTCACTCTCACTGTCATGATGTTGAGAGCCTGCTGTTAAGAATTACAAAACAAATAATATCTCTTTTTGAAAACAGTAGAAAATTGAATATTACCACAACCAAAATCCACATAGTGGCCTTTGCAATTGATATTAAATCGACTATTTTTCTCATCCAAGATAATGGAAGAATAGCACAATATAATGCTGACATGGAAATAGCCTGAGATTTTTTTTTTTTTTTTTTTGAGGGGGTTTCTATGATGCCAGCTTAAGGGTTTGATTCTCCAATTAACTTGGACCAGTTGCAGCACTGGGAGGTTACAAGCTAAAGTACTTTCTGTTGCAAGGACATAAAATAACAGAATGGTATTTAAGTCATCAGAAGTTTAAATTAGTTGTGGTCTTGAGGTATTGACTTTTCTTAACTCTCTCCCATAAGATGGCACCTACATTGGGTTGCTTGTTTAACTTGCATTGTAAAATCTAATTGTTCTTTTCCAACACTATCATGAAGGTAAAAATGACTGATAGACTGTAATAGAAGGAAGGGAAATACAGGTAAGTAGCTTTATCAGACATAGGTTTACACTAAAAACTTTCTAGACACTGCACTGTTTACATTAAAAATCCTAATTTTTTGGTCGAAATGTCTTCCTTTTATCCGTGTTTTCCATTTTTCCCAATAGCGTGCGAGGTGAATTTTGTGCTTTACTTCCTTTTGGGGCTTAGAGGGCAAAGAGCGTCTCTGTATCAAAAAAAAGCAGCTTAATGTCAATGTCTGTAGTCTTCATATGATGTGTAGCTCCAGACTGATATCAGACCTGGTGGTTAGAAGTTGAGTATTTTGTTTTCTTGGCGACAGCATTTGCAATCCTATGTCTTCATCACAGACTTTCATAGAAAATTAAGCCTTGGCACATTTGTAAGTGAACTAAACCCTAATAAATATGAATAAGCCTAAAAATATACCAAAGAAACCCTCATCTGGTATCAAAGAAAATGGCTGTGTCTAGACGGTCTCTACATCTTGTTTTGAAGCCATAATGTAATGATTTTCAAAAGACCTGCCACTTTCAAATTTTAAAGTCAGCATGGTTTTTCTTCTAGATTTCATTCTTTTAGACACATGGAATTGCTTGTAGCCTCTGTTAATCCCAAAGCAGAATTTTTCTTGCACAACACTTAAAAACAGTGCTGATTTCGCAGGAGTGCTATGGTACTTTCCCACTCTTCTGTAATCCCCTTAACTCCTTTCCACCTAATTCTGTTTTGACATTTAGTGTTGTCAGTGTGATATTTTTAGCTTTCAGCACAATTTAGGAGAACTGGCTAGTTGAAGAATCCAAGAGTAGGTGGGAGGTTCCCAGGTCCTCACTAAGAAAAGATTTTTTTCTGGGGTGCCTTTCTCCAAAATGGGGCTGGTTCCAAACTGTTGAAGAGACTACAGAAAATATTTAGGTCTTGATATCCTGCAGGACCAGTTCATGGTTGGAAGACTCTAAGGAATTAGAGTATAAGTCTGTCTATATGTCTAGTGAATACAATTAACTGTAAATTACTTGGCTGGTGTGCTTTTAGAATCTGCTTACAGTTTTCTAGCATTCAACATATATTCCAACACATTTGAAAGGGGAAAAGAAAACCCTTGCAGGTTTGCTTGCATGTATATAACTTTAATAAACTGAGGTTTGGTTGTTGTTGTGACATTTCTGTTGGCTCTGTTTTAGTAGCTAAATAAATCCAACAGGAACATTACTTTTGGTATTACAGGTTTATGTACTTGTCCGGTTCAATTAACTCATGAAGTGTGATTAGGCAGTCCCTAACACACCTTTCTCAGAATCCCAGAAAAATAAATGAAAGACACTTTACAGATTACCTAACTTTCCTGAGCCAAAGCGTATCTGTGCCATTCTGGACAGAATTGGTTTTGGCTTTTCCCAGCTTCTTTGAAAAGACTTCTGGTGTTGAGGACTATGCCTTCTTTCCAAGCAATCTGATCCGTGACTTTGCTGTCTTTATTGTTAAGAAATGTTGTCTAGTCCTGTTTTCCCCCCCTTACTCTACTTCAGGCCTGCTATTTCTTGCTCTATCCACAGTGAACATGGAGAATATATTCTACTTCATCTTTATGTACTTGAAGACCATTTCTATATGTTCTGCCCTTTAAACAAATATTCTCATCTTTAAACATCTGCATTTCTTTCATATTTGTTTTTTAAGTTGTGTAGTACCCTGTGAAGTATAGTTCCTGTCCTGATGCTCTTAAGCCACTGCTTATCTTTGAACTTTTTCCAAATGATCTACACATTTTCAGTGCTAAGAATTTAAAAAAAAAGTCTTGGTCTTAGGTGAAAAAAATCTTCCACTGTGTTTCACAAGCTAGCCTTGTGTCTGCAAGGATAGGGCTTGTCTTTCCCTAGTAGTATGACATCAATGAGTCACATTCTGATTGTGATGAAAAGTAATGCACATGTATTCCTCTTTAGAGGACAGAACTCATATGTGACTCTCTGAAACAAGCGTGACTTCCTAGGTTCAGTACTTTGCACTTCTTCCTGTTGAATGGGATTCTGATTTTCTCATCTTTATCTCCCGTTTCTCAGGTAATTTTTAATTTTCACAATGTTCTCCAACACAGTAGACTCCTAAGAATCCAATAAGCGTGGTCTCAGTTTGTCATGTAGGTCACTAACTGAAATACAGAGAAGCACTGACTCCAGAGCAGACAGAAGAACATGGTGTTCTACATACAGTCCTGCTTTCATCTTGGCAGAGAATCAATAATAAAAACTCTTGAGTTTTCCACCTACCATTTACTAGTTTTGTCAAAGATTTATTTCCTCAGTTCATAAGACTGTCACGTAAAATAAATACAAGCTGTATTAAAATCAAGATTTCTCCATTATCCGCAAGGTTTATCATACTGTCCCAAAAAGACACTGGATTGGCTGTACCCCATTTGTTCTCAGCAAATCCAGTCTGGATATTATTCAAATCCTTTTGTCCTTATAGACTTAAAAGACTTCCCTGTTTTTCCTGGAACTGAGTTCTTACATGCACCATGTTAAATGTTTAGCACTGTATTTGCCCTTTTCCGGCCTGCTATCATTTCTCACAGATAATTGTGAATGGTTTTGAGATAGCAAGAACCAATTTTCTGAATATGTGAGATTTTCATTCTGAAAATACCTATTGTGGCTAACTATTCTTTCAACTGTTAATTCCCTGCTTAGCTCAAAATTGTACCTGCTCACCAACAGGGTTAATTTGTAGCTACCTGCTTGCTCTCTTGCTGTTTTTTGCGGGTTTTTTTTGTTTTTGTTTTTTTTAATTATTTTTAAGAAGAATGACAGAGGGAGGTGAAACACTGGGCCAGGCTCAGATGGTCTTCCTGAAACTGACTCCTGGGAGGTTTTATCCCAGTTTGTTACTTGGCTTCTCAGTTATCTCATCCTCCTCTTCTGTTATCATTGGGAAATGTCCAATTCTGTTTCTTTCTGGTTTTGTGTTTACTTTCTGTGAGAGCTCATGTGCCAGTTTTGTGGAATTACTGAACCCTGCCTCCTAGAGATCCCTGATACTTATTTTTGGTGCTTCTCTTTTCCCTTTTTGAACTTTACAACTTGTGACCATTGTTGCCCAAGATGCCCTCCATTAACATTATCCAGAAAGTTGTCACCAAAATGTTGTGAGAATGCATAGACCAGTCACTACTCAAATTTCAGGTCTGTGATTCACTTTAATTTCTGGATGTTTGAACAAGTATATATGGTTTTGTAGCATACAAAAAGACTGCCTTTTCATTCATTCTCTGTTTTCTAAACAAGCTCCGTACTTGAAATTAAATATCAGAGATACAAATATGCTACAAATTGGAACTACAGCAGGCTTCTTAATGAGACTCCCTCCTTTGGAGAACAGTGAGGCATGCAAACAGGGAGTATTGTATTTAAATACTTACAGGAAACAATTCTATATAATTTAAGATGGTTTTGCCAGGGTTTTTTTTGCATGTGGAGTCCTATATCCTTGTCCTCTGCAACTCAAGACCCTAAAGCCTTTGGTGACCTTGGCTTTCCGCCAGGTAGGTGTCCAAAACACCCCTGTGACATCTTCTTCCACCCAAGACTTGAAATGGGAGACATGAATTTGTAGGGAAAGAACAGGCTCAAATCTTTCATAGGGCTTTTTGACTTTTTGTACTAGTTTGGAAAAATGTTGAATCTTGCTTAATTCTGCTTTTGGCCTCAGAGTCGATGCATCAACAAAATTCTAAACAGTTTTGCCAAATGCAGAAAACCACTGACATACACAATAAAGGAGAAGGTTTTTTTTATTACCATGTTAGATAAAATTTGCAACAAGGCTTAAGAAACTTCCCACCAAAATGCCAGATTTTGAAATTTAGTTACCTTTCCATTCAGTGTTTTACTGTGGTTTTAGTTATAGAAATAGGAGAGCTATAAAATCTTTTGGAAATCTGTTTTATCTGCTGACATCCCAGTTCTGAAAAGCAGTTGATTCAGACAACCACAGTTCTGGAAGGAAAAAAAAATGCCAAACCTTGTTGTTTACGTGAATGCATTTGACACATCTTTATTTTTGAGAAACAAACGTCTTACTAGGTTGTTCAGGGTAATCTGTTGCATCGAGAGTCTGTTGTGAATTAGGGCTAAGTAGACATCCCAAGAGATGGATCTTTTTTTGGAAATAAGTACTTTTGTTTTTCCTGCCTTCTAACATGTGGGCCATGATCAAAAAAGTACATGCTGACTTGATTTTGCTGTAGCTCAACATCCGTCAGTTTACAGTAACTAAAGCCTGGTTACCTTCTGAATAAGTGTCTCCACCATAGTGTTGATCAGGCTTAAACCACAGTTGTTTGGTTTACACCACTTAGCAGTTCACCTGAAGTTTGTATGTGCTCCTATTTACACGAGGTCTGGTGCAAGAGACAGGACGTCGATAATAGTTATTAGTAATTTAGCAGTACCCATAGCATGCTGTGTCTGTGCTAGGGAGTGTTCACTGTTTCAAAAACTTTCATAGAGTAACATGATTCAATGCAGACTTTAAGATTAAATACATGCTTAAAGGCAGTCTCTGCATTTACTGAATCCAGTAATAAAATTTCCACTGAACTGAAATGAAAATATTATTTCACGTGTGTACTTTGTTGGTATTTTAAAGGTTGAGTTTATCCCTTTGAGTAACTCCCGTGACAATACGTACAGAACTCAATGCCAAGATTCAAAGCTCGGTTGTTGCCATACTAATGTGGCTTTAAGGAACAACTGTTTTCATTTATCATCTCTCATGCATATGCCCTTTTGTCTAGAACGTATAGCAAGGAGAATTAGTAGCATAGGATTAGTATCACCCCCTGATACTCCTCAGCCTGGAGCTCTGTCACTCAGCAGGAAGCTCCTGCAGGGTGCTCACTGCTCCTGTCCCAGGCGGGTGTCCCAGCAGGGTGCTGCACTCCACTGTGGCTGCCATGGTGCGTGCTGCCGGGGGTCGTGAAGCGCCCAGGCTGCCTGGCCAGGCCTGGCACAGAGCTGCCCCGGGTGAACGTGCAGCGCTTGGGTGAGGAGGTAAGGGGGGAACAACACAGGCTGAAACAGGAGGTTACTCCTCTCCTCAGCTAAAGCTTCTCTTCTCTCTCCAAGATGAGCTGAGGTGTCCTGGTTCTTCCTTCTCCTCCTGTTCACCTCAGGCACAGCTGCCCCAGTCACGCGATGGGGCTGTGGAAACTGAGGTACGAGTGGTGGTGTACAATGGTACCTTTTGGAAATGACCCAGAATGTTGGTGCCCTAATGCCATTTTAACACAGGCCTTAAAGAAAAAAGTGAGGTGAACACAGAACAATTACCAAGGTGTTCAGGGGGGCTGGGAGAGGTGAGAAGACCTTGGTTTGCTTCAGCTGCACAGCTGAAGACTGAGAAGGCCTCTGCTGCTGTTGCCAGCTCTTTGTTAGAGGACTGTTTTTCCTTGGTGAAGGCTGGAACAAGAACAGATATGTACAAACTGCGGATCAAAGTTATTTTAATCTGCAGAGTAGAAGGAGGCTTTAAAACCATTCTGGAGTAGACTTCCAGTAAGAATACTAGAAGTCGAGGCATAAAAACTGGTAATTTTTATGGTAGAAAATGAAATTTGAGTTTACAGACTTCTGTTGCAAAAAAACAGACTCCAGAACAAAGATGATCTTGCCCTTAAAATCCCAAGAGTACTGAGTCTGAAGAATGCCTCTGTGGCATTGAATTATTTGTCTGAATCCTCCACTGTATACAAACTTTTTTTCTTTCCATAATTTATATAACTGACATTTAATTCCAACAATTCTGAGAAAAAAAGTGCAACAAATTAATTATATGTGTAAACTGTTGGCCATAAATTTATCTAAAAGAAACTTTGGCATTGCTTTTGTTTAAGAATGCACCTGACCTTTTCTGTTCCTTTGTACATTGCAAGCATGAGTGTCAGTAGGATTTTAACAAGACCCAGACAGTAGAAGAGTTGCCAAATTCTCTTTATTGTATATGTATTTACTCCTTTTTTGCTGTTGTTTTGTTTGTTTGAGGGGGGTTGTTTGTTTTTGTTGAAAACTGTTGAAAAATATCTGCTTTCCAGCTAAATTTGCAAGGCTTGGGTGGGGAGGGAGCGAGTGAGTTTGGAAGTCCAGAAACACAAAGTGGTTCACACCCTGCTTTTAATCTGTGAGCCCAAACTGGAATAGCCTCACTTGAACTGTGTGTTTTCATGGGAATACTGTCTATGTAATCTATAGTCATGTTAACGCTTACACGTCAAGTCTTTGCAAATATTACTTTAAGCTTTTCTATATTTCTCCAGAGCTTACCTGCTAATGCTTTGAAGCATGGATTAAAAGAAATACATTATTTACTTTGGAAACCCTTGGAGAGAATAAACTGGCGTAGCTGAGTGTTAGAAAAAGTATTATCCTGTAAACTGGAGAAGACACAGTTGGGACTTTCCTAGAAATTCTTGTTCAGTGCATTTCTCTTATGTTGGCCATTGGGCTTTTGTGGTGTGCTAGAAATAATCTTATTTGCATCTTCAGTATGTGTTTCTGGAATCATTTTGCTATACGTTCTTTAGGAGAATTGAATGTCTTTGCACTGTGGTCTGCTGTATTTGCAAAGAGGAATTGAATTTATATTACATGTTTCAGCCATAAATGATTTGGTTCTGGCTTCTCCAAGTCACCGCTCTTCTTTGTTACGCTGTTTGCACAGGGCTCTTTGCTCTCTCATTCAGGCGGTAACATCCTGCATACAAAAGCGGGTGGCTGTCAACGGGCCTTTCAAGGGACTCTCCACCAAGGATCCTTGGCAGAGGAACGTGCTTCCCACCCAGGTCTGCTGTAGCACTGACTTGCTGGACATGCTGCAAATTACACCCACTTATGGAAGCCTTTGAATCCACGGTTTTAGTTTGTGTCTTCCTTACAAGAGTGTTTGACCACACAGTGATATTTATTGCTGTCTTACATACAAACCACTCTGCTGCAGCAGCAGCCTCCCAAACAGATAGCAGAAGTTTAGTTTGGTTGGGTTTTAAATACAACAAAGATTAATCAAATCTGAAAAAGAGAAGCCCAAGAAGCAAAATCTTCTTGCTTGAGATTTCTGTGGCTAGCTTTCTACAAGTCAGCCAAGTTACCAGTTCCTATTGCAGTTTGGAAGATCTTTGCCTGGTAATTCATTGCTAGGAAATTCCACTTTTCTCATTGCATCCTTTACTAATAGTGACATAGACGTGCAGGAACAACGACCGATTTTACCTGTAACTCAAGCTGCTGTTTGACCCCTGATGCAGGTGTCCCTGCTTTATTTGTCAGTTTCAGTATTTTGTGTTTGTTTCCCAGTACAGTTATGAAACAGGGTGCTAGGCCAGCTCCCAACCTCTTTTGTCTGTTAGGCTAGGTTAAATAGAAGTAGTGTCTCATTTTAAGTGACAATATTTTGAAATACAAATTTCCAAATACCTTTTAGGTAATGTTTAGGTGATCCTCTTTAGTGCCCAAAGCTTGCTGCTATGGGCAGTTCTGTGTTTTAGGGTTTGTTCCTGTACTTAATATTTCCTGAGTTTTTCAACTGAGTCTAAACCTAATGTCAGTCTTTTACATAGCTTTGCAGCAAGCCAGGTCAAAAACCCTGTACTGTCCTTGGCCTCAAGCATGCTGTGGATCTCTGAGAAGTGAGGTAATTCAATTTCTAGGACATATGAGAGTAGATTAATATATTAATTGGTCCAGATTCATGAATTATCTTCCATTAAGTACTCTAGGAGTTTCAGTAATTTGATATTGGTAGATGACGCTGAGCTTATTTTCCTGCAATATTCTTTTAGCAAAGTACTGAATTAATTAAACTTCCATTTTCTGTGAATTATTTCTGTTTGGCAGCACTAGTATAATTTGTGTTTTCAAATAAAATCTCTCTCTTCTTTATTATATACAATGAGTGATACATAAGTACACTGCATATGTTCTTCTGTAACACAGAGTCTTTTACATAATTCTTTATTAAATGGTCATTTTTAATAAAAATACTTATATACATTGTCACTTGCTGTTTACCTTTTAGTGAAAAACCTGCTTTTGTCACTTGAGAAACTGGTATTGCAATACCATTGATCAAAAGCATACTCTATCCATTTGTATTGATTTCATGCAAGTATGGGAGGGGGGCATGACATGATTTTTTAGGTGACTTTGAGGAAAATTTTACTGTAGACATGCATTTGTACTCAAGAAAGGTGGAGACATGCTCTGTGTAGCAATACCGTGACTCTAGCTCTGTGTTTGCTCATCAGAGGAAAAACTCACTCTAGCATATATGTTACATCCAACTCACGGTAAACTCTGTTGCAAAAACTGTTTTCAACTGTTGGTGTTTAGTCATCAGTTAAACATCACACTGAGAACTGTGTTGCTGGCATACTAAATTTTATGAGTGTTACTCCGTTCTGCTTTACAAAGAAAGATTTCCAGTTTCCACACTGCAGAATTACAGCAGTGGAAAGTACTGAGGTGTGAAAAATGGACTTATTTTCCATTTAAAACAAATCTGCATTCACATCTTCAGGAGCTGCATTTCTTCTCTCTCCTCATTGCAATGCTAAAGAATAATACTTTTAATTATCTGCTGCAACAGGGGAAAAAGAAAAAGATAAGGCTGTTACCCTCAGCCATTAAGAAGTTATAAAATCTGAATTTATCCTTATGGATCAGATGGCTAAAACAACTGCTATGAGCCCAGATGTCTTAGCACGGTATTTCCAAGTGAGGAAAATAGCCAAGGGACAGAAGGTTATATGTAGGCAATCCAAGTAATGAAGTATTCTTAGGTATAGGGTGAATAATGCAGCCAAAAAAAAAAAAAAAAAAAAAAGAGCTTGCACAAAAAGACATGGTTTCTTTAGTTAAGATAAATTAAATTTAAAATACTGTTTTCACATAACATTCTGGCTGAGTTACTTGCAGGAAAAAGAGGAGGATGCCAAAATTAAGTCATAGATTGCATATATCACTCAGAAAACTAGAGTTTAAAAAAAAAAAAAAAGCCATTTCTGTTTTAATCTGCCTAAAGCAATGTTACTGTAAACTTAAGAGGATAATTTGTGGCAAAATTCTGGTATGCAATTTTCGTATCTTTGAAAGGTAAGGTTCAAAACTTACTTCAACAGCATGGTTATCCTCTTGTAATTCACTTGTTAGAAAGGTGGCATTTAGAGTAGATGAATCTGATTTTTGATTGCTGATAAAACCTGAATCCTAACTATAATCATATTATGTTTTTTACTTTATACTTCGAGTATGACTCAGAAGTGGTTGTTTCATGTTAACATGCATGTTAATGGTAAGCATGAATGGTATCTCTTATTTCAGTAGGACAGTATGCCAGGGAGTTACTGAATATGCAATAAAATCAAATTATATCTGAACAGAAGTCAGAATTGTACTAGAAGATAAAGACGCTGCTGTAGTGCTGACCCATGCATGAAACACCACATCATCAGAATAAAAGGAAAATATGTTGGGAATCTGATATGGCTTTTTTTTGAAGAGATTGAGAATAGATTGAAGGAAAACAAGGGGGAAACTATTGAACTGTAACAGTAAATTACTAGAATTTACCATTTTTTCTGTGGGGTGTGACTTCTACTGCTTTTGGGTTTTTTGCAAAATACAAGATCTAGGGCGAAATACAACCTCATTTTAGTACTACACAACACTTTGTTTTTGGTTTGGAGTGGTGGTTTTAATTGGGAAAAGTAAAGCAAACCTATGCTGCAGTGCAGTTCTCCCAGGATAACTTCCTCTGCTCTTGCTTTGACTGACGGGCTGATACCATATGACACTTAGATTTTTACAATGGAAAAAGTTCTGTATTCCATGTGAAAGTGGTTTGGTGTGTTGGAAACACAGAGTAATTTGACTGAAGCATTCTAAAGAATCAAATTATGCTTGACAGATAAGAAAGAATGTGAAGAGAGATTGACCATTTAAAAAATTAATCAAGCAATTAAATGGTAAAATCCAAAGTGAATCAGATGTGAATATAAATATTTAGTGAGTGTCTCATGGTTCCCTCTGACTATTAATATTTTCTTAAAGTCAACCTCCATTGCCCCCTTCTTATATTCCTTCTCTTTACTCAGCTCTGTGACAAATTCAAAGCCTGGTGCTAGGGTGGTTAAAGAAGACGTGGTATTAGAGGTTCTTACTTCATTCTTCTGTTTTGTTGTGCTGGTTTTAATACTCATACCTTGTTTTCCCTTATAAAACTCTGTTCTCAGTGAATGGATTAGCGATGGAAAAGATCTGGGCAGACAGACTGATTGGAAGCTCTCTTTTTGTGTGTACAGTCATTCAAATGCAGACATCTGAGTCTGGCCCAAGTGCATAGCCTGGATAATGGAATAAGTGATTTTTTTCTTCTAAGGCTGAGACAAGCTTGTTTTCCCGTCACAAATCTTTTTACAATCAAAAGATCTATTAAGCAAATAAAAAGGCTCTGAAAACTGCCACATTTTATAAAAGGCCTGTAGATAACCTACACAATTTAAAAGTGTTTATTTTAGTCATGGATTAACTGTTTTCAGTGCAGAAATGTTGTTGCGTCTGTCATTAAAATGTAGGTTTAATTCAGACCTTAACAACACTAGAATACTGCACAGACTTAACCTGTTTCTCAAATACATAACTGGGTGTACTACGGAAAGAAGGAAATATGATGGTGATTTCCTGTATGTCATATTTCTAAGGATGCTGTTTCTATCACCAGGGTACAGTTGTACAGTTATGCAAATGTAATCTTACTGTAGCTTTAAGCTGTGCAAGGTCCGTAAGTGGAATGGTTCTAGTATGTGTGGTGGTGTTTTGATTTTTTTTTTTTTTTTTTTAGTAAGTGCTCTGTATTGTCAATGTTGCAGGATTTTTATGTTTGCCACACTCTGAGTTTCATTCATTTATGTATTCAACTGAGGTTGCTCCTCAGCCTGCATAACTGAAAAGGCAATTGAAAAATGGGTACCAGGGCTGGGAACTTGGCAGCAGCAGCAAATACTCGGTTATTCTAGAGAAAATTGGAGAGGAAAATTTGAGGATTCACTACTTGTTCTTAGAGCTGGGCCCAGTAGAGGTCTGCTCTTTATTTCCATATACATTAATAAAACTTTGGGTTGGCTCTATCTTGTGTGGCAGGAAGCATTCCCCCAAAGGCAACTGGCTGTTTCAGACAGTCTGAAAGCAGTATACTAAGCCTTTCTTTGTCCCAGGATTTGTTGCATGGTACTAGCATATTATAAAAATTTTCCACAGGCAGCTTCAGGAAATCCTTGTTAAAAAAGATAGCCCTGGTGTCCCAAAGTGGCAGAAAAACTTGGGGAGAGAAAGTTGTCCTCACACCTTCAAAACATAGGCTGCTTTTTGCATTATGTGGGCACAGCATATTGTCTATATCAAGTTCGCAATGCTGTTTCTGCAGTGCAAATTTTCAGGCTTGCAAAACGTTTCTGGATGCTGTCAGCCGAAGTTTGGATTCTGTAATGCCTTTGGCCAGTGCTTGTATACACAGGGAAGATGTTTTTGGAACTCGCAACACATGCATGGAGCTCCACCAAGATGAATCAGCAGCTCAGGAAACTTAGACTTCGTACATCTTTCTGGAGCCAATTTTTTTTTATTATTGTTTTGTTTCTTTTTAACAAGTGAAGCCTTAGTGTTGAAGTTTTTCCGAAGATCAAATTATTGCCCTGCCAAAACTTTGGCCATCTCTGAGCAAATGTCTGGGGTGGTCAGAGTAGTGGTGATGCTAAGTGTCCGTTCTTACCAAAAGGCAATATTGAGCCCAGTCTTGCCATAGTAAAAATATACTGAACATTACAATATTACAACACCTTAAGGAGATAGCATGAATGTTCTCTACAGCATATAAGAGAAGGAACATTATAGAAGCCTGTAGTCATTGTACTCTGAAAGTTATCTTTCTACGAGCTTGTTATGTAGCTTACTAATGGATTTATGCTGTGGTTAAATCTTGTTCAGGATATTTGCTTTTTAGGGTAAGCAAATTTATGGTATGGATGTGTTTCATGGTACCACCAGCAGTTAATTCTGCATGTATTTCAGCTGAACTATCTCAGGTTTTCACTAAAGGTGGGTGCAGGGTATCTATATGCATTAATTTCACAGGAATGAGTGGTCCAAATACCAGTACCTGATTATTTAACTACTTTAATGTGTTTATTATCCCATGAAGAGGGAAATCTTATCACTGACTTATACCGCAAATGCAGAGATACGTTTCATGTCCTATGCATTTTGTTTTTCATATAGAATATTTGCAGGATATGAAATAAAGTATTGCTCTTCTGGTGATATTTCACTTCAAGAAAAATATCCTAGTGTGTTCAGGTGTGGAAAAAAATTAAAGTATTTACACTTTGGTAAGATTTGCTGGATAAGAGGATCACATTTTTCCAGGAAAAGGGAAGAGCAACACCAAAAATTTTGTGAAGTTTCATGCTTGAGCAGATTCTGCTACCTGGAACTACTAAATAAATGGAAATAAGTAAGTGGGAATGTATGGATAGGAAAAAAATCAGTATTTCTGTTATAACACTGCCCTTACCTTGCAACACAGTTGCAGGTGATCTCTGAAATGTTTCATAGGGAATCAAGCCTTATTTATTTTTTTTTTTTTGCTTGCAGTAGTAGTCATTTCTATGTACCATAGTCTTCTCAGTTGCTTGCTGTTTCTAATGCTGTCCTTTCTCCCTGTTTGTGTCACCCTAGTTGCTGCAGTAATGCATTAATAAAATAAGGTAACTTATCTAAAAGAAATAAGGCATATGATCAATGTGATACTGCCTCCTCCCCCATTTTCATTGTCCCATAGTTTGCGGGTTTTGAATCTCTTTGATTATCACACACAATTTCAAACTAAATGTCCTTTAAATCTGGAACACCCGAACAGCCATTTGTTTATCCTTATGACAACACAGAATCTTCAAGGTCTGAAGAGCTGTGTAATCAACCTAGAAAAGAGTGATTTCCTGCTCTCCTCCCTCCCACCTTTAAAAAGGTTTCTATGATAACAAAGTAGATGTGAAAGAGAACAAGTAAAAAACCAAAGACTTCAGAAGGAAGGAGGAGTCATGTTATTGTCTCGTCTCCTCTCTTTCTTATGGAAATTTATGGAATATGGAAATATTATTTATGGAATCAAATCAGTAAGAAAAAAAAACTATCCAAAATAAGCAAAGATGATAGCATAGGGCAAAAAAAATATTATTTTTCGATAGGAAATGCCTCAATGCCAATTGTCTTGTTTTCATTAAATGTTTTCTGCCCAAGAAAGTAGAAATAAAAATCTGTCAAAATCAGCAGTTTTACTAAAAATGAACTGTTTTCCCCTTTTGTCCTGTATCCTCAGATTTCACTGCCAAATTACATGAACCAGCAAATTATAAGGGATCTGGAAGTGAAAACCATCAGGGGAATCACTGTTCTACTGCAGGAGATTCTTGCAGACCTTCAAATGATACATCTCAAATGTGGAAATTTATAACCCATCCCCACAATGGCAGTAGAAAGCACTCTATACGAGACAGGCAACACTGGGTGTTTTGCAGTCATTGCTACAATAGATGAATATTCAACTAAATCCTCCCTCAAAACCTCATGTGGTTTTTCTCTTGTGGATCAATATATCCCTGCAAAATCAGCAGGTGAATGAGAAATTGGTGATGTGAGCTGGCACGTGCCTTTATTTTCATTCACAGAAGAGAAAACCCACCCATAAAAAGATTATTTACTCCTCTGAAAAACATAGGTGTGAAAAAGCTCCTTCTACCCACCTCTGGCTGTGAATAAAGCAGTATGCTGAATTCAAAGGGGAACTTCTTAATATTTTTTTTGCCAGAAGTGAAGTAAAAAAAAAAAATAATAAATTTCATGCTGCTAGCAAGACTTTCCAGATTACCCACAAGTTCTGTGGTAAACACTCAACCAAGCGGGTGATATTCTTACCAAGCGCTTTCTGTGTTATTGCCTGCTGTTTACCATTCTCTCCTTATCCCAGCCCATGAAAGGAAATTATTTGAGGTTAAAGCAGTTCAGCTCTATCTAATCAGTAGCGACAAGGTAAAAGCAAATTGACATGTGCTCAAGTTTTCAAAATGGTCCATGGTGGTTTAACTGCAGGTACTAAGTTCCAAAAAAAGGTAGCATGAAACTGTCAGGCTAAAATTAGTGCTAAGGTCTCCCAGGAAGTTTCAAGCAACCTACAGCTTTCAGCACCCTTTCCTGTTTGAAAATCTTGGGAAGAATTACTTCACGCCACAGACACTCAACTGGTTTGCTCAGAAGAAAGTATCCATTTTCTTGTGATAGGAGGCAATTTTTTTCGGTGCTGACTAGCAATATCCTTCACTTCTGTGCTCAAGTCTCTTTACTGTGATTTTTTTTCAGATTCTTTGATTTCTTCGTGTGTATTCTTACATTTATGTGTTTCATAGGACTGCCCAGAAAAAGAAGTAATATTTTATGAGAATGCAAAAGTGTAGGTATGCTGGAAGAAAATATCTTATTAACGTGTAGTCCACTATTAAAATACTTAAATGGCAAATAGAAGTGTTTCCTTCACTTGGACTTATATGTCTGGTGTGGGTCCTCACTACAGGTCTCTAGGTTTGGTCTCAATTTGCATCAGATTGAAAATTCGTTGTACAATGGTCTGTGGTTTTGGGCTTATGTAGAATATTGCAGAATCTGCCCAGCCTTCTTCTAGATCATGAGTTTGCAATATCCCATAATGAGTGGGGGAATCTACCCATCTATTCCAAGGTAGTATTCCTTGACTGAGGAGAGTCATTTGTAAAGTTCTTTGTAACTCATTTTTTTTTTTTTAAACTGAAAATATTTTATATAGTTGACCTATTTTGATTTAAAAACAACAACAAAACTGCAAAGAACTTCCAGCTGTGTCACAGGAAAAAAAAATGTGTTTGCTATAATAAATGTTACATAACTACTTATATAAGTAGAATGAAAAAGTAGATTAAATACCTGCGGAAATCACTGCAGAGGACAAAGTATATAGTTTTAATAAACTCTCCCTGCTATCCTGGTTTAATTCTTTCTCTCAAATACATAAAAATCCAGTTTGAAATGCTAAAATAACTGTAAACTTTGCATTGTACTCAAAAGCTTCTACTTCAGGCTATAAAATTTAGCACCCTGAGCAAGAATATTGTTAGTGCCTAGAAACTTCCAAGAAAAATCAGGGAGAAAATGGGCTCAGTTTCCTGAGAACTATCTTGGTCCTCCTATTCCTTGTGTTCTAGGACACCAAACACTCTGGTAACAGAGTCATTCAAGATCTTCTGGGAAAAAACTCCATCCTGTTTGTGTCTTCCTTTCTCTCCTACCATGTTTACTACATGTATTTGCACACAGACTTCTCTTTAAAGTTGCTCCATGTTAAGAAATGCAAAGATACTGGACAAAAGGCAGGAAAGATGTCATCCATTAAGGACTGGATGTGATCCCAATCCAGGTGTTTTGTGTTTAGGAAACCTGACAAGTACATCTGTTGATTTCAGTGACAAGAATTCAGGTATGAACTGAGAATATTTTCATGCGATTTGATGGACAAAGTTATGCAGATTTTTTTTTTTTTTTTTAATTATAGTATGAATATGCAGGGCAAACTGCATCCTGGAATTGCACTGAATAACAATTATTTTGTCCATACCTCTCAGTCTTTTTTGAATAGTAGAGTTATCTGTGTTGGTGATAATTATAGTTTGGCACAGTCTCACTTAGTCCTTTGAGGGAGATGTACAAAGTTCCCACACCAGCTTCTGCAGCCTAGCCTTGGTATTCTAAAAGGGAGTTTAAATATGAAAATGCTTTAGATTTTTCTTGCAGATACCATAGTAGCACTAGACTTGATACAAAGTTCTTATGGAGAAATATGGCTGGGTCACAAAGTAACTTGGAGGTTGGAAAGAATCTGAGGATGCGTCTCTTCTGCCTTAGGTTATTTCCATTCAAAAGATGTAGAAATGAATGAAGGGATGGTCTGTAGTCTGAAGAACAGACCTATCTAATAACAGGTAATTCTAAAGCTCTGTAGAACCTTTTCCAAAGGCATCTTATCTAAAGCTCTACCTTAAGAACAGGCCTGTGGGTCTTACTGGGAGGCTTGAATAGACTTCCTTTCTCTTTGGGATTTTCCTCTGTGGGTAGCTTATCCTCTGTTGTCATAGTCCTTAGCCCTTAATCTTGATTCAGGGGGTACTTTGAGATAGCTAAGGAGACCATGTGCTCTTCTGCTTGAGTTCAGTGCTTGTGTGAAACTGATTGGGATTTTCTCAGCTGTTTATCTGGTAGAACACCTGTGAAAATATTATTGAAATGGGCTCTTATTAGTGCCCTTAGCCAAAGCCTTTCCAAAGAAAATCTTATTAGCCTGTCAGGTAACTAAGGACGGTAAGCCATGAGGTGGAATCTCTCTTTCCAAGGCATTTTCTGCCTCTGAGCAGCAGATTCAAGTGCTGGCTGCTGGCTCTTGTGCCGTGGCAGACGTAGAGGTGGACAACCTGCATGGCATGCTGTCAGCTCACACATCTAGACTCAGCTTGCTTCCCGCCTGCCCCGGCCTTTCTTACAAAGCAGTCATGGACAGCAATTCAAGGGCAGCAATGTCTCTAAGTGGAGTTCCATGTGGCGTAAGTTCTTGGATGACTTGTGGGGATGTTATAAGGGTGGGTGGGATAACCGAAATACATCTGATTGCCCATGCTAAAAAATGGGATGCTTTGAAGGCTGTTAGGATGCCTCCTATCAGGTGTGGATAGAGTAATCATAGAACAGTATATATTTAGCCAGGAAGAGTAAGGCATCATCAACATTGAAAAGGTGTCTTGTTTATGATGACAGAAGATTTCCTTTGGTCTTCCCCCGTGAAAGTAATTATATGAAAATTGGAATTATTGTGAGTTTAAGCACTTTTGCCAGTCAGCTACACTAATTGGATGTTGGCGTTTTTTGTTTGTTTGTTTTTTCCGTGTCCCTGGTGCATTTAGGTCAATAAAACTTTGCTTATGTGACATGCTTGAAGTCATAAATGGAAATATGTAATGGAGCAGACACCGAACATAGCTTACACCAGTCCAAAGAATTTGCTATAGCACTGTACTGTGCAAGCAAAACTCACTGACAACAACAGTTGCTTTGAAAAGACTCTTCCTCCTCTCACCACCAGGTGTTATTGCTGAGCATGATGTTATGGTATAGAATATCTCTGATCTGTTGTGATCAGCTCTTGTAGCTGCATCCCTTCCCAACCTCTTGCCCACCCTCAGCCTACTTGTTGGTGGGGAAGAGTGACAAACAGAGAAATTCTTGATGGCCTGCAAGCACTCTTCAGCAATAGCAATGACTGGTGTGCTGCCAACACTGTTTTCGTCGCAAAACTAAAACATGGCAACCTACAGGCCTTTATGGAGAAAATTAACTCCGTCTCAATCAGACACAGTACAGCAAGACACCAAAACTGTCTGTGCCATGTGTAAACAGGTAGTGGTTTTCATGTTCAACACTTGGTACTTTAGACTCCAGGCATCAGTAGTGGTTGTTCAGTAAGGATGCTTTCAGAAGGACTGAGTAGCCAGGGTAGGCTTTTTATTGTTGCTTTTCTTTTAAGTCTATCACAATTAACAATTATCCTTGATTGCCAGAACTGTGCCTATATTGCTGCAAATCATAGTCATTCCTGTACTGGTTTGAAGAAACTGTAATGCTCAAACCTCCACTGCAATCCCAGCTTTTGTTTATTAGGCATTGCAGAACTGTTTTCAGATGAGTCTGCCCCAAAGACCTTTGCATAAATTGGTAAACTTTTTTTTTTTTTAATAAGTTTGGACAGTCATACTGGAATGTAGCTACTTTTTTACAGCCTCACAAATGAAAATGATAAAAACAAGTGAAAACAAGTTGAAACAAAATTTGGAAATAATAGAGACATGGTTTCTCACATTGGGATTTAGGAAGGAGCCAAGGACACCAATGTTCCAATGGTTATGGTGATAACACCTTCAACTTCTAAAAAAGCTGCCCTCTTCTATTTGACACTGTTTTCTACTTTAGGGATCAGCTGTAAACCGACTCTTGAAATATCTCTTTCACTATTATAACAGCTGAAATTTGTGGAAGTGATTTTTCTCAGTGCAGTTGCAA
The DNA here is from genome assembly GCF_036013475.1 of Columba livia. Lineage (NCBI taxonomy): Eukaryota > Metazoa > Chordata > Aves > Columbiformes > Columbidae > Columba > Columba livia. The sequence goes on from NC_088608.1 coordinate 26,930,664, forward strand.
TAAAAGTACTCCAACGCAGTGTATAGAATGAGTTAGTCTGAGGAAAATGGAGAAATATCACTGAGAGTTCATAATTATGCAGTCTGGCCCTTCTGATGCTGAAATACATTTCTCGTTGCTATAAACAAGCAGCTTTCTGCCTTTGGCATCTTCCATCTTCCTTGGGCATTTTTTATTGCTGTAAAATACAGGTATGCCATAAACTGTACCTAATAGGGGAAAAAATCTGTTTTGCAAACTACTTGAACTTGAATGGCAGAGGTAAAATACCTGTTCAGGGAAGCATTGTGCATCCTAGACAGTCCCTATTCAAAGCATTGTGTAGGTTACCTGCCCAGTAGGCCAAGAAAAAGTCCTTTCTGTTCTCTGGTGACATGATGATGACCTGCTTGCTTTCTCCTGACTGCTCAAAGAAAGTAAAAAAAAATGGAATGTATGACTTCAGCAGTTTACAGAGAGATGTTTCCATGTTTGGGAAGTCTTAATTTTGTTACCAAGTGCAGCACAGTCTTGTAAATCACTTCCAGGTGACAATGAACTTTTTCCCCCGCCTTGTTTCTTCCACCCAGCATGCATTTTCAATCAATCTCAGTGGATTTATAAATGTATCACAATGTGATTTCGTCAGAGGCGCCTCTCATATGTTCCACTGCGGAAACGCTGCTACTTCCCAAAGTTTGTGGTTCACTTTTGGGGACACAAATAGAATCTCTCTTAGGATGTGGCAGAATCGTGGCTTGGAGCTGCCAGGCAGATGTAGACAAAATACGGCCAGAGTCTTCTGGAAAAGGGAGAGAGGCACTGGAGGGTACAGGCATAGCACATCTGCCGGCTTTGTGTGAGAAGGCCTTGCTAGAAGAGATGCTCTTGCCCAGCCACTTACATTTGGACTTGTGTCTTTTTCATGTCCCCATGTTGTCACTTGAAAGTAAGGTCCCCAGTTAACACAGACTTCGTTAAGCTGTGAGGAAGACGGACAGAAATATTAAGCTGTACTGTTTTCATCAGTTCCAAGACTGAAAGTATATTATTTCTTCATTAGCATTTTTAGAATGATAAAAATAATTTATTGTTTTCTGGAGTTATTTTAAAATTAACTTTGAAAGTCTATCTTCGAAAGCAATCTGATAGCATATCACTATTATTTCTATTGCAATATGAGCTAAGGAAATCACCTATTAGTCACTGGCTTACTGTACCAGTTTCTGCAACACTAAAGGCTCTTACTGTTAAAGGAATTAGACCAGTGAGTATAATATTGAATTATCCTTTTAGAAATTTTAGGTATTTTTAAGATTCGTAATATAATTTTCTGTAGTCAATGGCAAAATAATTGTTGACGAAGAGGCTCATCATCAGAAGTTGCAACACCTGTTGTTTCCAAAAAATAAATAAGCCACAATGAGTAAGCTGAAGTTTCTGTCTTGTCAAGATCAGTTTTATAAAACAAAATGAGACATTAAAGGTGATTTAACGTGGAGCTTCAACAACATTCTATTCCATTTAACCTAAAAAAATGTTTAATTAGTCTAAATATTCAGATTAAATTAATATTTTGATGTGAATTATAACTAAGAATCTGGAAAGAAAAAAGTTCTGTCACAATATGGTTTAAAATGTTGTGCTTAGGGAGATTACAAATGTGCATTTGTGTGTCTGTTCTATAAGAACCATCATCTTAATGTATGTATAAAATCCTTTAAAATCTTTTGCCTTGAATTCTGGAGAAAGAGGATTGTGCTGTGTTCTTGTTTTAGAAACCTTCTGGTGTGCATCTATTAATGCTGTATCAGTCCTTTTAAAAGTATTTCTTCATTTTCTCCTAATTTTTGTGGTTTTTTAGTGTCAGTCTCTTCCCTCACCCACTTTACCAAATTCCTCTTGGCCTCTGTGGGACTGAGAATGCAATACAGGAAAAGATGGCTTGAGAAGTTGGATAAAGTTCTTCAGGTCCTTCCCTGAGGCAATAATAGCTTTCTGCTGCAAATCACAAGGCTGTCTCATCAGCAATTTCACTGTGCTTACTGAAAACAGCCTGATTAACACTTGGGTGCTGGGCTGCCTTAATAGGTGCACAAGAGATGGAATTGTGACCTGGTCTTGCAAGAGACCCAGCATGCCTGCCTTATATGATTAATCAAATCCATACTAGAAAAAAAAAAAAAAAAAGAAAGAAACAAACAAACAAAAAACACCAAAACCACCACCATGACAAAAAACACGCACAAAACCAACCAAACAAAAAACACCACACAGAAAAAAGAAAAACAAAACAACAAACTTTAAACCACATTTTCAATTTTAGAAGTAGCATAGCAACTCTACAGGCTGAGTGAGTTTGTTTCATAAAATTTGACTGCTCACCTCACTTGAACCCAGTTGTGTTGATGTCTTCCATGATGTTAGTATTGACCGAGACAGCTATGAGATCAGAATTTGTCCCTTTGAAACAGTTTGGAGGTAAAACAATGAAATGCCATGGCCACAAGATGGCCTTCAAAACTGCCAGAAAAATAATTCAATTCAGAAAGCTAACATCTATGTGCAAATATTGTTTTTAGGAAACAAAAAAATAGCAATCATATGTGGTATCCCATGGTAAAGACTGATACGCTTATGTTTATCTCAGAGAACTGGAGATTTTGTGGATATCAGTGCTATGATGTGTGCTTTTAGAGGGCTCAGATGTGTCAGTGTAACTCAATAAGTTGACTTTTTTGGTGGGGAGGAAGGTTGGGAAAGCCAAAGAAGCTGGCAATACTCAAGTGATGAGGACAACAAATAGATTTATTTATTTATTTATTTATTTATTTATTTATTTTATTTATTTATCTATCTATTTGATCAGTCCTTGCAAAAAGAAATGTTTTAGAGAATATGTATTTTTTTAAATCTTTTTAGCGAGAATGGTAATGGTAAACCTGAAGCTGTTGCAACTGAACCCACTGAATGCCCAAGTAGAGTTGTAAAATAACGGTCAGAGAAGCTAAACAACAGAGAAGTGAAAATAAGAGGACAGGCAAATGTCATCTGTATTTCTTTTAAGATAAACCTGCAATAGCAAAAGGCTACTTTGCAATTTAGAAAGTAAAATAATCCATTTCATTCCATGGAGTATGGTGAGTTCTAATGTAAATAACTGAAATCACATTTTTGTGCAAGCATAGAAGTTGACAGATAAATAATAAGCAAAATATTCTATACAGATAAATGATTTTGCACCATTGGGCATATTTTACATAAGGAGAAGCTATGCTGTTAAAACACAGAAACATCTAGGAGGCTTAAAGCATAAATATAAGATGACGTGATGTTTCTGGAAAATATGGTATTTTTTTAGTTCTTTGCCTGATTAAAAATAAAAATAGATAATAGAAGCAATTTTTAATTTAACTACAGCTGTTAACACTTCTTTTACTCTTTTGGAAGCCACTAGGAAAAGCTATGAAGCTATGCAGAGATTTTTTTTTTAAGATTGATTATAGATTACATTTAATTTTCAGTGGACTGCAGTCCTGAACTTGATCATAAAAAAACCTTTGTAATACCATTCAAGGGTAATCCCCTGGGATATGAGGATTCCACACTGGTATACTGTGGTACTTTGCAACTTTTTGCAAGAAGGATTTTCTTTTCCTTTGGCATGGTTATCAGCAAAGTATTCTTTGTCCCTTACAGCTAATGGAGAATGACTTTTACAGTGACTAATATAAGGAGGCCTTGAGAAGAAGTTGTTGTTTAAGCATTTTGTGGTTACGTTTACATGCTAGCATTTTAATGTCAGATTATAACAAAGCAAGAAACTTGTTTCTGGAGTAGCAATGTAATTCTTGTATCTGTGAGGGTTCAGCACCTTGCTCAAAGGAATTCCATGATCTCATGAGTAGTATTACCAAAAATACAACATGTCTAAACTCTGTGAATCCTGTTTAGGCTTCAGTTTATCCATGTTAATACTCTAGTCTACCATTTTGTTCTGCATTGCATAATAGTATCCTAGTCCACTCTATTGGCAATGTTTAAGAGGCACGTATTAGTACTGAGTTACAGGAACCCCTGAAGTTGTGGAATATGGACAATAGCCAATACAATAGAGAAACCTACTCTTGTAGTTAAGGCATTGTATGGAAGTGAGGTTCTGGATCAGTACCCAAAGTTTTGTCTTTGCTTAGAAAATGATGCTTAAGCTCATACATGGCTGCTTAAGCAACCCAGAAGTATACAGCTGTCTTTTAACCTACCAGGGATGAGAAGTTCTAAAGCCTCATTCTTCTCCCTGTTCTAAGGCAAACATTTTCTAATGCTTTGAATCTTCAGTCATGTTCTTGTTGATGTTGCATGTTCTTGCACATCCACCAACAGCTGCAGGAAAGTATTAGTTGAGTCATTTCCGTTAATGGCTCAATAACACAGAAATGATGTATCAATGCTGTCCTCATATGAAGGACATTGTCTTTGTCATTGTCTTAGAACAATGACTGTTTATAGAATTAACTAATTGCATATTATTAGTTCAGAAAGAGGTAGTTAATAAGGACTGGGACAATTGCTGCATTCCACCACATTAAACATTTGGTTTGTTTGGTGTCACGTAACCCTAATTTTGAAACAAACTGTAGACTAGACTCCAGCTGTCCTAAAATTTCTATAGTTGCTTTTTCTCATATGTTTTATACCTTAGTAGAGTTATCTTGCATGCATCAAAACTTGGACTCTATGGTATCATGGTTCTAAGGAACCCCAACTGTTCATGTTGACTGAAGCAAAGCATGGGTGTTGGCCCGTCTAAAATTCCTTCATGTATGCTCTACAAGACTGACAGCATGACTCGCATAAATGAAGGTACCCATTTTTGCCTTAGATTTTTGTCCCTTAAATTGACCATTATGGTAAATGCTCATCTTCTGTTCCTAATTAGTGTTTTCATGCACAGATGCAATCTAAAGGCCCACGTACAGAATTTACATGAAGTCCAGAAATAAGAAGAGTTCTTAAGGCCTGAACCAAGTAAATTAATGTTAAGATGACAGTATACCGGAAATCTTTGCCAGGTTGAACTAGCACTGTCACTTCTTGGCTATCACTTCTTCGGTTGTTACACAGAAGTTCTCTGGTTGTGCTGTCCTCAGGTTTAATACCAAAATGCACTGCTCATTCTCATTACAGGCAAGGCAGAGGTGCTGCTTTTGTCAGTACTAAATGTTAGTATGCTGCTTTAATTTCTTCCTGGTAGTACTGATTCTTATCAAGTTTCATTTGTTTAGGGTAGTCAAAAGATTAGACTGAGGAGAGGGGATGCTTGAAGTAAATGAATGTGTTCATAGTTTTCACACCGCTTGTGACTGGAAGAAGCCATGAAATTAGTAATTGCTATGACTGAGAGGTGGCACGTACTGCTCTGGGAGATGCCTACATCGTTGTTAGCCTTTTCTTAAGACTGTGACTGATTATTAATATCAGTAGTTGTTAAAAAAAAAAAACCCCACACACACAAACAACAACAACAACAAAACAAAACAAAACCAAACCACAAGTCTATGTACTTGGTGATACAGTACAATTTGATGCAGAAATAATTATTGATTTATTCCTTCACTTTGGTGTTATCTGACTTAAGGACTTAAGAATACTTTCTATTCGTTGGTAGCACTGGCGTAGCTCCTGAGAGGAAGAAGTTAAGAAGAAGTACATATTTTGGTGACTATTGTCATGCTTTCTAACTGCAAAAGTGGTGACTACCCGCTGGAAAGAAAAGAACTGTTTAGTTGCTGGGCTTATATAGTGATATTTTGAGACAATGCAATTGTTACCTCTTAGAGACTACATGTCTGTAAAGTGGTATAGTATCATAGCAATTGTTAGAAAATAAAAATGCACTGTGTGTGTTTTAGACCAGGCAGTGAAGTGACACCTGCAACTCCTAGGAAAAGCTGGTCTAATAACTGTGCAGTTGACACCAGTGTTTACTGGAAAAAGCTGACAGCTGAGGAACCAGAACAGCAGCTGTGTTGTTTGGTTGGTTTTTTTTGTTTTTTTTTACTTAGGGCAGCATCTGAGTTTCTCTGAAACATCTAAGAAACAGTAACAGGGCTAATATAATGTATAATACATCTTCAGGTGTAGAGAAACAGTTGCTGTTAAAAAGCCTAGCCTTAACGAGGGAAAGAACATCTAAACAAACAGCAAACAATGTGCCAATGCCACGGGATAAACACAGAAAGAATAGACACCTCTGTTATGGTTCAGTGTAAAGTGTTATAATAGAAGCACCTGCTGCTGGCTTAGTTTGGTTTCAGGGAAGTCATTGCCCTCCAGTGATTTCTGATGGGAGAAGATTTAAGTCAACACTAAGAGCTCGGGGAATTGCTGTTTTGTTAATAGCTATGTTTAGCTGTTTTGATGTCCATTTATGTCGCTGTGGGATTCTGGCTCATAATGAAAATTGTATTTGGTTTTCACACATCATCCAAGAGAGAAAATCTTCACATTTTCCATGTAAACATAGACAAAAATAATAAAATACTAAAAATAAGGAGGATAGGCAATTAACTCTGTGAGACAAAGCGTGAAGAGGTTTTTGTCTAGAGCAAGAGAGAACAAATGTGAATGGTTTACTTTGAAAAAACAGCTTGATGTTCTATAATTATACATATTAATAATTTTTCTGATAATGTGATGATTAGATCTTTGGTTAGTGTAAGTTAAGAGCAGGTTATTGACTTCATCATAACAAGGATGATATATAATAACAAGGAATCTGACAAATAATATCCAGCATAATGATTCAAAGTATCTGCAGCCTCTCAAATACAAAATTGAACGTTTGCTTTCCTATATGCCTCATCCTTCTGAGTTAACTAACCAAATATGATGTGAGCACTTTGTGAACAAGCAGTAATACCTTATTATTTAATTACATATATGCAAATTTCTACAGCTGAAACCAGTAAAAATGGAAATTCTGTAAACATACAAGCTCAGAATCTTAAAACTGCAAAGGGCGATCAATACAATAACCTCGATTTTGCAATCTCACCAATTCAAATTTAGAGCAGATTCATTGTGTGAAAGCTGGTAACCTGTTTGTAAGATGACATTTTATGGTTTGATCCTGACCATCATCAGTAGTTTTGAGATGTGTTTAGCCTTTTTATTTAGACGTTCGACTACTAAAGCTAGCCAAAGTATCTTCAAAATACTTTCATTTTAGTAAAATATTTCCCTTTTGTCAATACCGGGTGTTCCACAGAGACCTGTTGTCATTAATAATTTGTTCCAGAAGAACCATAGTCTAGGAAGAATAAAACTTCCTCTCGAGATTTGTGATTTAGCATGTAGAAAAGTGATCTGGAAGTTGAGAGTCTCAGACTTTCAGCATCTCCCAACACTGGCATAAGAATGGAAGGATCTTTCCTGATCAAACAAACCAGAAAACTTACCTGCATCTTCCATATTCCTGTGCACAGAACTTCCTCTCAGTTTGAAAACTCATATTTTTGTTTTGAAATTGTGCACTGCTATGTGCAGCTGTTTATGTGTAGCATGAACCGGAAGAGCAGTGAGTGCAGTCTTCATGATTTTGTTCAACCACTCCAGATAAAACTGAATGAATGGTTTCTGAATGGATCACATCTGTATAGGCTGAATTTTTTCATGGCAAGTTGAACTTCTTTACTCTTGTTATAGCTGTAACCTGTACTCTGTATTGAAACAGCTTTTTTTTTTTTCTTTCACCATTTAAGCCCTTGATAAACTTCTAGATGGCAAATAACAGCCTTTCTAGTCTTTATTTCATCAGGTTGAGCAAGTAAAATTTTGTTTCATCTTGTAAGATACGGACTGTTTACCTATAATTCTAAAAATCTTTCAGTCTATCCTTATATGAATTAATCTTTCTTGAATAAGAACAATCCACAACACTCAGCTTGTTCAGCATTGTGGGGAAGTTTCCAATACTGTGTCAACTGCTGTTGATGGTTCATATTCCTACTATGATTGCCTATTGCATCCAGGTTTTAATTTTCCTATGGTTTTAACTAGTGAGATTGTTCTTGTTATTATTCCCTAAGTGTGTGGGTTTACATTTGCTTAGCTTGGTCCCACTTTTATCATACCTATTTTTGAGGTATCAAGTTTGATAGGTCACTTTGCTGTATTTTTTCTAAAAATGTTCCCAGATTTAAATCACTGAATTCCATAATTCAGTTAGTATTAACATTATAAAAATGCACCTCATACTTAACCATTTAGAGAGTCCTGTTTCCTCCTTCAACAGTACCACTAGTGACCTCCAGTTTAGCCAAATTTCCTAACTACTTTTGCACATGAAATCCAGAACAACTAGCAGTATACTATGTGAAGCAATATTAAATACTTTAGTAGGATCTAGAAAGAGTAGGTGTTTAATTTTTTTTTTATTGAATACCATTTTTCTTATGAAAGATACCCATTTAATCTGTGACAGTATGTCTTTGTGAGGTCTGTGTTTCATTCTACCTCATTTTCCAGTCATGTCAGTCTCTTAAATGTGTCCTGAATCTCACATACTGCTGAGGTCAGTCTAATAAGTCTGTAGGTGTCTGTTGGAGTGACCTCTTTTCCATTCCACAATGGAAGAGTAATATTCTATGTTTGGAAATTTATTCTTTTTTTGTGTTTGGTTCAAAAGTCTGAAAACTTGAGTCACGCTGTTTAAAAATAAATAAATAAATAAATAAAGCCACCTTTTGTGGCATTACTGCCATACCGGGAAAAAACAAGGAGTAGCTCTTGGAAAAAATGTGAGGGGTTACATCATCATTGTCATTTTTCATGTCAAATATTTTATTCTCTAGTCAGACTGCTGGTACTCCCCATGTCATCCTATATGGAGACACAATGCTGCCCATTGATGCTTTAAATTTTCTGCATCTGGTTAGTCAAACAACTGCTGGTGACAGAATGTGCACCTCTCTTGCCAGGAATAATAAGCATGTATTTCCAAGATCCCATTCATTTTAGAGAGGTAGACCTCAGTGGCGTATTTATCCTCTTCCTTTTCTCAAACTTTAGCATAGTCATGTGAAACATAAGCTTTGACACAAGGTTGCATGAAAATAATACAAGCAAGAGATGTATTAAGCACAGAAATGAAAATTCCATAGACTATCTGAGAATACAATAGAAAAAGATGTAAGAAAACTGACAACTGAAATCGAAAAAGTTCATTAAGTTCTTTATATTTATTTTTTTGTGGATAGTGAGTTCTTGAAGCCATCAGAGTTGTTGGTTTGTTTTTTTTTTTTCATGGACTCAAAAGTCTATCACTTGTAAGAAGTATTTTATTTATTAGGACTGGGATTTCTTTTACATTTTGTGAGACATACTTATCTCTCTAAAGCTGAAAGGTATGCGTAGGTCATCAGATTAAAAAATTTCCATTGCTGTGTTGCATTGTGATATTGCCTTTTGGTTTTCTTTCTGCCTCTGAAAACACAAGACTTTTTATTCAGAATTAAATAATTAAATGAATATTATATTTCAGTGGTGCCCATTGAGCCCAGCTTGTTGATATTGCTGTGATGAGAAAAACATGAAAAGAAAAATGTCCTTAAAGCAATAAAAATGAAGGCAAATAAACCTGGTATTTGGGTGGGTTTGGATATGTATTTTTCATTTGTTGAACAGTTGTTTTATATAAGTAAACACTGTTCCATCCACTGTTAAGAATGTTTAGCTTTGCTGGAGAAAATGTGAAATGGTTTTTATGTGGGTCATGACTAAATATATTAGTGCAACAATAAACAATGTCTTGTTACTTGTCTTCTGATAGTATTATACAGACTTTTGGTGAGTCATCTTTCGTTTGCAAGAGGGAAGAGTAAGTATTTCCAGGGTAAAAAGTGAAATTCTGTGGCTTGAATAGTGTAATTGATGAGATTTTAGCTCTTGTTTTATGGAAATCAGGAGAATCCAGGGGAGAATACAGGTTTCTTCTTAAGGTAGCTAGCTCTATGTGGAAATATTTAGTACAGCTATGGGTGAGTCAGAGATTGGTGGAGGATTAGTGGTCATGAGGTGCAGTATCTTAAATCCCCTTGCAGATGATCCTATTTGGATTTTGAATATGCTTTAACTTATGCTCATTAGCTTCACATAGCTAATTGAGCCTTTCCTGAACATCTCTGCATAAGCAAACCCAGATGTTCTTTCAAAAGATCATGAGAAAATTCTTTTAAAAGACCATGAGAAATTCTTTAGTCTGACACTATTATGCAGCAGTCATCCAATGGCTGTCCTAACCACAGTCTTAATATCCAGGGCAAAATGAGGCAATTGCAAATAACACCTCTGCCAGTAACAAACAGCATGTGTCACTTAATATATATTTTTAAAAGCCATTGTTTAAAATGTTTAATTTTATCTGATTTTCATTGTTGTTCTGCAGTACTAATTAAGTAGATGTGTAACTTAGTATTATGAGTTGTATATAAGCTTCTGTACATATTTGTTGGGAGAAAAGTTGACTTTGGTGGTATCATTGAAAGGCAAATAAGTCACAAATGTGCTGGCTAGTCAATCTAAATGTGGGTCATACATCAGGGCTGGGGCACAGGTAGAGAGAAAAGGAAGGAGAATCAGTACAGACATATCTTGAAACTAACATTGGCATCCTTGTTACCAGAATGCCTCAGGTTTCCTTACTGAGAAGCAATCCAGCATGGTTTTAGGTACCTATTCAGATAATATTTTGTATATTCTGAGCCTTCTTTTAAAATTCTGCCCAGAGAAATGAAGATAGAGGCATTCCACAGATTAAAAAAAAAGCGTTAGAAGACTTGTTACACCGGGCGCTAGGATGTCCACACTAGCAATGCAGACTTGACCCCCTCCATCCTTGCTTGGGTTGGCTGCCAGAGCTCGGCTTTGGCCAGAAGCTACCTGGTGTTGTGTGGTGCTCCTGCCAGGTGGTCTTAACTCAGCTACAGTGTTACGCCAGTGCAGCCATCAAGCTTCTGTACTGGCATTTGTTGCAGCGAATCAGCCCATTTTCTGCACAGATTAACATACACATGCAGGACAAGAAAATAATCCAGTGCCAGACACTGTCTTTCCTGGCAGTGCTTACTGAGGATAATGTGATTGCTTTGTGATATTACTGTACCATACTTTGTCCTGCAAACAGACCCAACATGGTGGGAAGTGAGGATAACAGTACTATCATTTAAACAGATCTCTGATAGGGAATTGCTCCTGTATCAGGCAGACTTGAGATCAGTGTAAAGACGGCATCAAGGTTGTTGCATAGATAACGTTGCACACCTTACATACTTTTCTAATACTTGTTAATGGAGGAAAACAGTTTCTCTGTATCTTTTTTGCCAAGGAGCTGGAGGGTGGGCATGGTCTTTTTAGCTAATAATGTAGGTTTCAAGGACTCCTGTGGATTCCATCACTGATGTTTGGCACTGAACGTTTGCTTGGAATGGTTGAGTAAGTTGTAGTTTGGCTTGTTAGTCAGTTCCATGCTGAAAGTACCAAGTGTGTGGTTCCTCTTCTTCCTGTGTTTCTTGGGAAAGCAAAGGGTCAGCTGCCTAGTGGAGAGTTTCACGGAAGAAAGAAAAACTACAAATCATTTGAAGTACTGGGGAAAGAGCAACATTACCTTCAGGCTTTTTAATGCATCCGAATTTATGTCACCGGTTCTGGTAATAGCTGTTCATAAGGAATGGCTGCTGAGATTGTAAATGTTTGAGACTTTCTTTGCATAAACCTGAAAGGATGTTCTGCAGCACTGAAATAAGACCCAAGTTCAATACTTCAGTGCTCAGGATTTTGCTGGGAAAATATGCCAGCTATTCCTGTGGGCTTCCTGCAGAGCTGAAAACACAATGGGCTAAATGGATATAAGACTTAATACTGTAGTTCTAGGGAACTTAAAGATTTAATTGAACTTTTTAAAATAACAAATATAACTGTCCCATGTCCCCAAGAGATGACAACATAAATAGAATTAAAAGCCAGTCTTCCCCATGGGCTTGAACATGGGAATTCACCCTGCAAAACCTCAATATGAGGGAAAGAAACAAAAAAGACTTGCATGTGATCTTTTGCTGTGTACTTCCAGTATTTGTCAAGTAATTTTTAAGCAGTCAAAAATAAAGACTACAGGAAGCATAAAAGAGGTAAAAGAATGAAATGCAGCTGATCATCAATGCTGTAATAATACCTACATATGTGTCAGAATGTATGCTGAACTGTAGAGAGACAGTCAAAAGCAAACAGAATGTCACAGTGCCCTTGCAGTGACATCTCATAGAACTGCCAAAATAAAGAACAGATTAACCAAAGCAATAGACTTTTAAAATAAATGTGAAATGAGATGGCTAATGTGTAAATGTAAACAACTTGAAATTGCAAACTGCTAGATTAGCATTAGTATTTCAGAAATGCAGCAGTGAATACTATGATGAGAAAGCAGCACATTTCACACGCTTTGTGTACAAGCATAAGGAACTTAACTCTGGAGGTGGAATACACAAGGTAGATGGGTTTAAAAAAAGACAAATGTTAGCAATGTTGAGACAGAAAAATTAATTTTAATAGTTTTATCTTGGACATTCTGCAAAGGCTCAGTTGCACCAAGACTGAGAAAAGCTAGCTGTAATCAGAGGGAAAGGTGGCTACAAACTGGCTGAGATGTAGAGAGCAAAGACAGATAAATATGCATGGAGATTAGAGAATATGTACAGTTTACAGGGAAAGAGAGGAGGAGAAGGATTCTCAGTTCCACCAAAATTATGATTCTGGGAAGAGTAGTGAAGTGGTCTGGTGGTATTTTGGTTGGTGGCTTTTTTTTTTTTTCCTTTTATTTTTTTACTAGGTGGGTGGGGTGTGTTTGATTCTTTTGTTTTTTTTAAAACTTCATTTTTTTAAAAAGGGGTTTGGACTTAGTGAAATAATGGAAACTCATTTTTAAAGAGCATTAGCTAGGCACACAACTGCTACATAGAAGTGTAAGAAGGGCAGTAATAGATATCAGAAACACTAGTACTAAATGTGTTGCTGAAATTATTAAAGATTATAAAGGGAGGATGACCAGGTGGTTAGTGAATACAGTGGCAAAGCTCTCACTGAAATCACCAGGTCCAGGTCAGACTTTGGGGGCAGAAAAGGAAACAAACAGCAGGCAAATTGTAGGGATACCGGTAAGAGGAACACCTAGACACAGCAGGGATAGTGTCAGGAGTATAAAACATTACACTGGTATTAGCAGCTTATACCTTCAGTCCCTGAAGGCAGCAGTTTCTGTTTCATCTGCTCAAACCATGATACAGAAAGATTTTTGTCCCATCAAAATTACTTGCAACATCTTCTTATGAGCTTTCAGACTCTTAAATTTAGTGGGGATTTTTTTAGAGTTTGTTGGGTTTTTTTTAAGTCAAGCACTGTTCATGTTTTCCTGTGAAGTTGCTACACAATTGCTCAAGTAACATCTGTGGTATGAAATTAAAGATATATTGAATTATTGTGCTTTTTCCCATGAAAAACATGCATATTCCAAATAGCAAACTGCTATAACTATTATCAGTTGGACATTTTAAAACCACATTATTCTTTCATAGTCAGGAAAATATTTTAGTGACTAACTGTGGTTGTCTTTGCTAGGGAACACCACATTAATTCTGTCAGATAGTCCCTTTCTGGCAGTGGAAAGGACTGCAAAGCCTTTCACATCCCAGATGGGTATATGTCTAGCTCTTGTGTTTTCCACTAAGTCTTAGGGAATTCAGATTCTTGCTTCAGACTTTCCCATTTGATGTAATGGATTCTCAGCAGTTTGGTAACTACATTTTGTACCTATTATCAAAAAAAACCCAAAACAAAACACAGTTTCCCAACAGTTCTTGAAAGCACCTTCTTACTCTACAGTTGCTGTAGGGGTTGTATCCTCCAAGAAAAGATAAAGCAGAAGAACTGTAGAGAGAAAAATAGATTTAAGTATTTGGGGAGGTTCGAGGTGTTTCTCTGTATTGGATTTGTGCAGAATGGACACTGCAGTATTTTGTCTAAAACTGAAATTGCTCATTTATTTTTGAATTCTCAAAGGGTTCTTGAGTGAAATAATACCTTCTTATGTTGTTATTTCTCCTCTTGTGTTCTGTTTCTTCCAGCAGCAAATTTTACTCATCTTAAGGTTCTGCACATAAAATTTTCCCTGTTTTCTTTTTGGTTTTTTAAAGGGCTTTAAATATCCTATAGTATTATCAAGTCTGCTGTGTCATCACTCTCTTTTCTTCCAACACTTGTACCTGTCCATTTTGCAGATTACCACAGCAACATGGCTTCAACTAGTCTAATGACCTGGAGTCCCAAAGATAGATGAAATCAGAGAGGAAAATGTGTATATTTCTAAATGTATGTGCAATTATTTTTTAATCTTATTTTTAAACACCCAATTTTAGAACCAAGTGGTTGGCTTTCCATATTTCTGAACTTATAAAATCTTGAGGGACAAATATAAATTTAAAGCCTCTTCCCAAAAAACAGTGTTCTTCCTAAGCTACAAAAACTGCATCCCTAGAGAAAATGCACAAATAGAATTCATGTCTGTTTCTTCACTAGGATAGTCATTGGATGACAGAAGGAGGCATTTATGTTCTCCAGAATGAACCTGACGCTCCATCCCGTGAACTGAATAACAATATTAAGAGAAGGTCATTGTGTCCAGCTGTGGTGATTATCAATCTGATGATGGTGACTTTGCCTAAAGTGGTTATGGACCAATAAAGGAATGTCTGCAAAATTTCATCACTCTGGAAATGAGAAGCACAAAGTGAACGAATAGACTAGTGTGTGATTTCTTATGCTTATCTAAAATGAGCAGGTTTAAGCACTGCTGATAACCATTAGAAATATATTAAAAGCAGGAGAATTTAGATTCTTTCTCCGATATTCTCATTCAATATTCTCATTGTTTGTAGACTACTGTGATTTCACAGACCTTGTGACTTCATTTAGTGCAGGCACCAAGTAATGGTGGTCATGCGATTGTCGAGAAGATGGTGGGAGAGTGGGACACATCTCCTGGGAGATGCTCAGAGTGGGACTAGGCACATTGACTCTTATCTATTAGAACACTGTGTCCATAGAGGACACTCGCCAATTAATTATCTGGGCCAATTTTAAAACATGTTCTGAACCTCAGAAGACTGTTTTGTGAACCTCTTGTTTCAAACCATTGCAAATTTGTCCTATCAGGCAAACACTTGTCTGAGGCTTTAGGATTCATGCCTGCAGGATTAAGCGCAGGCTCTGTAGTAGAGCAGTTCTTAATACAGTGCTACAAAATGTTGCACAGGATCTGTTGGCAAGATGCTTGCAGCCAGTAAAACATCCTGTCTTCCCTTTAATGTGAGAGAGTACAAGGAGAACAATAATTCCATCCTGACAGTGATCTTTTGTGATTACACTGGTAATTCTTGATTCCACTGTGCTATAGTTCTTCCTCTTGGGAGCTATTCAACAATGAATCATTACCAAGAATGAAAGCAGCTGTATTTTACATTTCGGGTTCAAGAAACACTGTGGTGGTTCTCATCGGGAATATACAGAGAGGGGCACCTCAAATTATCGTTATTTATTTTGACTGAAATTATTTAGTATGGTTTTATGGAAAAGGTTATGTTAGTACTTAATAAGATTATAGCTTCCTTTATGCTGGCTGGTCAGTCAGATAGAGTGGTGGATTTTTAATGAGTCAATAAGTGAACAGAGAAACACTTCAGTGTAGCTTTTGCCCAAAGGCCAAAGCAAAGTCTCCTTCATTGTGGAACCACTCTGTGTCAAAAACATTTCTCTTGTATGTGCATATAAAATATTTTAGTAATATGTCTGGCATAGGTAGACAAAGTGAGCCTCATTTTTCTTGTTTACCTACCTTTAAAATCAATATTGTGGTTATATAAATCTCATCTGTAGAATCCTTTCAAAATCTGTCTGAAATAATGTTTTCTAAAAGGAAAAAATTACCTCACTGTAACACTTCATGTCAAAAAATCCTGACAAATATTCCTTACAAAGCAGCCAAAAGCAGGGAAAACAAATTTATAAAAAAGTTTACATATGACTTGTACAATTTTGAGAAGAATATGTAAGCATGGGTCATGTAAATTATGCTTAAATTAGAGAGTTTGTATGCATGACATATCTAATCACAATCTTTCTACGAAACAATAGTACATGTAATAAAGAAGGTCTCAAAAACCAAAACAAAATTAGAGAGAGAAGTCAGAAGTAGGAAAGATAAGTTATGGAATCTGGGAGAAAACAAAATAATTTACCCTTCCCTCTGCATTGTCTACTTCACCACCATGGTGCCTAAACAATGCTGTCTATTAATACTTTTTCAGTACACAGGTAACTGCAGTTTTTATCTTCTGATAATGCCTAAGATGAATTCAGTGTGACTATAAATGCACGTGCAGTACACCCATGCCTGTGTAACATCTGTGTCTCAATGAAAGGGAGGCCACAGCTGGATGCTATGTACAAGTGGAGTTGCACGACATTGTGTTTTTGCCTGACAAACTTTGTATATTTCTAAACAAATTTTGTAAAAGCCAAACACAAATTTTTATGCAAGCAAGGAAAGATGTCTGGAACTAATGTTTTATAGACATCAGCCAAACTGGGGACTGTTTGACTTCTCTGTGATTGCAGTAAAATATGGAGTGTTCTCAAGCCAGCTGTGGTGTACTAGGCCAGAGTCTTTGGATTAAAAAAATGCGTGCTGTGACCCAGGCAGAGTCATCATGCAGCTGATAAAGAATAATAAGTCATTCCTAGGAACAGCTGCTATGCTGAGTGAGAGCTCTAACCTATGCAGTGTGAGCATTATTGGGTCGTACTGATTTAAAGAGACCTTATCACAAAAACTGCAACACTTCTCCCTCCAAACAACTGCTTACTGTGCAGACTGCTTTGTAGCTCCCAGAGGTTTGATCACCAGCAAAGCAGTTATCTCCAAAACTCTCCTCTAAGACCTATTCCCAGCAGAGGGATCAGTTAAATGGAGTGTTTCCCATTTCTGTAGTCAAGGTCACATAAGGTTTGCAGAGATAAACAATCAGCTCTCCAAGAATTTCCAATACGTGTCCCCAATATGTGCTAGTATAGTCCAAGCAGAATGAGGCTCTGGCAATGGCACGAAGTAATGGGCGGTAGGGACAGTCAGGTAGGCATGGTCACTGCTGGGCAGAGGTCTTCTCAACACAGAGTTCATAGTCGTGTAGAATTCTTTGTGGACTGTAGATACAGCCAGTTCCTTTTATCTGCCCAGTCACATGCCTATTGTTAAATTATTGCCATCTGTTAGTTATCTGTTAGTTGGAAGCATTAAAAGGCCAATAATAGGGACATCAGGCTTAAGAGAATTCTACTTTACCTTGCAAAGTGATTTGCTCTCATGACCTGTGAGTCTTGCGTGTATCACAATATAAATGGCATGATAATAGCAGTAGTGCTAGAATTAGGTTAGGTTATGGTTGGACTCAATGATCCTGCAGGTCTTTTCCAACTGAAATAATTCTGATTGTATTCTGTGATTTATATCAGACACATCTGGGCTAGATCATCATCTGTCTTGAGCAGAAGAAATCTGCCTGGTTCTTCTGAATAAAATATTATGATTTAAGGTATCAATATTTGTGTATTGATTCTCATAAAGGCCAATTGTTGCTAACAGAACCAATCAAAGTCCGGAATATTGTTAATATTGCAAGCATTTATAAGGCCAAAATACAGAAAAAGGAAAAAGTTTGTGTTAATCTGACCTCCAGGATGCTGGTAGGCAGTATCTCCTGTAAATAAGGTCTTTTATTCATGTCAGCTATGGCACCTAAAATTATCAGTTGGCTTGGAATATTTTGGCCACACAGAATTGACCTATGTGTTTGCTCTCAAGCTTGGCAAGAAAAATCATGTACTATATCCAGTGTACTTTTTATTAATAATTTTTCAAAGGCAAATAATACATGTTTGGACCAACAGTTCAGTTCTAAGGAATTACCTCGTTCCCTCAGTAGTTTCCTGCTCTAGCAAAATATTCAAACGTTTTATCCATACCCATTTGTAACTGTTAGTGTATAATGTGATGGACCTACAGGGATATATCTTGTATGCCCCTCTGTTGAGAATGTTACATCCTATCTCTGTGTGTGAGTGACCCCATTTTCATGACAAATCAGTCTGTAGCTATATACTGATATTGTAAGAATGGTTTGATTTCTTTAACTGTCACTAAGCAAATTCTTTAAGTGCTTCAAAGTTTTCTTCCTTTACAATGGTCTGCACAATGGTAGATGGCATCAACAAGTATGATTTATAGTTTTTAGCAAACATTTGTTACGTAAATTTAACTACCTAGCATGTTAGAGTCTCTTGCTTTCTAGCCTATTGTGTATGTGATACAGTATAAATAGCCTTTTTTTGTAAATTGTCTTTTTTTGTTGTTTTTTTGATCTTCCATCTATTTACTGTGATTGCACAAAATACATACTGTGGAGATGCATGAGCTTTCAAAGGTGTGTGAAGTTTGACGATTCATCAGATGGAGAGCCATTTTGACTCTGTGCATGAGGATAGGCCAGTTTTTCCATTAATACAGTATTTGGTGTCTTCTACTGAGGAAATGTCTTCTAACTTTAACTTGGTCACTGTCTAGTTAATTTTTTATTCCCTTTCCCTTCCTGTGCATTTATATTCAAAACCTTTCTTCCTGTGATCCTTATCAAGTGTGACCTCATCACAGTGATGAGATTTCAGATTTTATCCATTCCTTTTTTTTTCTTTTCTTTTTTTTTTTTCTTTTTGGTGGGGAGAAAGGAAAATGAATTAGAAAAAAAAGTGCTCTTCGTTTTACTTAAGTAACTTTGCTTGACCCATTTCTGTCCTTCCTGAATGATCTCTCTGCATTCTGAAATTTCTGAAACCTGGGCAAATAGAAGAACTAAATGAAGATGTTTTGAAATACCCATTGTTAAAACAGTGAGGTTTCTTGCACGGAACACACAAAGCTGGAGATACAATTAAGCTCTTTTTTCCCCCCATTGGTGTACTGCTCAATGGAAATTCATTCTGGCAAACACAGAAAGCTGTGGCTAAACAACATTAGTGTATGAGTCACTTAAGGAGAACTGGAAAGAAAGGAAAATCAAAAACTCTCTGCTGCTTGATAAGAACCAAAATAGGTCCAGATGGTCTCTGTAAGTCTTCCCATAGTTGCCTGAAGAGCAGCAGACAGGAGCATCCAGGGCTGTTCTTACATTTTCAGTAGTTCTTTTTTACTTGTTACAACAGGAACTTCCTAGCATACAGGAAACCTCTTCATCAGGTTTCTGCACAGATTAAGATCAATCAGGCCGGACTAGTGACTAACAGAAGCAACTGAAAGTACAGGAGCAAGAGAACTTCATTCCAGTGCCAGGACTTTGCAGACACCAGTGCAACCCAGAGCTCCGGTTGCGGAGGATCTCTGCTGAGTCCTTGGCCAGATCCCAGCACAGATGGAGTCTCTCTAGTAATGACGATGAGGCAAATCCCAATAAGTATGCACAGGATTAGTGTTTCAAATGTTTGTATGTCCAGCAGGTTTTGGTGGGTTTTCACAGGAAAAGTAAAATATGTTAGGCCGTGTCCTGACACTTTGTTACCTAGCTTGGAGATGCAACAGCTTTTCAAACAAAAAGCATTATTCTTCTCTCCATTGTTTTCAAAAGTGACAGAACTGTTTTGTCTAAGATTCTTCCTTCTCTTTCCACTGCTTTCCATATCAGTGTGAGACAGAGAGTTTGGTCTTGGATAATGTCAACGTAAGGAGCTAGAGCTGTGCAAAGCTCCAAAAGTGGAACTACGTGATGACACACTTTGGGCAAAAGGTGTGAAGATTATGCTACTGGTATGGTGTACAGTGAGCCTATGAGTCTGTGTTCAGAGCAATAGACATAAATCTGCATCAGTGTTGTAAATGCATTATACTTTCCTCCGCTTTTTTTCCACTATTATACTATGAGAAAAATATGCTTGAACTAAGGAGTTAAGAGTATTCAAGAAACTGTGCAGTGCTGCATATATTATTCTTATTTATGTAGATTAGAGCTTCTGAGAGCTGTTGGCTGTTGGCTAAATTGCTGTCAAACAAGACCCTTCAAGTTTAAGCTGCAGCTCAGCACAGCCATTGGCTGCAGCGCTGGCCAGGCATCACTCACCACCTACTAATCAGTCCATTGAAATTTGGTGCAAAAGCAATGCAGGCTGGAATATATTTTGGAAGAACAATAACATTAGGGAGCATAACTTTTTTGGCAGAAGCCATTGTGTAAACACAAGCGTAATCACCTTTGAAGTAGCGCAAGTCAACAGGTTCGGGCCTGA
Organism: Columba livia; assembly: GCF_036013475.1. Lineage (NCBI taxonomy): Eukaryota > Metazoa > Chordata > Aves > Columbiformes > Columbidae > Columba > Columba livia. Next base: position 26,951,076 of record NC_088608.1, read on the forward strand.
AGTTCTCGGCTGAAATATTTCTTGCCGATTGGTATGAAAAAGTGATTAGGTATGGGCCAGAATGAAGTCAAACTGCTGGCAACTGCTTTTTTAATTCATCCTACTGAGGTTGCAAAAGGAAAACTGATATTGTAAGACACTGGTTTAGCTCATCTGAAGAAAATTTAAAAAGCATTAGTGTTTCATTCAACTCACAATGTGAGGAGCACCACAAAGGAGAATGGGTTTTAAATAGGCCTTTCAACTTGACTTTAGATGTGGACATCTGGGGTTTGTTATTGTTTTGGTTTTTGTTTTAAGTTGATACAAGAGAAAATCTTAGATACAAAAGAGACTTTTGCTTAAAAAACAAACAAACAAGAAATCCCCAAAACAATGCAAATTTGCTTGTTCTATGAGAAAATGTGGAGGGGGGAAAAATACCCAGGAGACTGTCAAAATGTACGTGTCTGACATTTATCCACTTCAACTTATATGCTATCAGTGTTTACGTTCATAGATTGAAGATATTTGACAAAGCTCGTGTTTATGCGCAAACATTTTTTACAACAGTAGAGGAAAGCATATCAATTAAAAGTGACCGTCTACTGTAACACAGGTGCATGAAAGAAAAGTTTCTTTAGTATTAGCTTCATTTCCAGGTTAGTTGTTTTTGTGCGTGTTTTGAAAAATTGTACTATGCTTTCTTGATTGCTTCCATGGAGTTATCACAATATTGCTATGTTTCTTGGAATGCAGTTTGTCAAAAGAAAAACAAGAGAAATGGGCTAGACTTTCAAACGTCACAAGGTCAGATAAAACCCACAATCTGTAAGTTCTTGTCTGGTTGCTCAAAGGATAAAATGGATGCTGCAAAAGCGTTGTGAGCATTCACACTCAGTGATTCGATCTCAAGATCAAATGAAAGACTTACAATTGACAAACATATTTATAGCCTTTTAAAGCACAGTTTTGGCTTGTTTTTCTGATGGTGGTATAGTCATCAAGTGATGGAAGTGTCATGATTTGAGATATTTAAATAATGACAAAAAGAGCTGGTTGAAGTACTGCTGGGGATAATCCAGCTGTGGATTTAGCTACCTACAGTATTCCATCAATAATATTGGTTCCTTGATCAAGAGAAAGTGTTTTTTGTGTCTACTGGCTGCTTGCAATATAGTCCAGCAAGGAAGCATGAGCTGCAGAAAGGTATTCTTTACATAACCCAGATGCTGCTAAGAAACAGCACAATGTCATTGAAGTTAGTGCAGACTGCAAATACCACAAGCAGCAAAATCTTCTCTTGCTTACCATACCTTCTGAAGAGTTTTGTTTGAACATATTATAAATGATAGGAGCAATATTTATGGGATCCAGGGCACATTAGGTTAAGAAATACAAATTAAAAACCGTGAGTGATTTTATACAGAGGTAGCCATGGAGCATGCACAGCATCTGTTCACATTGTGGATAGATGATGGTTTACTTCCAGCTGACAGTCAGCATACAGCTGAACTCACACAGCCTCTTCATGTGTAAAATGCAAGTTTTAAAGGCCAGGTCAGCCTGACTGCTGCCTGCTATGCTTCTGCTCTCATCCCTGTTTCCAAGAAATCCCTCCTCTGAGGTTTCTCACATGCTAGTTGGATCTTGTGCTAAGTCAAGAAACACTCACACCTTCTCAGCAGGGTTTGAGGGAGCTGAGAGGCAGCAGGACTGTGCAGCCATGAGCAGGACAGCAGTTAGAAAACAGATGGATACAGGTGCCTGTAGATTTGTATGTTCTGCGTGTGTCCATGTCACTCAACAAAACACTTTGATCCTATCTCAGAATTCCTCAGATATGATTAAAATTAACCAAAGTTTTAAACTTTTCTAAAGAACTTTAAAATTACCTAATCTTATTGCCCTGTCTTTAAGACTTTGTATTACAGAAGAGATTGCCAGGCTTTGCAAACTTTCTACAAGTGCAAGTTACAGACAGTCCCGAGGAAGCAAGATAAATACAGAGAGAAGGGACAGTAGATGTAAAAATCAGTAAATACTGCTCAAATGGCAATCTGTAGAAATCTCTTATGCAGGTTCATCAAAAGATAGGATGCAAGAGTGGAGGAATGGTTCAGGTTTTCAAAATCTACTGCTATTTACATTTGTAAAAATGGTCGAAGCAACATACAAAATAATGAAAATGTGATGAGGCTGTGACATCTGTGCAAGCATGAACCAAAGAAAATGAGATGTTTAAAAGCTCTGTCTCCGTTTCGTTTGTTGTGATGTGTGTCTGTAGAATTCAGGAGTTCATCTCCTCAGATAGTATCGTTCTATATGCAGGCATATGGATATATAGAAATCTTCTCATGTTTACACTTGCAAATTACTGCCAAAAAATATTGCGTAACTAGTAAAATAAAATTATTGTAACAGTGACAGAGCACTAAAATTTTGATCAGGAAACTACAATATAACAATGTAGAGTGTAAATGGTCTATAATAGCCTTGAATGGGAAGAGTGGGCCAAACCAGCCATACATATGCAAACAAAGAAGGCAAAGCAATTAACTGAAACTGAAGACTGATCTTTGTCTCTTTAATCACAAAAGCATATGAGAATGCAGCCAGTGATGCTTAGAAACTAGGTGAAGGTACAGAAAAATTAAATCACAGCTGTTGACTGGGAAGCATGAATCATAGAAATACCTACAAGACTAAGAAGCAACCATCATTCTATGCAAGTACAAATCCAGAATGCAAAAGATCTAATAGACAGTTGTTTATCCCACTTGTTATTATTTCAGTTGCTCTGAGTAATTGTGTATAAGGTGGTATGTTGATATGGTTATCCAGCACACAAGTTGGAATTGGGAAAAGAAAAAACAACAGTGAAGATGTTGGTAGGCCAGTGTTACACATTTAAATCCAAATTTTCCAGACTTTTCTATTATTATTATTTTATTTGGGGTTACTTTATTTCTCTCTGTTATAGAAAACAAGGAGTGTTTATTTTTAAACAGCTATAAAAATAGTCGAGTCCTAAAATACACAGAGCAAAACAAGGCTAAAAAGGAATTCTTAGTCAATTCAATCATGCATTCTAGTTCTTATTTTGCACTAGGGGCTGTTCCACAACTGCTTTTATGGAGCATGACTCCTCCCATTAATTCATGTCAGTCATAAAAATCTACTTTACTTGAAGGGCTCCTCCACAAAAAAAAATAATGCCATGAGCAATGGTTTTACTTTAAAAATGTAAAATTGGAAATATTTGAAATTATTTTGAAGGCATAGCTATAAAGAATAATTCTGTTTAAATTCTGAGAGTTTTGGGTGTCATAGTATGACCTTAAAATGTGAAATACACCTACAGTTTCTAAAAGCAAGCCAGGAAGGAGGAGATATGGGGGGGGGGATAAAAATGGCAGATAGAATGAAGCATCAATTTAGCATTGTCTCATCTTGATAAGGAAATGTGCAGTACCAGACATGCAAATCTTCTACAAGAGAGAACAGAAATGTTTATCTATTCCTGGGGACTTGGTTTTTTTCTGTTTTACACCGAATCTAGTGCTTCTGTGGGGTTTTAATTTATTAACAGAAATGTATTCAAACTTTTTCACCAAGAAACGGTCATGTAAAGCAGAATATCTAACTTTTTAAACAGGAAATTATGACTACCAGTGTGTTTTCTTCTGAAATTTAATTAAACTTCTCAGAGGCTAATATTCTTTTTTCCTAAAAGGCCAATTTTTAGAGCATATTGTACTCCCTTGAGGTCAATGGAAGTAGCCCATCAGCCAGTGTGGGTGATTGATTCCATTTATATGTTTCAGTTCAATTCTATGAGTCATATTATGTAACTATTGGATAAAATTAGTTTTCAAAAATCCATCAGTGTCTCCATTTTTTGTTTTGTAAATTCGGAGACTATTAAAAATGTTTAATAAGATTATTTAAAAAAACTGCAAAATTTTTTTATTTAATCAGAATAATTTCCTAAAATTGTTGAGAAAAAATATTTGTGTTTCACATGGCAACACAGAAACACTCTTCAGAATTCACCTGCTTTCCTTTTAGAGCAGAAGTTCCTCGTGATCTAGATTATTTAAGAACATGCTATACATGGTGTGCATACTGTAGCAGCAATCATAGGTCACAGCAAAATATGCGGATAAATAGGTATACTCTGGATTCTAAGCAGAACAAGTTCACTAAAGAAAGAAAAAGGAAGCAATAATCTCCAAAATATCATGAGTGGGGTTTTTTTGAGTATTCTACGAAGGAGTGTTTAGAGAGATTCAGAAGAGCGTCTGAGTGTTAAACAGTAGGAAACAAGGGAAGAGGCATTTCTGATTTAATAGACCTAAGAATCACTAGCCCATTCCTCTCCAGTCTCTACGTGATATATAATGACTGCCTCCCAGGATTCTGTCCTAAAAGCAGAGACTGGACACCTGTAATTGGGATTCTTCCTTTCTGGTGGGCTTCTGCATGTATTTCTTCCTTCTCCAGACACTTTCCTTATGACTTTATTTTTACCTGAACAGAGTTTGGCAAAAAATGAAGTGTTGTAGTAACTGGAGCCCAGGTTAGAACATCAGGAGAGAGGATGTTTATAGCATTTGAGTATTAATGAGAAAAAAAGCTGAATTTGATGGGGAAAAAAAAAATGAGCAAAACAAAAATGACCAAATCAAAGTAAAGAAAAGCCACGGCACATGAAGACAAAAGAAACATGACACTCTCTAGAAAAAGATCTTTAAAGGCAGAGTCAGTGATTTCACAAGAGTAAAACCAAACATGTTATATTTTATTCCATCTGTTTATGTTGAAAGAAAAACTAAGTAGCCCTCAGATTCCTATCACTAAGAGCTTTTGAGCTTCAAGCTGACCGTGGCTCACTGTTAGGCCATTGCAGTGAGGCACCCTCTTCCCTTTATACCTAACTACTTCAGATTTTTGAGATTTCTTTCTGAATGAAGGAAAATCCATCTGAACTGTAACAATTATTTTTATTTTAAAGTGTTTAAAATACTGTTTGCAAAAACGTGAAGTTCTTGATTCACTGTGCAACTTTAGGTATATCTGCCTCTACATACATTTCTGCAGCTTTCAACAGTTTTAAGTGGTAGGGTACAGGTGGATCTGATTTGTATCAGACCCAAGAGAAGTATCTGGAAAAGAGAGGTTTGCCTTTGAAATCTGCAGTTCTGTGAGAGGATATTCTGCAGTGAAAATTGTGGGGTTTTTGATTCGTTTTGTTTTTTCTTCTAATATCCACTTCTCGTTTTCTGTCCTTTCCCTTCTCTACTATCAGGTTGCCTACCTGCTATGTGAGTCCTTGGCCCAAACGTTTCTATGACATAATTGATGGTGTAACTTTTAGGTCAAGAATCTGCTTGAAAGATGCAGTTATGCAATTCTGATAGCCTCCATAGGTTATTTTGGACCCTGAACTCCAAAAGTAGATTAGTTCAGTCAGTGTTTGTTGCACTATCACATACAACGATACTTATGCAGTGCTGTACTCCGCTACTAATTAATTTTTATTTCTTATCCTTTCTTTTGGTATGTAAATAATCTACAAGAGTATTGCAACAGTATCTTGCTCTGTTATGGAATAGGAAGTCTGGGGAAATGAGAGTTTTTGCATATAACTGGGGAAAAATGACATCACAGAGACTGACAATCTTCAGTGCAAGAGGCAGGACACAGCCCCATCTGGCATGCCTGCTGAAGGCAGCACAATTGTAACTGCGGTGGACAGAGTGGAGTTTAAACCAATGTATTTGTTTTGCTTATTGTAACAGAAGAGATGCCGTTGAAAGAAGGAGACCTGGGAACTTTAGTAGGTTGTTTAATGCTACATTATCATAGACTATTGTCTGACATATTCACACACACACACACAAAAAAATAAAAAAAACACCAAAAACAAACAAAAAACACCACCAACAAAAAACAACATATTCATCTTTTAACCTTCTCTAGGATTAAATACATGCTCTAAACATTCTACAAACACAGGTAAGTGATGATTACATATAAAGCACTAAAAGTAGGCTATTAGTGAATATGCATGGCATGCAGGAAGAACCACCAATGGCATTTTACCATATACAGTTTCCAAGATGCAAAATTTAATTATTTTACTTGCTTCCCAAAATCCTCTACTTCAAAATTGCAATAAAAATGCATACTGAAGAATCATAAACTTTTCACAGATTTTAATGAATAGTCTCAGAAGTGAGTTACAGATATCAAAATATTTACAGCATACCACAAAAAGAAGCAAGGTTTGGAAGGAATTCTATACAATTGTATATAAACAATCTTTTGGCAATAACAGATCAGGAGGAAAGATTAATCTTATGGTTTGTTATTCTGTACCTGCTCTGCAAGAATATCTTATGTTTTTCTTGGAAGCAAGAGATACGAGCTACTAGGAGAGATGAAAGTTGGAACAGTCAGAGTTCTGATCCAGTACAGCAGTTTCATTGTGTAACCTGAAACCTGTTCTTCCTTGTTGGGTTTTTTTACATTTCTCGGATATAATATTTAGCTGTGACCCATTGGCCAAATGTACAGTTTCTGCAAGAGTACAACAGGAGGGCAGTATGTCTTCGTGAATGAAATGTAAAGGTTATATTACACAGAGAGGCAGATGGTAAACTTAAACCAAATTATTTTGAAGAATGAAAATTGAGAAACCTTAAGCTTGTTTAATTTTTATAATTAAAAAAACCTCCAAAGAACTTCCTGAACACGCAGATTCTGGAGTGGTATAAGATCCCCTACAGTTTGTGACTAATCCATAGACTGATTAGTTGCAGAATGAAAAGTAAACACAATCTAAGTTTGGAACTTCTGCCATCGCAATTTCATGTTTGCAGAAGCTGCCTGAGAAAAGATAAACAGTCTTGAGATACAGAGGAGGAAAAAATCCTTTCTACTAGGCCATATAAGATTAAATCCAAAAAGGTAACAGCATGCTTAGCATTTGCTTGGCAATCCATAAGGTTGGGTTACAACCGCCCTATAGGCTCACATTACAAAACATGCACCAGGAAAGACTGACACAAATCTTTTATCTAAATCAAATCAAATCTTTTATCTAAAAATGACCTTGAGTGTTTACAGGTTCCATCTTAACTCTTCAGTAATCTTTCTAATGATTTCAAAGGATAACACATATTTTGCAAAGACTTTGGGTGTGATTTAGGCTCATCTTCCCCGTTATGGCCCTTCTTCATTAGAGTCTCATTTTTTGAATGTTTAAATTAAAATTAAGGTCCAAGTGGAGATGGGATGAATACTCTATTTTAGTTCCCGAGGGGCATTAACACAGGGTTTCACTGGGCAAGATTTGTTTTACATATATTTAAGCTATGTATGAACTAATTGTACAAATTACACTGTCTGCATTTTGGACAGATCCAGTGCCGAGTATTATTCAAGTAAGCCATTTTAGTGTAAAAAAAAAACCCTTTGTCTTGAAGCATTTAGTTTTCTTTTGCTTATTTAAGACGAAACGTAGGGATTTCATACAGTCAGTTTTAGCAGCTTATGCGTAACTGCAGCTGGTTAGGTAACCAGAATATATTAATGCTATTAAAAGAGGCAAAATTATAGAACTGAAACAAGGTATGGTAGAGTGCCTCTGAAACTGAAACTTGATAGAAGCTCCCTTTGAAGTGTTTCGTTGTGTGTGTTAGGTTTTTTTGTTGTTCTTGTTGGGTTTTGTGGGGGTTCATTAATTAGCCCATTTTATTATTGAGCTTGGGAATTTTATTTCTGGGTTTGTTTGGTAGTTTATGAAATTTTGGGTTTCAGTTGGAAGTTCAGCATATTGTTCACTGATCTATAGTTACGATGCCATGGATTTGTAACCTACATCTGAGTTATGGTTTCTGCTGAATACTGTGTGGTATTACCAGTATCTTCTACATTGTTCACATCCTTGCTGATAGTATCAGCCATCCGAGTCCCTCTGGACAATGATACTGTGCCTTCACATTTGTGGCAACTGCTCTACTTGAGGTGATCCACAGCATCTTCAGCATCCAGGTGCACTGAATACGTGGTTTGAACCCTGTCTTTCCCTCACCTGGAACAGCTGAAGGAACGTTTATTGCATTGTACGCACTGCTTACACTTGTACATAGTTGAAGGGTTTCAGTTTTCGAAACTATTTTGAAGCATCACTCAAATAGGGCAAATCCTATTAATTCATTCAAGTTTTCCAACCTAAGGTCTTCTTTTACTTCAGGGAGACTTCGATTAAATGCAGACTGAATCAAAACCAAATAACAGGTGGTGTTTACTTTGAATTTAATAGAGCTGAGGCCCTAGTTTTATATAAAACCATAGCTAAAGAGTATCTTGAACGCACTATAGGATATCAACACATTACACTGTAGAAAAAAACAGGAGATACTGAAAACATTAGCAGATCTGTCTCCAGTTTTCTACTGGATATGGGGAATTTTATCAAGTAGGCAAAGATGTATTTATCTTTTATACTTATTTCAGTACTAATTCTGCTGTTGTTTTTGTGTTATCCATTATTATTATTATTATAAGCCTTTGGCAAAAGAAGTGAAACTAAAATAGTTCCCCACCCAGTATATTCCATGTTCTTGAGGCAAGAGAAAGGATAGTTAGGTGGAACTGCTGTTTGCAGAGTGATAGTAAATGCTGTGTGGGTTAACACACTTACGTCTTCAACATTATAATCAATATGCTGTGATAGTGTTAGATATGTATGTAAACAGCATTATTAATTTAGAATCATAGCATCATTTTGGTTGGAAAGACCTTTAAGATTGTCAAGTTCAACTATTAGCCTGACACTGACACATCCATTTCCAAATGAAGTGCAGTTAGGTTAGACATGCTGAGAAAGCCATCTCTGTGACCCTTTTAACCCCTTAAAAAGCATGTGTAATTTCCATTATTTTCCATTGAATGTATTATGAACATTGTATTCTGTTCATCTAAATGTGCAGCTTGACTCATTGAAGGAAAGTAATGTAAATGAAATCCGAATTACAGCTGTGTTGTGTTATAATGAATAATGTCTGCTTACTAAGACACTGAGTCAAGGACCTAGTTCTCTGTGGAAAGAAAATATTTGTGTGTTGCACTGGAAAAGCTGACAGGCATACATCTGTGTGCTCTGCTTCACATGCTGAACACTAGAAATAATGCAAATTGTTGATTTGGCTGGGAATAGTAAAAACATGGTTTGAGAATCATACCACTTTCTGCGTGACTGATTTTGAGGAGCAAATCCAAAGTCTTGAGCACTTTTTAAAAGTCTGTTTAGTTTGCCTTTCATATTTTGCATTAATTGTGGTATTAGCTTCAGGCTGGAATGTCTTAACCAAAGTTCAACAAGTAAATCAACACTTGTTTTTACCCAAGATAGATAAGTGATTAGCAAAGCAGGATATAAAATCAGCTATCTTATTATGGTCTGAATTTTTCATGTGTGTGCATGCAGCTTGAAATAAACACTTTGGCTTCCTGACCAAGCAACTCCTGTTACAGAGTTTGAGAGGTTTGTATGGCTTATATGAGGGTTCTAAGAGAAAGTTGCCTGTTTTTCAGTTTCACTGCAAGGTCAGTTCTGGATATGAGCAAACCTTAAGCATGACACTGGACTTTCCTCTGTTCATGTGTTCCAGTTGCATAAGCTGTTTGGAGTGTGTGCAAGAGTTCTTTCAGAGTCATATGATAATAGCCCAACAAAATTTTTTAAAAGTCCTCTGATAAATGCAGACTGTTTAATCTCTTTCGTGTGTGTATTATATATGCTCATATATGTAATACTGCTTTTAAAATTGGAAGCACAATTCAGAAGATAGTTGAAGAAGCATGCAAAATGTAGAAAACCCATATGACCTTGTAACAGACAGTGATGCAATTGATTTTCCAGTGCTCAGATTAAAAAATGAGGGGTTTTTCTGAAATAGGAAGGAAATACTCATTAGGAACAGTTGCATGGAAAATTTTGGGGTACTGAATCCTCCTGGCTAGCAGGACCAGAGGAGGCCAGACTTTCACCAAATCAGCAAAATAGAAGTAGTGCCAGAAATTAAAATTGGTGCTGCCTTTCCTGGTGCTATACTTTTCTCAAGCATTGCTTGACTGACCATGCTGACAGCTCAGGGTCATACACATCAGAATGCAGTGCTTAGCACCCCAAGACAGAAGGTAAAATAAGCCTTATAAGAACAAGATTCTATTAAAAAATAATAATAATAATAATTAAATTAGAGTAAAAGCTGCGGCCAGCTATCACCTAGCTACCTTCTTGTTTGACTTTACAATTCCTTCTGTACCCAGGACATTGCTTGCATGCATGTCCAGAACTGCCTTTATCTGGATAACTCGGAGCCTGTTTTCTACCCAGACTTGATTTTGGTCCAAGAACTAAAGCAGCTGAATGCCTAAACACAAGACAGCCCCAGTGCGGTATGTGCTCTGGGAGCATATATAACACATTCTTCAGAAGTTGAGAACTTTCCAGTTTTAATAGTTGTGGTAATTTAAATGAGGCCAAGAGAGGTACCTATTGCCATAGGGAATATTCCTGCAGTGGTATACATACATACTGCCAGGGGCTACTTTTGACTGCTCTTCATACAGGTTTATTTTTAAAAGCTCTAAGGAAACCTCCACTGTAAGTGTTAGGTAGGCCATTGTAGATGTGATTTCTGTTTCCTTATCAGCCTGAAAGAACTCATATTTTTATCTCCTCAGGGAGAAACTTTCACCATTGGTTGCCTTGGGCCTTTGGGGGCTTTCAGTGCTTTCATCAGCACCACCACCATATACCAAAGGCTCTTGTTTTATTCCTACTGCGGTGTCCACAAATTTGACATTTGTGCAAGTAGGAAAACACCCTTGCTGAGAGACTAATGTCCGTTAGTATAACATGGGGCTTTTTATATGAGGTCCTGTCTGTGTAATAGATATGAAAAAGTAATGTACTATATCTATAACATTCATAGAAAGAACATTAAATCATTGCAATGACATCTTAAATTATGTAACTGATTATTTAAAATCAAAGCACTAAGATTGTTATGGTCCACCTGTCAGGCATTTAAAATAGCAATAGCCAAAATCACTCTTAATATAGAGACAGAGTTTTTTGAGTGAGTTTGGTTTTCAGAAAGTTTTTTTTAAAGGAAATCTTGATACAGTCTACATATATGGGCAAGCAGTTCATTTTGTAAACAATATTGCCATGCAAACTCAATTATTAAACTTCGTTAGCTACAGTTCTTGGACTCTTAAGTGGATTGTGTTTGCATACTCTGTCTTTGGTCCAGTTTTGGCCTCAGTGGTGTTAGTGGACACTAATGAAATCCAGTGAAATGTTTTATGAGTGGCTTGAAGTAAAATTTAAGGAAAAACAAGATTCGGAGTGCCTAGGACTGGGTTTCCCACTGCAAGATGCAAACAGTTTCACTGAGATGAGAGTATTTCTCATCCAACAGTGAGAAAAGTGACTGCCCAGCTCCTTCATAGCTTTTCGTGTTACTTGGTCTGAGTTACAACATCAACCCATTTCCCTCAAGCAATGCACATTCTATTGCCGCTTTTTTGATGGTTTTGCCTGACTTTTTTTTTTTTTTTGTCGTGAATTCTATGTTGGGGTAAATCAAGCCATGAGGATAAAAAAGACCATTTATTTTTATGCGTTAGCTTGGAAAAGATCCCTCAGGGACACAAAATAGAATTCTTGTATTTATTACTGCAACTAATAATATTTGAAATCTGTTTAGGTTGTTTTGTTATTATTGCCCTTGAAATGAAGTGTCCATGTTGAAAGCATATGTTTTAAAGCTGCCATGTAGGATTCATTCTCACAATCTGCAAAGCTTAAACAAATCAGAATAATTTCTTAATTCATTTGTATTTAAATATTTGATAACTTTCGATGAGGAGCAAGGCTTAATTTTACTAAACAACTTTAAGTGTACTTGAATATTACATAAGGGTTTATAATTTCAAACATAAAACAGGTCTAACTGCCATTAATTTAGGCCATCATCTAAGTACTTGGTTTCCTTCCCTCCCTTCTGTGCTCTTCTATTTACACAATGTGATGGTTACAGTTCAATTGTTTGTCTCCATAATTTTATTCAAGATTTTGGATTTTGGCATATATGGTGGTGTGTTTGGACAAGAGGAGTGTGTGATCAAATTTCTCTCTGAGTTTTGCTTTCCCAAACTTACCATACAAGTCATTCCTTCTAGCACTTTAACAGACGCATGTGTCTGTTCTATTTAACCCCATCTTTTCTTGGTAAGTAATTGAAAAAGGAATAAAAGAACTTTGATTAATACCCTTTTGGTACTTCAGTCTTACTTATATAGACAAATTTGGCTGAAAACTATAGAACTTTGTCCTAAATACATGGAGCTTATATCCATTGAAACTCAATTTAAAATTTTCTCTGAAAATCTGTTAGCATTTTTCTAATACTACTTTTTTTGCAGTAGCCAGTCTCCCGTGGTATTACAGTGACTCTGTGAAATGAGGCTTTTTGATTTATGTTGGCTCAAGGCAGGCCCTATGAAATTCCTTTGAAGCAAGATGGAAGGTGAACAAAGACAAAACAACAATTTTGAAATATTTGAGAGAAAATAGGCATCTTGGAACTGAAAAAGAGTAGTCTTGAGGTTCTATCACTTTAAAAACATCACTTTCTTTGAGAATAGCTCGAACAAATATCACACATTTCTCTTAAGATTTCATATTATTCTGGTTTCAGTGACCATCATCACCCCCAGTTTACATCAGAAGTAACCAAAAGGGGAAACCAGGCTAAAGCCACAGCTGCTGCTTTGATATGCTGCTTCATGCCAACATAGTTCTCTCAGATCTGATGTTCTGAGGAAGTTTTGCATTCCACCTAAGTGGGAATGGGGAGGTGGACACATGTGAACATTAATTTCAGCCTTCACAATGCAGTCGTGGTCAGCACAACTTCAATTTGCATTATCCCTTTTACTGCAAATGAGATCAGAACCTAGTTCTCATCTTCATGTAGATTATATCATGTTGTCAACTGAAAGCTGTAGTTCTCTTCAGCTTCGCCATGAGATGAATCACAGAGCTAAACATTCTCAAATTTGTATTGGAAGGAAGTGAAATATAACACATACATATGAATCCTGTGGCTTAAGTCCACCTATGCATGTGATTTCTCAGTCACTGCATTTTTATTGCTTTTTTGCTATTTAAAGTAAGAATTGCAGAGGTATAGGAAAGCTCTTACATCAGCCAAGTACAACCATCAGCTCTATTCTCTGTTTTTTTCAGCCTTTAACAGTTATCATGATTGGAGAATGACAGACACATTTGGCCAGGCAACCTAAATGTATAAAACACACTTTTATAGCAGAGTTTTAATCTGGCAAACTGAGTCTCTACAGCTTGTAGGCCAAATGGGAGTGAGACAGAAATAGCAGCACTTGCAGAAGAGCAGCCACCTAGGTCTGTGCCAGAAAGAGAGCCCTACCAGGGCAGGCATCCATTGCTTCAGCAGCCCTTGGTGCTGTGGTCATAGGAAGCATGAACCTCACTCAAAGTTCGGGATATGGTCCAGAGCAATAAGACATATGAGTGTTGTCTGGTCTGTCTCCAAGAGGCAAACCTCAGCTTTTGCATCTTAGCCCTTCATGCTTCCAAGTAGTCTACACAGCAAAATACTAGAGAAATTGTGAAGAATCAGTCAGGGTATCCATGAATGCTAAAACTGTCATATATTCCAGGCAAGTATTTGGATTGACCCAGGTATTTATTCAACGAATGTGCAAGCATCTGTGCTATAGCAGTTATGCTCAGTATCACATTCTGTTTACCTCCTCGTGTTTTTTCTCCATCTCTCTAAAAGTACAGCCATAATGGAAATGTATCGTTAGTTCTACTGCTCACTAATTTCCTACTCAATGTTATCAATCTCATAACGAGAAACTCGAAACACCCGATGGTGATATTCCACTGGAGTAGAAATGAAGCACCTGAAGAAAATACCTGAAGAAGCATCCTACCCTCTGAAATTCTAAGTCAGGATCATATGCAAAATGCTCAGAAATGTAAAACTAGTCAAATCTTCAAAGACAGACATTTCTATTTTCTCTCATTAGAGCATTCCATCTGCAAGTAATATAAGTAAGTGTGCCTGAAGACTGGCTTCTAATGGTTTGGGGGTTTTGGGTTTGTTTTTTTTTTTAAATATAAATTAAATACAAGTTTTCTTGATGCATTATTTTGTTGTTTAGGAAACTATTTTCCAATTTGTGAAAACCATATTGAATTATTGTTTAAAAATATCTTTTTCTTTTAATGCTACTTATAATCATCATGTATCATGGCATGAATATCTCTTTCTTAAGTACTTAAATACAGTATATAATTTAAGTGTGAGCCAAATCTCTGTAAATGCCATCAAATAACCTGGATTTCTATAACTAACTTTCCAAGTAACACATTCTGATTTACTGCCTTATGGGAAACACAGGAAGGAACAATAGGACTAGAATATCTTTAAGGGCTGCTTTTTAACAGAAGTGGAGAAATCTAGGTGCAGAAACAGTCTTTGTAGCATTTATCATCTCCAAGTTTTCTTTTAATTCTAAATGTGAATTTAGTTACTTATGTTCACGTATTTGTCTTCCTTTATATATATAATAAGATTCCAGTGAGCATAGGATAAGGTCAAAGTCTTGCTTCACGAAGTGTGACTTTCAGAAAGTCTTGTTCTCTCTGGCATTTTCCAGCTCAAGAATTCAGCAGTCAGTTGGAGAGAGAAATGAGAAGGGAACATTTCGGGGGGCTGAGCAGCAAAGCTTACTATCCAAAACTGAAAAGACTCCCAGATGAATAGAGCAAACCAGACAGTCCAGCAGACATAAACTCTGGCCTGTAACCTGCAGATAAATCTGTTTGCATGGACTATTACTTTCACAGTGCAATGATGTCAGTGGAAATCCACACAGAGGTAAGGATTTGCAGGCAGAAGCCTGGCTCTGCTCAGGTTAGGGAAGCTGCTCAGGTGTTCCATTTCTTTGTAAAGTGAGACAAACATTAAGTGCTTGCTGCCATTACACACTTCTACAGTACACCGCAATTCAGTTCAAGCCACTTAGAGGTGCTAGCTGTCAGTCGGAGCTGGGTACTGTGTTCTTCTTTCATTACTGGGAAGTTAGTTCCATATCTTAGGGAAGGGCGTGAGTGAAAATAAAATTTTTCATCCTATTATGATCTCAATTTTCTTGCCACACAACAAAGCTGTATTCATTTATTCCCAGTTTTTGGTCATGCATGAGGAGACACAGTCTAAGAAAAGGTGAAATTGGGCTTTTAGCAGAGTTTCTTGGGACAGTTGACTATTATGTAACTAATAACAGCAATGCTATAATGTTTACACTTTGATGAGAAAAGTATTTTCACAACTACATTTTTTATGCCAGTTTAGAAATGCTAAAGGTATCTTTTGTGCATACACCCTGTTATACCCCACTCATCAATTATGACATATGGATGAAAGGTGTTTTATTCATTTATTGCACAATGTTGTTATTCCAAACATAGACACATATTTTATAAATATTTTTAGTTCTGTTTCCTCTTATTGTCTCTACTTGCTTTTTCCTGTCCTGATTTTATATACTCTTAGCCAAAAAGCAACAGATGTCCCTTTCATTACTAATGCGGAAGACTTAATTTACTCTCGGAAGTCTTTAGAGCGAAAAAGAAAGTCCTCCGAGTAATTCAGACTTCTGTGTTTCTTTTCTTTCACTGTCTTTGCTTCTGTTTTGTGGGGCGTTTTTGTTTTTCTTTAGAACCACATGGTCCTTAAAATAATCTTTTTCTCTCTATGTTCAGAATGCTCTTCTGAAAGTGTTTTCTCTTAGGAACCTACACTAGTTTACACTAGCTTTTGATGGACCAAACCTAAGAGACACTGAACATACAAACTTTTCTCTAAAATGTATAATGTATCTGTCAGGTTCAGACCCTAGTTATCAACTTCAGAAGCTAATTCTCATGGTAAATGTCATCCTAAGAGAGTCTTGACAGAGTTCTAGCTGAGGCAACTGTCATATTTAGTAAAGAGTAGAAAGAATTGCCTTTTTTTTTTTCTAAAGTAAATTATTTTTATTTGTAAATCTCCTTCTGGTATCCTGTAAAAATTCTGAGTTTGTAAAGTTGTTCAGGAAGTACATAAGCTTTGTTCTTCAAATGTTTTAGGAATCCATATAAGTATATACTTTACATTTTCTAAGGTTGCAAAGACAAAATTCATCTTGAGGGCAAGTGGAAGAGCAAGCTTTCTGGTCTGAATTTCATTCAGGCAGAAAGAAGAAAAATAAGCCACATGTTAACAGCAGTTACCTGAAAGTTTTTCTGAAGTCTCCCTGTGGCTGGTTTAAATACATTCTTGTTTGTTATATCTCCTATACCTATAATTCTGTTTTATTTTTGTCTTGCCTTTACACTAGTAGGATTTCCCACTCACCATCACTTGGTTCCAAGAATACTGAAGAGCCACCAGTCATTTAGATTATGAATATAGTTGGATAACTTTCAGCTTGTATTAATATCTATATATGAATCAAACAGTTGCCCTAAATTCAATTTGTTGCATTTGTATATACATTCACTGAGCTCCACAAACAATTTCTTAAGTTTATCAAATTTTAACATCAAGTCTGCCAGGGATAAAGCATGTGACTGAGAAGAAGGGGCTCTTACATCTGTGCAGGTTGTTCTGCCTGACATTTTATGTTAACACAGGTATGCCATCTAAAACTTGTTGCTTCCACTAGCACACTTCTAATGTAGATGTTCAGAAGAATTACATATATATACACTGAGAAATTCCACAGTGAAGGCACATTGAAAGAGAATGCAAGATCACTATGGCAGTTCTAGCCTTTTCACTTTAGCGTCTAATAAAACATAGAAGGCTAATGATAACTGCAAAAAAAAAGTGTTCAGTTCATTATTAAAATACATTTTAAAGTTGATTAATTTTAGCTGTAATCTGCACTGCATTAAAGTCATGCAAGGAGCATCACTATAGGGAACAGGGATTGCAGCTCAATATCCCATGGAGCACCACTGTTGTGGCTAGAGCTTTCCATATCACAGCCTTGAAGCTCTGGATGAGCGAGGCTATAAAGGGCTCTTAGCCTCTCCAATGAGTTATTTCACTGCTTTATTCACTTTAAAAAACACAGACTCCTCTGACTTTAGCTACTACTGCTCTCTGGCATAGCTGTATTATTTTATAGGACACAAACCTTCCCACACTTCAGCTTATGTCTCTGACAAGTCAACCAACCTCTCTTCCTATGGAGCCAGAACGTACGGAAGGCAGCCATGCAGCTGACATAGGTTGATTAAAAAGACTGAGATCTGAGAGAGCAAGGTAATGAGTCCTCCAAAATGGGAGGCTCTCGGAAGAAGCTGTTGCTGCTGCACCTGACTGACCTTTCCATTCACTACTTCTGGTCTCTGCTAAAAGCATCTCGATCTTCACAAAACATACTTCCAAAAAAAACCTTGGACTAAGCAGAGAGGAAAAAAATTGTGTACCATATTGCAAGTTTTTTACTTCAGCTGTTCATTTGCCACTCAGAAATCCATAGGGTTTAATGCCGCCTTTGCCACAATTTCTTTTTCCCTTTCAAGTACTTTCCAACTGGAACACCAGGGAAATCTTCAAGAGCCTTAGACCATGCTGTCTGCTGTGCATTTATGAGTTATCGTAATGATACTTATGGTGGTTCTTTATCCTAGCCCCCTTTTTAGTCTCTTGTCAGGGTGTGTATTAAATAATAATAATGTGAAAGGACACCTTTTACTGGTTAGATGGAATGCTTCTATTTTACTGCTAATTGTGTCATACATAGCGAACAATGTCTGCATGAGCTCAGAAGGATAACTTTATTGATAATCTGTGTTGTAGTCCAGCTCTGTTACCTATTAAGTGCTATCTGCACACAAAAAGCAGAGCATTCCCATAGGCCAATGTATTTCTTGCAGGTTTTGTCACTGATACATCTAACAAAACATTTAGGGAAACCACATCGTGATGACAATATTTTAATCCCATTCTTTCCGTACACATTTTATTTCTTTGCATAGAACTGTTAACATCCTAATAAAGATTCAGTTTGAAGTATTTAATTTAGAGTATTAAGTACAGCTTAATAGATTATGTTATATTTAACCTAAACACATCAGGTGAAAATCTGCATGGCTTTAGACCATGCAGAGCATGTTTGTGAAATGTTGTCCTGAGCTAACTGGGATTATTCAGTTATTTAATATTAAGTTTAAAAGCTTTGCTAAACTAGGATCTTCTTTAACCATAATACCTTTCTTGCTTTTACAGAATTAGGAGGAAATATGAGAAAACTAAACAAGACAATCTCAAGATCTGTGCGGCTTCCCTGTTATTAATCTGTAGACAACAAAGAGAAATAAAAACAGAAGCAACACCTGAGAAACGGAATTCAAGGTGAATGTGAGGAAAACGCTTCTATTGAAAGATAACACAGAAAACTTTCGAATATGTTTAAGCCAGAGACATTTTTCATGTTTCTTGTTAACATTAAATCCCAGTAGCCCATTAAATAATGAAGAAATGCTAGTCGTTTGGGTTTTTTTAAACAATTTTAGTGTTACAGGCTTCAAAAATCTTCCTGCCCCTATTTAGCCACATTGCAGATAAGACTTAAGCCTGTAAGGGTAAAGTTGCTTGCAGCCACAGAGAAGTGCCTCTAAAAAAAAGTACGAGTTAAGGCTGCCACAGTGTCCTGTGATTATGACTCTTAATTTATATATAATAGATAGTAATTTTTCAATATTTTTTTGTGCTTCTGCCCTGTGTGGGACCCCTGTGTATTTTCTATGTTATTTTTGTATTATCATAATCTTTTATGCTCAATTTCGGAAGGCAAGGTTCAAGTCTTCTGTAATCCCTTAGACTCCCGTAACATCTTTTCCTAATCTCAGCCATAAATAATTTTCTATCTTATTTTCCAGTTTAGAGAACAATAAGCATAGTTTTTTATTGCATATACTCTAGGAAATCTCAGCAAAAAATGCAGAAGCACTAGCTCATTTATAGAACTTTGAAAGTTTGACAACCTTAGAAGAAGCAGCAGATCTTGAAACTACACACCTCTTAGTATTTAAATTATAATCTATACACCTATACATCTATAATCTATAACAAATCTATATACCAACATATATCTGAGCCTGGCAATTCATTCAGTATTTTGAAATCCTTGTTTTTTTCTGTAAATTGTGTTTTCTAATTTGACAAATGTAGAAAAGTATAGCTCAGCCAAGTGTGAGGCTGGTTGACTAGTTTGTGGTAAGTCATGCTTTTTCAGCCTGTGGTGATCCTCTGCTTCCTTAAAATTGGCCATTTTGTGGGCATTAAATATCATTTTGGTGTTTAAACCTCTTAGAAAACAGTTAGCCAGCATATACACCAGAACCTGAAATGGGGAACTGAGTTGAAACAGGTAAGGCTTGGATCTGAAACATCTGTATCACTTTGTGAACATGGCACTTTGAACAAAACGATGAAGTATAGCAGAGATGGTGCCCAGCAGGAAGGACGATTTCATTTACCATGAATGAAGTCTGATGATGCTATAGCTCATGACTGGCCTGAAGTTTAAGTGTTCAGCAACAAATGAAAAGTTAGGAAGTCATTTGAAAGAACAGAGTGAAAGAATGTTTTATATGATGCTGAAATAATCAGCCGGCACCAATTAAATGTATATTGTTAGGGTTCTTTTCTGAAAATTATTTTTTGTGTTCACTATCTTCTGATGAGTGTGTCAGATGATTCCTTTTCAGCTCAATTATTTCCAATAATTATTTCCCAAAAAAGGCAATTTTTGCAAAAGAAAATATTCTGAACTTTCTAGTGATTGTTATCCATAATACCAAACTGCTCACTCTGTTTTTCAAAGGTTTTTAACAGTTCTGTGACCTTTATGTTTATGCAGTCTTGCATTGTAATTATAAAATCACAAAATATAACCCACAAGGTACCACTGAAAAAATTCTGATAGGAACAAGTTCAGGCACAGTTTACATGAAGTATTCTGGCACTTTTCTGTCCATTTCTGACCCAACCATTGCTGTTACTTTAGGCCAGTTCCAAGTTTATTTTGAAAGTCAGAATGTAATTTTTGTTCATGGCATGATGATCAATGTGCTGCCCACCAACAGTTACCATCAGATGAGAAGCTGAACACTTTTATGGAAAAAAGGGAATTTGCTGTGTGTTTTGGTGTTTTATGTTCTTTTGTTGTTTTGTTTTGTTTTTCGAGGTCCCTGTTGCTTGGGCACAGAGCAATTTGATACCTTTCCTTCCCAGTTGCCAGAGGAGGATTTGAGACCACACGTTATCTAGAGAACAGTGATTTGACCAATACTCTTCAGTCTGAAAGGCAAATGGTTGAAGAAAGCTTTTGTAGCACTTTATAAAATAGTGAGTAGAATGAAAGAGATACATAAGGAATAGTTCTGTGCTCCCCTGAGCTAGAGGGCATCAAATGAAACTGGCAAGTGGCAGTATCAGACTACACAAAAGGATTATTTCTTTACACAACATGACACAGTTCAAGTTGCCAAGGCCACGTGCCTCGCCATGGGATGCTCTGAATGCTGTTTGTCCGAATTCAGAATGCTCCTGGAGGACTCGGGGGTGGTGAAGGGGTGGAAATCACATTTGGAAGCTATTAAACACAAACCACCACTTGTGGCTTAGGACATCCTTCAGCTGCAAATTGCTAGAAGCAATTTTACTCCAGGAGAGTATCAGTCTGTAATTGCCCTTCTCTAACACTCCTCCTGAGGGATCTGCTGGTGGTCACTGCTCAAACTAGAATATGGGACAAAAAGGACCTTTAGTCTGATCCAATATGGGGAAAATAATTTTCTTGTTCTAAGTAAGAGATGCACACTGTCTTTCATAGAAAAATCCATGATACACAGTGTTTCATCATTAAAAGGGCAGTGTTAAGCAAAGTTAAATATCTTTTTGACATAATACATGAGCCGGACATATCACATCACATTTACAAAGATGTTTTGCCTGGTAGAGTGCCAGTTTTCTTATCTGTGACCTAGATTCTGTTACATATGTTTCTTCATGAAATAAGGCTGCATTGAGAATGCCAGTCTGTGTATTAGTCCTAAATGGCTAGAAATATTTATGGATCAGGTGAGTTCTCTTGTAAAACCCTAGGCATCTGGTATTTACAGCTCATTTAAACTTAAAAGTGTTAATAACTTCCTTGGGCAACTATAGGACTACATGGAAATATACATAAATAATCAATAGTTATTACAACAAAAAGCATTCAAGATTTTGGATGTCTGTCTGAAACACAGTGAAGCAGTCCCTCTCACTAATGAGTTCTTAAAATTGAAGTTGAAGTCTCTTAACAGATTATTTCAGGGAATACTGTCAGAGAAATGGGAAGGCAATAAAGGAAATTATTTATATATTATAGAAGTTGCGTAGGTATATAATGTAGTAACCATATAGCTATGATTGCAGAAATAAAGCACTAGATTCATAGGTTTTGTAGGGCTTTGTGTACATCACAGTTAATGATGACAAGAGGGAGACCAGGTTACTGTTATCACTGTGCTCAGATAGGAATAACATGTAATACTGTATTTTGCAATGACAGGAATTTGCAGAAATTAGAATACATTAAAAAAAAAAATTAAGCTTTTAGAGAAAAGAGGAGACCCTTTTTTTTTTTTTAATAATGATTTTGCGTCATCAGTTTAGGACATGAAGGAGTGGTTTGCCTGCGTAGAAGTCAAAGACAGATGAAATTTGCTATGGAGACAGAGTGAGATGCAGACGACATAAGTATGCACAGTGTGTTATTTTAATTCATTCCAAAAGCTGTAACTCTGAAAAGATTTTCAGTCTGTTCTTTTAATTTACTGAATAGACTCATTTCATACTCTATTTCATTGTGTACAAGGGTAAAGGGCTAGCGATAGTTTGCTTAGTTTGTTTGCTTTGTTTCTAGCAAGTCTTTGGAATATGGAAGCATTAAATGCCTGCAATTTTTGCAGTGGAGTAATCCTGCTCCAAAAACTTAAGCTACTAGTCAACTGCTCTGATATCTCATACCCTTAGTTTTCTAAATTAGTTTTAAGAGTCCTGTTCTGTTTCCTTACCAGTTATCTGACCAGTACGTTTTGCTTTAGAACTTCTGTGTAATGTACCTGAGGAGAAGGCACTGAACTGGCTATTTTTGTTCTTTATGGCATGTCTGTGTTTTAAAATTAGGTTAATTTCTTTCAATAGACAGACATAAACCTCATGACTAGTTAATACTGAGTTGTGACAACAGCTGTTTTTTAAGTGAATGAATTTTGTATAGTCTGACGTTCCCTGCTGGTTGCATATTCTCTTCTCCCATTGTCAAGTTGTAATTTTACCATCACTTCTGGTTTAGAGTTGCTTAAATCTACTCCCAGCCTACCCACACTTACTGCAATGCTGTGTGGGGTCAAGGATCAGAACGCAGACAAGGTATCTCATTTTGTATTATACTGACACCTAATTTAAAGCTTTGCAATATCATCCGTTGGATTAGTTTATATCTTTTTACTCCATTGTGGAGATTTGAATACATAAGTACCGATGTGATAATTCGTAACAATGTTTATTTACTTTTAGTTCCTGATTCATGGACTTTGAAGTGCGAATATGACGATACTTCACACAGTTACTATCTTGTGTGTATTTTATAAACAACTCTTACATCCTAAGTGATCAGAAATAAATACTGAAATGGTCTCTGATGTAAACCGTACATTTACTAAAATCTTATTTCTTGACCATCCTTGTGGATGATTATTCTCTAACAAAGAAAGCAACACCAATTCAAGGAGTAGTATTATCTAGCAAAGCTAAGAGCTGTATGTTTTTTAGTGGCCTGTACACCACAGAGCTTTACAGAAGATTCAATATAAAATCTAATGCTACCCACGCTGTCAGGAAATACATTTTTCCCTTAGGTAGCATTTCACATCCCATAAGAAAACATGTGGTCTAAGAACTACAATCTTTTAAGGCCACATCATGTTGCCTTAAGTTCATCATGAGCAGCCTTTATTTAACTGTTTCTAGGATAAATGAGTTTGCAACATAGTCCTGTTACTTTGAAACTTTCAGTCTTGATTTGTAAATTGACATCTTTTAGAAATCTTTTAAGTGAGCAAATATATTTCTTGCCAAGCCAAGCAGTAGCAGCTGTTTCCTTCATAGTAGATGTTGAAAACCAGCCTTTCAGTCTGTACAGAGGACACTTCCACATTGTGCATTATCATCATCCATAGCTGCTCGCAGCTGCAGAGTGGCCCCATTGTATACTGGCTTTACATAGATATCTTCCAATCCAGAATCTGTTCCACAGGGCCCAATGGTGGCACAGAAATTTAAAAAAAAAAAAAAAAAACAAAGAACAAAACCAGGCAGTTGTGTGGTAGGATCTGGGAAAAAAAAAAAAAAAAAAAGGAGGAACCCATCATTGATTGTCTCTGGTGAAGACGGCTGTTCTTGACAGCAGCTTAGGGTGTTGTAATTGAGTGCCTAATAACCTATTCACTTCTTTTGAGCTAAATCATGTACAGAATGAGCTCTAGTGTATCCCAATAGTAATAGCTCTTTTCTTGCCCAATCTTTGAGGAAAGATTAGACTTCTGAGTGTTGCACCTTGGAGTACCATTACAGTTAGTTCATATTTGAAGTACTACACAGGCAGTAGACAGTGGACTTGTTATCAGTGGCACATACTTAATACAAGTAGTTTTTAACCATCTTATTTTAGTAAAACTCCAGACATTCAGAACAAAAACTGATTCACTGCTTCCTCAACAGCCATACTGTAGGAAATCTTCAGAGAAACATCTGTGGCATGAGGTCTCACTGAATTACAGCATATTTACGTGAGAAACTATTACCATCCTTAGAATATGGTAACACTGTTCACATCTTTCTGTGGCCTGCTCATGTCCATCAGACTTTGCTTCTACTTAGGTGCTGTGTTTTCACTTCACATAGCAATATGTGCTTGGCAGAGCTGTCTTTAAGGGTTAGCCAGCTCACATCCACACGTGGTTGTGGTTGGGACCACTCAGAAATCCGGGGACACACAAAGATTAAAGGAATTCAATGTAAGAAAATTTCAAAACAATTTAACAAGGATTTCCACATCAATTATGTGCAATGAAAATTATCCAAACATTAGACAGTTGCCCAGGAAGACACATTTGTTTTGAGGAGCAAAATGTGTAACATGGAAAAAACTAGCTTGCATCTGCCATCCTGAAATTATTAAATCAGTGGATTCTAACCCAGGCTATGACAACAGCACCAGTAGCAATCCTGAGTGGAGATGTAAGAATAATATGGTTGCTACAGAGCTCCAGGAAAACAATTAAGCTAAATGTAATTAAGTGGTATAATTTGATTTTAAACTCCAAAACTAAATAGTCCACAAATCCCTGTAAGGTCTTCTGACACACTTTCATTTTTATTTTGTTACTATGCTACAAAGAAGAGGTGCAGATCTAAACATTTCAATAGGATTTGGCAAGTAGTTTAGCAAAGGATTATTTTGACTGGTCTCCACATGTAACAGTATGGTAAAGGTCTAAATTTATAATAAAAATAAGGAAGTCAAGGAGAGCATTTCATTTGTATCAAATATGAAGTGAACAATTGCAGAACATTACCCAGATTACTGAGAACTGAAAAACTTGATGTGTCATGCTGTTCTCCGTTCTTCTGTCCCTGGCATATGGGAGGGAAATATTTATTGACTTTGCTAAATGCTGTAGTCAAAGCAGCCCTCTGGTTTGGCCTGCCTGTAGACATTGCCTACTGCTCTGGATGCCATCAAATGCTGCGTCAACAGTTCATAAACCTGCATGGAGAATTATTCTTCTCTCTTACAAAAACTGATAATTTTCCAAACAAGCTCATCTTCAGTTGGCATTTTAATAAAAAGACTGCTCTCTTGAGTATATTCACGAAGTCTTGGAGACTAGAAGTGGAAAGGGTTTATTAGGTCATCTAGTTTACCCGTCTGCCAGCGCATGATTGTACACTGTGGTACAATTTTTAATTCTTTGGCTGTCAGCATTTTGTGCCATGTACAAAGCGGAGCAGGATTCATCAGTTTAGACAAAAATTCTGTGGAGAATGGCCTCTCACTGCATGTCTTGTTGACCTTAACCAAAATAAAAACTGGGACATTTTGCATGTTCTCCTTTCAGACTGATAACCACAACCAGTATTTTTGGCATAAAATTACATCAAAACTGAAACAAAAACAAAACCAAAAAAACAAAAAAAAACCTTTAAGGCTTACTCTTCAATTGTTCATCTAATTCATTTTCACCAGAATATAAGACCTTATGCACCAAATCAATTGCCTAATGCATGGGCACATACTGTGTACTGTTAACACCTTGAATCTTATATTTTGGTTCTCTTTAACTATTGTAAAATCCTTGGAGAAAAAAAAAAAAATAAAGCCCCAGCACAAATGCATAGTTATATAAAGGCACAGTTACAGAATTGAACGCAAGTTTCTACACATGGTTAGAAAACACATTAAACGTCCAAAGATGTTTGGGCTAAAATCTACTTTATATGCAGAAGTAATTGCTTTCAACACATATAAACCCAGTAGTTCCACAGATGGATTTTTAATTCAGCTGCTTACAACTTCTCCTGACAGTAATTTCTAGGTGCTTTTATTGATTGGTCTCCAAGAAAGCAAGTGAAACAGGTTCAACAACAGGAACCAAGAGGTACTTACTTCAAAATACTTTGTTTGCCTTGAAGGGCACTTATCCAGAAAGCAGGAGACCTTAGTTCAAATCTTTCCACCTAATTAAGGAAGTAGCTTTGAACTTTGATCTTCTAGTATATTATTTATAATAATAAAAATCAATATTTGAGATAGGACATGAATCTAGAACACCAAACCACAAATTCTAGTCCATTTTTTTGGGCTCTAGGGAAAGAAATGGGAGCTCTTATGGGTGTGAGCACCTTAAAAAGAACACCCTGTAGCAAAAGCAAAAACAAAAATACACTGATAAATAATGCAAAGAACCCTAAAGTAATTCATTCTGAACCTATTTATTTTGTTCGGCAGCTAAAACAGCTGAAACTTGTTTGCCTCACCTTATTTATAACATGTGTTTAGTAGTCATTACAGTATCGAAAGTTACAGACAGTTTAAGTGCTTTATAGAAAGAAGAAGTCAACTGTTCATTTTTCCCAGGCTTTTACAGACTTATTGCTATCTAATCTAGTGTCCACAAACCCATTCTAAACACAGACTGATGTAAAGTAAACACTGAAGCTTCAGTATTAGATAAACAGAACACTGAAGATTGAATTTTTTTTCTATGCAAGTCTTCTCAACTTAATTTACAAAAAACTTTCCATATGTATCAATTTTCATGGGACTTTATAAACTCCGCATTTTTTTCTTTGAAGTCTGCAGGGGCTTTGATACTTTCAGTAGATGTGAATTCAGAAGGTAAAGGAGGTGCTGTGTACAATAACAAAATGTGTATTTAATACAGGGGTCAAGAAGAAAATATTTTTCACTTATTCCAGAAAAGGAAAAAAAGATAATTTAAGAGAAATATCTTAACTTTTGAGAGAGCTTTTTTATTATTTTTCTGAAACTTTCATGCTTCTCCGACATTAAGTTTTAGTGGGAGCTTTAGTAGATTTGCAGAAAGAATTGTGTCTAAACATGGCCGCTTCTGCTTAATTTCACAGAAGTTAAGAAAAGGCCTGGGAAGTGGTTTTCAATGAGCTGGGTAAGGGTACTTAAAACATCATTTGATAATTAATGCTGTAGAGGAAGATAGTGAAACATTTTGTAGGAAAAAAGATGCTTGACCAGTTGAAGATTGTGGTATTAGGAAAGACAAAAGTGATGAAGTATGAAACCAAAAACTGAGGAGTTGTGACTAGCTTTATATCCAGATATTACTATGGGTGTTTTTAGAAAGATATCAATTTTAAGCATAGTAAACAAAATCATAATATTATGTGCCAGGATAGGCAGAAGCTAATTTTGCAGATGAATGTAGATATCTAGTTACTTGGATTTTTTTAACTGGCCCAGAAAACTCGGTCAACCACAGTCTGAGATTTTCTAATTAGAAAATACAAGGGATATTTTTATTGAAAAGGTTGCAGGAAATCATACATTAGTAGTATTTTCTTTAAAAATACCTGTTACATTTTTGCTTGGGTTATCTGACTAGAAAATACAAAATAGGAACATTGAAGACAGAAATAACACAGTGCAGGACAGTGAACAGGGCAGAGGTGTAAAGCCAGAATGGAAAAGGCAGATGTGGCCAGGATAAAGGAACTGCAGTCCAGACATTCCAGAGAAATACGTAACAGCTTTTGCTAACACTCCCCTCCGTAATTAGTGCTTAGTTATGTGCGTTCTGATCATCAGAGGAATTTTCACAGTTGAGAATCTAAAGATATTCAACCCTGATGCAAATTCCTAACCGGCTTTCACCTTGATTTTAGTTAGGTGCTTAATAACTAATCAATAATTTTTTTAAGGTTTTATGATAATGTCTACATATTGCATAACATCAAATTTCTTCACATTACCGCTTCTGTCTGAAGCACCAAAAATACAAATTTATCCAGGTGAGTTAGAATAATCCCTGAGTTTACACACATTATTTCTGGTCTGGATAAATTTATGAGGAAATGTTGCAAAAATTACATGCCCTATAAAACAAATCTCCAGGCAGTTTCTCAGTCAAGACATTGGCCATAAATTTTCCAAAAACAACAAAGTAGCTTTTAAATAAACATTTGTCCTTCAGGGAAGATCATGTGTGGAAAAACAGATTCACCATAAGGTCATTTTGTTCCTAGACATGCCAGAAATTTGCTTGTATGAGTGGATCAGTGAAAGGTGAGCACACAGATCAATACCTCTGCTTCTGCTGTAGCAATGTCTGAAGTAACCAGCTGGTCATTTTTTGTGGGTGGTTCTTTTGCTTTTCAAAATCTCAGCTGAATAACTGTGACTCTGTCCAGGCTCTGACTTCCCAAAGTACACAGAGATTGGGGAGTGGATAACTAACAACTGTGAAAATACCTTGAACATCCAAATGTGCTTTCCAAGGCAGTCATCTCATGAAACACATCAAACCTGTGAAAAGCAAAGCCAATATATAATAAAATATAAAATAATTATAAATATAAAATAAATATATTTTTTAAAAAAGCTGCATTTTTTTTAAGAAGCTGATGTGTGTCATTAGAGTAAACAGGGTGGGACTTAATGTTTTCAGATAAGAAATTATAGGTTCAGGTTGATAAGCCAAAGACAATTAACAAAAAATGTTTGTTCCAAGAGAATATGCTAGAAACATAAAATTATATAAATAAGCTAGTAAGCTTGCAGAGAAATATGGCTGTTATTACCCTCTTCATTAAGTTGTCTGATATTCAAATATATCATTTTATCATTATAAAAATCAATGGAATTAAAAATCATACCTGGTTTCCAAAGTCTTTTCATTCAGAAAATTTTTACAAGCTCAAAACTTGCACATCCCTGAACTTCTAGATGCATAAATTGCAAAGGCTAAACGCCCATGTAGTGTTTTTGTTTATAGGGTTATCTCATACCAGAGTGTATTGTGGAGAACAAATGGGTCAATCTTTATATTAATTTATTTCATGCATCATATATTTCATTCATTAATTTGTCAAAATATCTGACTCCAGCCCAGTTCCATGGGTGGAGGTTGCCATATGCTAAAGAAAACACGCTGCTCTGCCATTGCTGGCTTTGCCAGTGAGTTTGAAGACAGAAGCCAGCAGCAGAGCTGCCCCTGCCCTCAGACACACTCCTTCTGCAGAGCAGGAGGGTCCTGGCGGGGCTGAGGTGTCAGCCCTCTCACATTCCTGCATTTCTGCAGTGCGATCCGAGGCTGCGGTTGTCGTCCATCCACAGAGTCTGTGGCCCAAACATCAACCTTTGCCTGCATAACTGGCCTGCTCTGGTTCCTACCAAAATGTGAGTCTTATAGTCCCTGCATCCCTTTTCCTGCTTACTTCAGCAACATCTATCCTATACACCTTGACAGTTCTGCTCCTTGAATAGCTGGTGCTCTCTGTACATTTTTACAGCTGTCTGTATTAATGCGGAGCTGTTTTGATGGTTGTCATTAGTCAAGTTTGAAGGAAGGCAGAATGGCCCAGTTGGCTCAACAGAGGTTAGGTGGTAACTCATTGCAGACAAACCTGCTTTCATGGAAATAAAGTTGTCTAAAGATAAAGATCAATAGTGAAAATATTCCAAGTATTTGTATTAATGTGTGACTATATCATGTGAGGGGAGCATTTTACAGTATTTATTTCACAACCTCACATGTGCGAATATCATTTTATAATACTTATGGCTTAAAGATTATGAGGTGTCCTTAACACAGATATTTCTTATCTGGGATTAATACTAAAAACATTAAACTTGAGTAGTCAATTTGAATTTGACCTACTTGTCAAAGCAAAAGGCAGAGAAGAAATACTGTAAGCGCTTTGGAGCAAACTTTTCTGTTCATGCTACAAATGTAGTTGCAGTGACAGAACAGAACACAAGGAAGAACGGATTTAGATGTCCTTAATTTTTTTATTCTGTTGAGCAGTTAAAAAAATACTCATTAGTGTGATGACTGTGAAACTCTGAGATGGTAAAAGAAAGAGCAGCTTCTAACTCCTGGTTCCCTCGAGATTGCAAGAGACTGAAGAGTCAGCCAAGTAGTGACTTATTGATGTGAAGTGTCTGGGTTGTGCCATGCTGGCTGCCAGGGGGATCGCTGGATCGCTCTCCGGGCACTGAGGTGTGAGGTTTGGAGAGCAGGCTCTCCAGCCATTGCAGGGCTGAATAGCTCATCTTGTTGAGGTTTTTCCTTTTGTCCAACTTGACTCCAGATGTTAGTGGTGCTCTTTGTTAATCCAATTATGTATAATTAAAGCGAGAACCAGGTCAGAAGCTACAAAGAAGAAAATGCAGTGAGTGGAAATGGCGGGTATATACAGCACTCAGGTGTTGGAGGGATCCTTATCTTTTACAGGTGGATACAGATTCCTACTGTGGAAAATAGGGCCATATCTATAGGGGTCCTGTTTCTGTCTCCTAGTAGATGCTGTATCAAGGTGAATTTATAGTAATTTTGAACCTAGACCAAGCCAGCCTAGATATATAAGTGTAACTTTTGGGTATTCAAAAGCGCTTCAGTAGCAAGGAATATGTTTAGTCACTTTATATTGACATGATGGAACTGTGATGTTTGTACTGCGTTTGATGTATTTGGGGGTCTGGCTTATGTGTTGTTCAGCTCATTGAAAATACTACACTGCATTTAAAAATCGCAGAACACAGTCTCTTGTAAATTTCTTCTCAATCCAACGTTGTTTCCTGCAGCTATTCTTGAAGTGGTAGGAATAACTCTACAGTGAGAGAATATTAGTTCTTTCATGTACCATTTTTGCCAGCTTATTCCGCAGAAAAAAGAAATAGATCAAGATTCTTGCTTGTTCATG
Organism: Columba livia; assembly: GCF_036013475.1. Classification (NCBI taxonomy): domain Eukaryota; kingdom Metazoa; phylum Chordata; class Aves; order Columbiformes; family Columbidae; genus Columba; species Columba livia. The sequence continues at coordinate 26,981,765 of NC_088608.1, forward strand.
CTTTCTTTCCACTGTTCACTTCTTTAAAAAGACCTGGATGTGTCTATAAATGTGATTCATATCTACTTTAACGTTATTCACGTAATGAGCATCTATGTGTTTTGGACTTCTGTTTTATTCTAAAAAGAACATTCAAAATCTCCTTTCAGCTTGAAACCTATAAGAGTACCAGCCTTCAATATCAGTTCCAGAACCAGATGCTGTATTTCTGGGAAGGACTAATAGCCATTTTTTGCTTTTGAGGAGTTATCACCTCTGCTCAAATAGAGTAAAACTGCCTTGCTAATTGTACTCCAAAATAGCCAGTGTGCTAGGCCCAAAGGAAAAGTAGTGCACATTGTTTAATTGATAACATTAGAAGTTATTAAAGGTCCTATTCTTTTAATTCTCACAGTTTTAATTATTTTTTACTCTTTGCTTAACAGAAATTGCAATTCACACTACTTGCATACTTTTACAAGTTCCACGTTAGAAACATCTCATGAATATAGAAGTATTGTTTCTGACAGCTTTGCAGCTTTCCTGAGATACTGATGAGGTGAGTTTTTCTGTCATTTTTTTGAAAAGAGTGTTTCAATAAGGTTTCAAATTAAAATTCTGAAAAGACACCTCATTCTAATTTCAAACAGGTTTAAAAAAAAAAAATAAAATAAAATAGAAAAGACCCCTTTACCCCCTTCTCCTGCACCTGCATATAGATGTTTGATTTAAATATACGTTGTTTTTTCACCTACATGACATTTTATTCACAGGTTAATAAAAAAGAATATGACCAAAGTGCAGTGTTGAAATTTTGAATGTTCTCTGTTCATCTTCATTGGAAAGCTGCTTTAAGCTAAAATTTGAAAATCCTCTGATCACTAAAATGACGGTACCATAAGTTTGCACTTAGGGTGCATATGCCTTGTACTGCAGGGCATAGCTAAATAAGCTTGCTCATACTGTTTTTTATCATGAGCCTGTGGCAAACTATCTTGAATAATGCCTGTATGCTCCAGCTCTTTGCAGAGTTGTGTTCAGATTGTACATCACTTTATATAGCTCTCTATCTTACTGGATGGCAAGTTCTCTGGAGTTTAAGTAGCTACCTTAGCACAAAAAAAATGCTGTAACTAGTGTTTTATACTAGTGTTTTATTTGTATCATAATGTAATCTGCACTGAGGGGTAGTTACACTGAGGCTGCACTATGATATATTTTGTGAGACTTTATTGTAAATAGGAGGTTTCTGAGGACTAATGGTGAGTGTTCTTTGGTTGATGAGAAACAAATTTGAGAGACGTGACAACTCCATAACTGTAATTCTTTAAATGTGGCACTGGATCAGGACCAGGATATTTTTCTCATATCTTCATTTTGTGTTTGTAGAAAATATTCTCTGTTCTTTATGTTGTAGTTTCCCATTTGCTTAATGTAAAGATGATACTTGATAAAGTTCTTGGAGACCTAGAGATAGTATATGTAAAGCAAATAGCAATCTTGAAAACTCTTCCAAAAGAAGAGCTTTCCTTCACTTTCTGAGTAGTTAATATGCTCATGGGTGATATCTTGGGAGCTGGAAAAAGAACAGTATGCAGTGGTTTTGTTCACAACAGCAAAACATAAAGAGGCACAGTAAGGCAGCTTATGGGAAAGATAGTACAATAACAAGATTGACCTTCTGACCTTAATAAATTAGGAAGTGCAATTTCTAAATCAAAAACAGCACCAGAAGCTCTGGGAATGGAAACAGGCTTAATTCTCTGTTGTGCAAAGAGCCCAAGATTTCCGTAACAGCAGATCAGATAGTCAGTCCTGTGTGTCTGCTCATTTCACAAATTCTCAACAGCTGTGTGTTCTGCTGGCCTTGGGAACAAGCAGAAGCCCATGGGGGACATATGGGTGGGTGGCTGGGGGTCAGCACCCTTTCCATGCCAGTGAGATGCAGAGATGCCCAGGAGAGGGAGGATTTGAACAGTCCTTGGTTCTCCCCGGGGGATCTCTTTGCTCTCCTGCAATGTCTGCTGAACTGACTGAACGCTGCCACTGCAGTAAACAGCGCACTGCAGCACCAGGCAAGAATCATCCAGACCTCTAATCTTAAAATAAGTACTAATCAGATATAGTGACATTCACTGAGAGATTCTTTCCACTGCTGCTGCTTTTTAATTTTCTGCATGCAAGATTTATTCAATAGTATGGTTCCTGGAGCTTGACTGATCTCTAGCAAGTGTTGGGTGGAATATTCCTTTGAGGATGGGGAGTTTGGCTGGGCCTGCGAAGGTGGGGTTATGTGTATTTTCATTTAAAAGCATACTCTTAATTCTTTGCTCTCAAAATAATGACTACAGTAGTAGGGAGTAAAATTTCACACCTCTACGCTGTTTATTAAGAAAATGTTGCTATATTGTTCCAGTTAAAAATAGTTTTCTATTATATTTACTTCCACTTTTCCATTAGACACGATTGTTAAGAAAGGAGATAAAAAGCATTTCTTGTCTTTAGGAAACAAAGAGTAAATAGATATCAAATAAGTCATAACAATCCTTTGATTCACAGGCGAGTTTAAATCCAATTCATTAGCATAATTGTTTCAAGTAAAAACATAAAAATAATAATATTAATGCCACTCTTCATGCCACAGAGTTTGCAGGGATGAAAAAGAATGAATGTATGGTATTTTCATTCTGTTTTCCAGATTATTCTTCCTAACTGTTTACCTTGGTCAACAGAGTCCACCACAACTTTATTGCTTCTACTTTGGGGGAGTTTTGTGGTTGCTTTTTACTCAGAGTATCTAAGAAAACTTTCCCAGACTTGCCTATCATAGCCCAACGAGTTCTTACTAATTTACAGTTGATATGTTTGAACTAGGGTTTTCCATTCTGTAATATTAAAACAAAACCTGCCAGCCCACATAGAGCTTAGCCATAAAATGTGTTCAGATCAGTACCATAACTATAATACATGTCTGTTTATATGTATTTTTTTAAATATCTTCTTTGTCTGCCATTGTACCTGATGTTATTAGTACAGACTTTGAGGTTTTCAAATACCAGGTGGTGATTTAATATTCTTAGGACAGGATTCATCTTGAGAGGTACTTTTAAAGCTACCTTTAAAGGCAGAACAGATCAACCCATATATCTAAACTGAGTTGTTCTTTTATGCATGACATTGGACAGATTACTTTGTAAGAGCTGCCACTTTCCAAGAGCAGATATACAGTGAGCTCTGTGACAATATACTAGAGTTAAGAGCAGAAAAAATAATGTGACAAGAGGTCATGGATCAGAAGAAATTCCACAAAATAGATGTCAAGAGAACCCTTGCAGTCAGCCTCCCGGGCCACCCACCCGCTGGTGCGAGCAGCGGCAGAGCTGGCCCCGCGGAACGCTGCCCCTCCTTCCAGAAACCCAGCTGGAGCCTGTTCCTCCATTCTAGGAAATCCGGGTGCTCCTGGGGACACAAGCAGCCCTCGCAGTCCAGAGGAGAACGTCATACCTGCTTCATGCCATCAGCCAGTGAAAACTACTCTGACATTACTCCTCAGGACTGCTATTTCTTTTTTTTTTCCTCCAGACTGGGATAATCACTTGCCATGTTCTCTGACCTACTTACATGTCTCCGGTGGCCTTCACTTAGAATAGTTATTTTTTCAAAATTTAAATTGTTTTGCCTTGGTAATTCCTTTTGCTTCCAATCATGTTAATACTGAACAGACCAAGAGTTAAAACATTTAATCCTGTGTTCTTCTATTTTCTGTTTTTTTCTAAAGGATGAGTCATACAAGTACGGATGGTCTTTTGTTATTCTTTAGTAAACTCGAACAAGAATATTTATTCCTTCATTAGAAAAACAATAAATCAGCAAACAGAAAAATGTGAAACAACAATTTTTAAAAAATCTTGGCTGTATCTTACAGTTATTGTTCTTTTTTTATTAAAAAAAAAAAAAAAAAAAAGCATTCACAAAATGTGCAGGATTGCTGGTGCTGAAGCCTGAAAGCAGGATCCCCTTTCTATGCTGGGGCCCCATGTGAACCAAGAGCTGGAGGGCAGTGAAGTCCAGTCCACGTGAGCCCTCTGGGAACTACATGGACTGTCTGCAGCAATGGTGACTTCTACACAAACCCCATGGCAGAAAGGATAACCTGCTTTTTATGATAATTTCTTATTAGACAGGTCTTTCGATGGTTTTAACAGGTTTTTGTTACTTACAGATGTGGCTGTGTAAAACTAAACATAGATATCATTTCACAACCAAGCTTTTTCTCAAATTTATAAATATTTTCTGCCCTTTTATGTTATTTTGATGCTCAACAGCCTCAAGTTGTAGAGCACAAAAACCTTTACAAGACACTCTTCAGCCACAAAGTTGTGTAGCTATTTCATTAAGTAACTCCTTAGATGGATAGGATTGTAGTATTTCTTTTAAAAGTGAAGGTCTGGGGTTTTTTTTCCATTGTACTGTGGAAATCTGAATTAGAGACAAGAAGACAGGATTTCTTGCAAATTAGTTTTGACACCTCGGTGAGAAGGAGGAGCATCCTTACAGAGGCATTGGGCCAGCATTCTAAATTAACAGATTCCATCATTGGCGACAAGAGTAAGTCTGTGTTCAGTACAGAAGAACCACACCCTGGCCATAGATTTTGAATTCCCCAGCAGTCAGTACGCCCAAAGGTCATTAAACTAGTTTGGCTTGTGTCCCTCCTGCTGTGAAGAGAAAATGCTGTGGGTGCCGTCTGCTTCACCCGTATGCAGTCAGAATGTTGGCTCTGCCTTAAGAGCCTTCACAGCTGTGCTGTAACACAGTTCCCAGCATGACTCAGATGAAGAATTTTATTTAATCTGTACAGGACTTCTACCAAAAAAAAAAAAGAATTTTGTTTGTGAAAACCATTGAAGCCGGGTGAAGCTGAAAACGGAGCACATGTGAACAAGAGGCTGCATCTCAAAAGCTGATGTCCCAATGCCTTAGAAAATAATTTCAGTGGAAATGGAAAGATGAGAGAAGAATGAAACAATTTCATTGACTTTGCCACCTTAATTCCTGTAATTGTCTGTTAAGATGTCAGTCATAATTTTCATTCCTTCTAGCTCATAAACAGGAATGGTTGAAGAAGTGTGTGGGGTTTCTTTGGTGGCTGTAAATTCAGCTTTTCTGGTAGGCAAAATGTTTTTAAAAAGTGGGCTTGAAGAGAAAACAATGCCACAGATGCATCTTAACAGCGTGTGTTGGTTCACTAAGTACAATTTGGGGAAAGAGAAGTTGGAAGTTGCTTTACACTTGCCTAAATGCAGCCTATTTTTTTTTTTCATTCCACCCCTGTGCCTTTGATCACTATTTGCACTGTTTGCAGTATTTTCTGTGAAATTCTACACTCCATTTTAAATTCCAAGATTCTTTACTGTCATTAAAATCCACACAGAACACAAAATAAATATCTTATTCCTGACACAGGGGTAATTACAGTGACAAAAACTGAAGATTCTCAGTTCAGATTAAGCCCTTTTGGAAACAAGGGATGGCTGCCAGCCTGTTCTAGAGGCCAGAACTTTGGGAACTCTGATAGTAACATTTAGATCATTTGCTTAAGGACTGACCTTTTGGGGAGGTGTGGTGGACCTGAGGTCACCTGCAAATGTGTAAGACTGTGTCTCTCATTTGTCTTTCTGAGGAGAACATCACCAACCACAAGACTCAAACATACACAAGGAATCCCAAATTGCAGGAGCAGCGTGCAAACTCCAGTCATCTGACATAGAGGTAGGTCAGTAGTTTTGGTCTACACATATGTGACAGTATCTGCAGAAAATCATGAATACGTTCAATAACTTCCAGAAGTGATTATTGCATGTTCTCCCACACAAGAATGGTCCAATTCTGTTATGAGTAACTTTTTCCAGTTTAGTTCAGATGCCAAGACACTACAGCCCTGGGAAGGTGTGTGTTAACCAAGAGCTGCTTACTAAATACTCCAAAACACACTGCAAAACTCCAGAACCCAGACAGCTGGGTTTTCAGGGGGGCTGTTACTATGCAAAGGATGTGTAGCTGACCATTGTCATTTGGTATTTGCTGAACCACTGCAAACATACTGCAGAACCAAAGGAAGACAAGGTCTGTAGGTTTTTGTGGAATGTAATCATTAAATGATATTGGCTGTGCTTCCATACAGAAACTTCAGGATTCATTTCTATACAAAATCAAGCACACGGATTGACATTGCAGTGCCTATAGGAAACAGTAAGTGTAAGAAACTAGTTTAAAAACAAAGGTAACCAGTCCAGAGCTGTTCTTGGAATTTAAATTTTACTCAAACAATCAAGTGATGTTGTGTGAAAATGGAACAGAAGTGTTAGTGAAAATAAGGGAGTCAGCAAGGTTATTGCTTTTTTTGAAAGCATAAACTTCAGAAATATAGAGAAATGTTTATTGTGGTTAAATGGGCTGAAAAAATTGTGGAATTCAATGTGAAAGTGGCTTTAAGTCAAAGACAGTGATCAAATTTTTCTTATTTTGACCATTAAAATGTGAACACTTACCATGTAGCTTTCATTAAGTTTCATGTAAACTGAACAGTTACTGTGGTGAACACAAAGGCATTAATAAAGAAAACAGAATGCTAATAAAAAAAATGATCTGCATGTGATATTGATAAATAGTTAACTTTATTTAATTATCATTCCATAGCTGAGAATGCTTTGGGTCCAGTGTTTGGTCTGTTTGTGCATTTTTGTTGAAGAAAGCCAAGCAAATCAGTCCAGGTATTATTAGATGTTGTGGTTCTAATTTATGTCCTTTGTATAACTCCAAAAGAGAAGAAAACCTTATAGATCCATGCATAACAATTGGAAGCATTCTGTCTTACATTCTAGGATAGCTCAACAGGAGGTGGTTATCTGTTTGTTGATTGTAGCTACTTGAAGTTTATAAAACAAGTAACATAACCTGTTAAGTAATGTAATACTGGGTATGAAAACCCAAAGGTGCCTGAAATAATTCCACCATCCCAAAACAGACGATGTGGGATACTGGGTGGGGGGTGTTTAATGAATGCAAAAAAGCAGTGTACAATTCCTTTGAAATGTATCAAGCCGTTGATACCTTATGACCGTAAAAGTCACAGAAGAGATCCTCTGCATATGTTGAAAATAGCATCACATTATTTAAGATCTCTTCATACTTGCTTCAGCCTCTTCCACCTCATGTGACCCCAGCAGAAGAGGATTTGCCAGTTTAGTGCAAATGTATTTCAGATAAATAGGTTTAGAAATGAGACCAAATACCTATTAGATTAAAAGGTATCCTCAAATTGCTCTTATTTGTTATGCATACAGAGATATGGGTCCCTTTTTTGGGGTGACAGTTCATGACATTAATGAATTATTGATAGGAGGGATGGTTCCCTGGGTCACTGTAATCTCAGCAACACTTAAGAATAAATGAATGAGCACTCCTGCAGTTAATGACCTGGATCAAATTAAGTGAATGAGACCAGCAATTAGTTTGTTCATTGTTTTAGCAGAGATGCACACTGTGGCAGCTTTCTGCATTCACTTTGGAGTCTCCCAAGCTTACACTTAAAGCTACATTCCCAGCAAAACTACATTCATAACAAAACCTGCGTAAGACATTTTGCTTGGAAAAGTAAATTTGTGTGTTCTGGTCCTAATCTCAGTAAAGTTTTGCATGGGGTAAAGAACTAGGTTTAAAAGGGATTAGTAGCCTCAAGATTTCTTTGTTACTGTTGCCCACTTCACCTTCTTGCTTGAGGAGCACAGGGTAAAGAAAAGGTGGTACTTGTTCTGCATTCCTTTCAAATGTCATAATGACAGCATCAAACTGAATTATTTGAAAAGTTTTACTTTGAGAGATCAGTGCTTCTGATTCGGAATCCTGTTTTCTTCTTTTTTTTTTCTAATGTAAGATTTATTCCCACGTCGTGCAAAATCATGGTGCAAAGCAGAGATGGTGAGAAAAGCACTGGAACAGAAGTGTTGTAATTGTCAGACCTTCCTTTTCTTTAACTCTGGTTGCTCATCAGCAGAAATTCCCAGGTTTGCTCCTCCACTTCTGGGATTCTTTCAGTTTGTGCAGCCACATCAGGTATTTACCTTTTATCTTCGTTAAGGAGCGCTAAGAATTAAAAATCCTCCTTGGGCTGTACCCATTGACTCCTAATTAACATGAAAAAATACTTTGCCACAGAGGGTTTACCAGAGGACTTCCTTTTTCACATGCATATATCTCACATACAGAACACGCTAACTGGTCATGTACCGTCTCAGTGTGCATTTCGTATGCACACAAAAGTTCCAGATGTGCTGTGTATTTTGTTTAGTTGACTTTATTCTTCCGTAAAGCCAAGTGAAATATTAATCATTCATTTACTGTTAGGGGATGGGTCTTCTTCTCATGTTTCAGTAAAGGGGGTGGAAAAGTAAAGTAAGCCAATTTTTTTCCTATTTAAGGCCAAAGCTGGGGAATGCTTGTGGCTGAGTTCTGTACATGGCCCGGTGCTGGAAGGGCAGGGAACAACCGATGTTGCTATTTTGAATAGATTTTTCTTCCCCCCCCATTTTTATTTTTGCACAGAGAGTCTCATGTCTAATATTTAGACATGATGAGCTTTGTGCAAAAAGTAACTTTGCTCATTCTTGCGGTGTTTCAACCCTCAGTTATTTTGGCACAACAAGACGGTGAGTAATTCAAGCTTCTTATTATTTAATGTTTGTATTTTATTTTTATTTCCACCAATGATTTTAATAGCTTTTAAGAAATATGTATTCACAAATCTCACCAGAACACTTTTCCTTCACTAGTTCAGCAGAGTCAGATATTTAATGCTGAAGCTGAAAGCTGTAGGAGTTTGCATTACCATCCCAAAGGTTTCTCTTTACTTTGTTTTCTTCTGTGGTTAAAAGAACTGTACAGTGCTGCCTGCCCTAGCTGCATTCGTTCTTGTTCTTACTTGTTTTCCTATGACAGACACCAGAGAGTTTTTAAACTATGTCTTTTAACTCTTGGAATAACATTTTAACTTTTAGCTCTGTGCTGCCTACAAGTTACTTGCCACAAGCAGCAAGTCTTTGCTTGCAGGTTTTTTTTATTTGGAGTTCTCCTTTGTACTTGTGTGTTTTCCACCGGCAGCGTGGGGGGTTGTTTAAACAATTTGCATGCGGCGAACAGACTTAAAATTCTCACCAACAGTTAGAACTAACTAACAGTTTTTAAGACTGGTATAAGAAAATATGTTTGCTTACAGGATTTTTACGTTGACCTAAAGCAGGAGGGTAAATTAATTCCCTCATCTGAAAATTTGAATTGTGCATCTGCAGACTGTTTCAGTCTCTCTTGAGTCTGATTAGCAGCTGATGGTATCCGGGACTCCATGCGAGTGTGTGTATGCATGTTTACAGAGAGTGAGAACACCAAAAACTAAGTGAACATGGAACTTAGAGGGGGGAAAAATTACTTTGTATATAATAATTCAACTCAGAGTGAAGATAAGTGTGGTATGAGTATTTAAGTTAAACAGATGACATTCCACAAGTACAGCTGACCTTTTTTGGATGTGCTCTGTTCCTGCTTGCCAGACATTGTAAACCAGACCTTCCTTAAGATAAAACATTTTTCATTCTTGTAAATATAAAAGAGCCGCAATGTATTTATTCCCACATCATGGCAGTGAATAACTTTACAAATAACTTGATAAGCAGGAGCCAAATACACTTTAGTGTAGTAAAGGAAAGCCAAATTCCTTTCAAACCACACCCTACCCCAGTCTGTATGACAGAAATCATGAAAAAGATTACTTTAGCCATTTCATGGCAAACCTGTCTGCCTCAGCATACCCGGAAAGGCACCGCTGCCGAGGCAGAGGCTGTGTGTCCACCAGCAGGCTCTTGGCAGCGGGGCAGTTGGAGCTCAGGGGCTGTGTCCATGGGCAAGGCAGGTAACAGCGTCTGCAACAGCGCGGTACCCAAATACCAGCCTCCCTCACCATGCACAGACACAGGCTTAGCCTTGGGAAGGGTCTTTAAAAAAATCCCCATGCATATAAAGCTGTTCTGCAGAGAACAAACATAATATACTGTGAACTGATGCTTTTCTGTTTCTGCTTTTCCAGTATATAAACTATCTCTTCAGTAATCCTGAGAGAAGAAAAGTCTATAAAATTTGAGCAAACACATGCTGTGACTTTTCCTCTGCTTACAGCAGCAAATAATATATGTATTGCATATATTTAATGTGCATTACGTAGACCTTTACTGATGCATATATATCTTTACAGGGATAAGGACTAAAGGACTATCCAATAGAAAAAGAAGGAACATCAGTTTTATTTCTCCCAATAAAGAAATCCTCCCTGAGCATGAGGTCCCTTTCCTTCACTCTGGTCATATCCCTGGACATTTCTGAGGTGCAATATATATATATGTGACTCAAGAAATGGTAAATTTTGGGTAGAAGAACAACATGTAAATGAAGTGTGAGGGAGTATTCTCATTTTTCTGCCACATTCCTGTTTCATGGTGTAGTAACATTTCCTTACTGGGCTAACTTCCATACTACTTACAGGGATGAGGTTACACAGAGAGACTGATAAAACACCTAGTTATCCCTTAAAATAGCGAAGTCTCTTCTCTCTTTGGAATGTTCCTTTCCACACGTTTGAATATGATTTTCTCACAGCAAATAATAATTGAAGGAGTTGATTATTAGCATCAGTAATTCATGTGCAGGGCAGTGATGGATTGTGAAGCCAAAATTTCCACAGTTCAAAAGAAAATTTCCAGACATGCTAAAATGCTCTCTCTTGTCAAGAAAAATGTTTATATGGTTAGTATCAAATGTAAGTCAATATAAAATTTTCCTTGGGAAAGCCTGCCAGGAGGCAAGACTTGGCAAGATACTAAGGAAACTGCTTGATATACACGAAGTTTAGGATAGTCAGATGTATCTCTGGGCTATATTTCTTTGTCTTGCTGTAATAGCTAGGAATGGAGATTTGAGTACAGCCTCGGGCTGAATCGCTCTTCAAAAGCTTGGAGCTGGATATCCTGGAACAAGCCATGAACAAAAGCTGTTATGTCCACTAGGGTGCTTTTAGCCTGCAAATGAAATCACCTTGACACAATCCAGGTTTTCTGATGTGTGTCAAGTCAGTGTAAGTTGTTTGCAAGCCCTGACCATGTTCAAGATAAAATGCCTCCTGGTGACTGACATGACGTGACATGACATGACATGAAACTGATACTTCAGAGACGAGAGATTCCAGCAATGTCTGTTCAGTTCCACCATTTGAAGGTACCTTTACATCCTGCATATTAAACTCCAGAAAGTGTAAGAACTTTGAATGGTCTTTTAGGAAAGAAATCCATTCCCTACCCAGCCAGCACAATTTGTGCAAGCATTTATTAGCCTTACAGTCTGCATTCATACCATTTATCTTGAGTTTGTAGAGTTGATCTAGGCAGCTGCTTCCAGAAGACAGCATAAATTTCAGCTAGACAGACTGGAGGTATTTGGCAGTTTCCACTGACTACAAAGGAAGCACGTGCACAGCCCGGCTCACGCCCGTGCCAAATGGGAGCTCAGGGGGATTTGGGCCTGTCTCAGCTGCATCTGAGATGGGTAAGGGATGTCTCAGTCACCTGGAGTGTGACAGATCTCAGATGTGCAGCCCATAGTCCTTTGAGAACTTGACTGAGGTCATCCTGAAAACCCTACTGCTCTCAGAGCTGTGTGAGAGCGGAGCCAGAAACCCTTCATTAATATTCCAAATATTTTTTTGCTCTAATGTAGTTTGGTGTTTTCTTTGTAATGTAAGTATTATCTTGGATGTTTGGTCAGGAAGCACATTCTGAGGTAATGACTGAATGCTAAAATATTTCTGAGAAGATTTATTGATCTTTTGTATTACTTTAAGTTGCAAATTACAGTTTTAAAATGGAATAGAACCATTACATAGGTTTCAGAAGGCAGTATGCAAAGAACTCTTTATGCTGAGCACCTACTTGTGATTTCCCAGAAGAGGATGACATTTTAGGAAAACTTGTGAACAGCTTTGTTTAGCCATTTTGCTTTCTTCTTTTATTAATTTGAAATGATTAAACAGTTAATGAAGTGGATGGGTACTGCGCAGATGCACTATATTTGTGAGACAGTTAAACAGACTTTTACGTATGCGCAACATTGCATATATGCATATTTTGTTGATAAATTAGCTAGTTTAAGGGTAACGCTAATGAGAGTCAGAAATACCTTTCCTCAAAGGTTTTGGTAACACGGAAAAGTCCTTCTGCAGAGTTTTGAAGGTAAAACCAGATGATACATGTCTGTGTGCCAACAGCTAATTATGCTCTCGTAAGTAACCTAGACTATGTGAAGATATGAAAGATCAGGGGTCTATGGCTCTTCTATTTTTCCTAACTTTTTTACCAAGCACACAGCAAGCAAGGTTATGCTTAGGAAAATGGAAACATTTCTTTCTGGTCTGGAAAAATCATGTTAAATGAAAGCCTGGGGAATCCACCCCCTCTAAACATTACATATATATGTTCTTGGAAGTATGACAAATTTCATAAGCACATTTTAGATCATACATCCCTGGAAGACATTAGCCTTAGAACAATGAGACCATAATATATCCCTTTCATTATTTTCTAGATTTGTCTTTTCATTTGAGACCCAATCTACATAGACTGATTTCTTTTAAAAGTGGGGATGGAATTAGAAACATTCATTGCTTTATCGTAGGAGGAAGAGGTAGAAGGGCGTTGTCTCTCACACAAACATTACTGTTGGTGCCTCGGAGTCCTTACATTTGCTTCCTTCTCAGTGCTACAGATTACAAGCAGATCCTGTTTCCTTCTCCAGCTTCTGCCAGAGTTCTGAGGTTTCGCATAGGCAGCCAGGTGTCAATTGCAAAATGTGAGTGGATGCCAGCCTTGCACAACAGCTGGGTGTTAGTCTTAATCAATGCTATTCAAGAGAAAGGAAGGAGTGAATTGCTGTCACCTTTTTGTTTCACAGACTGGCTGATAAACTAGACTGACATGGATCAGTTAGTCATTGTCCCAGCTGTGTGCTGATGTTGTTCGAACCTTGCTTTAATGAGAAATGTGCAGCAAATGGGACATACCTGGCATCATAATTGAGAAAGTATGCTCTAGGCCAGTAACAGAGATGATGCAGACTGTTGTTTAGCACTTTGGATTAAAAGCAATTTCTTCAGAGTTGAAAGGTTCATCTTACCAGTAGGGGGAAACAAAAACAAAGCGTATTTTCCCAGGCTAGCAGGCACTGTGAAAACTATATTGATCCTGATGTTTGCATGGTAGGTTAGTGATCTGGAGAAGAGCACAAGTCACAGCTGCTCTTACAGTTGCAAGTTTTAATTTGTTGGTTTGAAGTTATAATTCATCAAAACACACAGAAGTGGAAATTAGTGCAACATCATGTCTTTCAATGTTGCAGATTATGCTGTCCTTTAGTCACACTTGTTTAAGAAATTAGGCAAAAGATCTCAGCTAAGAAAAGGAAAACTGTTGGCAATGGCAAAGCTGTTGTTAACATAGTGGGGGTTTTCAGTCTTGAAGTAACTGGATTAGATTCCCACATCATTGCAGAAATTCGATATGATGGAGCAAAATTCAATTTGTTATTGGCAACACCCAGAAAAATAAAACTCAAACTTGAAAAGGGTGTAGTAAAATCTTTTCTGATTCAACATGAGAACTGATAGCCAGTTGTCCTTGTGGTAAATTGTAAATTGCACAACTTTTATGTGGTTTAGAGTTCAGTACATACCAGCTGTATGTCTGCAGTTTTGGGATATTCTGATTTTTTTTTTTTTTTTTTTTTTTTTTTTTTTTTTTTTTTTTTGTGGGAGATGATAAATAACCTTCCACCCAAAATGGAACAAAAATGTTAATGTCATCGTTTTACCTGCTGTAATACTTCACGAGCCTATAATAATATACCCTGTACAGAAGGAGAACTCAGCACAGATGTGATTCCTTGACTAGGAGTGATGCAAGAAATGTTATTTTGCTTCTGTACCTTCAGGTCAGGCTGTTGAGGAGAGTGTGAAGGGGTGCAGAAAGAGGCTGGATCCCCTGACCCTCAGCATGCTGCCCATCTCCAGCTGAGGGGATCCAGTGGATCCTTCCTGGAGAGGAGGCTGTTTGGGCTGTGCTGCTCAGGGTGATGCTATCTCTGTTTCAGAGATGCTGCCTGGTGACTCACTGCAGTTGGCTTCCCATGGCCATGTTGCTGCCAGGTATGGGAGCTGGTGCTCTGGCTTTGTTACTGCTGCAGGGCAGCTACTTCTCTATGGGTTTTCTTCCTTCCATTGAATCTTTAGAGGCACTGGGTTTATAAAACTTTACTTCTGTCCTCTCCATGGCTTCCCTGACAAGAGATGGTTTGAAACTGGCAAAAACTATAAGAAATTCCCACAAAAATTCCTGATCTTTCTCCATTCAGCACAGTCAGACACTTTGTGTTTCAGGGAAATAAGATTTCCGTATTTATGTGGAGGGATCATGCCATTAATATTTCTCATATTGCTTTGAGACTTTATAACAGTTTCAAAGATTAACCCTTACATTGCTCTTGGCTGTGACTGATGAACTGATAATCTCTACTAGCAGTAAAAAATTATTTCTACCAGGGGTCAGTTTCTTCTCTAAGTATGACAGAGATAGAGAGGTGTGCTTAAATGTCAGAAAGGTGCTAGGAGGAATGAGTTCCATCAATTACTGTAGAGCAATACATTCTTCACAGAGAGGCATAGTAAATTGTATTTTGCATTTATATTTTCAAGCTGTCATTATTTTTTCTTGTCTTGTATTTCATAGGAAAGGCTCTCTCCATTTTGCTCTGAGAAAACTTAACCTACTTCCAACCACTGCTTTTATTCATTTATTTTCACTTCAGAGCCAATCTTCTTGTCTCCAAGTTTGCAAAGTTGAAGACTCTGCCTGTTTCATGTCAAAATGACAATGGAAAACATGATATAACCCCCTCCAACAACAAGCGTTTGTTGGCTTTAGTTTGGATAAACTTCAGCTCTGGGACTTCTGGCTTTGTTTAGTGAAAGTACAGCAGGAGAGATTCCTTTCAGATTAGCTAAGAGACTACTTCCATTTTCCTTCATTTACGTCAAACCCTTCATTTAAACATGAACTATCAGAGTGAGAATGAAAACTGTACCTCTTCTAACAATGTCTGCACATTTTTGCCTTGCTTTGATTCACACAAGTACTCCTTGAAGAAACATCTGCCAGGGGGGAGAAAACATGCACAGGACATTAAACAGGAAGAATGTGATGATAATGGAAAGATATATATTTTAAGGCTGAATGTGTTTTGTTATTTTAAAAGCCTAGGCCTTCTCTTACAGCTAGGAGGAGAGACAAATGACACTCAGGAAATGGAGGATGTGACTTGTAGATTTAAGACTTTAGCCAAGTTTGTACCAGAATGGCCATCAGCATTACACAAAGCTCTCCGCAGCCACAGGAGATTCGTCCCTTTCTGCTGCTGGTTTTCTCTTTCTGTCACTGTGCATCCCACCCCGGAGTGTGGCACAGGCACCTCCGCTCTCCTGCCAGGCAGCAAAACATTTCCTTCCATGTGCAAATCTTGTGTGGGCTGCTGTGGTGGTTTCGGGCGCTGCTCTGTCCCCAGCCCCACCACTGCAAAGGGCAGCAGAATTGCAGGAACACCCTGTGCACTTTTGCAGCAGTAGATATGAAAGAATTTGTGAAAAATCCAGGTCTGGGCCTGAAAACTACTTCCCACACCAATTCAGCATTGGTAGTTCTTGGAAAACTTCTGGACCTGATTAGTTCCCACTGACATTCCCCACAGTTCATGCCCAGTGACCAGTTGGTGCATTAGCAGACTGTCTGCTGCAAACATCTCTTTACCTCTGTTCTTTCCCTTTGTGCTGCTGCTTTTTCTTCTTTCTCTTTTTCTTCTTTCCATCTTCTTTTAGGAAAAGAAGCAAGTGCGAAACTGCAGCTCCTTTTTCAAGCAGACACAAAAGAAACAATTTCTCACCCAAACACAGCTAATGGCAAATATGGGAAGCGTCGGTCACTGTTCCTTTGATGTTCAGTGTAATAGCCACACTGAGCATCAAAGGAGGATGAACTACACCCCCTCATGTGTTCCTTCAGCTATAAGCAGTGAAAATAGTATTCATATTATCTTGGAAAACACTTCTGTGTTCATGAGAGGTTCTTTAAAACAAAATTATATATTTTCTGTGTTTGGCTTTAAATCAACTGTATGGTGTTTGCTTGTTTCCCTGCAGAGTAGTAGTCATTCTCTGCCAGCTGTTTAAGACAAGAATGTCCTAGTGAAAGCAAACAATAGGCTGTGTAGTGGGAATTGCAGATCTTTGAAAAGAGTAATTGAAATCTGCTTAGACATTTTGAAGATTCGTTGCACAATATTTTAAGCCTGTTGGTGGCTTAGTCATTGGCAGGGTGGTCCTCTTTGTAGATCCCTTTTTTTATTTTTTGTCTAAACAGAAAAGCATAAATGTGAAGGAAAAAAAAAGGGGGGGAAAGAAGAGAGGCGTTCAAGTCCAAATGATTGTTCTTCTGTTAAAGTAGCTGAAGAGGGAAACAGCGTTGTAAACTTCTTTCAGTGAAGAATCAAAATAATCTTCATTTATCAGGTTTTCCCTGGCTCAGGCTCTTCCACTCCTGCCTTTTAAGGACTGCAGCAGATAAGCTCTGGTGGATCTGGCGTGTCTGCCGGAGATGTTCGAGCCCTCCTCTGCGATGCAGAGCTGCTTATTGTCAGCCTGTGCCAGCAGCTGTTGCTGCACAGAGCAGGGGAGCTGTGTGTGTGCCAGGCTTCAGGCAGCCGCTGCAGTAGCAATGCTCCTGACCTCTGATATTAATAAAAAAAACATCTCTGTGCACGCAAGCCCTTCACTGCATCAGAAGTGTGGCTTTTCCCTGACAAGGGAGCTAGTTAGGAAGATGCTTAGGTCTTCACGCTTGAAAAACAAGCAAACTTGATAATTAAAAGTGGCCCCAAAATGGTCTGTGGTACCCTGAGAAAACCCTCACAGTATTCACTTTAGTAGCCTTAGAAAGCTGACAATAAGAATGTTGTATCCAGTGTACAAATAGCTATTTAATATCCAATATGAGGCAGATTAAGAAGAATTTCAAATACTGCTGTCTGTATCCAACATACTGTCCAAAATGGATGTGGGGTGAATTAGTTCAAACTGGAATCTGGAGTGAATGAATACAAACTGTTTTGCAGATGAAGCTGAGTTAATGATGTTCTATGCATTCAGAATCTCCCTCCTGACTTTCTGAATTACAAATACCTTTAATTTATTGGCAGCCAAAGATATGACTCTTTTCTTTAGACAATATGCCAGAGTTCTTTAATCCATCACTGGAATATGAAATACAAGAACCAAAACCTTCATTTACTTTCAACATTTGAAATTACAGGGAAATCAATAAAATTGTGCAGGGAATTGTGTTCGTGTAGAATTTGACCCCCTGCCGCTTTACTCATCTCTGGTGTAAATTCACTATGGCCATGGGTTTATATTGGGGCTGACTTTGTCCAGCATATCTGAAAATATAAATGATATTACCATATGCACCATACTGCATTGTAACATTTCCCATCTGTTTCAGTCTCAGGAGAGAAGCATTGAATCAAGCTGATTTCTTCCAGGGTAAACCACAGAAACAACATTGCATTAGATTGTTAGCCTCTCACTGAGCTAAGGGGAAAGAGAAGATCATGTCCCACTTGAAATGTGAATCACCTGATAAAAATCATTTTAATGACTAAGTTAGGCAGTGAAAAACAAAATCATACATTTTTTTATCCCCACAGCCTTTGTGCTTTGTATTGAGAGAAGTGTAAACTATCCTGAATTAAGTAGTTTCAGTTCAGTGTTTTACATGAGTCGCTATGTGTAAAGCAAGCTGTAACAATTATGTTTCCAATAGTTCACTCTCACTTAGTAGCTCAGAAGCTGAATCTCGCTTTCATGATTCTTTGGATCTGTCAGACTGATTGTACAGTTTGGGAAACCTGCTTGTACATAATGACTTTTCCAGTTTTTCTTTATTCTTGCCAGGACAGACCTATTGCAAGAAATGCTGCAAAGCCCCCTCCAGTGTTATAAACTATTTGTGTCCTAGCTAAAACCAGAAACACAGAATTATATATCTTTAAGATATACCTTGGAAGTGATTTTTTTTTTTTAAAGCTCCGACAAAATGTTGTGCTTTCTTTAGAAATATGTATGGCCAGCTTCGTATGGAATTAAATTTGAAGTGTTCACGTGTTCAAAATTAAGATTACCTCGGCAGTTGAACTCTGACTGTAGAAGTCTTCATCGACTCCCCAAGGAGTGGGCAGGATTTATGTTTGAAGAAACTGATAAATCTATAAAATTATCAGTAATCACATCAGACCTTGAATTTCTGTCAGTTTCTGTTTGGTTTAAGACTTAGAAACAAGTCTTTGTGCCATTTGGCATCACTCACTTTGCAGAAAAGGAGCACATTAAAATCAGATTACTGTAGTGAGAATTTATGCCAGCATTGCACTAAATAGCCACAAATAAAGTGATTGCAGCCTGCTGCTTATTTTTAGAGTGACACCAAATGGCACAAAAGGTAACGAGCCAAACAAATATTGTAATGTAAGAACAGAAGGCATGGAAAAATCTCATAGGCGTTTTACCAATAATTGGAAGAGTGTCTGAAAAATTATGCAATGCTCCCTCTAAAAGGCATTGAATGCACTGAATTAAGATGCACTTCTTACTGTGTGTCTTGCTCTAATGCAAACAGTTAGCCTTATTAAAAGGTTTGGTACTGTCAGGTGCTGAACACCTTCAGTTCCCTCCAGAATAATTTAAAGTGGAGGTTCTTCAGGTCTGATCCAAAGCCCAAAATCAAGGCAGATTCTGATCAGGTGCTGTTTACTCTTAATCAGGAATGAATGATACATTTTCTGCAGATAATAGCAAAATAGGTCTATCTCTACTAAAAGGGCAGAAGTATAAATATATAATTGTCTGAGTTACAGATTCAACATTTTCAGGGAGGACCTTGGAGAGGAAATCCCAGAACAATGTCTCAACACAGATGGTCATTCAGGAATATCTTCCTCCCTTACAAAAAAACAATTTAGACTGTGGTGTTGTCAAGGAATAGCTAACAACAAAAGTAGTATAACCATCTCTTGGATGCATGGGATATTTTCCTCAAAAAGACTTTTTCGAATTCAGAAGCAGGTATAACAATTCCCTGGGCAACCCAAAAAAACAGCAAGGTGGTAGGTATACAGCAGTCTACTCTATCCTGCCCCTCGTTTGACTCAGTTTGAAATAACAGTTTTGCCAAAAGCAACCCCCACCAACTAAACAAACAAAAAAAATTGTCTTTGCATTTGATTTTCCTATTGGCAGTTTTGAAACAAGAGAACTCTTCTGCCATTGTTCTTCATGCCGGTCCCCAGCTGAAGCCAGAGGGGCTGTTGTGTAACAGTATCGCTGATGGGATATTGCTGATCCCTACTTCGAAGCAATGCTTCTGTGGCAGGGTGACCTTTAGATGTTGTATGAAGAACATCATTCAGGGTTGTCAATATGCGTTCCTGAATAGAGCAATTTACGAAGCATAAATGTTGAGGCAGAACTATGTGACAAATTCAGCCACTTTTAGACCACATTACCTTTGAGGAGAATAATAGCCCTCTGAAGATAAAGGAGAAAAATTAGAGTCCTTAACATAAATCACACATTGAAAGACAAGAGAAAAGCCAATAATCTGCAAGGAAAATAGAGCTATTTTGTGTTTTACTTGGTAGCAGATAACAGCACAAGGATATTTTTTAATCCTGATATTTCTAAAACTTCTAAAAGCCGCAGAAACGTTGCAGCATGTGGAGCTTATAAAGATGAATGAAGGCAACAAGCGGTGATTTGTTTAAAATGCAAATACTTGTTTGTACCAGTGTAGGCTTTTTTTTTTTCCCATTTTGTAATCTGAAAGACAGATTGGGTGGGTCTCAGAGCAAGGAGAGTTCGGCTACATGACATAATGGTCTTTTGCCTGAGAATCCAGCCTCACTGTACATTACCAGTGAAACGGTGTGTGTCTCCTTTCTGCAGTAGCTCTGACAGCCAAGTGCAGTACTGTGTTTAACCAGCATTCGTTCATGCTGCTTTCTCTTTCTTGCTCTGCATCTGGGAAAAGAGGAAAACGTCTAGGACTGGCATGGGAAAGAGCTGTTCAAACACCAGCTTTTTTGGCAGACAAGCTTCCTTAGCAGTAAGAAAGCTTCCATTTCAGTCTGAAAGCACAGGATGTAGCTCTCCTTTTTGTTGTGAAACCTGGGAAATCTGTGAACCATTCAGTCATGCTCCCTTTCCATTCCACCCAGTAGTTATTCCTCCTACAGTACATGGAGTGGGAAAGGATTTTCAAGATGGACCTGCACTGATTTTTCACAGCCTCCATTCAAGTGTTTTAAAAATTGAGGTTTCATCCCTTGATACCTCAAATCACATGGTGGAAAAGCCTCACAAGACATTACACCAGTATCATTAAATCTGAACACCTGCTAATAGGTTGGTATGCACAAATTGGTCCTTATGTCTTCATGCAGTCATGGATTCAATTAATTAGCTGATTGTTTTAGTACAATTCTAGTTGAGAGAATGTCTGTAGGCCTTGCAGCTGAAAAAAAAAAAAATCGTTAGACCATTCATATTCTTATATGTCTACCTCTTTCCCTCAGTCCTATAAAACAGACACACTTTCAGACTTTTTGAGTGCTCAGCACTTACCTGGCAGGAGAACATGCGGCCAAACCAGGCCATCCTGGCTCAGCAGGCCAGCTAGTTCATTACGAGAGTCCATTTGTTTCCATTACTGATTACGAGATGGAATGAGTATGTTTGATTTTCTTATAAACATCATCATAATACCAGACAGGGAGCTCAAACCATTTGGTTTGAGGTAGACACTGTGGCATTCTTTTCTGCTCAGTAAATGGAAAGCAGCAAAGCTGCAGACACTGGAAGCGATTCCTCCATCTACTCTGGTGTAGGGGAGAACTACAGCATTTCCATTGAAAATGAGCAGTGTTATCTCCTTTCTACTTTGTTCCTTGGTTAAACAATGTATAAAATAGTGCTGGAATACACAATAAATGTATTTACTATAGAAGAAAAGTTAGAAAAGTTTTTGAAGTAGCCATCCTATAAATCCAATGGCCGAAACCAAGTCAGAGTAAGGAAGTACAGGCATTGTACAGTTAATATTCCATAAAAAGCAGCAGAAAGACCCTTCTTAACTTCAGCACACTTTCAGCCTAGTCAGAGGGAAGACCTCCTCCATTTCAGTGCTTTAGCCTTTACCAGAGTCACTTCAAATAACAGCAAAACTTGTTTGCTGGGTTCATTGTGTTTGTAATCAGATTCTCGCAGATCAAAGCTCCTGGGCTTTGCTTCCCAAGCCATCACCAAGCAGCTGCTGGAGGATCGTGAGTCACCTCTGTGTGGACAATTGCCCTTTCTGAGTCAGAACCAGACAAGTTCAAGACGTTCTTTAATTTCTAACTGTTTAGTCACATCTCTGCAAGTGGGATATGTGTGTCTGCTACTAATGCAATAGCTGGACATTTACTTTGCCCGAAGTGGAAAAGCCTGTGGTTTTTGAGGATACTATTAGGAGATTTTTTCCTTTTGCCATAAAAATATGGTTAAGTCATGATCATAGCACTTGAACAAATGCAAAGCCAAAAGCAACTACAGAACAAGTCACTTCTTGGGTTGTAGCACTTGATAACAAATTCCCATTCACCCCAGTGGAGTTGGGATTGTGTCCCATACAACATCTGTGATCCTTTGAGCCTACAACGACCATATTCGTTTCCCCTGTACATGTTTGGGCTCCTCTATATACCACAGTTATAGGTCCTTTGGGACCAAATGGTGATTTTCTTTTCAGCTTTCTCTATTGGTCTGCTTACATACAGCTGCTCATCTGCTTAGAAAATGGGAAAGAATTCAAAAGCAGCATATGATGAAGATGGTATTGCCTTTTTTTCTTTTCTTCACTTTTTAGGCTGGCCCAGGGAAATCCTGCTCACAGCAAAATGTTTTGAAACGTGGATGCTCAGTTAACAGCATAAATGCAAAGTTTCGGGCTTTCAAATACTAAACTTCATTGTTTTGTACAATGAATGAGAGACTGACGCAGCTTCCAATAAGCCATTGCAATAGCTGCCATAAAAGTAAAGTGCTGTATAGCCACCATATTTAAGGCTTTGGGAAGAAGATGATTTTGCATTGCCATAGACAAATACTGTTGAGTCTCAATATTTTTTTTTAAATCGTAGGCTAGTATATATGTTTAGGAATCAATAAGAAATGCTGGCTAAGGCAAGTATTTGACTGTTTTACTGCAAGTCTAGAACTAGGCAAGTCAGCTTTTTTATAACCTTATTATTATTATATGTTACTTGCCAGTGCTTTAGCACAAATCAGCTTTCCAAAGGATTTTGGAGCTAACAGTTAATCTTTATGAGCAATGCAAAATGCATTATGTCATAACATGCTGACACACAGATCTACATCTGAGCACAGAGGGGGTGTCTTAAACAGACTAAGTCTTCCCAGATGTAAGTTTCCTTTGGAAACCTATTTAATACTTTCATTCTGCCAAAGGCCGCAGTGATTTTTATTGCAGCTCTCCTAGCTTATTTCTTAATTCATTTAACAATGTCCAGAAAGTTAGAAGCAAATATGAATGTCATAATATCCAGATGTCTTTAATTTTTCTTTTCTTTCTGTTAAATGATGCCATCTACTGTAGAATAACTGAATCACAACTTCATAAAAATGCAGAGAAATCTTATTTATTTCCTTATCAATGGTGGTTTCTGACACATTTAAAATTTGTATTCTTTTCACTTATATTGTTAGCTGAAATATGGAAAGGTGAGTAGACTCAATCTGAAAAGCTGGTCACTGAGTAAAGCCTCTGCTTCAGAAAAGATAAGCTGACTCAAAACCAGAGTATTTTCTAACCAGCTTTGCAAAAAATATGGGAAAGTTGACCCTTATGTGTTCCCCATTTGAGCTGTCCCCTTCACTGTAAGGCAGGAGGATCACATCTCTGGAAATGCCAAAACAAATCAATGAAAATGAAGTAAGGATGAAGAAACAATTGACATATGAAAATGCAAATTCTTGGATATTAATTTCCTAGTAAATAAGAACCTTGCTGTCTTAAACACATAGCTAAAAAAAATGTGGTTTTGAAAGGATAAGAGAGTGATGCTGAGAGCTGAAAATCTGAATTTTAAAAATAATCAAATACATGTTTGTAAATGAGAAGGCCATTTTAACCTGTGAAGCTGGGGAGTGCTTAAGCAGGGTGTCAGCAAGTACATCACTCTCAGGTGAAGTGGATCTACACAGACCCCTGCTCTTTAGGGTGTATTTTACGTGGATAACAAGCTCTAACCTCCCCAGTAGCTTTGATTTTATTCTGTGTCCCACAGTATCCTGCTTTTGAGGTCTTCTCGTATACTGAACTACTCAGCTTTTGCCACTTTATAGTGCAGGTTTTTTCATGAGTCATTAGAGAGTCTATAAGAAATGTTTCATTCATAAAGCTGCACTTCTCATTTTTAAAAGACATTTCAGCCTTCTCGTTTGTCAGGAAATATTTGTCATTGCTCTTGTCAAGGCTGGCCACGTGTTTTTTTTCCTAAGTGCCTGCAGTGAAATCCTGGTTTGTTAAAGGAAGGAAGTGTTCCTCTCAGTAACAGCAATTAATTAAGCAGGGAATCAGCTTATTTACCTGGGACCCACTGACATGGTTCTGCAGCATGAGAAAACCAAGTGGGAAACAAAGCGATTTTTTTTAGAAACTCATTGTAGCTTGTCAGCCTGAGGAGCGATGTCTGGATTTCAGTGAGAGGTAGTGGCTGGTAAGCGGTGTCCTTTGGAGCAGCATCTGATGCTGTCGCCCTGTGTCATAGTGGATGTGAGGAAGACGCTGTCCTGGAAAGAAGCTGTACTCCATCTCTCTAGTGCTGGATCTGAAGTTTCTGGAAAGGCCCAAAAGGTGGAGAAGCAAAGGGAAAAGTAGATTTCTCAGTGACAAAAAATGTCTGAAAGGGGTTAGTTTTCATATGCCACTGGAATGTTTTAGATTTGAAGATTTTTCATGTTGTCAGAGGAAGGTAAAATACTGGCTTCCAGCCTGGTATCAAGTGCAGAAAAGATTGTTGGCTTGAACATGTCTGAAAAGGATTTTTGAAGTTTTTTGCATCTTGTTCTAATCAAGGTGATGATCAAAACCAACCATAAATAGTGTCAGCCTTGACAAGTCAACCTTTTCCTGTTTGTTTCTTCTATAATTGAAGTGCAGAAATAACATGGGTTGGTGTATGCAGAAGGCCTGTCATGGGGTTGAAAATGGGAGAACCCTCCTGTCCCATGCAGTGCCCTGCTCCAAGACCACCCCTCCCCCACTCTGGTTCTCCACTCAGTGAGCCAGGAGGTCTTGGTTGTGTTCCCCATCGCCCTGACAGAGCTCGTACAAGGAGGTGACCAATTTCATGGCTGACATAGAGGAAAAAGTTGGGTTAACGTGGACAAGGAAACACAGCTGAGCGAGAGAACTGGGAAGGGAGCAAAGTCTGAAAAACTAAGCTTAGTTGAGTACATGGCACTAGAGAAAGTGAATTATTGAGATATAAAAGGCAAGAGGATTCAGGGAAGATGAAAAGGGAAGTTACATTTTATGGGAAAGATGAAACCAAATGAAGAAAAAAGGGACTGAAACAGAAGCATGAGAAGAGAGGAAACATTCAAGTGTGTACCCAGCCAAAGTGCATGGGTATGGGTATGGAAACAAATACTCACAAATACAGATAGAGAGAAAAAAATGAATGTAAAGAGGAAAAAAAATACCAGTGTCCTAATGGGGTAGTGGAAAAGAGAAGAAAGAGGGATGAAAGATGCTGCATGTGAGAAAAGAGAAAGGGTCTGCATAAACCATAGGAGTGAACTGCACAATAAATTTGGACTCAGTCTTGTACTACATGACCATTACAACAGTCGAATGGCATTCAGAATTTTCTGTCTGGAGCCAGTGGTAATTTTAATGTCAGAGCTTTGAATTACGTGTTTTGGTTGTCTTTTTTTTTTTTTTTTTTAAATTTTGAAGGATGATACGTAGTAGCTTACTTACTCTGATGTTAAAATCTTAAAGAAGATGCAGGTACACAAATAATAATCCAGATTTTTGTTTGCAAACTGAATTATTTTGAATTATTAGTGAAAAAATTTTATTCCGTTGTTCAAGACATTCCAATTTGCAACCTGCATTTCCAATTTGAGACTTCTAATAACTTCTACAAAACTTACAAGGAGCTTGTCTACCTTTGCAGTGTTATTTTCATATTGGTTTATTAAATGCTTAGGCTTTTGGGATCTTGTTTCTCTAAGAAAATACGAACCCAAAATTTTATGTTTGAAGCTGATTTTCATCAGTCTCTTTAAATTCATTATCTACACAGATTTGATCGGTTGAGTAGCTGTTGGAAGGAATTCACAAAGCCATGAATATTACAGATGACCGTTTTTTCTGAAAATACAGACACTTGTAACATTTGAGTGGGCTAGATCTCGCATTAATTGCAAACCATTTGGGCAATTAATGTGAACATTCTTTTAGATCTATTGCATATGTTGCCTTTCAAAAACCGCTTTGAAACCACTTGCTGCCAGCTATTAATGCAAGATGCAAGCAACAAGAGTTTGTGTTGGACAGACGGCTTATTCCGCATCCATGCGTAAGTGCTCGTGTTGGCACATGGGGCTGATGCTACGCTCGTTTGAGAGGCTTGGCACGTTTGCTTTTTAGCTGCAGCAGATAATTCAATTGCTAATTACACAGTAACTCAGTCTGACACTAAAATTACTCAAGGCGGAAGATTATCACAGATTTAATTGGGCTTTGGATCAGCTCCAGGAGGTTTCCATTGATGTCTATTTATAGACTCAGTGGAGACTCTGCAATTAATGTAACAGATCCTCCTGATGTCTGAAGTATTTAGCCTTTTACTTCACATGCATAAACTATATTACAATACGAAACAGGCTGTCCAACAGCTTTCATGTTATCTTTGACTTGAAAAACACATTTGAATTAATATTGGACACTATTTTGTCTTTCTTTCCAGTAGCAGGATGTACCCATCTTGGGCAGGTTTATGCTGACAGGGATGTTTGGAAACCAGAGCCATGCCAGATCTGCGTGTGCGACTCGGGATCTGTCCTCTGCGATGACATAATCTGTGATGACCAGGAGCTGGACTGTCCCAACCCAGAGATCCCCTTTGGAGAGTGCTGTCCAGTTTGTCCACAAACAACACCACAACCTACAAGAGTAAGATTGTCTCATTGTTAGTTTGGTGTTGCCACCTTCTTCATCCATGTCAGCCTCAATTAATTTTCTTTTAGTTGCTTTTCTTTTAAATGCTAAGCCTGTCACTTTCTGACTCTAGGCAAATACTTAGGATGGGCAAATTTTGCTAAATTAAAATTAAAAACACCAGCTTCACAGACTTTTCTTTTTCTTTTTCTTTTTTTTTTTTTTTTTTTTTTAATTCTAGAATACTTCTGTATTCTATCAGAGAGTTGGTACCAGGTCTCATAAAATACTTGTTAGTTCTTGGAGCTATGCAGCTGAAAGCATGACGTCCTTCAACCCAGTTTTATGTAGAGAAAAGGCACAACTAAATAGTACAAAGAGACCGAGGGCAACAATTAGCCATTACATTTTTTATTTTATAGAGACACACAGGAACAATACAGACACATTATTTGTTGACAGCATGCTCAATCTATATCCATGAAACTAATGCCAACACAGAATTAAAGAAAGCATTTTGCTAGTCTGCATTTCTTATCAAACTCATGTCTACATCTTCACAGAGTAAATTTCCTTTTGCAGAGTTATTGCAGGCTTAATGTCCTGTAAAGGAAAGGTGATTCAAGTCATACACCCCTAATTTATCATCATCCTGTTCACAAATAACAATATTATCTCAACCAGTTGCAGCAACTTAGCCTCAGGAGAATCAAGAATGTTAGTGCATGCCAAAAGCCCTGCCTAAACCACCTCAGTGAGTGATCCAGCTATCCTGAGCTCTGAGGTTACCTGAACATTTCATCCTGGTTTAAGATCCATGAGATTCTGTTAAAGTACATAGATTTTCATAGACACCCTAAAGATTCTTATCCAGGAGATAAGAGAGTGAAAGATACATGTATATGGAAGAGAAAAGAAGATATATTTCTGCAGCTCTGTAGTATCTAATCTGCTTAGATATGGAATGTCAAATACAAATATATCACCCAGCGTTAGTTGCACTGTGCTAGTGCAAGTGTACGACTTCCAGGGTGCCCTGAACTACTTCACTGAACAGTTTTATAGGTGTAAATGAGCGGTATGTGTAAGCACGCTGGAGATTTGAGCACAGCTCGCTCTCTTGTGGAGTCTAGAGACTCTTTTACCAGTTCTGTGTCTCCTGATAATGGAGAACATGCAGGACTACTTCCTGCAGCCTGTGTCTTCAGTATAGCAGTTTGGTCAGCCCACTGGGAGCTGCCCTGCTGCCCTTGGATGGTGTCTAGGGAAATGCCACCCTGAAAGATCTAAGGTAGTTTCAGCTGAATATTCTTTGCTACCGCTAGCTGCTGAATACATAGAAGCTGTTCTGAACTATTAATTGAGAATCCAGATAATAACATGTAAACGAATTATTAATTGAAAAATAAATAAATTGGAGGAGTAGATCTGAGAAATTAAATTAGCTACATTATCACTCTCAAGATGCTGGACTGAGAAGGTTGTAAGGAAGCCGTCCCTTACAGCTTTCCACAGTGGAATCCTGTCCTCAGTGTACTCTGTGGCAAAGCTCTACTGACTTCATTAGTGCCATGATTTTGCCTGCAGGAGAGGTGTAGCTTTACGGATGAGCAATGAAAATGCAAATGAAAGACTGACTAAAAACCCCACAGCTTTTAAATATACTGAATAAATTGAATTAATGTGATAAAACTACATTCCAGTGCTTAAATGTGGTTTCCTCTTGTTTTATATATATTTTTTTTCTCAGTTTTATTTTGATTTTCTTCCTTAATTTAATTACTTTTCTTTTTTTTTCTAGACTCCTGGAGTAATCAGCCGAGGCCCCAAAGGAGACCCTGTAAGTGCAACTGTCTTTTTATTTCCCAAGGAAGCTAACAAAATCAAGAGCCAATTCCCACTGTGCTGTATACCCCATTCAAGCTGCTGAGATACCCAGCTTTCATTGATGTCTGCACTATTTGCAAGACTATGCCATATAGTTGTTCTGAAGCAGCCCTTTGGCTTCAACAAAACTCTCAAAAATTTAAATTGGAAAAACAGAAAGTTTAGTCCAAACTGTATTACATTTTGGGTTTTTTCTTATATTTCTTCCAAGTAGGAAAAAAAATGAATATCTCTGGTCTCCACTAGCAGCATGAATTTTAGATTCAGGAATTGACCTGTTTAATATTTCTAGTGTGTTTGCTCAAATATCAGTGCAAGAAGGCTCCAGCAACTCAGAAGTGTTTCCGTGTGTGAATTCTGTCTGTGTCTTTCCAGAATGTTCAGTTGTGGTCTTATGTTTAATAGAGCAGGTTTCCCACCACCATTGCACAGATGTCATTAAGAATGGAAGGATTTGTCCTGTGATGCCCTTGCAGCTGGAGGCAAATGCTGACATCTGTATCTGCTCTGTTTGTGTCTTTGCAGGGTTCTCCTGGGGTTCCAGGCAGAAGTGGTCCCCCTGGCCCTCCAGGACAGCCAGGGAGTCCTGGAGCCCCTGGACCCCCCGGGATCTGCCAGTCATGTCCCAGTATAAGCGGAGGTGTAAGTTATCATTACATTCAGCTTCTACCTTGTTCCTACACATACAAAGCGGTACTGTGGGCAACTGTCCCCTGCACCTTCACACAGCCCTTGCTTTCAGTGGCATCTGTCTCTCATTTGTGCCTTTGAAAAACACAGCTGTGTGGTAGGTTGTTTTTTTTTTTTGCTGTTTTGGGGGTTCGTCCACAAAATTCGGCTGAAGTGCAGTTAACTCTCTGCCTTTTAAAACTTTTGGAGCCAGATCTGATGAAGGACTTAACTCAGAAATAATCTGACCAGACAGAAAATGTATAGGAGGAGGTGCATCCCCTCAAGCTTACTGAATAAAGAACTCTCTCACTTTCCTATACTTTATCCAATGTATGTTTAATAAGGAAACATTCTCAGGAGACTAGACCAAAACACAGGTCCACTGCTTGCAGGAAGTTCTGTGTAAGTGCTCTTCGTCATGTTCCCTCTTCATTTCTGACCCACTGAATCCTGAATTCTCTTCTGAAGAGTTGGGCAGACTCTGAAAGAGCTAATCTTTTACTAAAGTTTCTGTGCAGTTGGATTTGTTAAGGGTTCTGAGCCACAGCTGGCACTTCATTAAGAGACAGCATTGTCTCCCATGGAACCGAGTAAGCCCGGCTTTACAAGGTGGGATTGCTTTAGCACAAAACTGTTAAAAATTTAATGTTAAAACAATTGGCACTTTTGAACACAGGCCAGTGTTTATAGCTTCTATGTATGATTCCCACTCCCAGGTAAGCCAAAAACTGAGGAAAGATGTGTTGGTTTTATTTAATTCTGAAAGGATTGCATCTGAAGCACAGAGCTTCTGGGAGGGGTGTCCATGGATCAGTTAACCAGTTTCAGTAGACATCACAATAACTTACCGAGAGCTACTGGCTTTAGGTTGGCAGATGCAGACACAGTGGAGGATGACAGGCTGAATTAGTCACCCACTCAAATGCTGTATCAAAAACGTGCTGCTGAATGTTGAGGAGAGGGTTATGATCAGTAGCACAGGAGTCGTCTGGTGCCTGGGCAGCAAAGGAGGTGAGTCCACAGTGGTCTGGGTTACCAGCAGAAGACCTCAAGTGTTCAACCTTTCCTGCTCAGCCACCTCTGTGCCATTTACAGATGAGATGCATTAATGCCGTATTATTCAACTAAGCTGGCTAATGTGTGCATAATAAAATCAACATGTGCCAATTAAGAGGGAGTTCCTTGCAGAACTGACTGTAGAATTTATAGTGATTTTTTTTTTAAACATCATTTTATGTAAATGCGTCTGTCAAAGATGTTATCTGCTCTCAGAAAGTCACACAGGCCATATTTTAACTACATGCCTTGGACTGAGCTTCCACTTGTTTCAAGACAAATTGTCAAAGGCATTGAGGCTTGGCTGTTTGGGTTCAAAAGTGATGACTGTGTTTGAATTCTTCAGAGTGACATAGTGAAAGAGAAGGAAGAAAAGATGGAAAATACCATTAGGAAAAAAGTCTAAAATCCAGTTTTCTGAGATGTGCGAGTTCTTGCATGGGAAAAAAAATAGTAAAAAAAAAAAAAAAAAATCATTTGTAATTCAGGGAAGCACAGACACATAGGTAGGTAAGTTTTGGGTTTTTTTGCTACAAAATACTCTGAATGAGACATTCATTACTCAGAGGTAAAAGAAATTGGGAAAATAATAATAAAATATTGCATTCTTTAGTGCAAAGAAAATATTTCATCAACTTCACTGAGTGACAACAAAGTCCAACAGAAAAGAGACTGAAATAAAATGGAAAAAGAAAAAAAAAAACTTAAGAGGAGTCAAACAAGAATAAGGGAAGAGAGAATGGTAATTTTTGCCTCAGCTGAGGCCCAGCTGTCAAGATGAAAACCGGATGAGCACAGTATAGGGAGCTGACAGTACCATGACCACAAAAGAAAGATATTGGCTGGGCTTCTTTTATGGATGCTTTAAATACATGGCAGCTATATGTCAAAAAAGTACTACTCAATAGATACAAATGAGTTATTTCCGTACATTTGCAATACCAGTGTAAGGAAAGTCTTATTTGATTTGTAGCAATCACCTTTTTTCTTCTTTTTCTTTTTTTTTTTTTTCCTGTTTTTCTCTATTTCTTTTGCAGAGTTTTTCTCCACAGTATGACTCCTATGATGTGAAGGCTGGTTCAGCTGGTATCGGTTACCAACAGCCCATTGTAAGATGATATAGTCTTTTTTCTGTCCTTTTTTTTTCTTTCTTAAGAAATTTTCTACTCATAGATTATACCTTGGATGTGTATGTATCCTGATTTGAATTTAACAACATAAGTTTTAATTTAATTGTTGCCTGAAAGTGGAATGCCATGTAAGGCAGCACTTTGCTTGGCAGTATCATACTAGAAAGTAACAATAGATTATCTGGAGAGTTTGCCTTTTCTCATTCTTTTTTTTCCTTATCTTACCTCCTTTTTCCTAATCTCTTGCTGGTTCACTTTCATATGCTGCCTAAACATTTCTCGCTTTCTCTCTTGCATACCCTTCTCATGTACCTGCTTTGGTATTCTTCTACTAATTGCTTCCCTCCTTTCCACCACATTTTTACCTCTTGCACTGTCCCTAATCTCCCTTTACCCATTCAGCAACATTCTGTCTTTACTTAGTATGATACTGCAGACTTGTTTACTTTCCCACACCTCAAATTTGACTGATAACAAGTAAAACTTTCTTATAATCTCTTTTTCATCCCAGAAACAGTCAAGAGGTTTTCACCTTTTCTTTTTACGATTACCACTTTTTTTACCCACAGCTGTTCAGACTGTGCACTAAGGATGCTGTGTTTGCCCACTAGGCCTGGCCCAAGCTTTTTACAGGTTTTTTTAGTGAGATAATGCATGGATTGCCTGAAAGAGTTATGCATGAGCTATGCTTCCCATATAAAATAAACTCCAATGTTGCACCTCATGATTTTCCTTTTAGGCCCTAGGATTTAGAGATGTTCACCACATGCAGTGTTCTTGAATCAGGCACTCTGCTATACAGAGGATTTGGTGAATTGCTATTATTTGAAATTGGCTGCTGCTTCATGAAGCATAACGATTATTTTCAGTCCAGTGCTGCATAACAAGGTTTGAGTATCACATGTTGTAACATATCAAGGCAGCTCCAAGCAAACATGTTATTTCTCAGGGATCCATCAGATCATCTTGTGAAACAAATTTTACTAATCATGACAGCTGTTTTTCCTGAAATATAGTTCATTATTTTCTCACCTTTATTTTCATCCATTTATTTCTACCTTGTTCATTTGCTAATGTGATCATCCATCTGGTTTTGAATTTGTTTATTCATTTACTTGTTTGCAGCTCCTCACAGTTTTGCCCACAGCTTATCATATCATCTACATTTTGCTACTTGGTGTCTTAATATGGGATGTGCTGAACCAGGCAGATGACTGAAACACCTTTCATCTAACAAGCATCATTACTCCCCTCTATTTTGGCATTTTTCCTGAGGTGCTTAGTGATCCCTGGTGCTCTGATTTTTTGATTTGGGTTAAAAAAATAACAATTTAAACATGTGCCCTAGACTGTCTTCAGCCAGAATTGTCTGTATACTTCTAGGTCATACACTCTTTTATATTGCATCATGCAATGCATGACTGCAAAGCCAGTAACAGAGTAGTTATAGACAGATTTGACTAAACCTGCTAGAACTAAATAATATTCATCACTAACATTACACAGATTAATTTATTTGTCAATTTGAAATAATTTGGAAGAGTAATAAAATAAAAAATCCTAGCTACAGCACCAACATTTGTCTCTGGGTGGTGGCCATGCCTGGTATTTCCTCAGTCACACATCTCTTCATTCCTGTCTTCCCAGCTGCTTTTCACTGCTTGTAGACTGATGTTGTACTCTATGTCACAGTTTATCATTTATCTTCACTTGCTCATATAACCTTCACATATTGTCTTTGTCTCTTTCCACCACTGCACATACTCTGAGTAAAATCTGCTCATTTGTTCACAGTCTGGAGATGCTGGCAGCAAGCAAATCTCATACCTAACTATTGGTTTATCTCCTCAGTGTTCACCTTGAAAAAAATAACATGTTGTTGGTTTATAGCCATGCATCTTCTCAATTGATTGCAATTGATGAGTTGATGGCTCCAGTTCATGTTGAATCCAGAGTTATTTTCTACCAAAGAGTTCTAACACTTAGCAGCAAGAGATGGCTTGTTGTAGTCACACACTGAAGGCAACCCGATTTCCCCAGGCACTGGCTGCTCTGCCACTTGCTGTACTTCTTGTCCTAGAAAATAGCAAATATTGCAGTGATTCTCTTTTGCAGACAAAAGACAATCTGTGAACTAATATTGACATAGTATATTGGTAGTATAGTAGTATACTAGTACAGTATAGTCATGGTATTTATCTTGTATAGTAAGTTAGGTTCACGTAGCACATAATACATGACCTATTCTGACACAATATGACAATAACCTATGAAATACATTATGTGCAATATTAAGGTATGTAATAGAATGTCAGTACTGCAGTACATGGTGTTTTTCATGTAATTCATATGCTTCAGTTGTTTTGCCTTTATCAAAGCCATGAAGTGTTTAATTTAACAAAAGATTTTTTTTAAGGAATGACATACACCTGCAGTAAACCACTGTGCTAATTTTCAAATATTTTCTGGTTCGCCATATCAAATGTTTTTGTAGTTGTTGCTACACAAAGCAGAAATATCAGCACTCTTCCCAAATAGACAATGTCCTTAGTAATATCTTAATCCCTTTTTTTACCAGTTAAAATAAGGAACAGTATTACTGATTTGAGTAAAACCATATATATATATGGACCTATGATCCTTTGGTTAGTCCAGATATTATTTATTTATTATGGCTTAGTACTGTTAAAGTTCAGTTCACTGGTGAAAACCCTTGCCTTACTGACAATAACAAAAATATGGCCTTAATTCACTATACCTGTAAGTCCTAAGAAGTCTAGGGTCATAAACAGTTTATCATATAAAGTTCTTCTATAGTTTGTGTATGTAAAGTAACTTCTGAATGCAGGTGAGAAATTTTAAAATTGGTTTTAAAAAGCAAAATCTGGCATCAATAGACTAGCAAGTAAGTTTGTTAGTACGCTTTGGCTCCACCCCTGAAGATGTAATAAAGCTCAGTCACATGGCAGAGAAGCTGAAGCTCATTTACTTGTTTTAACAAATTAAGAATTCCAGTTATCTGTTCTTCCAGTTTAGGTAGCTAAAGAGATGAGCCATGAGCATCTTCCTGGAGGTCTAGAGAAGGGGAATAGTGAATCAAAAGAAAAATTACAGCTTTGAAAATATCTTGTGGACTATATTAGCTAAGGCTGCAAAGAGAAACCCAGTGATCCCTTTTCTGAAGGGACTGTAGGTACCAGGCAACGTATTTAGCAATGTATATATACTGCTGCTGCTTTTTAACTGCACGAAGTGCGCGTCACTGTGGATTTTTCTCTGTACTAAAACGTAAAAATTTCTTTCAGAGTTATTGGTGACTATTACAACTACATTAAGCTTCACAGCTATATTACATTAATATGATGACTGTTCTTTAATCTGCACTACAGGCTGGCTTTCCAGGACCCCCTGGCCCCAGTGGCCCTCCTGGCCCACCTGGTCATGCAGGTCCCCCTGTAAGTAAAATTAGTCTTTTCATTATCATCTCATATTCTTTTATATGAACTTCTCCTTTTCTCTGTCATAAATATTAGGCACATTTTCAACTGATAAATCTAGATACTATGCTGAAGAATTTTGTGGATAAATGTGATCTTCTGTTAATAGGGTTGGACCATCTGTGCACCACCAGGACCCAATGGCTGAGTGCCATATACTGTGCTTGCTTAAGGCCACGTGTTCACTGAGCTTTGTGCAGCTCTGTGGGGTGTCAGCTAAGGTTGTCTTAAGACATGCCACTGCCTCGCATCCTCTGTCAGCAGTCCCGAAGATTTATTCATACAGAATTTTAAGTGGAGATAAAGAAAAGTGGGAAGCCTAATACACATTCAGTGAATATACAGGGCCTTGAGTTTTTTTATGTACATCTCCTTTTAGAGGAGCAGATTTAATTCTGTTTTCATGGAGACATATTCTGCTTGGTTTTGCTAATATGACCTTTTGTTGTTTGGTGGCAGTTCTGACTGCCATTTTCCTTATGATTATGCAATTATTATAAACCAGAGTAGCACCATGGAATGATGCTTGTTCAAATCTTACTTCTTCTTTTGCTGCATTATAGGGCTCTGCTGGATACCAAGGTTCCCCTGGAGAACCAGGACAACCTGGCCCTCCTGTACGTATACATTGCCTGTCACTATATATGTTAAAGGCATGACCTTACAAGCATGAATCTGTGTCATCACTGGAGTGAATTGAAATCGTACAGTTCATTCTGGTTTTTTACTATCATGTATGTCAAATATACAAGTATTTTATGACACCAAATGCATTTTTAATTTGAAGAGTCTTAGTATTTTTATCATACTTAATAGTAATTATTTTTCTACAGGGACCTCCAGGCCCTGTTGGAATGATAGGCCCAGTTGGTCCACCAGGAAAAGACGTAAGTTCACTATTATTCATCCAGTGATTAATAGATGGGAAGGAAGAAAGAAAGTTAATTAAATGGTAAGACAGCAGAGCACATTGATACCATTGCATTTAAGAATTTTTAACATCGCCCTGTTTCTCGATCTAACAACATGACTGTACGAAACTAGATTTGGCTTACCTTAGCTATAAATGTCTGTTCCAAAAAAGTTTCAATTTCTGCAGGCGATTGGCTAGACACAATTAAAAACAAACAAACAAAAAACCCTCAAGAACAACAACAAAAAATAAGCATAAAATATGCTATTTTGATCTGGTGCAAAAGAAATTAGCAGTTTTAAAGAAAAGCAGACAATAGTGCTAGCTGTCTGCTCCCTTAAAATCTTGCTCTAAGAGTTAAGTGTCTTTTGTGTCACAGCTGGGAATCCTGAATAGGTATAGTACAAGCTGAGACAAGCAGCTAAAGTTTTTGTCCATTTTGAGTGTTTCACCATGAAAAATAATTTTTCTGTGATGACCTCTTCCTAAAAGTTGGCTTGAAATGTTAAACAAAATCTTGTGCAAAATTCTGGCAGCTGTTTTTTGGAAGGTGGTCATATAATGAGCCATCACCTTGCTATAATTTTTCCTGCTGTCTCTGGTGAAAGCTTTACCTGCTTTTTCTGACTCACCTTGATCTACTAGGACTGGTTCTTTGTCAGTAACTGAAGCAGTGGCAAAGCAGTGAAAAAAAAATAAATTATTTCTTTCAATAGGGAGAACCAGGAAGACCAGGCAGAAATGGAGACCGTGGAATCCCTGGATTACCGGTATGGAAAAGTCCCCAGTAACAATGGTCTTCTAATCAAAGGTTATGTTTTCCCATTTTGAGTTAGTCAAATGAATGTAACACGCAATGAACATTGGCTTGTGCTCTTCATACAGTGAGTATGGGATTTATTCATCTTTCTATATTTGTGTGTTTAGGGTCACAAGGGACACCCTGGAATGCCTGGGATGCCTGGGATGAAAGGTCAACGAGTAAGTATTGAGCATATTGAGTATAGCTGGGTCTGTTACTCTACTCAAATTATGGTGTTGCCCTGTTGTGCTCTTTCAGTTCCCAGCTAAAGAGACTGAATAATCAAATTAAAGGCCAATTTCTGGAAGATGTAATCTGACCTTCCGTAACAAAGACTGTTAAATTTAATCTAGTTTCCGCAATTGTAGAGCTCCATCCCAAATGCTGGGCTGAAGCGTGCTTTTCAGAAAAGCATCCGCTCTTAACTAATAGCCACGGAGAGATGGAGGATACAGAATTTTCTTTCAAAAGGTGTTCCAATAGCTCGTAGCACTCATTATTAAAAATATGCCCCTTTATATGAGGTTTTTTATGAGTTAATATTCTGCCTAGAGGAATCAATTTTTCCAGAACCCAAGATGAATAATTTTCACAGAAATGGTTTTCCTTTCTCACAGGGTTTTGATGGAAAAGATGGTGCCAGAGGTGACAGTGGAGCTCCTGGTC
The DNA here is from genome assembly GCF_036013475.1 of Columba livia. Taxonomy (NCBI): domain Eukaryota; kingdom Metazoa; phylum Chordata; class Aves; order Columbiformes; family Columbidae; genus Columba; species Columba livia. The sequence continues at coordinate 27,018,850 of NC_088608.1, forward strand.
CAAAGGTAAAAATCTGTAGTGTCATATTTGTAATAGGTGGAGTAATACCCTCCATCATTTGCTATATAGCTATGCTTTGCATATTATGCAATTATAAAAATCCATTAAACATTAAGGAAACCCATTTAATATCTCCATGAAAAGAATGAGAATCATGCCAAAGGAGTTAGGCTTTCTGAACCCCATCATGTCCTAATTTTCCAGCTGTAATAAAGATGAGAATCCAAAGTGAAAGGACATGACTGGGTCATCTGACTTTATTGCATAATGTTAAAGGACCAAGTCTTCCTGATGGTTTTTTTTTTCTGTTTAAGTGTTTTGTTCTGGCACTTGTTTAGATTTCTCAGACCTCACAGGCTTCGGTTCATGCTGAGGACGCTCAGCACCACTCAGAAAGGGACAATGGATTGGGCTGTCTCGTTTAATGTCTCTCCCCCTTGAATAAACAAAAAATGTTTGCACCAAAGTTCATTCTATCATTGGTGTTTTCCTTCCATAACAGGGTGAAACTGGTCTTCCTGGAGCAAACGGAGCACCAGGCCAACCGGTAAATATGTGTATCCTGTAGTATTTGAATGGAAGTGCCAATGGCACTTTGCAGTTAACTGAGTTACTCATCTTTCTTTTAACTTTAATTACCCCACTGTATGCACTGAATGATAGAGATGCAAATAAGAGCAATGGCTCTTTGCTCAGACATATTATTTCAGGAACTATTTAACAGACTTGTTTTCTTATGTTTTCTAGGGACCAAGAGGTCCAGCTGGTGAAAGAGGAAGACCTGGGAATCCTGGTGGCCCTGTAAGTAATTGCAGCTCTTGTTCCTAACCAGAAACAGCACATATTTTGTTTGAATATGTTGAGAATTCCTTGCTACCTAGATTTACCTTTAAACAGTTTTAATGCAAAGGATTAGAAAACTATACAGCACCTGTAAAATCATACATGAAAACTTTTGAGTCCCCAATTAAAGATGTAACACTTCTAACTCACATGTTCACCATCGTATTTTTTATTTCCTTTTTTAAATGGATAGATCACACATAGTTCAGTATTGCAGCATAAGCTCAGGTTCACCCAACAGGAATAAGGAGGAGGAGTGGAAGCAAAGGGCAGCAGCGGAAGGCAGAGAGTGGGAAAACTGCAATCTCAGAAGGAACTTGCAGGAAAACTATAAACTTACTCTTTGACTGAGATTAGGGGGTGCGTTCTTTGCTCTGAAGGAAATCGTAGCTCATAGTACACAACACAATCAGTGACACACCACTGAAGTGTAATAACCAGCAACTTGTCCATACAAACACTGTATAACCTGAGGAGCAGACCTGATATAGTATGTCTACAAGACAGGCAACAGGATTTAAACCATAACACTGTTTGTTAGGGTTTTGGAGTGAAATTTTAGTCTTTCATGTGAATTAGAGCTGTTACTTTGAAATATACAGCTATTGCAATCTTACTTAACTGTCCACGCAGATGATGCTTTGTAACTGTTATTTCCTTAAGAAATGTAATAAGAATACATTTTTACATCTTGCTGTCTAATCATTACAGTGCAAGTCACATAAAATGTTGGATATTCCTTCACAAAACATTTAATTATTATTTTAGAATTTCACAGTTGAGGAATACTTGGGTCTTGGTCAGCTAAGTAGGAATGTATGGACACAAAAAGATGGTCTGTGAGTCATGCACACTAAAGCATGTGGGTTCTGTGTGCAGGGTGGTGCTCCATACCCAACACCTCTCTTCTTCTTTCTGTAGGGTGCCAGTGGCAAAGACGGATCTCCAGGAGCAGCAGGCCCACCTGTAAGACTTACAGATGTTTGACTTTAAGTATTCGTGTTTCTCAGGTCTAGTTACTTCTAGCCCATGTTCTGCAGTACTGGCAAACTCAAGAAGGAGCATTTTATTTAATTATGTTTCATAGCCGTGCTAGTTGAAATATTTGAAACATACAGTGCAATAAGAGAGCTTTAACACTGTAAATCAGGAAATGCCTAAATCCAAACCCAGATTATTCTCAGATAACATACTGATGGATACAATTGCTGTTCTCTATGCAGATCAACTTTTGAATGGTGTTATCAAATACATTATTTAGTTGTCTGAGCTGGGCAAAAATTTTTATTTTCCATCTGCCTAGAAATGTGACCATGTCAGCTTCAATGTGTAACAGCTATATTGGCTTTTTTTTTTGTCCCACGCCTTTTTTATAATTACAACAAATTTCAAACAGTTTTTATATCTTAACCTCTTTAATGATAGCTTTCATGTTTTTTGAATTTACAATACAGAAATTTAACTGAACTTGTAAAAGTAAGGGTAATTAAGATGTAGGTGCAATATTTTAGGACTAGCCAAATTTCATCTTTTACATCATGATTTATATTTGCTATTTTGCCAGGTGTTTCCTTACTCAGAGAAAAATCTCATAATCGGGCACTTTTTAAAAACTTAAGATTAATTCCATATGGCTTTTACCTTTTGCACTAATAGTATTTCTTTCACTTTTAAGGGTCCCCCGGGTCCTCCTGGAACTGCAGGATTTCCAGGCTCTCCAGGTTTTAAGGTATTCATCTAGACGCATATTAATACAAGATGCGGTCCTTTCTCTAGTTAGCCACCTAATGTAACTATACATCTTTATTTTATTAATCCTCCATTTTCTGGCTGCTATTACACTGTTTGCAAGAACTGATTTGCTTTCATACGCAGCACAATACAAACTCTATCCTCACCACTTTCATTAATATCCCCCCCAAAAACACCATAAAGTGGTAGACCAAGCTGATTTGGCTCTTGCACTCAGTGGTAATGGTGGTGGTGATAACCTTCTTCCCATATCACACAAAGATGCCACAGTAGAGGAACAAGCTGTGAAGTTCATACTGATTGCCATGGAGACAAGGCTAAAATCCATTAATTTTCACCCTTTACTGTTTTTCTGTAGGGTGAAGCTGGTCCTCCTGGTCCTGCTGGGTCTAGTGGCAGTCCTGGAGAGAGAGGAGAACCTGGCCCTCAGGGTCATGCTGGGCCACCTGGGCCTCAGGTACATACACATATACCACGTTAGAACTGGGAAGTGTTGTGCCACCTGCCCTTCACAAAGCCCTGCACATCATTTGGTTTAGTCCTAGGTTAGCAGCAACGGCAATTTATACATTTATATTTTTCAGGGCCCTCCTGGAAGAGCTGGAAGCCCTGGCAACAAGGGTGAAATGGTAGGTACCTTTCCTGTCACTGTCTTCTGCTGCACCATGTTGGTGAGGGTACTGTTTGGACTGGGCAGTCCAACAACGCCGTGCTGTCCTCATCCCCACCTGGTGTCACTCTCTACAGGGACCTGCTGGTATTCCCGGAGCTCCTGGTCTGCCAGGAGGCCGCGGTCTTCCTGGTCCTCCAGGTACAAGTGGAAACCCTGGAGCAAGAGGCTCTCCAGTGAGTTACTAATTTTCATTACACTATTTGTACAAAAGTACGGTGGAAGCAGTTCTGATATAATTTTTTAAAAAACTGAATTTGTCCTATTAACTTGAGATGGTCTAATAAATTATTTTCTAATAACAATAGGAACTTATTTCTTATAAATAGGTATTTCTTTCATACATTTCTATATTCCTGTAAGTAAAAATTATACAGAAATATAATATTTGCTTTCCCAAATTATCAATTCTGAAACACACAATAAAAAAAAGGCTTGTCTAAAATGGCTACGTTAGACGAAATCCGTTGATTCAAAAATCCTAATTTCACCTGTTTCAATTCCCATGGGCTGAGTCGAGAGTCCACTACTCTTACACTGTCATTCACCCCAGCAGGCTCTTTCCTGACAGCCTTACACCACATGTAGCTCTTTGTCAGAGAAAATACTCGGGGACTTCAAGTAAAAGTCTTAATGATGTCTGAAATAGCTCAAAAACAGACATAAAATTTTACTCAGTGGTGTTTAAGATTGTATCACTTGTTGCCCTGACTGGATTTTTAAGGAGGCCCATGCATTCCACATCCCAGCTCAACTAATGCTAATTCCTTTGCAGAATGTCAAGTAATAAAAATTAGTCAATAATTGGAAAGATACCGTGTCTAGTTCTTGGTGGTTTAGTACATCTAGTAGCTCTAGTATAATACCCTGTTGCAATCCATAGTTTTAACGGGATTTTCTCCTGTTTAGGGAGAACCTGGCAAGGACGGTGCAAAAGGAGAACCAGGCCCAAAAGGCGAGCGTGTAAGTGATTTTAAAATGCGTTTGGAAACTTCTTCCAAGGAAGTCAGAACCCTGAATCATTTCCCATGCAACACTTGGTGTTCTGGGTTTTTTTTTGAGACTTCTAACTTCATAGCTGGGCTTTTTTGTTGTTGTTGCCAGGGTGAAAATGGCACCCCGGGTGCTCCTGGACCTCCTGGTGAGGAAGGCAAAAGAGGTGCAAACGGCGAACCCGGCCAGAACGGTACCCCTGGTACACCTGGAGAGAGGGTAAGCTGCTGGGGGTTGCCATGCACACAGGGCACATTCTGAGTTCACACAGACACAGCAGAAGCTGGTGTTCAAAATGTTTCAAGGAGAAATTTGGCTACATACCAGTTCTCACCAAATTCCAGAAGTGAAACTGGGTTACGAAACTGGGGAAGAGGCTTATCTAGTTCCTTATCTGAATTGTAGCACTTGGCTCTATCTTAGTTTCTTTATTTGATATTAGTTTCTTTGATATTAGTTTCTTTATTTGATATTGAAGAAACAGTGATTTTATATTCCAGGAAGTGGTATCAAAAGATTTGTGCTGAAAAGCAACCACAAAATGTGAGAACTACACAGGAAAAAAAAATAAATACAAATTTCTCAGTTAACAAAAATGAACAATCACAACATTTCAGCTCTGGAAAGTGAAATTAATGCAAATTCTTCTACATTCAGGATATGTCTTTATGTTAACATCTTCATTGTCAACAGATCTTAAATGTCAATAAAAAACTATATTGTGAGGATGTCTTCTATGTTATGATATCTTTATTGCCAACAGGTTTTTTGGCTAGTAGATTCGATAATTTTCCAAAGAGCCTTCTCACAAAGGAACTCCTGAGCTATTTATTCAACAAAATAAATAGCAATACCCTTAAAAATTTAAATTCATTATCCCATCTGAAGCAAAGGAAATTGTGCTGATCTGTTTGTAACACCTACTGATTGGAGTGTTTGCTGAAGCTATGAGGAAACCCAAGATGCGAAGTGAACTTATTCAGCATATTACATATATAAATGGGGCTGCAAATTTAATTTTATAATTCAAATTTCTTGTAAGCAATGAAGATAGTAGTAAATATAAATATTATAACAATAAACCTCTTTTCAGTATTGAATTAGAAGAAAATAATTGTTCAAGACTGAATGGATTATTTTTTACACAAATTTGGAAAACTCATGAAACAAGTAACCAATGCTGGGCCAGTTAAAAATAATGGAGGATAGACTATGATTTCAGAAGGAGAGTTGTATCCAAAGAGAAAATAATTCTGTAGATTTTCTTGCCACAGTGAAATGTCATTTCCATCTATTTCTTTCACTAGTTTTCATAATAACATGTCTAATGGTAAATAGTTGCCATTACCTGAGTCCTATTGCCTATGATCCATATTTTGTTCTTTTATTCGGCAGGGCTCCCCCGGTTTCCGTGGCCTACCCGGTAGCAATGGACTTCCAGGTGAAAAGGTAGAAGTCTTCCTCTAGAAAAAAACCCAAACTTCTGGAGAACCCATGTGAATTTGAGTGGAAAATTTCAGATTCAGTCTGATGCCGATTTCCTTGCTGTGAGTTGCAACATCTCGTTTGTAGGGTCCTGCTGGTGAACGTGGCAGCCCAGGTCCTCCTGGCCCCAGTGGACCCGCAGGAGAGCGTGGACAAGATGGAGGCCCAGGGCTTCCTGGAATGAGAGTAAGACGGGACATCTCCAAGAAACGGAGATAAACTCTATTACAGATGCCTCATCTGAGCTGAGACCATACAGGAGTCCAATTAGAAAAATGCAATCTTAATTCCTTTGAGTGCATACATACATTCATGTCTCAAATAACCTGTTGCGTAGTATATACAGAATGTAACAACATTCTGTGAGCTATACTAAAAATTAGCAACTGCTGACAACAAATGCATTGAAATTCAAAAGTCAGCCTGACTGCAGCTAAGAAAGATTTTACTGGAAATGGCAATGAATGATTTAAAATATAACAAAAATAATATTTAAAAATATAAAACAAGTTAACTAAAATGCACTTTAAATTTTCTTAAGTAGAGGTACCTAGTCAAAATTGTTTCATTCCTTGATTTTTACCATCTGAAATGAGTTTTCTTCCCAAATAATGAAAGGATACCATTTTGTGCACGTTGGTTAATGTACAATACATTGATTATATCCAATGATTCTCAGAGAAAGAAACTCCTAACAAAGTAATTTGTTAGCTTTCTCCAATTTTTCTCCTTAATGAGATGGGGGGAAATGGGAGGAGTTTTAATCTTCATTAAAGAGGTTAAAATCAAGCAAGTAATTTAAAATGTGTTGCTATATATTTATATTTGTGTATTGTAACTTAATACTGTACATTTAAAACTGAAGAATAACACCTTTTTCTCTTTCATTGTAGGGTTTGCCTGGAATTCCAGGAAGCCCTGGAAGCGATGGGAAACCTGGCCCTCCAGTACGTACATTGTGCAAATATTTTAGCCCAGTCCTCCTACCCTCATCCCACATTATCTACATGACAGGTTGTTATCGCAGTCAGATTGTCTCTTTTTTTGTTTTTATTACCAGAGCACTTTATACGCTGTCTCATTGTAATAACATTCTGTAAATCTTGTCATTTAATACTATTTAAAATACAGAGTATACAGAAGCTTAGTTGAAATACAAAACACATAATAAGTTTAGGCGACAATATCTGTAGCCTGATCTCACCCTCACTCACTATTTAACAAGTCATGGATATTCCTTTATTTCCCCTAACAAATGCCATGTTGTCCTTTTTTTTTATTTAATCCCAGGGTAGTCAGGGTGAATCTGGCCGCTCTGGTCCACCTGGCCCCCCGGGCCCCCGTGGCCAACCAGGTGTCATGGGGTTCCCTGGTCCAAAGGGCAATGAGGTGAGTGGGATTTCTCCATTTTTTTCAACTGTTCAGCTGCTCCATAGTGGGACTATCGGGTGCTGTAGCTTTAAATTATGCTGCTTTAAACTAAGCTTAAGGTGCATTGAGCAGAAGAGGAATTCTACATGTGATCTCTCAGATTCTAAATGTGATCATTCTCTTTTGTAAGGGTGCACCGGGTAAGAACGGAGAAAGAGGCCCTGGTGGTCCGCCTGGAACACCTGTAAGTTTAATTAACATTCTGCTTAATTACATATTACTTCACTAATGACATAATATGAATTAACAATAATTTTGTAACTCCTAAAAATTATATCAACCCATAATAAATAGCATAATTTTGTCTTTCTGTAGGGTCCTGCTGGGAAGAACGGTGATGTTGGCCTCCCAGGTCCTCCTGGACCTACTGTAAGTGTCGTGGTCCTGTAAAAGACTATTATGAGTTATTGCCAAGGTGGTCTGGTATCAGCAGATAGAGACTGTGTACTTAGGGAAGGAAAACATTTTTAATTATATAAAGAATTCTTCTTTTCTGAAGACAAATAAAAGAGCTCTTCTTTGCCAGTATTTTAATAAATTAATACTCGAAACTTTGTTAGGAGAAACCTGAGTCAGGTATAGCTGGTATAAGTTGAAATGAAAAGTCTATTTAGAGCTCTTGGGTATCTACCACCTTTTTAAATTGAAGCAGTTATTGCTCCCTTTAGCATTTATCAGAGCTGGCATTTCAGACTACTAGCAAGTTTAAATGTGTCTGCTGAATTCTATCTAATGGTTGGAACAAAAAGAGCAAATACCAGAACACCAAGATATATTAGCCTTTCAGATTGTGCAACATCATCATCAGATCATGATAAAGACACCTAGGTTAGAGGTGGTGTGGAGGTGTTTATATGTTGAAATGTTCTCAGACAAGCTCACTTTTTATTTTCCCCTCTCTGTTTGATTCCAGGGTGCTTCTGGGGAGAGAGGAGAACCAGGACCAGCAGGGCCACCTGGTCTCCAGGTGCTGTGTGCTTACTGTTTGTTAGTTTCTGATTGTTTTTAATAGACTTAACACACAACTAACACACAGAGAAATCAACCACTTGACAAAACGTCTTGCTTAGTATTTCATAATTGCAAACCAGATGGCTAGCTCAATAGATCATGTCACATAAACCCACTAGCTATCAAATTAGCACCTCCTACTTTGTAAAGGATTGCGATGAGTTGGTTACACATCTTTGTGTCAAAAATATCTGCTAGATAGGAAAAAGCATAGTTTATCTGTGTAACAGAGATAATAATACTGTTTCTTCATATAGGGATTGCCTGGTGGACCAGGACCAGCTGGAGAGAATGGAAAGCCTGGAGAACCAGTAAGTAGTACTTCCTTTTTTTAAAAAAAAAATGAAAAATATATTAGATTACATTTTCAAACTCAGCTATCGGCACTCTGCAGAGCAGAGAATTCTGCTTTAAGGGCTAATAGGCAAGAGAAACAGAGTGCCATCCACAATGCAGATTCACTAAGCGCATGGACAACTTACTTAGATTCATTTTCTATCATAAACAGGGGCCAAAAGGTGATATTGGAGGACCCGGATTCCCAGGCCCTAAGGTAAATCAAACAACAACAGTTTTCTAATTACAGTAAGGAATTAACAAACTATGAGCTTGCCAACCAAGAATAACACATTTCTTTGCCACAGGGTGAAAATGGTGTCCCAGGTGAACGTGGTGCACAGGGTCCTCCAGGGCCTCCTGGAACAAGGGGTGGGCCAGGTCCTGCTGGCTCAGAAGGTGCCAAGGTACTCACAGACTTGCTTATTTCCTGCTACTATGTGCATCATTTGGGTTCTTTTTTATTTTTCTTTAATCTTTCTCTAACTATTTTTCTGTTACTCTTCAGGGTCCTCCTGGACCTCCTGGACCCCCTGGAGGCACAGGGCTGCCTGGCTTACAGGGAATGCCAGGAGAAAGAGGAGCTTCTGGAAGTCCTGGACCAAAAGGGGATAAGGTGACACACCCCCCCACACACTGCCAGATTTATACTAACTCCGTTTTTGCTTCCCATAAGGCACTGGATTTGTTCACGTTTTCACTTTTGGCCTGATCTCAGAGGAAATGACTGCGTAGCAGTATTGTTGATTTAGCAGTGTGATATCAGTCCTGTATGTTAAAAAGATACAGGATTTTTCACCTGGTTTGATATATTGCTGGATACTTTGCTGTGTTACATCTCTTGGGGGAGGGATACATTAAAACAATTCTGATCAAGCTGATAAACAGTGACAACAGTTCATACCATGGGCAAACAGTTCGGCATAGACTCCATTTGGAGTCAATTTGGGGTTTTTTCCATCAAAGTATTCAGTATCTGATGCTGAATACTGGGGAGAATGCCATCCCCAAATTTAGTTTGGTATGATCACAATAAGGAAGCCTGGTTATTGAGACACCCTCAATTTGAGATCTTCTCCTCAGTAATGTTTTAATCCTCCTTTTTTTCCCCTCCTTATGCTTGTTTTATGCTTGCTTTTTGCTTATGCTTTTTACATCCCATCCTTGCTAGGGAGAACCTGGTGGCAAAGGTGCTGATGGCATTCCTGGTGCAAGAGGAGAGAGAGTGAGTACTCTTTATTTAAACATCTAGCAGTTTATCAATTAGCTTCACATAGTCTACACTTAAAGCATGAGTAAACTTACAATGAATAAATATAATCTAGGAGAGGTAAAGTTGTAATCGCATTGTATTTCATCCAGCAGTGCAAATCTGGTTTAGTTAACTAAACTAGACTTAATATTCGTTTTTGTGATTACAGCTGCTTGGGTAGATACTATAGACTTTTTTGTAAGCAGAAGATTATAATTAATTGGGATAATGTTTTGGAGGGAAAGCACTGATACAGAAATAGAGAAGATGTTACTAGCTAACTAAATCTAGCTGACTGATGAGGAAGATGCTGGTTATAATGAAGCACAAAAAGACAGGATGACAGTAAGTGTTGTCGTACAGAATACTTCAACAGGTTACTATATATGATATATTTATACATCTATATAGCATACACACATAAAACAGACACTTGAAATATATACATACATTTACTGAGTACCTGCAAGCAGTATATACATGAAAATAATGACAGTAGTGACAAATATAAAATTGCAGGTGTATGAGATGTAAGAAATATAAAAAATGTATTTCAAACCATCAGGTATGCATTAAATTCTCAAGGAAGAAAAAAGAGGCTAGTGAAGAGGGTTTGAACATTTACAGAAAAAATATGGACCAATAATCTATACGAAAATTTAGGGCAAAGGATAACTTTCATTGTCTATCATTGAGAGAGGTTTTGGATTAGGTTTAGATGGTGGGGGAAAAAAGGAAAAGAAAAAAAAAAAGAAAAAGGATAAATCAATTGGAGACTTCTCTCATTGCAAAATGGTGTGATCAGTGTCGCTCCAAAACATACTTGCAACAACACTCCAGCACTGTAGACTTGCTTCCATTTAAATATCTATAGCAACCTGATTATGCTGAAACATAAATGCTATTGATCAAAATAGAGGAATTAACATTGTCATATTTTGATACAAAAATGCATTATTTTCTAATTTTTTAGGGTAATGTGGGTCCCATTGGTCCTCCTGGTCCTGCTGGCCCACCTGGAGATAAGGTAAAGCGTCCTTTGTAATGATGTTTGACACTGCGAACAGCCACACTGGTGGCTGTCCCACGGGAAGAATTAAACTACCCAGTGATTATTCTTGTTTCTTACAGGGAGAGACGGGTCCGGCAGGAGCCCCAGGCCCCGTGGGTTCCCGTGGTGGTCCTGTAAGTGACAGCACTTTTCTACCAGTAGAACTTTACCGTGGCTCCTCTGGCCATGTATAGACATCAGTGTGGCACCTGCTCTGCTAGGAACACATGTGGCTTGTGGCCAAAATAAATAAGCATATTTGGCTCCTGTTGGCTCTTGGGATTTATAGGTGCTAAGGTCTTCAGAAGATCAGAGCTTATAACAGTGTCAAGGGGCTGGTGGGCTGCAGTGACAGGTCAGGGCAGGAGCATGAGCAACAGTTATTTCCTTCTTACAGCTATTCAAACTTTTAAAAATATACTTATATTTGTATTTTAGATTGATAAAACAAGCATATTTGCATCTCAGCTGAATCTAGGGAACACTGTGGATTTTGCTAAGGGTTTATAGAGGTGTAACTGAGATTGGTTTGTCACACTTTAGATAATCTTCAGATAATTCCTGAGCAGTTGTTTTTAGAGATCAGCACCAACTCTTGGTTTGTTTGCTTGATTTTTTTTTTTTCCTCTAAAGGCTGGTAAGACAAAGAAACTTCAGCAGTATTCATGGGAGTGTTCCCTAACTTGTAAAGTGAAGCCTATCTTTCTAACATCTTGCATTGCTGACGTGTTGTTTTCTACAGGGTGAACGAGGAGAACAAGGTCTTCCTGGACCTGCTGGCTTCCCTGGAGCTCCAGTGAGTATAAATACTTAAAAGCAACTGAATGTGATTATCAGCTTTTAGTTTCTCTAACTTCACCCACATCTCAGAAGGGTTTGCTGTAACCCCTTTAATATACATACCTTTTATATAATTGGCTTAATTTACTACTGTTTCTGTACTTGGTCACACATAGTGCAAAATGTCTGTATCCTTCCCTTCCTGTACTGGTAGACCAACAGAGTTCAACTGCATTCACATTTAATTTAATAGTTAAGTTCCCTACTGAAGTGTAGCTGGATAGTGTTTCTTATTACAGTGATATCATTTGCAATTTTTGAGTTGTAAAATAACAATATAAATTTTCTACAGGGCCAAAATGGAGAACCTGGTGGGAAAGGAGAAAGAGGCCCACCTGGTCTGAGAGGAGAGGCTGGACCCCCTGGAGCTGCAGGTCCACAAGGTGGTCCTGGTGCACCAGTAAGTTTTTGCTGTTCCTTGTTGCTTCAGAGAGAGGTTTCTTGAGTTCTCAGTTCACAGTTTATGTTCCTGACAATTTTATATATACTAAGCTCCCTCAGGATGGCTGGGCCCAAGTGCAAGCATTTGAACTGCCTGACACTTCATGACGCTTCTGGTATTTTTTACCTATTTATCAAATCATTTCCTCTATCTTATTTCCTTCCATGTAGGGTCCACCTGGTCCCCAAGGAATAAAGGGAGACCGTGGATCTCCTGGAGGTCCTGTGAGTATCTCTTTGACTTAGACACTGATAAATAACTCCATCTATTACAATAAACACAATGTGAATGAAAAATAGTACCTTCAATGACTTCAATATCTGTAGTTCAAGAATAATTAGTGTTCCAGAATGAGTAATTAAAGTTGAGGTGTTTAGTGATCTGGACTACATTGATTTTAGTGGAAGTAAGGTGCCAAAATAGCTTTTGGCACACTGACCCAAAGCTATAAAATGGCTTATCTACACAGTTATTAGATTTACATGTCTTTGCCAAGTTTCTCAGAGTCCACTTGTTCACCTTTGAGGAACATGTGAGACCTTTCCTTGCCAAAACAAACAAACAAACCCACAAAAACAAACAAACAAAAATGTTTTAAGCAAAACAGCTAAATATAATTCAAAGTCAGCCACTGTATAAAAATCAATTTGTTCATGTTTTTCTAATCTTCAGAAAATGACAACTAGAAGTATTGATCTCATCTCTTACAGGGTGCTGCTGGTTTCCCTGGTGCCCGTGGTCTACCTGGTCCCCCTGGCAGTAATGTAAGTTGTCTTATCCCCCTTTTATTCTTACCTTGTGGATATATTTAGACATATATTAATATCTTACACTATATTAAGCTATATGTACCTTGACATGAATATAGGATAAACAAAAGCACTTTGACTACGACTTAGGGGAAAAAATTCTGCAAAAGAGCATTTATTCTCCTCTTATTTCATACAGAATAGCAATTCATTCACTTGCTGTCTTGACACTCCTTCTGTTACCATTTGTTTTCCAACGCCCATCGGAGCTAGTGGAGTCCTTCTCCTGGATCAGGTCCTTATTTCTCTGGATGGCAGACATCCTGTCTTTGCTCTTGTTCTTTTAAGATGCAAGAAATATTGAATTCAGCACCTTGAATTGCTATGTTCTATTTTTGTAGACCCCTGTTGAGAATTTTTTTTAGTTGCATGTAGAATAGAATGGCATAAAATTTCATTACCTTGGGAGAGAGGAGTTTGGAAAGATTCTTGTGGCAAAATTTCCTCTCTTACGATCTGGGCTACATCTGAAGTTTAAGCTATCAGTCTGCAGTGTGCCACTATAAAAATGTATGCTGATGCATCAGCTAATTCCAGTATTTTATAGAACATCTATGTGTGTGAAGAGAAGTTCAACATGCATCTACTTTTTATTTGCATGGTCAAAATTAGATTCTGATCTTTGATTCCTTAAAAATTAAGGAAATACAAATGATACAATGGATTTAACCCTTCTAAAGTAAAAATTTTAAGTAATCTTTTGTTGTACAGTAACTGAGATATAAAGAAAACTTTTGTATTTGGATAAAGAGATGTTTGTTTTCTGCCTTATAGTCACAGACAGATACAAATTTGAATATTGCTGAATAAAAAGTAGGATTTTAATTAAAGGTCCTATCAAAGTCACTGTAATTCTTCCATGGATTGGCTGAGAGTTTTAATGAAAGACATTTTATTCTGCACGTGTCCAAGATAGCCCTTTAAAGGCATCTGGCTTTAGAGTCTGCAGCTATTTCAAGTTTCTGTGGCAGAGCCCTGGGTAAGGAATGTGTATCCTGTGTTGGCTGCATGACAAACACTGGGCATCCAACTGTGCAGGTGTTGGATGATGCAAACCGTATGTCCAGACAGGAGGGAGACAAAAAACAGGTTTGAAAGTGGTAGGTGAAAGGATTCTCTTTATAAGACCAGATCAGATTTGGGTGCATAGAGGTTGGATCCTAAATCTACCTTCAGGCAGTGAATCATCTGCTTGGCTTTCATGAGGAAAGATCAACACCAGGGAGCATGCGCTACTGGTTCAGATACAGCAGCTCACGCTTTTCTTTCAAATTCCTTTTAGGGCAGTCCAGGTCCCCCTGGTAACGTGGGGCCTGCAGGCAAGGATGGGCCTCCTGGACCCCCTGGTAGCTCTGGTTCTCCTGGCAGTCCAGGACCTGCTGGAACAAGAGGTGAGCCTGGCTCACCTGGTGAAAAAGGGCCACCAGGCGCACGAGGAGAAAGGGTAAGTACATGGACAGCCAGTTACACTAATTGACAGGGATTGTCAAGAATAAGAAGCCACCTGATGAATGTTGAAGATCCACAGTATTGACTGACCTGACCTTTTCCTAAACAGGGGGCACCAGGTGAACCAGGTCCTCAAGGCATCGTCGGTGGCCGGGGTAACACGGGTTTGCCAGGTCTGCGTGGCCCAAGTGGTCCTCCCGGGATGGCAGGGGCCAAGGTGAGTGGGCATTCTCTGCAGCAACAGCCCCAGAGCTAACACAACAACTGTAATCCAGCTGCTAAAAATAGCTCTGTTTTACAAAAAGGTAATGAATGTGTTGTATTCTTTGTCCAGAGACAACACACTGTGCAGTTATTTTTGTTTACATCCATAAGAGCAGGCTTTAAAATGTCCGGTAACAGGCAGCTGCAGGATTCAAAGTTGATTTTAACCCCTGTTACAAAGAGTCCTGGAGCAGATGATCTAGAAGTCTATAACCAGCTTCATCCAGCTAAGGAAGGGAATGGGCTATGAACTCTCATTGAGACAAGAATTGAGTAATTGTTTCATGTCATTTTTGCTTAATTCTCAATATGTTTCTTGCTTAAATATTATGACCCAAACAAGAAAATGCTTTCACCTCTCTCTAGAAAAGGTGGTGCAAGGCTTAGTCTGTATTTTATCATTAATATTGTGATAGAACAGCATTTTTTTTGTTAACTGCTTTGGTGGTTGTTTTTAGGAACAAAACAAGACATCTACCCATTTATTATTTCTTAGCTGACAAAATAAGGAATGTTCCTTGGGTTCAATGGCCTTGCATGAATATTACTAGTGATGAAAAGAAACTAGTTGGCCAAGTCTTTATCTTTCTTATTTTGAGTATTTACAATCACCAAAGTCACCCTGGCCCTTCACTTTATTAGGTTTCCTTCACAATCACTGCATATTTAATTAAAGATGTATAACACAATGGTATTATTTATAAGTATTTATCTGAAACAAAATCCTTTCCCTTTTGTTCAGGGTGAAGATGGTAAACCAGGCATCAATGGTGTCCCAGGAGAACGTGGTGCTCCTGGTCCACAAGGTCCTATTGGGCAGAGAGGCTTACCTGGAGAGCCTGGCCGAGATGTGAGTGCACGTGTTAGACCTTCCTGCTCTAGCGAGCACGTTACAGATGGGAGACTCGGGCAGTAAATACGCCGTAAGGGTCACAAAGCCTCCCTCAAGCGCTTGATGCTACAAAATAATGCAGGTCTGGTAGATCTTTCATGGCTCCTTCCACCTCCAGGACCTCTTCCCTCTTGAAAACTTTCTCTTTCTTTGATGAGATTTAAGCTTAGTGGAAAACAAACTGTCTGCTCATCATCCAGCTTAGGAACAAATTGTACCACTCTTTTTTTTTCCAGGGTAACCCTGGCTCGGATGGCTCACCTGGACGTGATGGATCCCCAGGAGGCAAAGTAAGGAATCACCAATATCTTTAGTTTGCCAAGTAAATGTTATGTAGAGATTACAATATACGTAACTATTCTGTCCTCTGTAACTTGTTCCTTGAATCTTTTATGCCCCACTGAATGCAGTCTTTACACTACAGTTCTGTAAAAAATTCAATTTCTTACCCTGTCGGCTATCTGCAGGGTGACCGTGGTGAAAGTGGTTCTCCTGGCCCTCCTGGACCTCCTGGTCACCCTGGACCGGCAGGTAACACCGGTGCACCTGGAAAAGCTGGCGAAAGAGGATTTCAGGTAAGACCAAAGCAAAAGCTTACTGCTTATTTACAGACCTTTCCTATGCCAAGTCCATTTCATGATGTAATGAAGTACAAGTTTGGAAGAGTCATACATTTGTTACTGTCATAGTTCTTGGCATTGAGGATCTCTTTTGTAGGAATATCAAGGGGAAAGACATCACAGTTTATGTTCTTGACAATTGTATATATACTAATCTCAAAATCCACATACCTCTTAGGATGCCAAAAAGCACATAATCTCAGTAGGTCCTGTCTTAATTTCAGTCCCATCTGGTGCTCATGCACCTCAAGTGATGTCATTTATTTAAACTAAAGGAGTAACATTGGAAGTCCTCAAGTTATTTCTGAGAAGTGCTGACACCAGCACAGCTTGAGCGCTGAGCACCTCACAAAATGAAAAAGGGGTCCAGTGCATGTGGTATGTATTGCTGCCTACAGGCAGCTGAGTAAGACTACTCATAGAAGAGTAAGACTACTCATACTATTCATAGAAAAAGGAGCTAACCAAAATTCTTGCTGATTATGTAGTGTGTGCGGAGCTTCCCCTTGTTTCTGAACAGCTGCTGGCTTTGAACACGCTGCTTATCTGGAAGTAAAAAGGCAGTCTTGTCATCTCCAGGTGATCCATGTTATCTTATTCTTATTGTGTCACAGGGTCCACCTGGCCCTCCTGGCTCTGCTGGTCCTGCTGGTGCTCGAGGTCCTGCTGTAAGTCTTATTTAAAAGTACTTGTGATATCATACATTTGCGATCTCCTGTTACTTGGGCATTTTTCTTATTTCTTTGTATACTGTTTTTATCGTAAATCTGCTCCAAAAGGGTCCTCAAGGTCCTCGCGGTGACAAAGGTGAAACTGGTGAGAGAGGCAGCGCCGGCATAAAGGGTCATAGAGGGTTTCCTGGTACTCCTGGGCTCCCTGGTCCTCCTGTGAGTATTCTGCACTCGATGGGGAATTATGGCTGGTCTTAGTTCCTCTCATTTAGGTCTCAGGTAACTAGTTAGCCTTAACTAATTTACTGAGGAAAGAAAATATATATATATATATATATATACACCCATATATATAAAGAACCTGTGTAATTTGATTGCCGAATGTGTTGGAAAGTCCAGTTCCCCTGAATCACCCTGAATGCACCTTTGTGGTGCATACAGACGGCAAAATTTTTAACACATTTGTAAACATGAGTGTTTGTCAAATTATGTAAATAACTTTACTGGTAATATGATTTTATGGCAATATACAGTATTTTGAGCCTATAGCTATGTATTCTTATGAATACAAGATTTCATACAAAGCTTTTGTGGATGCCTTTTGGCTTATATTGCATCACTAATATTTTTTCATATAGAGAACATTTGATATTTTTTTTTCTGGCTCAAGAACGGCAACCATTCTTTCTCATATTTGACATAAGCTTTTTATAAGGATGTGTTTCATATAATCTTAAAGATGTTTCAGTGTCTCTAACATACATCCAGCTAGATACAAAACATTACTAGGAGGTGTACAACTTACTTATCTTTTCTTCATAGGGTCCCCTGGGTCCACAAGGTGCAATTGGAAGTCCAGGAGCTTCAGGTGCAAGGGTAAGAAAACTCCTTACTTAGCGTAACTGGAAAAAAGATTCAGACTGCTTGGCATTTTTTTTCTTTTTTTTAAAATAAAAGCCATCTTAGGATGCATCAGTTGACCAAAGACACCTGATAAATCATACAGAAATGTTTGAAATCTCTCACAAAGTATTTCTGAATTTGAGATTACCTGGTAAACTATTTTGACTGCATTATTTGTGTTCAACATTATTCTAGGGTCCCCCAGGACCATCTGGGCCACCTGGAAAAGACGGGACAAGCGGCTATCCAGGTCCCATTGGTCCTCCTGGCCCTCGTGGCACCAGAGGTGAAAGTGGCCCTGCAGTAAGTAAATTGTGCACGCTTGAACACACAAATCTTCAGGGGTTATTCTTTAAACATAGGGTGCTCTCCCACTTAAGTATCTCCCTCTGAAAACTCTGTACTTTGTTTCTCCTAAAGCCAATAAAAGGTTATTCTCTGGATTTTGGGGGAAAGGGTTCCTTTCTCCTTCTCAAAGCCCAGACAGAAGACAGACAGTTACAACTCGACAATTAGGAAAATAAAATTTGAATTTTAGGAAAATAAAGGCCTAAAGTCTAACAGATGTTATACGTAGCAAGTACCATTATTTAATGAATAAGTAAATAAGATGTTTATTTGAGAATTCTAATTTTTTAAGATTAGGATCCACAGACTTTTAGTTTTAATCTGTGATCTCTACTCAGCACTGCGTTCACTTTTTTTTAGGGTCCACCAGGCCAGCCTGGTCTTCCTGGTCCTGCTGGTCCTCCTGGTCCATGTTGTGGTGGTGGTGCAGCTGCCCTGGGGGCTGGTGAAAAAGGTCCAGTGAGCTATGGCTATGAATATCGAGACGAGCCAAAAGAAAATGATATCAATCTGGCTGAAATAATATCTTCAATGAAATCAATTAACAACCAGATTGAAAACATCATTAGTCCTGATGGGTCACGGAAGAATCCAGCTCGTAACTGCAGAGATCTGAAATTCTGCCATCCTGAGCTCAAGAGTGGTATGTTAGCTTTTTATTTTCACCCGTGGTAGCAGAAATTGATTTCTTTTTTCCATTAATGCTGTTGTTCTGAGTATTTAAATCTACTGTAAAAAAATTGATTTTTTGAACATGTTATTATAAAGACGATAAATATAATAATAATTTTAAACTTTAGTTTCCTGTGCATTTACTCAATATATCCACTGACTTCAGCTCCACTCCCTACATGCTTATAAGTGAACATTTGATTAAATAACTTTATGAATAAAAAATGTGAGTATAAGTTCTGTATGTCAAATGCCACCCATATTACTGTATTCACATGAACTCAGCACATTTTTATATCATCTTATTTTCTGTGGCATCTCTTCTGTCAGAATTAATATATTTCCTAATGTGGCTCAGGAATCTGGCATAGAAATAAGCTTCACATCACACAGGCAGATTCTTCTCCAAATATACTGAACCCCTTAACATTTTTCTACCTCTAGGAGAGTACTGGATTGATCCTAACCAAGGCTGCAAGATGGATGCTATTAAAGTATACTGTAATATGGAAACGGGGGAGACGTGCCTCAACGCCAACCCCAGCTCCGTGCCAAGGAAAAACTGGTGGACTAGTGAAAGCAGGGGCAAGAAGCACGTTTGGTTTGGAGAATCTATGAATGGAGGCTTCCAGGTAAGAAACTCCCACCTTTAGCCGTCCAAAAGGTAGTACACACATTGTACTGACCTAAATTGTAATGTACTAAAAAATAATCCTGAAATTAAACTACACTAAGCATTTAGTGAATGAAATAATAACTATATGAGCCATCTCTAGACATGACTAAACAAAACCTCTTGCATGTGCGTTGTACTCCGCAGTTCAGCTATGGAGATCCTGAGCTTCCAGAGGATGTCTCGGAAGTTCAGCTGGCCTTCCTGCGCATCCTCTCCAGCCGCGCCTCCCAGAACATCACCTACCACTGCAAGAACAGCATCGCCTACATGGATCAAGCCAACGGAAATGTTAAAAAATCTCTGAAACTGATGAGCTCTACAGAAAGTGAGATCAAGGCTGAAGGAAACAGCAAATTCACATATGCTGTTCTGGAAGATGGCTGCACTGTAAGTAAACAAGACTTTAGTATGGTCATTTAATAAATAGTTCCCTCTAGAGGACTAGACTCCATAATAAAGGAAGAGAGAACTCGGCATGACCTTGGTAAGGAAAGGACAGGACACAGTAAAACCTAATTGGGGAAATTTAGATCCTCTCCACCAGAAGTGCCACTCCAGTAGCACTCCCATTTACAGCTGTGCTTACAGCTAGCTCCCTCCTTCAGAATCCAAGTCAGTGAAGTCACAGTGACCAAGTTTTGATCCATCCCATGTCAACTCTAAAACCGAGAGTAGTAGGAATCATCTTAGTCATACAAAAACATCATGGCTAGCTGAATCAAGCCATGGGCTGTTATTAGGCGGGGGACAGAAAGGCATTTTGCAGATAAAACATTGCTTCACCGTGCCTTGCTAGCTGCAGCACAAAGTACTGGAGAGGAGCAGTAACATCCATGAGTGTGCTGGTCTCTGAGCATCTGCAGCCTCTTCAGTAACAAATACAAAACACCGTTAACGCTATGCACAATTTCTCCCTCCTGCCATTTAAGATCCCCAAAGCACAACAAACACTGACCTATATGGCAAACCTGCCATTTAGGATGCAGGAACGCATCTACTTTGTAGCCACTTTGTGGCCATTTCTTTCACATGAACATGAAGAGCTACCTCATTACTGCTGTTGCCTTTTCCTGAGGCTAAAACTAAAGCCACTTTACAAACAGAGCTGCTATTTGTACAATCCCCAGCACACAGAGCACATTTCAGCCCTTGTCAGGGCACAGGCACCACTCCAGAGCACTCTGTCCGTGGGGGATCCCATCCCCCTGAGCCACGAGGTCTGCAATCCTACAAAGCCTCACATAAAAGGTCCAGAAATTAAGAATATCTGTCTATGTGTTCATTCTAGAGAGACTGCAAGCACTTTTCATGGTGTTGAGAGGGACACATTAATATAGAAAGTCTGAAATCCAGTAAACTCTAGGATAATGTTCATATAGCCCAACACTGATTTATCTAACATGTTTGTTCATTTCTAAATTCACAGAAACACACTGGTGAATGGGGCAAAACAGTGTTTGAATACAGAACGCGCAAGACAATGAGGTTGCCCGTGGTTGATATCGCACCCATGGATATTGGCGGCCCTGATCAGGAATTTGGCGTGGACATTGGCCCAGTCTGCTTCTTATAAATCAAAGACCCTGCTCTTTCTGAAATCCCAGCAAACAGGTTCACACTCCAACTGTGCTCCTTTGTTTTAGCCTTGTCAGCTACTACAGGTGACCATCTGTATCCCAGTTATTTATTAACAAAATTTCTGGGGGAACAATCAATTTGATATCAAGGGTGGTTTTTTTTGGTTTTTGGTGGTTTTTTTGCTATTACACAAAGTACAGTAAAAATGCTTTTTTGCTCTTTTTTTTTTTACCAAATTCCATCTTCAAAAACATGTCTCCTTGGTGCTATAATACAACTTCAACACTTAATAAACCAACACTGTGCTCAATTAGTTGAATGTCAGCCAATTTACAAAGCACTGATTGCTCCCAGTACCAAAGTTTACCCTTCTTTCTAAGATGCAGTCCAGAAAGCTAGAAAGACCTCCCTGTTTCAACTACCTCAACACGGACAGAAACTGGGATGGGTCTGATGAGTCAAACCAGGAATCAATTAAACACATCAATCAAAACACATTGGGACTCATTGGTCAATTCAGTGGAATCATTAGGTACAAAATTGTCCATTTCTGTACTGATTAGCTGTGAAAAAGTACAGTGTATTTTAAGAGTTTTTAATACCTTAATGGCAGTAGTCACCATAATTTTATTGTTGGATTGTATGTGTTATCAAAGGTGCTTCTCTACTTTCCTGTCATTGCTGGTCAAGACCACTAAAATTAGGGAAGTGTAAAAGACTAATATGATGGTGCTAATGTATTTTTCACTCCTAACTCTGCAAGTCAGGGTTATTGACTTGCTCAAAAAAAAGAAAAGAAAAAAAAAATAAAGGATTTAAAGCAATTGTAAATGTCTCCTGTCAGAGATTATCATTGGCATGTCATAGTTGAGAACTTTCTCCCTTCACTCTGTAAAAGTCAATCAAGATACAAAATTGTGAACAACTTCCGTCATGTTAACACATTTATAGTGTTGAAGGTTAACCATCTTTGTAAGCTTTTATATGGTTGTTGGTCTATTCCTTACAGAGACACATAATAAAATATCGTAATAAAACTCCTTGTTTCATAAAACTGACTCTTTAATTTATTTTACTATTTGTATCTCTTTCTTCAAGCAACTTACTAAGGCAGGACACAACTCTGGTACCCCTTTAACTGAACATTTTCTAAGATAATCTGTTTGAAGGAAAACTTGTTAATCCTAAGAGATGCAATTTATGGCGTCATACTACGACATTTTCTTTCTTACTTTTTCCACTCAAGCCGCTGGCTCATTTTTTTCAAACATGGTGAACAGCTCTAACAGCACCCATGTTCAAAGTAATAAATAACAATTATCTCTCCACATAGGGTCTGTCTTTGCTTTTAAGGGTGTCAGTGTGTCGGGTCATGTAGGCATGTGTGCAAATACGGGGTAGAAGTGACTCCCACGTAGCATTCACAGGCCTATACATGGCAGAACACACCTGTCTCCAATAAGGGCGTGCTTCATGTGCCAATACCCAGCAAAGCACTGCCCACTGCACTTGACCTCTCATTTGTGTGTCTGTCTGTCTGTATGTACACATTTCTGTCTTTTTGTGTGTACCCGTGCCTGTGTCTTTGGTGCATCTCCCTGCTTACGTCTGTGTACGTCTGTGTGTGCATGTGTGTCTGTTTGTGTGTGTCCATCCGTATGAGCGTGCAAATGTTTCTCTGTGTGTGCACACGTGTCTATGTGTGCGTCTCAGTGCATCTGTCAGTGTATCTTTCCTTGCGCATGTGTTTGTACGTGCCGGTGTCTCTGCGTGGCTCTGTGTGTGTGTGTGTATGTCCATGTGTCCACATATGCGTGTGTATGTGCATGTGTGCATGTGTCCGTGGGTTCATCTGTGAGTATGTGTGCACATGTGTCTATGGGGGATTGTGTGTGTCTGTGGGGGTGTGTGCATATGTGTCTGTTTTTCCTGGAGGCGGGGGGGGGGGTGTCTGTGTGTGTTATGCATTCATAATTAATACCTGAAATTCCTGAATCCATTCCACTGGCAACGAGTTTTCATTTGGCATTTCTAGAAGGTTCATTTCTGTGGTGGGTAGAGGCACAATGGTTCTGCATCTTTCTATTACAAGTAATGCTAAAGTAGGAAACCATTAAATCCTTGAGACATGACATAAAGCAGAGGATTGAACCTGAGATACCTCTGGGACTAGAGAAAATAAGGACATTTTTTCAAGTGAAAAATCCAGGGTTTAGTGCCAAATTCCACTTGAACAGCTAATACCTATTTTTGATGGCACATTTATCTACAAAAACAGTAATTAAGGCTTAGTCAAACTAAACACATGCATTTTACTTGAATGTAAATGCAGTTACCTGTTGGTTCTCATATGATTAATACTATTACTGCACCCTGTATAAATCACACGGAGTTTTCTTCCTAACAAACATAACAGTTAACAGTTAACAGTGGCTTTACAGTCAGATCTTCCCAGTCCAGCTGAGTGGCAAAAGAAGAACCTAAAGAACAGGCAGATGCAAAGGGCTCAGCTACAAGCAGCTTTTTTTTTTTCTGACAAGTACAGCCACATTTACAGTAAGGGACAAACTGTCAAGTCACTAATTTGGGGGAGGGACTAGGAACCAAATTAACACTAGTATTACAGATCTAAAGTAGCTTCTTGAAGAATGCAAAGAAGAAACAGCAATTCATAAACTTCAGCTTTGCAAAGAGAACTGAAAATAACCAATACTCCAAATCCCACAGAAATTTAGCTCTCTTAGTCATAATAGGACATGTCAGAAGTAACCTGCAGTTTTCTTTTCATCTCGTATCTTTCACAGAGGTAAAATCTCACAAGATAATCCTCAAGTTATTTCCTGCAAACCACAAGATCCAACAGGATTGGATCACTAAAAAGATGCAACTGCTCAGGAACGGAAGTGGGCTCAGTTGCAACTGGACCCAAGAGACTGAAGAACCTTCTTGTCAACATCCATTTCCTCAAGCCCTTCCTGTCTGTCTAGACATCCTTGGGACAAACACACATAGTACTTTTTGTATATGACTTTCAGTTTTCCAAGCATGAGCAAAGTGTCAATAAAAAGACTGACAAACATACAATTTGTCAGTAGCAGAGGACACCTGGTAACAAACGTGTGCAACGGGCTGTGAGTTCTGCTTGCCTTTGATCTTAACAAAATTAAAAGATCTTGCCAAATTCACAGGAAATCCCCAAACATACTATTTTCTCACCACTTCAGGAAATTCTACGTGTTTTGCAGAAAAACCATTGGCCAGGTAGTTTTGTTGTCCCCAAAACAGGGTTCTTTACCTGGTGTGCATACAAAAGGCCAAATTTAGCACACAAAAAGGAGATACTTTATTACAGAGATGCGCACATCTGCATTCTGGAATAAAGTCAGCATGACAGAAAATAAGGGCACTATATACAAAATCTGATCTCTGTATTCACACCCTAAAGAGCCAATTGGTTACACATTTCCATATTGCATTACAGAATCCTTTTAGCATATAATGAGCAATGTTCAGCTAAAGCACACTTTATCAAACAGTCTTGAGATATGTGTTAGAACAAGACCTGACTAATTGTGTGGGCTTCAAAAGGCCTAAAGCTGCAAGGTCAGTAGTGTCTATAGTTCATGATTAGGTGTTTTGCAAGTCACTCTTTGTTATATGAGCAGACTGGTCTAAAAGTGAAAGGATTTATATATCTTCTAGCTTGGCAATTGCAGACAGGATTCATGCTTTTAAGTGATGACAACTCCCCGCTTCAAGACTTATTTCTGTGCATCTATGTATCGAGTAAGTCCCACCTTTTCTAAACTCTTTTAGTGACTGCAACACGACACTTAATCACACACTGCAACATAACATACAAACATACAAATATAACCAGTGCTAATACAATCATTACAACCAATTTCTTAATCCGCATCCCTTTGCCTAGGCATCTCATTGGCTGAGGGACCTGTCTGTTACACAGGGGTCCCACCCCCCTTGCCTCCCCTTCCGGGGATGGTGACCATGAGAACGATCACCGTGCCTGGGGGGACAGGGACAGCGGGACAGAAGGTGCTGAGGGGCCATCAGCGGCCCCATTGACAGCCCCGGATCCCATTGGGGTCTCTGTCACTGCCACACACGGGCAAGGGGAGGAAACCACACTCCCAGAGAAGAGCTCCTGCTCCCCAGTGTGAACATCACACAGCTGAGCGTCACATCCCCATCCCCTACAGGGCAAAGGCAGTGGCACCATATATATATGTATATATATGTACACATATGTGTGTGTATATATATATATATATATATATATGAATAATACCACTTTGAAGTAGCTCATGACATGTCTCACCATGTCACGCTCAGGGAAAATGTCTTCAATAGTGGACTGTACTTAGTGTAGTACCTTGGGTAGTAGTGTTGACGAGAATAGCAGAACAAGCTATTTATGCTTGTACCAAATTTGTGTTCCTTTACAATTTATTAATTACTCTGAGTTAATTCAAACAAAGAAAATTCAACCATTTGCATCTTACTTTCATTCTTCTCTGGATATCTGTGCAGTGAAATTCTTTTATAGGCTAATTGTGACATAGAAATGAGGAAGAAAGGGGAAACTAATGCTAAAACTAAGAATCTTCCACCTGGCTGACTTGCTGATGAGCCAAGGTCAAGCTGTGTCCATCTAAGCTGAATGAAGAGTACACAGCCAACCGTAGCCTGGTTTGCGTATTCCCCCATTAGTAAAACTCTCAAGCAGGACTAAGGTGCAGGAAAGAGGACATCCTGCCTGCGTTTATAATGTAAAGCAGCCTCTAGACTGCTCTGAATTAACTCAGGGACTGAAGAGAATGGAGAGGCAAAGTCACTTTAGAGCACCACAACTCTTTTAGGTCCTGCTGCGACATTCCCTTCTGCACCTTCTTGCCCTAGAGGTCTGTTAATTTGTTAGGTACTTTAACACAGATTTACCATCCTGGTTTTAAGTGAGTTTAAAATATAACAGTACTGATTTTCTTGCAAATTAAATGTAGAGATCATGATGAAACCTCTTTTTTTTTAGAATAACTGCCTTTCTAGACAGTACCTATTAAAGGCTGTCACAGACATGTTATATGAGGGGCAGATTCTTTTGACTGATGCACAGTCAAAAGAATCTGGGTGTGTAGAAATTTGGAGTCTGCACCTGTAGAATTTTCCTGCAGTCAGTGTAGTGGTAGCCAATACTGTCAATGGAGCTGAGGAGGTGATTCCACCCTTCTTACAGAAGAAGCTGGTCAAAGAAATCACACTTTAGACCTTGCTCTGCTGCTACCTAGCTTAACATGTAAGAGACCACACTAGACTCCTCAATTAGGAGAGAGAGTTCCCACGGCAAGTGTTGATATTTGCATGTGTGTCAGTGGTTTTTGCTCAGACTTTTTCTCCACTTGAGTTGGCAGAGAATCCTGACACACACGCAAAAAAGAACCAAAGAGAAGGTGCACAGCATTCCTTGGCACCCTGGTAAGCTGGGGGTTTGAGCCTTACAGAAGCATTACTGGTGGATATTAGTGTGCTTGAAAGGCAGCTGTACAGCAGATATATATATTCTTAGCCAAACTTGTCCTACAAGTTTGTTTGTCCTCCTGGACCTACTGTAAGTGTGGTGGTCCTGTAAGAGACCATTATGAGTTACTGCCACAGTGGTCTGGTATTTGCAGATAGAGACTGTGAATTCAGATGGGCCCACACAGAACCAGAAGAGTGAGGGTGTGGGGAGAACTTAACAGCACAAACACATTAGCAACACAGGCACGACTATACTTAATGCAACATAAATTGTGGGAAATTGCCTCATTTTATGGTGAAAATAGCTACCGTTTATGGAAGATGATAATTACATGTACACAACAATTAATCTGACATGGTAGGAAGACTTTTGATTTAAGTTGAAATTTTATGAAAGCAGCTGGTAAAAATGCTGACTGGTGGAAAAATGGATTAGAAAACCTGTTCTTAATCTCCACAGCAGAAAAAACCAGCCTCTGTAATCTCCAGTACTCCTGTGGCTGAGCGAATGGCTGGTAACAATTACTCAACCCTAAAATTGAAGGTTTGGGAGCTTTCTTCTAAAAAATCCACAAGTCATGAAGTCTTTGATTAATAATTTCTACTAATGAAAGTTGATTACTGGAACAATTTTAAAAATCTCACAAAGAAATAGCCAAGACCACCTTGAAATTGTTTAATTCATCTAAATACCTGGAGTCACTTATCAAGCCACCATGATTCTGATACTTCTCTAATAGCAAGGTCTTTGAGATAATAAAAATATGAAACAGATCAGGTTAATAAACAAGAATTAGTTAGAAAATAGAGCTGGCCTTCAGAAGATTTAGATTCTAATCTGATTGGTTTTTACTCTGATTTACTGTGTCAGCCTGCAAAAGGCTCTAGCTTTTATTTTACTCAGGAAATACAATTTACCAAAAAAAATCTTACCTGACACTTTGAGGCTAGCAGCAGCATTACTGTTACAGAGCAGCACATCAGAGGTCTTTCAGGGGTGTATGGAAACACCAACACCTGCCTTCAGGCTCTAAGATAAGTTGATTTTTAGGCACACATTCAAGTGTATCTTACTTTGGCTTATAAATTTAAAGTTGTATTGGAGAAAAATTTTTAAAAAAATAATACTGTAGTCTATATAGTTGAAAGAAAGGCATGAAGTTCAATGAGAGGTGTGGAAAAAAAACAACAAGGAAATAAGTTGCCCACACAGTCATAAGACTGATACAAGAAATTTCTCATTCTGATATCCAGGTTCTTATTCAATCATATGTGTTAAATCAGTTGATATTCACACACTTCATAGCACCAAATTACTATGGCTCTTTGTAGCAAACGAGCAAACCCAAAACAAACAAAAAACCCCCACCCCATCTCAAAGAGTTTCCTGGATCGTACCAACAGCTTTAAGATACCACTTCTTAATTTTTATTTTCATTATTTGCTTGGAACTTCACTTTCCCAATTACTTGCAGACTATCACCTAAAGGTGCGGACCTTTTGCAGGACACCAGAGCTTTTCTTCTGGTGAACACAACTCCCTGACTATTGTCTGCAGCACAGGGAATATTTCAACACCTCTTTCTACATTCCTTATGGAAATTATGCTTAAAAATCCCCAAACACAGCAACAATCCAGCAAACCCTTCTCTAGCAGAAAAACTTTGCTGATTAGAGCCTAGTTTTAAATAATTATGAACACCCATGTGTCACACCACCTTAAATAATAATGAACACCCATGTGTCACACCACCTTACCTCCCTTTAGGTGATTCTCCATGGCCATCACACCCCACGGCTGCGCAGCTCCAGGCACTGCTGTAAACCCCCCTGAAGTGTCCTTGCACACCTCTTTTTGGTGCAGGGGGAGAAATGCCTGCTGCAGCTTGGTGTCAGCCATCCTCTCTGCTGGAGGTGATCACGTGGGGACGAGCCATTCCATGAGTTTGTGTCTCTGCAGCTCTTCACCTCTAAGGTCAGTTTGCGGTCAGAACCAGGGCAAACAGTTGCTTAATGATTGCTGTTGGGACAGTTCCTAAATTTCAATAACTACTAGGAATTAACTCGGAAGTTGGCTAATATCAACAACTTCCCTTGCTAAAAAATAAAAGAGGAAGCTAGATATTTAAATAAGCAGCAGTGTAATTTGTAACCCTCACTATTTTGTGACATCAGCTAATTAGCCTGAAGCATCTATTTGCAGGCAGTAACTTGAAGGAAGAGCTGTCTACAAGAATTTTGAATTCACAAAGGGGGAAAGGTCTTCCCAACACACACTTTGCCATGCTACGGCTGGCCTGATAGCTTTAGTAGAGAAATTTCATTTCTAGTGTTCCTTGTCAGCTACATATCATTTATATAAGCTGAAAAATGTGTTATTTTGCAGAACTGGTTATTATTTATTATGGTAACACAGCTTCATTGCAGTCACCAAATTAGAATATATTTCTTATTACAGATAACATACCCATCTCAACCAAGACTGAAACTTTAATAGATCTTTCAAAAAATTATGTTTGTTTATTGTTACCAGCAAAGAAGTCAGGTCTGGCAGGCTCTGATTTTTATATCAAGTAGCAACAAAACAGAAGTTTAATTTCCTGGAAATGAACTGATTTGGGACACACTAAGGAATTCTACAAAAATGAAACCACTTTACATAGCAAGAAGCAAGTATTTAATTAAATGCTTTGCAAAGATACATGAATAAAGCTATGTGCATGACTTTCTTTAGGGATGGCCCCAGCTGTTTATTTTTTTTAAAGGAACAAACAAAAAACGTGGAGAGCACAGATGCAATAAAGAAACAAAAAACTAAGTAAGTTTGTACCCACATACTTTACAAAATAAAGCATGTTAGTGGTACAAAACATTCTATATACTGTATGACCAAGAAATAAATGCACTGTAACACTGTTCTCTCAAACACCATAAGCCTAACAGCTAAGCTCTGAAAATGACATTGACAGTAGGCATCTTTATTTCATCAGCCTTCTACAGAGTCATTTAGCACCATCACTTTTTGTTGTTGTTTTTGCCCTGCCTATCGCCTTTCTCAAAATAACAACAGAAGCATAGCACCTTTTAATATCTAAAATAAAAACAGGAATTATAATGCATCCCAACTTCCAGAGATGAGGTAGCTCATGCTAAAAAATGATGGAACTTTCTCGCCTTGACAACTCAAGGCCAATAAATCCAATTACTGGTGATGCATGTCTGGATGTCAGGTAAAAACAATTAATTTCTAAACTTTCTCTTTATTAGCAATTGGTCAGGTATACATGTGAATGATTTGCAACATACATAAATTGGCACCGTATATAAGACATCTGTATAATTTGATATGTAATGGCTTCTTAGATGGGCAAGTATTGGAAAATCAACAAGTATTGGGTTTAAGGTGTATTTTGAAGATTAAGGATAATTTAACAGAATTACACAGATATTTTGTGAGAAGTGAAGTCTGGCCTGAAACTTTAAGATATGGGACACCCCTACAGAAAACTCATATTTACCCCAGTAGTATTTTTACTTCATAAATTAGTCATGGCTATGGAATACTCTTCTGAACAGACTATTACCTAGGAAAGTGCAGGAAAGACAAAGCCAAATTAAAATGATCTTGCCTGAAGAGATGATCTTCTACAAAACATATAAATTTCTGTTAAGGACTATCATACTTGCAACCACAGGAAAACGAACTGGGGTTGAGGGAAAAGGTTTGATTAAAATACAGCCAACAGTTCACAAAAGTGCTCTACTTTTCTGTTTTTCAGTAGGCATCCAAGCACAAGAAATAATCCTTAGAGCTTTACATAGGCCCACATTAAAACTACCTATTTTGAATACATGTAAATTTTGAAATAATTTGAAACAAAAGCAAGGAAAAAAAAGATTCATATTACTTTTTAAAGGTGGTCATCAATCCTCTTAAAATTGTACTGATGTACTAAAAAGTTGCTTTCAATCATTTAAAACGGAAGGTTTGTAAGTAAAATAAATATTCCAAAGGAGGCCGGGCATTTAAAAAGAACTGTATATACAATGCTGATCCAATATCAGCCATTACTTCAAGAGTCTCAGGATTAACTTCAATCAGTCTAAGTTCATGTGTTTAATTGCTGCTGTTGCTGGGTACTGTGTTATTTTCCCCCCTTCCTCTTACACAAAGCAAACTGGCCCAATTTCCATTCCAAATTCCTGGTCCATACCGCCAATGTCCACTGGTGCAATATCTATGATAGGTAAGCGTGCCACGTTCTGTGTTCTGTACTCAAAGACAGTCTTGCCCACATTCCCATTACGTTTCTAGAAGGGAAAAAAAAGAAGAAAAACTTAGGCCAGAGCTCATGACAGAAACAGCCTGAATCCCAGCTGCTGAGTCTGTTGGCTGAGGTCGTTCAGAAAGATCTGACTGTACTTTCTCTGAGCAACACACCCTTGTCTGTACTGCACCTTGGTTATTTAAAAATGTATATATCTTGCTTTCACAGTGATGAACATAGCAGGGCTTCCCCTTTAAGTTGGACTGATTCTTCTTTATGTTATACAATTCTTGTCTATGTGTTAATGTGTGCCTGCACATATTTTTGGGCTATATTCCTCTAAAGAACAGAGAGTACTCTCATTTATTTCAAGCGCAAAACTAATTTTAGAAATATTTTGCCAGTATCTTGGACTCGGCTGAGAATGCTAATGAACATGAAAAAATTTACTACTTGCTGGTTTTTATGCCACCTAAGAATTTTTGGAGGCAATATCTTCCTTTCCAATTCAGTCATAATACCAACGAGTTTCCTCCAGTGTGTTGCTGCAATAATCTCACCCATCTGGCAAAGAAATGCTTGAGGTTATCTGACCTCTGTGTGATTCCAGACACTGGAAAATGTGAAGTGGCAAGATACATATCTCAGTATGCTCACTAGTAACTAGTAATTTGTAAATAACCTCTACATAGTGCAGACTTCTATTATGTAAAGCTAGAACTGTAGTAAAATACGTAATTGATCAGTTACTACTATAATTCATGGTGAAATTCTGAAGCATTTTAATTGCCAGATTCTACAGGTGTTTTCTAAATCAGGAAGAACTGAAACCATTGGAAGACAAAAGTCCTTTGTCTCCATAACATGACAAAACCCCCAAACTTACAGAACAGCTGTCATGTAGAACCGTGTATCTGAACCGGCTGTTTCCCTCCGCTTTGATCTCCAGGTCATTGGCTCCTTTTAGAATTACAGCTTTTTTCAGGTTCTTAGTCTGGTCATCCATGTACCCAACACTGTTTTTACAAAGATAAGTGATATTCTGGGAAGCTTCCTTTGATAGGAGGCGCAGGAATGTCATCTGAGTGACAGCTGTATCTCCATACACAAACTGGGAAGATAAAGAAACAGATGAACATGAAAATTACATGAAAATTCATTAGGAGTTCATGAATTTTAGAAACAGCTATCATTATTGTAGCCCTTTCCAGACATGATTAGCAGGAGCCCTATTGCATAAAATTTAGGAACCATTTCTTTTGTAATTTGCTTCCAGTTGAGGATGAAGAAGTATAGACAGCCTCTAGTAGGGATCATTTCGGAGAATTTTAACCATAAATGTCTGCAAGTGAACAACTAAAAGGCAGTTGGGCCTCCAGACATGCCAAGTTTTGGAATGAACTCTGCCACCTTTCAAAAACAGATTTAGTAGGAGCTAAATTTTATGTATGAAATAGTGCATTAGATCAACCTCAAGCTAGGTCAGAAACGTGCAGCACTGTTACAGTGTACCTGCTATACTGCAACTTTAGCAGCTTGTGTCCTATAAGGTTTGTATTGTATTTAGAGGCATCACAATCAAAGTTTGACTATACAAACATAACTATACATTTGCAGTTGGAGTTAATAAGCTAATTAACTTACACAAAATTTTGAAAAACACTTTACCATATGTCACTTTGTCTATAAAAAACAGAAGCAATTTTTCTAGCAATAACAAAAATTCTAAAATTCCTGAGATATTTTTGCTACCTGTGCAGGTTTCATTTTATTTATGCTTTGTAAATCACTAGGGTTTTGGGGGAAAGCCACAAATTACTAAGAATGTATACATTTCTCTGAAAATGGTGAAGAAAAAATAAAATCTTATGAAATGACACTCATTTTTTACAAAATGCATTATTTCTGTTTAGCATATGACTATCACACACATCATACTGCTAGTTATCAAATCTGACAGTGTTTTCATAAATGAAATATTCTTTGATAGTATTCCTGAAGATAATTTCTTCCTCTGAAGAGCATCTGACTTCCAAAAACCCTATGTGTAGCTCTGCAGGCAGCTAAACATCCACTGTGATATCTTGGGTCATGGCAAGTTCTCCTGAATTTTATAATAAGTGAAAGCATCCCAACAAAAGCAATCAATATCACTTCTGTTCTCAATTGTTGAAGTTCCGAACTGTCATCAGGAATCCAACTGATCCAATAGCACTGTTATTCTTACACACCAAATACTTATTTTAAAGATATTTAATTACTTCCCATGAAATAAGTAATGAAAATATTTTCTGTGCTTTTGATTTGACGAAATAAGAATACAAATGGCAAAAGCTTTTTAATTAATTATATATTTTGCATAGCATAAGCTTCTGTTATTTGAAGGATCATTAAGCCTACATTTAGAAGCTAGCACAGAGGGAAAACCTGACAGAATTCTAAAAGGGGAATTTTTTTTGCCTGGACACTGATGCATCCAGCATGGAGCATTCTGACACATAGGATAACAATCACACTTCTTTTAAAAATGGATTAGCTGAGAGAATTTACCAAGTAAGCTTCGTATTTTTTAGCAGTAAAGAGCTTTCTAGGGGAAAAAAGGTAGAATTCTATTAAAACAGCCGTGATTTAAGTCATGTATTAGGTTTTTAAGGACAAGGATAGCGAGTTTCTGAAGTGGACTGCTAGAAGTGTTGAAGTTTTTGGGAGAAATATATAGCAAATCCTGCCTTAGATGCACTTGCATTGTTATTCCCAGCTCTTTCCTGTAATTACTGCATAACAACCAACTGAATATAAGCCAGTGAAATCAATTGTTCTGACTGTAGCAGAATCTGCTCAGAAAAGCAGATGAAGTTCTAAATCAGAAGGAAACGAGTTTCATATAAGTCAATTCTTGACATTAAATAGATTTAGTTACCTGTGATCCCCTGTTCATATCAAGACCATACCAAATGGGCTTTACATCAGATGACCTGCTGGCCCACCACGTTTTACGTGGTATAGTAGATGGGTTTGCAGAAATACAGGTCTCTCCAGTTTCCATGTTGCAATATACTTTTATAGCATCTTCAACACATCCCTGGTTGGGATCAATCCAATATTCACCTACAAAGAACATAAAATGTGACTCCGTTACATAATTTAGATTCTTGAAATAAGTGGGGAGATACAAGCAAACGTATGTCATGACAGTACAAATTACAAGGAAAACGGGCGCATGTTTCACATAATCTGATGCACATTTTGATGTGTGTGTCAGATACCCACTAGAGCGCTACTTTAAGATACAAGCTGATCAATATTTCAAAACTTGGAAACACAGACTTGGAAGTTGTTTAACGTTAAGGTTATTTAAATCCATCGCAAAGCTCCTGGACACTCCAAGTGCATAAAGAACACACAATGGCTAGAAGACAGTTTTCCCTACATAGGAAAAACTGATGGCAGCCTCTCCTAACGTTGGAGGCAAAGTTTCAGGGAAAAAAGCTGGTAAGGAAATTATGCCACAAATTATGTCTACCTTTCAGTCTGTTCTAATTTGTCACTAGTAATCCATATATTAATAAATTATGGAAAGTTCTAAATGGCACATTAGTGCAGGCTGACCAGAGAGGTTGTGGAGTCTCTTTCTCTGGAGACATTCAAAACCTGTCTGGACACATACCTGTGCGATCTACTCTAGGTGAACCTGCTTTAGCAGGTGGGTTGGACTGGATGATCTCCAGAGGTCCCTTCCAACCGCAAACATCCTGTGATTACCCCCTACGAGCTGCCACTGTGGAGCAGCAGCAGAGAATTCTTCATGGAAAGCACTCACAGGTTATCATCGGCCCACAGATAATGTTCTGAACTAATAACAACTAAGCAAATATTCACAACTGGTGTACCAACTTAGCTCTGTCATCATATAAGTGGTACTCCATGGTGAAAACACTTCCAGAAGTAGTGTTCCGTGGAAGTATAAAATATTTCAGATTTTAAAATACATCCGAGTAAATAAGCAGGGGATACATTAGAATATATACTTCATTGGCAAGAAGAAGTTTTCAAGCTCCTAGAGTGAATGTCAATTTAGATCATGAAAACCTGTATTACATGTTTTTTCCAGTGTCCAGGTATCTACTGGAAATAAAACAGAATCATATGACACATGCAGGAGATGGTGTGTTTGTACGCACCACTCTTCTTGGATGGGTGGCACAGCTTCAGATCATCACAAGTCCGTGCTGGGTGTTTCTTTGAACCATCTGGGCTGCGCATAGTCTCAATCTGGCTGCTCAGTGACTTCAGTGTGGCATGGACTCCTGGGTCTGTTTTATTATGGTCATCTGGGGCTGCTTCATCTTCAGTAAACTCGGGTAGCGGATCTGCCATAGCATCATCATAGTGTCCCATGATGTCACCAATGGCAGCAGTGAGATGGCCTGGAGGTCCCGGAGGGCCAGGAGGGCCAGGATCACCTGGTGGACCCTAAGGTTGTTTTTTTTTAAAAAAAAGAAAAAGGCAATAGAGGCACAGAAGAGTAAATACTAAGCAAAATTATAGCAAAGCCAGCCACTAATAAAGCAAAACTTCATGGCCAGTCACGCTTATGTGCAAGGAAAAGTCAAACATAGATAAACAATTCACATTTCCAGGAACAGGAGTAAGAGATTAGATCTGAATGTCAGGTATTCCTCTCTGCCTGTCTTAATACCTTGCCCAACTTTTCCTTACTCCAGATTTCAGATTTAACAGCTGGAAAAAGTAATCTAGGAATGGCCTCCTCATTCAATTTTTTTAAGCCGTCTGTCCCTCCTTGTTCAAATCCCTGCCTAATAAACTTTATTTCTTAAAATTTCCAACAGCTGTACATGATTTTCAGAGCAATCTACAATTTATGCTTCCCCTGAGTCACCTCAGGCACATTTTCAATTAGTAAAGCCTGAACAGAAAATTTGGCACTAGAAATATCTTTGCATTTCTCCTGTACAGTACCGAGCTTTCTGGCCAGAGGTATGTAAGACAGAACCTACATCATCCTGACTTGGCAGAGCAGGTGTTTTCCTGACTAAGTACCTTTGACAGGTTGTGAGGTCCTTCTGTGTGTTGGAACCTGAATTGTGACTCTTGTGGAAGTAACTGAGTCTTGAGACAGACTGTATCTGTTAATAAACATATTTCCACCTGCAGGCTCTGCCAGCTCTTCTTTGGCAGCAGAAAGTCTGTAACGTGCCTTCATTGTCAGTTTGATGCCCTGGTGCATCAGATGGTATATCAGAATGTGGCATTTCAGAATTCACAACTAGTGCTCCAAATCTTCACTACAGAGCACACACCCAAACTAATGCATGCTGCATCTAACAAATGAAATCATCTATTCTTAACTTCTACTTCTTGCTTTGTGGTTCCAATTTATAGTTGCAGCAAGTGACCACGGAAAGCAAAAGTAAAGCTACTGGTATTTCTTGTATTGTCTCATTTCATAGACGAAGGATCAGGATAAACATTATATTCTTATGCTCTACCATAGACTATTCATTCAAGTCTTGGAGTCTCTCCACAAGTGGAGATACTGAAAACTAGCAGAAATTCCCATGAGACAGGGTGAATATTAGCACACGATAAACATGGAGAACACCATGTCTTACAAGAGAGGAAAAAGCAGCAGGAACTGCCTTCTCTGACCTGCTCACTACTTTATTCTACCTTTATTCCACCTTTTCCAATTCTAAGCAATACCATTCTTTTAACTCTTCACGTGATCATCCAGATCACCCTTTTTTCAAATCCCTTTAATTTTCTAACTTATCTTCCTTGGAATAGGCAGTTACTTCTGGATATTTTTTGGAGAAACTGTATCAAATCTTACCATTTGTCTTGAGCTCATAGATGTTTGAGAAAGTGATGCAATGGACTGTAAAAATCTCATTATTTGAAGGTAATCTTTTCCCTCCATATCCCCATCAACATACCTCAGGTCCAGCTTCTCCCACACTCCCTCTAACACCAGGAGGCCCAATTGGTCCAAGAGGACCAGGACTTCCATCTTTGCCAGAAGGACCAACTGGACCTGGAGGACCCTAAAAAATATGAGGAAGAAGGAATGTATTTTAGCATTTAATAAGAAAGATATATAAAACAGCCCTTTACAAGCAATATCTTTTCAGGAAGCAATCAAATTATTTGTGTCTATTACCGAACTTTTTAAAATCACACTTTTTCTTCTGCCTTAAAGGTAAGGAGGCAGTTTCAATGCTGTTCTTCTGAAGTCAATAACCTCAGCCTATATACCTCATATCAGCTGTATATTTTTTCTTGAACCATTGAAGTGGGTTCAGTTCCAAGTGCTACATAAAGTGCAGTGGCTGCTGCATGCCCACATGTTTAAAGACTGTCACTTGGGAATATCCAAGCGAGCCATTTTTCTCCTTTACTTTTGGGTCAGTGACATACATTGGGCATATGAAAGGCAGAGTAGCAATTAGCAGAACTGCCACATACATGGCTTTGCATCAGCTGCAGCAAAAGTGTCTGTAAAAAGAGACTGTAGCCCTGTAGTTACTCTGAACTGACCTTTTTATCTATCTATAAACTACACTTACGCCAAAGCTTTACTATATTAAACAAGTTACTGTCTCTCAGCAAAAGATGGTAGGGTAATCACATGATGCTGAAGTCAACAAAAGCCAGTGAAATGTAAGTGAAGCCAAAACAGAAATCTGATTGTGGGAAGAAAACAAACAAACAAACGAACAAGAAAAACATTAAACCTGAAATGTTATACTCACCCGAGGACCAAATGGGCCCGGGATGCCAGGACTGCCCTGTTCACCAATAGGACCCTAAAGAGAAGACATTATTATATCATTCTGACATCCGAAGCATATTCCTTTAGTTTTAAGGAATTAGCACGTAAGATGCACAATTCTGTATGAATAAGATCATAAGTACATGAATAATGCGTAGTACCTTTCCCTCTTAGGATTAAATTTCATTCTGTTGTAAAAAGACAGAGTAACAACAGTAATCACAATTTAGAGTAACAGTATTTACTGGTACTATGCCATATATAAGTTGTTTCTGCAGAAAAGCCTTGCTTTCACAACCTTGTGAATCAGATTGGCTTACAAAAGAGTAACTGACAGTGCTATTATGAAGTGGAAAGATGTTTTGGGTGCTGAGGTTTTTTGACGACTCTTTTGCTGCATGTTTAAACTTCCAGCTCTTGCACAGGATCACTGAACAAATGTACTGCCACTGAAATAATGAAGTTCTTGCAAATATTAGAGAGCAATACCATCACAGGTCTCATGGGATTTTGCATGTGATCCCCTGACTGTAAAGAGTTCAAATGCTGGCAAAAAGCATTTCACACCCTAATGTGCTTATCTGAAACTATGACCTTTTGTTTTCATCTTGTGCTGACAGGCCACAGACTGCCAGCGATCAGTCACTGCAGCTCTGGCACAAATGGAACACGAGTAGAAGAACACGGGTTTACCTCATCATGCAATAGTACTGTAAAAGTGCATTAATGATACTAGCAAGTACAGACTGCCGGGTGACTCACAAACATCTTCTGGGACAAAAATAACTCATGTTTGCTTTTTCTTTTTTTTTATTCTAAATAATTTTGTTACTGATACATCATTTAACTACCAAGGAAATTAAATTATAGTGAAAAGAGAACAACTTACAGGAGGACCAGGAAGACCTTGAAGCCCAGTGAAACCCCTGTGTCCTTTCTGGCCTCTATCACCTCGATCTCCGTTGTCACCTTTGTCACCACGAGGTCCTTGTGGACCCTGTAAATATCAGTGAAAAAATTTAGAATTCTGAACTGAAAAAAAAAAAAAAAAAAAACAACAACAAAAAAACAAAACCAAAAATACCAACAATCTCTAACACCCCTGACTTGATTTTAGACACTTCATTCAGACTTCCTTCACTTTTAAAGCTAGAAAGAAGGTGATGCTGGGGCAGCCCCAAGAATATTAATTTTTTTACCGAAGAATAAGTACATAATTACAGAAAATTGTGTTGTGTTTAATTATAGTTGTGATAAACTTAGCCTATTTAGCTTCAGAATACAGTCAAAAAAAACCCTGCAATAACAACACTAAATAATTTACATAACAAAATTTTTAAGATTGAGAAATTTCTTTGCCTTACTTGATATGGCAAACAATTTTTGGAAATGAGATTGAAATATTGTGGATCTCTCACAGCCTCATAATGACAAAATGTATTTTCAGTATGAAATTCTTTGTATTGCATCTTTACTTCTCACAGCTCCTTTTGCCTCCACTTTGATTAAAGTACAACTGAAGTTACATTCCCCAGCTACAGACAATGACATTCAGGCTCCCCAGTACAAACAGCTCGCTCCTATTGCCGTCACAATTTCATTCTTGGTATTTTTGATAGCTTCAAACTTTTCATACTAATTCAAGAATCATTGGAAAAAAATGGCTTCTGCTTTCAATTCCATATTTCTCAGCCCAAATTGCATGCTAAATTTCTCAGTGCTAGATTCCAAATAGTTTATCAATGGCCTCATTAGCCCTAACTACTCAATATACTTTTCCTGTCTCTCATATGACATCTGCTTAGGGACAGGACAACATTCTTCTGAATTTCCCAAGTTTCCAATTAATTTTTTTGTTCCAAGTTTGGATTATAAAAGACTTATGTAACACAAAAAGATATGTTTTGTTTGTTTTCCCATTTGGACTGAAGTCAGAATCTCATGAGCTGAATTAAGGCAGTTTCATGGAAACAGGTGATTTTGCTATATTTTTGCCATTTTTATCTAAAAATCTGTCTTTTTGTTCAGCATTCATTTCTTTACCCCTTATTTGAATTGTCAAACACACACTTCAGCCATTTGCTGACTTAGGTCCTACCATCATCTGGGCAGCAATACACTCCCAATAAAGAGGCTTCCAAAGCATTTGTTATTTCTCTGCAAAGTATTTTTAAAGAAAGTGTAGGAATAATAGTGTATTCAAACAGATGTGTCCAGCTTTGCAGCTCAGAAGACTACCTGCATCCACTTGCAGTCAGAACACTGAAGGTTGAACATTCAGCATTCTAATTTGGGCTCAGTTGCTCATATGCTTTGCTGTACAAAGTATCTCAGGAAAACACACAGTGACCATGAAGGACTTACAGGCAAACCTCTCTTTCCCGCACGACCAGGGGGACCCATCGGACCTCGGGAACCCTACAAGGATTGCATACAGAAGATATGTGAAGCAATACACAAAAGCACAGATGATAGCTTGTTAACAAAGTATTTAAAAAAAAAAAAAAAAACAACCAAAAAAAAAGGTCTGTCTCACTTACAGTTTCACCTCTTTGACCAGCATCTCCTGGAGGGCCAACAGGACCTGGAGTTCCTGGACCCCCTGGGGAACCTGGTAAGCCTGCAGGACCAGGTTCACCACGATCACCCTGCAAAATATAATTTCAACATTATTGATCTAAAGAGAACTGGACTACACCAAAGCAAAAGGACTCTAGCATTCCTAATCTATTTTCTAGTTATTAAAATCTACAAATATATTCCTTCTGCAAGAACTCAAGCCTGAGTTTGTGGAGGCAGGTAGTCTTAGCCTTTAACCAGGCTTCCTCTACTTTGAGAGGTACTACTTATTCAAAGCTGTGATGCACTTTCAGAACAAGGTCTCCATTCAAGTTAACTAAATTAAGAGAAAATCTACAATAAGTCAATAACAAAATGGAGATTTATAGAAGTGACTTAAGAAAACAATATCTTCTTACACGTTCTCCAACAGCTCCATCTCGTCCAGGAGTACCGTCATTGCCAGCAGGTCCCTAGAATTATGGAATAAAAACAGGACTATGGATCAGCTCTGTTATCTTGCAAGAAGAACTAAAAAGTCATTCTCCACCTCTAAACTTCAGGTCAAGGAGAACAACCACTAGACTGTCTTTTTTTTTGCATGTTACACGGCTCTAATACTTACTTCTGGACCAGCTTCACCTACAGGTCCAGTGGCACCTGACTGGCCAATAGGTCCTGGGGGACCTTTATCACCAGGTGGCCCCGTGGGACCTTGTTTTCCTGGAGTACCCTAAAAAAAAATGAGAAATATATCAAAATTTTAATCACAATACAAAGAAAACTACTGCTTGCAAAACACTACTCATTAATCCAGTCTGAATTATCATCAGTGTTTGCAGCTTCCAAAAACTGATAAGTGTTCTGATAGATTTTGAATATATATTTAATATACTCTGTACTCTTAAGCAGTGTGTGTTAGTTGCTTTTGAACAGGCTTTTATTGACTAGAAACTACACTTGAAGTTAGTCTATCTAGTAGCAATTCTCTAAGCACACACTCCCTTGATATATCAATATGTTTTGATGGCATCATCTGCAATAGGTAATCAAAGAATCATAGAATGTCTTGAGTTGGAAGGGACCCACAAGGATCATCAAGTCCAACTCCTGACCCTGCATATGACAACCCCACAGTTCACACCATGTGTCTTAGGGCATTGTCCAGATAAGGTATTTTGACTCTAGAAAAATGTAATGCAGATTGAAAATTTTGTCTGTCTCAATACCAACAAATCTTGTTAGCCTGGAATAATTTCTGGCCAACTTTAACTCTATGTTGACTTTATGGATCCAGTAGTAATGGCAAATCCTCCATACCATCCATTTTACGAATACTCTATTTAATTACTTGATCTCCTGGATCATTAGGCTTTCCAATAAATATCTGTAAATCCTACATGAAAGTAAAAAGAGCACAAATGGCAATTTTGAAGACTGCAGATCACAGTTGATGAAATAGCAGTTACAGAGTATTTACTCAAATTCAAGTGACCTTTGGGCACCTAAATGGAGAGTCTGGGGTTGTTTTTTTCAAGGATCTAGTTTTAAGTCAAATAGGAACATTTTAGACAGAAGTCTTAATGCCATTACCCACTTATTCTTAATTCAGGTTCAGATCTTCCATTATGGCAGAAACAATACCTCCCACCTCACACATTTGTATGGGACTTAGTTATTTACTATTCTCTCTATATTCACTCCTGAAATTGGAGTTTTCCAACGTTTTTCTCATGCTATGGGGCACTATGCTGTCAATCCCACAATGCCAATGAGAATGCCCAAGCTGGTAGCGCATTGACTTGGCTGTAACTTACTGCAGGACCCGGCAGGCCCGGCATGCCTCGCTCCCCTCGCTGGCCGGGCATTCCAACAATACCTCTTTGACCAGTGGTTCCTGCTGGACCAGGGGGGCCATCTGGGCCCTGCAATCCACAGAGGATAAAACAACATTACTATCATTTCAGTAGCAATAAGTATAAATAACAATGAGACCAAGCCTAGGGCTGGTCTAGGGAGAGTTAGTAACATCAAGCAGGACGTACCGGCTGCCCGTCTTCCCCTGGGTCACCCTTGTCTCCAGGACCACCAGGGGGACCGGCTGGCCCTCGATCTCCCACGCGGCCATGAGCACCGGGATCACCCCGAAGACCTGGGGGACCTTCTTTTCCTGGCTCACCAATAGGCCCAGCAGGCCCTGGAGCTCCCTATGGAGATTAGAATACTTCATTACATTGGACACTTTTCAGAATGGGACAACTCAATTCTAAGGACTGTGTTTTGATTAACTATAGAAATGCATACTCTAAGGAAGGCTCAAACTATGAATGAGCAGACAGCTATTATAATCTTATTTATGATCAAATAAATTAGATGAAAAATACATCTCATCAAAATATATCCAAGCTCCACCCCCCATCTGCAATTTCAAACTCCCTCCCCTTTAAAAGACACTCTTTTTAATCTTAATTATTTATTTATTTTTACCTCAGATGTACAACTACTGCTAGAAAACTTACTTTTGCCCATTATTTCCAATATCATCAAGCTAAAGTTCATATTTAAGCTTTTCATTCACGTGTTACAAATTCGTGTTCTAATGGACCTTTGTTCATTTGTCAACTACTTTTAAGACTTCACATTTATATTATGTTTTTCATAAACTTCACCTTTTGATAAACTCACAATGACTGCAAGTTATTTTTCTCATCAAAACATTAAAAGGCATATGAAGAGTTCTACACATTTCTCTGTGTAGACTTGAATCCTCACTTGTTGATCCACAGCCAATTATTTTTTTAGTGTTT
Organism: Columba livia; assembly: GCF_036013475.1. Taxonomy (NCBI): domain Eukaryota; kingdom Metazoa; phylum Chordata; class Aves; order Columbiformes; family Columbidae; genus Columba; species Columba livia. Next base: position 27,061,803 of record NC_088608.1, read on the forward strand.
CAGAAAACGTTTAGATATGAGAGATTTTGTGGGACTGTTCTGTTGTTTGGTTTTTTTTTCCCAGTTTATTGTAATGAATCTTATGAGATAACCTGGCAGAGGACTCTTCCTTTTCAAAAAGGCTCTTAACTTCAATCTCCACTGAAGAGACAAAAAATTGTAAAAGTACAGGAAGATACAGGTTGCTGTTTCGTTTCTGTAAGCAATTAAGTCATTAGGGCAGCTTGAACAGCTCAAAGCTCACTTAATTCAGTGAAAAGTCTTGCACTAATTTGGACACACTAGCACTGGATCAAGCCCAAGACTAATGAGTTTTATTTAATGAAGTCAGATGTAATCATGCAGTCACAGAAGTCAGTGCTGACAAGTTGTTCTATTGCACCAGGCCATAAGCACTTAAAATAAACTTGAAACAAAAACACCTTTCCTGCTTTATTTAGTCCTCAGGTTCTCAATGACGAGTTTATAAAACACACCTATTAGGAATATGACAATTGACTTACAGTAGGTCCTGGAGGCCCAACTCTTCCAGCAGATCCTGGGAATCCAGTAGCACCCTAAAGAAAAACATTTTAATGCCAACTTTATTGAAAGAAATAGAGCACTGGTTACCTCAAATATTCTCAGCTGAATTAGTGAGCAAATGTTATATTCACAGACTGAAAAACAAGCTGAGGAATTATATGTTACATAAAATTTCAGTATTAGATTATCGGCAGTCAGGTCACAACAAACAAAATGTACTTACTGGTGGACCCTGAGTTCCTCTACCACCTTTTAGACCAGGAACACCTGGTGGGCCCTAAAAGGAAAGGAGAAAGAGAGGTGTGATAGTGAACACCCAGGATATTTCAAATAAGCAAGATTAGCCTATGCCACTCATTCTCAGCCTATGCCACTCATTCTCTGACTATGTTATTTACACTTACCGGTGGACCAGGAGACCCAGCAAGACCCTGTGGTCCTGGAGATCCAGCATCTCCTTTCTGTCCAGGTTCTCCAGGTTCACCTTTCACACCTGGCTGACCATCAGGGCCCTAAAAGAAATAATATTTAGAAGAGACAGCAGGTCAGAGAATACTAAATCCTTCCAGCCTAACAAAGTCATTTTGTAGGTAATTTCTAGAAGGCAAAAAATAACAGGAGAACATATCAGCCCAGAAAGTAGTGCATTTGCTCAATGGTTCAGTTCATGAAAACTGTGACAGTACGGCACAGTCTTTAGAAGATCACAGATTGCATTTTTTGAAGTCTGTGAAGTCAGAATTTCCATTTCAAATATTTTCTTATCTAACTCACATTTTTCTTTCCTTTAGATTTTCTTTTTTCCTCAGTGGCTATTACATATCTAAAAGCAAAAGGGAATGAATAAACATTGTTTTTTCCAGTATTTTTTTTCCCCCACCAAGGGAAGCAGGTGTCTGACTCTTTGTGAAAGGTCTGAAATACAATATTTAGCCCGTGGGAACTTTGGGGCTATTCACATGAAAACTCACAAACCTTCCATTTGGTCCATCACTCATTCCAGCCTTCACTACTCATAGAGCAAATCTTTGCTACCATCAGTATATGACACTTTATAACTTGCCTCATTTTACTCTCAAAGGAGCAACATAACATATTCATGAAAATATGAAATCTGGTGAACAATTACATAATCTTATCAACAAAATCACTTTTCAAGTATCTAGGGTATTTATTGGACCTTTTTCTTTACTTGATACACTGATGGGAAAAAGAAACAGCTCTTTTTGCAACAAAACTGTGACTCACGTTCCAGAAAACCGCAGGATTAGTCACAACGAAGGAAATTAAGTATGTCAAAGCATGACTAAAGGAAACTCATTAGTGTTATAAAACACATACCGGAGGACCAGCAAAACCAACAGCACCAGTTGGGCCATTTTCTCCTCGGGAACCCTGGTCAAAAAAACATAGAATAATTTAACATAAAAGTATTTCTATATACAGTATAATTTTCAATTAAATATACAATAAAGGATACTAACTATTTACTCTCATCAGTGTAATTATTCTTGTGTTCCATTAGTCAGAATCAAATGATCTTTTAATCAACAAAATAAACAGCATCAACTATGAAGTTAAGATCTGCCATGTGTTCAAGACTATATGTAAATTTTCAGAATTTAGAGATGGATGACACGTGCAGGCAACTGAAACCACAAGAGGAGAAATTCTGTTCACAACCACTTCCAGTGATAGCAGGATTAGTCAAAGTGCACACAGTTTATGGAACCCACCATCCCAATCAGATAGACTGGGAATAAAAAAAAATATTAGTTCAAAGATGTATTCTTCTGCAAGGTCAGAACGGACCATGAGCTGCTTCAGCTGAGCTTTCCACACAATGTTTCCTTGGAAAAGAAGGAACTGAAGGCTGCCAAGCTCCAGCACTCCCCAGAGGGCTGGAAGCTATTCCAGTTTACACTGGAAATCAGGCTGTTCTGATTTATGACAGAGACATAATCAATTCCAAGTATGAAGGATCTAGAAGGGCTGAGCCTCTAACTCCCTAATCAAAGTCAACCCTTAAAAACCTTAAAATCACAAACAGACCAAAGATGAAAAGAGTTAGTGTAATTAGATTAAAACTAAGATATACTTCTGTGCTTTGTCCACGTAAATATTTGTATGTGTACAGCAGTATCTGCTATAGGAATGCTTTTAAAAGGATTTAAACAAAAGTGGTGGCATACTTTCAGGAGTGAAGTAAATAAGGGTAACTGCGTAAAGATTGCCCTAAAACAAGTACAGGACAGAGGAACAAAACCTACCAACAGTTTTGCAAGTGCACAGCATCAAGACAGAACTACAGATTTTGACAACAGAAAACGGAGAAGAAAAACTGGAAAACATATTGGCAAATGAGACAAAACCTGGAGTTTGGATCAGTGTTAGGTATTGTTAACTTATGACAGAAAAAAAAAAGACACCACAAAACAAAACAACAACAAAAATAAAGAATAAAAACAAACTCAAACCAAAACACCAACCAACAAAACACCAAAACAAACAAACCACCGCATTTACTCACAGGGTTTCCACGGGAGCCAGGAGGGCCAACTAGACCTCGAGGACCTGGTTCACCCTTAAAATAAAATTAGAGGTTATTTCCCAAGTAACTTATTAGAGACAAGTAGCAAAAGTGCCAATAAAGTATGGCAATATTAAGAAACTTCAGTAAGGAACAGCATAAAAATCTGTTTACCTTTTCACCAGTGGGACCTGCTGGACCCATTGGGCCTATTGGACCAGGGAGACCCTTTTGAACAAATAAAGGTAGAAGGAAGTTAAAAAGTGATGCTTGAAAACTGTTAGTTTGAAACTTCTTATATGCTACTATTTCCATTTGCTTTTTCATTCCTTTAAATTCTTCTCCTTTATCTCTGAAATCATGTTGGGTCTTTACCTAAAATGTACTTGCATTTCTTCTCCCAGTGACCAAAATCCCTGCTTTCATTCATTCTGTCTTTCTTCACTAACAACTTCTACTTTATGCAGTGTTTATGAATAAAGCCAACAAAAGTAAGGCCCTGGCTTTATTTTTGCTCTCTCAGGAGGAAATAATGTCATTTTTTCCCCTACTTGTACAGAAGCTCTCTATTTATTTTATGCTAGTATTTCATTTAAATTAATTTTGGTGTGTCCACCATGACTTTTGAAGATCAAGTTGTATCTTGAAAACACCTCAAAAGCATCCTTTTCCTTTTCATAAGGCAGTTAGGTAAATAGGTTCCAATCTCTCCATCCAAACCCATCAACTGCACGTAATGATCCCGCAGCACTATCTACACTACCTTCTTATATATTTAGATATCACAACTACAACTCTTCTTCACTAGAAGCAGCGTACCACAAACATGCACCAAGTTTATCTCAAAAACAAATTCCCAATTCCCCCAAAATCTGCATCATAACTTAGTTCAAATGAAGAGCAATTCAAAAAGGCAGTGCTAACAAAGGATACTGCATCACCATCAATGCTCTAGTGATTGGTAGCAGAGACATCTCCAGATATCTAACTTTAGAAGAAGGATGTATGTTTAGTTCACCATTACCTTATCTGTTCATTAGTTACTGTATGCTACGTTGTTTTACAATGAGTAAGAACTGTTCTGTATCTTTGGATACTGTCTGATTACAAAGAGGTTGCAGTTCACAGCTGCTAATTGTGAATTAGTGCTTCTGTATGCTAGGGTTTCTTCAAAAAAAACTTTTTTTTTTTTTTAAGTAGAGACTTAGTTCAGTCAGAATCCTTATCTTTCTTATTTATCTCAGACTTCCAAATGCTTAGCAGCTAGTACTCCAACTGGCTTGTAAAACCCAAGCATCTCAGATAGATGCAATTGATGTAAAAACCAACTCCAACAGCTTCTGGGAAGAAAATATAGTCAGTGCATACAGAGCAAACCCAGTACATTTGGGATGGACAGCTGGTCTAAGCAGAAGCGTACGTGCAACGTGTCTTGAACATATTGGATTTATTTCATGTGAGCAGACCAGCCACATTATTTATGCATAGGAGGTTCAAAGCTTTCCACAAGCATCAGTGACTTACTGCCCATGTGGCACTCAGTACATTTACAGGAATTTTCGCCTGTGAAACTCGGGACAGCTGGGGGCAACTCAATCCAAACAATAAAGAGGCATCTGCCTTAGTCCAAAGAATCAGAACTGGTGGGTTTGCTGTTTGGCAATTGATCTTTGCCTGTTCCTTTTTTCATGTTTTTACTATAGTCAGCTTAGCTGAATTCCAAATGAACACGCTACTTTTGGGAATCCTTTCCACTGACATCTTAACTCCCATTATTGACTACACAAAACACAGCCTTGGAACACAGACATCCCAAAACATTGTGTACAGCTGTCTTGAGAACCTTGAAGACCCAATTTGGAAGTTAGAGGAAATGAGAATAACTGTCAACCCATGATATCGCCAAGTTGAGTAGGATTTAACTTTATGAGCTGAGTATCTCTAGCACAATAAACAATCTGGTATGTGGAGAGTGGGTCTAAAAAGAGGGATAGATTTACTTACTCTTGCCCCATCGTTACCAGCTGTACCTTCAGCACCTTTCTCACCTACGCCGCCCTATGGACAATATCCAGAAAGTCTCAGTTATGACACTGAATGCTGTGCAGTTCATACCTTGGAACAAGTACAGAATAAAGAGACAGGTGATTCTACTCAGCACAACCAAGGTAAACAGACTTACTCTGTCGCCCTTGGGGCCAGGCGTTCCAGCAATCCCTCTTTCTCCAGGCATACCCTGAAGACCCGGTGGGCCTGGATCACCAGGTGTCCCACTAGGGCCTGGGCTTCCCTGAAACAAATAATAAGTTGTTGTCCATCCATCTGAGAAGTATCTTTTGTCTGTAGGCTGCAGAACACACTGTGCCTGTGTTGAAGTCTCTGAGCTACAGTTTTACATAATAATTTTATCTTAAATTTGGATGTTATGCATGTCCAAATACTTTTCTTTTCCCATTGTGTTACTCAGGAAGTCCAGTTGTAATACCATAGTCCTTCTAAATACATTACTATTTACTCAGTGCATACTTGGAATAACAGGTGAAAAAAAGAAGCTCAAGCATCTTTCTAACTTGACCTTGATGGCACACGGGTCTATCATACACACTAGCTACAGGTAGAAGTTGCCAGGGGCAGAGATGCTTTACTTCTCACAGCACATGTCCATTACAAGTCCTGCACTACCAGAGGCACTTCCCACCTGGGGTGACCTTCCTAGGCCCAATTATATCAGTTGCAGGTGAGAGAAAGGCATGCAGTTTTCAGTATCTTCTTTTAAACACTCAACCCTGCCAAGTCTCTGTGTAAACTGACATGATTCTTAAAATTGAGCCATTGCCAGAGGGTTTTCTGCAGTTCAGAAATGGCTTTGCCCCATTCTACTGTGAAACACTAAAATAATTTTAAACTTCAGAACTCTATAAATTAATACAAAATGTGATTTCTCAACATTTTACTATCTTGCTAGTTATTAATATTGTTAGACCAGAATAACTCTTATGTCCTTCTTGAACCCTTATATAAACAAGATACCTTTCATGAAAATATATCCCTTTTATAATTACAAAGCGCTCTCTGTTTGTGCAGATAAGCAGAATTATGTATTCCATCACTGCAGCTACACAAATGGCCATGCAGCTTACCTTTGGACCATCAGGACCATGACCTCCAGCCATGCCCTTTTCCCCTGGAAGTCCTGACGCACCTGGTTCTCCCCTTTCCCCTGGATTGCCACGTTCTCCCTACAAAATGGAAAATTGTTAGTTATTTAGAAATCAGGATACAGTTCTTGTAGACAAAATCCTACATCCATCATAAACACAGCACTGCTATTTGAACAAAGAGCCTGTGAACAAATTCTAGAACTAATTAGATAAAAAACAGCTTTATGCTTTTATTGTTGAAGATAGGGGAAATAGCACATTTCTCAGCAAACTAAACACTGTTATTACACAGCTGTAAACCAAATCACTTAGCAGCTTGTACTCAAGTACTCAAGCAAGCACCATTTCATGAGCTAAGAAACCGTTAAAGGTGGTAGGTTTTTGCAGAAAACATCTTAAAACGTATCCACGTTTACAGCCATATTATTGATGGGTAAAAAAGTCAAATATTCACGTTAGCTATTGAAGCCCATTTTATGTATCAACTTTCAACCTCAGAGAACTGTAATAAATGTTTAAACTCTGAAAAAAACCACTTACCCTGGGGCCCAATGGACCAACAGCTCCAGGATCTCCAGGAACACCCTAAGCAGAACAGAAGCCACCATTAGAACGAAGGAATTATTCACAGCCTTATAATTACGGAAATTAGAGATAAACATTTTCATTTCCAAAGTACTGTGAATGTAGATGGCTCATTCTGTATATTATCTGTCCATTACAAGATAGTCCAACTCAGTCCAAGAAGACGGTTGGATTCTAGTAATTATTTTATCCAAAAGCAGTTTTCAGACAGCTTGCAGGCAACATCAGTACATATTTTGAAACAGAGTGTAAAACTAAATTACAAAGAGAAGAAAAGGTAAAACTGCTTCATGAAGTGAATTATTTTTAGATTACACAGAAATTACCTGATCACCTGGCTTTCCTCCCTCACCTGGAGGACCTGGTGGCCCAGGCAAGCCCTGTAAAAAAGTAAATAAAACGGTCACTAAAATGAAAGTTATTTACATCCGGATGTAATTAAGTCACCAAGAATATAAATGTAATATTATACTCAATACGAGAGTATGCCCTCAGACATCCCCAAGCAAAATAGTTACATTAATATTTCACGGAAGTGCTTTTCCCCCTCAAAATGAAATGGCAGTCCTTCTTTAACATTTATAGGACATATGTATATCAGCCCTAAAGTTTTCCATAAAGAGCGATTGACTTAATTTAATTACTACTTTGTTATAAAACAATTCTTTATCTCCATATTTCAAACACCTTTGGAAAATCTCCAAATTAAAGCTGAAAACCAACAAAGGCTTTCCCAAGGGACACAAGCTGGCACATAAGCCTTTGTCAGCTCAGTTCAGAGCACAGCAGATGTGAAAGCTAAATATCACTTATTATTCTGAGCATCTTCGCCTTAGTTCTGAAGTTGTGTTTTGTTAAACACCACTCAATTGAATTTCTCCAATTTAAGCTGTTAAAGACATGGCCGTTTATTTATTTTCTTTAACAAAAAAATGAATGCACATACCTGAAAGCCCGTAGGACCTGGAGGGCCTTGTTCTCCTCTTTCTCCTGCCAGACCCTACACATAAGAAAATAATAAGTATAGAGTAGAGGAATATTGGCAGGCTCCACAATTTTTCTTCCCTCTGAATACATACATTTTCAATTATATATCTGTTTATTATACATTTTTACTTACCCCAGGCCAGGGAATACCCTATCTAAAAGATGTCATAAGATGTATGTAATTTCTTTAAGACCCCTCTACCCAAAATTCTGTGCTGATAGGAAACCACTCAGTTCCATTGAAATGAAGGAAGGTAGGAAAATGAACTATGAGAAAATTTTGCTCCAACTTGTAATGGTCAGTAAAAGGAATTAGACTATTTTTTTTTCAATACAAAGCTTCCATTTTTCTAAGAATTTTTTTTGCTTTAAATGTCCTTAGGATTTTTTGTTTGGAATCAACAACCGGCATGAAGACAGACAAAAAATAGAAGCAGAAAGAATAATGAATGGATGAAATTATGGGGAGGAGGCAGAGAGGGAAAAGTCAGCTTACTGGTGGGCCAACAGGACCAGAAGGACCAACTTCACCATCTTTACCAGGGGCTCCCTAAATTAAAATGACATAGGAATAAGTCTTGTATAGTGAACATATACAACAGAAAAGCATAATTTTCTGTAATCATTGCAAATAACAGGCACACTCACTCTCTGTCCTGGGACACCTGCATTGCCTGCTTCTCCGGGTTTTCCAGGATCTCCCTAATTTGGAGAAAATAAAATGACTATTTTTAGATATTGTTTTCATCCACGACAAATGTATGCAAATGTCTGAAGTTAAACAGATCTTGGGTACCAGGTGCAACACTTACACTACTGCCCTTTGGCCCAGGAAGGCCCATGCTGCCTGGCTGACCTCTGATTCCTATGGAACCTGCTGGACCTGGACGTCCATCTTCTCCAGGAGCACCCTAGAGAGAAAATGCATTTTCCACATTAAATTGGAAAATGTTTGTCTATATAAAAAATAATATTAATCTGATTTGGTACTACAATTATCATCAGTCAAAAAGTCTTTAAAGAAGACATAGCCATAGCCATGCTGGATTTAACTAAATATTACACCATTTTCATCACTGAGCCATTACGTACAAATAATATATTGTTTCCTTGAAAAGACATTTAGAAAATATATTTAGTTCAAAATGGTTTAAAAATATTGCAGCAGCTGCTAAACAACAGACACTGCTACACAGACAAAACTAAAGGAATATTTTCACTAATTTAAGAGCAGAGAATTTAAAGTGAACACTTAGAAGACGAAATTTCAAAAATCAAGAAAATTCAAGTTAACGTTTGAATTACTATTTCCTTACTGAAAGAACTAATTTTAGTGTTGCTTACCAAGGGGCCAAGTTTTCCTTCAGGGCCTTGAACACCTGGATTTCCTGTCAGACCCTAAAAGCAGGAATAACATTGGTGTGAAGTTGTGCATATAATTCTAGAGCAACAGAAAAATGTAAATAAATTCAAAAGATACACTCAGTCACTACCATGGTACAAACACTAAGATTTTCCTTACACAAAAACCTTCTCTGTATCAAAGGTCCTCATCCTTATCTTCACTCCACAGCATCATCCCCCACTGTCTTTGATCTTCCCTTTTCCTATCCTTGCTTTTGTTGCTTTTATCCGTCTTGAGCTTCTCACAGGCTCATCCTTATTTCTGCCAACATTACCCAGTGATCTATATAACATCTTATACTTGCTTCTTCCTTTCTCTCCTTTTGTGATATTCCAAATTATCCCCCAAAATTTTCCTTAAAAAACATGTAGATGACATGGACAACTCAACCATGTTAAGTTATCAATCATCAATTTGATTAAGGTCTTGCCTTCAGTTCTTGTTAGTTGTGGCAACTATGTGCTTTACAAGCACACATCCTACAGTTGCATTAGCCAGTCTCAATCAAGATTATTTCTTCTTTTTATGGAACCTGCGCTTCCCCACATCAGCAGGGAAAAAAAAAAGCAGGTATTTTGGCCTTTGCCTTTCAAGAAGCACCACTGAAATAAGTCCATTCTCGTGTAAGAGCTTCTCAATTCTGCAAAGTTCATTGTTGCCTTCTAAAAATGAAAAATGCCATGGCTTACAGTGTACTGCTGTTAGTTCCTTACCCTTGCACCCGGGAGGCCAGGTTCACCAGGACGCCCAGGATCTCCCTGACCTCCTTTTGGACCAGAAGAACCTGCTGGACCACGCTCTCCTTGGGCACCCTAGAAAGATACCAACAGATCACTAGTTAACAGGGAGAACAGTGGCAGTAAGGGAAGGTTAAATAAAACAGTCATCTTCTATTAAGGACTTATTTTTGCAAACAGACCTCCAAATTATCAATACTTTTATTATTATCACTTTTTTCCCAAATTATTATGTAAAGTTGCCTCTTCCATAAAGCAAATTTATATGAGATTTCTAGAATGCCTGCATTTTTCCCAAGAAGTTAGGAATTTACAGAAACTCTAGACAAATATGTATGTGAGTCACTTCCCTGAAAGTGTTAGGAAAACCAAAAACAAGCCCATCTGTTCAAGAGACAAGTCTATAAAACTACATCACACACAAAGAAAAGGCAATTTTTCAAATAATTACCTACTGTAGAGTAATATAATACATAAAACAATAGAACAGAACAGGTCAACATCTCTTGTCTATTCACATTTCGGCATGAGGGAGCATTAAGGCAGGGACAAGCAAGCAAAGCTGAATATCACAGGAATGGAAAGTGACTTTTCCCAAAAAAATTCTAGTCATTCTGACCCCATTTTGGCATTTGTTTCTTTTGATCCTGCTTCCAGTGATTCTGAGGATCTGCCTATTTGCCTAGCAGCAGAAGTTTTTAATGGAACACTTTATACCTATATATCTGTATAGATGAAAATTTTAAAAATGACCCAGTAAAAGATGTACACTTCAATTTCATTTACCTTTGGTCCAGGCAAGCCATCAGAGCCTGGAAAACCACGGTTACCAGGAGCACCCTAGGAAAAGCCACAGACTCAAGATTATTATCTTAATTTTTACATAACTTAAGCACTAGATTTATGGTCTGGGGGTTCAGTTTATTTCCTTACAACTTTCTTGCTTCAATACTTTAAACTTGGGGGTTTTTTAGCACTTGGAACAGTAAAAATTTCAAATGTTTCATTCATCCATGCTGAACAGCTCCTTCTATATGAACAGCCTCCTTGAAAACAAGATGAGCATTTGTACAGGGTTAAGCAAAAAATCTGCAGATTAAGCTCATCGTAATCTCCATCATTTCTCCTACCATACTATCCTGTTCATTGAATCCATAAATGAAAATAATGAAATTATCCAGTGTAAAAAATAAAGTGCAGTATTAACTGCTGTTAGGAAAATAAAGATTGACTGCACCCACAATGAAGCTGTAAGAAAATTCATGGTCAGGTCAAGAGGTTTTTCAGCTTAGCAGTGCATCTCTCAAGAGCTATGATTGCTTCGGATTGCTTACCCGCTCTCCAACAGGACCTGGTGGACCTACTGAGCCTGGATCACCTCGAGGACCTCTTTTCCCTTCTTCACCTACAGGGCCAATAGGACCCTGGGGACCTTGTGGGCCCTAGTGAAAGTAAAATGTTTTTTAAAAAAAAACCACATTGTTACAATCACCACTTCTCAGGTATATTGAAACTGACTGTCTTTTAAACATCATAAACATTTTTCCAAATAAAAGAGAAAAAAAAAAAGTTAGGTTTTGAGTCAGTTAAAAACACAGCTTTTCAGCATCAGCTTTTCTCTTGTGTCATGTTTATAAGGTAATATTTCAGTAAGAAGTACACTATGAATGAACTGTAATTCTGCAGTTTGGCTGTACAGTGCTTCTTATAACCACTTCTTTGATCAGACACAATAATTTGTATTGATTATTATCAACCGGACAAGCTGCAAAGGATTCAAAATTCAGTGAGACTAGTACGAATTCTCAAAGAAGACAGTCAGTGATAAGGAAACCATTACTTCATCTGTACATTTTTGTCAGTTATTACATGATATTTAATGAGTGAGAAAGAAAAACTGAAGATGGTTTGACTAGTCAAACTGAGTCCCACTCTGCAGAATCACTTTTCTTCCAAAATTCACATGGTTACATCATGGAATTAGCCATGTTCTCAAAAAATCTTTCACAAATATTATTTTAATGTGTAAATAAAATATAATTAGCATATACATTAACTGTATGAAGCATTAAAAGTATTAAATTTAAAATAGAAAGGGCTTTAAAATTATTATTAGCACACAAATCTGTGTGCTCTTAAACATCCAGAATCGTATGGATCCATTTCGTATGAGATGACGAAATGAGAATATGCACATTTTGTGTGCTACAGGAGCCTCAGGAGATGCACTAACTGGTTTTCCTCTCCTTGAGTCCTGGAAGGCCTATATTGGGCAGGTGATTTATAACATCAAAAGACCTGCTGGCCATTTGTTGTTAGTACTGTCTAGCCAGGTTGACTGTGGTTTGTTTTTCACAATCATTACTCTCGTGCTCATGAGCATTTGAAGCATTTTGAAAATTCTAAGAACCTATTGAAAATACTCATACAAGCCTTTGTGTTTCCTTTTCATCTTACAAAGCATATGGAGACTTACAGGTTCACCTTTGGGTCCTGCTTCTCCCTTGAAACCTGGGACACCAGGATCTCCCTGAAAACAAACACATGACCAACACCTCTAAGAATAAAACTCTGCATAAATCATTCGACCATTTTGTATTATTCTATGAAAGAGAAAATAATTTCCTATTTCAGTTAACTAGTTGTAAGCAATATAATAGGATACTTATTAAGGTTTGTCTTTCCCCTTAGCGTGCTTGTTTATTACAATGTTATCAACACAAAACTTAAACGTGACAATTTCAGGAGATAACTCTTACTGTTTGTCCAAGTTTATATAGACACTCTTCTTTCTTAGACCTTTACGAAAGCAAAACCAGTATTTTAGATACACAAAAATTCCCAAGATCCGAGTGTCAGCATACTCACTAGCATGCTATTAATTTATTTAAAGGAACCCCACTGCTAATCACCATTTTAGATTCACAGCGTGGCATATTCGCAAGACATTACAATTCCCACAGAGACATCATTACCGGTTGGCCTCGAATACCAGGTGGGCCGGTACTGCCTTGTGGTCCTGGGGAACCAGGCGGACCTGATAAGCCAAGAGGTCCTTCAGTGCCTGGAGATCCCTATAAACAGAAATAACAGCAAGCACAGTAAGTTAAAACAAACAGACAAAAAACAAACCACAATCAAGCAATTAACAGGTGTTGTGATCACTTACAGTTGGGCCCTTGGCACCTGGGGAACCATCTGTCCCTTCGGCACCCTAAAAATAATGTACCAATCATTAAAATTAATTTTAATAAGGAGGGTATCAATTACAAAAGCAGAAGATGATAGTTACTTTATCCACTTTACAAGACAAGGCAATAAAGGTTATTAAATAAACACAGCAATGCAAGATCTGCTTGTGCAAATGCCAATATGAGTAACAATCTGTGCAAATTAATTTGACTTTTAATCTTTAAGAGCCTATGTTTAAGCTTAAGTTTAAAGTACTTGCAGGACTGAGACTCCATCAGGCTGTGTAACTTCCAGTTTTCCAAGTTGTTTTAATTAAATAATAAAAATTAATTTTCAACAAAATAAGCACAAAACAAATTAATAATACTTTTTTTCCCAGAAAAAGCAAGGTAATTTGAGCAAAACTCAGTGCCTGTCCAGTGAAGTATGCAAATTCCCTATAAAGAGGCAACAGGCACAAGCTGAGCACTGAGGAACTCAATGTACTTACAGGAAGACCTTGTGATCCAGCTGGGCCCTGGGGACCTGTTTCACCTCTTTGTCCTTGAGGACCTTCAGGACCACGAGGACCTGTTGGGCCAGCTTCACCCTAAGATTTTACATGAGGAAACAACTGGAGATTATTTTTGCTCTAAAAAAGTAGCACTTCAAAGTAACTAAGGAAGAATACTGAGTTTATAAGAGAAAAACAATTCAGGTTTGGAAACAGTTTATTATCCTTAAAATATATTTTAGCTTACCTAATTCTGCTTCCACTACTTCTGTGTGAATGTAAACTTTGAAAGTACAAACAGAATTTTTCCTCAATGTATACAAGGACAAGGAAACTTTCTACAGAGGAGTAGCAGTATATCCAGTGGCCCAAATCAGATCAAATATTTCAGATAGACATCTCCCTCTAAAATCCCATTATGTATGTGTAATCTGGTAACTTTTTTTTAGCTTCATTAACAGCTAATGCTAAAATTTAGAAATTATATCTGGGGGGGGGGGGGGGGCTTTTGCACAGTACAGATTAACTCACTGTTGCAGCACTACATTAAATATAAAACCTGTGTTAGATTGGACTGGATGCTCCAACAAAAAAACTACTCCTAAAATTTTATCTTTATATAGAAAATTTGTCTTTTGGAACTGATGGCTGGTAATATCACATCTTCATAGCTGAAGGCTACAGCTTCATTGTGTTCTCTGCTTAGCTTTTATGAGTTCAAAGCAGCTATCCCAATTTTATATCATCTGATGATCAAACTCAAAGGTATCTCCTCATCTTTTTCACTGATTCATCATGGGACAGCTTCTCCAAACATTTATTTAGGTATTAAGTAGTGCATAGCCACACCAAAACATTTTTATGACATGCACTAAAAGGTCTATCATTTAATTGTACACATTATGTTAATACTCTTACTAAGACTTGTTTCTAAAAATCTGTTTCATTAATGTTGCCAGCTTCACAACAACACAAAACATCTGCTGAACTTGGCTACCTGACTAAATGAGAATTTCTGCTTGAATCATTTTTTCCTATCATGTTTTAGGAATGTAAAGGAACAAAGAAGAGCAAGTGGGTGGAGAGCAAGTATAAGAAGTGTAAAGAAGCTGTATGAGTTGCCTTTTCTATCTTTGCAGACATGTTGTCAAGGCTATGAAAAAAAAAATTAATAAAATTGAACGCTTTCTTGAAAAAGAAGAGAAGAAATTCCCATTAAGACAGTGTTTCAGCCAGTGAACGTTTTCCATTTCAGCCCAGTTACACAGAACCACAAAAGGTGGTAGTCATCATTCACTCTGTTGTGATGAACTGCAGTACATCTCTGCTGGGGTGCAGTCATTTTCCTTACCAGTCTGGGTTTCAGCACTAGAAGGTAGTGCTTCCATTCTGTCTTAGACTACGTAACTTGTAATAATGCATCTTGTCATTCTTAGAATATGCTGGAGAAGATTCCTGAGGCACAGTATGACAGTCATCTTACAATCATCCCTTCGCTCAAGGAAAGCAAAGAAAGTATCCTAGCTGTGGTGAAATGTGATTGCTCCATTTGGCTTCTGATTTCTATCGGCTGGCTCAAGGTCTTAACTAAGACTGATTCCACAGCAGCTCTTAGGGACCTGTATACACATCAGACTGAACTCTGTGTAGTCTGGTACACATTTTTAAATTCTGTGTTGTTAGACATATCAAAAAGATGGTTTTATTTTATTTTTTACCTTCACACCAGGAGCACCTGGAAAACCTGGAGAACCAGTTATGCCAAGTGGGCCCTAAAAAAGACAGACACACAAAGCTGTAATTCTGCAATTTAGATCACACAGATTAGTATCTAATTACTGGGATTAAATGTATATTTGGTCAGAAAACATGTGTTCATAAAAATCCAAAATAACTATAAAAATATTTTATAAGTAATATACACACATTTTATGGAATTGTGGTGCAGTACTTTAATAATATATTTACTGACTTCAGCAAAGTTACAACTCTTAATTCAGTTATTAACGCGCAAATTGCGATAGCAGTTGTTTTTCAATCTTAGTTTTTAACAAAATATCATGCCCTGCTTTTGTATCTATGCTACTGTGATATGATATGAAAAGACCAGGCATTTGTCCTACAGTATGTAGCAAGTGAGAGTTTCAATTCTTTCAAATTTAAAATAGTAATCTAGAAAAAAAAATATATATATATACAAGCTATGTCTACATTGAAACAACTGGGTTGTTAGATGAGATTTTTCAGGTAAGCAACATAACAAGTGAAAACATAAATAAAGGTTATGCAGCTACATGCCCTGCTTCCAACTCTTCTGCTCCACTGAGATTCCCAAATTCACAGCCAAATTAATTTGTGAGCTTTAAAACACAGGTTTTCTATCAAATTTTCAAGGCCGTATAGACAAAGATGTACAGCAGAGACAGTTTACTGCTTGGATCTTTTTTCAGAGAGAGGTGGGTATTTGTGGAACAGGAAGTGGATGAAAGACTGGGTTATGCCACACCATGGAGCACAATGCTGTGCAGAGGGACATCTGCAGCTCCCAAAACCACGGTGGCTCTTCCCAAATAGCATTGGAGCTTGAGATGGTCGATGCCGCTCCTTCGAAGAAGGGCTGACAGCTTGAGTTGAGCATAGGATTGATGTGGCTGCACTATTTCTGGTTCTAGAGCTAAATTCTTGGTGCACTGTGCAGGCACAGCTCAGGTGGCTGCAACGACATGAAGCCTGGGCAGGGATGCAAACAGCTGGGGCTGTGTTACATGGTAGAGTGTCCAAACTCACTAAAGGCCAAACTTCAAGTGTAGACACTAGAATACACCTGTATGTTATGACGTTAACCTTGTTTTGCTAAACAGAAAGACTTCCAATTAAGGGCTTCAGAGTAAATGGATAAATTTATTCCATTTTCATAATGCATCTTGGGCTGAACAAGACACTTAACCTTCCTACTGTATTATAAACTCTCTGGATGGCGGCACTCAGTGGTTATAAATATTCACTACAACGCTGTTCCCAGATGATCCCTCTTCATTTTTTCATTATATTCTTTCTTTTAGTAAAATATGATGCATACTGTGAAAAAATGTTCTATGTAGCAAAGCTCTGCTGACAAACTTAATAAGAACAATATGTCCCACTGAGTATTAATTACAGACAATATTTCTGCCATGACCTTGCACTGGATTTCTACAGAACTGATGTCACAGTTCACTAAGTATACTTTCAAAAACCTATGTCCCAGTCTATTGGGTCACAAATATATGTCTGCCAGATCTTTGGCTTGTTGCAGGGAGAATTCCAGAATTCTGGTATACCACCGCACTAACCCAATAACAATACATTTCATTAACATCTCCTCCAAGTAGAAAAACGCATTAAGTACCAGTATCTCCCCTGTGACACTACACGGGATTTTATCAAAAATATTGGCAAATCAGTTATCGTGTCCAGTGAAGCTGAGCTCATATTTTATGCCAAAGAAAAATTCCAAGCTTCATGTAGAATTTCATAACTCAGGATTCATCTTTTTTTAACACTATAATTTGTTTTCAATACTGAAAAAATCTTGTCATTGTTTGAAAGTTTCTTCTAACGAGTTACTCTTCTTTCATGATATACTAAATAATTGAATTTTGCAGCTTTTAGACACTAATTTTTGGAGCTTCTACTACAGTTAATTATTTCTTAATGAAGTTTCTAAGTGAATGAAGTTCGTTTACTAAGATGACACAGGTAAATTAATTTTGCTCAAGATTTATATCACTGTTAAATAAAGAGTGTGCACAGAATGACATTTTCATTGCAGGCAAGTGTGTTTTGGGGTTTTGAAGAGGGTTTTTTTTGTGTAGTGGTTATGGGGTGGGTTCGTTTATTGTGTTGTGTTTGGTTTGGGGGTTTTTTTGTTTGGTTGGGTTTTTTGGGTGTTTTTTTGTTGGGTTTGGTTGGTTGGTTGGGGGTTTTGTTTGTTTGTTTGTTTGTTTTGTGGTATTTGGTTTGGTTTGGTTGTGTTGTTTTGTTTTGGTTGGGGTTTTTTTGTATGTGGGGGGGGTTGTTTGTTTGTTTGTTTTAAACTTGAATGTTACTCAGTGGTTACGGTTCAGGTTGGCTACATCAAGGGGCAGAAACTGTCAACCACATCCTAGAAGTAATGCTTCGAAAAAAAGCAAACAAAAAAGAATACCATATTTTAAAAGTGGAAGCTGGCCTTGAACAAATAGTACAAGATCATCATAAGCTTTCATTTGCAAAAGCAACACGTAATTAACTGTATGTATGTGAATAATCCCACTGGCCTTCCAATACTCATGTGAATTAACTTAAATGCAGTTCACAAATGTACCACAAGATTGGATTGTAGGATTGAAACCACCGCCCTTTGATACACTGACATCCAGTTTAACGTGCCACAGTTATCTGCAGCCCTGTTGCAATCTTGTGGGAACTTGTACAGTCACGCGTCCCAAGCCTTCTCCATTTGGCAGACATTCACACACAGGCTTCTGGTTCCACGCTCCAGTGCATGACTGTCCATAATTAAAAGGCTCTCTTTTACACATTTTGTAATGGATCAAATGTAGGCAGCAATTTCTGCTATCAGCAAGTGGCATTTCTTCTTGCTGGGAATGGCTATAATCTCATTTGTCAGTTTGTATGTGAAGCAAGATAATATGCAATTATAAACTGTTTTATATTACAGTGTATATCTTTAAGACACTTATTCCCCTACCATAGGGATCCCATTTCATAAAAGCAGCAAAGCATCACCTCTCCAGGGAAGATGCCACTCCTCTGCAAATTAAAACCTTCAGATGAAGCGAACTACAGAGTATAATTTCTCAGAGGACAGCACTAAACCTAAATTGAGTAGAACTAGGAATCACCTACTTAACTGTTACCAGCAACTGCCAACAATTTTTTGCACTTCTTTTGGTAGTGTCAAAAGGAAGTGGGAAATATAAGGTGAAAAAAACAGGTGATTAAGAAAGACACTTACCATTGGCCCTGGCTTCCCAGGCATACCATGCTGGCCACGTCCACCCTAGATATGAAAACAGACAAGACAGAATATTCATAAGAACCCTATTTTTTTTTTAACTGTAGTTACTGTTAGCATTTGTGATAACAGCCACACATACTAAAGGGATCAAAGAAATGCTGGACTGCAGAGTCCTCCAAACACTGGCATGGAAAACTTCTGTAAGAAATCATGCTCCTCTTGAAGTTAAAGGATTTCTCCATTTTCAGAGAGGTCAGTATTTTGACAGTGTAATTGTATGGAGCACATAACATAAATGGAGGAAATAAAAGTCATGGGGATAAATGCCAGAAAAAACAACACTTGACACCAGACATAAAGCAACAGAAAGAAATTTCAACTCAAATATGATCTCATCTCATCCCTCTTTTTGCTGAAAAGCAAAATACTTGTTAAGATGACAGCTTTATTACCTGGAATTAAATATGAGACTTAAATTAAATTGGAAGTCTGAACTTTCATTTTAAACTTTTTTACAGACAAAATCAATACATGTTATTTCTAGTTCAGTAACTTTTGGTGAAAATAGCCTCTTGAGAAATTTCACAAGGAAGGCAGATTTGCATCACAGAAAAGAAAAAGTGTTATGAGAGTATTTGGCCTTGTGGGCAGCTCTGGTATGAGCAATTACCATACAGCTTGCATTCTCCTTTTAAAACTGCTTTTGACTTTCAAAATTCATAGCACAGGTCTTACCTCCCAAAACTACTGCTGTAGCTTAAGAAAGTTAGGGCTGAGAACTTGCCACTGAAGTGACTCCCAGTCACCTGAATAGACACTTTCAGGCTCAGGGATTTAAATTTAAGTAAAACATGAGAAGAATTACAAAGAGAAGGAAAAAACAACTTACAGGGGCACCCTGTGGTCCTATTCGACCCCTTTCTCCTGGCATTCCTCTAGGTCCCTTGAAAAGAGAACAAAAAGTGCATCACTTAGGAGCTCATCATGGCAGAATAACAAAAAGGGGAAAACATAGTTCACTGGATTTTTTCCCCCACAGTGGAAAGAACACATGCCACCCCTCGCTTCTTCTTCTTTTTTGCTTTTTACTTTTTTTTTTTTTTAATTTACTTGACTTCTCCTTTGCTTCAAATAAGTTTTGCACTTCAGCAATTGCTCTTCAGCAATTTTCTGCTTGGTTTCCTTTACTTGCTTTTCACAAGAACATGATCAGTTTCACTGAGACTACAAGCATGATAATGACAGATGATGTAAACAACAGCCACAGAACCAAGTTATTTTGTTTTCTTCTGTAGGTGTAGTTTATCTTGTCCTAGATCAGGAAAGAAGTAGCAGCTTACACAGATCCTTGCAGCCTTGCAGGCTTGCCCAGTGGAAATTTAATAGACTGTAATATCTCTTTTCCTGTTCCAAGAGTATTTCAGGTTTTAAACACATTAGAATAAATTCTGTATATATACACAAGGGTCAATAATGCAATCTCATTTACTACATCTCATTCACAAACTAGGTTCTACTTCAGGGATATTATATTCTGCATGACACAAGATAGTGCTTCACATACATATGTCATTATATGATATCAGAAAGGTGCTTTACTTCCAGAAGCACTGCTGAGAGTCGATTTTTGGCATGTTACGCTACTCACAAGTATTCAGCTCTCCAAAACCACATCTAAATGAAAACTTCTCTGAGAAAAAGCTTCTGCGTTTCTCTTCCGTGTCATTCTTATCCTTGCCACAACCTCCAAAATCCTCTGTCCGTGGTTTTCTTAGCTAGTTCATTTCTGACCTAAATAATTCCATTTGTATCTCAGAGAAACCTAAATTAGTTGTTCTCATATTGAAATCACTCCACACAAAGCATTAACATGTAAAAGAAAATTAGTCACCCTACACTTACATGAGTAGGTAAACAATCACAAAACCTACATTCATGTCTCTGTTGAGCCTTCTGATTTATCATTATTATCTATGGTTGTGAATTGCAAAGAATAACAGCTTAGAGTGGACCAAATTTAGTGTTAGTGTAATAGAAAACAAAGCCTTAATTACGAGAAACTTCAGCTTCATGACATCAAGTACAGATCTCAAAATCTTAAAATTCCTCTTGGAAATAGCATTTACAATCTTAAAGCCTCTTCGTTAATACCCAATGCACATGACACTCACCAGAGGACCTGTTGGACCCATGGCACCTGTTGGTCCAGATTCTCCCTAGAAATTGAAACGAAATGACAAAATTAGAGGAAACGGGATTGAGGAAAATGGAATTACATGTTTCCTTCCTGTCCTCCGTGCTGATGTTGGACCTAAAAAGCAGATTTGTGCAGTCACCTGTGTGCATCAAGGGCCCTGCTTCCTATGCCCATGGGAAATGCCATATTTACGTATTCTTAGTGAAGCAGATTTAGCTCCTACCTGTTCTAGCTGACAGCCCACACTGTCAACTGCGCTTTTTCTACCATCTCCTTTCATTCCAGCCTCCACAGAAAGCAGTAGGCAATCTCAGGAAAGAAATATTTTCTTAAACAAACTCTCTTTAACTACTGATTTCACATTTAAATTTAGATCTTGGAAGCTTCACTTAATTGACTATGTTTTTAATCTAGAGGAATAGTTCAGTCCCACTTGTGATTACTGCCTACACTAGGCCAAAAATGTTTCAGCATCAGCACTGATCAACATTGAAAAGCCTGAAAAAAAGGTGTTCTATGCTCTTTTAAAACATCTTTTAACCCATTTTGAAAAGATTGGCTCCAGCTGGCTATACTCTGTTACCACAGTTTTGAGCTAAATTTATAAGGGTGCTGCAGTATCAGTGAAGGTCAACAATTCTAAGAGAATAAAGTTGCTAGATGAAAAACAGTCAGTTTGATAAAATATATTCCCTCTTCTCTCCAACACCTGTTTCTTTTAAGCCAATCTCAAGTAACGTAATCCAAAAGAGGAGAGTCTGATTTTAGCTATGCTTTGCTTTATTTTATTTTATTAAAAAAATGTTAGAAAAATGTTTTCCCTCTCTCAGCTTGGTCACATAAAGCCAACAAGAACAACAAACTGGCCAAGCAGAAAATCGCAAGATGTGCACTTGTCTTTGTTAACAGACTTCGTTGTTTTCAGTATTAAACAGGTGTCACAGACAGAACACAGTCAGTTCACCCAGGGATACCTTATAGGCCTAAAACTGAGCCCCAGCTGAAACTGTGACTGGCACTACTGAACTCTCTTCTTGTGCAAAGCCCAGACATGTCACTGTACAGCACTTTATATGGATCAAACACACAGTGAAAATGGACAATTCCATGCAGCATCTCCTCATCATGCAAGTAGCGCTGACAGGAGCAGGTACAAATCTGTGTATGAAAGATTGCCCATCTTTCACTATTTTGGCATTATAGAAAACGTGCTTAAGCATTTAGTTCCTTGGGCCATGAAAATACCTTTGCTCCAGCTGCTCCAATTTCACCTTTTGGACCGTCAAGTCCTTTCAATCCCTGTAAGAGTTACAAAAATATGGAGAAATTATATTTATATATGCACAGACACAGAGCACTCCTATTCTTCCTGTTAAAATACCTCGATACTAAAGAGCTAAGAATGGATCTGAGGTGGCAAGACCAAGAAAGGAAAAAAATAAAGAAGAAAAAAAGAGATGGAATAAAGTTTTTAAACATTTCCTAAATGGAAACCATTTGTACAAGGTACATTTCCTTGGATTTGGTT
This sequence comes from Columba livia, assembly GCF_036013475.1. Classification (NCBI taxonomy): domain Eukaryota; kingdom Metazoa; phylum Chordata; class Aves; order Columbiformes; family Columbidae; genus Columba; species Columba livia. The sequence goes on from NC_088608.1 coordinate 27,084,145, forward strand.
TCCTTTTTTAAAACAAGAACATTTTTTAGAGTCCTAAAACAACAAGGATGAGGCTCTGAGCCATGGGAAACCTAGTTATTCCTCCCCAGAGTAAAATTCTGGCCAGAAAACTTGGTAATTTGTAATGAGTCCATGTTGCAAACATATCCACCTCTCAAGTTCCCCACCCTAGTGCAAGACTTGCCAACAAAGTGAGAGAACTGTCAGGTTTGTGCCTCCTGAAGCTTGGCAGGGCTCACGCAAGCTCCTTCCAGATTCCCAGATCATTTGAAAATAGAGTGAAGACAGCACTAGAGAATATAACACAGAGGTCAGCTTAAAGGGGAAGAGCATTGTTTTTCTACAAAGCCCTCTTCCTCTCAAATGCCAGTGATTCTGCTGCAATTGGCAGGACGAAAAGTGTAGTAAAATTCATCACTAATACAAAAGAAGCTGAGTATCTTTATAGTGAAACTGCCTGGAAACATCATCTATAAGAAGAGGGAAAATCCTGTTTCTTACCCTGTGACCCTTGAGACCTGGGAGACCAGGAGCACCAGGAAAGCCTCGAGGCCCCTACATAGGAAAAAGAAAAAACAAATAAAATCCTTGTTTCTGCAGACAAACCTCACGATAATGCTGCTAACAGGGAAGAGGGCAGCAGCATTAATACAAATACTCCTAACACTCCTTCACTTTGGTAACATAATATAGTGAGGCACAGCATTTAAGTAGGTCACAGACAACATAACATGCTATGAAGTGTATGTGCGTTTTCACTGATATTAATGGTTTTATTGTTTACATCAATGTATGATCAAACCTCAAACAGAAGTAATGACTAGTTGTAGATCAAGCTTGGAAGATTAATATGAAGAAACCTTAATTAAATAGCAATCGAACCTCAGAGCTAAGATTTAAAATAAAACTGAAACAGAGGCCAAACTGCAAAGTGTACATATTCTTTCAGCATTCTTTCAGTCAATCAGAATGATAAATAACTTTTATTAAAACACACTTAAGAATTAAAGCAAAGTTGCCTTGTGTGTAGTTTTGTACCAAGTTTCCCTATTTCTCTTTGAGAAAAGACAAAGTAATGGAAGGAAGCAAGGTGCCTCAGGTTAGAATATTAGTCACATTGATTTAGAATGGAAATCCCATTAACACCTTCATACCCCCAGATAACAACAATTCAGCAAACTGCTTAAACAAGTCCTGTCTTCCTTTATGGTTCCTCTGAACCAACGTTCTCAAAAAGATTACTTTTCATACCTTTTGGCATAGCAAAAAATCATGAAGATATACTACAGAGAATCAAGCATCATGAAGCAACGCTGATATTCAGAGAAGCGAAAAAGAACATCTGATATCTCAATATTAGACAGGAGAACTTCACATACAGACAAGCTGTTTCCTTATTAGCAACTTTAAAAATTTCTTTGTCTTCCCATAGTCAATTATATGGATAATGTTTGATCATAAAGTTCAGTAGGAAATTACTCCAGAGTTTGCAGACTCCTAACGAGAAAATTACTTTATAAAGGTATGAAATTTCTGAAATTAATATATTAGAATGCTTTAAATTATTTTTACTGTAGGAGTTTCTCAGTGAAGGATGATCTCTGTTGTCATACAAGGTCTTGCATGTAAATTTGAAATTGTACAAGTTACGCTTGTTTAGACTGAATGTATATATCACCTTATACAATGAGGGCAATCAAATGATGAAGTGCGCAGATGGGACAAGCCACATGGAAAGGAGGCAAAATCATGCACAAGGGAGAACAGCCATCAGGTCTCTCTGTAGCCTTGGCGTTGATCCAGCCATGGCACACTTCTCTGGTAAGTTATCAGGGTATTCAGTGGTGTTCTCTACAGTGCTATGCAATTGCAGCAAATTCTTAATGAGATCTTTTTCTGTGTATGCAATTGCAGTACTTCTTTCCTTCATAAGAAAGATGCTTTCATTGAGCAAAACAGCTTGATCTGAATAGAACAAGACTTCAGAGACTACATATGTGTCAAGCAGCTTACAAAACATTGTATTTCATCCATAAAACTTCAGAGGAAAGCTTACAAAACAACACTTTCTTGTTAAAAATTCATTTATCTCTCCAAGAGATCACATTTCCCATTGCTAACAAAATTGTAAGGCAAGAACTGGACACTTAAAAAGGAGGCAGCTTAAGAGATGATATGTATCAGGTGGTTCTGGGATTCATGTGTCCCCTTTTCAGCCACACTACAGCTCCCTTCCAGGTACAGAAACCTGACTAATGAAGGTAGAGCTCTTAATATGGACCAAAATTATATCATTTTATCATCAGATATGCCTGTTCCATTTCTAGAGTAAAGCATGACAAGTATCCTCTGCAGTACAAGTATGTATTACTTTGAAACCCTTTAATTACATTTGCATATTGAAATATATATAAAAATAAATTCTATACATCTATGATACAATCTCCTCTTCACCTGACCTGAGACTGACTGTTAGAAAGTGTCACCCCAACCTGACATCATTTAATAGCCTCCGAGCTCTTCCTGCACATGATTGCAAATGACCATGTGAAATATCAGGAAATGAAGTACAACTGTCATCTGTTTTATGGATATTTCATCTATGATACAGTTGAGATGTGCACCTGTGAAATGATTCTCAGGATTAACTTTTGAATCACCTCTGCTTCTGAGCTATCACACTGATCTGGATCATTAGAGTAAGTGAACTGAATGGCAGAGCTTTGCACTCATTATTAAAAGAGATAGTGACAACATAGGTACAACCATTTTGTTAAAATGTAAATAATTGTGCTCTTACTGGAGATCCTGGAAATCCAGGCTCACCGGATTGTCCTGGTCTACCAGGTTCACCCTAAGGAAAAAAAGGAACACATGAAAATAGCAAATGTGAAAATTTATATATATATATAAGTTTTCATTCAAACTAACGAGGACATTCACATCTGTATTATATATCTTCGCTTTACTGTAACAATTTCAGTGATATGAATCATCTGCACACGTGACTAGCAATGTGCATTAGAGACATCAACTTTAAAAAGTTTTTAACAAAGAATTGCAGGAACTGAAGACTGGTCCAAAGTTCATCTCAGCATTACATGATGGCGCTGCAATGTAGTTTTCCTGTGTATTAATGAGGCAACGTTTTGTCATCCTCATGCGGACAGTCAGATCACTTTAATTTTCCATGGGAACAGAAATCTAAATCTGCCTGCATTGTAGCTTGTTATTTCACCTTCTGTTCAAATCTTTTAAAATATGCATAACTTCATCCTAGGTTGGTGACTACCTTTGGTGTGAAAACAGAAAAATAAAGGTAGAACCAAATAACCATATTTTGAAGATTAACTGAAGTTCTCCAGAGTCACAACCAAACATGCCTTTATATGCATCAATCGGTTCAAATACATGCAGGACTCTGGGCTGCAGGAATATGAAAGGCTTCAGAAAAATCATTTCTGGACAAAGAGAAGGTAAAGTGCATCACACATACAATTAGAGAGACCCATACATGCATTGGAAATGGAGGAAGTTCTTAGAAGAGTTTCAAGATTTGTTTTAACTGCATTGAGTTAACCATTTACAAAGATTCTTGTAATTCTTTGTACAGTTTAACTGGAAAGCAGCTGTTAGATAAGATCTGGTAATTTATTTTTTTTATACTAAAATATCCAGCATCTGCAGTTTTCAACTAATTTCCAAGTTATAAATCACATATCAGATGGATTTAGTGTGCTTTGCAAACAAATAATATACACCTACCAGTAAATTCTCAGGCTGTTGTTATAAAGTACATACATACTTACACAACATGTATAATACATACATCTTAAATATATGTGTACATACATGGATAGGGTCATAAAATCAGTTGTGAATATAACAAATTATTAAGAAATTAAAAAAAAAAATAAAATACTGAATTTTATTGTCCATATCCTGGTGTATATTATCATTACAGTTATTTTAACTCATCATGCAATCCCAAAGAGATGCCTTCAATTGTCCCCTCCTAACGGTGGTATATTACTATGTTTGATTTCAAGAAAGACACCTCAGTTGAAGAGCTGGTTGAGCCAATAAATAATAAAGAGCCAGTGCTTAAACCTTAGGTATGATGGTGATATATAAGGAAAAGAAAAAATCGTCTTGAAAAGGGTTGCTAAGATTGTTATGACACTGCACTTAATGAGGACTATGATTATAAAGAAAAAATACAAAAGAGTTACAACAACCACAAGTTAGTCACTGTCTCAAAGATGCCAATATTTGTTTTATTAAAGATAAAACAAAATACAAAAGAATAACAAACTTACATCTTCACCAGGTTTGCCTGGAGGTCCCTCTGGTCCACGAGAACCAACTGGTCCCTAAGAAATAAATATATTTGTTGAGAAGTCACTTTAGCCATCACTAAAATACATATTTGTTCCATTTCAAAGACTGGTTTTACAATAATAGATGTAGAAAAAGGATGATTTTATGTCTAAGCACACTTTCTTTATTTTGCAGTGCTCTTTCTAACCATCCTGCCCCTAAGATACATTCTTTAGGAGGAAAAAAAAAAATCACAGTTGCTGTTATCCAAATCTCTGGCTCTTACTTTTGCTTTTGAGTCATTTTATTGCCTCCAAAAAATAAAGGTCTTATCCTCCTTTCTGTAAGTTACACTACCAGGTACAGTTTTACCAGTGCTTAACCATCCTCAGGTCTGTAATGGAAAAGTCATAATGATTGATACTATAATCATTATTATGACATTCAAAACCAATTCAAGTTCACTGATTTGGGACAACACGCTTTGAACAGCACAACTCTTGACTGAAGTTACTTAATAGCTTTGGCCGAGACAACACGAAAAAAAAAATGGTTCTAAAGTAAAGAAGTATAATATATTGTTTGAAATTTTATTGTAGCAATGTTTGTATTTATTAGTCTTACCATAGGTCCTGGATCCCCAGGTTCACCAGGTGGGCCTGTGGGGCCAGCACCACCCTAAAATTAATCAAAGATGAATACAATTACAAATTCCCAAAAGTAAAAATATAAGGATATAAATTAAAATCTATGATCAGGAAAATCACAGCCCGTGGGACAGTCTGGATTCTAATGCAGAACCAGCTCAGATTGCAAAATGAGTGGAAGTTGGATACTAAAATCCTTCATGGTGTAGATAAATCCTGTGCCCTACACAAATCCCACTGGAAACATAACACCATGCCAATACTGAAACCAGAACTGTCACCATTTTCATTTCTGTTCCCTCATTAAAAAAAATGTGTGTTGGGTTAAAACCTTGTTAAAGGTCTAATGAACTGCTCTTTTTGAGTTAATTTCTCTGTACAGAGTACATCTGGAGCAGGGCTCTTGAGAGTAGCACGTTCAGCTTCACCTCTAGACGAAGATGTGTTCATCTGTGCATCACTGAAGATAGACATTGCCTCAGAGATGCTCACACACACCAGTTACTATGTGCTTTCCCTTCAGCTCTGGCCAATTATTTGAAATCTGCCGAGGTGAAATTACTCACTTGTTTTCCTTGGAGACCTTGAGGACCTCTTGGACCCACTGGACCCTATCAAAAACATAATTTGTTACACACTGGAAAGTACCCTTTCCTATGTAACATTCATCCTACAAAGACAGCAACACAGCTTGATAGTGACCTCCATGATAACATCTATATGCTCTTTAACTCAGGAGACTGATGTTATGAAATACAAAAGTACATAGAACAGAAATTTCCAAACTCAAAAAGCCACAGAAGTGTAAATTCATTAGTGGCTGAAAATACGGGCTTGCTGGCCTGCTGGAACCTCGCAGTCCCTGGAATCAGTCAGAATAACCGGGCTGCCTGCACAGATCCACTGAAAAAAATGTAATAACAGAATAGTGTTGGGGCGAATAGTCTTCCCTTGAAGGGAATCTCATTACTCAGATTCATCTCATAATGGAATCAATGACAAAATAAATTCACGCTGCTGTTCTCAGCCGTGAGCAGCAAGAAGCAGCAATGGAAGTACATATTTTCATGAATCATACAAACCACCAAAACAGCTTCCAAATGGTTGTGGTTTGTTACACAAAATTCAGATTTCCCCTTAAAAAGTTTCATGGGATTTTAAGAAAAAACTCGTGCTTAATTGTAACTTATACTATGAAGTAAGCACTATCTTCTCTGAAAGTATTTCTCTTGCTTATTAGCAATACAAAAATATCTATAGCAGACAATAATGTGCATTTTGACAGAGGCTCAAGATCTGTGTCTTTTACACACAATTCATTAATGTTTACTAATTTTTTCTGAGGCAAGTGTAGAAGAGTGAGTAATAGGCCACTTAAAAATTCTAATCAACATTAAAAACAAAACACAATGGTTCAGCTGAATGACTGTCTGTTACGCAGCTTACAAGGAAAGTAAAAAGATATCAGAGAACATGATGAATCAATCCAAATACAGTGAGTGCCAACTGACTTCAGTAGACTTTGTGTAAGGCCTTAGACGTAGACATTGAAAAATGCTTCAAAAGAGATATTAAGACAAATCATATTTGAGAACAACAAAAGAGATACAATGTGTCGAGATGAATTGAGTGAAGGGATTAAGCAAAAAGATGGAGGACAATAAAGTAGGCCAGACTGGTAAAACGTATCATTGCATCTGCAGACAGCAAATTCACTGAAGAGAGACACTCATGAAAAAGCCAAGTTCTTCTAAGAAATCACTGCAAAAGTTAATCCCAAGGTTTATCTTTGGAATCTTTCAAATTCTATTGAAAGTGAGTTTGATGGTTACAGGTTGGGACCTGGAGGGATAAGATTCAGGTAGACAAACTCATGGACAGTACAATCACTAAAGGATGGTTCCCCTAAGAATAAATATTAAAAATAACAGCAAAGAGGGTAACAGTATCTTCAAGATAGCACAATGTGACAATACGTGTAGTGAAAAGAGATAATATTCAAAAATAACCACCCCAGGAGTTCTAGCAGAGTCAGCTTAGGGTGGTCAAACAGTTTCCACAGACGGTTAAAAATTTCAGCGTTACCATTAAATCCCCCATGCACCAAAAGTAAAGAGCATATCTAAACAGTGATAGACGCCAATGATAAAGCTGGACCCACTGGAGAAACAGGATGTCTGTCTTAAAATAATAAAGAACAGCTTTTAATTAACAGCTGGTTTCACATATAATTTTTAAAATTACTACCAAAAATAACTGTCTTTGGAGTCACAATGTTAAAAGAAGCCTTCAAAGTTACTTATTTGTTTATTCTGCTTTGCATTATACCTGACACTTTTCAGTTACTCTGCAGTGAATCCAGGAGCTGGTTTTTTTCTTGTACTTTAGTGTCAGTAGCTGCTGTATTTCAGAAGGAGGGAAGGAAGACAACAAGAAGGCTAGAGGTAGGGGGGGAAATGCTTGCATTTTAACAATATTTTTTCACTTTTTTCCAGGTACTGTGCAAAACGGCACTAAAATATACTGTACTTCCAGGTTCTAGAGAGGCATAGCAAGTCGAAGAGAATTAATTCCCCTTTGTGGTTTTGCATATGAACTCCACTTCTGCCCCTTTGGTCTTACCACTGCACCAGGCATCAGTCCCATGTGACTACCAAGTCCAGATTTCTCATCCAGTCCGGCCATCTGAGCTGCAAATGGCTGAAAAAATAAGATGGGTGATTTTTAGCTGTCAGTCATTTTGATGGTTCATAAGGCAAACATCCATGCAACTGCATCTTCATCATTTACACTGGCTTTGCATGGCTAAGAACTAAATTATTGGTTTAATCATTACAAGTTGTGTTCCCTGTAAATATGAGGAGGTTTAAGGCTTCAAAGACCAGCCAAATGCATCATTTTGTTGCTTACTGTTCTATCTCTATCTTGATTTCTTATCAAACAAACGGAAAAACAACCTAAAAATAGGAAAGCCTCCTACAAAATTAATTAGATTTCTTTTACCACCTTCAAATTTAAATCACACCTTAACTTCACCTGCAATATTCTTTCACATCTTCTAAGACTCTGTTGTGTTTTCACTTATTGTGCTTCATGTTCAGAAATATTTTAAGGTAAATGGAAATGTAGCTGATTTTATGATTGCAAATTAGAATTTTTTAAGTGTGTTGCCCTTATCCAGCGAAATTGAAGGCCAATGCTGTTCATGCCAAATCATAAAGACAAATGAGAGTAGGGAGAACCTCCAGTGCCCTCCTTCTTCTGCAAGCACATAAATGAAATCAACAGTTTTATTTTGCTTCATTCAGAGAAATATCCTCAATCGCGGCAGGCCAGAGCTCACAGTGGTTGAGAAGGAGCAACAGCATAAATGTGCATTCAAGTCTTCTAAGATAATCTAAGGAATACAAACCTGTGCTGGTTTGACTGAAAATGAGTTAATTTTCTTCGTGCAGTTAGAAATCTTTTTTTTTCATAGCTAGCACGCTCATTATTTGGGCTTGGTTTGAGAACAAGAGATAACACCCCAGCACAGAATTAATGTTTTTAATTGCTCTGGTCTGAGAGCCAAGGACACTGAGCACTCTACCCACAGGTGTGAGGCAGCGAGGAAGGGGGCATGGGTGGGGCAGAGCTTGACTGACAGCCAGACTGATCAATGAGAGTATTCCATCCCATTAGCATCATGCTTCACATTTAAGGAGTCGGGATCTTCCGATCTCTCTCTCTCAGGCATTCTTGCTCTTGCTCGCTCTCAGGCATTTTCTCTCTTGCACATTTTTTTTCTTCACTATTTTTTCAGCCCCAGGGGAGCCTTTTTCCTCTTTTTTCTCTCTTTGGGATCAGCTGTTGGGACAAGGTGCTACTTCCTGGGACTTAGTGTGCTTAGTGTGGATGGAGTTCGTGAGGAATTGCATTGAGTATCTTTCATTTTATGTTCTATTTATTATATATATATATATATATGTATATTTACTAGCAGTGTGTTAGTATTTTGTTATTTTATTAAACTGTATTTATCCCAGTCCAAGTTTCTCCTTTCCCTTTCAATTCTCTCCCCTACTGGGAGGTGGGCACTAGGAAGGGGATGAGTGAGTGGCTACGTGGGTTAAACCATGTGGCTAGCTTGGGTTAAACCATGAGAAAACCAAAAATGTCTTAGATTTCTGGCCACACCTATTATTTCATATATTCTGTCGAAATCTATGAAGGATGATGGTCTAACACCCATCCTGGTGCTTCTGTGATTCTAAGGGATTCCTCTGTGCTGAAGATATTTACTTGGGCTGAATTTGCTAGATTTGGGACTACTTGGAAAGGTGGTTAAGTCAAGGAATGCTGCCTAAACTTGCAAGCTGTTGGCCTACCACAAATATTTCAGCTTATTGTCAGTGTAACTACTGTTTTCAGTAATGTTGCAGGAACAATGGAGTGAGAAATCAAACCAACATATCTTCCAAATAGCAACAAATGTGTAACTGAATATACTTGAAAAATTCAAATATGTATTTTATTATCCATCATATTTAGTGTTCCACAGAATTTGGAGAAGGGAAAGAAAAGGAAAAAAAAAAAGGAAAGAAAAGTTGCAAGAACACATTGTCTGTATCTATAGCTGGTTAGCACTGCTTTTCACAAACAATTCCTTACTTAATCTTCTCAGTGTTGGTCTAAACAATTCCAGCAAAAAGTATACTTAACCACATTTTAATTTCTCTCATTAGTTATTCTGTTATTTAAAATTCATCTTGGATTTTTTTTTTTCTTTTTTAATGTTCTGATTTGGTACACCAGTTTCTCTGTGCTATTGCCCAGACCCCTTGGGTTTAAGTCATGTGGAAGTAACAGAACTCTACTGAGGGGTTTAGATTTGGGCACCTTGGCTTTTCCAGATGCTAAAATCCATTGCAAAAGGTGTGTCCTTTCTGAGGTTTCTCACGTTCAAATTGCCCCAGTTTTTGGCACAACTTGCACTGCCACTAGCTGCTCTCCCTCATGACTGGGAGAGATGAACTGTGGCCAGAGTATTCCGTGTTCGCTGAAGCAAAGAGAAGTTACTCTCTGTGTTACGTGGATCTGGCCCAACACTCACTCCATTTTCTACTAAAGCAAGTGTAAAACCTACCCTGCTTAGTCCATCTGGTCCTGGGTGTGTTGGATGCCCTGGAGGACCAGGGTCACCAGGCTGGCCAGGGATACCAGGTTCACCATCAATCCCTTGAGGACCACGAGGACCCTAGAAAGAAAATCAGAAATGCCAACACTCTGCAAAGGTATTTGTTAAAATCATCATAACTAGCAAACAACTGCCTCGTTTGTGATAAATCTGGGTTTCTACAGAAAGATCCTCAAACAAACAACATCCCCCAAGACCTGTTCCTACCTTCAGATTAGAAGCACCGGGTAAAACTAGTCATGAATTCAACATACAAGTAAACTGCAATAACTTCTCCCACAGGCTCTTTTAGATACTCAGGCTTCCTATCATTACATACTAGAGAATACTGTTCCTGAAAAACTATTTGGCTATACACACAAAATAGAATATCAAGAATTTACTTCTAAAACACAGATAGCTCAGATTATTGTACATACAATACACATGCTTAAGAAACTCCAGCATAAGGCTGAATTTTTACAGCCTCCTGACATCATAAATGGTTTAGGCAGCTCATCCTGTTGCTGAACTCTCAACATAGTTACACTGCCAAAAATACAGAGGGGAAAAAAAAAGTCCCTTGGTGTCAATGGTATCCCTAGCTAGTATTTGCAGAATAGGCTGGAGGCCATCCCATTGTTCCCATTTTGATCAGTCACTTTTGATTCCTAAACTGCATTCACTTTATCTTGTGTCAGCACCAAAATTAAATATGGAAGAAGCTACTAAAACATTAGTGGAACAAAATCACTAGCAACAGGGCCAATAAAGACATACTTCAATCATAAATACAGACTTTGAAGTGCTTGTCACTACTGCTTTCACCATTAGAAAGAAAATGCTTGACTATAGCAAAGAAGAATTTTATACTGTATAATGAGCTCTTCTATTATAAGGACCCTTAAATAAAAAACTTTAGAAGCCTGGCTCAGTGAATCATCTTTACAAACATAATTATAATCAGATTGCTTGTATTTCCATGAGATGAGCTTTCCTTGCAGTCTGCGACACATTTCAGTGAAAATTATGTCTGATCTTTTATGGTTTGAACTAGTATGGTTGCAGCCCCTTGGGAAATGGCTACACTGGGACAGCACTGACAAGAGGATACCCGAAAACTCCCAGTGAATGAGTTAATTGTTTTAATTACAGAATCATTTCAGTAGGAATAGAACCTCAGGATCATCAAGTCCAACCATAACCTAATTCTGGCACTAAACCATGTCCCTAAGAACCTCATCTAAACACCTTTTAAACCCCTCCAGGGATGGTGACTTCACCACTTCCCTGGGCAGCCTGTGCCAATGCCTGACAACCCTTTCTGTGAAGATTTTTTTCCTAATATCCAATCTAAACCTCCCCTGGCACAACTTGAGGCCATTTCCCATTGTCCTGTCACTTCTTGATCTGTCTTTATGCTCTGAAATTCCTGTAACTCTAGCAATCAGGGGAAAATATTTTACTTATCAGACATGCATGTAGACACACACACACCCCCCTACTAGCAGAATGAGTTGTGAATAGATGGTACTCTGAAATAAATGAGAAGATTTGTGCATGTTGGATGGAAGCAGAAGGTTCTAGCAGAAAACTTTGTTATTTAATATTTCTGTTATAAACAGAAGTACACACTGTCAAACCTAAAAGTGCATACTGTCCAGTGGAGGAAAACAATGAGTTCTCTTCTTTCCTTTGTTCTCAGAGTAAAAAGAAAACAAAGCTAAACGTTTTTAAAAAAGACACTTGCCTACAGCTACTGATTTTCAATATTCAAACCAAGACATCTTAACAAAATCTGATACAGAAAAGGGTCCTTTTTTTGTTTCTTTTAAGAAAACGATGTAGTTTTTGGTGACCAAAAATCAACCTGCTTCAAGAGCAACATTGCAACCCCACACCCCAAAAAGCATGTTTGTATTTGCAGGTGGCAACTAACCAGTGGTATATAACAAATGTGGGGGAGGGGGTACTAAAATCGTGAGTATAATTTATTTATTTTTTTTAAAGTCCTTTTATTTTCTTTCACTGTCTGAGGTCAGCGAGGTTTAAAACAAAAAAAAATAGGAAAACCATTCTCAGACAGGCCACGAGGTGGCACAGTTTAACCACGGAACTGGCTCCGTTGGCCTCTTAGCTGGGGCTGCCGCTGCTCAGGGCGGGTTGCCTGTAACGCAATAAAAGGAAACGCAGATCCTGGTAGAACACTCTCAAACTGCCATCTGTTTTGACTGCTACTGCAATTAAAATCGAGTGTAAATCCGTATTGAAACAAAACATATCAATGGTTCTGAGCTTATTTTCCATATTCAAAAGATCCTTTGTAAATACCCGAAATTGTATCAGGCTCCAAGCAAGGCTGAATTCCTTCTCCTCACTAATCAAGTAGGAGCCCATTTAAAGAACTAAAAAAAAAATATCCAAAGAAAGAAACAAAAGGTTTGGAAATGTGTGTTTTGTAGTATCACCAGTTGGTAATGTATTTACCCAAACTCATTTTATAAAGGGTGTCTGTACAAGATTAACTGCTCCATGAGGTATTTTAAACAAACTGCAAAGTGCAGAAGAGGTTTTCATAACATAAACTGCAGGTGTGAGTTAACTTTTTTTTTCATAGAATCACAGAATCATTTTGGTTGGAAAAGACCATTAAGATAATTGAGTCCAACCGTTATCCTAACACTGCCAAGTTCACCTCTAAACTATGTCCCTAAGCCCCACATCTACAGGTCTTTTAAACACCTGCAGGGACGGTGACTCCACCACTTCCCCAGGCAGCTCGTTCCAGTGCCCGAGAAACCTCTCAGGAAAGAAAGCAGACACAACAAATCCCACACTAGCAGTCACTCTGTAACTAAAGCAGTGCTCTCTGATCGCAGACCTACGTTCTGACAAATGCACAGCTCACCAGAACCTTTGACGTAATGTTTTCAAAGAAGCTGACAGGTTCCTAATCCCTCGATATTCCTTGAAAGCACTCTAATAACCTGTGTCAAAAGAACTCAAAACTATTTACAGCCTTTTCGTATTTTAGGTGGTTCTAGCCACCACTCTGTAGACACATACAAGGGATGCATGACACAGAATCAGAAATTATTTAGCATTTCATTGATACTACTGCACAGTAGTAAAGCACTTCAGACCTCTCTATAAACACAGTCAAGATTCCTCTGCATACCACAAGATTTCACAACGACTTCCATTATCCTTTTACACATCTTGATAGTCATTCATCAGACAAGCATCTTATGGTGGTCTAGAGAGCAGCAGTGGCTTAGCATCCATCTCGGAGGATACACACTTGCTCTATTGCTTTAGGGAAAAGTGTCATTACCATATACAGACAACAGGCACTCGCTGGAGGAACAGCACAAAGGACTCAGTTTTTGGCCTATACCTAAACTCAGTATTGGCTTGCTCAATCCTGAGGGAAAGGAAAATATCCACACAGAAATTACAATGCTACAACTCTTGAAAATCTGCTTTTAGCAGCTTCTGCTCTTTGACCTAGCTTTTTGAACAGGAACGTGTCGTCTTTGGCATTTTCAGCACTCCCTTTTGGCCTTTCTGTGGTTCTCCGCATGCAGACACTGAAATTCCCTTATGAAGTCTTTATTTCCACTGAGCAATCTTGATTATATTATTCACCAGCATACCAACATATGTAGTCATATATTAACTCTTGCTAACTTCCTGAGCTTTGCCTTTTCTGAAATACTTTGAGCCACACAGTTCACACCGCTTCTGATGCACAGTCCTAACCAGCAAAAAGTCAGCGAGTTTTTAAACAGGCAAATGTGATGTTCCAGAATTGTTCTTTTTTAAACCTGCCAATTATCTCAAAGTATTCAGGTTTCAATCTACCCAGGGAATGGCACGACAGAAACATTTTTCTGTTTGTTAGCTGATCCTTGGAAAATATGAGGTAAGTTCTGGTGACTCTAGAAGACATGGAGACAGTTTAAAGCCATCTAACCTTTTAAGGTTACTGCAGTACTTAATTTCTGAGATATTTAGTAACTTACAGGTCTTCCCTTTGGTCCTCGTTCTCCTCGTGGTCCTTGTGAGCCTGGAGGTCCCTAAAAGAAAGATTACAAATATTAAGTACCTTTTAAACTAGCTAACTATTAATAAAGCTCTGAAAATATGAAATGCAATGCTTATTTCAAAATTAATCTGCGGGGGTTTTCTTCACTTGATCATAAAGAAAACAGCTACAACCACCAAGTATTCAATATTTCTTGTCAGTTGTGCCTTGCTCTAAAGGGAAGGGAACCAGGATGCAGCAACCTACAAAATGGTTTCATCTCTCAGGTGCTCCACAGGTTAATTTAGCAAAGGTTTTCTACATGCTGGAGGCTTTTACTGCAGAGATGTACAGGTTTGAGAGACTCTTTTGCTAGTCCAGGATTTCTGCCTGCTCAGCCACAGCCAGGCAGTGTCCTGCATCTCCTTCTACTCCTGCTAGAAAAACACTCCCCAGCACCAACCTCACACAAAGGTCCTCAGACATATTCATACATGCACTCCAGGCACACATCCGTTCACTTAGGGCGTGCGTTGACCTAACACTGGTAAAATATCCCATAATCCCATTGCCTCCTGAAAGCCAGCGTTTGCAGACAACGCCCGCTACAAGGCACTGAAGAGTCCTCCTTTGCATCATCCTCATGACACAAAAGAGAAATGGCATAAAGTGGAAAATGCTATCACCAGAGAAACAGAGGATCAAAAAATACTCACGGCTGGTCCTGGGCGGCCTCGTATTCCTGAAACCTAAAAAAGGCAATATAAATGAAAGTTACCACACAACATTATGGCCATATTTGTCATGACTACCCTACAGAAAATTAGGTATTGAAAAGTAAATATCAAGAGAGAATATTAAAGTGCCAGGCAAATTGCAAGGCTTGGGGGGGGGGGGGGGAAAGGGCGGGGCAGGAGACGAGGGAACGGAGGAGGAATAGATGTCACTGGTTATCTCTTTCCAGTTTGGAGTCTTTTTATAAGCCACATGAGCAAAATCTTAGAAGTATCATTATTATTCTAAAAAAGACAAAATAAATAAATGAATTACGATAATTGAATCTCAACTTATTGATTCGTTTGTCGGCATGTGAGAAAAGGTTCATAAAGATGGAAAGTGACAATTTATTTCACCAGCTTTCTCAAGTGTCTCTACACTTACTAAACACTAATTTACCATTATACCTTCACAAAATTCTACCTATAACAATAAAGATTATGACGATTTAACTCAATAAGATATTTTCCCAAAATGCAATTGACAGGAAATTCTAATGTTACATGCGTGAAAACGTGTAATTAATTACGTTCATTCCCATTTTTGTTGTATTTCCTTAATTACTGCAATTCTGCTTTAGAGCACTTAAATGTACTCTTCTAGGGTGTGCTGACAAATGAAGAAAAAAATCAGACTCACAGGTGGCACTATTCCAGGTTCTCCTTTTTGTCCCTGTAGGAAAAAGATACAAAAACATCAGATGGCAGAAAACAAATTAAAATACAATTAACTATATCAGTTTCACCAATGCTAAGACTTCTCTAAGGTTATAACTGAAGCTGTATTAAAGTATCGGAGATAGATAATTCATAGTATTTTTAACGACTATGGACACTGATTAAATGAAGGCTATAAATTAACAGACTAACTGCACAATACGCTGTCTAGAAGAGGCAAACTAAAAAATTACCACGATATTCAAGTACTAGAAAACATGTTGTAGTTCTGTTATTAGATTATTTGATTCATATGAAATGTAGAGCCCAGAGCAGCATTCAGATTCCATTTCTTCAAGGTATTAAATTAAATTTCATATCGTTAAACCTATGGATGCAAAGAAACCTTCACGTCCATCCGCAGTGTATGGACAGAACACGAAATGATTTTGCATAGCTTCAGAGTGAGGGACACAGCATTTGCCTTCTGACTTCTCTTTGAGCTGAATCTGTTGACAATGATTAAGTGTTACATAAAATAATGAGGTTTAGACCTGTTTGTCGTATCTGTTTTATTAAGGATGAAAAGGAGGACTTTGTAAATATAAAAACTTTTCTGCTTTGTTTATCAAGTCATAATAGGCTGGTTACAGCCCATTTATTGCCATAAACTACCTCCGCATATAGAGTTATGCTGTTTTAGTCAGTGTATAATACTTCATCACCTAAAAATTATTTCAATTATTTCTTGTAGCTGCTTACTATCTTCGAAAACCATTTATCAGAATGCATTTTTATTTCTCCTGTAAGAACGGATCTTCTCTTGGTTTAATTGCATACTGTGAGTGATGCTGCCCACAGAAGTGTGGCTCTGTGCAGGTACACATCACCTCAAAGAACCCTTGGAACCAAAGAGCAACATAAAACATTTTTAAAAACTTGAATTTGTAAGTATAACTTTGCATAGAAGCTCATCATACTGATGCTGTAAGGTACCAGCTAGAAGGCAGAGCAGTTTTGGGGTAAGCTTGCCTAGCAAGGTATCTCTTAGGCTCCCCTAAGTATACCTGAGCCTGTAGGCACAACAGGCTGCAAAGCCCACGTCCCAGCCATGTGTTACACCTGTGCAGCTGCTCCAGCCCACGTGCAGCACAGCACAGCACACAGCTGTCTTGGGGTTGATACCTCAACTAGGTAGGTCAAAGCTAGCACAAGGACAGCTGGACACCACGCACTAATGCCTTGCACCGTAATACAGACGTGCCTCCCACACAAAGTTTTAACAATTTCAGCAGCTGAGCAGCCAAGTCTCATCAAAAACCAAGCTGAAAGTTTTAATAGTTTGGCTTCTAATGACCCAGTGGTCCCTTTCCTCATTTTGTGGCACTGCTGGAGAGTAGTTTGGCACAACCAAACCACTCAAACTGGAATTCCTTTAACAAAGACAGCAGGGATTTTCAGGCAGGGGTTTCTCTATACTAAGATGAGAATTCTTGCCTGCATCTCAGCATTTTTTCCATGTGGACTGCAATCTCCCTAGCCACTGAGTAAGACCAAGAGGAAAGAATTCAGTATTCTTCATTTCTGTGAAGTGCTCCAAGGAGATGTTATAGACTCTTTTAGCAGTCGTAATACATTTTTTAAAAATGTAAAGGGAATCTTACCTTTCTTCCTCTACCTATTAAGAAGGACAAAAGAAGAAAAGAGAGAAAAATTAATGTTTTTGCTCTGAGAGACAGATCATGGTAAGAGCTGAGTGCAGGTGTTACAGCTAGAGCCATCCCCATCCCTGGATGCACAGAAGACGATGTATCACCTACAGGGAGCTGGGCAAGTTCCAAGAAACGTGCATTCTATCTTGTTTGGGTTTGAGGAAACATTACACAAGTCCCTACTACAGGCTCTTTATCACTACTTTGTTCTATATTAAGCTAATTAACAGCAATTATGACTCCTGAAGAAATTGCTTTAATTATTATATATGGAATGCAGTTCAAAAAATGCAACAGACAGTATTAATCAATACTAATTGCAAGTTAAAGAGATTTTCTTTTAGGAAAATTGAAGGGGGATTGCTTCACCTAACTCCTTCCAGGAAGAATAAATAGACTGGAAAAGACACAATCTTTAAGGTATACCATAGAAAGTATGCAAACAGGGGGTTAATTATACTTGATGCTAGCTTTTTTTTTGTCTCACACAAGGATCATGCGTCCATGTTTCCACTTTGAGGAAACACTTTATACTGTTTACATTTACTTTTTACACATAATGTTTACATTTATTTATCTATTGGAGGGGCCTCAAATGGAGCATTCTGTTAAACCATGCACTTATTTTATTAGATATATATTTATACAGTAAATCTATATTTCTCTTAATATGTTTATTACATATATTTATCGTAATATATTTATCTTTCAGTTCCAGAGGAACCACAAGAAGAAGCCAGAATTCAACCTCCTTGAAATATCAGGATGGAATTCAGATCAACCTTTTAGTTATAAAGCCCTTTGGGCTTATATCAGACTCATAGTCAGAAGAATACCATTCTCAGAGCCAGCTCAGCTGCAACCCAAGACACAAGATAAGTATCTGCTCTCTTCAGATTTAAACTTCCACCATGGAAACACTATTAGAAATTTCAGCATCCTGAAGCTCCTAATTCTTTGGGCTGTCTCTCTTTTCAAAAAAGCAAACTGGAAAGCAATCTTACCAATGGCGGGGTCAAAATCGCGTGTTGTGTGTGGACACACAGGACAGCACTCTCCTGGAGGCACCTGTGGGTTCTCACACTCCAGCACATCTTGACACTGGATTTCATCGCAAAGAATCGCTCCGTTGTCACAGACGCAGATTTGGCATGCTGAGGGCTTCCAGATATCCCTGTTCAGGTACACCTGGCCATTCTGAGTGCAGGCTATTTCTTCAACATCTTCTCCTAGATAGGAGAGAGAACAAACACTACATTTTCCAACTGTGAAATCAAAGGAGGAATAGGTCTGGACAAAGAAATATCACATCTGGAGGTAAGCAGCATCCCATACACAAAGAAAACAGTCCCCCAGCATAGCTGAATGTGATATTGAGGACTTTTAAACGTCAGCCATCTTAAATGTCTTTCTTCTTTTACCACCTTATTTCTTGACCAGAAAGAAGTAAAATAGAGTCAACATGAGTGCACAAACCAACCACAGTATCAAATGAACATTGCCTCCCGAGTCTCTGGAAGCCCTTCTGATCAGTGGGGTACTAACTGTGTTGAGGAACTCCTGCCACGTGTCTGCTCTTTTGAACTGTTGTGCGCAGGGCGTTGGGCATATCTTATTGGGGACAGGAACCTTCAAGACTTCTGCACAAGACAGCATAGGCTACCTGCTCCCTGCTGCAGGTACCTTACACAGCCAGACTTACGGCAGTGTTGAGCAGACGTGGCAGTGTTTATTGATAAGAAAAAAAAAATCTCATTTATTGGGGTCCAGGTGTAAGGTAAAACCAACATGGAAGAATTCAAACTTCTAAAGATGACAGTCAGGCACTGTCCAGTGGCCCCAGCAGTCTCCCCTGCAAGGGTCCTGGCAGCAGTGTCTCCAGCAGAGTGGAGAGGATCCTCAAACTGCTCATTTGGCTCAGTTTTAATACTCCAGCTGGTCAGGGCCCTACATGATTACCCCAGCACATGCGTAAGTTATTGCTATGGATATGTATCAACTACACACGAAATACATCTCAAGTATTGTAACTGTCTATGAAAGACTATCCCATGTGGCCATTTAAATGGGAAGAGCATTGACTGACTGTATGCACAAGTCCTCTCTGCGTACATATTCACACATTTCTATGGAGGTCATTCTATTTTATTGAAGTTTCATATGTCATTTTTAACCTAATTCGCCCTGTTCACAGAAGGTTTATTTTCTTTCTTGTCTTAATATTATCCCTTTTCTCTCTTTTCCTTGAATTCCAAATTAAAATAAATTTCTTACTAATTATTGGAAATCTACTTAGAACTAATTTCTTACTAATTATTTAGAAATCTAGTCAGTAGAGATTTTGCTCTCTCCAAGCAATCTATTGTCACCAAGGTGGAAAAAATTCTCTGGGTTGAATTAATAACTTAGAAATTTCAAAAATTTCCCCATTTGACTGATGGCAGCATTTAAGGGGCCAAAACATCTGTTTAGGTACTGTTCTAGCCATACTTAAGTCTATGCCTTTGTTCTTTTTCTACTTTGTAGGCAAATACTCCAAATACATGGATTTTTTTTTTTAATTAATGAAGTCAGTATATCTCAGTATACCTCCCTAAGAACAAAATATATCTGAAAGAAAATTTATAAAATCAAGTGGAAACTTTTCTTTAGGTATCCAACCTTTTACAGAATGACCTATCACTAAGAAATTTTTTCTCACTTTGGCCCAATGAAGGTTTCGTCCTCTAAATGAACACAAACACCCGCAGAATCAACAAAGTGTCCCCAGGCTGCCCCTACAAAATGGGTCACAAAGAATCCAGTTAAAACCATCATCTGAAAATGCAAAAAACAAGACAAAATAGATTTTTAACTACTACAAGACTAGGAATAGAGGCAAGTATAGATAGAGGACACATCCGCTAGTAAAAGATCATGACCATTATTTTTTAAGAAAACCTGTTGTTAGCATAAAAATTAACAGCTCTAAGTACAAGGACAGTTTCACTGTTCTATGCATTTCTGTCCTAATTTAAACCAGATGTAAACAGAAAATCACAAATGAATAAATACGAACAGATCTGGGATTTCAGCTTCATGCCTTAACTCAAGTCCACTTACTCCATCAATGTCAAAGCTCGGAGAAATGGAGCAGATGTGTCATTAACTGTTGCCTGCCACCACTAACTTCTGCAGCTTTCTAGCAGACACCAAAATCCAAATTCATACCAGGTCAGCTCCTCTCTGCAACTGCTTTATCACATCAACTGACAAACCGATTCAAAGGGGTGCTGCAGAAGCTCAGGAGGAAATGTTTTCAGTGTGAAGTAAAGACATCAACCAAGTGTGCTGTACAGTCCATTTATGACATTGTGAGAATCATTTTCCAAACTGCAGATTGTATTTTGGAAAGCACTTTTCTTGCTTCTCCCTTGTGTGCATGACATAATGCGCTGTCTGACATATTTAGCCTTTTCCCCCCAGATGTCTGGCATATGGTCTATATCTTCCTTAATGTATCACCCGCAGAACTCATTGTGCCGTTCAGGAGAGCAGCAGTTTGCATAAATGAAATTTCTAAGTTACTGAGCCCAAAGTCAGCATTCTGTCATAACTTCAAATAAACCACATGGCAATTGCTTGAGCAAATCAGAGCCGAGCCAGATGGTGACCAGCCCCTGCCTGGGTCCCACTCAGCAGCTGAGAAAGGGGCAAAGACAGGGGAAAAAATGCATACCAACTTCTGGAAGTGTACTAAGAAGTCTGTTTTCCTACTGGATTGCAGATATGCTTATAAAAACAAAACAAACAAAATCCCCAAACAAACAAACAAACAAAAAATACTGCTTGAAAACGTATTTTTTTTTATTTTAAATCCTCTGATTACGTTTGGTGCTTCTAGGTTTCCTTTCTGCTGTGACTGCATTACACTGTGCTACCTAATAAGAGCAGCGATTCCAAAGCCAATTCATTCTACAAGAGCATTTTGACATTTTACTCTCAGGCCTGAACTGCTGGCATGTTATCCATCTACATCCAGACCAGGAAAGGCAGCAAAGGAAATTGTTCTACCATTTCCTCCCTGGTTTGCAAATCTGCAAGTTTTTTTAATTACAAAGACCAAGTTACAAACTCCTTATGCCACACATTCTTCCTACCTTTGCAGTTGTAACACAAGGTGCTGAATGGCTTCAGAAGCAGCTTTGGAAATTCTCAATGTGGCAAAACAATCTGCTACCCCATTAACTGATTCCTTTCTCACCAACAAAAAGTACAAATCTAATGGGTTTTGGACCTGACTAGCGAATCTACAGGGTTGCGAATCCATTGAAGTCATTGAAAATGAGTTTCAAAGCAGTCTGCAAATATAAAAGGCAAGGTAGAAGAAATACACTATGATGTTTTTAAGGACTCATTCATGAGCTGCACAAAGGACCTTCATGAAAGAGGATTTAAATGAAAAGCACAATAAGTACAATGCAATTATTTTTCTGCTATATATTGATCTGTTGGAGCATCAGTTCTTCTTTAAAGAACTGCTTGATCAGAAGTCAAATAGCCAGTTATAGCTAGCAAACTAAATCATCATACTTGGAGTCTATGCATCAACAGTTAGGAAGTAAGAATCCTAACATATGCAGTCACACACACGTCCAGTTTTGTGACAACATTGAAATTGGACTAATTACCGGGGGGGGGGAACCCCATCATAGCCACTAGATGGCTGTCAAAGCCTGTCAGTCATCACCAGCAAGTGCTAAAAGAAGTTTACACACAGTAAAGGTGTGCAAGGCACACCCTGCTTTGGGCATTTTATGCTGAGCTTGTTTTCCTCTCAAGGAAACATCTCTCAACAAGCAAACAAGGCAAGTGTTTTAAAAGACAGCACATGAAACCATTTCAATCTTGTACCACTATATATACATAATTTTGAAAACAACACCTAAAAATTCACTGCTGCTTGGTTTTCTGTTTAAAGTTACTCCATATTATTGTACCCTTATTGCTTTTATTCTGTTTTACATCTTGCATGTGAACAATGAATATAAGGCCTGGGCATGGAAGAAGCTGGAATACAATGAAAGAAAGAAAATGACACCGTAAAAAGACAAAATTAAGCAGGAGGGGTGGGATGAGGGAACAAATTGTCTTAAGTATAAATATTTTATAAATATTTTAAAATAAATTTATAAGAATGGGGAGAAAAAGAAAGACTGCTCCACATGTGCAAACAGAGAGGCTTGCTGAATCTGACATCTTAAGGCCTTATTTCTCCTTGCAGATGTGTCCTCAAAGCCCCCAAAATATACTCTCCTGTTACCTGTCCCTGCTTATAGACAATATAATATGAAAGCAATCAACCACCACTCAGATGGCAGGTATATGATGAAAGGAATAGACCTCTCAACGCCCTACTCGGGAAAAAATGGCCTGGGCAAAACTTGCAGATACGTAGGTTTTCTGCAGACATTTACAGCTTCAGTTCACAGATTAAAGGGTAAAGGAAAGAAAAGGATTTGACAGCAAAGTAGCTCCATTTCAATGCATTTTTACTAGTCCTACCAATGCGATAATTAAAGGAGCCTAAAGGCTGAGAGACCTACAGCAGCACAGAACATAGTCTAACAAAGGCAGAAAAGATGGTGCCTGGTGTTGAAAGCATAGTATGCCAGTTTTATGCTTGCTTCTGCTGAGAGAGACTTCTTGATGCAAACTGTAACCAAACCCCAATGCCTTTGCGTTGCTTAACATAAAAAGACTAGAACCACAGAGGTATAGTTATTCAATGAAAAAGGGTTGGAAACAAAACGGCTCGTGCAGGTTGCTTCTCATCCTTTGTCATCCTGATGCTCGTTTATTAAAAGTGTAAGGAAATATAAGATGGCATAGATACAGTGGCTTTTATGTTTTAAAAATATCTGTAATATGAAAAGCTGAGTTTCAGGTCATGAATTACAGAATTTAATCCTGCTGATTCACAAGGCAGAGGTGCAGAAGTAAATCAAAGTGAAAGACGATATGTGCTAACAACCCCTTTGCAGCTGTACTGTTGTGCATGCGTATGGACTGTCAAGAGAGGGACAAGAGGAGCTTGGTGTTAATAATGTTTGATTGTCAGCCTGCTGCAACAATAATGGAGGGCTTGATCCAGTTCCAATTAAATCAATGGGGAAAAAGTCTCATTTACTCCAATCAGAATCATGTAGTATGTTTTGTTTATCTTCCGATAACTTTTTTTTGAGTAGTAATAAGTAAAATACTATCCAAATTACCATACCATGTAAATTACAATGAAAATACCAATTATTCTGAAAATCAGACACTTTCCAGGAGTGCTGATAAATACGAAACCTATTTTGCATTTGTTGCACAAAAACAATTCTTGTTAATAATGATAAACACACAGAGTTTACTTTAGTACTTTACAGTTACATGCATGAGGGTGAACAATAAAAGACTGACCTGATTCACAATTCACTTAGTATTAAATAATGGATTGTCAAAATGAAATCAAATTTGCATTCAGACATTTCCATTCAGGATACATCACATATCTCAGTAAACTTTAGATAATACCTACAGTACAACCATGTGCTTAAATCCAAATCACTCAGCACACTCTTGAAAACACTGACCACTAACAAGATCTGTAATGCAATGTTAATGCACCAAAGGTTACAGAAGAATAATGTTCTCTCAGCAGCTTCAAATTCAGTTTAAGTCTTCCTGCATGGCCAAGAGAACAAGCAATGAATGACACGCACAAGAGTATCACGCAGAGGATTTATTCATTACACGACTGTCTCAAAGAATAACTAGCATAGATATTCATTGGTCTAAAATAGTATGACTTTCTCAATGTCTGTGGCTCTGTGTTGTTTACGACAGCTGAAGGTCCCGATGAACATTTCAGTTTGCATTTCCCCACTGGCTTTCTATGGAAATGAGGCTGATGTGGTACTACTGGCTGCACTGTGACACTGGTGTCCCCAAGCCCATTTGATGATCCCAATGGCTGATTTCAACCCAGTTTGGCAGAGAGCTTGTGAGAGACCAGGTCACTAAGATAATTGTGCCCCTGCAAATTTTTTGAACATACAGAGTTAGGAAAAGTCTTGGATTTGCATACTTCAAAAACACTTAGTTAAGCTAACTCACCAGTTATCCCATGAACGAAGTTGGATGTCAGCATGTTTTTACATTGGTTAACAGGTAGGCTGGCTGGACACATTGCCTGGTGCCTGCAGAAGGATAGGGTGAAGGAAGCCTGATCTGCCAGCACTGCTTAGACAAATACTCTCAGATGACAGTAATCAAGCCTCAAGCAGGAAATAAAATTACTTCCAAATGTCCAAGGCTGCAAACAGATTGTAATGGGGAGGCATTCAAGGCACGCCTGAGAAAATACTGTCACAGATTGCAGCAGCTGGAGCCAGTAAGTCAAAAGCTCAAGTCCGCAGTGGGGTGCCTGGTCTCTGCTGGAGCCCGCAATGCCACAAATGCCCTGCCTGGACTTTGCCATTCAAGGTAGTTACAGGGAAGCCAGTTCAGCTATAGCCACCTGCACTACAGTTTTCTTTCTGACTCGGGGCAGAAAAAGCCTTAAAAGAGTGTTTATCATGGCAAATTATTATGTTTTATTATTTCAAAAGAGGTTTGATGCAACAGAGATCATTCACTTTTCTAGGCAAAGTGTTAGAGCTCATTCTTGACTCCGGGATGACTTTTTAAGCAGAATCACTTTCATTTGCTTGAAGACAGGCTGGTCCCACAGAAGCAGTAGATTCTTTTGGTGGAGAGCTTACAAAGAGAACATGCTGCAGGACCATTTCAGTCAGTGGAGGCAGAACAGGGCCAGGGTTCAGCACTACTGAACGCTCACAAGTTCAGCAACATAGGCATTGTCTTTAACATTAAAACTGAATTAAAACTGCAATTAACACATTCCCCAAAACATAAGAGGCTTATTTCTGGAAGCGAACACAGCCCAAGGGTGAGAATTCTGCCCAACCAGCGGCTACTACAAATTAAAGCAAACCTTATCAGGACATGAGGAACTGTGCCTGATATATTTAAACCTAAGTCTAGAATAGCGAGATTACAATGAAAATGTAATATTCTTCTACTGTCTACTTTGGCTCACTATTCTAGAATCCATGAATGTTTGATTTTGGTCTTTCCAAAATCTAGACTTGGACTGCTGTGCATCAGTAAAAACCAATGCATTTTGGCTGTGAAGAAAATTCTCTCAGCTGTTTCCTTTGCCAGGATCAGTGAGACATGGTTTCCACTCACAGTCCATTTGGATTCTTGTAGGAAACCTATCAGTGATTCGCAAGAAGTTGTCCAGCCAGCAAGAAACCAAGTGCCCAAGCAATAAGCCGTGCAAGGTAACATTGCACTGTGTCAGTCAGGTTCTGAAACAACCACTTCTTGTTGGTCCCAGCACTGACCCTTGAGGAATGTCATCATTATCTTGCCACCAGCTGGACTTTGAACTGACAACTGTTACTCCTTGAACTCAACAGCCCCACCAGGTTTTCATTCACCTGAATACGGGACTGAATAATTCCCCAATATGCCTATGGATGCTATGGGAGATAGTGTCAAAAGTCTTACTAAACTACAGGTAAACAGCATCCACCCCTCTTCCCGTGTTCACCGAGCCAATTATCTCACTGCAGAAGACAATCAGATTTAACCAATTCAATGGCAAAGGGAAAAATTCTTAAATATATAGCCCCTAACTGCAGTCTGATCTTCTCTGCACCCTCTATCCGAACTCCTACAAGTTTCACTGTTCTAGCTTCACATGTGCTATAATACTCAAAGTCTAACTGATAAAATAACCATGCACTGCAAAAGAACTGGTTTGCTTTCCTTGTTTTCTAGGATTTAGCTCCTTTGAAGTCAGAAAAAATGCGTATGGATGTCTTTTCTTATTACATCTTAGGCTGTTGCCTAAACATCCTCGTTCTTTGAAGCAATACACATCAAAGTTCAATACAAACCTATCATTACACACTGCCTTTTCCACAAAGATTTCTACATTGTGGTTTGGAAAGTGGACTCATGTAATACCCTAAATGCATCCTTGCTGGCTAATATCACCCTCTTTTCCAACTAAAAATAAAGATCTGTAATTAGTAAGAAAATTCAATTCCATAATTAAAAATCTGTGCATTCCAACAGGTTCAGCATTTCAAACTGAAGCAAAAACTTCCCCATGTTTGGGTGGAGTAGGAAGGTATCGCTGGAAAGCTATGCTCAAAATATGCTATTTGTAAAGCAAAGCTATTCATTTGCTAAAACTCTGGGCCTCTGAGAAATTAAAAAAGAGGACTGGTATGCAAGCAAGTCTGTAAAAATTCCAGCAACAAAGCCTCTGTTTCTTTTTTGCTGCCATTACCTTTGCCACATTTCAGACAGCCCAGTCAGCAACTTCTGGTTTCAAGATGACATGGAACAGGCACTGGCAGCCTTCAGGGCATCCTAGCTGTTTTCTGCCCAGCATCAGGGATGAAGGTTATAGAGGAGCAGCCTAGTTTTAAGCGTAATCTAAAGTCAATCATGTGCCTGTGTGTGAGGAAGAGATGGTGATTTAGGTGCATTTCACGTCCAAAAGAAAGTTTAACTTCTACACAAGTTAAACTTATTTAGTACTTACAGATATAGGAGCAATGAGCAGTTTCCTTCTTTCAGTGCCTAAAAATAACAATGTCAGTAAGTAACAAGTGAGCACAGCTCAGTTAATTTCAATAAAGATTAAGAATGAGAAAAGCCTTGAGACTGAATATAAAAGATGATTAGCACTGGTCATGAGTGTTTCTACATTTTTGTTGTTGTTGTAAAGCATTGAATTACTGAAATATCAAGGAAGGTTCTTTTATTAGATACATCTACTTGAAAACTTGTCATTTTCAGGATGTTTGAAATTACCTATTTCAGTCAAGCAAACATTGAGGTTTGCTAGAGAGATCTTTTTACCAAAAAAGCCTTGTAAGGAACAGACATCCAAATCAAGCTGAAGAAAAATGTTTTCATTATCTGACCCAATTCTAACTTTTTCATCAAGACTACATCATGAGGCCTCTCCAAAGTCACCTCAGTTCATCCTGGCTGGCTAAGGAAAGCCCAGATATTTATAAAGCAGCTTCCTCTCAGGCACAAGCTGGTGGTTATACTACAAATCCCAAGATGTCTTCAAGTAGACTCTCATATCTGCAGACCAGCACACTTTCATTTAATTCCTACTAGAAAAAGGATAGAGCTAGGCCAGGGGAAGAATATCCTTACTTCATTTTTCAGGGTGTTGTATAACTTCGTTAAATTCAAGAAGGTAGTCAAACAAAACCCGGGTTCTATTTGCCTTTTTGCAACAGTGGGAAATCCTAAAATTAAGATTGTTAATGTTAGTAAGGCATTAATGTTAATAAGGCATGGTAAGAAAAATCCAGTATGAAAGAAGAATTAGAGGTATCTTTGCCTATCTGGACACTCTCTGTTGCTGTATTTTTATTTCTATTTAAAAGTATTTTTATTTCTATTTCATTTTTAACTTGGCTTGGCTAATGTCCCACTTCTTGGTCCATACATATTAAAAAAGAGCATTTAAAAAGACACCAAATGTTAAAGAAACAAACAAACAAACAGCCAGCAAAGAAGAAATTCTATCCACCCCGTCACTTAGATGCATAATGTTGATAAATGTTCTTTCAAGAGACACATACCATCCATTACTTTGCTCTCCTGCAGGATTACGGTTTCTGGGACAGAGGAAATGAAAGGCTTTCCTGCAGACTGTCCTGCTCTTATTCATTGGATATCCTTCCATACTTCAGGGATGAAGCATTATGAACTTTTGTCAGGCAAAGAGTCCATACTAAAAAGGTTTTGAGTGAATTTAAATTCAAGTAGGGATGAGTAGTTTAAAACAAACCAGCCACCATCACCTCCAGCTACTGTTTGCTTTGAGCTTAACCTACTTTCTATTTCCCTTAGTTCCTCCTTTCAAAAATATTTCATCATTTTTCAGATCTTTTTCATTTTATCCTACTATTGTTTCTTTGATATGAGCCTTTAAAAGCCCAAGCACCCAAGTTACAAGAACATTTTTTTCCAAAGCAAAGCTCTACAAATACTGACAGCAGTTAACTCTCACAGCAGAGTTAGGAGCTGCAATCAGGCGCACATAAGCACATAACAACGTTGTTTATTTTCTCTTTTGTAACAGAAGTCTCCATGAGTTTGAGAGAAGAATCCATGTCTATGGGATGCAACTTAGATATTAGACTTGAGATAACTTCCAGAGAACAATTCTGGGTATATGCAGACTCTAAGGTGACAATGTCCCACTGCTGGTGTAAATACTCAAGACTTTCATTGCACTCAGAAATCTGTATAAACAACATACAGCATCCTGATTTACAATTAGGCTTTATATTATGTTTATGTTCAAGTCCCTTAAGAGGTGGCTTTATTGACCAAGTCACAACTCACATTTGTTTGTTAAATAAGACCGGAGTCTAGGTTCAAATTAATATGTTTTGCCTACTGAAATCCATTTAATGAGTTTGGGATGTTGTACTTCATTATGATTATCAAGAGCATCAGCAAAAGTACTCATATTTCTTGCACCTGAAGAAAAAGGCTGGATATATGGTGTTGCATTCGCAGCTGATTCAAGGAGTCAGAGCTCTGAAAAATCAGTAGCTGTCAGTAAACTGGATCTTCTCCAGTTCATGCCGGCTAAAGATTCTGACTTTCAGTCCCTCAATCAGCATCTGTTTTTTACATAGATATCTATCATTCTGTTCTGTGAAGTTCCCAGAGGATTAGAAATAGCTGGCATCTATCCACAAAATAAACCAGAGGTTTGTGATAATTCCAGAACACAGTGTCCTATTGCTATATTTATTCACACTAGTGAAGAAATGTAATATTTCCAGTGTCCTTCCCCACCAATGGTCTGTGCTAATGCAGCTACTCCCAACAATCTTTCATGCAAATGAGGCCAAATATGTCATTGCTATATTACTTTTAAAATATCATTAGTCCTGCCAGGTTAGCAGGCTCATACATAGAATCAAATTCATTAATGGCTTGATAACATTAAATATTTTTTTTGAAAATAAAATGCACTACAGGAAATAAGGAGTGATTATTTTAGATATTCAAGATGCACATTAGTGCTTTTTTGAGACAGACAGAGCACCCTCAGGGATGAGTGTGCAGCAGTGGTGCTGACATGGATGAGCCACATGACTGAGCTGCACAGGCACAGAGGCAAGATGTGAACAACACGCCAGACTCTGTCCCATGTGTGCAGTGAGCCCAAGCTCTGGATCACGCCAGGCAGAATTATCATGTATATGTGCTGTGCCCAGACCTTCCAAATAGTCCATGAAGGGCCAGTCCTCAAGAGCAGATTTTTAACTGTCTTAAAGCATAATGTAACTTTTTTCTTGAATAAAACAGTAATCTAAAAGTGAACTGTTAACACACCAATGAACATCTCCTAGGTAGAGTGTTATGCTGCCTGGCTGTTTTCAAAAATTCATGTGAGAGTTCAAACTGTCAGTAATATTGCAACATATACCAGAGATGGATGTAATAAAACAGATTTATTTTTTATCCTAGACCACCCACAAGACTTTCTTCATACCTTCTGCAGGCTTTCAGCACTGAGTTGGCAGCACACTATGAATTAATTCTTCTTCACTGTTATTCACCAGGGCCTTATTCAAGGGTTAAAGCAAAACCCTCCAAGACTTATGGTGTCCTAACATCTACCTGTTGTCATGATTGTGACCATCACTCATGACATTGCATTAAATGAGCAAAAGAGAAAAACAGACAAATTTTCACAGACTAATGACACAGAACATCACTCTTAGCTTGTGCGAAGAAGTCCAGTTGCACCGAAGTTAGTGGATCACCATCACCACTCTCACTGTTACAATAGCTCTTCAGCACACTCAGCTGCTGAGCCATTTTTTAAAGAAGTGGGTGCATAGCCATTTTAAAAACTGCAAAATGAGATGCATGTCTAAGTCTGGTCCTCTGTGTTGTATCTCTGAAGAACTACTAAAACTCATGAACTGAGAGAATATAAAATGAAATATAACTTTTTGCCTCTGGCAATGAAATATGCATAAATTGATATATTAACTGCCTGGTATCACAAGGGAAAACTATCCTCCATAAAACTCATTCTTATCGTGTCAGCAACTGCACTCCTGTACATCACAGACATTGAAGAAGAGAGCGAAATATTTTCATAGTGATGAGTTTGACAAAAAAGATAATAACCACCTTATTGGAAACAGATGGTTTACACTGCTATGCTATAGATAAGGTTGTGTCAGCATTTCCATAAAAGGCCTCCCCGTTTCCAGCAGTTTTAAAGCTGGCAGGAAACATTTCTAAATCAACTAACAAGATACAATTCCAGAAGTGACCTGGAAAAATTGGGGGAAAAGTCATTCTTGAGCTAACACTGGAAAAGAGAGCAGGCATTTTGGGGTCCGACTGACAGAGAAAGTGATAGTATCCCAGCAGTCCACTGGTTTCTACCAGAAACAAGTCACTATGCAAGGTCATATCCCAGGCTGCTTCTGTGGATCTCAGTAGCACAACTGCAATGACTTCACTGATGCAGGATCATAACACCCATCACCTCTGTCATGTATGTACAAATATGCATATACATTTTATGAATAGTTGGAAACCAAGGATAAGACCTTTTAGAAACTGAAAATAACACAGGAAAAATAGCTATTTGGGATAGATGGAAAAGGTTAGGTCCTAAAAAGAAAATAAATAAAGATTTGTTGAATTGATGAGCTGTCACAGATTTCAGTACTGCTAAAACAAAGCCCAAATTAACAAACAGCATTCAGATACATTTCAGAAAATAGTAGTTCAGCTTTACCCTTCCCAAAAACATTTAAGTGCTTTGATCAAGAACTGATAATTACCTAGGACAGCTTAATGTATATTGCTAACTGTAACTAATGAAAATTAACAGATTTTTTTTTTATCACCTGTGTAAAAAGTAAATATTACAGTGACCCTCTTATCACTCAGTTCCGGATCCAACCCAGAATTTAACATTATAGTAGAGACGCTTCTAATTTAACAATCACAAAACCATTTTTAACTTCATTAAATTTGAATCAGGCTTTCCTTTGCACACTCACACAATTCACTTCACATCAGCCAGGTCTCTGTTCTTCTTGTGCTAGAAACTTTGGGGTATTCAAATTTCCTCCTATATTTGGACCACAAATCCTTTCTCGACAAGGAATTTGCTCATTACTTGACAGGAGACTTTTTGATGGGGTTTATTTCTGGTTGATGGGGTGTTTTGTTTTGTTTTTTTTTTACTGTTGTGGAATGCACTGAAAAGGAAACATAAATTACACACTGTCAATGTGACAGATTAAATTTGTATCAGATGCTGTGCGTTACTGCAGTTATTCTCATACATAAAACATGAGAATATACAAAGGTTACACCACCTAAATCTAGGTAATAGCTTTATAAAGATAAATATATATCTATATGTTAATATAGATATAATATTAGATATCTTATATTAATATTATCTAGAGAATTTTTATATCTACTCAGATCCTTTAAGTATCTGGGACCCCCCCCAAAGGAGGCAATTTTTAGAAACTTGAAGACTGATGCTTTTTTTTGGGGTGAATGAGAAATCAACAGAGCATTGAGCTCTGTGACTTCTGGCAGTGGGTAGGCTCCTGTACAATTCTGTACCAGTAAGTGTGAACATAAGAAACTGCTATAAATTTGCATTTACTTTGGGGCACAGGGTGAATCTTCCCTGTTGGATCTACTGCAGGACAAATGGGGAGAAGTTTACTTCCAAGATGAGATGCACCCCACTGTGCACAGCTGATAAACTGCTATCTACACAGAAATTGCTATTATTGAATTTTAATACAATAGTCATCAATTTAGAAATCTAGTAATTTAAAACTACTATGTAGTATATTTTGCAGTTTTTTCCAATTTAATTTTCTTCTACCAGGAGCAAATATATGAGGTGAAAATGTGTCTTTCTTTAACATCAGCAGTATGTCTTAGTGCTAAAAACATATTATGCCAAAAGAAAGATTACTCCTTGGGCACTACAACGTATACTTTCATTTTCTGAAATTATCTGGTATTATTCAGAAGACAGTGATTCAATAGACCTGTATCATCAAGGTCTGGGGATGCAAAATATCCTTTCAATGTATTAGAAGAACAACGTAAGTTATATCATTTCAAGGCTGACCCACACAGCACCATTCTGCATGTTTGGCTACAACATCTTAACAAGCAGAAAGCTATAAACTGAGTTCAGAAGCAAACCTCACTAGGAGGCATTCCTTGGACATCAACACTGGAAGAATATAAACAACCTTGTTGTTTCAGGGCCCCTTACACTCTTGATGTTAAGCAGAGCAGCGTAGTTTACACTCAGTACAGTCCATAATTCAAATATAACAACTTACAAAAGCACATAGCTCAGAGATTGCTTGTACTTTGTAGAATCTTTCCAATGAATCAGAAAGGTGATCACCGATTGAGATACAGTTATGACACTAATAAAGGACCAATAATAAATAAATATGAAAAGTCAATTCTAAAAAATAATCTTCTGTAGCTGCTGAGTATCTGGCCATGGAAACTAGTTAAAAAACTTAGTATTCTTCAAAGTTGAATACAAGACCCAGAAATACCTCCACTCATTAGTTCGTATTTGTTCATCAGGAAAATATAGAATCCCTACATATTAAAAAATATACTATTTCATAGAGATGGTTACAAAGGATCAAACTGAAATTATTAAACTGTAAAATCATCTTAGACACTGGCATTTATTGATTCTACTGTACAACCTGCCACATGGGTTAAAAGCCTTGGTTTGATATAGATCAGCTCTGTATACTATTAAAAATATCCATAGAAACCAGGTTCTCCACAATGCCTATAGAGTATTCTGTAATTACATTTCAAGATCCTATTCAAATGATATTTCAGTTAATGATATTCACCTAATCTCTTCTTAATTATTATGTTAGTAGGCCACACATTGCTCATTTTTAAAGAAACTATATTAAATATGTAATTAAAACTAAGCGTACTGATTGGATTCTGAACAAATGAAGCTATTCGCCTCAAAAATAATTGCAGCTCTTTATAATTTCTTAGTTTGCTGACATGTTTGCCCCATTGGAAGCTATCTTCATTACATGCAATTAGAGCAAAGAAACAAGTTACAAAAAACGACAGAAGGCAGGAGGCGGATCACTCAAGGCTGATCTCTTGTGTGAGACCTGGGCATCTGCACCTCATAGTACTCAGTTTAGCAGCAGTTCCAGGACTCTTCAACAGGCCAATAAAGTTATTTGTAAAACAGCTGGTGTGTGTACATGAGAGAAGAAAACAAACACCACCACACCACAGTCTGACCACCATTACAGATGCAGCCTTCTTCCCAGATCCAGCTAAATACCACTGAAGAACATCCACTAAATCTCCCTGAAATTAATTGGAATCCTCTCATCCTCTGTAAGAGGCTCCACAAGCTGCTAAGTTTGAATGGGGTCAGCTCCAGACCCCTGACCAATATGATGCAATAACCAAATTATAGTCAGCCTTCAAGTAAAAAATGTAACACTAGGACAAGATTTCTGGTACATATGAATATTGATATAAAGTAACAATTTTCAAATTCTGAGGTACAGAAATCACTGTTGAGCTTCAATGCTTTCACTGAGGCACAAAAGGAATAATAAAGATCACGTCACAGCAGGAGTGGAACAGTGGATAACAGAGATGATACTTTTCAGTATACATCTCTGTTAAATATTAAGCAAATGTGGAGGTTCCAAGACTTCCATCATGCTAAAGGACAGGACATTAGACCTCACAAGACATATCAGACCCCACTGACATTATCAAGAAGCACAGATGAGAACCTAATGTCCACAAGAACCTCACCTGTGTTTGCAAGGCTGCATTTCCCAATTACATAGATGCAAAACCATCAAAAGAACTAAAAGGCACCTTAAGAGTTCTTGAGAAGCTAAAAGAATGAGGCACACTAAGTTTTTTAATAATGATGTAATCAATAAAAACATAGTTTGGTCTAACACGGAATACTGGACTCAAGGGTAAAGTGGTGAGAATGAAAGAAGTGTGATATACAAAGGGAGAGACAGAGAATACACAGTCTGTCACTTTCAGCTCCAAATACAAGAATCCAAAAAATTAATCTTGATGCAACAGAAATTATTATTATATATAGCTATATATATTTGGCCAACATGATTTTTTTATTTTTAGTCCAAACTATATAATTTTATAGGGGGCTGTTGTGGTGCTATGGAATAAGTACTTCACTTAAATACTTTGGAAAAAATACTATTTAAATACTGAAGAAAAGCTCTGGGGTGAAACCCATGGCTTGCACATTACCATCTTACTGCCTTCTTCATAGTGGTGAAAGTCCCTCTTCATTCAGAGCGACCATTTAGGTTTGACTCTCCCAAATTTTTGCATTCAGTGTGTATGTCCTATATATTTATTACCATACATAGAACTGAGCAAGGTTTACTCCATGTTCTGAAACCGCTGCTTCATCCTGAACTTAATGCATATAGCACAGTCTTTGATGTATCTATATTATAATACTCCTTTCAACATGTGGGAACTTTCTGGTCTCCACAAAGGGGGAAATTATTTTAACTCAGCACCAGAGATTTCACCTCAGATAATAACAGAGGGAAGCAAAACTTCATTAAATCACATTGGACTGTGAGAAAACATCCTCTAAGATTAGAAACTGAGGGACTTTACAGGATGTTAGAAAAAAGCCATCAATGATACTCCTCTGCATTTTCATAACTTGTGATTTCTATGCATTTCTCAGCACATGGGACACTACAGGATAACTAACTTGAGCCTAATTCACAGCAGCTACTTTGTCATCTCCTGATGAGTCCAAAGAGAGCAGCAGAGGAGGGCATCTTCAGGGCTGTAGAATGTTCTGCCTCGCCAGATCCTCCCACAAAGCCTGAAGAGCACAGAGCCAGCGGGACGTTGAGCCCGCACTACAGCACACTGCCCTCTCAACAGTCAGCTCACTAGGCTGCATGAATTAACTGTTCTTTAATGACTTCATTAGACTGATCCCTTTTTTTTTTACTTTTGCTTGTTGCCACTTCAGTATGTAAAAGCCTCCATATATACAAACTGGTTATTTTCAAGAAAAGTCACATTTATTAGACTGTCACCATAGGCTTTGCAGGATATCTTTAAAGTGTGAGTTAATAAAACTCTGAAACACTGGGTACACAGAAATCTATTTTTAAAAAAATCCAGAAACCAAGATGTTGTCCTGTGGTTACTAAGACCCATCAGAGACTTCAGATCTCACAAAGCAGTCCAAAAGAAACTCGACAAGAATGAGAGACAGATAACTAATGACTTTTCCAATACAAAACAAAGCCACATATTGTCCTCTAAATCGCTCTACTGTTACCCGTGCTGAAAAAACAGACAAGTCCATTTCCAAACCAAACCTTAAAATCTCGTTTAATTATTCTTCAATTATTCTCTCATGCTTCATGAGATCTGTTCTGAAAGCTTTAAAACTAAAACTGAATCTTCTAACAAAGTATTTTTGAGAAGTAACTAAGCTGTGTTTAAAATAGCATGATTGTGTTTGTTTAAGGTAAGATTAGCTCAATTTACAGCATGAGGAGATTTCAATTATTGCAGATGTATTTTTGGCTCCCCAATCCCCCCTGGTTCAAAAGCCACTCTGCAGCTATTGTTTAATTTTGCTTCAGTGAAACCTCGCATCAATACCTCCAATAAGCACTTTCACATGAATTTCCATCATCACAGAAAGCCTGTCAACCTCAAGAGACAAAAGAGCTTCTGTGCCACGTTTTGTATCTATTTTTATATCATAGGAGCTCATTTTTCTA
This sequence comes from Columba livia, assembly GCF_036013475.1. Classification (NCBI taxonomy): domain Eukaryota; kingdom Metazoa; phylum Chordata; class Aves; order Columbiformes; family Columbidae; genus Columba; species Columba livia. The sequence goes on from NC_088608.1 coordinate 27,120,431, forward strand.
GGCTCTAAGTGGTAGTTTCCTGGCAGATCCACCCACTCATACAGCAGCTTCTCATGGTGAACACTTCAAAACATCCAGGCAAGTAATTATGGTTTAGCAAATATCAAAGCTCTCTACCTAAGGAAATCATTGGTCTAAGTTTTGCAACCTAAAGTTTTAGCACATGATCCATTTTCTGCTTCTACATTAGCTGTTCATACCAACATATATGAAAGGATGCCTCTGTGGAGCATTACTGCTGCTCAGTCTTGCATCTTCTTTTAAAAAGATAATTCCTTGTAATGGCACACTGCCAGGAGGTGATGGTTAAGAAACCAAACTATTAACACCATTTTTATCCTCCATTTTCCTTGCTCCGCCTATAGGTTTAGATTGCTTCAGTTGTCTCGTGACTAAGTATAATAAATACATCTAATGAAACTGTCCTCTCATCACCAAAACATTTAGAGTAAAATTTAAGAAGCTGACTACAGCAAGCAACGCTTTTTTTGTTTTGTTTTATGAAGGAGGCTGAAATATCACTTTGAAAAATGCTTACCCTGAGACAGAAGCAACTTCCACATTAGAGAAATCCTTCCTCAGAATTAACCCATAACTTAGGGTCAAAAAGGAAGCAGCATCTATCAGCCTTTCTGTCCTGCAAACAGGTGGTGAGTGCTTAAAAATTCCACACATTCCTCAAATCTCCACGGACTGCAGCACATAGCAGATTTTTAAATAGCATATTTCAATTTATTTGCAATCTTCATGTCTGTTGCAAAGCATAATGAATAAATTGCTGAGATATCTACCAACAATAAATCCAATCATCGCTTGCCAGAACAACTTCAAAGTTCTCAAATGCACAGCAAAAATCAAAATGGTGCTACAGGAATTTATCTTCCAGCCTCTCCTATTTACAGCTTACTAGCAGCACTGCCTTTTAAGTGTTATCTCTCTTCCAGTGAGTAGACATACTTCCTGCTGCTGCTTACTATCTACTGGCGCTACCTGCTAATCACAGGCAGGCCACGGGTTCTGTCACTTCATCCTGAGGACTGCGATCAGCCCCTGGGGGACAGTGACAATGCTGCTTCAGGGAACTGGAGACTCGACTCCAGAGCACTCCTGTGCACTGCTGAATGGTTTGGAAACCTGAAGCAGCTGAATGAGACACACACTTGCACTTAACAAAGACACTACTCGAGATCTATTATCTGCCAGGAAGTTTTCTCTCAATTGCTTTTTAAAAGTCATTTTAGTATTTTAGATAACTGCCTTTAATGGCAAACAGCATAAAGTAACACAAGATTCCTTCTCCTCCTGTTTTAAACTAAACCAGGTAACACCTCACATTTACAAATATATTCTGAGCCTAAAAATGAACTTTTGAATAATCCGAAATAATAATGTCTGTTGGCAAAACGAACACGGATAAATCTAAATTACTGACATAGCACATTATTTAACTGTTTATCAAAAGATATAAACATGGACAGGGTATAAATAGCTGCAAAATCTTTTTGAGGAACTTAATCCCTTGGAGTAGCAGTTCATCACCACTTTACACCAAACATTGCTGTTCTGATTGTCCTCAGGTGAGGATTCAGTTTCTTTGCACGTTCAGGAGTTCATGACTTCAAGGAATGTGAGTCACAGTCTGAAATACTACTTTCCCTTTTTGTTTCCATTAATTAAAATCGCCCACAACATTTTCGTTTACAACTTATGCATTACATTATTTTATAATATCCTGCTCTGTGCTGGATAGGATATACAATAAATGGAAAACAGACACAATCTCTCCGGGATTTCATTTATTCTGAATTTTTGATGGATATATATATATGCACGGAATTTTTTCTGTATTTCAAATAGTTCAGTCTGGAAATGTGCCAGGTTGAACTTAGTATACTTAACAGACATTTAGTGTACGTTCTTAAGAGCTAAAAAAATGGACATCATAACAAAATAGCAGGCAGGTACCAGCTTATTTGTGTGAAACGAGCTGTTTATATGTCATAAGGATAAAAGATATTTAGGAGCACTGTACAAGGAAAAAGATCTGTGACACTCTGTGATCAATGTATAGCAGATCGGAAACTTCCCTCCAAGAAAGAGAAAAATAAGCACGTTGGGGGGATCTTGGAAATTATTTTTTTTTCCTATGTTTGGATGGTGTTTCTATTATAGCCACCATTTCTAGCAATGCTCAATTCAAACACATTTCTAAATTTAAACATACGAATCTCTTTCCTACCAGTTTCCCATTGTAACCTTTACAGCCATTTTAAAATGTGTCTACCAAGCTTGAATTCACAAAATCATCCCTATAACATTGTGGAGATATAAGCAAATAAATGAATTACATATCAATCACAGTGCATTTTAAATATACACAATAAATTACATATAAATCAATATGAAGATACTGAAACCCAAATTAGTTACCTAGTTCCTTAAATGTATTTCCAAATGGATTTCATGTAATCAATGTTGATGTACAGAGAAATAATATAGAGTTGCTCATGGTATCATTACTAAATTGCACAGTAATCAGAGAGTATCTCTATATGAGTAGTAATGGTAAATATCATCTTATAAAAGTCTCCATTTCTACTGTGCCTCTTTATCAATTTTCTCAGCTAGGTACCTTCAGCTTATCAGAACCAAACATTTTTTGAACTATTAATATTACCTTCATACCAGGAGGTATCCATCCATACATCTGAAACAAGGGCAAATATTTGGTTCCACTTTCTCAATGAGGCAAGAGGTATAAGGGTCTAATGATCAAAATACGATGTTCCCTTGAGCTACCTGTGGGTAACCAGGCACCTACATAAGAGCTCAGAAATTAACAGCTTGTGAGGATGAAAGAAGTACCAGAAAAAAATGTATTCTACATAGAAGACTAAGCACCCTGCCCAAACTTATATTTTAATAGTTCACTATAATTTCAGCCAGTCTCCTCCAGTATTTGTCATTCTCTGTGTATTAATCTCTTTTAATGAGGAATAATGGCTTTCTCCCAGTTAATTTGGCAGAGATGTGGTGAATTGCTCAAAACAGCATCCCTTGCACAGTCCAGTAAAGCGGTTTTGAACACGTGGTCCCTGGGTTTAAACAAAACAAACAAACAAACAAAAAAATCCCATGAAAAGAATGACAGCCATGTATGAAGTACATAAAATACAGATACAGCAGTGTGCCCCAGCTGCCCTGATATTCCAAAACCTGAGGGAATCAGAGTCCCCCCCTTCTAAGCCATCCCCCAGCACTTCTCCTGGATAAAAAATTGGGCATGAAAGAAAATGGGCCAGCCAGGATTGTGGAAATTGGCCATTGTTCCTAACATGGAATTGGATTATAGTTAGGATATACACCTCAGCCCCTTGGTTTAAAGAAAGCTGGATGAAAAACAAATCTGTTGTTAGTAGATTTACATTGCTCTACAGTACTCTGCATGCCCAACACTTTTAGGGGCCCACATATTAAAAAATGCTGAAAAAAACACATTTTCCTGGAGATCAGCTGCTCTTAGCAAATCTCTCTGGGTTTTCTTTCCTGCAGTCACTGCACCCCCTCTCCCCTGAAGTTCCCATATATTTTGTACACTAGGTATATTTTGTTCTGAGAGAACTAGATAAATATAATGAGAGACTGATAAGGTAAAATTCCTGACAGTGGTAGTTACTAACTCAAGCATAGAAGGAGTAAAAGAAAAAAAAAAATCTACGTTTCACATATCTTTATAATTGATTACATCCCACCATAGCACTAAAGAACAAAAGCACGTTTTCCAGTATTTTAATGCATATGGGAATCGGAGAGATAGCCAGGAAGGTTATTTCATATGGAAATAGCTTCAGTCTTCCAGAGTTCAGTAAATTATTCCATTTATTTAAAAATATCTCCCAAATCCCAAGGCAGACTAAATCCAAAATATGTGGAATAAAAATCAGTCTGAAGGCCCAGGTTAGCGCAAAGCTTGATGAGATTCATTTTCAGTCCTTGGCCAGAGTTTATTTTCTTTCCCATTTACACTCAACAAATCACTGCTTGTGCACTTTCCTTCTATTTCATGTTATTACCCTGACTTCAAATAAAGTCCTGATCTAGGCTATGGCAAACTGAAATGGTGCCATTCATCACAAAGAAAAGCATAATCTAGCAGCGACACATCGTTCAGCTCAGCAATACTCCAGCTGCTTGCTTGGCACTCTTCTTTTTTAATCTCAAATATATCACCAAAGTGGAGTTCACAGGGAGCAGAGTTTATGGCCAGCAAGCACTACCAAACAGGTGGTGAGAGGACACTATTTTAATTGGCATATAGGGCATTAACTGACACCTAACATATAAAACAGATTAAATTCACACCATAGGAAAACGCCTGATATCTGTAGAAAACCATACTGGATTACAAACAGCCCACCAGCTAGTCCTGCAGGAAGGAGCTCCAAATAGCCCTTGATCAAGCATACTCCAGTGTTTCCTAAATGTGGTGTCTGCATGCTCACCATGCAGTACGTTTGGAAAATGAAAAGCAGGCATATGTGGAGCATTTTCTTTTCAGTTAAGCATGCCCCCCACTTTGCTGCCTGTTAAATTTCAACTACTTCAGGTTTTCAATTTAAAAAAATGTTTAGGACTTGATCCTCACACATTGAGTACTCTAGTGCCATTAATCACTAGAGACCATATGTAAAATGCCCATGAGTTTACTGACACGTGGCAGTTACTGACACAGAATCAGACACATTACTAGTCACAGAGCTTACTAAAATCAGTTGGTCATGTGTGGCAAAATTCCGAAAAAAGGTCCCTTGCAAATGGACCAGCTCTTTCTGAAGAGAATTTTTCTATACAAGTAATTCATTCTACTGGAGGTAAAATAGCACAAGTAAAGATCACATCAGTTCCCTCCCCTTTTCTCAGCTTAGAATAATAAAATACATTGTATTTAGAGCTAAGAACAAACAACTTACAATTTACACCTAACCTGTATTAAAGTGCAAATCAATATACTGGCAGCAATAGTAATAAAAGGAGATTGAGTCACACAGTTCAAATAACTGTGTGTCTTTACACTGTTTTAGAAACCACTACAAAGTTTTTCCTCTGAAGCCAAATTATTTCACATTAGCGAACCAGAACAGTATCCAAGAATCCCAACATCACCAGCCACAGAGTTCAGCCCATGAGCTGAAAACTTCTAAGCCCATTGGGGTAAATAATTTTTAATCCCCTGTTTGCCTATTCCAATGATTATCTTCTATCCCTTCCTATCTGCATTAGCTTTACACATAAGGAAAGTTTATCTCATGTTCCTCGCCTCTGTACTACCAACCAGTGCTCCAAGCCCTGATGGCAGCTTTCACAAATCACCACGTTATCAAACAGGAGAGGGAGCCAAGTTATTTCAGCTAATGTGGTCTGGGTGCATAACCAAGAAACAGCTTTTAGGAAGAGGTCTTTGATCTGATCTATGAGCACAGTTAGGAACAGCAGGCAAGTTTACTTCTGAAATAGAAGACAGAGATTTAAGAATAGTTCCTTGGAATTAACTTAGATAAATCTCCATTAGACCATCTCTCTATCTTTCTCACACACACATGCAAAAATTAAGGTGTAGTGCAGTACACCAAATACCTTTTTTCAGAGAGTGTTTCAGACCAGTTATTTTAACACTCTTAAACCTTATTTCTTAGCTGTCATTTAAGTCAGCTCAATAACATCTTTTCTTATAGAAACAGCATAACTGGACAGATTTGCAAATTTCTAAGAGTGACAGTACAAAATGGCATTTAGAAAATGTAGTGGCCCATATTGTATTTAGTTTTAGTCCGGTTAGACCTTTCCAGGTAGATCAAATACAGGCATTATACAGGGTGTTTCAAAAAGATCGACCCATTTTGAAATCACTATATCTCTGCAACCACAAACTGCCCATGGATGAAACTCTCACCACTGGAAAGGGAGGGACACAGAGTTTCAAAGGATTCTTGCTCCTTTCCCAGCACACAAACAGCCCCAGGCCGAGTCATTCACAAGATGACGACCCCTTGAAATATACTGCTTTCAAACTGAGTCCACCTTTGTGAAGCACCCTGTATATTCCGAATTCTTCATTTGTGTGTAAATATGTATCATCTGTAATTAAAAACATCAAATAAAGTGTGTACATTACAAACAAAATGTAAACATTTGAAAATCTTCATTTAAATTTAATTTATAGAAAGTTAATAAATGACTATACATTGACTAGTCTAACATTCATGGGTTAGACCATGATTTCAGGAAATCACCTATTTCTCCTGCTGTTCAGGACTAGAATATATTTAGAATAACTGTAATAACAAAACTCCTTCTAAATGTTGTTATTATTAAGCGTAACTATTATTCCACTATTAAATGGAATTTAATAAAAAGTATTATTCTACATATTTCTACCTTACATATGATTCAAACATTATCATGCTTGTGTCACCCTATCCATTCCCATGATTTCATGATGGACTAGTCAGAAGACGTACGGTATTTTTCTTAAAACTATAGATTCTGGGTCATATAACTTATGAGGATTTAAGCTGTCATGAAAATAAGAGACCATTCTGGCCCCAAGTTTGCAGAAGAAAACTTTAAAATAGAAACTAAATTAAAAAAAAAAAAAAAAACAAAAAGGGCGGCATAGGGAAGCCTAAAAACCTAAAGAAATGCAGAAGGCAAATAAAAACCTAAGCTTGTGATTTTTTTTTTTTCAACATGACTCGTGATTTTATAAGGTTTTTGCATTGGAAATACTGATACATTTCTGTTCCAGTAATTCCTTTAGAAGCATGTAATCAGGACTGCATGCCCTTTCTTACTAAATCTCAGCACGTTCTTCTGTCTCTTGAATTTCAGTCCCATTCTTTCCCTAAAATATTCCTTCGCTATCCCCTAAAATTCTCCATTGTGCTTTCAGAAAGGAAAGAATCACCTCAAGCCTTGCCACTTGCTCCTTCTCTATCTAGGCTACCAGGTTTGAAACTAGTCCTATGCTATTCATGTTCCTTACCTGATATAATTGTGGTTGGTTGAAAAATAATAAATATAGATTAAGATTCTTACTAAAACAAACAAGCAAACCAACCTTACACCAAACACATTTATATAAATACAAATTCTGTTGCGCTAAGAGCAGGACAGTTAAATTTAGGTTTTGTTTTTGTGGGGTTTGGTTGGTTTTTACAGTGGGAAAACTAGTATTAGAAAACACACCGTAAAATCCCAGTGGAGACAAGATGAACCACAACTGTAGTAACACTATCCCACACAGTTACTGTACAGTAAAATCCAGGCTAGTTTTCTACATTGGCATGAGTAAATGCATATTAATTATCTAGTGGTGAAAACACATCTTCTTGGCACTGAGGACAAAGCTATCTTTTTGTTCACTTTGGCACAAAATCAGTTTCCAAATTGATTTCATCTCGTATTATTGAAGTGGCTCGTAGCTTCATTTAGAATACACAAACTCTCATTTTGGTGGCTGTTAACAGTCCAAAAGCACCTTTGGTGTTTATTACTTAATTGGTGCTTAGTTATTTAATTATCAATACACCTGCTAACCAGGTGCAGCTTTAAGCAGCTGAAAATAAATAGACAAAGAACATTTATAAAAATAACCTCACTAACATTATACACAGGTCTATTCATTAATTTCCTGTTGTAGACCTTCATTTTCTGCCAAAGACTGAATCAGAGAAGAATATCAATCTAGAAATTAAGGAAAGCTAAGAGTGCTTGTTCATAGACAAGCATACATTTGCCTTTTACCATAAACCCAACCGAGTGCCACCCAAATCTGAAGCCTAGAAAAAGGTAATCTCAATTTTAAAACTTTCAAGCTAATTTACAGAAGAGTTCTGCTAAAATTGAGATAATCTATCATGGTGATACTGAATTATATGTTGTCCCTTGTGAGAAGTGTGCCCTTAACTCTGCAAATTCTGTTTTGCTTTATTGTCTTGAGCTTCTCTCATGTTCCCACCACTTCAGCCCAACTCACTGATGCTTTTTGTGCAAGAAAAAAAATGCATGAGGCAAACCATAACCAATATATTCCATACCTTACTACTGTAGTAAAAGACACCCAGTACCCAGAACTTGGGCAATCACAATGCATGTTCTAACAAGCTATAAGGAAAAGCAACTACGCTGGCCTGCTGCCATCACAGCGGTATCTGTGTGGAGCAGAGGAACAATGCACGGGCTAAACGTATTAAAACACCTAAATCCTCCTCCTTACCTTCATATGAGCCTTCCCTGTGTGAGAGGCTGTTTTACTGCACCTACCTTGAATCTTCTTGCTTCATTTGAAGTCCTGCAGCTTTCAGGCTGTGAGGCTGGATGGCAGCTCCCAGCAAGGCCTGTGCCACACAGGGGGAAACCTTCATCTCAAAACTTTCATCTCTGCAGATCCAGGGCCCTCCACAGCTCAGGGGGGAAGGCTATGTCACCCTCAAAGTAGAGAAGTTTCTCCTCATATTCAGATGGAACCTCCTGTGCTTCAGTCTATGCCCATTGTCCCTCATCCTGTCATTGGGCACCACTGAAAGGAATCTGGTCCATCCTCTTGACACCCACCCTTGAGATATTCATAAACATCGATGAGTTGTTCAAACAGGACTGAGTACATATAAACCACGAAGCTGAGGGAGGGTCTCAGCCATATGCTCAAATGCAGATTTCACAGAGAAGTGAGCAGTCAATAAAATAACTGCACATGTGTGTTTATAGGTCAGTGTCTTCATCTCCCCTGCACAAAACCAGAAAACATCCTCCCACATTTTGGTTGCATTTAATCTATTGTCTGTGAGGTTACGGTCTTACGGGCTTAATAGCAGTCATTGTTGGCAACAAGTGTCCTATCCAGTCATGTTTTAGATTTGTAACAGCTAACTTTTCATAAAAGTAAATGAGATCTTCATGAGCAATACAGCATTAACTGTATTTCAGTTTCATGACATTAACTGCATCTGCTATTATCAACATCAGATTGTTCGTTCTTTTTGTTTAGTTTGAGTTTTCAATTTCAAAATGCTTTCTTAGTAACCAAGCTTTAATTAATTGCATGTGTTTCCCCAGTTTCCAAGAAAAGCTTAACAACAGCATTATATGTATCAGAAGCATGTAAACATTTTCCAGTCTTTGCTCTTACATCCTTGTCCCACAAAAATATCTACATACTCACACAAAACAAACAGCTAACAAACTCACATTTACTCAGCTTCAGGAGTACCAAGCATTCATCATATTCACTGATCCAAAAACATCAAAGAGACCACTCATTTTTTGCATCATCAAGCAGTTTGAGCTTGGTTTACCTTGCCAGCTTGTAGAAAACAACTCAATTATAAATAAAAGGGAGCTCAGGTATTTTGCTGTAAAATCCTTTCCAGGTCATGAGAACAGAAAAAGCCCAGTGATGAGTCCTGGCCTGCCACCAGCCGCATGGTTACTGTCAGGTTCTGGCAGGGCTGCACTGCTCACAGCCAGTCTTCCTCAAACTGAAATCCTGACACATCAGATACACTATTTATGTAAGGGAAGGCTATTGGTTTTACTTTCTGCTTGATACAACTCCTGGTATAGCTGAACTCTAGATTATTGAGCCTTCAACCCTGTTTTTGGTCTGGCTTTTTAGTCTCCTGCAACCTGGACTACTCTTACTTGGTCCTTTGGACCAAATACACCCCCGGCTTCTTTCCATGACTGACCTTCGCTCTCAGAAACAGCAGTCCCTTGCTCTGGGCTGCATTTCTTATTACATGTTATTTCACCTTCCACAGGCTCACTATTATCCTATCACTATTATATTAATGTGCTTGTTCTTATTCTGTAGTTGCACCATTGTTACTAGTTGTCTAATTTTCAAATTAACTCTTTACGTTCAAATTAAAATTTCAGGTAAAATACATGCTTCAGTCAGGGAATTTCTTGGCATTTTATAAAATTCAAAATATTGAAATAAACTCATTAATTACTTAAACGAGTCTGTGAATTACCCTTCAAAAACAAAACCAACAAAAATAAAGTCTGAATAGTACTTCAAGTGCAAGACAGCCACAAAAACATATATAGACAGTGCAGAATAAAAACTTATGTGTGCAAGTACACGCACATTCATCAGTATATTCAGCTGCTTAGATATAGGTCACCTAGTGATATTTGAGATACTAAAGCGTGCAAGACGTATAAGAAAGGGTAGCAGATACAACCGGGCCATGCAGGAGACCCATGCTGTGCTGGACTCGCAGGGAAAGGCAAAGCAGAACATCTCACAGCTTCTCAAATGGCCCCAGGTTCTACATTAAGGCAACTGTTACATCCCAGCACAGCAGGTCTGTATGACCCTGAAATAAACCATACACTTGTGTGTTTTGCTGGATGGAATAAACTCAAGTAAGTTGTACTGCCTGGGAAAACCAATTTAGTGCTCCTGTGATGGAGTCCATACAGCAATTTATCTGAGTGTACACAGTCTCAGCATATGTAGGCAATGGCCCCATTTAATTTTACATATTCATGATATTTAATTGCCCCAGCTTGCCAGCTCATCTTTGTTTTCTGGATCCACAAAACAAGCTGGTGAAAATTAAATTTATTTATTTGCCACTTCTAGTAATCTACTGAAGTTATAAAAGTAAAAATAATTTAAGTGAGATAAAACCATTCTAAATAAACATATACTGTATGTACAACCACTCTGAGGTACGAGGATCAGGAATTGACCCTTGATTTATTTATAATATTTGGGGTTCTGTCTTGACTTACAGAAAATGTCTTTTCTAAGGAGTGCAAATGCCTGTCTGCATCCAACAGGCTGTCACATGGCTTCACTGGCAGGTTCTGTCATGCTGTTATATTCAGGACCCCAGTTGGCACCAGTCTGCAAGCTTCATGCTACTTTTGAATAACCTACATACAGGGCTGGGAGGGTTTTTTTTTAATATTTGTAGAATAACTTGTGTTTTGTTTTGACTCAACTCCAGTTTCGGCTTGCACATGTCTGGCTTTGCAACAACCTGATGTTTGAATTCAAATCGTATTATTAGGTAATCTTCTAGTTGTTAAATTATTTAGAGCCTTAAGCCATGCTTTGTCTTTTGTTGTATTAGAAACATGAAAATCGTTTACCAGGTATTTAGTTTGCATAATTAACATAAACCATTTGCTGCAAATTTTAATGAAGCTGGAAATATTTTGCTAGCATGCAGTGCCTTCAGGAGAAAGGGCAGAGTTTGTTAGCTAGTTCTGAAGTACTTTAAACCTCTGCTGTAGCATCACACATAATGATACCAGAAACACAATTTGCAGATACCATGCCTAAAGAATTACTAATAATGCTCATATACCTCTTTTGAAATATTTTTTCCTACTTTTTTTTTTTCCTGTTCATTGAATGAATTCATAGAAGACAGATTCTGCTAAGTTTCCTGTACAATATCTTCCTAAGGAGATTAGGATGCTTACCCTTGCATTACATGAATTTCAAATGTATAAATATAGTTTGAGCATGCTCTATTTTTAGTTATGATTAATATTCTGCAAGAAAATTATTTGTGAAATTCATAACTGAGGGAAAACCTTTCCATTGTACCATGAAACAGCAATGTTTTAAGATGACTTTTAATTTGCATAAAATATTTAAAAGACATAATTAATTCAATCAAACAATATTAAGGACTTCAAAGTTTAAAAAAAAAACAAGATTATATAATATTATTTTGTTCCTATTTTACAGTTGAGGAATGTGTAAATATTTGAAAATTGTCCCTTGTTTCTGCTTGTTCAGCTGGAAAGATTTCTTTTATTGTTGTTTTCTAATGAAATGATGTACAACTACCACTCAACCTGAAGTAAAAAGGGCAAATAAATTGCTCCTTTCAAATTCAGGCCTAAAAGTCTCCCAATTTAGAACACTGAAATCTTTACCTCTCTGAAATAGTAGGCCTATTCATCTTTGAGGACAGCTACTCACCAAGTACATTCCTTCTTTTTTTTAGCTGGCCAACTGGAGGTCACTGTTCAGAAATGTGACCGTAGTCTGCACCAAGTTTTTTTTAAGCTAGTTTCTATTTAACAATGAATTTGTGTAAACTAAAGCTTTTATAAAAAATGGAAAGCATTTTCAATATCAAACTGATTTGCTTGGTTCACTTCTCAATAGCAATACTGATTTTGGTGTTAACATTAACACGTTAACGTGGGATTTGGACTCAACAATCCTTATGGGTTCTTTCCAATTCGAGATACTCTATGATTGTATGATTATTTCAACATTGCTTGCCTACTCACATATTGTGAGAAATCGTGCAGTTCTGGTCCACGAAAACAGATTTGTTCCCAGAATCTGCCAATGGTGATCTGCTTCTGTGTCCTTGTCTCAAAAACATCTGAGGGAAGAGGGCTTATTTTACTCTGATTTTGAACTAAGGGGAGTCCATTTGAGATAGCAAAGCTGAATGGAGTCCATTCCTATATGCCACAGAAGAGTCTTCCCTACTCCATCAGAGGGAGAAAGCAAATTAAGGGCACTACAAATCATATTACCAGAAGACAAAGTTTACTTTGTAGGTTTACATCATCTGGTCGTTTATTATACTTCAAGAATGAAGGACAAAGTTAAATTTGCTGAGTACATTTTGCTAATAATTTTCAAAAGCATTTTAGGGATATTAATGTCCAATTTCTTCTCATGAGCTGGCAATGCCATTATCAAGTCCAAATAAAGACATCCAGTCACCACGTTTTTGGAACCTTGTCTTTCCTTCAAAGCAGTTCTTTTGCAAGGGCATTTCATCCTTTGGCATGTTGTTCCAGTTGAAAAGAATGGTTTCTTGTTGCCTCAAAGCTGCTTAGTTTTAGTCTAGGTAGAAACCACTCTTTTCATACTTACACACTCTACACGTGGGTTTTCAACTTGCTGTTCACACTTTTGGAACAGATTTTACTCTTGAACCCTATATAGTAAGTTTTGATTATATCTTCCGCTCTGCAAATTTTTGCCTAACTAGCATTAGTTTCCTCCATCCCTCTAAGAAAAATGTGATTTCTCCACATTAAATCTTCGTCAGCATAGCCACAAAAAGGGAATCAACTGCTACAAATAGTCACTTACATTGCCTTGACCACAACGGAAAAAGACCACTTGCAATGGGAATGCACCTTTTTTTTTTAATTAAGCATTTATCTTGACTGTCCAGCAATACAAGCCAGAGCCTGCAGTCTTTTTCCTTATACCATACTGACAAACACACCTAAATTCAGAAATATTCAGAAATGTTTCCAAATGAAGGGCTACACTCCTTATACTCGCATCTAGAACTCTAAGTTCTCACACTTCTAGCAATGGAGTCAAAGAATGTCCTCATTAGCTATATCAATGAATAAGCAAATAAGTGAAACTTTGTACTTTGAATTAATTTGTAAACATAGAGAAAGTGAAAGTGGTTCACTGGAAAAGAAAAAGCAGCAGCATAATATATGAAAAGGAGATTATGGAAACTAAAGCCATGCCAAGTTATTATCAAATAGATGTCTTCTCAGCTTGAACATACCAACTTTATGAGACTGCTTTAATCCATAGCTATAAAAATAAACACCACAAACCACAAAGATTACCCCTGTTTCCTGCCTCTCCATACCAGCTACAAAATATTTAGATTGCACTTGTGTCCAGATCTAATGCAACTGAAGATAACGCTTGTTAGAATAGAATTTTAGAAAGCTGATGTCAGGGTTTTTATACTTCCATTTTCCCAAACTACTCCGGCCTTTTGCAACTGGGAAAAAGAAAACCAAACACCTGAGAAAATACTTAGAGGAAAAAAAAAAATCTTATCTCATTATGCTAATCCATTAACTGGAAGAGTAGGTCATACTACTCATTCACTTTGTTTACATATATTTCCTCGGTTATTTTTGTTCTGGAATACAAGGTGTATTATTAATTCATAGATAACATGAAACAATAACTGACATTCAAGCGTATTACTCAGCTTTGAGCCAATTCTAAAGAACAATAAATATAAAAAATATTGAAGTTCTTAAAAACAAAACAAAATCCCTAAGTTTTAATGGCAATGTGTGCTGACTTAGAGCAGGGCTGAAAGAAAGGTGTATTTTTCCCTTTTCCTTCCCCTCTGCCCCATTTCTGTGCTGGTCCATGGCCCTACAAAGCACGGAACCAGCAAAACAACAAATGTCTCCTCCCAGCATGAGACTTGACTCTTCCCCCACTTCAGTTCCATGGTTTGTGAATTCTTTGGCCCTGTGTCCAGTTTCTCCCATCTACGTAAACTTTGAATCGAGTCAGCAATGCTGGGAACATCCATGGCTGTGCTCTAGCAAGGACACTGATCCTCCTGGCTCTGGGGGACAGTGGCTGCAGACTTTGTGGCTGAGTTGAGGGTTGTTACTCTTGCTGCTTTGAGGAATACTTAGACACAGAAATCAGTTGAGAAATTTCCAATGGTAGAAAGTTTGATGTCTAAGCACATTTTTTTCTAGTAAATAAAGTCTGCTAAAATGAAAAGCTTAATTTTTCAAAACAATTTAAATTAATTTAATACTCTTTTCTGCCTCTTGTTTGAAAATAGAGCAATTTGACCACAAGAGAAAGAATTTTTAAAGCATAAATTATTCCTAAATGTTCCCATAAAAGTTGGGAAAGAAATAACATCTCACTATGCCAACATTCACAATGTCTTGTTTTTCTTTTTAAATTATATACCCTAATATTAATTCATCAACATAATAAACTTTTTTTTTACTTTTGTCCCACATATGCATACACAGATACCTTTATATGTGCTTTATAGTTTCCACCCTGCTCTATTAAGAAGTGCCACGTGGCAAATAGGGAATGTGTACACTTCCAGGAGATGACATGATCTCAAGAAGTTCAAATAAATACAATTAGCTTATCTGGATGTTAATCCTATCAGCTGCTATCTGCCTGACATAAAATATAGGAAAGAAGAACATGGTTATTCGTGGACAGAAATAGTTTGCTTAATTCTGTTTATTTTAGTGGACCATAAGCTTGATGATACCATAGCTCTTTATTTAAATAACAAAATCCTTCAGTCAGGAGGAGACAAACCAGCCTCCTACAATTAGTTTTAGGTAGTATTATGAGTAGTTTTATTAGTATCCACAGAATCTATTTTATAGCAACACCTGGAGTCCCGGTGAGGACTTACCCAACTCCTGAGGGATCAGGCAAAAAGATCTGGTCCTCTCTCAAAACATTTACCGTGGTGTCAGTGAAAATACTAAGTAATCTGCTACAGCCTGGGAGTTAATATACTACAACCTGCCTATTTCATTGCCCATAGTCTTTATATCTGATGCAAG
The DNA here is from genome assembly GCF_036013475.1 of Columba livia. Classification (NCBI taxonomy): domain Eukaryota; kingdom Metazoa; phylum Chordata; class Aves; order Columbiformes; family Columbidae; genus Columba; species Columba livia. The sequence continues at coordinate 27,135,821 of NC_088608.1, forward strand.
CTTCAGAGGGCTCTCAATTCAGCTGTCTTCATGCATTAAATTATATCTGAAATAGCATCAACTGACCGCTCATCAGAGGTCAACGCTGGGTCCAGCTTCTCACCCAGGAGAGGAGAAAAGGTCTCTTTCATGTTCCCCAATTAGGACATAAAGAACTGTGAAACTGCTCAGTAACAACATCCCACCAACTGAACGGGGCCCTAATCCAAGCCTTAATTCAGACATTTCAGACTATGCTGGATGAGGGCCCAAAAAGTAGCAAACAACGAATTGTTACATCTTCATTTGTTGTTTTTCCAGTTTAAAAGTCTGTGCATTATGGGAGTTTCTCCTATGCCCAAATTACAGCCAGGAGGTTAGGGAATATTTCCAAATTTATGGATGTGCTTTATATGCAAGGTAAGCATTAGTAAGGATAACATTTTCATTGCACGATTGCCGAATATGATTAGCATCAGTTACACACACCACAATGAACAGATCAGCACCACACCAGAAACCCTCCCATCATTAATACATACATTATGATTTTACAGACAATGGGAAAAAACCCATGGGGCACACCTGGTCCATGGATAATGTTGCAAACCTTTGGCTTGTGTAAGTTATTCCACTGAAGTAATGGAATCACTATAATTTACACCAAAGGAAAAATATACTGTAAAATTATTCAGTATTGAAAAATAACCCCAAAGAACCCACTACAGATGCGACCAGTTTCACTACTGCTTAACTAAGCCTTCCAGAGAAGTGCTGCCTGGGAGTTGGCTTGAAGCACAGCATCTAGAAAATCAGAAAACCCAGTTTGGTATTGGGACTTCTTTGGAGGGCGGAAGTGTTGGGGTTTTTGTGTGGGGTTTGAGTTTTTTTAAAGCAATAAGGTCAGGAAGCAACTCCTCTCCACTAGAAGTACCTTGTTCCACTCTCCTTGATTAATTTGGAGCAAGAGTCCCATTTTTACATCTCCATCTACCCTAGCATGTCAGTAGCCAACAATCCTTGGGTTAATCTGGTGCCAAGAAAAACATTACTGTATTTTCTTTTAGCAAAGTCAGAAGAACAGTAGTTTAAAAAGACTGAAATGGGATATCACACCGTTCTTGCCCCTAAATTAATAACCTACCAGTCATCCCAAATCCATTATAATTTTATGTTATCACAATCCAAATATGGCCTCTGACAGAAGTTTTCATTACTGGAAAATTCCTACCAAGGGGCAGTGGCTGAGAATGTAAATTTTAAACAAATTTTTCTACATAAACCAAGATAATCCTAAACTGCCAGTTCAAATCTAATCTCAGAAAGTTACGCACAGCCTAGTCCCTTATCTATTGCATAGACAGAATGAAAGCAGATCCCTCCATTAACTGGGATTTTAATCCTAGCTGTGCTGACAGAAGGTTTTGCACTTGAGGTGTGAGAGTCAGAGCACACAGGGAAACATCTGCCATGTGCACCAATGACCTTTGCAACTTTTCAAATGTCCCAGCATGTTCAGTTCTGGGGGTCTGGTCCAGATCCAAAACTTTGGGCTTGTTTAGTGAGAAGATTCCAGGCAGTCCACAGCTGACCCTGGCCAGTCGCACTGGAACTCCAGCTTGCTGACGTGGAGGAGCAATACTGTGCTGGGGACTGAGCGGGTCCAGATGCTGCTTCTCTCTTTAGAAAGGAAATTATAGTCTGTAGAAGAGGAGCTTGGCACAGCCAGCCTTCTGAGCTAGGAAACTTCATGATCTGTTGGAGTATATTAACATGTACATTTTTAACTCCAACAGAGACATAGCTTGTTTCTGGAACAAATGTTTGATAGGGGCTGAGCTGCAGGGCCTAAGGGAATGTGAGGGGCTGGATGATTTCATTTCCCCTAAGCTAAGGCAGTTGGCAAACATGGGTGCCGTTTGATGCTTTTTTGCTTTTTTTGTTATGAATTGTGTGGATAATTGATGGCAGGTTGCCGAGAGCCTGGGATAGGCCTCCTTCATGAAAGCTGAAGGAAGGGCAGTTTGCCTTTATTTCACTGGTTCTGTGCTGATTTCAGAAATAACAAAGACTCAGTAGGCATTTAAAGGTACCAGGCTAAGAGAATAGAGTCGGCTTATTACATGCAGTGGCAGCCTGGATATCACCCTTGGATCCCTAACTGCTGCTGGATCTCAGCACCCACTGCCGGAGCAGCTCTTCAGGTGACAGGGATTTTGATCTCCAAGTAGTTTTCCCAATATCATTCCCAAGCTCTGAACTGACATTCCATACTGCAGAACAGAGGAAAAATAAAGAAAACATGTGGACCTCCAGAGAGCTGCATTAAAAAAAAAAAAAAAAAAAATTTCTTGCGCAAACAAACCTGTTAATATCATATTCAAATAAAGTATTTATCATCTTAGTTATACACAAAATCTGTACAGGTGTCTCTCCCTCAAGCTATTTCAACAGTTACCGCACGAAAAGTATTTCCACAACATGTAAAATATCAGAGATTGCTAGTTCAGTGCCGAGTTGTACAAGAATCAAATGTAGTTAAGCTTCCACTTCACAATCAGCTTAGTTGTGAGAATAAAACTCCACTGTTTGAAACATTCATTTGAAATTAATCACTTTGCTTACTTTCATGCTAATCTATGAAGGATAACAAGAAAAATGTATGTTTATTCAACTTTTCCAAAGTGGAAATCAACTCAGAATTACAATTAGGACCTTCGATCATTCATTCATTTTCCAGTTCTTTGTTGCACAAGTGGGAATCGGTACATATTAAACAAACCAATTTACTGTAATAAATAAACCCTTTTTACCATCAAAGTAATTCACCTACAAGGAAAATAATTTTGGAGCGAATGAAAAATTAAGAATGCAGGAATTCCCAGTTAGAACCAGTGTTGGAAGGTGACCACCAGAGATGGCGCTGAGGCCAGGCAGGGTGCGAGGAAGGAGCAGGAACACGACAGTCTCTGTCCGTCTTGCTCAGAGCAAGGAAAACTGGCATGTGAAATGAAGAAAGTCATTGTCCTATTCAAATAAAAGTCAATTCCCTGCCCGAAATGTGTTTCTCACCCAAGAAGGGGGCACCTTGGCAGTGGGGCTGTCCAGTCAAACAGTCCGAATCCTGCTCCACTGCCATAACTGAATGTTGTAGTGCCAGAGTGAAGTTCCCTCCATCATCCTACTCATACTTTGGAAAGAAACTGCACCTTCTGAAATCTCCTGATACCCTGCCTTTAACTGAGGGCTGAGTAACAGGCTCACAATCAAGCCTGAAGCAGGAGACATTTATAAATATAGAGCAATTAATTTCTTGATTCATTGAACTAAAAACGTCAAAGAATAAATTAATTTTGTGCTAAAATTCCTATAATTGGGAAATGAACATCATCATAAAGGTATTAAAGAGCAACATAAAGTCATTCCTATTATTTAATCATATTGTTTCTAGCCAAAATATAGAAACTGCCAACCTCACAGCAGTGCTGATACAGAGTATGTTTCTTTCATGGCGCAGAATTGAGGGAAGGCGCAGTGGAGGGCATAACTAACCTTACATTTCCCATAAATAGCTATGTAATTTCAACTTAACTGCACTGTGAGTTCTATAAAATCCCTTTATGAAATACATTTTTCCTGTGTACTTCATGTTTATGGTGGGCTGGATTTATGTAATTATGCACAGTTTGAGGTCAATATAGAAAACAGGCCTTGTTCATTACTGGCAGGCTCTCTCCAAAAGAATACACTCTGAGGAGCCCAGCCATCAGGCACAGAGGCAGAACAGATAACTGGTAAGGTACAAAGCCTGCAGTTCCTTCATTCAGAATATAATTATTCTTCAGAATATCTCAAGGGCAATAAATGAAATACCAGATGCATGCCTAGTAATAAACAATGAAACAACAGAATAACATCCATGTAAATCATCACTCTGTTAAGAGAAGCATCATCTTCTGAACAGGACAACAAACTTAAGTGTCTTTTGCAAGACATCCTTCTGTGAATGAACTTTACAATGTAACATACGTGATGTAAAACAGGTGCCTAGAGCTCACTGTGAAATCCAGAACGCGGTCACTGTGTGAATTAATATGCAGGGAGGGCCTTCCCTGTTCCCCGTCCATATTTGAAAGGAATATTCTGACTCAGCAGACAGCTGGACGTATGTGTCTCATCTCTCCATGTTTCCACTTCCCAGTGCAACATCCTTAACACCTGAAGAGCTTAGGCAGAACGCATTAGGATGTACACTGTTTTGGAAGGGGATGCCATTTTACTATGATGTAGCAATATGATGCTTTCAAAATTATTCAGAAAAAAAAAAAAATCAAAGTCCACACATAACACAGGAATATTAAAATATTAGTAATGAGGTACTTGAAAAGATCTGGAGAAAAATTTCTCTTCAACTTTCTATTTCCTGTTCTAAAACTCTATCAGTGCTTGACAAGTAAAAATGTTATTGCTGCCTTGAAATTTTAGTGCCAAGTTGCACAGATCACAAGAGCTCATAATACTCAGAGGTGCATTGCACAGGAGCTAGACTATGCTTCATACAGGCTCCAAAACTTGCTTTAGAAACTTACTCCCTTTCAATCCTTAAGTCCTGGTATTAATATTCATTTCTTATGAGCATAGGTAACACGTTAAACTGAGTGGAAAACTTTCCTACACAATCAACAACTGATTAATTTCAGGTAATTGCTGGACTATTCACATTATAAAAATAGAGAATTAAAAAGCATTACAACTCAGAGAGAAAGCACCTTAATCAAAAAAGCAAAGTCAGTTTGGATCAAAGGGAGTTATAATATGTTTAAAATTTTTCTACTCTCTGTTCTGTTCTCAATATTCTTATGTAGCCTGAGTAACATATATACCAGCCTGTTCAAGTCTTTCCATTTTACCAGATAACTTTCCTTTTTACTAGATTTACTAACAACATTTCTGTCTGCAGAGTCTCTTTGAGTCAGCACCATCTAAAGTGCTGGTGCAACATATGACTTAAGCTTTAATCATGTATGACACACCAGAAATTTCACAGGCTACAAAAACCTGCATTTTGCAAGAATATCAGACTTCTCGTAATACAGCAGTGAGTGTATTAACATAGGTGCTGGAAAACTCATTATGCATTTAGTTTAATTGAAAGAAAAACATTGCCCTTCAGGCATTTTGCATGAAGACAATTCCATTTCCAAAACCAAGGCTGTCTGGTACCATGCTCCTATATGTTTCCCACAGGAGAGGAAATTAAAAAAAAATAAAATTAAATTAAAAATAAAATATTTTAAAAAAATAACCCAAGAAAACTAGTCTATGCTAGGGAAAAAGCATTTTGAGGAAACATTTCAGTGTTTTTCAGTAGTACATCTATCAGTAGGGATAATGGCTAGATCAGCAATTTCTCCCAGTCCCAAACATACTACTGGTCTACAAAAATGTATAGCAGAGTTAGACACAATGGCACACATCTACATCACACTTAGGAACAGGGCATATGTTTAGTTCATTAAGACTTGAAAGAAACATTTCAGATGCCTGAGGAGATTGTGCTGCATTGCACAAAAAATATTAATATAATTGCCTGGCTTCTGTAATGACCTACAGGTTACACAGCTGTTACTTTTTCTTTTTAATATGTGTATTCCTGAAAAATTGATTTTGCTATTCCTAATCAAACTGAAGATATTAGCTAAGCTTTTCAGTGTGACAGAGGCTACTGTCAGCCAGAACCATTTGCAACTTGTTTTATTAAACATGACTTAACCACAGTTGTGTGATCCCACTAGTTGTCTTCTCAGAGAAAGGCCAGCAGCACTAGCAGCATTGTTTTTACAGGACACATGAAGCTTCTCTTGCATTAGCTCCAAAATCATTTGCCAAATCCCTGTCTTACTTATACTAGATAACTCTGGGGGGAAGAGAGGGGAAAAAACAAACAAACACCCCCACACACACACAAACAAACAAAAAAACAACAAAACCCAAAACTACCACCAAAACACAAACACACACACACCCCCAACAAAACAATAAAAACCACCACACAACCACCACTCCAAAAAGCCCCAACTAAAACTACACCATCACCCTCCCTGGAAAAAATCTCACCTTCTACCTACTGAGACTAAGAGAACAAGGCCTAAGCAAGTTCTAGCCTCAAACTTCATGGTTTGTTAGATATCAAAAGGGCTTGTAATAATTTGGTATTTGTCTTGCCTGCCTACGACAAAATGTCCTAAAGCTAGCTCTGCCATTTTAACAAACAGTTAATGCTATCTGCAAACATAGGAGCATCGGCATCCTGGTATTTACATTTCATTGTGAACTGTATTACATTGTATAAACAAATTACTTAGAAAATTCTAAGTCTTGCAGACTTCAAGGAGGAATTTCAGTCTTTCAGGGTCCAGAAAGAAAGACAGAGCACACAGACACACAAAAATAAGATGGAGAGTGAATTTAGCCATTTTATAAATAAATAAAATCCAATTCAGGAAAAAAAATATTCTGATTTCTAGGTTTTTTGTGACCAGAAGTATAAGCTGGTAGTTCTAACCATCACTAGAAACTAGTTTTAGTAAAAAGTGTACCTCTTTGTTTAACCAGCCGCAAATCTATGGTTTAAAGATGCAAGATGAACGACTCCACTAATCCTAACCAGATTCAGTTTTATTTGATTCTGCTGGGGAGATAATAGGAATCCATTAAAACCATACCTTTTATTCTTCTGTGAGGGTGGAAACAAAAGGATGAACTGGAAAATGGACTTTACACATGGGCTCAAGACAGGCTGTATTTATACTGTAATTCATTATAATAACTGCTGCACAGTGTCTCAGATCTCTCTCCAAGAGCAAAGCCCTTAAGTAACTATTTGATGAAGCTACACACTCCTAGATCTCAAGACTTGCCCAGCTGATTTGAGTATCAGTTGATGGCCAGTAAATCTGGGTAATATACTATCCAACAGCGCATGCTTTCATTTCAGCTCGTCATCTATCAGCCAACTGACCAGCTTTATCTCAAAAGCAGGGATGTATTTTCAGCTATATTTTCAGACTCACTTTTTCCAGAAGTCTAAACATTTAACCTACAGGATAAGCAGGCTTTAACAACAACAAAAAAAAAGGCAGCACAAGGCAGAATACCTTTCTCCTTTTCCCATGAAAACTCTGTTGGCCCAGTAGTCTAAATGAATCAACTAGGGCTTTGAAATCAGGGCTGTCTGATGCAGACATGAAGAAAAGAGGCAGGATCTTGCTCTCTTATGTGGCATTTTGAAATTGTGTCATGAATTGCTTGGTTGCGATTCCCATCCCAGTAAAGGCAGGCAGGGAACGATCTCACCAGAAAGTTTCTTCTCATGGCATTGAGTCAACACTCACTGACATTTATAGGCTTGGAGTGAGCCACAGCTGTGTCCTGTTAGCAAACAGGACTGCAGGAGCCTCCCCTTTCCAGGCGCAGTCACGTTCCCTCCTCATACCTTCCCTCCAGCCTCGGGCTCCTGAAGCATTCTTTAGGCAGAGCTACAGATTAAGATGTTACACGCACCAAATGTTAAGTCACTATCCATTTTAGTCATGCTTAATTCTTCTTCAAAGATAAGTCTTTACTGAACATTTGGTTGCTTCACATAAAATTTACTAGTAGTTCATCAATCGCACTAAGCACATGGATCATCTTTAGAACCCCAAAAGCCATAACGTGCTTGTTCTTCAGCACCAAAATCCTGCAATGACCTTTTCTGCATCATATTTGAGCACAGAGAAACTCAAACCAAAGCCACTGAGATTCCCCTGAACCCAGAAACTGGGCTGTGTTTGTGAGTTGATGTTGGCTCAGGACTGGAAGCAACCGTCAGTCAAAATCATGTGAATTTGGGTAGGACAGCAAAACTCAGGGTAGCTTAATCTGCTGGTTGATTACTAAGAGTTGGCATACCTCTAATGCTCCAGTGATAACAGATTTTAAAGCTGCTGCTCATATGAAAATAATCTCTATACGCACTTATTTTTTCAGTATAATTGATAAAAGCTTCCAAGATAACTACTCTTTTATTGTAAGTATCTCAATTATACATTGTTTTTTTCTAGTTAATTCTTACTGCAGATGAATAGGTTCTGATGTTTGTTGCCCTCTTTCAAATGAAAAGCTGAAAGTCTTCATTCATTAAGGTAGTTATGCGAGCATAACTAGGTACCAGTCATCTCATCACAAGAAATAAGGCTCTTCATGTATTTCAACTTAGGTTCTAAAGTACCCTCCTGAATGGGAGATTTAAATCATCAAATATTTACTTTCTGTGTTCATTACATTCAAACACAAACAAAATAAACTGCCTATCTTGTACAGTGCCTCTAAAATAGACAAATTCCATCCTGCAGACGTTTCCAAGAAAACCAGGGGAGGCTCAAAGAAACAGAGAACAGCTGGGAGGAAAACAAAAAAATAAAAAGGACAAAGCTCCCTGAAGAACTAAGTGCTCCATATCCTCTATTTTAAAAACATGAGAAAGAGATAACTAATAAAAATCAGAGCAGTGCAATTTGCACTGGTTGACCCTGGCATTCTTCATATGGGCAAACATGCACAGCCTGAAGTCATCAAGATTTAACTCTTCTATCCCCATCATCCCACTATACCCCCCCCAAAAAAAAATTCAAACAAACAAACCCCCCAAACACCACAACAAGCCACCACCAAGAAGTGCGGCCATTTTGACTCAGTGTGGTAAAGCTGCAGAATACTGGTCCGCACACTGACAGAGGTGCGCTTACTGAAACCTTACAGGAAGCAAGAGTTTGTGTGATTCACTGTCTAGAGATTTCTTTGCTGAGGAGCCAGATTCCAGTTCTGAAACTAGCCAGCTATTCAACATGAAAACCAATGCAATTCAAGAAATATATTATTAGCATGATGACTCAGTACATATATTACAGTAGGACCCTAAGGCTTAATTTGAGATCAACAATGCTTTGTGCTCAGCACTGCACAGATTCAGAAGAAGGTCCTGCACTTTACAGTAACACCATAAAATCAAAGACTACTCAGGTTTAGATAAAATGTTCTACCACTACAGCAAATGTTTCAAACAGTGGAGGAAATTAAAAAACAGAACAATAACCACTAAAAAGAAAAAAAGAAAAATAAAATAAAAGGAAAAGAAACAAACACCACCAAGTAAAAGCCTATTTCTCTAACCTCAGTCCTAATTTTTGACGTAGGCTTGCGGCACTCTGCCAGTCATTAGTGTAATTCCAAAATTCAGTGCTGTCACAGCAGCCATACTGCCGTGTTGGCTCTTCCTTCCCCACACGGCTCCATTTTCCATGTTCTGCTTTGCTTGTTGCCAGGCTTGATGTCTCTTACATCAGGCTCTTCCCTTCCTTTGTTGCCAAAGCATGTTCCAGTATTTTCTGACTCTTGCCAAAGAAAGAATTTAAACATCTGGAAATCATCCTCCATTCCCTTCACCGGCAAGATGTGTCTGCCTTGCGAGGTACTGCCCATACATTGAGAATGTCTACTGTCTTAAGACATCACACATTTTATATAAATACATAAAATGCACTACATATCTCTAACACACTATATATTACACTACTCTAAAATTTAACATGCACTAAGTTACAAACACACATGAATTTCATTTAAAAATTTAAGCCTGTACACTGGTAGCTTTACAGCCTGAAACATTCCTGATTTGAGAGAGTTCTAAACTACAGATATTTACAATAGATATGGTACATTCAGAATTGTGTTATTTCTCTAGTGCATGAAACTTGACATTGAAATACATTATTTTTTCACTAAGATTTCCTGGGCAAGAAGGGGGAAGCCTTTAACAGACAAACCAAGATTTCAGATGTAAAGCTGGGAGTCTTTTGTATGATCTGCCTGTAATGATGCCACCAAAGTGCCATGATCTGAATAGGAGGTCTGTGAAAGTCTTAACCATGTCTTCAGAAGTTGTTTCCACGTGCATTTCCCTTCACTACTCAGACAATTCAAGGGTTTTTAAAAGGCTGTTTTATAAAATAATAGAGGATGGCTAACAAATCAGACTTTGTGTTGTAAGAGACAAAGTAGGCATACTGCAAGTATTCTGTCTTGTAAACCCTTTGTCAAAAACGTTGTTTTAAGGCCTTACAGGCCTAAAGAAACACTGTCAATGCGGATAGATAGCATGTTGAAAGTTCTGCAGAAGTTAAAGAAAATACACCTTCAACACTGGATTTTCTTTAATTGCATCGTGAAGCAAAGAAGCTGATGACCTGTGCTTTTAGAAACCAATAGATTTTCAATGCATGCATTAGGGTATGTTGCTATTGTTGTTTGGGGTTTTTTTATAATAAAAGAAGCCACTCCTTTAATGGAAAATTAAAAGAAAGGAAAAGAGATACTACTTTCTGTCTACATCTCTGAAGGAGTGGAAAATGCAAACCATTTCCATTCCTCTTCCACGGCCTGAAGCCACCCAGAGCTGAGGGCTCCTCCAGAGGGACGAGCCCCAACTCACAACCAAGGTCTCTCTGTAAGTTCCTGCCCCTTCTGCTTTGCTTCATCTGCCTTTCTCAGTGTTTTGGACACACTGAGGATTATTCATGCTGGTAGGTGTGCACACAGCAAAAACCTTGAATAAAAAATATTCAGTCTTCAGAATATTTCTTATATTCAAGCCTGGGTCCTCTAAATTTCCATTTCACCTTTTTTATTTTTTTTCTTTCCATAAATTACCACTTGGGCCAACATTGGACTTGATCACTGAAGGATAAACAAAAGCCTCTCATCCTTTTCTGCCAAATGAATTATGAGAACTATGTTTTTCTTTACCAAGTCCCACTATGTGACAAAGAATAGCATCTTTAGTTTTAGCTCCCTCTGATCAGAGAGCAGAACCCAAACTCTGTCATCATCACTCCAGCCTACACTTTTCCAAGATAATTCTCCTCTTTGTATTTCTTACCCAGATTTTTGCACAGAGGGCAAGCATTTCATTCCTCATTATCATCTGTGAATTTCATTAATATCCTGTTTCTTTCCTGATCTACATTACAGAATACTGTCTGTGAAACCACAAGATTTCATCCACAACAAAGACACATTATTCTTAACCATGTACCTTTATTTCATTTTCCCACCACTCACAACAGCAACATTCAAGCATATACTAAGTTTTAAGATTTCATAAGACTGCACCAAATATTTTTACATCAATATGGCAAAAAGCCATAAAGCAAAAGCCTTTTAAAATTATTGGTGAGGGAACTCTGCAATGTCTTTCCCTGTAACAACCACCATATAAATGATAATTCAACAGTATACACAATGACTGAGGTTGCAGTTCTCCCTTATGAAATGTAGAGATGCTACAGTACAATCTGCGAGTCTGACCCCTAAAATACTTCAGAAATACCTGTTCAGATCTCCAAAGACCTGAAGTCTAACAGATTTTCAAACTTCCTGATGAATAAATGATGAATTTTCCAGAATTATGATAGATTAGCTTTCATTGTAGAAACAATACTTGGCAGCTACAGACACCTTCCGCCAGCTCAGTAACAGCAGCAATGCTGTCAGGCAACATTAAGCCAGGACAAGCCCAGAACCACAACCTGCTTTGTTAGCATGAAACCTCAGTACTTAATCTCCATTTTAGTTGATTTAGTTGGTAGGTTTCTACAGGCCTAGTGACAGCTACCACAGAGGATGCTCTTTCTTCATCTTCTTGTGCAAAGCATCACCACCATTGGGACTAGACATAAGTGAAAATAAGTGATGCTAAAGTATATTCTCCTTTTCTAATGGAAAGAGGAACTACAGGAAACTTCCAGGAGTCTTAGAGGAGTGAGATGACCCAGCTATTTAATGGTATCTTTTCTAACAAGAAGCTCATCATTAACGTAAATGAGAAAGTCAAAAATAGATCATACTTTATCTTTTCTTTTAAAAAGGAATGTTTATTGATTATATCACTTGTTAGCAATAATTTTCATTCAGGTTAACTGAATGTTCATAATTCAGGGAAACTTGATTTCCCTGAAATAGTACTCATGGCTTAAAGATGGCTTAAAGATCCTTATGCCTAATAAACCTAATCATATATCCTAGTCTAAAGGCAATTCCTCTTACCAGAGAGATTTCAATTACTTATCTCAACAACGTGCCATGGGACGGTGTTACCCAATCACTGAACACATGAGGTTTTGTATTTGGAAAACTTAAGGCACTGCAGCTGAGTGAAAACAAACACTTTAAGATAGACAGAAAATGAGGCAAAAATAATTATTGTGGGATAGCAATTACTATGGCATTACACTTTGATTAGATCAAAAGATTTGGTAGAACCCTGTAAAGAAAACATTTGTGAAAAGCTGAGTGGAAAACAGGCAGTCAAGCAAGCACAGTTTCTGTTCACTGCTTCTGATTTAATTTTTTTCTTAAATATTTTGTCCTTGACCTACAGGCATATTTATCAAGATGGGAGACATGAGACTTGAGTCTAGAAAGTGATTAAATAGCAATCAAGGTCTTTTATGATCTCTTGGAAGAGAGACAGCTGCTTTAAACAAAGCCTACAGCATAACCTTGGAGGTTACCTGTAGCAATGCAGCTAGTCAGGGACAGGTGATAGTTCTTCTCAACTGAGGAACAGTTTCTTCCTGGCTTTTAGTCTGTATTTTTGTTACCATTTTAACATACAGTATTAATATTGGAGCAATGGGGCCAGGACAGACTCATGATGATACCATATCTTCCTTAACCTCTTCCTGCGCTACACTGTGATCATGGCTTTAATTGTGCCTTCACTTCAGATGATCAGCTTGCTGAGGGATGCTGGCAAGCATTTGATGACCAAAGAGTATTTGGAAAAGATATTGTATGGACCTTCTCAGCTGGACATCTACTGCACAGCAGGGAACAGGCCTCAGTGAGACAGTTCACTCTTCTGTTCCTACCCTAAATGAGTTCATGTCCAAAACTCTGAATTCCTGCCAGCGGTATCAGAGTCGCTGCTTGTGTTTCTATTTAGCCACATTATCCAAAGAACAGAACACAGAGATTCAAATTAATTCTTTAGTCCTCCCATGCTATCATTACATAGCCCAAAGGCTTTGAGTGAGAATTAGTGAAGACACAAAACACCGTGGAAGTTTTTCAGTATAAAAACAACTCCATTATATCATTCTCCCTACTGTGCTATTTGCACAAAGCTGTAGAAAAATACAAATTATCCAAAACTCCAATCACGTTTCAGCTGGCAGCAGCATGGCCAAGGAACAACCTTAGTGCAGCTCTCCAAAGACAAGACCTATCTTCAGCAGCTAATAAACATGGGATCCCCAGGGTGTGCGTGAATAGAGGTTCCCTGTGTAGAGAGCATCCCACCATGGCCCTCTGACAATCATTCTTAGTCTTCATGCTTATATAACACATGACCTTTTCCACAGCAAATGCGGGTGGGATAGTGGAATAATGGAGTTGTTCCTCACTACAAGAATAAAAGACAGCACAGCAGGCTATGAAAAATCTATGTTGCTTACTAAGAAAGGATAATTGTCTGTTTGGATATTTTAATTACCGCAGCACTGAGGGCTTATCAGTATTCAAAGCTTTCTGCCCACTATTTTTTTCATAACCATAAATCAACCTATAAAACAAGAATTTGTATGAACAAATTGTTGTGTCACTCCTATAGAGATTATCCTTTAGGGTAGTTCAGCAACAGCACTAACTTCAAATTGATCAGAATTTCAGTGAGGAAAAGTATCAACCATAGAACATAAGCTGCAACAAAAACTGTGGAGAAAAGATATGATTTGTACACACATAATATATTGATTACATTAAAAATGTAAACAGTAAAGGATGTCACCTCTGAGGAACTGCTCATCTTCAAAGTGTTGCGTGACTTATAAGCCATTTTTCTCCAGCTTGAAAGTACTGGATTTCTTAAATATGTAAAGAACACTTATACTACTAAAAGAAACATGTTTGCCTAATTCCCTTCTCATTATGCTTTGAATTAATGTCTCAGACATTCCAGTTCAAATTATACCTGACCCTCTGCATGTGACAGTCCCACCAGGGCTTTCAAAGAGGGGTTTAACAAGGTGGGTCTGTTGTGGTTTGAGATTTCAGGCAGCCAGTGCAACTATCTTTGCTTGTGCTTTGAAAGTTCAAACTCCAAGAAGCCTTTGTCAGAAACTAAAATTCCAAGTTAATCTGATTAATTTGTTCATTTTACAAGATACTTTGGTTTGCCCTGTGCATTACAATAAGAATAGGTTCTTTTGTCTATAAAATAAGTTGAAGTATAAGCCCAGTCTCTCGTCCCTGACCCAAGTGAGAAACCTTTGCATTGGCACTTTGATTTAGTCTTTCCAAGAAGAATTTCTGAGGAAAAAATTTATATCATGAGGACTTTACAAACAAAAATGTGCACGGTCACAAAGATAAACATGGGTGAAACAATCAGTGTACATATAAGGACAGATCACATGCCTCCAGCTGGAATTTTGACTATTTTTTATTATTACTTTATTAATTTTTGGCACTGAGTTCATTGCCTTTCTCTGTATATGGAAAAATACTTGCAAGACAGGCCATGAACATCTGCTCAGTTTTTGTAAAGGATCATAGTGTTGCATGAAGGTTCATGCAGAGTTTCTGCTTCCCTCACCGTCTTCCTTTTCTCAAAAAACACCAAAAAGCAAGTATTGTGGTGAGTTAACCAGTTCTAATTCTAACCACTGAAAAAAATCACATAATTTCTAGTTAACCCAGACAGAAATAGTAAATACTACTTAAATACTAAGTGCTGTTCCTAAGCAGGGTTTCCTAAGAAAAATTTTAATAAATTGAAGGGTTTGCTGGACATCTATTTTTTCTGAAAACGTTCAAAAAAGTTAACAAATTGAAAAAGTCTTATTTTTATGTTAATATGCACTATTGTTAATCAGAACCAATCCTTCGATGTTTTATATTAACACAAGCTGATATAACATCATATTGAAACAAATTGCAAAGATGAAAGGACTTCACCAAGAAACGAAGTGTGAGTGTGCCAAAACATGAATGAGAGCATGAAATGATCATTCAGTTTCTATGGCAATAATCTATATTATCTATATTTGTAAACATTGTGGGAAAAAAAATGCCTGCACTAACAACCACAGCATGCAATTGTTCTTCAAGCACAAAGCATTTACCAAAAAAAACAAAAAGAAAAAAAAAAAGAAAAAAAGGATAGCTTAACATGACCCTCAATTTTATGTATTCCATAATTCATATTTTTGAGCAAAAGTTTGCTCAGTCTGAGCAGGAAGAATCTTCTTGAGGGCTCTTCTTGTGGAAATTTCTGTCTATAATCTCCTTCCCATACTTTTACAGGCAGGGAAGCCAACCACAAATATTCAGAAGTCATGAGTCAGTCCCCAAAGAATTCTGACTTTTTTTAAAGAAATAATGGAATCTCATTTTCTGCTTGTTTAGAGCTATACTCGCTTCTATTTTCAAGTTCAGTACCTATACAAACACATGCACACTTTCTCACTAAGAAAGCAGAGGAACACATAGAAGTGAATGAACTTGGAGTCTGGAACCTTGGGGAATAAAATAAAGAATGAAGCACAGGACAACCAGGTGATCAGGTTTATGAAACGCAGGTCCTGCTTGACTAACCTGATCTCCTTCTATGACCAGGTGACCTGCTTAGTGGATGAGGGAAAGGCTGTAGATGATGTCTACCTGGACTTTAGTAAGTCTTTGACACCATTTCCCACAGCATTCTCCTGCAGAAGCTGGCAGCTCATGGCTTAGACAGGCATACTCTTCTCTGAGTGAAAAACTGGCTGGATGGCCGGACCCAAAGATTTGTGGTGAACGGAGCCAAATCCAGTTGGCAACCGGTCACGAGTGGTGTTCCCCAGGGCTCACTATTGGGGCCAGTCCTGTTTAATCACTTTATCCATGACCTGGATGAGGGGATTGAGTGTATCCTCATTAAGTTTGCAAATGACACCAAATTGAGTGGGAGTGTTGATCTGCTGGAGGGTAGGATGGTCATACAGAGGGATCTGGACCAGCTGGACCGTTCACTTGAGGCCAACTGTATGAGGTTTAACAAGGCCAAGTGCTGGGTCCTGCACTTGGGTCACAACAGCCCCAGACAGTGCTACGGGCTCAGGCAAGAGTGGCTAGAAAGCTGCCTGGTGGTCAAGGATCTGGGAGTGGTGGTCAACAGCAGCTAAGCCAGCAGTGTGCCCAGATGGCCAAAAAGGCCAACAGCACCCTGGCTTGTATCAGGAACAGTGTGGCCGGCAGGGCCAGGGCAGCGATTGTCTCCCTGCAGTCTACCTTGGTGAGGCTGCACCTCAAATCCTGGGTTTGGTTTTGGGCCCCTCACTACAAGTAAGACATTTAGGTCCTGGAGTGAGTTCAGTGAAGGGCAACAAAGCTGGTGAAGGGTCTGGAGCAGAAGTCTTATGAGGAGAAGCTGAGGGAGCTTGGGCTGTTTAGCCTTGAGAAAAGGAAGCTGAGGGGATACCTTCTCACTCTCTACAACTACCTAAAAGGAGGTTGTATCATGGAGGGTGTTGGTCTCTTCTCTCAAGTAACAAGCAATAGGAAAAGAGGAAATGGCCTCAAGTTGTGCCAGGGAAGATTTAGATTAGATATGAGGAAAAATTTATTCACAGAAAGGGTTGTCAGGCATTGGAACAGGCTGCCCAGGGCAGTGGTGGAGTCACCATCCCTGAAGGGGTTTAAAATACACATAGATGAGGTTCTTAGGAACAAGATTCAGAGGTGGACTTGGCAGTCTTAGGTTAACAGTTGGACTCAATGATCTTAAAGGTCTTTTAAACCTAAAGGATTCTACAATTCTAAAATTGTGAGACTTAACAAGACAGAGATTTTTTTTTTTCCTTTCATATTAATCTCCTTGGGAGCTGTGAGGACTCTTTACAAAGATGAAAGTCCCATAAAAACCAAAGCAGTATCTGGCATGAATGCTCAATGTTTCTCTTATCTCCTAATGGATACAGCAGACCTTTCCTTGCCATCATATTCCCCAACACTTGTCCCAATAAAACATAGTAACCTCTTTCCTCCCTAAAGTCTCTAGTATCAGTGAGGGGATAATGGACATACTGAACAGCCCCCATTCAACCAGTTGAGCTGTTTCTGTCTCCACTAAGACCAGCCAATTCTCCTCTCTCCTTTGCATGCTTTCCAGACAAAGTGAAAGACCTTGTGAATTCAAAGGTGGCAAAGAGAATAATGAATTCAAACAGAATGACCATTGTTTGGTTTTGCTTGCTCACAATGTCAAACAAGACAAATTAGACACTTTTAAATCAATACCAAGGCTCACATTAATCTCGGCTAAAGTAGGACCGATACCTCAAGAGTGGGACAGGCAAGGACAAATCGCCACAAAATTCACATATATGTGTGTGTTTCAGAAATTGATGAGAACCTAAAGGCAAGCGTAGGATCGCAGTGAGAAATACAGGAGATGGTGGCAATAGACCATCACTGCCATGCCCACATGGAATTTGCACAAACGAATTCCCCTGAAGGAGGCTATTCCCACAATTTCAGTTCTGATGTAAGTTTATCAAGAGATTTTTCACTGCTGATGTTTTGTTAAATGACTTTTTTTGAAGACAGCAATCACATTTACACTCAGAAGTGGATGCAAAAGGATCCCAGAAGCACACACTGCTTCTACGAGTAGTCTCCTCTATCCCAAATCCTATGGAAAGAGGAAAGATTATGCAGTGTGTGGAAATCCCTACACCAAAGCTTCCAAGTATTCAGTGCTTAAACAGCACATATCAATAATTTTGGCCATTTCCTGGGCACTTTTTGGCCCTACTGCATTTCTGAATTAGTCTAGGTGCCTACACAGAAATTAAAACCAGGGTCCCCATCCCTGGGGACATTCCAGGCCAGGCGGGACAGTACTATGAGCAATCTGGTCTGGGTGGGGATGTCCCTGCTTGTGGCAGGGGGGTGGACTAGGTGACCTTTGAAGGTCCCTTCCAACCCTAACTATTCTATGATTCAGTCTTTCTAGGATTTTGCAGTGCTGATTTTATTCTTAAGTAACTTTTAAACAGGAACATTTAAAATAGCTAGTCTCAAAATGGTCAGTTTTGTAGTAGGCTTCAAAGTGTCTGTTTTTCATGGTTTTACATGCATTTTAAGTGTGTGTACAATGTAGCACTACCAGCCAAGTGTTCTTGAGCAGAACAGATCAAACTGCAATGGTTTTAAGAGAAAAAAAATGAATACAGACTGGCATGAAGAATGACTGGTAAAACACTGATTTACATACTTTCTGAAAGTCTGACAGTTTTTCCTAATCTAAGCTTCCTCAAGTGAATTCTTTGCTTTGCCAGATACCTCCAACATTTTTTTACTGTAGAACTTACATTTAAGTGACATATTTGACCAACTGAATTGGGAGAAGTGAAGCAGCTGTATAGACAGTCACCTGCAGTTCAATACAACGTACACTGCTGTTACACCTCTGCACATGTACTAAAACCAAGACAAACCAAGCGTAAAAAACCTGCCAATTCTGAAGCATTTGTGGGTTTCAATGAGGAACCAAACAAAAAACTGAAACCCCTTGTTTATGCAATTAAACCAGACCAATGTGTAGGATTTACCCTCCTTTCTTCCTCACTGTGCACCACCCCTCAAAACACACTAAAACAGCGCAGAGGTTTGTGTTTGGCTGTTTGTGGGTTTTTTGTTGTTAGTGTGTAATTGTTGTTTTTTTTTTCCCCTCTAATATAAAGAACTTTGGAGAAGGAGCTTCCTCATATGTATGGTAGACAAAAGCTATTACATTCTCAAACAGGAAAATGAATAAGTAAAGTGCAAACAGATGTCACTAATTTATTACAATATATTTTGCTCTCTAACTTACCACGTATTTCTGGGTTTCCTCAGCCATCAGCATATGGGAAGTACATCCCAGAATGCGTTACTGCATTACTGGCTCATCTGATAATTTCCACAATAGCAACAAACTAGTAAATGACACGTAACAACCCCACAGACATATTGCATAAAATTTTGCCCAGCAAAAAAGTTATTGTTTTTACTAAATGGATACCAAAAAAAGGAAGTCAATATTTTCACAAGTGTTTTCTTTGGTATTATATGTAACTGAAAACCACATAATACATGTCTCCCTTTATAACAAGTATATGAATTATACTCCCAAGACTATACAAAGTGCCCCCTCTATGGGACTCCTCACACAGCTGTGCATAGTCAGGACAGGCTCATTTTGCTTTGTAGAACAAAAGTTTCAGAATTGTTGCACTGTTTTATTCATCAGGCTTTGACTCCTCCTCACTTGTGTAAGGCAGCGTACTACCAGAGAAGCTCAGTTACAAGAATAATTACACTCTTGAAAGTATGTGATAAAATAATTGAAAACTGTTCCTTTGTTAGGAATTATTTGGAAAAGAAACCAGTGTTACACATGAGAAGCCTCGGAAGCATGTTCAGGAGTACAATAGCTACAGACTGTCCCACAATCGGCGTTCTCACATTTCAGGAAACCAACATACAGCACGACATCCATCCAGACTGATGAAAGACTATAGTCACCACGCATTCTCCTGACCATCAGTCTCTCTTTCCCGGGCATTGAAATTATATTAAGTAAAAACGGAATATAAAGCAGCCTAAGAAGGTTCAGGTTACACGGGTCAGGTACGCAGCTTGCCAGCGCTCCTGCCTTCACAGGGCTCGCTACAAAGCGCCGCTGCCCGGCTCAGCAAGCCCCGGGGCGGAGGGAAGGCTGGGTGCCACCGCAGCCCGCCCCGGGGATCCCACAACCCTCCTGCAAGAGCCGGGGGGAGAAGGAGACTCAGAGGGAAAGAAAGGGAGGAGGGAAGAAAAGAACGAAAAAGGGGAAAAAAAAAAAAAAAAAAAAGAGGAAACCCACGTTTCTGTATTTCTCTAAAACAAAGAATGCGAGAAAGCAGATGTAGTTCAGCGCAAACGCCTCCGCCCTGCGAGGCTGATCTGTTTACTTGTCCCAGCTCGGCTGGCCCGGCCGCTCGCTTTTGTTGCGAACTCCCCCGCCGGAGCCGGCCGAGGGCTCCGCGCAGTGCCCGCCCGTCGCCGGTTCCTCCCGCTCCGCAGCGATCACCGCAACTCCCCGGCTGCTAACGTCTCCCTTGGTCTCCCGATCATAAGCCCCCAGCGCAAACCTCGCCGCTGCCTTCGCAGTATATAAAAGCAAAAAAGTCTCGTTACTCTTGCAGCCCACAGGTTTTCCGCACCACTTATTACCCAAATCACACAATAAGCACACGGCGTACAAAGACGGGGGGATAAGAATATACTTAGAGGGAGAGAAAGAAACTCA
Source organism: Columba livia (assembly GCF_036013475.1). Lineage (NCBI taxonomy): Eukaryota > Metazoa > Chordata > Aves > Columbiformes > Columbidae > Columba > Columba livia. Next base: position 27,156,216 of record NC_088608.1, read on the forward strand.
CCACCGTCATATTCATCTTCTTGCGCTTTTATGGTTACAAATCGCCCTAATAAAGCAGCAAGGATGAAGAAAGTTCTCGTTTGTACCCAGACTGCCATCATGCCTAGATATTAGACATGTATCCTCCTGGGCAGCAAAAAGTGCAGAGACGCAAGGTTATTTTAGCACCATGAAGCCAGCTGGGGAGTCTTGCTGCCTTTCAGCATCAGTTCCAGGACAAAGTCTGCGAGCCCTTTCTTTCAGCACTAGCTCCAGCGCGGTCTGCAAACACTCCTTCCAGGGGATGCAGCTTTAAATAGGAAGAATGCTGCCTCCACTTCTCTTCCTGCCCCTTTTCAGCTCGTTCAGGCTCCTCATCATCCACTCCCTGCCAAGCAACAGTCTGATTGATGGTAAATAACCGAATCAGAGCTGGCTTCTCTCTTCCTTGAACTTTTCACAAGACACTTGCAGGATATTTTCCTGCTGCTGTGCAGTGCGTGCGCTGTGTCAGGACCATTTGTTAAGAAAGCAAAGCACAGTTCCACAAGAAGTTGTCAGGGAAAGAAAGCTCTGCTTTTCACACACCCAGCCCACACTTCCTGAGAATGGAGGGTATAGCCCAATTTGGAGCCCATTCCCTTATTAGGAACTTGATCCCTTCCAGCCTGGGAGAGGAGGATTTCCTCCTCTCCCTCGGGAACTGCTCCAGTCTCGCTGGAGCAGCATTATCAAACATCATTCCAGTCCCTGGAGAGGGGCCATGGAGCTCCCCATGCAGCTTGTTTCAGGAACCTGTAAAATAACCACCTTTTCCCCAAAGGGGCTCTGGATAATCTTTCCTCAAATGCTTAGTGTGTTCTATATTTACTGCCCTACCAGTTGGGAAGACTTGTAAATCTCTATAAGATGTTCCACACTTCTAACACCAGGATGACAATCCAAACTACCCTATTACCTGCTTTTCTCTGACGCTCTCCACCCCGTTCCTGACAACTGAAAACCTACCTAAGCCCCAACCTAGTATTTAGCCCTTAACAATGCGCTTTAATTAGCACTAGCGTGAACACTAAGTAAATCTCTCTTTTGGGGATCACTTGCACCTGCGAGTAGGGTGCTAGATTTTTTTTTCTTCCCACAGCATTTATAGCCTGCAGGGTTCCACAACTAATCCCCTAATTTGCTAAGAAATGGGGTCACCTATACCTGCTGGGGGGAAATGTAGATCCATCTCTTGGATGGCTTTCTATTGTCAGCCTCTTCAGCTTGAGAACAATCCCATTTGAAGTGGAAGTGGTGAGAAACAAATCTCTTTGCCTGGGTTCATGCAGGTTGACAACACTCTGGTTATCACAGCACGAGTTCGCACTTCTCAGTGATAGAATCATAGAATCGTTTGGTTGGAAAAGACCTTTAAGATCATCGAGTCCAACCTAAAGCCTGTGAAGTTTTCTTCCATCTCTTCAAAAGAGCATCATGCCCAGAAGAGGAAAGGTAACACAGAAAATGGTATAGCACTGCAATGCTACATCATACCTACTCTAGTAGCAAAACCAAAGTTTAACATAAAGATATGCTGACAGAGAACAAAATCAAAATTTCCCACTCTCTTGCACCAAGCAGCCTTGACACAGCAGTCTTAAACCCATACAGGGTTTCACTGCAGGAGCATAATATCCCACAGTTTCTCTTGCTCAAGAGTGATAGCTTGGAGAAAGGATAGAAATCCTGAAGCTGTAAAAGCCACTGCAATTCTATTTTGAAAAGCCATCATAATAATTGGTAAGTATCAGCTGAGAAACGAAAGTTCACATTTGTTAACCTACCCAGTCACAGGTGAAATTCTGTTTTGACAGGTTCATGAGTACTTGCACTGGTTTGCTTGTCTCAAATGTCATATATTTTAGATGTCATACTTCAGCAGAACCCTAGGAAATGTCACTTGGAAAGCTGATTTTATAATACATGATGCTGGCTAGAAACATCAGGTGCTTTAGATGATATATCTAGTTTAGAACCAGATCTGACATTTGCCATTTGCACTGTTCTATATGCACATTAGTTATGAGAGAGCAGCAAACAAGCAAGCTTACAGCCATAACCCAGCTCAATCATCGTCACGTGAAATTACACAATGCAAAAATCACTAAATAGGTTAGAAAAGAAAATAATGCATTTTAAAAAACACACTAAACAAGGTTTCTCACAGTTGGAGGCAAGCTGACACAGTATTAATTACAGAAATATAAATTTAAGAGCAGTAAGGATGAGAATATGGCCGGTGTTTTGAAAAGTCTCCTGTGCTTGTTGATGGAAAACCATTACGACAGACATGTAGGTGTTTCTGAACTATATTCTACTAACTGGAGAGGATTTATGGGAAATTTCTTATAATAAAGCTGACAAATGCTCAGACAACTCACAGCTGAAAGTTTTCCATGCAGCCTGAGGAAAGCTACAATGAAACCACAGGGAATTCAGACTCTACCACAGAATCACAGACATGGCCACACACTGCTAAAACTTGCCTTTATAGTTGCTAACTTCGTCCTCAAAATTAGATAACAAGTTCTCATACTTATTTCTCCCAGTCTTAGGTCTGCAAGGGGTTGGTAAATCCCTAGTGTATTCACCGTAAGAATGGAGCTCACCATCATGTTTTACAGCCTCAGAGAAAAACACAAGAACAGTATAGAAATAGAGTGACATTTTTCCCTCTCATAGTTCATTAAGAGAAGGGAGGGAGGGGAAAAAAAAAAATCAGAAGGAACTCTTTTACCATTTTCAATAGAACTTTTTCCTAAGGAGTCCGAAATTTTCAAAGGTACCTTCTGCTATTTTAAGTCTAGTCTCTCCTTTGGAGAGATTCCTACAGCAATATCTAAAAGTTGCACTTCAAATCTACTTCTGTCTTGGTCTCACCAAGAAATTATGCCACATAACCAAAACAGATAACAACAGATAATAGAAAAGGATGAAAATTGCTTAGTGAATTGATTCCCTTATGAGTCCTTATAAATATTTCCTTTCGCCATCAATGTGAATTTAAAGAGGTTATCAATGTTATCACAAGCATCATAACTAGTCGTGAAGTCTATAATTTTTCATGTAAAAAATTCACTTCTGGGCCTAAGCTATTTGATAGCATCACATTGGATACAAGTGAGAGACATTCTTTAGTTAGACAGAATCAGACTAAGCAATTAAAAGAGTGGGCAGATAAATAATTCCAAGTATGCTCAGTGTCACCTCCTCCTCTCAATGGGGGAGAAACCAACACTGCATAGAACAATACTGTATATTTATGTGGCAACTTCTCTCCAACCATTTTTCACTTTTTCTGTAGTTTTTAGGATTCTGTAAGAACAAAGGAATGTGGAATTTAGCAACTAGCCTAAGGTCATACATTCACTAGAAGTAAAGCCAGATACAAACATTTTGGAGCTCATTTCTCTTCTGTGCCAAGGAAAACTTAGGCAAGATGAAAATTCCTTGGGAGGAGAATCCAGGGCCTTGACTCCTGGACCTGATTTCCTTGCAATGAACCTTCAATCTACTCATTGTTATACATTAAGCCTACTGTATGTAACAACCCCAAATTTAGTAGACAGAGCCACTGAAGGAGTGGTAGAACAGAATACTGTCCTCTTCCTTTACTCCATCTCAGTAGAGCAACAAGTCTGGAAATGCAGGACACAAACCCAGTCTATTGCTAAGAGCAGAGAAATATATTAAAATATAATTCACAGGCTTACACCTTTCAAGACCTCCAAGTTGGGCCAGAGAAAAAAAAATAGCTTAGGATGCTTCAGAGCACACATACATACAAGTAATTAAAATTCAAATATCCATAAGGGTCTCTCTTCAATAGCGTTTAATGGCCCTTCATATTGTTATATGCAATTTAACTGTTCCTGTGTTCATTAATTTGTACTGAGGTCACCAAAAAATGCCTTCATATAAATGACCAGGCTATCTGCTACAAAGATGATGCTGGATGAGTCTTTTAGCAGCAACAGGAAATCAGTGGAATAATGGAAATTTATAAGCAGCTGTACTCAAATTCAAAAAATATCTGCTCAAAAACAACCAAGACTTTCAAAAGCAGTGCGGTTTCACCAAAGTGAGCTTAAGTCAATGCGAGAGATGCTATCAAATTTTATGTAGGCAGTTAAATCCATGGTAAATGCCATTTGAAATTTCTACCTTGTGTAAGTTCTTTAATCACACAGCTTAAAAAAAAGTTTTAATTTGGGGAAGTAGGATGATACTTTGCTTTTAAACCACTTGGGTGGGGTCTTGGATTATGTCAGTCACCGTAAACCTGCTTTTGCTATGGGCATGTCCAAACCAAATAAGCTCAGTAAAGTTTTTAGCACTTGCAGCCTTTCCTTCAGAATACCTCAATTAAATTAAACTCAACATTAGTCTAAGCAAAGAATCAAGAATAATTAGGGCAAGTCTCACATGAAGACCTTTTGTAAATTATACTTATTCTTTACCTAGAACAAGAAAATCAATGTCATTATTTCATCGTTTATTACAAAATCACTGGCAAGCTAGTTTTTGTCTGCCTAAGAACTTAAACAGATTAACTGAAAACACAAAAGGGTCACAGCAAGCTACTCACTTAAATGGCAAGAGAAAATGCTAATCTGTAATTAAAATAGGATGCAACTGATAATAGGCCTCAATTACTTCTTTTTTTTTTAATATTAAATTAATTTACCTTGGGACCCTAAGAGAGTTGACTTTGTACTTTTTCATTAACTGAAGATCCATACAAATTAGAGTCCCAGTCCTAACCAACAAGCAGATTCACATCTGCAATCATTTTTCTGGCCCAGGGAATCAGTGAAATCAATGGGACTGTAATCATGGAATTTGGCTGAAAGTTCATTTTTAACCCACTTCTCTTTTAGGAATAAACTTGTTATGAGTTGTGGCTCAGGGTTACTTAATAACCACCTCAAAGCTTTATCTACAGTTTTAAAAGCATACTACAGTGTTTGTTTTATACTAATTTCACTGGCATTCCTTTATTTAAAAATCTGTGACTAAGACTCTATGTAGAACTATTTGATCTTACTGTCACAGATATCAGACCACTGAACTGTGCTTTAATATGCTCAGTGCAGCCCCAAGCACAAAATGAGCCCTTTGGTAGCCTGTCATCATAACCTAGTATAACATACGATGCCTCTAAGAAACAAAATACTGTATCCGTCATTTAGAGTTTAGATTGTCTTAACTAAGGGCATAATTAAAATCTTCTACATTTATTTTATCCGTTATTGTTGACTTTTTTTAATTTGTTGCTGTTATTTAAATGAATGTAATTACTTCACGTTTAACATATTCAAAAATATTACATAATTTATTCTTACAAAGCATAAGGAGCATTACTGAAAAGACAGGAAGAGGATATGGAGATCAATTAAACACTCCCCATACTCTTATCAAAAACTGCATGCAGATGGAACCCTATATTCACTAGTATCTATGTGCAAGCTAAGGACCTAAGACTATGTGTCCTCAACTGCCAGAAGCAAAAGAGCCATATTATCACAACATGCTGCCTAGACCTACGTTCAGCTCTCCTAACTGTATAATGGTTTCAGTTTGGGTAAGAAAAGAGCACGTGGTTTTCATTTTTGATTTCTCATGGACTAACATAACATCAGCAGCAAATAAAACTGCAAAATATTTGACCCAAGTGTTGTTAATACACTTGCCAATTGTTTTCATTTCACTATCATTATACCTTTTTTTTTTAAAAAAAAAAAAAAAGGCACATTGATCTTCAGCCTTATATTTAATTCTGTGGAATATCCAGAGCTCATAGCATCATTTACTTAAGACAGGCCTGAGGAATAGAGCACTTAAGTCTGCAGCAAAATTTTTACTAACCATAAACAAGAGTAAGAAGTTCAGGATGCAGTCTTACATACCGCACTGTTCTCCAGTGACATTTTATTTCCTAGCAAAATAAAAAAGCACAAAAAACTGCACATATTACGTGCCAATTAACAGAGCTGGCCTACAGATTTGGATTGAGAATGGCTAAGGCAGCAGCAGCACTCCAGGAGGGACTTTAGAATCACCAGGCTACTCACGATAAATGCATGTTAAAATTAATCTTAGAGGAAAAAAAAATATATATGTATAATGTTGCAAGGAAAGTTAATTACTGATCAGGCTCTACAGAATAAGTTGCCAAATAAGATAAACCCCAAGGTAACCAAATGCACTAGAATTTGTTAGCTTCAACATGAGATTTTTTGGGCCATTGGTCTCAGGCTGCTGGCTGCCAGGCAGCTCTGGGGGGCCACCCTGGGTGGGCTGCAGAAGGGAGGGATCTGGAGCAGATGAAGCTCTGAGCAAGCCAGAAGTGGAGATGGGCCCAAGGAGAACTGCCATTCTCAGGAGGGAAACAGCCACTGAAATAAAGAATATTCCCCCCTCCACACCCCATTCCATATTTGTTACTGTATCCATGTGAAACAAAGTGCCTGTGACTTTACACAGACTGTAAAGTAGGACTGAAGGGATTCACTGACACAGGATATTGTTTCCCATATAAAAAAAAACCTTAGTAGATGTTCAGTGAATGTTTGATATAGTGTAATATATTACATCTACACTTGCCAGAAAATCTCCATTTTTAATCATGCTGGTTTTGTCCTGGATGGTCAAAGAACATTTGATTTTATTTACACTACACAGCTGTAATTGTTCAGCTATTTGTAAGGTAATCTTCTTACAATACATTATTTAATATCTTTAATTTTTGTAAAAAAAAAAAAAAGAAAGAGGAAACATTTAATAATTTTGGGGCAGGTATCCTTGACACCATATCAAAGCAGTAGACACCACGGTGAAACATCAGTCCTGTTGAAGTTAGCAGCAGAGTCTGGCTACTGAATTCATATTTTCCCTTGGGATGGATGTTTCTACTCCCTTCTAACAATCTTACCGTCACACTATTTGTTGAACTAAGAACGTTAATACACAAATGGACATCCCTACTCAGAGCATTGATCATAACACCCTTCTGACAAACACAAGCAGCAGTAGTAGTCCCATTCAATCTCTTGTTTATAAAATTAACAAGCTATGGCTCAAACCCTCAGCACAAGCACATGTTCATACTGCCTTGGTTTTAAGAGGATATACAGTGTCTGTAGTCACCTTTTGCTGTGCCACTCTGCCCCTCCTGAGCACTCCAGAGAATGAGAAAGTAGAACCATGTAATTTTTTTGAGATAAGGAACAAAAGCAGACCAATAAATAAAAGGAACTATGCATACACCTTATCAGCATAGGAGCAACCCTTGCAAGGCAAGTCATGACAGCTTCAGCTCCTTGTAGGCCTTTCTCTTCCATATGTATCTTGATTTCTTTCTGTGAAGTGTGGTCTTTCCCTGCACACGTACAACCTAAAGTGCTTCCCTTGATGCACCAGACCAGACGCACAGGGCCAGAGCAACAAATGGTGATGGACATCTCGCATTCGCCCTACCATGAGAGGTCTGTAAGAAAAACTTAGAGAAACACCTGCCAGGAATAAAGTGGATAGTGTTTACCCCACCTTAAAGGATGGGAATAGTCTAGATGATCTTTTTAGATTTTTTTTCCAGCTTATTTTTCTCCAGCAGGAAAATGTGATTTATATACTGACCATATTCTCTCAAAAGCAAGTCTGCTTCTGGATGAGAGGATTCAGTTCTATCAAACAATAAGGTCTGATAAATGGCAAACTGGGGAATGAATAAAACCCAATTTAAAAACATTTTTTAAAAAGAAAAAACAAACAGTGGAATATTTTTCATATTTTCCATGTTGACATGAACATTATGTTTCACTTTCTTGGAAGCAGCAAGGCAAAAAATGTGTCAATATTGATCAAATGATGGATGATTAATAGAAGAAAGGGGAAGAGCAACAATAGCAGAAGGCCGTCATAGAGAAAAAGGAGCAAGAAAGGACTCAGCATTTCTGTTAGTCAAGGATACAAGACTTGAATTTATACATCACACTCACACAAAGCTAAAACGAGGAAAAATTTGTCTAAGAGAGCTATAACTCTAGCACTGTGGGTGTTGGTGTCACTTTAGAACTATACGCCCAGGACAACATTAGATAAATGTCAGTACAGTTGCCTGGTTACTTATGCTAGATTCAAATACAGTACGTAAACCAGATTTATTAAGGAGAAAGGTTCATTCTGCCTCCTTTACTTTTGCATTTCCTCTCCATGCTGTCGTCTTTCCAATATTTTATAGCTTTTATGAGCTTTATTGCACTGTGATTTGAATACATGTGTGGAGCACATTCTCTACCACCTTTAAAGATTAAGTGCCAATTGAAAACAGTTTTAGAACTCTTTATGAGGTGAGCTTATTTTCAAAGACATTGCCCAATCAGCAAGTGGATTTTATCTGGCTAACAGGCTGAAACAGATTGTTCAGGGGAATACCTACCCTCCATCTTCACTAGCATGGTTTATTTTGCCTCAAGTGATTGCTTCCATGATGCATTTCAGGAGAGCAGCCTCTTACCCTTCATAAAGACTGGCAACTTGGTGGCACTGCAGCACACAAACACAACCTCACCTTGTAACCCTTTGATTTGCTAATCAATGGGTTGGTTTAAAACACAGAGATAAGGAATAGCCACAACAGGTGACTGGACTTCTCTTTTTTCCCCCTCAGCTAACAACTGTTTGATATCTGAGAAAGATTTAGAGTTCTTGTTAGAAAGCAAGGGTTTGTATAAAGAATTTATATTAAAGTACTTGTAAAGTACCCTACCATATCACATATACTCTCCTTCAAATCTCCCCAGGCACTCATTTCTGACAACATTTCAGATTACTTTCAAAAGGATTATTTGGCTTTATTTATTTAATATGACCTCACATTACATTGTCTCTTAAATACACTTCCAATCACATATTTATTAAGAAAAGAGGCCTAAATAGAAAGGACTTGATGTTCCACAAATTTTAGGATACTAGGAATGAAACGCTTGATTACAGTTGACTATTTTTATGCTTATATTTTAACATCTCATATACTGTGTAGAAAAAACAGATGAAAATGCTGTTTCAAGTTCTTCCATAGACTTCCAGCATTCAACACAGCAATGATTCTCCTACGAAAAGCAAAGCTTAATTTGCAGAAATTATACTTTCAAGCAGGGTGGGACAAATGTTTTTGCTTGGTGTTAAATATAAACTTATCTTTTGCAACTGGAATAAAAGCTTTAAATATCTATTATTACTATTTTATACGCACTTATAAAACTAGCCATCAAAAATGTGGCAATTCAAATACACTTTTAGAGAAGGTGGAGAGTTCTCCAGATTTTTCATCTGCTCCTTGCAACTATTTTTAGAACAACAGACTGACATGAAATCCTAGACCTCTTCTACTCAGAATAAAGGAAAACTTTTAATATAAAATCTTTACCTCATTTATTTGCATTCAAGAAGCCTTTGACAATGTCCCTCTGAAGAGAAAGCAAACACATGTCAGAAGTAAAGTGCCATAATGAACCAGACACTGATCCCAGCCTTATCTTGTAACGCTCTCTTAGGAATGGTTGACAAAACTGGCACAAGTCCCACTAAAGTCAGGAGGGCTCCATGCAGATGTTGACTCAAGGTTATGGCAAAGTGCTTAAAAGTCACTAGCATTCAGTCAAATATTCCTAGAGCTTGGGCGCTCTCCAGGCCTTGCTTAGTTTACTTCTTTTTTAGCCTTTTCAAAATCTTAGATTCAGGCTTGCACACAGGCTCTTGTAAGAGTACTCTAATATATAGAAAAATATAGAGAAAATATATAGAAAAAAATTATCAAGAAAACATAGAGGAAAATATATAGAAAATGCAGAGAAGGGGAGGAAAAAAGTTACTCCTAACCTCTCCTCAGTGCCACAGACTTTTAAGAACACTATTTTTACTCTTTTAAGAAAATTTTTAAGACCCCTGAAAAAATCACCTCTCTTAAACTGTGTAATAAAACAATTTCCAATTACGTTGGGACCTACAAATCACAGAGGGCTTGTTGCACTGCAGCTTCAATATCAGTACTAGCAGAAAGTCAGCCCACTGACCTGCTAAAGCATGTCCTTGAAAAGGACTTGCACTGTGATCAAGCACAGATCACCTGTGTCTGTCAACAGTGAGGTAAAGAAATACAGATTCTGTGGACAAGAAATAAGGCAGATGGAGCCTTTTACAGTCTCTATAACCACAGACTGAGGTTACAAGACCACAATATACTGTTATGATAGCCTTGTAATGGCTATTGGGTGTTTGCTACTAAACCTAAACCAGAATTTTAAAAGCTCACCGTCTTACCTATGGGTTAAAACAGACTATTGGAAAATCAAGCTGAACTTAACACACACATAGGCTAGAGGAAATACTTAAGGTGGTACATAGACGAGTATTTTCTTTGGCAGAGAACAAGTCTGCATAAACAGGAACACAGCTGAGTGCTGCATTTTAGGAAGGATCTAAAGTATCTGAACTCCAAAAAAAAAAAGACACTATCCCAAGTTACACTATGTAGGAAAGATACATAATCTAGAATTATTCCTTTGTTTTCAAGAAGTTGGATCACCTTCATCATTATCAATAGCATACTCCTTCAGCTCTTATTGTAATGTTTTTGAAACTCCAGATATCAAACGTTGTATGCAAAGGGTCATCAGTTTCTACAAGAGTAGGTGTTTCAGTAACATCCCTCAGTCCATGTAGACTGTTTGCAATCCATTACTGCCAAGCTTTATTTAGCATCACATTTTCACAGTCAGATTGAAGCCAGCACTAAGTGCCCTTTCTGAACACAGAGTTCAGCAAATGTCAAAACAGCCACAGACAAATGCTGCTTTTCTAATGACAGTCAGACACAATTCAAACAAACTGCAAAAACAATTATTCTAAGTGCTATTGACACTCAAGTCAACGATACTTACCAGTCTTCATGAAAAATCATTTTCCACTATTAACAAGAAGGATATTCCAAAAATAGCTCTGTCTTTTGTTCACTCACATTTATGCAGGGACTACTGGAAGGCTTCAATCCTGTACCCTGGCTTGTCTACAATATTCATCTTGATAAGTGAGCCCTCAATGTTTTGTCTTATTTTTATATGAAAGTGAATTTGTCTGTGTTTATTGAGGACAGATAGGACTAGAGTTTAATTTTCTCCTGCTTCGTTAGTAAACTTTCACAATCTACTCCAGGCCTATGAATCTTGGTCCCTCTCCAAGGTATCTCTGTTAGTCCAGGAATTCTCAAATTTAACCTATTTCCCCCTACACTGAAAGGAAAATTTAAGCCCAAGGCACTTCAGTAATTTGTCATTTACCAATCTAGGTCACAATTCCCAGTGAACACAATTTCACACCCTTGGAGCACTGTCAAAATCTCCCCTTAAAAGCAAATGTACTTTTAAAATAAGAGCTAGCAAACAATCCATGTAAATGTTACTTTTTTGCATTTAAAAAGTTGAATTCACTTCTGTGAAATGTGATGGCATTATAATTCTGTCTATACGTAGGAACTTAAGGACTAATTACAGAATTTGTTTGTGCAAATCGGGTAAAATAAGCACAATTCTTCATCTGTGCAATCCTCAGTTCCCATTGTGGAAATAGGCAAAGGTTTAAATAGTTAACTGGAGATATATATATTTCATTCAAACAAAAAACATAAAATATTTTCAAATCCCAAGGTAATTAATGCACCTGTGTAAGTCTCATTAAACTTAATAGACATTACACACATTTGTTGAGGGCAAAACACTCTCTTACAGCTGCAGCTCTTCTAGAATGACTGCTCATTTTCATGGCTTTTTATGACTGTAGGCCAGATTACATTTTAAAATGGCAAAAAACAGTAACATGTTTCAGTAAACTAATCAACTTTTTTGGCTTTGGGCTCATGTTAGCTTGAAGCTTAGCTCTGGGTATGAGAAATGGAGCTGCAAACAGCTGTGGCTCACAACATCACAGGTCCTCCAGTTGTCTCCATGCTGCCACAGGGACAGCAAAGGACTTGGGCCAGTAGTTTAACGTGCTAGTTTGAAGGAGGGTGTGTCTGAGCAGCTCAGCATCTTGCACTTGCTCAGAAAGATGTGGGCATGAGCATGGCTGCTCTCCTGCCTGCACCTAGTGATGAAATCCAGTAAAGCCTGTGCAGCAGCACAAGAGGCAGGACACAACTGATCCCTTGTTTAGCAGATGCTCCTTAGGACTCATTTTTACCTCTTGCTAGGGTTTCAAATGCATCACTTTAAATTGATGAAAGCTGTTAGGGCTTTAGTAGCAAGTCAGGGCTAGGACAAAGCCTAGCAGAGAACGAGGGCAACCATGACTAGTTCCTCCGTGCAGCCCTGGCTGAGGAGGGAACTGCCAAGGAATCAATAGTCCATCTCTTGCCAGTCCACCCTGCTCTACTGCAGCACCTGACTGAACATGATAAATAACATATTCAGACAGAATATTTCTGTTCACACTCCTTTAACACCTGCCCCATCCCACAGTATTTGAACATTTGCCAAAAGTGAGCTGTATCATTATTTTGTAAAGCAAGTATGTGCCAAATGTGTGGTATTGCTTTTTTATACCATTTGTTAACAATATTGTAAAATTACTTAATATAATCACAGGTCACATTAAGCCATGACTAAATTTTCTGCCATAGTGTTGACACAGATAATTATTTCTGTGAATGAGAGATGTATTCCATTTTATGAACTGGGAAGCTGATAGGATCTGTGAGGTTATAAGTCTCTAAGGACAGCTTAGTAACATTAATGAAAAGCAATTAACATTTGTCTTTTCTCTAGTGAGCAATGTTGTATCACGTAATAATATTTTGAAAGTCATCACTTGAATAGAAAATTCAGAACTTTGTGCTAATTCGTTATTTTTGCAAATGTATACATTGAATCCCAAGACATTTTCTGTAACAACATGAGATACAAGCAAGGAGATGGTGCATATCTACGAAGTACCTGCATTCCGAAGTTGCCAGACACCTACCTTGTTTTCCACTGTGTACTTCCCTTTCACCCTCTACTCTCCATCTGTCCCTTCCCAGCTGTGTCAGCGTTCTGGCTCACAGCAATGGTGGCAGCTGAAAAGAGAGGCAGAAATGTGTCCTGGTTTCTGGCTAGGTGGGCACTAAAGAGCACTGCAGCTGCCAAAGGAGGCCGTGGCACAGAAACAACCTCCTGACTTTGCCAGGGGGATTCCTAAACTGTGGGTTTTATTTCTACAACTAATACTGTACAAATGTCTTCAACTTGCATTCTGTGCCAGATGGGAAGGTATGATAAAAGACCAGAGAAATAGCAGGACATGGGTTAATGTTCTGGCTAAGGGGGAGCTAGATCTAAGAATAAGGCATGTACAAGAAAACACAAGTAAGATTCTACTTTGGAGGCATGCAGGAGGTGGGCTACGGAAAAGAGAGAACAAAGGCATGTGCCTCCTGTGTGAATGCACGTGGGCCAGCACAGCACCAAAACTTCCTGCTCCAAAGACAGCTCCTCTATGCAGGCTAAGTGCGAGAACCCAGCTTAGGACATCAAAAAGTTTGAAAAGCTCCAAGGAAGACAATTCTGGCCAGATTAGAAGAGGTGAGAAACATGAAATAAATCATCCCACTTTAGCATACCATATTCTTCAAGCACCAGGCACACCTAAGGTTTCCCCTTTCCATCAGACACCTCCAAGCATTCTCCTTTCCCTTCCCCAGCAGGCCATCCCTCCACAGCCTGGTGTCTCCATTACACAGCCATGCTTCAATGAGTCCCTAACCAAATGCATGACTCACTTCACAGAAGCTGCTTTTATTTCACAGCTTTGTAATTCTCTCTCAGATGTTAATCTGTTTGCCTCTCCTCCTCCTTCTCCCATACGAAAAGTCTGTTTTCCCAGCAAGGTCAACAAAATAATAAAGCAAGTAGAAAGATCGTGAGCTAAGGTGTTCTGAAACCAAATAAATTTGAACTTTTCAAAAATTAACTTCATGTGTATTTCTTAAGCAATGCAACATTAAAAATATTTTTTTCTTCCTCTTAACTAAGTTCCCCAAAAAATACAAAGGGAGGCTATAAATCCAGTATTATGCTAAGCAGAATCTCACTTTACCCCAAACAATGAGCTTACTACAGCTGTTACTACAGATTTACTAGGAATCTCTCTTGATGGAGCATGAAAGCTGCTTTTTCATTTGAAAATTCCCCACTGGATTTTTAAGTTCTAATAAGAGGCTCCTACGACATGGCAAGAGTGCAGGACTGATTTGGAGAGTCCTCCAATTTACCTAATAATAGGAGGACTGAAAGGAACTAAATCCTATAAAACCTTTTTTCTTTTTCTTTTTAAAGAGTACTGAGATTTCATTTAGTTGAATAGAAACATAGTATCATCTTAGACTAGTTATAACTATTTCCAGGTTTTGGCTATAGAAAGCAAAATTACATCAGCAAACCAATCCCTGACAAGTAGGATGAGTCACATTTCAGTCTGTTTTCACTTAATTAGGTGGGGTTTTTTTTTACATTTATGGGGTTTAGAAAAAACAACACAGACAACCATTGCAACTGGAAAATTATTAAAAGGCGAAATGTGAAGAGGTTCTGACTCACTGGCTAGGTATTCCTGACTTTGAGAAAGCTCTGAGGAAATAATGGTACCTTTTGTAATTTGAAGAAATAATGACACAAACCTTTTGAAAGGATGTTCAGTATATTTCTCAAATTTAACACATGGCCTACTACCTGCCCAGAAAAGGAATCCTTATTTTTAATTAACCTGATAGATACATGAAAAGAAAAAGTGAGAAACAGAGTAAAAATGAGAGAAAGAGCAAACAAGAGAGACAGAAAACTACAGCCTGCTTTTCGTTTTTGCAATTGGTTTTTATTAACATCCAGTGAAGAGATGGTTCCAGAGTAAAGCAATGTGGTTTCAAATGCAAGGTATTAATAATGACTGAAAATCAGACTTCAAAGCTTTTCCATCTTCAGAGGACATGCAAAATATAAAAATAATATATTTTAAAGCAACTAAAGTAATTGCAAACCTGTGGCCTTGCTCTTTTTCCTTTAAAAAGCAATAGTAATCTTATTTCAAACATTTTCAACTGCATCCAGATGACCGTGTCACTCTGAGATGCACCATGTCACCTCAAAGACTGTGACACAGTGGCTGTTGCTCAAACCAGATTTCCATCAGTATTTCAAGCAAAGTCAACCAAAGTGATTTGACATAAAGGTTATATTGCCTAAGTACAAGATTATATAAAACTGACAAAGTTAAGAAGAAACATGATTTATGTGGACTTGTGCTTGGTCACGCTTCTTAAAATATGTATTTTAAAAGAGGTCCTATTTCCCTCCAAGTTCAGGACTGCTGAGCATGTTTGGGGTGGAGGCTGGAACAATACTGTGTTTGGGGCACAATACATTTTTATGTACTCAAAGTTACTTTTGAAAATATTTGCATGCCTGGGCCAATTCTATAACTTGCTTAATAATACCATACAATGGTATTTATTCCATGCAATGGTATTTATTCCTTAATTACTTTATTCCCTAATTTTCATGCTTTGGTACCTGTGCCTTGGGTTTAGGATCGAAGTATTTTGGCTTCTGCCAACATACATAAACAGAACAAACTGGAAAACAGGCAATTATTTCTAGTTTTCTGCTCACAGCTGATAAGCTAATGCACACTAGAAACCTCAAGCTTTCCCAGCTAAACACTTTTTTCTTGATTTTTTTAATCCTTCCTAAAAGTCTCAGCCCTGCGCAGTGAGCTGGTACTCATACCTGTTCACCACACACCCACATACTGAAACATGACAGTTAAACAAGCTTACTAGGACCCAGGCAGGGGAAAGGGACCAAAAGTGAGCAGAATCTCACCCTGTTTTAAACAAAAAAAGAAGATACTGAAGAGGGAAAATCCTGACCAAAACTGAATAGCAATGGCTTAGTTATGTCCATGGTTTCACCTAATGTGACCACATATACTCACAAA
The DNA here is from genome assembly GCF_036013475.1 of Columba livia. Classification (NCBI taxonomy): domain Eukaryota; kingdom Metazoa; phylum Chordata; class Aves; order Columbiformes; family Columbidae; genus Columba; species Columba livia. Next base: position 27,172,263 of record NC_088608.1, read on the forward strand.
AAGAGCATACAAACATTTAGCTTCCTAACCAAGATTTCCAATCCATATGCTTTTTATTTCTACACTGTATGTCTTTAATCTACTCTTACCTCTTCCTTCTCTCCTTACCTCCCTACTGAATTTTCTCTCTCCAAAATGACTTTGGTCACACTTTCTATAGAAAAGCAAGACTGTAGGGAGAAAGGGCCACATTTCACCACAGATAGTATGGTAAATGCACAGTGAGCTTCAAACTTTGCTACAAGTAATTTGTTTTGTCTTGGTTTTAATTTCAAAAAGGGAAAAGAGGGTGAGGAAGGGAAAAAGGAGGGACAACTCAAAAATGCCTGTCTTGGAACACACTTCTCAGTACTGCTCTCCTGGAAGGAAAGTGTTGCACCAGTAGAGAAAACCATTAAACAAATGTACTGAGTTAAATAACGCTTCATTTCTTACATTTGCATGGTGCCCAGAACTAGTCACATCACTCGTTTATGGGACAATTTCCACACAAAAGCTTTATCTCAGCAATTTCATGACCTTGAATCCATCCACGTCTTAAAATCCCCAGAACAGTACTGTGTAGTCATCAGTCTGTGGGGACTAGTCAGCCACCTACTTCGCAGTAAAGAAACATGGACACACATTAGCAAAGATATGTTTCTCTCTCCCCTTGATCCTGATTCAGTTTTGTTAACAGGGTTCAGAATTGCAAGAGGCCTAATTGAGTCAATAATCTACACTTGCTGCTCAGGGACAGCTTACTTTCAGTCTCCTGTTTTTATCTAAGTTCTTAATTATCACCTCCATTACCATATAAATTAAATCAGCCATTACTATAACCTCAATTAGTTCCAGTAACACCGAGCCACAAAACATGTAAAAATGAAGCTTTATTTCCAAAAGCCAAAGCTTCTTTGGAATGAAGAGCTTTTCAAGAAATAAACGGATTTACAATTCACTTAGCAATATCCACAATAGCGTTCGACTTAGATGTAGTCAAAAGACTCTCAAATTATTGCCAGAGATTTTCATAACAATTCTCAACCTTTTAAAATTATTTCTGTTACGATGTGGAAATAGCTTCTAGCATTACATAACGTCCATGAATCTGAAATTAACTGATTACTAATTAACTGATGGGAAAGCCAGCAATAACTATGAACTGTATATAAAAAGTCACAGATTATATGTTGGAAACCAGTGGAGAATCCACATTATGGGATGTCACGACAGATCACAATAATCTAGATGGAATGCTGGCAATCTCTTGACTGCAGCTTGCAAACATCAATGGATAGGATATGTGAGTTTCATGAGTTTACCTGTGTAGAAAACTCAAACACTTAATTTGCATGATAAATGCAGGTGATGGTCCAGAGGTAAAATCAAACCATTACACTTCAACAAACCAGGCAAAGCTTAAAAGAACAGGCCAGCAGCAGGAAAAATCAGAGCCAAAACCATTCGCTACATCAGTCAGGTATCACTCCTGAGCGGGCAACCTCCAGATGTGTAAAGCATTTTTGAATGATTAGTACTATTGGTTACCTGTCTTGAAAAATAAATTAAAAAGCCCATGTACTATCCTCTATATAAAAGTAGTCCTGTCCTCAATACTGCTCAGGGCTTCTATTTCAACTACATTTATAATGCAGATGCAATTCAATTTTATTTGAGCTAGGGATGGAAGACAACTTGGAGCCAGGAAGTTCAGCATCCTAACACCATTGCTTCCTTGGTAATTGCATGGAGAGTGTAGGTGCTATCCTGAGTTGGATGTAAGTCAAAGAGTAAGCAAGAAGGTGCAAATAAGACCAAGGAAAGAATAGACAAGGAAATAATTTGCATGCCTAAAAACCTCTATGTGACCATATCATATTCAAATCCCCAAAGCAGGAAGGAATGACCAGGCTGTTGATCTCTAGAATAAATCAGTCCACAGGGCAAAATGCTATGATCTGTCAGTTGTGTAGTACACCCACAAATTACAGCCTCCAGAGGAGAGCTGAAAGAAAAGTAAACCCTTTAGTTCCTTCTATGATCATGTGCTCTAGCAGACTCCAAGAGCTCCACAGTGCTGTCGCTCCTCTCCTGCTCTCAAAGCCCATACGCCAGATCCACCTAGTGCATGAGATTATAAATCAGAGCTGCTACAGCGCCAGGAGCATTGTAGGCTGCTGGCAGAAAAGTAGGAGAACAGTCCAGTTTCAAGCATGAAATTTTATAGGTTTACCTGAAGGACCACTCAGTACAAATACAAAGCATAAAAGCTTCCCATTAAAAAAAAAATAAAATTTAGTTCCCACATTAATGGCAATACTTGTCATTTCCAGAAAAGATCAAACAGGCAAATACAAAATCAGCCTTTATTAATGCAAAGTAGAAATGTGAAGACCACATTAAAAATTTGTCTTCTTGTTCAAACTTTGAATTCTACAGCCTCTGTTTTTACTGCTTCTCTCTGATCACACATAACTTTTAACTTCCAGTGACGTTGCAGTAATGATTTATGCATCATTTCCCACATTGCCGAGCTTCTGTGGATGTTCTCTGGTGAGCAGGGAACCCCCACAGACTGAGGAATTGTATAAAACAAGCAACTTGCTTTTCACTTTGCTTTGGAAGCCTACCCACATTCAGTTCCCCACTATTTTAAAGGTTTTCAGTCACTGCAAGTCTAATTGATAATAAACACATCTCTTTCAGGCATGCCCAACTTCCACATAGGATTTCCCTGGGGACACCTTTTTATGTTTATCTGTTCGCTGGACATGTCACCTGAATGGCATGTACAGAGGAAGCAATTATATTAGAGGCATTTCCAGGCAGAGAAATCTACCTGTACATCATGTGAATACAGAATCACAGAATGTCAGGGATTGGAAGGGACCTTGAAAGATCATCTAGTCCAATCCCCCTGCAGGAGCAGGAACACCCAGATGAGGTTACACATGAAGGTGTCCAGGACAGTTTAAATGTCTCCAGAGAAGGAGACTCCACAACGCCCATGGGCAGCCTGTTCCAGTGTCTGTCACCCTCACTGAGAAGAGGGTTCTTCTCAAAGTGGAACCTCTTGTGCTCCCATTTGAACCCATTACCCCTTGTCCTACCACTGGTGGTCACCGAGAAGAGCCTGGCTCCATCCTTGTGACACTCACCCTTTATATATTTGTAAACATTAATAAGGTCACCCCTCAGACTCCTCCAAGCTAAAGAGCCCCAGCTCCCTCAGCCTATCCTCATATGAGAAATGCTCCACTCCCTTCATCATCTTTGTTGCCCTGTGCTGGACTCTTTCCAGCAGTTCCCTGTCGTTCTGGAACTGAGGGGCCCAGAATTGAACACAATATTCCAGATGTGGTCTCACCAGGGCAGAGTAGAGGGGAAGGAGAACCTCTCTGCACCTACTAACCACACCCCTATCCTTCAACAACAGCAGCATAAATTGTTGGTAGTTATACGTTAGAAGACTTTGAAGACATCCTGATTCTCATGGACAAAATAAGAAAATATATATGATTAAATATGTTTTAATTGCATCCAAATTGAGAGCACTTAACCACTACTAATGTTTTTTAGCAAACATTTATAATCCATCTGCAAGGGTTTGAAACTAACAGAGTAGGTACATGGGGCTGCCACAGAACAGCAATTAAACAAATGAAAACAGACAACAAAGGAGCTGGGAGGGTCCAAGGATGAAAAACTTAAGAGTTGGCAGCAAAGCATCTCCGGGTGCTTCCCAAAACTATTCGTTGTGCTTCAAGACATGAAAAAAGCATCCAAGGAAAACACAAGAATGATGAATTTAACCATCGAGCTTTCTACATGAAACAGGCTATTTGAAACTGTGGGGTTTTTTAGAGGATTTTTTGTTGGTTTTAACTATAAATAGCTCATTTAATGCCAGCTTGAACTATGTTTCTCTCATCCTGCTTAAAAATTTTTCCAATATCCAAGTTTTTTGTGTCATCTGTCTACTTTGCAAAAGGAAGAAATGGAGGACTATATACTCAGACACTGGAAAGGCAGTAGAAGTTGTTTTGGTTTTGTTTTTTTTAAGCCTGCAAGCTTAAAATACCATCCACACAGTAAAGGCAACTGTATAAAAACAGATCTGCACAGCTACAGACCTATTCCTTCCACTCTTAGAGTCTGTTCCTTTCTTATCTTTCCAAGTTCTGCAAAACAAATATGAATGGAGAAGCTGAAAGTGGTTTTCCCCTTATTTAGTTTTCAAATAAATTTACAAGTGTGCATTTTCACCTATTTAACAAAAAACATAATTAAAAAAGGGTATTTCGAAAATTCCACTATATGTTCATAGCCTAATAATAAACATTCTCCATTTAGTCCAGTCTTGGAGTAATATTAGATAAGAGTTTGAAGCTGAGAGGAAGAGGGGAACAACAACAACAAAAAAAAGCAGCTAGAAACTACCTTGTACCAACTGCAGAATCTGAGGCAAGTTATATGGAAACTCACAGTAATCCACCAACATCTCAGTTCAAAAAAAACCAGTAGTTCTACATAGCAACTGGAAAACGGTAACCACTACAGCCACTTTATATGCCCAAATCTCCCATTCAATCAAGATACCTTCTCTGGTGCAGAGTCAAAAATCGTCGAACAGCTATAAATCACAATGATGCTTCTTTTTTTTTCCATTTCAGAAAATTAGACCAGACTAGTTCATCTGGGTCATACAGGTTTTCTTTCTACCTCAGGAAAGATTTTTGCTAATTGGAACCCTACTTAAGAAAGATATGACAAAATTGATTTCACAGTTCAGAGTTCAGTGCTTCATTTTTGGGGTACCACAGTTTCCTGGGAAGTCTGATTGCCCTGAGTTCTTAAGATTAAGCTCGAAGACAATCACAAGTGAACAAATTAGACATATTCATTTCTGTATACAAAAAAGCCATTATTGAGTTTCATATGTTTTTACAACGACATGGATTAGCAGTTTTCATTCCCCAAAATAGTTGTGTCTGTCATCATTTCTGTTCATACTAAAGTAGTCTGGTATTTCAGAGTGGTTACGCTTCTCCACAACTATGTCCAAGAAACAGATGAGGGATGAAGAACTGTATTTTGAACATTTGAAAGTGTCCCCTATTATAACGGTACAAAGCTTTCTAAAAATGCCTTTTTTCCCAGTTACCTGGGGAAGCAAAGCTTATTCATTTTGTCTTATCTTTTTAATATGTTTTCAGGAATCTGTGCAATAGGTGCTTTTTGAAAGCTGCTTTCCACCCTAGAAATGTCAATTCTAAGATTTATAAATCTGGTTTACATCTTAATATAACCGAAAAGAAGAAATGGAAATAGGTGCTTTTGCATGCTACTTGATGTTAAAAGTACATTAAAAAATTTTAAACTTGGTGCTAAGCAAACATGAGCAAAAGGCAAATTCCATATACATCTTTTAAAAAGCAAATTAAATGGACATTCAAAGCTATCACAGCCAATTATTGCATTTATGCACCAGATATAAGCTTATTTGTAATTGAATACATATTTTAAACAAGGAAGCAAATAAAATCCATTTAGAAAAGAAAAAAAAAAAAGTATTCACTGCATTCCAGTCTTGTTATTTGCCTTTAGGTTCCTTTCCTGAGTCCTCTCTAGAAACCTAACACTTGTTTCAAGCTTTTCTATAATTACTATGAGATATTTACGGATATTTCATCTATTGTTTTATTTATCCTCACTCTACTCCTTTCAACATTGCTTATAATTAAAATTTCACCAGTGTGACAACAAAACTTAGCCTTCTGGAAGAAGCATGTGCTAATTTCACACTTCAACAGTGGGCCCATATTTTTTACCCTACAGCAAGATACTATTAGGTGTTGCTTCCTTCTGCCTTTATCACAATCTATACTTTGTTAATACAGATTTATTTGCATTGTTGGTATGAACTCTATGTGACCAAGGTCACAACACTGTTGATAAAATAATTATAGAAATTAATATAAAATTAATTGAGGTGATTGAAGCATGAACCCCAAGGGAAATACTACAGTATGACTAGAAGGAGAGGTTTGGAGCAAATGTCTGGGGACAGGCGCTGCTCTGGAGGAGCTGGAGAACATTCTTCTGCAGCAAGAAGGGAAGCAGAGCAGCGTCACCTCCTGCTGTGTCAGCTGCCACACGCTGGGCACTCTCTGCTGAACAGTCCCGCTGTACTGCTGGAGCAGACTGCTCCCAGTGATTAACAATAACATAAGGGAGCATCCCTCCACCTTTAAGGAATCTCTCATCAAATTCCCTAAAACCCCACTTCTCACTTTCATCTTTTTTCTTTGGAGGTCTAGTTTTATCAGCATAGATCTACCATAAACAACTCACTTCACAGATTATTTTTGCATTAACAATTCCCACTTTTAATTCTCCATTTGAAAAAGATATTTGTGTTACAATGTTATCTCATTATTTTCTTGGCTATTAATAACATTGTACGCCATATAATAAGAAGTTCATTGAAACCTCAAGCCAGTCATGAAACCATTCAATAGTTTAATTAAAAGTCATCTTGCAAAACAAGATTTTGGTCTGGTTAATGACAGAAAAATGTTTAGCTCTGCCTCAAAAAAAAAAAAAAAAAGCTCTTTGCTGAATAATATGCATAGACAAAAAAAATATATATTTTATTTTTATTTCTGTCTCTAAAACTCCTTAAGGACCTCACAGAAACCACTGTGACTAATCACCAATGGCAATAAAATGACACCGTAATTATTTGTTTCAAGCTCTCTTTTGGTAATGACCTCCCATATTCAAGCACTAGGGAATTCATACTATCTCGCTCAGCTACCATGAAGAGCTTAGTGCAGAAATGATGGATATCTTCATCTAGAGTAGACAATGAAACATGCTGTTAATGCATTTGGAAGATCGTACTTTACCCGCTATGCACACAGCTTTGCTCTCCAAGATGAAATTCCACTAGTGCCACTGAAATAAGTGAAGTTACCAATCTGCAAAATCAGCACGAGCATGAAAATAGGATCTATCAGGGCCAAGTGTTTCACATTAAACATACAATTGCTGGCTTAAAATCTAATGTCTCTCATTCATTTCCCTAAAGAAAAGGGCAGGATGTGACTCAACAGAATGCCTAAGTCATTTAACAGCACTTCGAAGCACTTTTGTATTTGTAGTTTGAGTCTAAAAAGCATTTGAGGAGCAGACTACAAATACATCATAATTCAAGTATTAATAGTACATTCCTGGCAATAAAATGCTTCAATGTGGTCAACTGAAAATGGTCTCCATAGTTTAAAAAAAATAAGCTGCTGTGCCTCAGTACTCACAGACCTGTTGCCATTTTATGGTGCCAAGAACTTCCATTCAGCAAACACTGAATTCTCCACAAACCTGCTTCAAAGCCCAATTCTGCTGCAAGAAGAGAGAAATGTGCCAAAAAATTGCTCTTCTCAAAACCATTGCACTTTCTAAATACAGATAATGCTACCTTTCATATGCATCTGACTACCAGTTAGATCACTCCAGACAGGGCTAGTTGTTGATGGCCAGATGATTCAAGCCATCAAGTTTTCCACCATAAAAAATAAACACTGCAGCCAGTCAAGAGGGTGGAAAGAGGCACATATTATAGTGTTAAGAGTAGCAGAAGTAACCAAGAATTGCAAATTTTATTAACTATTTTTACAGTAAGCATGAGGCCTATATGCTACCATGGTGTCTGTGTAATTCCGCTGATAATGCCAGAAGTCAAAATCAGCTTATTTACCTACATTGCAAAAGAGGCACTGGTAACGCAACTGATTTTTTAAGGTCACATGCTACTAAATGCATTTACTCTATTTTATAAAAGCTACCCACCTTGTACACACCAGCTTGACTTTCCAGTTCTTATAACCCTGCACAAGACTACTTTACTTAGATTTTATAAATTACAGACACTATTTTCCTTTATTTTGTTAAAATAAAAGTGAACTTATTTAGGTATTTAAATAAAGCAATTTTGGGAAGGCAAAGGGATTCAGAGGTTTGATAATGAAATGTAAATATTTTGACTGGTAGGCTTCTAATTCAAATGTAATCCACTCCAACAATGATTGAAAGCTAAATTGTAGGATGACTACATAGGTGATCTATGGTTTCAAAATTATTTTCTAGTGAACAAGTGTTATTAGTACATAAACTGTCATAACTACCCATCAAAAGATGCCCTGGAGGCTGAAACATGCGTTAAAGTTGTCTCTCTGAATTAGGATGAGTAAATTAGCAGCTTGATCTACACCTGTCCATACTGAGTCTGTTCTCAGAAAAAATATATTTGATCTTTTTTAGCATTATCAACATGACACCTCACAAGTTTGTATCTGATTAAAACAGCAAAAAATCTGAGGCCTAACGGTCCTGAAAGAATTCTTTTAATCCTCAATCATTTTGCTAATAGACTGCCAAAATAGAATTCTCCATTCACAAAATTCAATCACTCTACATGGGTATGTACACTCTACATATACCTGTTTATACACACATATATAAATACATATATTGACATATACAAATATATATACTGAAAGAAGTATAAGGGCAGTATACCCTAACAAGGAAACAGTTACAACCTCCTGAATCCCTGAAATGTGCCTATGGCTACAAGAGCTTTAGCAGTCACAAAATTCCTCTTCTGTATCAAAGACCACCACAGTGCTACTAATAATTTGCAGAATTGCTCACTGCTCATCCTGTGATTTCCACAACAAGAAGAACTGTTCTAAGGACCTGGAGATATGAAGAATCACCCATCAAGCTGCTTAGTGCTATCATATGCCAAAATATCATAGTATACAACCCCCTAGACATTCACTGTATGTTGTCCCCCCATATTTTAACAGCAAGTTTTAATTGAATTAATTTTTCGGTAAGACTGTAATCCACAGCCTGCTATATCTCACAAAGCCTGAAGATTAAACTGATACATTTTAGCACAAGTTTTTTCTTCATACTTTTACTCTGTGGCTGCTGCTCAAAAGATAGCCCTTGTGTGTCCTCTCCCTCCCTTCACCACAAAATTAAGTTGGAGAATGTAAATTCAGTCTATGTATAGTTCCCACTTATTTCACCAAGCAATCAAAAGATAAACCATTCACCCAATCGGTGGATCTTCTACTGCATTACAGTTTCTTCAGGTTTCTTGATGAAATGCCATAATATATTGTTTATCAGCAATATAATAAAAATACGGAAAAGGGCATAGATTCTCTTTTTCATTTTCTGAATAAATTAAAGAGTCATTGGTCCTTGGAAAAAAAGCTTGCAAATACAAATCTCAGGAAAATTCTTTTGCTTGCTTTCCTCCAGGAGTAGCTAAAGGTGCACAAATATAGGAGTGGCAAATTCCAGGGGAACTTCAAATAGATTATTCTATTTAATTATATTTATCATAAGATGGTACTAATCCTTCCTTGCGGCCACATTTTTTAAAGCTATATTTGGATACTGAGAAGTGCAGGCAGCTTACACGGAACACAAACTATCATTGGCCTGATTTTTAATTTAAAGTGATTTTGGAACTTGCCTGCTTCCATACCCACTCAGATGGATTCTGACAGAAACCTGAAACAAGTTCTTATTTCCCAAGATGAAAAAAATATACATCACTGAATCTTTCAGGCATCTTGAACAAGATCTCTCAGCATAATCCAAGGGTGAATTCCTACCGCTGTGAAAGTCAAAAGTCCTACTTGAAGCTGAGGTGTCCAGATTTCAAACCAGTCTCCATTTTCCTAACAAATGGCAAGAGTTTATAAATTATTGCATACTGCAGGAATCTAGCAACAATTTCAAATATAAATCTGGGGTTAGGGTACAAAACCACATACTGAATAACTATTTTATTATCAAGGAAATATTAAATCACCATCAGCTATTTCTTAATCAATTTCACAACAGACTGAGAATATCAATGTACAACTGCACCAGATATCTGCCAAAGATATCTGTTTGAAAATGTGGCTTTTAAAGAGCAATTGCTTTCTTAAAGCTTGGAAAATGGGAAAATAATCTATTAGAAATTAAGAACTTTATTTTCCCTCACATTCAATGCTGAACAAAGACTGGTGCAGCAGTGTGGTGATGGTTCTATAATTGCTGTTACAGTAGAAACATATATTTAAACAGTAAACTTACATGTAATTTCAGCATCAAATAAAGATGTTTGTTACTTTTTTTGGGTATAAGAAAATGCCTACGTGTTCTGCATACATAACTAGTGGTCAGGATAAACTGCGTTAAATTCTATGATTCTGTGGCAGAACAGCAAAAATGAACAGAGAATATAACTGTTGGTCCAGGATCTTCATCATATCAGATTAACCTTGCCTCACACATGTCCATCTGCAAACGCCTTTCAAATCAGATGCCTGCATTGAAATAAACCCCTTTTCACTGAGAAAAAAACATTATCTTTGTGGTTCTTTCTGAAAACTATAAACATTTCCTAGGAAGCTGTTGTATAGCTTCTTTCTTATTTTCTCTTGTTCAAAGGAGCCAGTTTGGAATAAGAAAAGTTCCAGGGCTTAAAAAGATGCTCAGACACATCCAGCTAAAGACACACATCTTGATTTCTACAAGAGAAACAATTTAAAGATTTCCTGTTGGTAGGAAAAAAAAAAAAAAAAAAAATCACAAAGACTGCTGCTTTAAAGCATGTCTTCACACAAGTCCAAGTCTGCTGCAAAACCTAAATCCTTCTCTTGGATGGAGGAAGCAGTTTCCCTCCTTCTAGTACCCTCAGGCCTACAAATGCCAGGCCTTCTCACCTTTGCTTTCTCTCACACAGATTGCCAGCTCATATATTACAATACTGGATATCGCAGTTGGTACTTCTAGACATCGTTACAAAAGGAATTTCCTCCTCAGTATTGAACTTGATAGAGAGCACAAATTTTCTCCAAAGCCAAAGTATCTATTAACACATTATCTTTTAGGTAAGTAATCAATTCAACAGCAAGTTCTAATAGAACAAACAAAAAACCCCACCAACACACCAAACAAAAACACACACACACACAAAAAAAAACCACTTGCTCAAAGGAAAGAAAAAAAAAAAAATCAGCATTTCAGAAAATTTGGTGGGGTCAAACATCCATGTCATAACCTAACACACAACAGCGAGAACCTGCTGCGTAATCATAATAGAGACTACTTATACAGAGACATGAAGTCACTGAACCTGTGCATACTGCATCTATGTACGCATACGAGAGGGTCTGTAGCGGGTGGATGTTTTATTTAGGCAAGAGAGTTACCCATCTGTAACTGTGGGAGGGAGTTTGGCAGATGGAGTTCTGGAGTTCCCCGCTGGAATCCGGCCAGGGCACTGCTGTTACCAACTCCTCTCTTCAGAAAAGCAGCCACAGAACTTGCAGATCACACACCAAAGTTATTAAAGGACATTAAACAACTAGAAACCAATCTTACTCACTTTGTTTTTTGCAGACTTACTTGTACCTGAAGGATGTATGTGTAAAACTCCTGTTTGTCCAAGATGACAGATTTATATACCAATTTTGTATAAGTATTAAGAACTATAAAGACACAATGAAGTTGCAATTCCAGTCTCTAGACTGGAAAAAACCTTAACGTCATTTCACAACCATACAGCAAGTCTCCTTCATGCCTTCAAATAAAGAAAATTCCACAGAATTAACGCTGCTTTAAAATTCTAAAATATTTTAATTCTAAAATGCCTGAACATCTAAACTTAGAAACTAATTTAAAATAAACCAACATCAAGAAGATCAAAAAGTGATGGTCCAATATAGACAAAAATTTTTCCTAATATAATCTACCAAGGTGTTTTATTGGTATATAAACAGAGAACAGGAATAGTTAGCAATACAACAGGAAACATTTCAAGAAAGAAAGCACTTTGAAGTTCACTCCTTAGGTGTTGCTCCTGTAGAGTTACACGTGTGTGTGTCTCTGAGCAGGGAGCACAGACACCAGGGACACGATTCCTTCTGCTGTCTTGCCTTTTCATGGGCATGTTACTCAAGTGATGAGATGTTCAGCCCTATTTCTGTGCACAGAGCACTTCCCTGCAAAACCCAGTCATAGCCATCTCCACTGCTCAGGCACATCTTTTGCTTCACACAGAAGTTATTTAGAAAAGATGAGAGAGTTTGCAATAGGAGCAGTGAACTTATTTCTCATTCACTGGAGACTAAACACAGACCTTTTTGGAACTCAGCTTTGAAACGGGATGAAAGTAATAACTGTAATCGTAAAGCTGAGTTATTCTTTCAGTTCGCATGGAAAACTTCTACAGAGTAAATGGTTATTTCATGAGGTCATCAGATTGCAACAAAAGGCATGTCCTGGTAGCTTGAAGAAAGTACCCACTTTCTGCCTTAGCCACTAAGCAGAGGTTATGAAACAAGATACATTCTTCCAGAAATATATCTTTCTGCACATAATAACCTGAAACCCTCTGAGTTGCTCTGTTATAGCAGAGTTTTTCTGCCTTCTGCTTTTCAGTTGAAGAAGACAACCTATCCAATCACTTAGGAAACCATCATCTCAATGAAGAAAGATTTTCTCCTCAAAACTGATCATTCAGCAGTACAATAAATTGTCTGTGGCTGTCCTTGCTCCATGCTTCACTGCCTGCAGCTCTCCATCCCCACACCACCCCAGAGGAACACCTGTCTGCCTCCACCCCCTTCAATTCATTGGGACTCCTGACATTCTTCTTCTCAGTGAAGTGGCACTGCAATTCATTATTTGAATACAGGGATAAGAAAAAAGCAAATATTGTACATTAAAATCAACAATATACTTGAACGGAGAAATAGGTGGTAGCATAGTGACCCCAAGGACAACTAGACTGGGGCCAACTGCCAAGGCAATGATCCCAGCTGCACGGCTGTCCCCACTGTGGGGACACCTGAAATCTTCACTCATGGTCTCCTCAACTGGCACAATTCACAGCACAGCATTTTAAAGCAACACAAAAGTTTACATTACTTTAAGAACTACGAGGGAAATTACAGTGGATTTAAATTCAATCCAGGAGCAAGTCAGACAACATGTAGCTAAGAATAATAATCTTATCAGCTACCTCAAGCAAGACAAATATTTTGATTACATTAAAATTCAATTTAGGAACCAAAGCTTTAAAGAAAGCATCTAGTCCTTTCAATCTTGTTACAAGAAGTGACATCGCTGGACACAGATGGCAGTTTACAGCTAGAGCTGGCCAGAGTGCTCACAAATGCTGTTCTGCACATCTCTGTTATGCAGCCTTTCCTATGCACCAAAAAATTTTATTTAAAAAAATCTGCTGAGCTGATGAAATGTATCACTATGAGACATATCACTTATTTTCCAGTGAAAAGGAAGAAAAAAAAATAAAGGAAAATATTTTGCTTCTACAAAATAGAAAATACTTTTCCACAAACAGTGGCAATCTTTTCCAGGTCATGTTTCTTCTTTCAAAACAACTGATCTGTAATGTGCTTTTGTGCATGCAGTTATGTATAATCAGCAAGACATTTTCAACTTACATAAAAGCTTTCTGTAAAGAAATTTTTCTCTTGGAACAGTGTTTGCTAACAGTTTGAATACAAATATTTTCTAGACTGCAAATCCAGTTATTGTTCATGTATACATATAGATAAATACACCACATATTTATATACTATTCAGTAAAAAAATCCCAGCATCTAAGTCTCTTAATCTGCAGTATGCTACTTAGTTCTATAATTTATCCTCGCATCCTCAGATCACCCGTATCTCTGACTTTACCACTGCTCAACCTGACGTCCTACTTGGCAGTGCAATGTACATTGTGTGTAACATGTCAACTGCTACACACTTGCAGTTACCAAAGGGTTAAACCTGATGGAGCTGAAAATACTTTCCAAATCAGAAAGCCTTTATAGCGTACTGTACATGTTGCAGGGACTCTTCAAATTGCTTCCAGACACTGCTATTTTTGTAAGTCCATCACAAAAGCAAATCTTATCCTACACATTTGTTACTTCAGCACAGCTTTAGATGAAAAGTGAAGGTCTTATAAGTCAACCATTGCCCAAACGCCTAAAGAAAAATTCAGACATAAGTTCAGATAAAGCATTTAGGAGGTCAGGATGGGAATTCTGGAAGCCCTCCCCAGCCCTCTCTTTTAGACTTCAGTCTCGCTGTCTGTGGTAACTGTACATCTTAATTTCCGGCGGTTATTTTTTGATTTTTTTTCTCAGTGAGCTTAATCAGAATCTGAGTAGCAGTTGCGCAAACTGCTGAAGTTCTCTTCACAATCTTAACAAAACCAAAAAGGTATTGACTGCTAGCAGGTGTTCAGAAGTGCAAGTGAAGAGTATCCAGAGAGAACACTCATTTGCAGACACTGCAAATGTATTTGTTCTTGTTACAGTTCATTCATTACTGTTTCACTTGGTCTGAGATGACCGAATTTTCCTACCGTTTTTATAAAACAAGACTCCAGTTCTGCACATGAGCCTTAAAGCTTCCCCTCCATCAGCCCCTAAGAACTCCAGCTGGTGCTACCGCAAAGTAGTAACAGACGGCATTTCTGCACAGCAATAACCTGCAACTACTGCTGAGACCCAGCAAAAGGGGAGACAGACCCACAATATTAATTTCCTTCCATATAGTTTCCACTACATAACACATAGATAGGTCTTTGTCTAGCATACCAAAGCGATGCTCCATGCAGCTTTTCATAGACTGAGGGCAAGGTGACCTTTTACTCATCTCTAGAGTATAACTGGAAACATGAGCTAGGGCAACGCGCCAGGCATCAGGAAAAACCGAGACCGCTGCCCATATGGGTTTTCAATGTGTTACATCAAAGGCACATAATTCACAGTTTAACTTGGAGAGTTAGATTGCTAATACCTAGTATAGAAGCAGGGAACTAAAATAATTTACAAGTGCCTTTTTAAACTTGTTCTTCTGATGCCTATAAAGTTAGTTGTCAGCAAATTTCACACAGGAAGCAATGAGGCATTACAGGGCTACACCCGTTCCCATCGTTCTGGCAAGAGGGGTGGGGGAAGCACAGCTTCTTGGGATTTGGCATTGCCTTGGCCACCGCAGTCCCCTTTGCCGTCTCCACAGTTCTCATTTGGCAGCACACAATCTTCTCATCCTACAGGGGTGGAGTATTCATTAAACATTTCCACTCCAAAAAATATATTTTAAAATAATATCCCTTAAATTTCACTTTTTCAGGGACGTTCAGATAAATATTTTGTTTATGGTCTGACCCACTGTGAAACCGGAACCCCAAATACGGGCAAAATTGTTTGTTTTTAACTTAATCTACAAGGAGCAATTGTACCTCAGACTCTTAGGAAGTACATTTTGTTTGCTTACAAGTTTATTAAAGGTCTGGCATGGGGGAAAACAAATTTGGCCACTGTGAGCTTTCAGATTCACATTTAAAACAGCATAACATGGTTTTACAACACTATAGAACTCCAGGGGATGGGGGGGGTGTGGTTTTTCTGTTTGTCTGTTGTGGGGTTTTTTGCCTTTTTTTATTTTTTGCCTTTTTTACTTTTTTATTAAAACTATAGATCCACAATGTCAGCATTTCAGGTGGTTTGGGGTTGTTTTTGTTGTTGAGGGTTTTTTTGTCTATACTTCTCCCTACTAGTTCTTTAGTACTTTTTCATCAGGGCAATTCTCTAAATAGTTTTAGATCCTTCGCCACATTTTATTACGCATTTTCATGTCTAATGCTTTTAGAAGCCACAAACAAAGCTGCATTCCTGATGCAGCGGTCATTGCACAAGCACGCAGGGAGCCACGCAGCCCTTTCCCAACGCTCAAAGAATGGGAGCTGAATTTGTATGGGAATACCTCGCTAAACAGTTGTGAAAACCTTCCTTATAAAACCCAGTGGAATTCAGAAATGCTTCAGAAATAATCGTCTGTTTCCCCAAAAAAACCCTTAATTTCCCAAACCAAACTTGATTTCTATCGTATTTTGCAGGACATTTCCATAAAATACTATGCTAGAGAATGCAAAAATAATGCTCATAGCTGAACAAATATGAGGGAAACAGTTAAGTGAAAAAATACTTTCTAAAAAAAAAATAATAACACAGTTGCTCTTCTCCTTTCCCATTTATTATTTGGTCTTAAACTCCAATTTCTCCCTTTTTACAAGCCTCTTTCCCTTTCTCCTCTGCTACATAACTTAGCAAAGAGTCCAAACTACCTGATGAGAATCCCAGCTAAGTAAAAACCCACACATCTGTGCAGCATGGAAAAACATCAATCCCTCAGTGACTCACTGCAATGCTTTAAGTGCTGTTAGCTAGAATTCCAATGGGGGGAGAGAGGGAATAAAAGAACACAAATTCAGACTTTATGAGCATAAAGTTTGGAATTTTCTGTTCTATACAGAAAAAATACAGAACTAATTCATACAAGTCCAACCCTACAAACTTTCTAGCAGGCAAAAGTTGCAAGCATTATATTACTATGAGTGATGTTACAAACGAGACTCCATTCTTACTAACTTCAAATTACAGTTGCTGTGGAAGCCATAAGGACCATAAATCCAAACCTGGATTCGCTAAAGCAGCCTGGCTCAAGTGTAGTTGCTCCCATTCTTTTATCATTCAAGATAGCATCTCTGTCACAAAGCCAAGAAGCCACAGCAGAATTCAAGATGTTAAGAAAACAGACTTCAAAGGCTAATGTAAACAATTTGTGCAAGCTTTACTGCATTCAGAATTAATAAAACACAACCATTCTTGGATACTGCTCATATAAAATGTCCAATTATGTCTTTATAACTTACAAAATGGTACATAAATAGTTACGCCAATTTGATCTAGAATATTCAACTTGTAAAATTATTTACATTAGATGAATGCAGTTCGGCAATGCCACACAGGCCTGCATGTAGAAGTAGATCTGTGGCTCAAACAAAAAAGGCTCTTCAGATCACCATTTCAAAAATCAGTCAACACTGGCACATTCAAAAAAAAGAAAAGTTACGAGTTACTCAGTATTTGTAGGTTTTATCACTGCTTGCTTAGTGCTCTTTCAAAAAATGACTGATTTACCAGCCCCAGAGGTCTGGTGAATTCACCTGTGGGGTTTTTGTGTGCCACACCTCTGATTCACAAGCTTCAGGTGTTATCTTGCTGGATGCGTCCACATTGTAAAACCACCATGTTAAATAGTGCTAACTGACTTTAATGCAGAATAAGGGTGCAAACTTACATTTTGAACCTATAGCTACTGTTTCACTATATAAACCCATAGCACCATAGCAGCTCAAACAGTATCTCTGGGTCAGAGCTGACTACTGTGTGAAAGATGGAGGAAAAATATTCTGAGGTATCTTTGAGATAAAAAACATCGCAAAGTTCTTTTGCCCACCTCAAGAGATCTTATGACTCCTGCAGAACAAAAAATCTAAAAAAAAAATAAAGGCTTGGCGCTATTTATACTAAGTACATTTCCACTAACAGCCCCACACATCTACTCATATACAGAAGGAAGTCAACCAGTGCCACAATTCCAGTTCCCATCCTTTCCTTTTCCTTTCTCACATTTTAATTTCCTGGAGTATTAGTCCTTCTTGATTAAAAAGATACTTAACTTTAAGGAAAAAAAAAAGTCCCAAACCATAGCCAACGCTTACCCTAAACTTTCACTGCTACTTTACAAAAATGAGCTTCAAAGTTTGACGAACAAGAGACCTTAACAACTGCCCATTTCTAACCTTCTGTTGGTTCAGAAAAAAGATAGACAAGGTCAGAATTGATATTTTCAGTTATTCAGATATATTCAGTTATTATGTTGGTGGCAACAGCACCCACATTGCTCTAGACTTCTTAAATCTAGAGAACTTGGTTATTTTTACCAAGTGGTCCAGTCCCAACATATAAGTGGAAATCCTCTGAAAAACACAAAATCTTTCAGAAAAGCTCTTTATGGTTATTTCAAGAAGATAAAAGATTTAGCAACATCTGTTACCACTATAGTTGATATCTATCTATCTACTATTTTTTTTTCTGGAAAATATATGCAGAAAAGCTTTGAAACTGCAGATCCTCCTTCTACCACAAATACACTCTATGAAGGTTAAACAGCTCAAAAATTCGGTTAATGTATAGATGTGTAGGTGTTGTTTTTGGTCTTGTTGCCTTTTTTTTTTTTTTGCTTCTAAGGCAAGGAACGTACACAAGCAATGAAGCCAGTTCAATCACTTCTCAGGAACACAAGAGCCCAACTCCTCTACTTGGCAGTGACTTCACTTTGTTCTTTCCCTTAAGATTTTGTACATTTAGGAGCCCAGGTCAGGGACAACTTACTCAAGAATTATTCCTCAAGCTTCATGGGAAGGTTACAACCCGCTTCCAAGGAACCTCCAGCTGCCATGGCCACATTCTACTGCAGAAGGTATCTCTTCTAAGTGCTGGTGGAAGAGCCCCCCCAGAACCTGGCACACCATTTTCAACTCCCCCTACTCCCACCTGGTTTGTGAACTAACCTGTTAACAAGCTTGATGATTCACATCTGGCATTGAGATTTTTTTTGCTAACAAGTGAACACCCACATAACTAGCTGCAGATCTAAAGCCAGCTTTGTAATTAACTTTGTGCTGTAATAGGACACTCTATCTTTTTAAACTGCTATTTTTTTAGCATTGTTTGTTCTTCTTAAAAAGCCAGCATTCAAGCATAGGTTTGCTAAGGAATTAACCTATTTGAAAAAACAATCTCTCAAGTAACTGCAGCTCCTCTAGTGTTAAAAAAAAAAGGCAAATTTTAACAGGGTGGGATTTAGCATAAAAAGGTCTCATTTAATAGTGGAAAAAATGAAATTGCTAACTGAGATAATGAAATGCAGCTTTTTATTTTTAAGATAACATTCAGATATGTATTTTAACCACTTTTGAGAGCTGTTTTTGTTTAGCTGTGCTCCAGATTAATGACTCTTTCACCCACCCACAGAAATGAAAGCTAGAAGGATGCAGTAGGTACCATAAATACAGAAAGGCATCAGTGCCCTTGGATTCACTCACTGAAGTTATACATCAACAATGTGTAAATGTATTAAAATATTTATTTTTAACTGGAAAAGGAAAACAAAGCCAAATTAATGTCAACAATATCAAGTAGGTAACCCTTTACAGAAATTGAGCTCTAGCCATTCCAGAAGCTGGCAATATTAAGCATAAGTAACTTGGCCTGTAGAACAGCATTTCTATTGCACACTCTAAGGGAATCTTCAATACTTTAAGAATAAGAATAACAAAATATTTCTCTTACTTACTGCACACAGTCTCTCCTTCAGAATAAAGACTCTGAAGACCAGCCTTTTTCACTGAAATAATTTTCTTGTCAAGTTGATCAAATCTATTGATAGAATTCCCAATTTCAACATTAAACAAATTACATATTTTGTCTTCAAACAACTGAGACTTCCCTTCTGTAATGACTGTTGCATAGATATGTTTATGCACACAGGACAACTTTCAGAATTTGGGTCTAGAGACCTGCTGCATTTATACCACTCAACAAACTCATCATTGCAATAGGTAGACCTTTATCATAGCAGATAGAAATTATGTTTTACATTAAATGCCATAATATCTCAAATCTGGTCTTATTTGACAGGATTTTGTCTGCAATGTGGGCAGGACAGCCCAGCAACTAAGGCTGGGCCAGAAACAGTAAAAGGAATAAAACACAAACCTGCCAGGAAATGAAACTGTGGCCAAATCCTCAGCTCTAGCCTGAGTGTCCACACAAGCCCAGGCAGGTTTTAGGAAACACCAGCTGGCTGGTACAGACTGAACACCTACATGTAATTTGGCACTCATACTATGTTCACAACCAGAACAAAACTAAATCTGACATTTTGCATATTATAAACTCTTTTAGAAGGAAAAAACAACATACAGCAAACAGGATCTTGTTGTCTAAATGTTTTTAAGATCTGCCCTTAGGCAACTTATGTTAGTTTAATAATCTGGATTTAACCATCCTATGACTAAATCTCAGCTAATGACTTTGTTTGCTAAAGCATTAAAACTATGAAAAATACAAACATCTATAAAAATTTAAATAAAATGTCATAAATTATCAAATACCACAAGATTCAGTTTTACTTTTTACAATGAATAATGTTCTTTGTTAGAGTAATTTCCAAGGTATTTTAAACTGAGATATAGATTATGGAAGCTCTGAAGATAATCAGGCCACTGGATGGCCTAGACAAAGCTCTCTTATAGAAGGATATTCCCAAAATTCATTACCTCCCCGCAATGTGGGGACCCAATACTGATGCTATGGCTTCCTATTTATGCAAGTTTTGTAGGGAAGGACCCACAGTCCCCAGGGTAAGAGCTGTCCATGTGGGGAGAAAACTATTTTTTCCAATTCCCATTACAGCAGCCGTGGGTAGTCTTGTTATTTGCACTCAGGTAATACATATAATGAAACATTATTTTCTGTAACTGGTTTTTAATTAAGGATTATTATTGGAAATGCTATATGAGAACTAATTCTCAGTCTTATGTTTATTATATTCCTGGTAGTTTTCTGTACCTTTAAAAAAATCTTATGTCCTGGGTGCACACTTTACTCCGACTATTCTTTTTTGCAAACAGATCACTATCTTCCCACTGTGTAACACAGAGATTTTGTGATCAACTAGTTCCACGTATTAGTGAGGCCAAATTTCTTTTCCAAAATAAAATCTGTGTAAACTGAAAAATTAAATCAGGCTGAATATGGGAGCAATCTAAAGAGTGACAGACAAAGGTCAGACTGCATAGCCTGGCATGCACACAGACAAGTGATAGCCAGGAGATACCCCACTGTGTTTGCTAGCTACTCAGAGCATTAACTTGTCCAACAGACACTCCTAACTGGGAAAATGAAATTAACTGCCACATGAAGAACCCAGTAAGAAGCACAGATTTAGTCAACCAACTTAATTTATGCTAAATAGAACTCCCTCATGTTCTTATAGCTGAACTGCTGAAAAAAATCACTGCTCTGCAACTCAAGTGAACGGAAAATGTTAAGAAAGCCAGGATTGGACAAGACTTGTGAGTCACCACAGAGCTATCCAAAGGGATACAGAGGTCGTTCACTCACTAGAACGTGGGCTGAAACAGTCACTGATTTATTTTCCAAGAATCCTAATAAGAGGCACTCTCAGGGGAGCACAAGACAAAAGACTTTGCCATGACTGCAGCTGTCAAGATGACTACAGTAAGACATTCTGGCAACCATTAGTGGCTACCGTAGTAAGTCACTGCTGTACTCAGAAGACTTTGAGAACGCAAGGACTGATAGGGAAGCAGGACATTACAACAGCACAGCTGGTATGAGAGTTTGCGAATACTAAATGTGTTTATGAACTCATTTATTCATATGCATTCTTATCAAAGCAAAGATGTTTGGGATTCATGTTTTATGACTGAGTGTTTGAAAGTAGCTTTGGACACCCCCCTCTGAATTACAGAATTAGTGGGTATTCCTCGCTAGGAAGGAATGTAAGTAGTGTTACATTTGCTGCTGTACTCAGACTTTACCCACTGCCCTCATTCCACAGAAGTAGTGAATTCCAGTTACTGTTTCCAGACTAGTGAAAAAGACAGACATGTAGGACAACTTCATGAAATGAAAAATGTAGGGTATAAAATTTGATGACATTACAAAACAGCCTTTCTGCTTTAGGTTGTGGATCAGCCTCACCTGGGTTAAATGCAATAATTTATAATTGCATTTAATATATAATTGATTTTAAATTAAACCAATTAAAAAAATCTACCTCTAAGGCTCTAGATGATTAAACTTAATTATAAAATATGCTGAAATGCAATTAAACTAAAACACAAAACCTTGGCTAGCTACTACTTTCTTCTTCAGTAATTTAAAATTGAAGTTTTTAATCTGCCTGGCAGAGGCAGGTTTCCTTCACCAGTATCCCTAGAAGTCACCAAATTCAAACTATTTCTGACTAAGTCATGCAGAACTCCTGGTCTTTGAGCCCTTGCATGATGACTCTGTTTGCAGCCCAGCCACATAAGTGAAAAGGAGATGCAGCTCTGCTAATTGTATCTGTAGCACAGGGAGCTGCACATTAAAGAAAATCTGACATCAACTGGTCAGAACTAGTAGAAAATACCTTCCATTAAATTAAAAAGCATTGGTCCCATACAAAATTAATTATAGAAGACATACAGTCTAAATAACTAATTGAGAAAGACAACAGAAATACAGGACATCAGTCTTCTTTTGATTTATGAGGGATCGTAGGCTGAAGAAAAAACCCTGCAATTTGGGTGGTACAAGCCAATGACACACACAAGTCCAGACCAAAAGTGATTGTCTGTGATTCCACCTGTCAGCACACTCCTGTCTGCCCCAAGATTCATCATGAGCATTCTTTTCATGCTCAAAACTCAGTTTTGTGCAACATACAGGTTATTTACCTGGTTTATCATCTATACATACATACAAAAAAGCAAGAGCCATTATTTGCTTTCACTTCTCTAAAACCTTTCTGATCTCAGTGGCATTTTTAGGTGTTGCTAAAGGGAGGCTGGGCCACTATGGCCATGCTAAGGGTCACCAAAGTTTGGTGAAGAGGCTTCTTGGTGCCCACATCACACCACAGACTGCTAGCTCTCTGCTTGCTGCAGATGCCTGTCTGATCACTGATTATTGTTTGATGAAGGTTCTGACTCACATGTAAGAAAAAAAATTAAGATAAAATATGACTATGCTCTCTAACCTCTCATGACTAAAACGTCATGTTTAACCATTAAAGTAGAGGTGACATTCTGCAGCCACAACCATTTTTCCTCTGTACAATAACATATGTCACCACCTTTTAACATTTTAAATGGTGTATGTATTTTAAATGGGGAAAGTAATCACAAAACTGCATAAAATCACTATTGCCAGATGTTGATGTAGTAGAAGAAGAATCCCAGAGATATAAGAAACTAGAAGCCACAGTTTTTCTAGGAAGCCACCCTGGAAAACGTGACGGGTGCTATGGGTAACGCTGGGGTTCAAGCATCTCTCTTTTCTTCCAGAAAAGAAAAAATCCACACCCTGGAATTTGTTAGAGCTACATATACCAATGCATGCTCTGAACTTCCAAGTGCTATTTTCTGTCTGCTTTTTAGGTAACCTCACTTTGAGTGTAGACACAGCCCTTCAATTTTGTCTAGAAAAGATGACTAATATGATTTTAGTTAGAAATGTGCAGTTTTGAAAAATGTTATCCTGTGTTTCACATTGACTGTCCACACCAAGATGGGAAATATTAATCATTGTAGCAGTCTGCTGCACACAAATAGATTCATTTAACAGATGTAAGATCTAAGTAAATCTCTGTGCTCATGATGAAAACTTTGGAGGAAATCCGGTACACGGAAAATAAAGCACAAAACTTATTAAAGAAGAAAATGTCATAAAGAAGTGTCCTAAAATTCCTTCTTATTCTTGCCACCTTAGGAGGACACCATGCTGGGCAGCCTTGCGAAAGGAAGAACAACTCTCGTGGCTCCCTGAGGAAAACGGGGAAGAAGAGAGTCATCAGCCCTCACCTTTGGAAAGCTGAGTCCTGCTCAGTTGGTACTTGAACACAAGTGTGTGTGTAAAACCTAGACAACGGCACAATACCTATAATGGGGCAGTCTTCTGTCCAGCTTCCACTACTCATTAGATTTATGATCTCAGACATAAATTGTTTACTTGCCTGAAATTCAAAAGGGATTAAAAAAAAAAAACAACACAACAACAACAACAACAACAACAACAAAAACTGATGCAAAAATACATGGAAAAAGCTAGAAAGTTCTTAAAATTCCATAGGATTTCTATCAGTGTAGTTGAATTAGAGGATGACAAAGTAAATTGTGCACTGCACTTTCTTCCCTGGATCAAGTACACAAAAACCCACACAAATGAGAGAGCTTCAGTATTTCAGTAAATCAAGGCAAAAATCCTTACAGAAAGACGGTTTCTTTCAGTGATCAAAGTATTACCTCATCTCTCAAAGCATTATTAAAATACCATTCCCATAACATCAGTCAGCCTTGCTACTACCAAGCATGAAAATTTCAGTAAATGCAGTATTTAATTTGTAGTCTTACTACACAACTAGAAATACACTAACAGGTTGTAATTCTACAAGGATAATAAGCTGTAATATATGCTGTGGCTAGCTTTTGGCTTCTACACGTTTCTAAAATAGACCAGTATTTCCATTTTCCAACCAAGATATTACAGCTTTAACATATGTTATGTTACTGCTGTCAGAATATACTTAAACAACTGATGAGTTAATTTTATTTGTGGAAGGGCTTAAAAGTACGAGTCAAAGATTGCATCATAACAGCATTATGGTGAGAATAAGAAGTAGTAAGAGAGAGTGTGTGACAGGTGAGACTGCAAATCACAGACAGAACTACAAGGTACCAAGCAGACAAGGTAATATGCAATGTCAAGTCAGATTCAATCCCCTGGCTAAATATTGCAGGTATTTGAAGGTATCTCTGGATTGACAAGAGCTACAAAGATAGCCAGTAGGTGGGGGTTGAGGTTTTATATTGGGTATTTTGGGTTTGGGTTTTGTCTGTTTGTTTGCTTGGGGATTTTTGTTTCATTTTGGCTTGGTTTTTGTTTGTTTAAAATAACAGAAAGCTTTCCTGAATGACAGGCTTCAGGAAAAGCAGAGCTTGCTGCAAACAAATAAGTGGTTAAGATATATATATACATATATATATATATATATATATAACAAGAGATGTGAGTGGGCTAGAAATACATTAGTTAAAAAATAAGAAAGGGATTGTATCATCAGACATATTTAAAATGGAGATAGGTTTTGATTAATAATCCTAAATGTAAAATTTAGACCCTATTTTATTATAACTTTCCCTTCATTAATAAAACTTAGTTGAGACAAAATTTCTGTTCAGTAGAAGCATCTCCACTACAAGTTATATGTGCAAATGAAGAGCAGTTAAACTGCTTTCTACTTGAAAGTAAGCAGAAAGCACCAGAAACACAAGCTGAAAAAATGCAATCCTGTACATGTGTAAATGAACAGAAAACACCAGGTTCTCTAGGACAGCCTCAGAATTTAGAAAATGGTAGTAAACTTTCACTGCAAACAGGTTTGGAAGGTCATACACCTGTTTGCACTCTTGGAGGACTGACATGCTAATTCCTGACAGAAATAGGAATGCTTCTATTTAATTTTAAGAGAGTTAATGATATTTTTGCTGACACTTTTAAGGGGGTGGGGGAAGTTGCAAGCCATTACTATCTGTCAAAGCATTCAAGCTATCACTGAATCACACACTAAGGTTACAATTCTCTAGTCACTTATCTTCGTACACCTGTACAACTTTGCCAGAATCATTTTTACCAATCTTTAATGCTGGAATAGTAATTGCTTAATATAATTATGAAAGTCATCACTTTCTTACCACAATGGTATGAAACAGTGTATGAAATATAACTTTCAAATGGACAATACAATTACCTAGACCTTCTCATATCCATAGACTGCATGTTACAACCAAGAAACTCATTTGAAAAATGGAATGTCATAGAAAACATCCTTACTGATTAGAAACGAATTAAACCAGTTCTGTGAAATAGAGTATAATTAGGATTCCTTTGGAGGCAAACATTCCAGAAGCAATCTCTGTAACTGATAAAACACTTTGTACTTTTCTTGCAGAAAAGGTTTTTGGATGCAAGAAAAATTGCACTGTCATTGATGTGAGTCTGCGAAATGTATGTAACCATATCCATAGCATGATAAACTCTTGTTTCTTCCTTTTTTATTTTTGTGGAGGTTGTTTTTTCCTGCCCTACCACCCACAAAAGGTAGAAGAGCTTTTTGGCCAATATCAAGATTAAGTTGGCTGGAATTCCTGCCTCTACAAACGAAATATAATAGAGCTGACACAAATAATCACGTAAACTCACAAAAAAAAATCCAAGTCTATCCCTAGTCATGACCTCCTTTTAGAGGACATCAGTATCAAATAGCACCTGCTAATACTTTTGTACTCTGGAGTCCCAGTGTTCCCCACCCTTCATGTCCTTCAGTCATGAGCTTTTGCTCTGTGTTCACATCTGGTAAAGAGGTGTGGAGTTCCCTCTAAACCAGAGGAAAAGCAGATTTTTCATACAAATTTACACCATAATTTATATCACAGATAATATGGACTAGTATTTCTTCAACAAAAATACAAAACAGCAGAGCATGTATGGTAGGGTATATGGAGCTCTTACTGTTCTCTATCAGGGTTTCCCAAGGTAATATGAGAACAGAGTCAGAACTGACAATGAAATACATTTCTTGCTAAGATCACTTTCTTATTTCTGTTACAAATCTAACACAGGAGAATAGCAGGAAGATTCAGCTTCCCTTCTATGTCCTCTTAACATTTAATATATTTTGACTCTGTGGTCTAAATATGCTTTCATACTTTCTCTTAGCTTTATCCAGTAATTTATTCTAATATAAACATTAGTTTAGCATTCTTTTCAATTAAAGCATTGCTCCAATTCTTTCACTGTTGGTATTTTCTCTTTCCAAAGAGATTTTTTTTCAGTACTACTAAGTTAAAGTTACTAGGGGTTTTTTTGTCTTCATGTTCTCCCTCCTCTTAAGACCTAATGCAACTTTCATTTATGGATATAAATACTTTCACACCAGGGTTCAATTAAGATAATTTCAGTTTAATGGAAAATAGATAATGGGGGTAGGAGGGAAGAGAGGAAAAATACTAACAGTATGTTAGATCGGATTTTAAACACCTACTTTGCACCCTCCTCTAAAATACAGCCATTTCACCTACTGAATAGATGCCATTTAGGGAGACTGATGAGTTTAAGGTGTGTATTGGGATTTTCTCATCTTTAGACTATTTTCCTCGTAACGTTTTTAGAATAAAGCCAAAACACTAAATAGCGTTCCAAAGTTTTAACCATGAAGTTGCCATATGCTCGGAGATGAACATATATAATACTAAAGTTTGGGTAGCAATTATAGCAGCTCTAAAGTGGTTTATGTTCAGCTGTTACTGTTATAACTGAGCTGTAGAATATGTAAGTACAAAAGCATTTTCCCTGATGCATAAAATTAAAGTGACTAAAAGTAATTACCTCAGTATAAAACCAGGTTTGGATAGCATGATTAGTGTCTTTAAAGTTAGTGTATACACATAATACTTGTACTGAGATTTCTGAAATTAAGGAAACAAAATTATATCCAGACCTATCTATGATGTATCTCAGGAGTAAGCATGTTTGGATCTAGAGAGAAGCATTCAGTGCTACTTCCCATGTGAGTTGGGTTAAGGAATACATCCTTTTGGACAGAACTAGAATCAAATAACAGGATTTCCAAGCATTTAGTTTTCTGTCCCTTGACAAGCATTGATATTTTCACTTTATAGAGTATCATGTTTGGAAGTAGGTTCTCCCTAATAGGATGTCAGGGTTGAAAGCTTTCCCCACTAGAATCAGAATCAAGAGTAATGTCCTCCAAAATCCAAATCTTCCTCAGAATCCTATACTGATAAACAAAGTAAAGAGTGTACTTTTTAAAACATGCAGTATATATAAAGACAGATCTCAACCAGTTAAGTCCACTCAGAAGAGAGACCTTAAGGTTACAATACATAGCTCTGTGAAAAAATATCAGTTGTTTGGTAAGGTTAAAAAAAATAAGCGTTAGGGGGAAAAAAAAAATTCTGCCAAGTGACAGAACCTGAGGAGCATTATGAGAGGTGCAGAACAGTCCGCATCTGAGAAACAAATACAAAGACCTTTTCTAGGAAAAAGAGATAGTGAAAGGAGAATCCTTCTGAAAGAAAGAACAGTGATACTGAAGTGTAGAGAAATGGAAATCAGTTGTCTTTCTTCAAAATACGAGAATTAGCGGAAAGTAAATTGTCAAGGGGCATAAGAGAGGCAAAAGAGATACCTTTACACACAACAGATTGTTACACTGTGGAAGTCATTGCTGCAGGATGCCACAGAGGTCAAAAGCTTATGTGATTTCAAAATGCACTTTCATAAATAAAATTATAAATATTATAAATAGTACACAGTATCTATTTTATAAAATTGATAGCAAATTTATAAATTGATAGTAGAATTCAACAAAATGTTACCTTTGATCTCATTTAATTTTAAGCATTTACATGATATATTTAACCCAAGGTGTTGCTGCTGTATGCTCCTCTGTGATCAGAGACCAACAGGAACATCTAGAACGCAATTCACATCACAGACGGGTTTTGCCTCAGCTAACTAAAATGACTCCAAAACTGGTTATACTCCCCTCAAAACTGAGGGTCCCCATCAAGGAAGAGCATCCCTCACCCTGAACTCTGACTCTCCTCTCGTGTATGGAGGCCACCCCTTTAACAGCAGTACTGGCACAATGTGCTGGCACCAGAACTCACATCACCATGGCCATTAAAGGTCAAGGTAGCCAGCATTGACTTCCATAACATACAGCAACACTGGCAGAGTTATGTCAAAAGCTCTTTCAGTCCATGTGTCACAACAAGCCAAGAATCCTGCCCAGTCCTCCTGAAGGTGAAACACAGAATCTCACTCAGAAACCAGCTTTGGTCACTGGCCTCAAAATACATCCCTCCCCCACCAGCCCCCCACCTCCCTTCAACAGTTTGAGCTTGCATCATTTTTATCATTCATTACATCAAGGACTATTATTAACTTACAATTATGACAATTCATTTCTTTAAGTTACAAGGCATCTTGGTAAACCTACTACAATTATCTTAGTCTGCTTTATGTAATTAATGTCTAGTGAAAATAATTTGCCTGTAAACAATTAGGACAGCATAACTGCAAAATCTCTGAAGATTTCCACAAGCTGCACTTCTAGTATAGTTCCAGCACCTGCAAATAAGCTACATCTAGAACTGGCTACATTACAACAGCTTGGTTTAACTGAAGATGTGCAGTATTAGCAAAATTCCTGTTCTTTTGTTGATACAATTTACCAAATTACTTTTTAATTAAGTATTTTATTTAAAAAAATAAATAAAAGAACATCTTTTAATAAAAAAAACCCAAGTTTTGTAACATTTAACCAGTATCAAATATTTTTTTCATTTTGAAAACAAAACACTGTTGTCCTTCTGCAGCAGCGTTATTCAGTTTGCTTCTCATAAGTAACTTTTCAAAACCAAACTGGATAGACTCTTGTGACACAAACCCACATATTACTAGAACAACTTGGTCTTTAATATTTTGTTGTGGACTATAAAATAGTAAAAGATCTTAGAATTATGAAAGATATTCATAGTCCTATTTAGAATGCCAAGTAGAGAAAGTAAAAACTTGTAAAATGAAAGAGAATGATTTTTGTTATGTCTTCTCCTTGCCTCTACGTATCTGTGCATGGTAAAGACATCCTAAGATGGGGCAGAACACCAAGAATCCTGAAGAGCTGACATGATTTCTGGAATTAAGCCATCAAGAAGTAATTTGTGCTGGTGACAATCTAGCACGCTGGCAAGACCCTTTTCAAAGAAATCTTCATCTCAAACCTTCTCAACTTGTTTAAGTACAAGCTCCTCACAAAAGTGACTCAGACCAGTGGGCATAAACACCTAAGCAGGGCCCATCATTTCAACAAAACAAATGATGACCCATCAGGAAGACTCAAAATGATGTAAACTGAAGCACGCCTCTCTCCTATTTGCTATAGATTAAAAAAAGTTGTCTACTTAGTTCATAGCTAGTCAACTGTTGTTTGGGGTTTTTTTTTGTTCATTTGGTTGGGGGTTTTATGTGTGTGTGTGTTTTGTTTTAAATTCCTTCTAAAAGGTTGAATTTCTTCATTTGCACACTTTCAAACAATCAAGTGTCGCAATTTTAGCAATAAATTGTAATGCTATATTTTCCCAACATCTAAAAAAAAATGCAAATCTTAAGTAAGCTATCCTTTGCATGGAAAAAAGCTTTTAATCTTTGGTTTATTCAGATCATGACAAACAATCAGCTGTCCAGATGTCCCTTATATGTATCAAATGTTTGCTGGAAGCTGATCTACTGAAACCATAAACCCTATATTGAATAATATTGAACAGGTTTGCAATTGTACTGAGGGCAAGAAGTAGATAACGGTAACAGTAGTCCAATTGCAGTGTCTATTTAGAGGACCACTTACATTCAAGATGATTACAGGTGGAAACACATGAAAAATCTTCTCTGTATAACACACTTGCTTTACAATAATTGTATATATATGTATAGTAGATTAAAATAAAAAATAATTACAGTTTATTATTTTTTTTCAATCAGTTGACTAAGTAAATCTATAGCTTTGTAGAAATAAATTCACTTAGAAGTAAATTTAAACTTATTTGGATATTGGAATCAAAACAGTGAATAATTACAGAATCTTCTGTGGAAGCCTGTAAGAAACCGAGGAGAATCACATTCAGGAGAACATCCCAATTTCTCTTCATGCTCCCAGCATTCTGTAAGGCCAGATAGCACTTTCTAATCCTAGTTGGTTCATACATTTTCGGTAATGATTGCATTTCGGTAGCACTTTTCATCTGTAGTTCCGTTGCAGGCAATGGCAGCTCACAAGTAGGTTGTCACCATGTTGAGCTGCTGAGGCACTTGCTGAGCCTCTGGGGCAAACGGGACACACAGCTGTGCCCTCCCAAGCCTGTGGGCACAGACCAACACTGACACCTGGTGCCAGCAGAGCCATTTTACACTCGGGGAAAGACTCAACTTCACAACTCACTGAAGACTTGCTAGTCTGACTCTAAGATAAATCAGCACCAAACCACGCCAGAGTTTCACTATAGGAAAAATAAAGGAAACAGTGAAAATACCAATTACATACTTAAAGCCGGGAGAGGAAAGTGAGAGTACCTTCACAGTATTTTTTCTGAAATGCACTTTTTCCAGAACGGTGGTATTGGCTGTCATATCTCAAAACATTTTTAGCTGCTGCTAAAACATGGAGTTCACTATTTCTGTGAGAACAGTATGAGGATGTGCAGAGCTTGCACCCTAGAAAAACACAAGAGTTTTTTGTATTCTCAATGTAAAAGTGCTCAAATTGTGGTTGGCATGAGTCTAACTTGCTTGAACTGCCACAACCACTACATGCCCCATAGTGTAGGCTGGGAAATCACCCTGTGCCAGGACTTTTACCTGCTTGCCCACAACAAATTGCCCCCAGGCAAGGGGGCATCCAGCCCAACCCAGATCAATAAGCCTGGCACTTGGGGTACAATCTTCTTATGTACAGGTAAAGTCCATTTTGGCAAGCCACAGCCCATCGCTACCAAGAATACCAAAGACAGGCTGACAAATAAGAGCAGAGGATCCCAGTGCTAATCCAGTGATCTTTTTCCAATGCTGTTAAGAACCAATTACAGTAAAGTGACAGTCTTAAGTGATATGGAACTAAACTTTCACACCCCACTCAGTTCTGCTACCAGCTGCTAGCTCAAATATGTCTGTGAAAGATGCACAAACCTGCCACAATTACAAGCCAACTTCACTATTCCCTCCTGCAACTAGCCAACAGAGAACTATTTCCAAAGTGTAGCTGTTCTGTGCATCAAAACGCTTTGCAACATGTTCTCATTCCCATAAGGCACTCTGCAGCCAGCAGACTGTTGTAATAATAATACTTGCAAGAACAGACTTGGAAAAAAAATGGCTTTTTATTATTGCATCTTTGTGCCAGTGCAGACAGTATCCTAACTTAACAGATGTTTCTTATTTCTTTTTTCTAAACTGCAGTTGGGCTTATGGTAGAATTTGAAGGTTTCAAACAAAGAGGTTGCTGTTACCTGATACCTAACACTGCCTCAAAAATCTGTGATTATATGAGTAAAGTGTGATTATGAGAAAACACACCAAGCCTCCATCTGAACCAAACACTTTGGGTAACTATTGTAACCCCATCTCCTTAAAAACATGGAAACAGTAATAAGTTCTCTGAGTTCCATGAACAGAAAAGCATTCATTATGTTAAGTTTTGAGGTTTTGGGAAAAAGAGTTGTGCTTATGGGGTGATACGGTGGGTTTTTTGCACACACACCCCCCCTTTTCTTAAATTAAGACAGTGAAAAATTCCAAAAGCCCAAAACTATATAGGGCTCTGTATTTTGCAGGGAAAAATACAGAAAAGTTTTGAGGATTTTGAATGCACATGCAGGGAAAGGAGTGCAATAATAGCATGACAGCTAATAAAAAGAAGAATGCTTTACTCAGTGCAAAGTGTTACAGATTAGTTTTCACTTCATCTTAACTAAGGCAGCAAGATCTTTTTCAAGTACCAAAGCTACTTCAGCTACTTCACTGAAGTTCTAGGTCTCCCTGCTTGCAAGCAACAGCTTCAGCTAGAAGTAAATATGAGGAAGTATAGAAGGCACACCATCTACAGCAGCTTATTTTACTGACTGCTTTTGTAGTTCAATGTGCGGCCATTACAAGAATTACACTTGAATTACAGATGCTCTCTGAGGCCTACGTTAGGGGCCTGCATTACTTTTGAAAGATAACTATAACTCAAAGAATGTGGAAACAGGATAACAGGTAAGACAGAAGGAATTCACTGGGGGAGGGTAATTAAAGTAATTTAAGTACAGAATGGACAGTTGGGCAAGAAGCACGGGCAAATAAAAAATCCCCACAGCTACTGCAAAAGCTCACCATGCAATTCACAATTTAATGTTACATTGCAGTGAAGGCTCAATCTGTCCTCTTTGGTTTATTCTCTGTCCCACTTCTGGATTTTCATCATCAGACTAACAGTTTACGAAACCAAGATGGATCATTTGTTTTCTTAATGACCTGTGCGATAAACAAGCAGACACAGCTGGTTGCTTTACCACTTGTCCAACTACAAAATGTTGCAGTTGCATGCTCAGTGCCAAAAAAAACTCATCTTTTTGAATTATGCCTTTACTAACTGCTTGTTGACTTTTATATCTTTAAATCTACTAAGCATAAACAATGAGGAATCAACATGGGTAACCAGGTTCCCTGTGATAGTGTCTTCTGGCATAGTGAAACAAAGCCTCCCTATGGTTCAAAACATTGCATGACAATGAATAACGAAGCACTGAACTACGAATTCACATTTGGTTTTATATTCTTGCAATCTCACATTTTTTTCTTATGGCAGTATGTGTGGAAACTCAGGACTCATCATTACACAGTTTTAGATTCGGGGACAGTCTCTCTGAAGTAAATAGTATCAACTCTGACCAAGACTTCAATGTAGTCATTCTTGAGTTCTTTAAGGTCTCATTCATGTTGCCTTCTTCTTTTCCCACCCTTCCTACCATTAGGACAAGGGAGGTTCCTGGTAGGTCCTTATAAACTCAAATCTCTGGAAAACACCTGTAAGTAGGAAGGGGCTTTCTTGTTCTATCCCACAGGTATTTCCAAAGCATTCTCAGTCTGGGGGCCTGTCAGGACCTAATACTCAACGGTCTTCAGGTTTCAAATAAACCAACCAGAATAACAAAAAGTATAGTGTTCATTACAGGAGCTAAAAGTTTAATGAATACTAAATTGATCCTGTGCGCAATGTTAGCAAACACCTGTATCTCTGAAGAATTTCCATTTATGGAAGCTGTCCAAGCTTGCTTGTGCTCCAAGCCCTTCTCATCAGGGTAACTGTAATACACACTCAACTACTACAATAAACACTTGTTAGCTCATCTTCTATCTCCTTCTTAAGTCTGCTACAATACAAAAGGCTGCTTTCTCACCAATGCTACTTGCACAGAATTTTCTCTTCCGTGTGACCTTTCCTACTAGCACCACCCAGGACTCCAAGCATCCTTGCAGGCTGTTCCAGCAGCCTCTGCTCCCCACATAACAGCTGCTCTCCTGGACGGCACTCTCACCAACTGCTGTGGCAACGGGAACAGGCACGGGAACAGCTCCTGGAACCCCAGTTTTCACCCACATGGGTTTGTTCCCTTGGCAAAGGCAGAATGACAGAGTGAAACTTCTGCCCTCACCAAGGCACGGTTCAGGTTTCCACTGCCACCAACCAGAACTCTTAACAGGCATTATGAAAGCAAGACAGCCATTGCTGCTTACTTGGTAGTCTCTGCAGTGGGACAGCTGACTTTCGAATAAGTTATTAAACATGATACACCAGTGGTGTCTAACAAAGCTTATAGGGATCATAATAAACATCCTGAGACCAACTTCAGTCTATTGTGCTTATTTTTTAAGCACAGTTTTACTAATTAAACTTGAACTCATATAAACAATGAAATCGTTGGGTTTCTATGGATTTAATTGGGATATGATTTTAGCCTGAGATGTAACACTTCAATATCGATTCTTCCACACATTCAAATGTGCATGAAACTGTTCCACACATTACTGTGTGTGAAAACACACATATTTATTTCTCAGCATTCTAGATGGGTTTCAGAGCAAGGCAGCTCCAGCTATCTAGAGAGCAGGCTAGCCCCCTCTCAAACTCCAAAAAGTGCATGGAGTGCTTCTAATCCAACCTCAGATGCATTTGCAGAAGTGCCCACCTGGCTTACAACTCTGCCTGAAGTTTGTGCTCTGAGCACCCAGGAATGAGACCAGGCCTCCAAGGGTGGGGGAGGCCTAATATGCCAGATTATACCATGGATATCATAAAGAACAGCCAAACTCAAACCCAGACACACCACCTTCAGAAGCTAACTACATGTGGAGAAATTGTTCTCATACCTCTACTACCTATATCACCTACCTTGCTCAGCCTTATTTATAAAAATTAGATTCTGAAAATTTGTTTCTAGAGCTCTGCTAATTCCTTACTCAGCAGCCACATAGCAGCAGCTATTTTCACTTTGGGTACTTGTTCAAAACAGATCCTAAAAATGCAGAGATATGTGCCTCCAAAACCTTCCCTCAATGGACCATGCATTCCCTGATACACACCAGTTCCAGGGCACTTTGTTACAAGTGTTTGTAAATCTACAAGAGATTACCAGGGAAAACCAAGCATCTGATGCCCTGGCAAGCTTTGCACACTCAAATCAGAGGCACATGCTTGCCATTATAAAATATTTTTTTAAAAGAGCACCTTTATATTTGCAACAAAAAACAGGGGAGAAACTTTTTTTTTTCCCTACTTATGTTCAATACTTTTTTAAAAAGCCATTACAACTGCTTCAAGTAGTTTGGGAAGAGTAATAATTGTGGAGATTTTTCTTGTTACTTTCCATGAAAATAAGTAGTTTGATGGTGGCAGTACACATGTCACGTCATTGCTGCACATTGGGGATCAAAGTCTGGAGTGTATCCATGCCTGGAAAGCTTTATTACATCCATGTGAGCATAGTGACACAAAGAGAATAGCTAGGGTTGTCCTAGGTTTGACTTCCTAGATGGTCAGATGAAGTATTTCTTTCCTTATGTCTTCACAGCTGCCCTTCCTGAAAACAGACTTCTAGCATATTTCAAGAAATAAGACACAAAACACTAGATTTTCTGCCACTACCATTCATACACTCCTCACGCTTTGTTCCGACATTTGACACAGAAGCCTGAAAAAAAGGGTCTGAGTTTCATGTGGTATCTGTTACAGAATATAAAAATTTAGTAAACAATGGGTTTTTTTCTTTATTTGAACCATGTGTGTTCTGTTCTGTAATCTACCACAGATGGTACTTTTCTTGTTTCATAGATGTAGTACTTTCAAGGAGTTGTGTGTTTTATGAGGGAACAATGTAATACTATGAATTCAAGCAAACATCTTTATAAACTACCCTTCAGGTTGATTTTAAATCACAGGAAAACATAAAGCTACCTGGCATTGATGTATACACAGAAGGGCCCTAAAGGACAACAGAATAACTATTTGACTACAACAAGACAAGGCCAGACACATTCAGTTGCTGATTCTTTTTGAGCATACTCAACATTTGTGAGTTTTCAGAGAAACAGTTCCACTTCCATTTTCCACATTGGTTACCAGGCTGTTGAGGATTTCTTTGGTTTCAATTTAGAGCTTGCAAAAAAATGAAATAAAAATCAAGCATACCATTTAACACCTGTAAAACTACTGC
This sequence comes from Columba livia, assembly GCF_036013475.1. Lineage (NCBI taxonomy): Eukaryota > Metazoa > Chordata > Aves > Columbiformes > Columbidae > Columba > Columba livia. The sequence goes on from NC_088608.1 coordinate 27,208,381, forward strand.
AATTAATGAACCTGGGTCAGAGGAGAGTATTTGAACAGAGATAAAAGATATTTACTTTGGCCACAACAGATTTTTTTTTTTTATTAGATACATATTTGAGGTCCTTTATTCAAATCTTGCAGATTTTGAAGGAGGCTTTAGACTAAAATTTAGTCAACTGGGTATTCAGAGATCTATGGGGTTCCTTTGATGTAAGAATAAATGAATTAAGGATGTAGATATATTTCAGAGAGGTACTACTTAGAAGCATATTGTTAAAAATGGTTTTGACTTACAAATATAAAAGTAAGATTTTTGAGAATTGGATTAAATTTCTGTGGCAATCAGATACTAGGGAGCAACAAGAACTGCAAACCCTACCTATTACAATAGCAGTCACCACTAATGTCTGTTTTGAGGGAATTTTTAAGGTCTTGTGTCTTACTGTAACAGATCTCAAACCCAACATGAAACACAAACACATATTTTGATAGCTTAAAACAAAAATCAAAATTAACAGCATACTTTCATACACTCAAGTGACTATTTTATTTACTTCATGTTTTAAATCTAAACATATATCTGCAAGCTTAACATTTTTACTTACCAGTTTGCAGAGGAAGAATATTCATTCTAGTGCCTGAAGAAAGGTGAGTATTTTGAGACCATTTCTTGATGCCCCCTAATATGTAGTTAAGACAAATGATGATCAAAATCCAGTTCATGAATTATGTCAATAATTCTTCTCTTTGAATATGCAATTACTTCATTGGTCTCCTTCAAAGAATGGAGAGTTGTAAATATGGGGATGAACTATGCCATTGCAGGAGGTTACAGAATAGAGGTTAAGTTTCCTTTGACGTGGCAGTTCAGGCTCTGAAAAATAGGTAAACTCTACTACCTTAAATTAGAAGTAGGGAAGACTATTTATCTGTGTTCCCCATAGCTGACATACACATGTGCTTTCTCAAATGCAGATCATAAAACTGTCACTTCAGAAGTGAATAATGCAGATTTTTAAAAAGTTTCACCTCCGCATCATTTTAGACTGCCTTAAGAAGCATCTACAGAACATGCTGAAATACATCTGGCTTTTAACCAAAACAGTCAGGTAAACAGATCCATCACAAACACCTGATACAAGCAAACCAGTTAAAACTTATTTTACCACTACTAGGCCCTAGTAAAACATCTTATCTCTACTGAGAATCAAAAAAGAAACCAAATGCAGGTTAAGAAATATTACTTTAACTAGCAAATACTGTTTCTCTATTATGTTTCTATAAAAATTCTCTTCTAGATTATTGGGCTGCTTGTAAAAACAAAACTTCAAAGAGATTCAACATATGGTTTGCAGATCAAATATTTCACAGCTTTGTAGTTAGGCTGTTGGTTTAAAGAAACAATTTGTGCTTCGTACACCACGTTTATCGATGGGTATAGACCTTAACCGTCTGGTGTGTGAGCACACTAATTTTTTAACCCTTATCCAGCCCAGTTGATATGTTATCATTTTCCTGTTGTCAATTTATTAAGCTTTCATTAAGATGTCAATCATTCACATATTTAACAAAGCCTGAGATAAGGAAGGAATTAACCAAACTGAGTTTTAGAGAATATCTGTAGTTCTTGTAGTAATGGTAATCACTGTCCTGAAATAAGTTCAGCATTTTTTCCTTCCTTTTTTGTTTCTTAATGCAAATTACAGAAGAAAGTCAAGTCCAGAAAAGCCAATCAATTATTTCCATTCTTTTCACAGAAGCGAAAACCCTGAGTAACAACTGAGCAGGATTCAATAAACAGCAGTAGTACTTGAAAACAAATTCTAGAGAATAATTTCTGCCTTTAGAGTATCTGAGTACATTTGCATATAGTAGAAGATATCAGTGCCCCACTTATTCCAATAGGACTAAAAGTTTACACGGGTAAGCATTTGTCCATACAGTTCTCCTTGTGTTACTGAAAATCAGCATAGATCCATCTTTGCTGACAGATTTCACAAATGGCTGTAAAATTCAAGAAACCCAGGGATCTCTTTGCTTTTTCATACTTTAGAGTTTCATAGTCTCTCCATCATTTTCAGTGAATTAGTTGGGAGTAGAGAAATCAACGATACTTATACTAGTTCCATAAAATAATAATCATTGTTGTGACATTCTACTGTACAACAGAACTCATCATTCATCTGCATTTGTGAATAAAATTTAAAATTAGCATCTCCAGAAACTAACTCCCAAAAGATCCACAGGTCTCTGGCTCTCACTAAGGCACAGCTATTACAGCATTCATCTCATGGCAAAAATAATGATTTCACACATTAGGAAACTCAACTTACATTTCAGAAAATACTTCTTCATGTTTCTTTTTGGCCCTGCCCCAGAGCTAAGTCCTATTAATTACTGACTTTCTTGGACTAGCATGCAGCAAGAATTCTTAAAACTTAACTCCTACTACATTTCAAAGCTCCATAGCTTCTCCAGAGATGACTTCTTAGTGCAATTAATATTTTTTAAATGTGAATATTTTATCTGCCTGAAATTGCCCACTTATTAGAAACAGGTCGTAATTTCCAATAGCAGAAACCTAGGCTTCGCTAGTAAGTTTTGTTATAGAAAATTCTATCACGAAGGCCCTATTTGTTGTTTCATTGTCAAAAATGGCCTTAAGCATAATCAAATAGAGATCTACTAGAAATACCTTCTTATTTTTCTTTCTCAAAAAGCACTTGCTGTGGTGGCAGTTCAGCATTCAGTTACCCAGCAGTTCTGGTGGTAAATCTGTTTTTGTGAGGAAATGGTCTTGCTATACACTTTTGTAAAGTGCTAAGTCCTCAGACTCAGAATTACAGTCATAACATGGCAACGGGAGGTAGTGTAGAATGTGATACGTGAAGAAATATAAGCACCTCTGTTAAGCACAGAGTAGCACTGGCATGCTAAACAAAGATTTCTAGAAGGACAGCATATATCCCTGCAAAGGCTTTCCATGCATCCAGATACAAATTTTGGTAAATGCTGGAAATCCATGGGTAAATAAAGTGCTTACTGATTTACAAAGCAGTGGCAACTCCTATACTATATACCTGGTCAATGCAGTTCCAAGGAATACCAGTGAAGTTCAGAGTTTAATTTCAGGGTACTTTGACTGACAAGAGCTTTAGATGGTTCCTGGATTTCTTTTTATGACATCAAACCCAGTTGAACATAATCTCTGGAATATCTACTAGTGTTTATCCAGTTTTATTCTCCTCCTGTAGTTTTATAGCCCCTATTAAGGGTAAAAAAACCCTACTAACTTTCCATTCCCTCAGAACAAATACCTTCCAAATTTCCTCTTGCTGTGCTTCAAATCTATCCAAATTATTTGTAAAGCAACTTTGAAACAGAGAGAAACTCCACCTCAGCATTAAGTTATTGTTATTTGCAGTCAGGTAAATCAGCTCTAGTTTGAAAATAAACCCTCAGGCTGGGTAACAGACAAAAAAGGCAAAAGTACCATTGGTTCTATGGTAAAACACATGTAAAGAACAGCTAAGAAATTTATCTTCTGTTAGTGACATAAGAGGAGACCTGCAGATTGCTCCTGCAATTTTGCAACAAGTGAATAGTTATGTGCCAAGTGTGGTGGGCTGCCTATATGGCACATATTAAAAAAAAAGGAACACTTCATGGAAATATCAATATTATGAGATCACCTCCCCCCCAACTTTAAAAAGGAAACAAAGTAAAACCATTGCACTGATTTTCTGTTAATCCCAGTGTTTTTTCTGAAAAAACATCACACAACCAGTTCAGCTCTGGCATAACAGAAAATAAACTGGAAAAATTTCAGAGAAAAAAAAACACAAGACTAAATTGACTAAGTGAAGGTTTATAGAATAAAATTGAATTATCTCTATGGTTTTTTGTACAAGAAACCAAGGAAGCGAGCAGAATATGACAGTCTAAATATATGAAAGCCTTAAACATTGAAGGGGAAATGGTAATCAGAAAACACTAATTAGGAACACTGATATTAAGTTCAGAGGTACACACACTTCCTAATAATGAAATTGAGGGATTTCACTGTCAGCTGATATAGTTCCTTCTGCCAGTAAAACTACTTAAAGCAAAGCAAAACCACACTAATGTGGGCGAAACACAAGATGTGGGATGGACCCTGTAATTCTACACTTCACAAGAAAGTGGGCTGTGACTTCCAAAATACAGGTCTCAAGACTGCCTTGAAAGAGACCTTTGAGGACTGGTTCTGAAAGAAAGAATAGTTCAATTATTAAATTAACCTTGTTTTCACATGCCTGATCTTCTACAAACCCATGGCAGCTTGGATTCGCATTTGTATTGAGCGTTTTGTTGGAGCCAGAAACAGGATTACAAAACCAGAAGTATGTTTTTAGCTGTAATACCATGTCTTCTGCCTCTGAATACCCTGTGGATGGAAAGAGCTGTAATAAATAGCACATTATGTTCCAAAGGCTAGTAGAGATGAAAAATGTCCTTTTTTTTTTTTTTTTTTCTTATCCTGCTTGGACTAAGCTTTGTAAGCACAGGCAAAAATGTGAGCAAGTCGCAGCTGATTCAGATATAAGCAGATTTCCACTCCAAACTGAAATGCAATGGGGTTTTGTTAAATTCTGAAGCAAACGCAACTTCCTTTCTGTACCTGAAGCAATTGGAACAGAGACAGAGAGTATGCAGAGCTGAAATGCAGTTTGAAAATTTTCACAAAAATACTTTAAGTTTTAAGATTGAAGAAAAAGTATTCAAAAATTTCCTGGAAAAGAGTTTTGAGAGCTTCACAGGTAACTCCATGCTGAGAAAAAAGAGGAGGCATCACCAGTTGCCCTGCATCAGCACTTCCAAACAAGTGCAGAAGGCCAAGTGTTCAATACTCGGAAGTTATCTCCAGCTCTAGGACTCTGTCACTCCCATTTTCATTACCTGACAGCATTGTCTGAGATGCCACAGACTTCCCAATTCTCTTCAAAGTTGCTTAAGAAATAAATTCAACAGCATTCGTCTCATAGACTTAGGCAGGCTGACAATAAACAGCACCCCATGCTGCAATAATAGTGGTTTTAAAAATAAAAATATATTGAAATTATATAAATAAAAACTTTATTAACAAGGTAAAACTTGGATTATGTATTGTTGCCTCTGTTTTGCAGTAGTGTTTCTAAAGCAGAAACTGTAACTAGAAGGTTAGAAAAACTACGGAAAAACTGACCTTTCAGCTGAAAAAAATCCACTGGCTTATTTTAGAAATTATTTAACCGGCAGTTGCTACACTTGGCCTTTTATCTGTTCCACAGCATAAACTCTGACAGTCTAACACACTCTTTCTTCCTCTCACTGCTGGCCAGTTCAAAGTGTGCATTTTCTAGTGACTATGTAATTCTGTTTTGGATTGATGTCATGGCTGCCACTCCAGCAGACCCATTAAAAATATAAAACATACACATCTAGAACTTCAGCTGTGATCCAAACCAGAACTGTGTGATTGCAGAAGCAAGCTATACCACCTTATAAATGGGTTTTTTTGTACAGCATCTGGTTTACTGAGAAATGCTGTGGATTCTTAACTAAAAGTACACACAGTTTAAGAGCATTTGAACTCCAGAAGGACAACAATATGCATCATTACAAGAACACCAGATTCCCCCCCACCCCGACTTCTCCGATTGCAACTGTAGCCATAAAAATATAAAAATGTGATGTAACCGTCATACTTAGCAAAAGCACTGTTCTACTGACATACTCTTATGCAGTTCTATTCTAATTCACTGTAACACAAGAATAAAGAGTGACAACACTGCTGCTTGAAAAACAGCTTAATTAAGGCATCGTAGGTAGGATGAAAATACAGAAGAAAATGCACCATTGCTTCAAAATGGCATCTCCTAGGAAATGCTGCACAAAAGGAGAAGGGTAAAAGCCTTTAAAAAGTGTACCTGATGATGCTGGTCAGAAGACAGGTCGCCAAAAAAAACCAAAACATTTTCATGCACAAACCACTAATTTCCCAGCACACGCATATCTGAGAAGAGACAGGCAGAAATAACGCAAAGGCATGCTTTGGCAAATGCTTAATTAATACACTTCCTTTCCTCTTAACTTAAAAAAAAGATGCCATAGACATGAGGTTCTGCATTCTGTCATAGCATGGCCAGGTAATACATAAATACAGAAGAGCTTTAGTTTAGATTTATGAATCAGAAGATCATCAGAATTCCTGAAAAAGAAGATTGCATATGTGGTACTAAAACTGTCAGAACTAAGGAACTGCTAATAGTTCCAGAAAAAACATTAATGCTATTTCTGCCCAAATATACACAGGCCTACATAACTAGGCTTTGAACTCGGGTGATGCTAGGTAATTAATGCAACAGTGGAAAAGTCAGCAAGTTTAACTATTTATCTAGTTTTCCTCAAAATATAGCATACATCAGCTCAAGCGAAAGCCAGCGAGAGGTTAGAGAAAAATACATAATTCACTACTCATCCACAGAGGCATCAACAGATGCTGATGAAGAACTACAAATTCTTAAGCCTGACAATGAAAAGCTGCTTGAGTCCGATGCAGAAAATGCGTCAGAAGTTCTTAATTTCTGAACTGTTCATGGTGAGGTAGTGGCTTTTAATGACGAAAATCATTACAAGAAAACAAAAGCAAAAAAATTACATTTTCATACAGAAATATTTAATGTTCTTATTAGCTAAGTCAACACATGATATCTAGGACACCTGGACATGGATAGGTAACAGGTCAGAACAGGCTGCTGATGCAGCTTTAAGGCAGATAGTTTGCTATATATTTTGATCAAGGAATTATAATGAGCAATCAAAGAAAACAGATCTTGATAAAAACTACCTATAAACTCATTTTCAGTTTTGTTAACATAAGTTTTAAGTATTTATGGCTGACTTGCATTGTATAGACAAACCAACCTATCCACAAGTCATCTTTCTGACAAAACGTTTTTCAAAAGAGATTCAAAACATACCAATGCTAATTCACCTAGGAGTGGAAGCTTGCCGTATACTTTCTCTTTCCATCCACCTCAAACATGTTAGGCAAAAATAATAGACCACGCAGTAGTGAAAATTTTTCTTTGAAGCAATCACCTTTAAACAGCTGTAATGATGTATACAACAGCAGTAGTCAGAAGATACCCTAGACAGCAGAACTGAAGGTACTAGCAAAGACAGATTATTTGCTACCCCTGGTTGTGTCTGTCTTTGGAGGGAGATGAACCAGTATAACACTTTCTTAGATGTACCTTCTTAGGAGCACACCCACTTGTGGTGCCAACTACATAAATCACACACCTGAACAATGTTTAATAAAAGGCAGCAGTAACTGTACTACCCCAGGTGTCAAAGTCCCACTTAGAAGTAAAGTATAATTCTCTACTGCAAGTGCTGATGTGCACAGGGAAAAAGATGAGGCTCACAAGTCCTGACAGTTACATGGCACTGATATGTGTAAAGGAAGGGGTAAAGCTTCAGAGAGATCCAGAGAACTGTTTAAATTATACAGCTAACTTTTCTGAATTATTGCCAGTAAGTGCATTAGACTGAGAACATTCCAATGCCATAATGCAAGCTACTTAACAAGCTACTTTATTTTCCTTTCAGCCTCCCATTTCCTTTTCCTCCATCCTCTTTCTTCATGAAGAAAAGAGATGGTCACTACAGCATGCTTTCAGATACTTAGGGTTGAAGTATTAATATTTCCTTTTCCCTGCTTTCATCACTTTCTGGACAAAAATCACATCAATGCACAAAGCCTGTGACCTGACACAGGCAGAACACACACAAATCAAAGTGTTCTAATTATACTTTTAAAGCAACACATTTCAAAGCAAGGATATCTTAAAACTGTGATGACTACATTTACATGGTATTTTGTCATCCTAAAATTACAGTGACTTTTTTTCTCTAGAGGAAACCTTCATACAGCAATTCTTAACTTAATAAATGTGAAAATATCACTATGATTTTTCCTCTGCTCTTGGGGTTGGTTTGTTGGGTTTTTTTTTGGTTTGGCATGAATAATGTAATCTTTACAGTTCAGATGCCATGGTTTCTTGCAGTTTAAAAAGTGTATTGATTAGCCTTCAATAATTAATCTTATTTATAAAGTGAATAGCTTCAGCGATTTTTAGTAAGCTAGGTAAAAGAATACCTCTGAAGCAGGAATTCTGCGTAACTCTTACAGTTAAGGCACTGCTATTAACAAGGGAACATCCACTATTTTGTGCAATAGAAAGGAAAGTGACTGCTGAAAGACACTTCTAGAAAAGCGCCAGATAACATAAGTGAACGAAAATTTGGCAATCAGTTATGTTTATTCTGCCTTTCCACTCCTGACAAATGCTGTTGTCACTTCTTCTCCAGAGCAGTAGACCATCCAGCACTTCAGCCAGCAAAGAATAAAGTGAAGCTACTGCTGGGCTGTTATTTCATGGGTATGTGCAGACCAGTATGTTGGAGAGAAGTATGATAAGCACCTTACAGATTCCAAAGATGCCCATTATATGTCACATATAACATGATGGCTAAAGACCAGAGAGAACCCAGGCACTAACTGGATAACGCAGCACATGGACCTGTATTAACTTACCAGTTCTCTGTTATTAAAAAACAGACCTCACAACACAAAACTAAACCCTTCTGGTCCCATTAGTGAAAGGCACAAACATAGACAAGAGCCAAGATAATACAGATTTTTTAGATATTAAGCTCAAACAATCAGATAGATGATCTGGTTTCAATATTCTTTTGTTTTAGAGTAGTACTAGCTAAGTTTGCAAGAAATAGCAACCAAATAAAACAGAAGACTGAAAGGAATCCACTATGGAGTCAAGGAGATATATTTCATCAGCACATTTAGAATTTCTCAACTACTGCATGGTAGTTCCAAAAGACAGAAAAATAGCTTGCAGTTAGAAAATATTAGTACCCTTATGAACACTGAAAATGTTGTTCAAAAATAATAACAGAATGTGTGTTTAGTTTACTAAAAACAAACAAGAATGACAAAGCAGAAATTTTTAACCTCACTTTTAAAAACAATGGACCAAATATCCTGTCACCAACAACAACCAACAGCAGGTGTCAGGAGGTAATCACATGCATAGGTCCTATACTTTTGCTGATATTTTCCTACCTATATATATATGTATATACATAACCTATACGGATATTTTCCCACTATCTAGTCATCTGAGAGAGAACTGGTCTCTGTAGGTGACTTTAACCACCCAACCTACATACGTATAATGTGACTGAAAACAGTGACATGCGCGACTATATTTAGCATTCTGTATTTTACTTTGAGAGCTTTGAACCAAGAACAATTTAAACATGAGCAAAAATGATCATTCTTAAAGACCGAATCTGACACATCTATTTTCATTTATTTTAATAAATGTCTCAGGAATACAAAACAAAGCCGTTCTTTTAGGTATCCAATACTTAAAGAGTCCTTTGTAAAACACCACATTTTCAGAAAGCAGCATAGGGGATTAAAAGAAAATAATCCCACTACTGACCAAAGCCAGATGGAAGCAGGAATGCAAAACATTTGCATTAAGAGCATTTTGCTGGAAAATCCCAAACCTCTCTGCAAAAGTATAGTGTTTTGTGCTCATACGTGGAGTTTGTGAACTACAAAGATTATCTAAATATACAGTGTTTGGTGCTCATACGTGGAGTTTGTGAACTACAAAGATTATCTAAATATTTTAGTGAAGAGCTGTGCAACATGAAAAAAGCAACTTCATGAGGATGGCCGTGCAGTATACTGTATTGCTCCTCCTGAAATTTCTATATTTTTTCTTCTGCATTTCTGCTTGCAAGCATATCCCATAAAACTGCCTTTACAATTGAACTAGTCTGAAGTTCGCAAGGTATAAGTTACATTTGTTTTCAATTTGCCTCCTGAATACACTTATTCTAGCACTACTGCTGCCATTCTGCAGATGCAAATCCAGTTTAGAGGACTAGAGTTACTCCCATCCCCACCTTTTATAGCATCATTTCCAGTATCAACCTCAGTTATACATCACAATTTATATTGCTAACTGCTGTGTAGTGCTGTGAAGCCAAAAGAGCTTCACAGAGTGATCAACAATATTTACAAGTACCAACCCTTACACCAAAGTTGAGCATAAAAGAGCTGAAAAAACATTTATGTATCTACTTGTAATCTTAAATTTTAAACGCTGGTTCTCAGAAAAGGTTGATCAGGTATGTTTCCCAGTGAAGACACGTGGTTGTGAACAAACTCAGAATTGGGAAAAAAAGTGTCCCCTGATATGGTATTATATTAAGTGCTTGGAAGATGCTGGCTTTGCCCTGTTCAGTGCAGGAAATTATTCTGTATGTGTCTCGATTATGCAAAATATGCAGAAATGTTTGTTTTCTCAAAATATTATAATGTTTATACTGATTTTTGAATAAGACCTCAGAAAATAAGATAACAATCAAACTCCCCTCATACACACACTGTTAGAGTCACTAATACAAATACCTGTTTTGTAGTATAGCTAAAACATCAGGATACCTTCTTGAGCAGGAGTACAAATCTTCTCTTTTTTCCTACTAAAAGCCCATAAACTATTTTGATTAATAATGTGTCGCAGATTTGCTTGGCTGCTCTAACATTATGATGGAATGCTTTTTCCGCTATAACTAAAAAAAAAGTTATTCCTGTTCAGCAGATGAATTATTACTTTGCTTTCCTCTAAATAATCGGCTTTGAAATGGGTTTAGGCAACACCTTCAAAATAACGGGGGTTGGATACTTCTCTTACTCTCTGGGAGGGTCAGTTCTACTAGACATCACCCCGAGTAAACACTGGAAACAGAATCACACTTTAAGAAGCTCAAAATAACTAAAGCTAAAATATTAAATAATAGTTTGTATGCCCAAGTAATCTGTATGTAGAATACTGCTAAACTACAAGTTTCACCACTCAGAGAAGGTGGGATATGTAATGACTGATGTAGGTAAGAAATACCTTTACAGAATACATGTTGTTAAAGTATATACATTAACCGGTATAGCTCTAGGCTCCCAAAGTATGTTCATATCAAAGCTTTACCTGCAAGTTAAACATAGAAGTCTGATGTTTCTTTTTCCAATCCACAGACAATTTGTTATCATTCACAAAATAACAAAAGGAACACAACAGATTCACAGCTAGAGAACTACTAACTGCTGAATGCCATTCTTGTTAACAGCTACTTTCACCTCAGAAGGACTTCATGTAGGAAACACAGAGTAATGCACACCTAGAAGGAGCTAATTTATTTAGAACAAGATACAGGCTTTGCCCTTCTCCTACCTAAACAGCATACACTAAATTTCAAATACTTTGGCACTTATGTCTCAGTACAGAAGTGTTGTACTTCTCCAAGCAAAATGTTTTGTCTTGGAGAAGTAATCTTTCCAAGTCTCAGCTGTTCTCCTAAAGGCTGAATGGAAACACACACAATTCAGGCTTCTCCATAGATTTCGGCTGGTGCTTCAACTTTTATGATACTTTTACTTTTCTTAAAATTAAATCCATAGTCTCAAGACTCTTGACTACACAATGTCTGTAGACTTTCCTCAAATTTTCTAAAATTGAGAACACTGTCATGGGGAAATGACTAAAAGGAATTGATTCAGTTTTTGTGGAAGACTGTCTTGAAGACCTCTTTCTTGAGCAGTTAGTAATTGGTATTTTCTTTCCTTTAAAAAACATGATGTCACATTCTGGAAAGTGGATCCTGTGTTTGCCAGGGGACAGGCTTAAAAGAAAAGTTAAGTCTTTAGGCAAAGGGCACGTTATTCCCAACATTTTCCTTACTTAAGGTAGGGTCTCCTTGAACCAAAGAACATGGCTGGAAATTAGTTAAAGGACACCAATTTTCATGAAAGGGAGGCAGAACACTAAGTAGTTCATCCAAAACAAAAATGCCACTGTTTTGTTTTCAATTAACTCATCAACATAAATCTTACTTAACAGCTGGGTATGACATCAGGCTCCAGTGACTCCTCTTTTCTATGCCAAAGCATCTTCCAGAGTGTGGGGAGGATGACTTAGCAGCTGACTTCATGCATTCAATCAAGGCTGTCTCCTGAATCCAAAAAGAGGAGCTGGCAAAAAGAAAGCAGAGGAAAGGATTTTGAAACCATGTAAATAGATAAAGGTGAACTAAACAGGAAACAGAATAATCTGATGCAGGTTCCCTAATATACAAAACAGGTGTACTCTTCCTAAAGCTCAAACACCCCAGCACCTGCTGTGTTGACTGTTTATTGAGCAGCTATCAGTATCTACACAGTGTATATTTAAATATATATCCTATTGCTGTACATAAATTATTACTTACTCACCCATTCTGAGACCTTATTTATTAAACACCAGTGTGTAACACAAGGTGCTCAACAGTTAGCTCAGTGGAAAAAATTATTAAATTATTCCTCTGCCTGCTTCTTCCTCAGCCCACTGCCAGAACGCTGGGCAGCTGCCCAGGGGGAGCGTACAGCACTCACACACGTTGATCAGAGGAGACTGGCTCAGAGAACACTCTACAGGAACAGAAACAAGATCACACACTCTTGACAGTCACAGAGCAGTTAAACTGGCATCCATCCCTGCAAGGCTCCCTGCTTTAGCAACTCCATACCTTAATAGATTGAACAGGAACCAAGATTTCTAAGGCCTACCAAGAGGAAAAAATAAAAATAAAATAAACAAACACCACTAAAACCCACACCACACAACACACAGAAAGAAGCCGTGCAGAAGTTATTCTTCTGCCTCCTTTCTGTCTTTATTCATTTTCAGGCATTTCATATTAGTCCTCCTAGCCAAAGAGTGTCCCACACCTTCCTTCCCTCCTCCTGTCTCCCTCATATAAGTTTTTAACAAATTTAGACCACATAAAACTTCAGCTTTTGATTTTACTTTTGATTTCTTTTTTTTTTTTTTTTCTTTGTCTTTTCAAACAAGAAAATACTGTTGCCAACATTTAGGCAAACAGGTCTTCTCTGTCAACATTAGCCTTGTTACCTGGAGAATATGCCTTACCAACGTCATGCCTGCTCTTAGTTTTAGTTTCTTTAAATTGCATACATTTAGTTTAAAATGTGTTCAACAGAGTAACTTGAGAGGGAAACATTCCCTAAGAAAATGCCATTATTGCCATGTTCTCCCCAGACACATCCAAGGACCAGATAGCTCTCTTAGCTACAGCCCTACACACCCACTCATCAGTCACCTATCAAATCCAGCTCCTACAAATCATTACCAATAGTATAGGCTCCATTTCCCCAGACTGTCTATACTATTGGTAATTGTTTGTATCTACATGATAGAAACACACATTATTTGACTTTACCCTTTTGATGCAGAATATTCTGCATCTGTCACCTGTCTTTTTTTTCATTAATCATGAGGCCAGTCTCCACTATCTGCAAACTTTGGTAATATGCACTACAGGCATTACAAACAGCCTGTCTTTGCCTCTTCTTTTCAGATTTATCTGCTGCAAGACAATGCTTCAGTTCCGACACTGTCATCATGACTCCAGGGCAGTATACAGGTACAGCCACATTTGTCAAGTCAGCATAGTGTGCTTCAGCATTTAAGAAAGTTGCACTCAAAAAACAGAAGGGCCTCAGTATCACATATGAAATGACTTGGAAAAGATCCGTTGAGATAGATGCACCATGAAACAGTAACATTAGTCCTAAGCAAAAAAAATAGACCAAATCAATTCTAGATAAAAATGTAGTTTAATAACGAATTTAATAACTTAAATTGAGTTAACAATTAAAAATGCTTATCAGATGCCACCTGTACATCAGAACTGACGATGTAACTTCTGTTTGAATTACAAAGCCATTTTATAGATAAAATGCAACTGCATTCTTTTTTACTGCATAATTCCCAGTCAAAACATTTCCAGCATTTCAATTTCTAATGGAATGACCTAATGAAAGCATCTGAAAACAGATGCTTTCCATATTATCCTCAGAGGAAAAGGCCTGGTAACCTCTCAGTCTGCATGACACTGCCAGCGGTGAAGTCCTTTCCTAAAAAGGATTATCGCCAAACTCTCCCTCAGATAATTTCACATTACGTGATGGAAATTGCTTCATCCACTGGCAATATAGAAATAAATCTCTGTAAACCTCCATCTGTTCTCCCATTCAGGGTAAACAGTACCTACATCATAAGTAATTTGTCCTTATTAATGGAATTGCAGCATGGTTGCATGTGATTCTGTGATTATTCAATGCAAACTGAAAAGTTAGATGTTCATACTTTGTGCCATACGAAGATTGCTAATGAAAATCCTCTGGGAGGGATACAAAGACCATGATAGAAGAGTCTGTCTTTGCTGCCATTTGCTCTGCTGTTCATTTAGTTATCTGCAAAAGATAAGGCTGGTAATTTCCACTCTCGAATTTAAAAGTTCTCTTTTTTCAGAGTATATGTATCTTTATGGCTAATGATGTGGGAGCCAATGGTGAAAACTAGGAACTCTGATTTCACCTACACAGCACAGAGTATCTCTTTAGCTGTCTCCACAGATTCTCAAAGGTCTGGGTTAGTTACCATCTCTAGAAAAAAAGTCAAATGGAAGTAATTCAGTTTCATGCCCTTCTAGTCCTTTCTACTTTTGCTGATCCTTCACCCCAAGTACACACTGCTTCTTGGTGTGCTGATGACATGCCATAAATATATTTTCTGTATTTTGAGCTTAGTCTTCTCAGATCCTTTCACAGGGGACACATTGTTAAGTCTCAAAGGTTTCAAACTAGGGCCTGCCTCTTCAGACTGTAATTATAGTTTACAATGTTCAGCTTTGAACATTTGTCTTTCCCTCTTTTTCCAAGGCCTCATATTTTCTCCCCAAATGTACTCTTCTGTTTAGGATCTTCTATGAATTCCCGGTGTGCTTAATAAGTCAGAAAGCTGTAACATCACTTACATGCTCTGTTCACCTATTGCCTTTTCAATATTGTGAAAGGAAGAGACTTGATCTTTCTGTCTTCACACTGTCTTGCTTCACTGTCTTGACTCCCCCTCTACTTTTTACACATTACTTCTTTTACTGCTGGAAAACTCAGCTGTTCTCTAGCTCTCGAAATCACCATGAGACAAAAACTAATGTAGTCAACAAAACGTTTCCTCTTGTCCTTGAAAAAGCTGGTTTTCATCTTTGTATACCTAACTTTAACACACCTCTTAGGAATCTAACATAACGTACTAAATACATTTGAAGGAAATGCTTCATAGATACACCAAAAGCTATTTTTCAGCTTGAAGTTTTGAAGTAAAATTATTATTACATATGCCTCCACAAATAAGAAATTAAGTCAAAGCTTTAGTGATTTTTTTTTTTTTCCCAAGATTATTGCATTTTAGTTTCAGGCAACTGTGTTTTTGACATCTGGACATTCTGGGTCAAAGCAGACTCTGTACTGGAAGCCTGTGTAATCTGAAGTATGACAAAGTAAGTATAAAACTTATTTCCTTTGGACTTCCAAGGAAGCAAATAGCCTAGATTGAAGTGTACACAGAACATTTCAGAGATAAATATTTTTGTTGATTTCAATCCATATCAAACAGAAGGGTTTGTTACAGAGCTTCCATTATTTATCCCATTTTATTTAGGCTTATGTCTCAGTTTCTTATACACACCTGTAAATCAATCACTCCTCCTGCACACACCCATAGCAGATTTATAACTCCAACAACAAGAGGGTGAGAAATCTTTCCTAAGACATCAAAACATGCACTCAAAAAAAAGAGAACAAGAAAGAAGATTATCCAGCTAACCAGTTTGCGCCAGATTCTTGCCTACTACACACAACAAGCAAGGCCCACTAGTGTGATGAAAACAAAAATGTTTCTTGTTACAACATTACAAGAGTGACACTCAGAAATTACCTTTCATCAGTTAACATTCAGCTTCAAGTAACAGAAAACAGGAACAACCTGTAGCACTGCCCATGAAAACAATTTAGTAATAAATAGCAGCATCCAAGTAAAAGTAAACTGTATGAAATTTCACCCAAACCATTCAATATGATGATAAGAGGAACAACAATCTTTTAGAAACCCCTAGGCCTAATGTAACAGACACCTAACAGAGAAACAATAGCTCTATAGAGACTGGACATGAGACAAAGTGGGGTGTCCTTGGCTTGCAAGCTGGAAAAGTGTTCCACCAAATGAAGAGCTACATGACTTTTGCTGAGTAGCAGCACAAAATGACAATATACACACTCAAGAAATTAGGTCAAGAAGCTGACATGGGGGGGACACTGGACTGCAAAGACCCCCAGGGACCTCTAGAGACCCCTGATGGAGACTCTCGAATACCAAAGACAGACTGCCAGCAAGGAGCAGGGTTAAGTAAATAATTTATGTTTAATGCATTAACTAAGCAGTAGAAACAAATGAATATGCAATAGGTATATGTAATAAATACCAAGAAGTGCAGATCATGTGCACACCTGATTAGAGGAGCAATCCTCCAAGCATCCGGCAGACTGTAATAAAAGTCCCTGCTTTTTAACACTTTCAAGACAGTGTTAAGGAGTCTTTTTGCTAACTTTTTGGTATCAATGGTATTCTTTTACACCATTTGCCTTTTTTTTTTTTTTTTAAATCTAAAATAATCTACATTGAAACCTCATAATCCATAACGTTAACAGTTGGTTACATCCATGGGCTTGAAGCAAACCATTCAAACAAAATGCAGGTGTAAGCAAATTTCAGCACTTGCCATAAGGCTGCCTGAAGCTTGGCTTTCTAGATCTGTGCAGAAAACCTTTGTTGTATTTGGCAGCTTCTCTCTTGTGGTGCTCTCAGGATTTTTTTGTCTACAGACAGAATTGCTCAATACAGGAAGACAACTTAGCCAAAAAAGTCAGTTGCAGATACCTCTGCTATTTTACTCTGACAGCCTACATTAGTTTGAATATTTCAAAGGCTAAGCATCCTCTAGGACAAGATTTAACACTGCAAACTAACCTTCGGTCCTGCTCCCCAGAACTGATAAGTTACTTAACAGCACAGATTCCACAGAAGTCATCATGTGGCTAACAAACAATACATCTGATACAGAAAACAGGTACCTATCAAACTCTCTGCCTTGCCAGCCAAGTACTTTAGTTCCTCATATACCACCATGTAAGAGACTAAACATTTCCGATTCCTTTTTCTCCTGCACGTAGAAGTGCCTGGAAGTGCTGCAGTAACAATATATGCTGTCTCTTGAGGAAGGGAGGGCCTCACATTGCTCAACAGCTAGTCTGCTGCCTGACCAAAAACATTTTTAACTGCTCTGGCAGGAGATCTGTCTGGTCTTTCACAGCCAGTAACCATGAGTTCTCCTAAATGGTGACAGCTGCAAGTCTTAGGGAAGAGGGGAGGCAAAATATTTATCCACAAATGTCAAATATAATCTTATTTAATCATCTTCAATATAGGAAATACCTGCATGATATCTCAATATAACTGATAAAAGTAGGCACATGGCAGAACCTTACTATAATTAAAGGACATAATACCTCAGGTATCGATCAAGAAACTATTTAAAATTTGGAAGAAAATAATTTGGAAATGAAAAAGGTTAGTATTCTAAGCAAGAAAAGTGTAGCAGTAGCACAGTAAAGACAAAGGGCTTCAGTAAAAAACAAAAACCCACACACAACCAACACATTTCATAGAATCGTAGTTCATTTAACACAGTTTTACTGCCGTTTACAAGCAGAATAGCACTGAAGACAACGCAAAGCGTATTATAGATCTTGAAGTGAAACTGCATAGATCACAAGAACTTGTATGAATTACCTTTAAAGAGGGTGGAATACAAGTTGAAGTAGTAAGATCAAACTGAAGTCTGCCAGTAAACTGTGATAGCTTGAGAACGTATTCATTTGCCCAAAGCAAGTAATTAATTAAATAAACAGTCAAGACAAGAGAAAGCATTAAAAGAAAAAGTAACCAGCACAAATAAGCAAATAATTCCAATTAAAAACTTTAGAGGAAAAGGATTGGAAGGAACAAGTGTCCCAAGAAGACTCTCATAGGAATAACAAGTATGCAAAGCCAGGTAAATCAGATTAACATTCATTTTACCATAATGTCCAAAGAATTTTAATTGGCATGAACCAACCCAGATGTCCTAAAACAGTACAACCTGAGGTGTTTATTCATAAAAAGAAGACAATTTAGTCCAACAGAAAGAGAGCAAAACTAGATTAAGAATAATTTGGAACAGGAGGCTGACTTAGTGTTCATGAATACCAAAGTACCCCAAATAAATGCTTTAATTCCACAGTGTGTTTTCTCTCACAAGCAGTTTCTTTTATAGTGCAAACTCAGGTTCTTTCTGCAGGAATACATTTTAAGGCTGTCACAAAATAAGTCCAGAACTTCATGCAAGAACTTATGCTTGAATCCTTCAATACGACCTGCTATTATTTTAAGTCAGCAAAGATGTCACTACTTCTGCCTGCAAAAATATGGCACTATCCTTATTAGTTCATTGGAACAATACCTTCTTTCTAAGTCATGAAATCAGCTGGAGTTCATTACCACACACTTTTTACTCTGTCAGTGACACACAAGTACACTGTGTAGATCAGGAGCACGTTCTGCCAATTTAACACAGTCTCCAGAAAAAATGTGCCAATATAAGCTACAAAACATTAACAACACAAATGAAAGCAACATGAGCCTAAACCCAAAGACTATCTTCGCTCCATCAGCTACCAAGTTCTAGTAAACTTTAAGAAAGGGTATGTAAAGTTATGTAATGGATTAATATGTGCATACCATTTTATAGGATCCTTTAGCAAGAATTAGTGCCTATGAGTTAAGAATCTGAAAAGAACAGACATGCAGCAGTACAACTGAGCAATGTGTCTGCATTATCATGCCTAAGCCACACTTTACACATTCACACAACCTGTTGCTTGCATGTAAGCTACTCTCCTGTTAATTTAATGCTCATCAGTGCAATATACTTCAAAATACAAAGTTATTCTGTGATGTCAGACTATTGTTTCTAATAGCTAAAAAGCTCCGGTTCAGAATACATCATGGTTTGAGTTGTTCATATTGTTCTTCTCCTGCTACTTGAAGCAGCAGCATTTACTCAGAATAATAAAATCATTGTGCACTGAGACACACCACATAGCTCTGAAATAAACAGCAAATTTGGACTCGCTCTCACCTCTGACATCCTTCTCTCAGTAGAGATCATGGTTAACAACCACCTGGCAACAAAACAGTTTTCCCTGCTATGAAACTTAATACAATTGTTTAAAAAATCCAGTCTGCACCTGCTGCAAGAGAAAAACCCAAACCTTGCCAATAGATATCTGGACTTGGCCCTTGGAAATAATTTGGGAAATGAGTTTTTCCTCAACTTGAATATAGTTATAAACTAGAGTTCTGTTGGCATTGTTTATCTCAGAGCAGACCTGTAAATGGGAAAGGGTACATTACCTTTAGCAAGCATCAGCCCATGTGTGTCAGACAAACGGCAAGACATGAAAGAAAGGTGAGTGCACACCGCAGGAAGAAAGCAGAGGAACATTTCTCATGAGAAATGCGTGTGTGAGAGGAAAAAAACAGGTATACCCTACTAACTGCCCTATCAGAAGAAGGGAAGTGGGTCATGACTATATTACATGACTTGAGACAGGGCACCCTCTAGTTCTGCAGCATCGCTCTGTGACCCTTTGAGGCCCCTCTCAGAGTTCTCTCTCATTAAAGACAACCACCTCTCTTCAGGATTATTTTTTTAAAGGAACTAATGAAAATACTAAAAAATAAGAGTCTATGTTTGCTTTCTGAATTGCTTCTCAAAACGTAGTGCAGATAGTTAATCCTAATAAACTAATGCAAAATAGTACCATTTTTCCTCATGAGTTTCAAGTTTTTACAATGATACTTTTCACAAAGACGCTAAAAGCTGCACCAAGACCCCAGGCTCTTTGGCCTCCTTCTTCCCAGTCACTGAGTGCAAAATCCACTGCTGAACCCTGTTCTTGCTGGTTTCAACAGGAATAGTATGGGATTTTAAAAAAACTGAGTGACTGTCAGTAGTAGGGAAGGAACACAAGTCAGATGGAAAGAGAACAGTAAAGCTTAGAATCTGTTGCTTTGTGGTTGGAAACACTAAGGGCAGGAGAATACTGTTTATGCACAGTAATGCATAGTTACAGCTGGTTTGTATCAGGGGAAAGGCTGTGAACATTTGTTAGACTATAAGCACAGAGTTCCTACAAGACTGAGAGTCTCTCCTTTTGATCCAGAGTAGTTTTGTAAATATTGCAGTACTCACCTTCCCTAGCTGAACAAAGCTTGGTTTCCTTTGCTAGTGGTAAAGAAAAAAAAAATAACAAGAACAAAAAAATCTTCAAAGACTTTATGGAACAGGACACACTATAGATTCAGCAGCTGCTTGAGATAAATAGGCTCACAAGGCTCATTTGAACCCCACTCCTCTGAAACTGCTTCCTAATAGCCACTATTTAAAGATAACAAAACCTTGAAGCAAGATCTTCACCGGAAATAATATATCCTTAAACTATGTCTTTTTATAGCAGATTCTCTGCACAGAAGAGTTTCAGTTCAGAAAGAAGTTAAAGATGCAGCCTATCTTTTGCTTACCAGAGTATCTTTGGAATACTCAGCATCTGTTTAGGAAGTTACAAGTTCATCTGTTTTCATTTTTGTGGAAAGGAAAAAAAAATGTCAAGCAGTAGCCAATGCCTTATTGTAACTTAAAGTCATTTAGTGCCATGGCTGACTATGAAGTACTTACTCTCCTTTATTTCAGACCTTTTCTTCATTACAGAATAGTGGAGAGATGCCAGAACATAAAACCAGCATTGCACCTCTGCATCTGGCTGGTAATAATAAGCAGTTTTGTAACAATGGGATTTGACTTGCATTGCCATCACAGTGTACAGTACATAATATCTATTTTCCAATGAGCAAAAACGAGCTGTAAAAGACATGTGGATTAACACTCTGGCTCCACACTCTCTGTTGGATCAATCTAGAAGATATTTCCAGCACTTTGTCTACTAGGCACTTACTTGCCCAGTTGAAGTCCTGACTCTTCTATGATTGCATTGGTGTAAGGCACATATAAATGCATAAAATGCAGACGATGCACAGCTTTAAAAAACTGACATATGGAACTACACACACATAAGACCATATACCAGTTCCATATATAGCCTAGAAGAGTATTCACAACCTGCATACAGAAGCACAGCTCTATTTGTGTGGTGTTCAATTGGTACTGCATCTCCACAGAATGTCCCTTCCAAAGGGAAAGACACAATCAAGTGAATGAAGAAAAGGTCAAGCACATCTGTACCACCATGAGGTGAGCTTCTGCTGGCCTTTTACATTACAGTTTTTTCTATTTCCATAAAAGGAAGAGATTATTAACTACTAGAAATGGCCAGAAAACAAAGCCTATTCATTTTTGTTGTTGTTGTTGTTTAAAAAAAAAAAAAAATATCCAGAAATTAATGAAATGGAAATTTCAGTGAAGTCCATGCTGGCAAATTCTAACATGAATTCTCCATTTTGTTTACTTGCAAGGCTTCTCATCATGTCCTTACCTCCCTGCTGATAACTTCACATCATAAAATGTTGGTAACAAAAATTCCAACCAGCTCTATTGGCAAACTAACTATACTTCAAATATTTGAGTATTTACTCACAAGTATTTCCAAGATACTTAAAGAACTAATAAAATTAAACTATTATCGGATGACATTATAATTGAGTACTCCGCAGTACTAAATACTCCTACAACCTCCAAAAGAGAACAGTACATTCAAAATTATCTATTTAAAATTAAACTGAAACTATACTACTCTTTCTCACAATTTACCAGAGACCAAAGCATACAAAGATGAAATTATTTAGAAGGCCAACTTCAGAATCACTGTCAAAATTCACATTTCCATTTATAAAACCTGCCTCTACTCATTCTTGCCATATGCTAATTTAGTCCCTCAATTTAGAGAGGTCTCAAAACAAAACTTCTTTGAAAAAAATTATTAGTTTAAATTATTTACATATGTTTTAAACAAGAAATGCTAACTAAAATACTTTTATATTTTGCAGCAGGAGGTGCCGTTCCATTATGATCTCAGTAAGAAAGGTTCTCAGACTTTGTATGCTATAATTTAAAATTATATTTTTAAGGGCTAACACTACGAGAATAGATTAAATAGATTAAATCCCTTTAGGTGTGGAAACCCCTGGTGGTGTAGCATCAAACAGGCCTCCAGTCCACGTGCAGAATGTTTGGCAAACCCCCTCCACCTAAGAGTTGTGAAGATCCCACCACAGGATTTTCATATGTGAAAACCACTCTCTGGCCTTTTCCACTGTCGAGCAGAAGGGATGTTCAAAGGAGAACTTCCCCCTGCCCTGCTAAAGGCAAGGCCACACAGGTAGCATACTTGCCAGTGCTAAGCAGGAGCTGCCTGCAGGGTCCTCTGTTCTCATGAGTTGCCTGAGCCTACCCTGTGTGACACACCACAGCTCCACGGCCAGACTGGACCAGCAGCACAGTTCACTGAACTGTGGATCACTGACACCCTGATGTACAATGGTCTTCTGGTCAGGATCACTACTACCTACAGTAACAGTTATCACAGTGAGCATTTACAGTTTAATTCTTCTCATGCTTTTTCCTTTTGATGACATGCTGCTGCTTGCATGGTCTCATACAAGATACTATCATATGTCATATGTCAGAGTCACCATAGGTGACTGCCTTCCCTTTGACTATAGCAGATGCAGTAGCAGCACACAAGCATGTTGTTTATGGCAAGCCTGGGTTGGAACAGAGATCTCTAAGGGACATCACAGTTCCACTTTTCTGGTATACTGGGCTTTAAATACCCAGTTCTCAATGTTGCTGTCACTCTTCTAGCACCCTCTGGTGCTCATGGCAGCTATGCATCACCATTGATCCCATTATAAACCAATCTTCCTCCCCAGGAAGAGCTGCTTTCACAATTTGAAAAAGAATACTACTGATGTGCTCCACTGCAGTAGCTTTGCACTAAAGCATATGTCCCTGATACATACTCAGTGGTCATCTCTGTCATGGTAAGTTCTCTTTCAGTATATAAATGAGATGCTAGTTTTCATGTACCACAGAAAGGAAAACAATATAATTTCCCTTCAAATAAATATATTCCCCAAACTGGGAACTAACATACAAATTCACTGTCCTTGCTTTAAGCAGGCTTATGCAGGCAAAACAGTAATCAATTATTTGAGTCAGTCACATCACCTCCTAAATTATGGAGTTATAAAAATGAACAGCCTTTCTTATCTCTTATTTCATTACAGAAGACTGAAAAGCATAAATTTCAGAACCCTCTTTTACTCTTTGCAGTCTACAAGCTAGCTAAAAAAAAAAAAGCAAATCACAAAATGGAAGACCTGTCACTATCAGCATTTTTTTGCTATTATTTTGATTTATGATGACAAAAAGACATTCAAGACGAGCACTGGAGTTTACAAACAGATCAAATTTTGAAAGGTGCCAGATATGTGGCCCTCACGTTGAAACTGCAGCCAAGCAGGACCTCAGTGGTAAAGAAGTGTGCAGGGAACAGCACAGGACCTGATCATAGCTCTCTTTGAGCAGCCTTCAGAACAGATAACGATACATAAATGGATATCCTATTAAGGTGCAAGGTTGAGATGAAATAAGGTTCAAGAAAGTAAGTAATCTGCTGAAAAGAATGTAAAATACAATTAGCACTTCAAAACAGCTTTTGTTCTAAATTGTATTACTGACTTCATGAATTCCAGTGGTACAGGAGTGTATCACACCCTGCCTTAAAGGGCTGCTGTTCTGCTCCCTTCAACTCAGAGCTATGTTTTTTCTAGATCGGTCATACGGTTAATTACTCACATGGGCTTTCATAAAAGATTGAGGAGTTGAGAAATTCAAAATCTAGACACAGTACATAAACCTAACTAGTAACACTTGTTTAGAAAGAACTTGTCTCTTTACCAGGAAGGATTTCTTCCTGAGTTGATAACATATTCAAAAGTAATTCTATTTTCATCTACAGCATTAAAAATAAATGTTTTAGAACTACAAGTGCATTCTCTCCAGTTAGCTTACCTAAAATTACTTACACAGTCACACAGTGCATTCTAAATGTAAACAAATCTTTGGCCAATACATGGACTATTTGCTCGATTCATTACAATACATTAAATTAAAAAAAAAAAACAGTCAAAAATGACACTTCTAGTACTTACAATCACTTCTGAAAGAGTCACAACTAATTCCTCCTAAATCACCACCAGGCTGAACACAATAGAATTCTTACTGAATGAAAACATTACAAAACGTTACTTTGGGAGAGACATGGCCAAATTTCTTCAGAGTTGCAGAGACAAACATATAAATCTTATATACTGGAAATGTAAATTTAAACAAATAAATCAGAAAACAACACAAAGCCCCCCTTTCAACCAAATAAAAACACAGAACAGGTTAGCTTAGTTTTAGTCCTTACTCAAAATACCACGAACCAGATACTTTCAGCATCTCATACTACCTCAGCCTCCTACCAGTGTTAAAGCCAGTTTTGGTTCTTTATACATTGTACACCAAGCCACATTTTCCCCACTTAAAAATACAAGTTATGACCGTGAACTAAAAGGCTAAGTGCATTTAATAAAAATAGAACTTCAGAACAAAGAACCACACGCAAACAGGACTCCTAGTAAATTTATGGCAAACATTTTAACTTCAAAAATCTGAGGCTTTTTTCAAGTGAAATCATGTAAAAAAAAAAAAAAAAAAAATCAGTTGTTTCATGAAGTGAAACCTGACCGTAAGTTGTATAAATAACCTTACATTCATTAAATATGAGACAAAGTTTTCGAGATCAATGTTTTTAATTCATAACGCCATAGTAGAAAGACACTCAAATGGATGAAAAATATGTCAGAAGAAAGTTTAAATTAAGTCACTGCTTTCAGCACTGGGTTTCTCTGCTTCCAGCAGCACAATTAATTCATATTTTCCTTCCCATGCTTAAACATTAGAACCTGGTAATGCAGCTATAATTAATGTGAGGATAAATTGAAACAGACCAAGTTTGGGATATAACTAGGCTTAACTAGATTTGATGTAGACTTGGACTAAAGAAATAATAAGACTTTTCCCATTCACATAATTAATGTGGATTAAATCAAAAGAACTACCTTTTCCTCGAGACCTTGTTTTTCCCCTCCCCGTGATAGAACTCTAGCTTTACTCAGCATCTATGGCTCAGAGAGAGTTTATCTGCCTTCACTTTCTCAAATATTCACCAGTAAGAGAACAACACAGCTGTTAAACCAAACACCCATAATTAGGCAGAACTTCTAAATTCTGCTCTCAGCTCCAGAAAGTGCATACTATTTAATTGTTAAAACATTTGAGATTAGGAGCCAAACTTCTGGATGCATTACGCTCTCACATGCCTACCCAGTTCTCTATAATCACAACACTTTAATGTGTGCACTACTCACTCCATATGATCCTCAACCTCTAAAACAGAATTGATGAGCAATAAAGAAGAGGGCATAACTTGCCCTACAGCTGGATAATCACAACTAGCCATCGGAACACACCTGTTACTGTTAAGTGGGACTGTTTAAAAATCAATTACAACCATACCAGAGATTGTTTCAATACTGTAATCAGCAGCCAAAAGCACACAGCTGTGCAAAAGTTATAACTACTATTCTAAAGCAGAAATGAAGGACCCAGACACCATAAATTACGCCTTACTCCAGACACTCATGTTGCTTCTGACAGTTTTCCTTGAGATGTGAGAACATTATGTCCTCACTAACTCCACAAACTCACAATTCATCCAAGTCACCGAATACCTGGGGTTTTAACAAAGCATGCCTAATTCTTCTGCTTGGCCCTTCTGCCTGAACAAGGGAGTTACACATTATTCTGCTCAAGCTACCACACCCGCACAATTCCAGACCCAAGAAGAGCGTTTTCCTTTGCAGCTGCCCAGCAGCCCGGGCAACCCTCCGTAGCATCGGTTCAGGAGCTCTCCCAGGGACTAGGACAGACCTGCGTGCTTGGGTGACTCGGAGCGAACAAGCGGTGCCGGGCACCTGCAGGCGCCGATACTGGCGGGGCTGAACAGCACCGCTCCTCCCGGGCTCCCTCCGTCCCCACAGCGGGTGAACAGAGGCGGTGACAGTGGCGGGGGCCAGGGCTTGGCTTGGCAGGCGGCCGAGCTCCCACTCCCGGGCAGCGGCAGACAGGACCGGCGGGGCTTCCCCGCCCTCCCCACCTCTGACAAGAACACCCTCCGCGACTGTTAGACGGCCGTTAACGGACGACGAACCGCCTCGAGGAGCCGCGAGGATGCACGAGCAGCCCGCCCCCGGCGCGTCACAGCCCAGGAGCCAACCAGCGCCAGCGCGAGACTGCCCTCAGCCGCCATGCCGATGGCGGGCGGAACTTAGCACGGAGCGGTGCGGAGGGCGGGGCAGAGGTGAAGGGTCGCGGGTTCCGCCGAGGCAAGATGGTGGCGCCGGCGGCGCTCCGCGTGGTGCGATGCGGCGGTGGCGGCCGCCTCTGCAGTGCCCGGCCCGTCTTCTCCGCCGATGCCAAGTAACTGGGGCTGGGGCTGGGGCTTCCATCCCTGGGCGGGGGCTTCTGAGCGCAGGAGCGGGGCAGCCGCCGCTCCCCGGGGGGTACCCGGGGCCTCTCTCCCGCGGGCGGCGGGTAACGGGCAGCGGCTTCTCCCCCGCAGGTACCTGCTCTGCGCCTCCGGAGACTTCGTGAAGATATACAGCCTGGGCACCGGGGAGACGCTGAGGCTCATGGGCGGACATGCCGACGTGGTCACCGGCGTCCAGCTCAACCCGCGCAACCACATGCAGGTCCGGGGGGGCCGGTCTGCCCGGGGTGTCCCTGTCCCTGTCCCCGGCCCCGCGCGGGCTGGCGGGTGTTGGAGGACGAGCTGGAAGTGACTCTGGCGTTCTGGAGTTAACGTTTGTGTGAAATCTGCCTGCAAGGGTCAACCTCATGTCTGTTTTCTACAAGTAAAACTTGTGAAGTGTCATGTGGATTGCGATGGTTGGATGGAACAATGGCAAAATGGAAGTATCAGCAAAACTTCCTTTTTTTAATTATTAAAGAGGGGGAAAGAAGAATGTAAGAAATCAACATTTGCAGTGGTTGGTGTTTGTCCCTCTCTGCTGATACAGATTTGACTAAATCCCTTTAACTTGCTGGTCTTTAATTCTGTCTGCTGGCCGCCTGCCCTCACTGCTGCTTTTGCCCTGGCTCTTAGTTCATTTGGGGATCTTTAGGTGCCTATACATAAACAGGGGTTATTTGCCAAGATGGACCGTGTCTGTGCGAAATCTGGTGCAGATGTTAATAGGTGTTCACATAATGGATATCTGTGTGTACTCTGTTAGTCTCAAGTGATCAGACACAAATACAGGTTGTTTCTTTCACGCTTCATGAAAATGTAAATTTTGAACAAGAATAGTAGTGTTGTCTTTCCATTTCTTTGAAGGCAGCACGGAGCTGGTCTGTGTCCTGTATTTTTGATGATTCAGCCACTCAAAGTTGCAGTTCCATTGATCAATCCTTCACCTTTTAAGCTGTGATTTTATGTAGAACCTGGCTTTGATATATTACTTTAACTCATTTGGTTTTGTTTTGTTTTTTTCTTCAGCTCTATTCTTCCTCTCTTGATGGCAGCATTAAGCTGTGGGACTTCATGGATGGGATTCCCATTAAAGTATGTTCAGTTATTCCTGTTGAGCACACGTCAAAATTATTCTTGACCTACTGATAGTAGAATAAGGATTTCTGCGGGTGTTACTACAAATGGGCACAAATCAGTCTGAGATTTGTTGTTCTGCCACTAGCAGAGCCTGAAAAGTGTTTGTTTCTGGCAGTAATAGAACGTGGCATTTGGAGTGTGTGTCACTGCAGAAACCCCTGATGATGCAGAATCTTTTTGTGAAAAAGACGGGCTATGTACTGACACATCGAGGGTGCTATGTGCTGCAGACCAGAGTCTGGTATAGCCCTTGGGGAGTGGGCTGCAGGTTGTGATATGCCAAGAGGAATTGATATGATGGCTTGAAAATGTGGGCCGGTAACTGTCCTCTTATTCCACTTTTCTGCGAAGTAGAGGCACTGTCCTCTAAGTGGGCCTTCTGCTTTTTGTTAGGGGTAAGGTACCTTCAGGTTCCTTAGAAAACGTGATGTCTCATGTTTTGTTAGTACCATTTTAACATTTGCATTAGTCCTTGATAGGATTAAGGTCTTTTTATTTGTCTTAGAATTGAGAATTTTAATTAATACATCCAGGTTTCTTTAAAGCACGTGTTTTCCTTATTGTAAAAACTTAGCGTTATTCACTGTTGAAAACCATACGCACAAGTGTAACAATTGTTGACTGCCTTATATTTTTTCTTCAGACATTCACTGTGGGATGCAAACTTCTGGCACTGTACGCGCTCGCTGGTTGTGAGGACTCCGTGTTTGTTATAATTCCCAAGAGTGGTGAAAGAGGTACAGTTTGATTTGCATCATCCTTTTTATCTAAGTTATTCTATGTCTAAGCTACTGCCATGTCAGTGGACGATATGCTGCAAGAACGTGCTTTAATTTATTAGTTTTAAAAATATTTCTTAAATCCTACATCAGATGTCTGCAGTCATGCAAATTTTCTGTTTTCATTCTATGATTTTTTTTTACTATTTCTCTGGAATAGTGCCTGTCTTCACTTTCAAAGCATATGCTGCATGTGTCTGATGTTGTAAATGCAGCAAAGCTTTAAGCAGTGCTTGCCATGGTACAGGGTATGCTAGAGTATTTAAGACTACTCTTCCACCCTAAGCAGTATTAACGTAAGTAGACTTGCCCTACTTAACAGCATGTCTAGATACTTTTTCCTAGAATACGCACAAATATAGCTCGATCTTACTCTCATTATATTGCTACAAATGTCACTTCAGAGCTAGAGCAAATATTATGCAACTTTTACTGTTGCACTGGTATCTGCTACCTAGTCCTCAGTCTTCAATACTATTGTTTGAATCAAAATATCTGAAACAATTATTTTTTGAAAGGTATTACAAACATTTTCAAACTTATAAAAATATTGGAAGGTACTAATGCGTTAGTTTAAAGGTAGAAGAAGTCTAAATCCCCTTTGTAAGGGCTGCACATAAACTTGTTTGTAAAACCGTTTTGATAACTGGTTTATTTTTGGTCAGATACATTCCAGCTGGTCTCGGTTAAGCTGACAAAAGCAGCAGGCCAAGATATAGAGGCCAAGGACTTGTCAGTGGTTTTGGATGGTGTGGATGCATCACCGAAGTGTACGGCATTTGGCAGAGAGGTATATTCACCTTTTAGGGTTTTTTTTGGGTTGAGTGTTGCTTGGGGCGGTTTTTCTCACACATGAACTCTGTGCTCCTTATGCTTTTATACAAGCACAGCAGCACTGAAATAAAACTGAAGTTAAATGGATCTGTGTAAGACCTATGCTTTCTTTGACTGAAAAAACCCAACCAAACAAAAAAAACCCCACCACTTATAATAGGAAGATATTTACTTAACATTCGCTTAGATGTTATCTCCAATTTTAAGTACTTTGTAGTGAAAAATGTTTTGTTTTGTTTTCTTTCGTGTGTAAGAACACAATCTGTATGTCCTAAATTGTTGTTTAACTTTATCAGGGTGAATATGTGGCATCAGTGAAGGATGTTAATCTCCAGGTGTATTTTTTCAAACGGAAACAGTTGAACAGGTAAGATTGAAAATGTTGGGTATTGATTCAGCCCAATATATCATAAATATTTGTTAACTGGCGATGTGCACGCATGTTGTTTTATATTTGTCAGCAACCATTTGTTTTTATGCTGGAGGGGATGTAATCAGTATAGAAGCAGCTTCCTTTAGAGACAGAACAGGAGGTGCAGCAGTGGCGGCGGTAGCTGCTTTATTCAGCTCAGTCATGTAATATTTTTAAGGTAAATACTTAGTCTGATGCTGGATTGAAACAAGTGATGTAGTGTGGTCAGGGTCAAAATGGGCAGAGGGAGGAAGAGGGGGTGAAAGAAGAGAGAAAGAAGGAAAAATCTTGCAGCTTGATTGAGGGCAAAGAACTAATGAAAAGAGAAAAATAAGTCTGTCACTATTTTTTGGAGGGTGCATGTAACTATAACATCTTGGAGATGTTTATTTCTGCTAGTCAGAATTCTTTTTATGTGCATTAGGTGATCCTCTTGAAGCTTTGTTTAAAAAAAACCCAAACAAATGAACAAACCAAAAAAACCCCAAACAATTGATATAATTAAAGTTACATTCTTAACTCTTGAAGGTTTTCTGTAAATACGATGAAGACCAAAGGTGGAAACCATGACTTCACTTGCGTGGTGTGCCATCCTACAGAGGATTGCATTGCAACTGGCCATGCTGATGGAAAGATCCGTCTCTGGTAGGTGTGTTTTGATGCGGCTGTGCACCTATAAACTGATGTGACCGCAGGAACTAAGTGAAACCTGAGCAAGGCAGACTAAGTCATCCTGAGCATTGCCATTTTCAGAAGTCATAATGAGCAAAGAACATCAAGCCCTGTGAAGCTGTAGGACTGACACTGACAACAGTGTCAAATGGGAAAATGCTCTGTTGGTGATGTTGTGCTTGGAGAACTGTTCTGTTCCCATATAGGAGGAATTTCCACCACAAGAAAGAGTATACGTTTTCCACACTGCACTGGCATCATGATATTGTCTTGGATCTAGCTTTTTCTGTGGAGGGTGAGTCAAAACAAACCCAACAACAAAAACCAAACCACAATACACCAAAAAACAACAAAACCCAACAATCCAAACGAATTAAAAAACCTCACTGCCAGCAACTTTTCAAAGTTGAAGAATTGTAGCGGTGAGGGGAAAAATAAATAGGTGGTTTGATTTTGCCCACTTACTAACAGATCGATTTCTGTAATTTTAAATATGCCCAGGAAGGAGCTATAAATAAAAATGGAAGCTGTTGTTATTTTTTGATATAATTTGATTGCCATTCATAATGTCAAATATCTGCCTTCCATGGTAGAATGTAAAATCTAACCCCTCCTTTTACCTTTTTCCCCGCTCCCACTGCCCTTCATCACTAAAACTCATGAGTTTTTGCCAGAGTATTCTTTGGATTCAAAGAAAACAAGTCAGTCTTGTCTGAGCTCAAACCTAGTGGCAAAAATACAGTTAATTTTATCTGAATTGTGTGATCTGAACCATTCTCCTTAGGATATTTCTTACTGCAAAGTACTTCTGATAGATAGGAAACAATTGAGCTATATTCTAACACAAATACTGAGCTGATTCAGAAAGTAATGGGATCGACTGCTCCCAAAGCATGTTTATGTGTGTTGCCCAGGCTAGGTATGAGGAATAATTGCCTTGTATGTGACAGTTTAAGGAAGTTTTCTGAGAAACCTATGTTTGTCTGTCATTGTAAACATGTATACTGATGATATTTTCCTAAGCAAAACTTATAGCTGTATTTTTATTACCGGAAAAGGAACCAGCTTGCTGAGCGGCGGAGTTGAATCTGTCCTAGTTCTGTGGCAAAACCTGTCAGACCGTCAGAAGGATTTCCTTCCTCGCCTGGGATCTGGGATTGAGTACACCTCTGTGTCACCTGATGGCACGCTCTGCTGTACCTTGCATACAGACAACAGTAAGCAAAACATATTTTATCACTTAATGCAGAATGGAATGCAGATCCCTGCAAGTTTGTTCACGTCCGATGAACTAACTTGATACTACATAAAAGTTAAGTATTGATCTGAAAGAGCAGATGTGTGAAGTGATCTTTTGCTCTTTGTGTGGATTTGCTTGGCCACCGCTGTAACTAGGCTTTTCCCCTTGATGTAGGGGTGTCATAAATTGAGAAAAATACGTATTTGTAGGATGAAGTGTACAGTTGGTTGAGGTCCCTTCCCCACTGTGAGATGTGGTTTCATTGCAGAAGCCTTTTACCAGACTTTATATGCTTTTCCTTTCAGGAATTTCAATCATCAACAGCAACCTAAGATTTTCCAGAAGTATTCAAGGGCTAATCAAAAGTAAGTGCAACAAAATATATCTTCCATTTAGAGTGCAGAATGTGTCACTTCCCATCTTGGGTCATTTCTCATGTGATTTTTGTTTCCAGGTGCAGATGTCAAGACTGGTCTAGTGGTTGATCCTAGAACCAAAGCTTTGGTGCTGAATGGAGAGCCCGGCCACTTGCAGTTCTATTGTCTCCAAAGTGACCAGCAGCTGTTCAGTGTAAGTTGGATGGGCTTGTCCTAAAACTCTTCACTTACTCAATCAAGTAGGTTACGCATCAGAAGTTATTTGAAGACTTAGTATGGCAAAGGGGGGAAAAAAGCCAGCAGCTATACCACGAGAATGGATTTCAAGCTGAGATGTTTTTGGCTTTATCACAAACTTCTTTTACTTGTTAGGCATAGCTAAGTGTTGATAGTTGAATGAATACTTCAGAAGTGTGCTGCTCCTGCTAAATGTTAAAAATTTCTAGGTAAAACCCCTCTGGAATATATTTCTTTTTTATTTTTCCCCCCTTCTTTCCTACACTTACCGTTATTGTGGGATGTATATGCCTTAATTCTGCTTTCCCTGCTTTTCTTTTATGCCACAGCCCAGTCAGTTCTAATTGGTGCTTTCAGAACATCCTTTTTTTGTGGTTTTACATCTCTAAATCTACACTTGAATTTTGAAATGTAATTTTGGCCTTATTGTTTTGCAGCTGGATATTGTGCAACGACAATATATTCATCAGGCAGGTTTAAAACAAGTTGACTTGGTAAAAGTTGCATTTAGTGCCCAAGGCAAGTGGTTAGCAACAGTAGAAGAGCGAGAAGAAGTAACTGACCCTGAGTTACAGTTGAAGCTGTGGTTCTATGATGAAGAAACACAAAGGTAATGATAACAGAGCTGGCCTTCCACATGTCAAAATCCAAAGTATCACAGAAATACCTACACAGGCTTTGTCTTGCAAAGGCAAAGTTTTCCCAGATCGACTAATGAAATTATAGGGAAGACCCTAGGGAGAGTTTATTGTGCATGCTATACACATCTGAAACAACACACAGAGCTGAAGTAAATACACATTGGAAATAATTGCTCTGAAATTAATTTGCTTGTATTAATCAGACAGTCTGTTTTAATCATGGGACTTAAATTCACACATTTAAAATCATGGATTTGACGAAATGGTTCTGTAGCTTGTTCAGTTTTCCTACCTCTGTCTAATGCATCATTAGTTGATTAGTCCTTTTAGGCTACAGAAGATTATGACTTTATTGTTGGTTTGGGGCTTTTTTATTTAGCTAACATACACATCTGGTTCATACACTTTCCCTGATTTTTCTTATTTACAAAAAAATCTATTGTGTTTTACTATAAATTGTTATTTTCCTAAAGAAGAAACAAGGCAAAGTAAAGCCAATCTGTGTAGTTGCTACGTGACTGATTTTTCTAAGTACTGGAAAGACTGCCTGGAGTTCAGGTGACATATTGGAGTGATAATCCTTTCTCAGCGCTGGACTACAGTCTCTCTTGCTGTATGGAAGTGATTAGGGAAATCTGACCTGTAAATGTGATACCGTTTAGATATGTAACCAGACAGAAGTGTCTTTGATTCCTCTTCTCCCAGAGGAATTCTCTGCCAGAATTGTCTTGAAGTGTTCCCCAGGTTCCAAATGAAATAAAATGGCAAGCTTCTGTTTTCTTTTCCTATAGCTTTAAGCTAAATACTAGAATAAATATGCCCCATGACGACCACATAACAGACATGTGCTTTCGCGACATGGATGAAATGGAAGATGATTCTCTGATACTGGTAACAACTGGCAGAGACTGTGTTTTTAAAGTCTGGGTGATGGTAGAAGACACCGATCCAGAGGGTAAGTACTGTCAAAACATCGCTTACTTACCACCTTGTAACATGCCATAGAAACTCTGACCCTAAACTGCATCCTTTCAGAAGCAAGCCCTCGAGTCCCATGTATTTATTTACCTATTTGTATTGTGTTCTCCTGAGCATCCTCTGTGATGGAGTTCTGTCCTGGCTTTGCAGTATGATGGATTGATGCGGAGGTTCCTGAAATAGTGGGGAGCCTGCTGCAGAAGGGAATTGTAGCAGGCATGGATTGTTTAAAGGATTGTTTGTGGCAATGATTTTTCCATGCTGGGAAATGGATTTTTGTCACTCCTCTGGGTAGTCTTTTTGTTTGACGCTTCTCCTCAAGGGGGCAGGATGCAGAAATGTGGTACTCTATTGTAGTTGAGTTAGTGTAAAATAACAGCACCTTGCCATTCTACAGCTCCACCACTTCAGAGTTCATTTTTTGAACATCCCTCCTCCCCATTAGATATGTGAATGTTCTAGAATAGATACTTAGGATCCACTTCCAAGATACCTAAGTAATGAAATTTCACCTTTGAAAACGCCAGCTGATGTTCCCTTGTTTCAAACAGAACAGCTGAGGGATGTGTATTACACAGCATGTATTCCTATACTAGGATTTATACATATATTTACTTAATAGCAACTCTGAAAGAAGTTTTTTCTTTTTTGTTTTTTGTTTGTAAATTATTCTAATCTAGATTCTATATTAATGAGCATATACTTTGATCCTGAGTACAGTGTGGGCTGGGGATGAAACCTAATGGGGTCTGTTTCCTTCAACAAGATAGTTTTGTATCTACTGACTGGCCTCAAAGGTGTTTTTTGTGTATAATTATTTTGGTTTTAAGTGACTATACAGAGCTCTGTTTCATGGCATGTGTAAAAGTACAAATTAGTGCTGACTTCCGTGGTGTATTTGCTCAGGAGGGCAGGGTAAGAATGCTCAGATAGAAAGATTCAACATAGCGCAAGTGCTGTATGGTAAATATTAACAAACTAAATGTAGTTCATTTACACTGGCATGTTTTTATTCGCAGCAGATCCCTCACTGTGCCTCTAGATGGTGCCAGGCAGTTTACAGTAGTGAATTGTTTCTGGCTTTTTTTACAGGCAGGTCTATTTAATCATCAACTTGTAGCCATTATATAGAGGATATCTTAGCATAGGGTGAGCTTATTTTCCTTTCTTCCCTCATCCTACTCATATGTTTCAAAAGCGTGCTGTATACATTTATTTATACTGGGAAATGTATGTTATGTGGTAAGTACAGCACTTCGCTTCTCTTTATTTAACAGTAGTTATCAACAGTGGGAAAAGTATCCCAGCTGAATGCTCTGGCAGCTTAGCCAAGACAAGGAAACCCACTGATGGCTCATTTGAAGGTCCTCAGACTTTCTGTAAAGGAACCAGGAGTTTCTTTGTACTCAAATGCAACCTGTGTTCAAATTTTTAGTAATACTCATGTTCTTGCTAGAGTTTTAAAAGAACAGTATGTTTCAGAACGGTAAATGTTGCATCTACTTCAGTATCTTTTTTCTTTTATCTAACATTTGCCTATTTAAGAGCACAGTTAATGTAGATGGCAAAGTAAACATGAATATTGTTACCGTGTCAGTCTTAGGATTCGCTATTCAAATGCAAAACTGAAGACAAATGTAAAATCTACTATATGCTTCTTGTACAGGACAAATTCTCTATCTTACTCTTGAGCCTGTTTTGCAGCCATAATACTTGAGTTCCTTCTTCATGTATAGACTTGAATTAACTGGCTCGTTCATTCATTGCAGCACAGCAGAGCGTGAGCTGGAGCTGTGACTTTGTAGGCAGCTACCACAACTACCAGGCTACTAACTGCTGTTTCTCAGAAGACGGCTCGTTGCTTGCTGTTAGCTTTGAAGGAACCGCCACTGTTTGGGATTCAGTTACTTGGGATCTTAAGTGTACATTTTGCCATCCACCTGGAAAAATAAGGTATGTTTTTCATCTGGCTTTCTATGTTTTTCTTGAACTCTTGGAACAGAAAGAACTGATTCATAGTTGTCCAAGACCTTCTGTATGTTTGTATAAACATGGAATTTAAGAGTCTTAAGTTCATACGTAGAAAAGACTCTAAAATAGCTTTTAGGTGGTTGGTAGTTTGCTGTTAAAAATAAGATCAAGCTTTGCAGTTTCATCGTCCTTGCTTATGACTCTTGTACCTCCTGTACTCAAACATCTATCATTGGGCACACAGCAGTGTGTTAATAGCCCTTCTCATTTTCCCTGTTAATCTAGGGATGAATCAAAGTACTGGAAAAGTATAAATGTAACAAGTTTGTGTTTTATACATGTATGCATGCATACAAATAGAAATTATATAGTAAACCATAAAAGTATATTTACCTTATTATCTGTTATAATATACGTATTTTGGTCCTTGCTAACCTCTGCTAGAAAATCCGCATTTGCCTGGCAGACTATTGCAGCACACTGCATCGTGTGCTGTCCTGGTAAAAAACATCCTGACTGTCTAGATACCATTCTGTTGTGTAAGGGTAATAAGGAATGGCATAGGTCAAAGGCAGAGAGAAAAGCTAAAAGCTCAAAGAATGGACAGCCTTAATATTAAGTGTCCTGGAATGTGAAATATACAGCAGTTCCTCATCCAATATCATTTGTGTTATGACAAGCTTGGAAAAATAGGGTCACCTCCCTGGTTCGTCTACTTAATTTCTGTGCCAGATCTCTGTATCTAAGCAATTGCTGAAACAGGAAGATGCTACAAACCTGCTGTCGCGGCCTTTTTCAGTGCTAAGGTTTTTCTGACTGCTTCTCAGACTTCGTTCTCAGTCATTACTGCAATAACGTTGGAGGTTCTTAATACACCAAATTTCACAAAACACCTAAAATCAAAAGCAAAACATTGCCTGGTCACAATATTTTAAAGACTGACGTAAAGCATCACAGAAAGATACACAGAAAAACATGGGAGTGAGAAATCTCTGTATGTTTGTAAGTTTTTCTTCTTTGTGATCAAGTCCATTTTGTTCATACTGGTCTTCTAAGATTAGAAATTGAGAAACGTGATTCTCAAACTGTTCTGCAGGAAAATCGTGGGAGGGATGTCAGACACATCTTCCCTGTATCTATGGGGAAGGCTTCTGTTGATCGCTTGGCACAGTGGCAAGCTTTTCCCAGTCTAGTTGCTCCTTTTGTAGCCCTTACTATATGCTATATTAAAAGGAAATAAAATACTCTAGGACTATATTAAATGATTATTAATTGCATAACCTCATAGGGCTGTGTTTTAGTATAGCAATTCCATCCCTTATTAGCTTTTTTGAAAACATTCTATAGCATTAGAAATCAAAAGGCTGTTCTGTTATTCTTAAACAAGAGACTGAGAAATTAAAGTGAAAACAAATCACACACTTTCTTCAATTTGAGCACACTATAACAGTAATTTTTTTTCCTACTCCTCTTTCTAGTGCTTAGAGCAATAATAGGAATTCTTGAAATACAGAATTTCTTTTCCAGTCCCAACATGAACACTTACTAGCACTTATGGGTTTGTAACTTATTAAATAAGAGCTTAAAATCACTCCTTGAAATCAGAATGTTATAGGAACATGTAATCCTGTACATTCATGCCACTAGAGGTGATAGCAAAAAGCAAATTTCTCTTGATTTAAATATCAGAACTAAATCTTAATTATCTGGTTTGTACCTTGTGAATCCCTACTACAGAGAAACTAAGATGAAATCTGGAAGTCATTCACTTGTTTTGACTTTTTACTTCTATAGGAACATCTGCTTTGGGAGACTAACATGTTCGAAGTACCTTATTGGTGCCACTGATCATGGCTTTCTGTGTTGCTGGAACCTGCTCAGTTGTGCATGTAAGATCTGCGTAACTGCGTGCTAGAGTAGTAACATTTAACACTTGAATTTACTATGAAACCTTACAATAGTTCCAGTTTGATTCCCGATTGGTTCACTACAAAATGTCCTGTGAAATGTAGATTTTCATACTTCAGTCAATACAAGTATCCTGGCCAGCATGCATGCGCTTTGTGTGCATGTGCATAGTAAATTCTAAGTTAGATGATTGATAACACAATAATAGCTAGTATTTCCTGTGTTTGTGTAAAAGTTGATACTGTTTGTGTACTTTTTATTCATCTGGGAATAAGGGACGTTGCATGGCTCTTCCAGAGGCCTTGCATGTTTTTCCCATTTGACCTTTGTTTGGCAAAGCAGGGGGATAGAGCTGAATGCCGCCTTTTCACGGCTGCCTGTTGCGGTGTTTGCTTTGCAGTGGAATGGAGTGCCCACCTCAACATCTTAGTTCTGCAGCCAGATCCCCTCTCAGAACATATTGCTGCTGTCTCGTGGCTCTCAAAAGAGTCCAGCTGTAAGTACAAAGACTTCTTTGACGAGTAGTAAAAAGTCAGTGGAATTTAAAAGTGTGAAAGCATAATTTCTAGAAAAGGTTTTCTTAGAATTCAGCCCCATGAAAGCTGTAAGACAGACGTGAGGCTGTGTTTGCACCTGTGGAAAGCTGAGCAATGTCTAACAGCAACAGTCAAGTAAAGCATTTGGTTCCCCATCTTTTCCTCCAACGGATCGTTTGTGGATGTTCTCTGGGTGAAGGTCATTAATGTTCCTGACACTCTCCTTTAAATGCAAAACTGGTTGAACTGTCCAGCTAGAGCTTTGACTAGAAGTTATTATTACTCTTCCTAGAACTACTGTTCTACAGGAAGGTTAATTTTCAAGTGTGTTCTCTGGATTGGAATACTGTGAAAAGTACCTCCTATTATGCAGTAAGGTTATCCAATTAAAATTCCTGCAAACTAGTGCTTAAAGGCAATCGTCTCCAGCCCTTGCTGGCTGTGGTGCAGAGGGCTTTGACAGCTACCCAGGAAAGTAAGAATTTCATGATTTAAAGAGAAGACATTCTTGGTTTTGCAGTGTTTGTGTTTAAACCAAATGAACCACGGCCAATCTATATCCAGAGAAACCTTTGTAAAGAAAAGATCCAGCTTGCTGCCTTTGTTCCAAGAGATGAACCTGAAACAGATGGCTCAGAAAAATACCTTTGGCTAAGAAGATCCCAGCTATTTTTTCTTACGGATACACAAGTAAGTAATAGTGATTGGCAGGTGGTTCCTGGGGAAAAAGTATTTTCCTGAATGTGGGTTGACAGGAATTCAGAGTTCTGCTGTAAGAGTTTCTTTTTTTGATATCAAGGCAGCATAGGCCATGCTTTGTTCTTTCATCAAAGCTTTCTACCACTGAAGCAACTTCAGTTCAAAATCGATAATTGACTGCTCATAGTTTTTGCTGCCTCATTCTTACAAGAAACTAGATAATTTGGGCATGTTGCCTGTGCTGTTTAACCTAACCACCAAGAAGCTGCATTATTGCTGAGTATCCAAATGCTTCATATGATATCCAGTTTTCCCTGTAATATGTGGGTGGGTTTTTTGTTTGTTTTCCCAAGCAGTCTGTATAGAGCCTCTAGGTCCATTCCTGCTTCCTTTCAGTGTGTTTATAAAATGAAGAGGAAGAGATGTGTTTGCCTCTTCCACTTGACTGATAAAAGCTTTTAGGCCAGTTGGAAGCAACTGTGGGCAAGGTCTGGAAATACGGGGAGCAATTTTCACATGCTGTAACACTGCTACATCCTTCTGCGTTTTAGGAGCTAATGACACTTAGCACCAAGCCTCTAGAAGAAAGGCTTACAGCGTCAAGCAAACAGGTACCTCTTACAGAATTTCTGACGGAGATGTACAGAGCAGTTCAAAATTCTTTCAATGATCCGTTTGTCAGATTCAGATTTCCTTCTGTGGTGAAAATGCATGCCAGGTCTTTAGATGGAGTCATAGGTGCTTAGCTGAAGGGGCAGTAATCTGTATTTGCCTATTTTTTGACAGA
This sequence comes from Columba livia, assembly GCF_036013475.1. Classification (NCBI taxonomy): domain Eukaryota; kingdom Metazoa; phylum Chordata; class Aves; order Columbiformes; family Columbidae; genus Columba; species Columba livia. Next base: position 27,248,343 of record NC_088608.1, read on the forward strand.
ATCAATGTTTGTAAAAAACCTTTAAAAAATAAGAACTAGTAAGCTACTCCCTTCTTATTTCCCCTCAACAAAAAAATTGATACTTTTCTAAAGGGATTCAGGTGACACCAATGAAGCAAAAACACTTTGTTTGAATAAGCTCATTCCTTATCTTGTTATCTTTAACACTTGGAACCTTGAGTGTGGCCTGAACTGCGCTTTCTGGTGAGGATGAACAGTTGTCAGCCAGTTGTAACGTATCAGTGAGAAGGGATTTCAAAATGACATTCTAGCATGCACTTCTGTGGAGGAGCAGTCTGGGACATTTGATCTTTTAAATCCATGTTGAAGAAGCATTTCATACCCATGGACCAGAATAAAACAGTAGCGCTCGATAGAGCTATTTTATCTAACCAACCAAATAAAAGTAGAAGTTAATATCTTTCTAATGCAAAATCCAATGGGCATGTGCTCACAAGCAATCAGTTTCTTTGGAAGGTGGGGGAATGATTCAGTGTTCAAATTAAGGGATTTAGATATAGGAAAACGCCAGAAGGCAATTGCCATGTCTTGCTTCAAGCTATATAAATAAATCACTCAGCAGATGATACTGGGGTATAAATGATCTCTTAGTTGTAAGTGTAATCTAAAAGCCCAACTGAGTTTTTCTGGCATGTGCACCAGCTTCTGTATTTGGAAGTTAATTGGTAGATCAACCAACTAAAATCTGGTGTCCTTGAATCCAGACTCTGGAGCGTTTTATTGCCTCTGTGAAGGATTCTCAGGGTGCCCGACGGGGAATGAGTACAAAGAGCCATATGACTCAGTTGAGTTAAATTTGAGTGTAGAGTTTTGTCACCTAGGTTGATTGTTGTATTTTGGTAACTCAGAATGAGATAGAACTTAGATTTGTGACCCTAAAATTCTACTTAAAACTTTCACCTTTTTCAAGCTGGCAGTAGAAGAAAGTCTTCCCGTGACCCCATTTAGCTTGCTATTGGGAAAGCACAGACGTCAGCAGTCACAAGAGGATATAGACCTTGGAAAACTCGTCATTCATAATAAGCAAGAGCAAGATTCACCTGCTGTCAAAGAGGTGAGTGTAATTACTATGAAGTGTACGAACAAAATCATGACAAACAAAAACTTTCATAGAGCTTCTGTTTTATCTTTTCAGCTTTTGCACACTCCAGCACATGTTTTGCCATCGGCTTCCTTCCTCTGCCCTATATTTATTAAGTCATTGCTCATCTCCAAAGAGAACAAAAGGTAAGAAAATGGAAGAACTGAAGTTATTTTAAATTATGTACATCTTTGTGTAAAGTGTAAAAGCAATTTTCCAAAGTTCTTAATTCTTTTATTGACATAAGTTAATAAAACACTTTATTGTAGCAAGTTGTATTTAAAACAGCTCAGTTTTTGTGAGATACGTGGACTGGCCATTTTGTTTGTTGGCTCTTTTGTTGCTGTTTGGCATAATGTGCTCGTATGCAAAATTTTGCCTTTGGAACTCAGATGTTCTTTATGAATTTAACTTTCTCCTAGGGATTTAATGTTTTTAGTATGATTTTTTGATAAATGTTAGGTTCTCAACTTCATTTGAAGTTATGACGACTTCCTGCATAATTCTTAGGTTTGGTTTCTAGATACCCCAAGAAGGGTAGTCCTTGGATTTAATCTTAGGAGTTTGTTTTGAACTCAAATTTCATTCCTAATTAAGCTACAAAATTATAAGTGTATACTGTGAACACAGTTTGCTAAGCTTGTCTTACAATACATTAAGCCCGATTTAGTGGAGTAGTTTGATAGGTACTTAAAATGTATTGTAGCTTGCTCCTCTGAGATCCCTGTATGCTTCTAGAAAATTAATGCAGGCAGAGGGATTATGACTGTAGTCTTGTATTAGAGTTAATATCTTGGCACTTACACTGAAGCCAATTAAATGCATTTTTTATTCAGTCTCTTTTTTAAAGTGCTCAGTTCTGCCAAGCCAGAGATGAAAATGTGTCATTGGTATCAGCTGCAGTTCTGCATTTGCAAAGACCAATGAGAGGATGGTTTACCCAGAAAAAAGCACCAGTTTGAGTAGTTTTTGAACGTGCATTATATTCTGTCACAACAGCAGTATAATCAGCTCTGCTCCATTGTGTTGGCCAGTATTGCTGCTTTCTTACTGGGTGGCCCAAGTAAAAGTCTTTTTGCTACATAAAGAAAACTCTGGCAAAAATCTAATATAAGGAATATGTAGAAGTTTCCATGTAGTTTCAGGACTGAAGAATTTGGGAGTTCAGTGGCCTGTGTAAATATTAGCACACGTAGGGCTTGTACTTTGACACGGGGAATTTGTTATAGTTACCTATAAGGGCTGTAGGATTGGTCTCTTGAAGAATGACAAGAATATATCACTACAGATTAATTTTCTTATTAATGTTAAATAATTTCATTTTCCTTGGCAGTATAATATTAATGTATTATACATCCTCCACCATTTACGTTTTGTGAGTGATAAGTAGTTTGTATTTGAACAGATGACTTTTAGGAGCCCAGTACTGTTCTGCCATGCAGGTCATTCCTAGTGAGATCCCAAATTTTTATACAACAGACATTTGAATTAATACAATTAATGACCATATTGTAAATGGTAACTGTTTATATAATTCTTTGGAAGTGCGCTTTCTACGTCAGAACAGGTTTAACTCTCGAAGTCAGAAGGGAGCAGCCACTTTAAGCACCTCCCTGTGTTTAGAAAAACAAACCAAACCTTTTTCCTTTTAAAGTTACACTCTAGGTATTGTAGCAGTTTTTAAGACCAAGTGACCTTTTCCAGATTGGAAAGAAAAGAATGACCTTCTTGAATATTGTCTCATCTACCAGTGTATCCAATGTTTCTAGTTCTGTAGGAGTGTGAGATTATAACTTTACACATGATGATGATGATCTGCCTATGTATTATATATATATATATATATATATATATATATATATATATATTTTGTTAAGTGTACTTAGAACAGAGGACAGCTATTTGAAAAATGGCTTGTAATTGAGATGGCAAAAGAAGTAGTTTGTAAGTAGCCTGAGATTTAAAAAATAAATGAAATCTAATGTTTACATAGTTATTTGCATGATAATTTACCTCTCTCCTGTAGTATGTGATACTATGGTATGTGAAGGTACTCATTAATTTCATTAATTGGGTTGTTTCTAATTATCTTCCTTTTACAGTGCTGAAGAAGTTGCTGATGAAGTAGAAATGGAAAGTGAAAAAGCAGATGATGATTCAGATGAGGAAAGAGATGTTACTGAAATGGAACAAGAAGATACAAGTCCTTCAGAATTGTTAGGAGAGATGACATGTAAACTGTCTAAATACCAGGAAAAAGAGCTACGAAAAATAAGAAAAATGGACTACAGCTGGATATCAGCTTTCTAAACAGACATCTTGTCTTTTTAATACTGTAAAGTGAAGCATTGTGGATTAAATATTCTTTAAAAAAAAAATCTTCCAAGTCCTTTAGCAAGAAATTTTAGTAGCCTCTGTTCCCATAAGAAAGGAGAACAAGGGGAAGGGATGAACGTTTTGAAAAGCTGGTTCTCCTTCTAGTTTATTACCTATTCTCTGTGACCTTAGAAAACATTTAACCTGTGGGGTTTTTTGTTGTTTGTTTTTTTTTTTCCCCCTTGCAAGCATATTTAAAAGGCTAATATCAAAACAGTTCAATATCTGCCTTGTGATCAGTTAGCAAAGTGACTGCTGAGCTGCTGAAAATCTCTCCCAGTGAGGCTGGGCCACTGATGCCAAACCCACAGCAGCAAACAGCGTCTCTTAGTAAGTACTTATTGCAAGATGTGTACGGGAAATGAGATTGGTTCTCAGCAGTGCTGTGTGCAGGTAAGTAATGAGTCCCCTCCTCAGATGTTCCTCTTGAGCTGTTGAGACATGACAAATGGTTTAATACACCTGATTCTAGACTATAGATACCTACATCTTTGCTGGCGTTCATAGAGTATGGACTTTCTTGGGCATAGGATACTTACATGTATCAGAGCACGATGAAACCTTTGAAAATATCAAGAAAACTGCATCATGTAGAGCAGGAGTGTCAAACTCACTTTCACCAGGGGCCACATCAGCCTCGTGGTTGCTTCAAAGGGCCAGATATAATTTTAGGAGTGAAACTACTCCCACAGTCCTAAAATTACATTCAGCCCTTTGAAGGCAACTGTGAGGCTGATGTGGCCCCCAATGAAAATGAGTTTGACAGCCCTGATATAGAGGATGTGTCTTTTCCTGCCAGCCAGTCTAGTAGGCCTCTTGTGCATCAGCTATAGTTTATATATTATATTACTTAACTATACATATCACAGTGTGTAGTTAGTTGGAAGCAGTAAATCTGAAAGCCTAAAAGTGAATCCAGGTGGCGGTGCAGTATGAAAGCAAGCTGGTGGAAATTGTACAGGTCAAAAGCTGAGAAGAAACAAGAGCTTCTAAAAATACTCAGATTTATGATGTTGGAAACGGGAGTGATAGTTCAGCCCTTGTCAGTGAAAATCATGTGTTCCCTACTTTGCTACTGCCTCAAAAACAAAGTGGAAGAGCCTTCCCTCCCTCTCCTTTTCTAACACCATATATTGGAAGGCAGTTAGTGGCAACAATTCTGACTTCCATCCATGTGTAGAAAACATTGAAATTCATCCATAGGCATCAGAGAAATTATGCCCAAATGATTTAGCTGAAAGGGTTACTTTTCGCATTTGAACAGGAATGCGGATGTTTGCAGTAAGCGGTGCTGCCCCTTGGCACACTGGCAGGAGCCATCAGTCACCTCCGTGTGACACAGTTCACGGGCTGAAGGGTGGAGATGAAGGTTGGAGCGTTGCTGAGACTGTGGCACAGCAATGGCTTCACCTGGATATTTGGCAGAGGTACTCAGTGTGGCGGGGCTGCCAGGGTGAAGGTGTGGGGTGAGCATTCTGCTCTAAGAGGACAAATAAACTTTAAACCCCATTTTTTAACATGCCTTTAGTCAGGCGGGCTCCTTCCCCTGAGAGGACGTGTTTTCTGGAAGGGTCAAACCAAAAGCCTGTGCCTCAGGGTCCACCCAGCTCTGGCAGCACAGGGCCAGAACAGTGACAAAATCTCTGCCTGTTGATAAATTCACAGATATAGCCCTTCCCTGAACCCATTTGCAATCTGCTGGGCCCTGCTGTTAGCAAGACCGTGTGATCTTTGTGTGTAATTGTCAGGGGCAAGAAGCTTCTAGAAATAAAAAGCCTAATGTACATGTCTCTATGCAGTAAATGAAGTCACACCTACTAAACAAAAATACACACCTGGTGCTCCTCTCAAAGTGGATGGAGACAAAGACCAGATCCTCCACAATACAGCAATGGTTCGTGAACAGCCAGAGCGCTGAAAAGAACCATTAAATGTAAGTTTACCAACAGGTCTGAGTGCTGGCTGAATCCAAGTCAAAAACTAGTTTAAAACTCATTTTTATAGAAAAGTGGAAAAACTAGTGCACTTTTTTTTATTCTGTAAATTCCTCAGTCATATAGATGTAAAAACATGAATATGGGGAATAGAAACACCCTTTACTCTCTATATTTCCTTCTAATCAGACATTCATGTGAAAAATACAGAATTTATTGCTACAGTTTCAGACTAAACTGAAACTGTAACTTAAACTGTAACTGAAACTTCATTACTTGGCTGCAAAGGGCTTCTGCAGCTTCTCATTCAATCAAGTTACATATTGTGGCTCTTCAAGCTATTTATTACTTATGACTGAGGGACAACACTTTCTTTAGCATAGATTACTTACATAGGACTAATATTACTATGAAATTTGAGGAAAGTTTTTAATATTTTAGGCATTTTGGTTTGTTGTTTATAGGCCTTGGTAGGACAAAAATAATCTTTTAAAACCTGTCAAAGTTTTTCACCATTTGTTTGCCTGAAAGTTCATTTATTTTTTAATTTTTATTTCTCTCCCAAATTCAGAGGGAGAAGAGGAGGAAAACATAATAACACTGTCAAAACTACAGCCAGTCTTCTGCTTTTGTATTTTTCTCCCTTTTTATAATAGCTGTTTAGATAACATTCTGGTATAGATAGCTGGAAACATCACAGTTCCCCAAATATTATGCAATTTTTATTTCCATCCTTCTTATCTACAGATCTAGAACTGATACAGCCTTTTCAGAACTTTGGACCCGATGGACTTTTTTTTTCCTAAACGAAAAGTTTCAACAGAACAAATAGGGTGAATGTGTTAAGACCATAACTGTCAAATCATAGGTTTTAAAAAACAGAAAGTACAGGAAAAAAAGATTAGTTAACAATTTTTTCCCCTCTCTCAAAACATGTACTATGCTAGGGAAGGCACACTGAAAGGTTTTTGTCTTGTTTCTTAAAGAACATCAGACTTCAGCTCTCTGGAAAAACATGCAAGCTGAGCCGAGGGGTCTGTATGTGCATTGTTTCAAAAACACTGGCTGCATCCAAGTCTGGTATTGTCTTCTTGTGTTGGCAAGTGCAGCTTTAAAGCTGAGAAGGAAATCTCAATATTTGTTAGTGTGGGTTTCTTTTAAACTTCACATGTTCTTGTGAAAGTAAAGTGCTTTGCTGGAAAATAACCAGGTGTGCACAAGGGAGAATTTAGATGCAATTCAGTATCTAAAGACGCAATTTAGTTTTGTATTCAGGTAGTACAGCAGTGTGTTGGGAATCTTCAAGATACAGTTGTTAGAGTTATGTTTTCTAACCTTTGTCTTTACCAAATTTGTTTTGTTTTGCACACTAGATTGAATGTGCTGGGATAACAGAGTCAGTCCTCACTTTGTAGTTTCATGTGTATGTTTTTACTACTCAAGCAGGAAATATATTTCTGGTTAGAGTTTTACTACATTTAGTAGGTGCATTCTGACCAACCTTTCAGAAAACGTCTTCTGAAAGATATTGCAATTACGGCAATGAAGAATTCAGAGGGAGGGCTGCAACTCATCTGTCTGTGCCTGCCTTGGAAAGGTCTCTTTTTAAAACAGTTGTTTTCTGCTGTTCCTCAGTACTTCTTTTTGGTGGTGGTGTTTCAAGCTTGCGTAGCTCAGTGGCCATTAGAGTTCTCCATATTTACTGTGATGCCCTAAGTCAAATCTTAATTTGATCTTTTGGCTTCTGCTTTTTCCTTCTAAAGGCTTCTTTATAAGAATTTTGTTGTTCTTTATCAGACAGGTTTGACATAAGAGAACACAGAGAAAGCACTCGAACTTGCAATTTCAGTTACAGGACAAATACAACGGGTAATAAGATACTTCTGCAACATGTAGAGGTCAGTGTTCAATAACTAGGGTGCCTCATGCATCATCAGAGGACAGCGATTCTCATGGACCTGGTGACAGCTTTATTTGGGCCGAGGGACAGACCGTGCAAGGGGGGAATTGTGTATGTCCAACATTTTCCACTCAGACAAGCAGTCAGATAAACACAAGGACCTGAAACTTCAGCAGCTATGGAAAGCATTATAAAAAATAAATAGATCGGCAAGGCCTTATGAAATACAGCACAGCAGCAGTGGTCATTTTAACCCCTGGTTCCAGTCAAGCTTAGTTCTGCAGAGAATGAAAAATCACTGCTCTGCACTGGTATTTGGTTATTAGCACACAGCAGCTCCAAACAGGCCCCGGTCCTCAGTGGGCACACTAGAAAGCTGCATTAAAGACTGGTGTTAGTACACAGTGGGGGCTATATATTTTCAGTTGTTCACGAATAAGGAAAAAAATAAGGACTGCAAATCACACAGGGTGTTCTCGCATCACCTGGATCTTTGTATTTCATATGTATTTTAGCCTAACAACCATTTGGCTATCTGACCTTGGGGGAGGCTCTTTCAGATATCTCCATCTACCAAATCCTACCCTACAATGAGCTTTTCAAAACATGCAGTGACAGCCAGAGAATAGGACAGAGAAAAACAACTTGAAATATAACTCAGGCAGACTTCAACAGACATTCCAGTCCACCCCCCTGCCCTGAAGCAGTGCAATTGAGGTATACTTATTCCTGACAGATATTCATCTGATTATGTAAACCTCTGATAAACATCATCAAAGATCACGCTATGATCTCTGTGAATCTGTTCAATGCTTCCCTATTCTGACAGGCACAGTTTATCCTAATAAAAGTAATCTTTCTTCCTGCAAAATTTCTATTCTGTTCGTCCACATCTGTTTGTAAGCTTCTCTGATAGTAATCTTTAGAAAAAAAATGAAAACGTGTTACTCTGTTTCCTTTCAGCAAAAATATCATCTCCTTTAACCTTTCAGGTTTGCTTTTCTTGCAGCCCTTTGAAGCATCAGAATTATCCTCCAGACCTTCTTTGGGCTAACTGTTTACAAGCCAAATATTGTTTGACTATTTTATTATAATTTCAAGGGCAAATCTGGTCAGGGTCATTTAATTCTGACGCTTCTGGATAGTCCTAAAGCCTGTTCTTCTCTGCTCTGGCTTGTATTCCTTGTGGATTACCTTCAGTATCTGCCGCCGTCTTTTTTGATGATGGCAGAAGCAAAGGTAGCAATTTATTTATACCTCAGCTACCACTGCAGTGTTACACAGCAAATGCCAGCTGCAGAACCTCTGCAGGGCACCTTTCTCTGTGGAGACCCCAGCTGGGATCAAACAGTGCGGGCGTTAGTTTTGGCCTCTGCACAGCATTTCTTTAGGGAGTTAAGTAGTATGTTATAATTATGTAAACTGGAATTTAGCCAGGGCAGCAAGGTCACTCGCCTCTAAGGTTGCAAAAGAAATTTAAATAATACTCTGAACAGCTCAGGATTTTAACTACTTTACTAACACAGGATGTAAACTTGTCACAACAGAATATCTTCACAAGAAGAAATCATTATCGGATGGCAGAAATAATGAATTAAATTCGTGTTACTGTAAAGCAGCTCAGCATGAAATCCTGACTCTTCAGAAATCATTGACAAAGCACCCTTTGTCTTTATAGGCCCATGTCACAAAGACATATATCCAACCACAAGATAAATGCTAAATCTTAAAATGCTGCTATAAACAGTGTTCTGAGCAGTGTGTTTGGTTAGAAAGTGAATGTAGTCCAAGCTACTTAGAAAGAACCTCTTAATATTTTTCACAATACGCCAAATGAAGCCCTTTAGGTCAATAACATCATGTGGCTGTAAGGAGGAGTTACCACACAGCTCTGGGAATGTGCACATCAGCAGGTTCTGAGGCTGCAGGTTTCTCAAAGGCTTTGAGTGCGTAAGCAGCCGCCGTGGAAAGCAGCATTCCCACCTTCCATCACCTCGGCATTGCCTTTGTGGGGAACCAGGCTGGGGAAAAATGCCTTAGAAACTAAACCAGATATTACACAAATAAATAGTTTAAGATGTCCATAGAACTACAGCCAGCTTCCACAGAGAACAGGGCAGGATTTTTCATCAAGAGGTTTTTGTATGCTCAGGAGATGAGGTTTTAATGTTATACACCCCAAATCCCACTCTTTTCTCACAGGGCCTCTTCCTTGTGCTGGGAGTGCCGCAGCCGCTCCCAGAGCATTCCTGAGGGGCGTTCGTTTGATGTGACACCTGAGACACCTCCGCTCCAGTGCAGCAACTCCTGGTTTCCCCCTACAGCCTCTTCCTCCTCTCCCAAACTCATGGGCTAAATAAACAAACTGCAAATAAAGCAGTGGCCAGCAGTTCAAAGAAACTGCTTGGTACCAAACCATGCTTGGTACTAGCATGGCATTAAACTGTTGAGAGGGAATCCTTTTGTAGCTTATAAAATGAAACCAGTTAAAGGACTATGAGTTTTTAAACATGTAATGAAGTATTATTATTGGAACCGTGACCTTTGTCCTCTGTTGACCTTCACAGATACAGCTGTGTTGCTAAGAATTAGGCTTATCCTTCGAGAACAGACACTGCAGCCATAAACTTGCCTAATTTCTTCATGAGAACAGGAACAAAAGAATAGTTTTGAGATAGAAGATGCTACCCAGAAAAGCAAGACTCTTTTTTTTTGGCTGTTTTTTCAAAATTACATTCTTATACTGCTAACTCCTTTATTTTAAAATAGGACAGAATTAAATTTTTCTCAGCCATAAAGCTGCTTATTATTTTCTGTTACTGATGCCTCAATTTATGTTTGTTTGCAGTGCTACTTAGTTTATTATATTTTCAGATCTGAGGCTGTGATCAAAGCTTCAGACATCTTGGCTATTTTATTTCCTTTGGCAACCAAAAAAGTTTTCATTTCTTTCTCAAACAGGTAAAACAAGCCAACAAACAAACAAATTCTCCATCAGTATCTGAGATGTCATCTCTTTTGTTTCTAGCCACCTACTTTACAAATAATAGAGAAAAATTAACTAGTCACTCTTATAAAGTTTGTTACTCAAAGGCAATTTTCATGAACAAAGGTGGACACTTCTTCAATGAAAGGTTTTGTTCTGCTTAAGTTTGCTCTGTGCTTTGAGCTTTCCTGGGACCTGCTCCAGTCTTCTGAGGAAGAAACACAGGGAGAGCAGAGAGATCTTTCACAGTCCTCTTGCTTTTCCACTCTGAAAATTAAGCTTAACATAGCAAGAAGTTTAGTGGATTCATTAAAATTACATTAAAGGTGACTTTTCAGTATTAAAGATAACTTAAAAAAAAGATCAAAGACCTGACTTGGAAGAAGAATCAGTGTGGGTTTGTCACCTTCTGCTCTATGTATTGCGGCAGGTAAGGAGCACACACTGTCGTGATCACAGCTGCAAAGACAAGTGCAAGTCCCAAGGCGCATTGCTTTAGTCCCTTTGTTTTTCACGAGAACCAAGAGGGGCTGCAGATTGCTCTATTTCTCATGTCACTTCAGAATCATAGAAGGAAAAGCACTCAAAATATAAGTAAAAAGAAGTGCATATACTCTTAGTACAAAGAAGCTATTTCAACTCTGAAACACCCCACTCTGAAAAGAGCCCTTTTTTGCTTGGCATAGTGCAAATGAGAGCTGGAGTTCTAAGAACTATCACATATGCTAGAAAAGGAAAATTTTCATAGTGCTTGCTCCATCCGGCAATACAGTATGTTATTTCTGGACAGCATATTCTGTGAGAAGATTTGGGATACAGTGACAGTTTATCTTTCCTTTTTTTCTTTTCCACTAGCTGCTCTCAAGGATTAAATGGAAAGAAAATATCGCATCACTTGCAAAATAGAAAACCACTTCTAAATCAACTGGTTTGGATGAAGCCAGAAAACCACCCTGGAAGGCACATCAGTGCAAGTCACCTGGAAGCAATAAATAATCGCTTACCAGTTAACCAGCTAAGAATGTTCCAAAACCATTTTGACTTTGAATAATGCATTGTAAGTAGAACTACTTACAAAGCAATTAAAGATGTTTTGTAAGTGTACAAACAGAGGTTTCCTGCTGCCCTTGTCAACTCAGTAGTAAACCCAGCCACATGCATGGTGGAGGCAAAACAATTCATTAGACCCCACAGCAATGCTGCAAAGATATATATATATACATAATATATATAGTATAGAACACAACCATGCTTGAGACCTCAACTTAAAGATGGGTACTGCTTCAAATATGGATCTTTCAAAAAAAGAGAGCTGCCTCTTTACAATAAATAAGAATATTCAGAAGTTCTCAAGCAGTTTCTCAGACTAAATACAAATGTGTGATGTGTAAGATGGAAATCTCACATCCAGAGAAATGTATTTGAGCGTATTTTCTGTAAGAATTCTCTAGTGCCAAGCCACAGACTCCCCTTCAGCAGGACACTCGCGACTCTCTCCTCTCACCAACCGCTTGTCTCAGCGAACCTTCAGTGCTGTAACCTCCCAAACAACAGGGTTCAAACTGGCCTGAAGGTTCAAAAGTTATTTGAAGGGGAGGGCAGGTGAAGGAGACACACACAGAGAAACTGCAGGAAATTTCCTTTTTCTAGTGGAACCAACCTAGGAATCAATTCTCTCCTTTTGTGGAACTCCCTGCTAGTCAGTCATGCCAAGTCAAGACCTCGCTGACCTATGGACTTCAAAATATACTCAACAAAAAGATATCTAACAAGTTCAGGATAGGTCATAGTTTCTAAGTAAGAATAATTAGGAAAAGCAGAATGAAGGCTTCCCGCAGCTGGGTCAAATGGACTTGAAGAGTTACCTAAATTTTGGAATCACTTTATTACAGTAATTCAGATTAGTATAAAGATGTTTAACCAGAGACAACCCAAAAACTTTATAACTGCAACATAGCAGATCATGCAATAGAAAACAACACTATATAACTGATGAGTTTTGACTGTGGACAAGAATGACTACTTTTTTTAAGGAAAATTTTGATTGGTTTTAGGCTCTAGGTTCTGTGAATTTGGAGCAAGCCGTTAAGAAGATAATTAAAACAACAACAGATATCAAGACAAATGAAAGTAACCGGACAGCGGATGCTACAGAGCACTCTTACAGAGGAGATCTATGAGACTTCAGGAAACCTGCAGGAAATAACTATCAGGTCTATAATCCTCCAATTGCTAATCACATGAATAAAAATCAAAACAAACAGGGATCTTCAAAAAAACGGAAGAGCTGTCCAGAGAAGTCCAGGGTCTCCAAAGGAAGGTATAAACAGCATCTGAGTATTGTGGGTTTTGTTTGCTGTTTTAATTTCCACCTGTAATCCAGCTATGGCCACCACGTCTGTGGTGCTGGTAATCGAAGTGCAGTTTGCTCTTGCACCAGCAAAGCCCCGTCAGGAACAGGGAACTGCTGCTGTTTTCAAAGCACAAACGCTTCTCCCATCCACAAGTACTTGCTGATGAAACAAAATGCTCTGGACACAAACCATTCACAGCAACTTGACACTGGATATCAGTCATGAAATATAGAACAAGCCATGGTGCATGGTTCATGTGCTAAGTATTCATTAACAAGAAAACAGAATTGAGCTGGAGAAGTTGGCTACTTTCATTAAGGAATCTAAAACTTGCAGCTGTTTTAGACATATTTTATAAAGGAGATTCAGGAGTTACTATGAAACCACTTCTAGACTAATGTAAACATGACTCTGATCTAAATAAAGTTTAAAATACGAACAGCTTAACAGATGTCAAAAACTAAATCATTTTAATGAGTCATTTGTTATAATGTTTTTCTCCATATGAAAAAAAATCTGTCCACTTGGCAATATGGATTAGGTTAATTTTCTTAACATTTTACTGAAATAATCACTTTAATTGTCATTTTAAGTTTCATAAGAGCTGTAGGCTGGTATCTATAGAATTTAGTAAGAATGCAATCAGCAGGGATCCACGGAAATGATCTCAGAATCTTTAGGTGTTGTTATGTCTCAAGAAATTAGAAGAATAAGGAATTTCATAGTAAACATTCAATTAAAATGATAAATTGAAAAGTCTACCCTTTTATTAGATCCAGTCAACGCTAATTATTTCTGAAGTAGAATCTGAGAGGCACAAAGCAGCTTTTTTTTACCCTGTGTTCATTTTCCAAATTCAATTTGACTATTCTTTAATGAGCTCACACTGCAAGAAAACAAAGGTGAACTAACCCATTGTGCCAAGTTTGCTAATCTTATATTTGCTGCTTGCTCATGCTATCAAAAAGGTTAGGCGTTTCACATTCATAAAGAAAAGTTAGCATAGAAAAAATTATATTTAAAGAAAGAAAAACTAGAATTTTAGGTGTCTTCAGAAAAACTTGAACAATTGGGAAATGCTGAAGTGCCACGGGGGAAGATGTTCTTGAGAGAGACTCCAAAGAAATGGGTATTTCTGGTGCTATTTTCTGTCCAGTAGCAGTGAAATACGGCTATACTGTGCATATTTCAGCTCAGAGGGGTTGAAAGGCACAGGCAAATATTATGTTAGTCCAAGATTTTTCCAGGAAAAAAGGTTCCCGTTGCTGCTTCTGCCTCAGTAAAGCCTGCCTTGTGCTACGGGGGTGGCTGCTGCTGAAATACAGCCCAGCTGTCACCGGGGCAATGCGGGGTTTGTGCATGGTCACTGACACAGGCGGGAATGAGAGTCAAAAGCACTGAAATTTGTTGGGGTTTTATGCTCAAGGCCTGTAAGGCCAAATACCCATTGCAGGTATGGCACAGAGGGGCTCTAAACGTATTTGTGCGTTTTGCTGTCACACTGATGGAGACATGATCCATCTTAAAAGCAACTACTCGAAGCTTAGTTTTATTCATTTTATGGCTTCAAGGGTAAGTTACAAACTAGAAGGCAACAACATTAGAAAAAAAACTTAGCCTAAACCCGAGCCAATTTCCTATCTACTTCCCCCTGCTTCAATTTGGAGAGCAAGAATATTTATCATTTGGAAGTATGGGCTTTCAAGAAATAAGGTTTGTCAACCCAATGTGTCTCATTTGCTCACTGTGTGAGTCCCTCATGAGAGTAAAACCCAAATAAACGTATGAAAGAGCTGTGTTTGCATTTAAACATTAAGTAAGTAATGAGTAGTCTCAAAAATAGTTTAGAAAGTTCATAGCATACTTCAAATATTTGTAGACTATTAGAATTTAACTGATTTAATGATTTACATGATCTTTTATTACAATAACATCTGGAAACAAGGAGGGGAAGGTGCACCACAGTTGTACATCAAAGCATAATGGACAGAAATAAAGATGAAATGTGAGCTAAATACTTTGAAGAGCTTTCTTGCCAGTAAATCTTGCTTCAGCCTCAGGTTTCCAGAGGACACCATTCAGTTACACTTCTGCTCTTGCCAGAGGAGAGGAAAAATATTGCAGAAGTAACCTGACAGCTGTGGCTCTGCCTTACTCCACCTCCTGCAAATCTTCAGCTACACCCAATAGATGCATGTGGGCAGATGTCAGTGTTTACAGCACGTTCTCTTTGGAGAAACATGACGAGTCCTAACTGATAACTTCAAGAAGGTTCACAGACACTGTCTGGAGCCCCAGGAATGGTTGGGAAGGAAGCGCTGCACCCGTTACTAATATATGCTAATATGGTCCCATGACTGTGCTCAACTGGAGAAAGCGAAAGGATGAAAAGCAGAGCACATTTTAGACATGCATAGTACATCTTTAAATGAATTTGGCATATCAATAGTATATTCCATAGAACAAGACAAGAATTTCCTACCCCATCCTTTATCAAGTGTCATTCCTGGGATGTCAGATATCACTGCTTAGAGAGATTTTACTAACCACTTGTTCCATTGAACTCTTTCAATAGCATACGTCGTTGCACTCTGAAAACAACTGGTCATTTTGAAAGAGGAAATGAATTATAAAACAAGTACTCCTAAATGTTGCATCTAATTTTCTGAACATCTTAGCTAAAAGAATTTACTAGGAAACTGCCTTCTATTTATTTACCTTACATTTTATGCCTATGATTCATTTATATTCTTATAACACTTGAGCCACTTATTTCTGTCATCATTCTATGGAAATCATAATTAACATAAAAGGATCCTTTAAGCACTCCATCAATACAATACAGGGCACTGTTCCATAGCAAAGAATCTGTTTCTTTGCAGTATCTTGCCTTGTCTGTAGCAAAAGCAATATCAACTCACAGCTATGTGCTAACAAGGAAATCAGGGAACTCTCTGCAATGCACCATTATGGCCAGAAACCCCTGAGCTATATGGCAGGGAACTCAAATCCATGTGTCTCATTAATCAAGACCATATTTCTGGATTGCTTGTTTATTTGCTGAATAAGTTCCCCAGCTCTCTAGAATATAAGGCAGGTAATCAGAACCAGATGATATACACAGAACATTTATGATTTGTTTGGTTTTATTTTTCTATAACTCTGGAGGAGATACTATTATGTGCAAGAATAAAAATAGAGCAATTATAATCAATCCCTGCTGTGCAGGGAAGGCCCAGCAGTAGATTGAGCGACACTACTAGTTAACTAAATCTAGTCAGGGAAACTTTTCACTTTGCCAGGCATTTAAACTTGCTCGTACAATACTAGATGCAGTTCTACTGTGTTGGTTTTTACCAGTCCAAATAAGATCTAAATCTTCCTCAGTCTTTCTCTGTTCAGAATTTCAATATCATAGAAGTTACAATTAAGAGACAAAGTCCTTCTACATGAGTTAGAGCACAAAAAGTTAGACTAGTAAATTGGGACAGTCCAGTTGTATTAGAAATGACTTACACACACATTTGCAGAAATCAAAGACTTCTAGAGCCCTTCAAAGAGTGGGAAATGGAGGTAGAAGAGGAGGCAGAAATTTAATGTCAAGGAAGTAGGCACCATGCATTCTCAATGAGCTTCTGAAGAGATTCCAAAAGATGAAGTATATGCTACCAGTCTATTAAGTTTCATGACATATGTTATCTCCTCAAAGACTTGAGCTCTTAGATCTACCAAAAAAAAAAAAAAAAAAGCTTATTTGTGCATACATCCATGTTCAAGATTACAAGCAAACCCCATTACAAGCAAAGCCCATGAGGTCCATCAGAGGGAAAAGCTGGGCAGACAGTACCCTTTCGCTAAGCAAAAGTCTCAACTGAACAAACATATCCATGATCTTTCTCGGTTCATGCCTGTACTGTATAATAACAATTCAAGATAATCTGGCATGTAATTCTATTATTATATTTGTACTTTGTATCTTTGTATTTCCTAAGGTTGCGTGGCTTGAAAGAATTTACAGCTTCGAAATAACAGTGCATATCTATAGATGCTTTTTCACATTTTCCATTACAAATACACCTATCTCTATGTACATGGAACAAATCCTGGTGTGGCAACGTCTAGAGCCAGTTCTCAGAGTTGTGAAAATTGAGATTACCTCATGTCCTGGGCTGCATTGTCTCCAAATAACATGCACATTATCTAACACACTCACTCAGCACAAGTGCTTATCTACTGCGGTCGTTCTTAAACACTGAGCCTAAACGCAGTGGGAGATGCAAACGCAGTGGGCTCATACCCAGAAATTATATCATGTGCCCACAAGCCCAAAAGGTGAGGTTGCCACCAAAAGACTGAGGACTCCTGCTCCATGGGACTCAAATTCCACGTAGCTTGCTATTAACTTTCTGCATCCTTAGGGGAGCCAGCGCAAGACATCACTAGACAATATTTCAGCAGTCAAAGGATTTGTGAAACACACAGTTACGAATTGTTTAAAAAGAAAAAAGCCAAAAAACCCACACACATACACACCAACCCTCTCTGAAAAGTCTCAATTTGTGCCAGGGAGTCACTGCACAATTTGAGGTTTCTCTACTAGAAAAGTTAAAGATCCTGCTGAGAAACTTGTTTCATGCATTACACTGTTGAAAAGCTTTTAAACCTACAGGTTTTTAAGAAAGATGGTGGAAGAAATGATTCTGTATTCATGTAAAGGGTTAGGGATACATGTCATGAAAGAGGCATCGTGTCCTGGGTGACAAAGGCCTCTTACTGCATGTCCGGTCAGAGGTACCTATATGCAAAAATCAGCAATGATCCCAAGGACACTGCTTGTATTTCAATATACACATTGTTCGCTTTCATTTCTGTAGAAACTAAAGCAATCCCAGTTTATGGTCATGGACTTGGAAAATATAAAAATAGTGCCAGTATCAAATTACCATGTGAAATCAGACAGTTGTGAGGCCTGAGAGATCCCAAAGATAAAAGCTAAAAGCATGATAATTTCTCACACATGGGTTGTAAATTCCTGTTTTTCCATGTGAAATGGTATTTCTTTTATTAAATCAAAGCTGAGAACCACACTAAACTTTGCCTTAATCCCAAGAATATATTCTCCAAAATAAAATCATGTGATTTAAGGGTCATTTTTATTTTTTAAATGTTACTTCAGAAACATCTGGTCATTGAACCAGTCACAAGTCAGGGCATTTCTCTCCTGCTACCAGTACCTAGAGCGATGAGAGAGCTGACACAGCAAACATGCTGCGGCTTGGCTGGTTTACAAAAGGGGATCTTTCACGCTCAGCCATCTCCAGAGCTGTGCAGAGAAAGGGCACTTTGACTAACCGCAAAAACAAAACAACTATTGAGTAATGCACCTTCTTCATTTTAGCGCTCTCGTTGTGTCTGGCTTTTCACATGTTTTTCAGCTTTGCCTTTAAGTTTTCATACACTATTTATTTGAGGTATTCTGCCAGAGAATGAACCACCCAGTAGATAAAGGGAACTGCTTCTGCAGTTTCATTGGAATCTGTTCCCACAGAGACCTCCAGGGCCACAGAAAGGACCAAACCAAGAAACAGAAACAACCCTTCACTATGTAGTTCCCACAGAGCACACCTTGTGCTGTGTGGCTTTGTTCCACTGAAGCATCTTATAGACTGTTTCAAAGCACTACTTTTGTTCTGGATAAAATTTGTCTTTAGAAAAGAACAATAAAATATCTGAGATGGAAAAAGCATGAAGTGTGCTTCTCACTGAGTGCTTTTATTTTTGGTTTGTGATCTATGGCTAACTATATGACTGAAGGAAAAATAGACCATTTTTCCTATTAAAAATATGCCTAAACAAAGGATTTTATACCATATTTGAATTCCAAAGAGGAAAGACATTCGGAGATTAGCAACATACACACCTCTTTTCATACTGACAAACTGCAACTTAGATTAATCACAAAAGTAGCTTTAGAGTCTTTGGGCCTAACATGAAACAGGAAAAGTATTTCCTTCCTCTAGTTCCTGAGAGCAAACTTCCTTCATAAGACCAAATATAGTTCATATGGCTGGGCACAGAAGCAGCTCTCCTGTCCTCAGCCACACCACATAGCCATCCCACCAGAAAATACACTGTGGAGGAGAAAAGCAAAAAAAAGAACTGCAAAGAACAAGGGACTGATGACTTCCATCAGGCTCTGGTTGCCTGAAAACTATTTTAATTTTCTAATTTCTCTGACCCTTACTATGCAAATTAGCCCCCAGACCGAGAAAGCCACTGAGGAGTTTGACATGTGGGAGAATGGGACTCTGCATCAGGGTTCATGGAGTTCAAGTTATTCCCCTCGGCTCTGACTCCAGCGAGTCTGGCAGTCTGAACAAATCAGCCAGTCTGAAGGTGGGCAGAGATGTCTGAAGGTAACTGAAGAGATCAGAAGAAAGCACAGTGTCTAAACTGGACTCCTTAGACGCTTCATTTTTATTTCTCTTTCTGAGACCCCTTTCTTGGGCTTGCCTGAAAAGAAAAGCATCTTGCTGAAGAATAGCAGGTCTATAAGTAGAAAAAGAAAACATGGAAGTTTAAAGTAAAAATACAAATAACAATGTTAACAGCACTGTGTAAGGAGTCAGACACTAAGAAGAGATACCTCGTTGTTACTCCTGACCAGGATTCTGCCTGAGATGGAGGTTTGGAGCTGAGCTTTCCCTGTTCTGAGAAGAGTCTTTGCCCGTCTAAGCCACACAGTCAGGAAGACAAAGATATTTATGAATATCCCCGACAGTGCACATCTCTGCTGGTGGGGCTAGCAACATAACAGCGGCCTGGAAAGCAAAACACTTTTGCTACCTCAGCTCCTGAGCACAAGGAACTAGAGTGTGAAAGAAAACAATTTTTGTCTTAGTTTTGTTCTTGAACCCAGCCAGGACCTAACCCCATTAAAAAAACTTCAAGCCTAAAGAATGTTATAAGGGCTATAATAGAGGTAAATATAATACTGAAAAACACCTACATTCATCTCCTTCCCCATAGAGGCAAAAAGCTTCTTGAGAGAACTACGTAGTGGCTCAGTGGATAGTTTAGTGCGAATGCATTAGAAAATCAAAGACATTTTAACCTTTTCAGGAAACAGAAACAATGTTCAGCTTGCACAAGGTTTGAACTGAGTGTGAATTTCAAAAGCAAGATGTTCACAACTGGTGTTCTGCAGAAACAGCAGTTTTCACGGCCAGAATTAAGAGTCCCGCAGCACAGGATGGTCACGGCACCACAGCGGCAAACGCTGCACACAGTTAGACCGAGTGGCCACAGATGAGGCTTTGAGCTGTTCTGCATGAAGATTGTAATCTATCTAATATTAATAGTTAATACTGAACTCTTATTTTGAGGATGAAATCAATTGCCTAATGCTTGGATAAAAAAGAACCAAGGTTATCATGGAATGTCTATGTTCAATTGTTGCTTATATTGATAGACTATTAAAATACAAAATGCAGAACATGTAGGCTTTTATAGCATGAATAATACCATTTCTGATTTTAATTTATTTTTTCCAAGTATTTCAGTTGCATCATAACTGTGATGTTAAACAGCCAGTTGTTCAGACAGCAGTTTAATCCATTAAGCACCAGGCAACAGGCCTGTTTTGTTTTTTAAACTCTTACCCATGGGAATAATGCAAGCAGCAACAAAAGTGTGATCCCGAGGGACAAAATTATATAGGACTAGATCACCCAGATACTTAAAACTGAAATACTTGGAGATATATCTGACTATAATCACACTGCGATCACACAGCGAATAAGGAGTGGAGATGACTGCTCTTTTAAATCTTTGCAAAAATACAAGTAATTAGCAATAATTAGAAGAAAACCATATTTTCTTTCTGGCAAGCAGCTGGATTATTAATGTGGGTAAAGCATACCGAGATCTATCAATAGAAAGTGTACCAGGAGCGGAAAACACATCACCACCCATGCGTTATACAGACCTGCATTAATTTTACTACTTTGAAACCTAACTGGAATTAAGGACTACCTACAACTTTGATGTAAAGCAAATAATTGCTCTGTTCAAAACACAAGCTGGTTTTGTGCTTTGAAGATGTGTGGCAGCAAAGAGCGGGAAGTCACAAGTGATTTCCCTAGGAAACATACGACTCGCAGTACCCCTCAGACATCTACTCCTGGGTCTTCTGATTACCTTGGGAAAGGATGTGAAACCCCAGAAGTATTATTTCTTGTATATTTTCACATGTCATGAGCACAATGAATGTGATTGCTCCCAGGGGATAAAAAAATAAAATCACCGAGCATGCTTATTGCTAGAATCAGAATTCAACTAAACTCAGGGTCTGATCTATTCAAATAGACTATTTACAGCTAAAGTTTCCTTTTGAAGACACTTCCCCTTCTGATTTTTTTTTCACGTTTAAAGTTTGGGAGCATATATATGCTTACATGAGGATGCGCCATTATGCGTGGTGCACATATTATGGGTTTAGTACTGAATAGCAAAAGGTGATAGGGCACCACCTGTTTTCCCTTCAACATGTAGCTCTCCACCAGAGAGAACCACCCAAACATAGCTGAGAAACCCACTTTCCCTGTTTGTGGAGGCCCGAGTGTTTCCAGGACTTATAAAAACAGTGCCTTTCTGATGATGTAGGAAATAAACTGAACGAAAAATAACTTTCATTCACGAAAAGACAGAAAGAACACCTGAGTGACTAACTTTAGCAGATAACATGTAAGAAAAGGTATTCTTGAAGCTATATAGGCAGACAGACAATATGCTTCTCCGTACTTTACTGGATTTTATCCTCTTGTAGTTAAGTTTTCATCTTGCCTCTCTCAAGGTATCTGAATATCTTTGCAGTGTCTTCCTGCTCAGTACTTCTTAGCTCTACACAGCCACTTGGGAGCTGCTGCCCGGCATCCCTGCATTTCTGGCAAGTGTCTGTATGATGTGACAACTTCTGGCCCATAATACTAATTCGACAAAAACACTGTAAATAAAATGTCACTTGAGAATCCCTTCTTATACTGGCATCTGAAATTACTTGAAACTAATATTATACATATGTTTATAATTCAAAATATTGACCTTCAGCTTTAAGCTTGTATTTTCTTTTTTTTTTTTTTAGTCTAGCCTGCCTTTGGAAAAAATAAAATAACTTCTGAGTGTAAAAAGGAGCTAGAAGTTCATTCCAGACCATATGCAAGGTGACAGAGCACATCAGCTCTTTTCAAGGAAAAAATGAAGATCATGTGAGGAATGTGCCAACTTTCCATAGATAACCAATAGACAGCAATTTGACTTCCTAATTGCATTTCTTTTTCTCCAAGGGCAGAGGAAAGAGAAGAGCTTCAAGGAAATGAAACTCCCCAATTACAAGTCTCAGCATGATTACATTTGCTGTATCTGTACTGAGAAACATGACTTTTTAAGTACAGAAATAATAGCAACTATTCTAACAAGTGATCCTGAGGCATGGGGTACAACATGAATTTTCTGGTTCACATAGACGTAACATTTTAGCACAACGTTTCTTGCCCATCGGTGGCTGCATGGAAGACATATAGTTCATGGCTCATTGTATTAAATTAAGTATAGGCTTGGTACCCTGTAGATGGTGTTATACATCTTTTTAATATGTACAGAAACATTTTCCTGCACCCTGCATTTCTCTTTAAGGAAGTATTTCCACTATTTTGTCAATAGGTTAGTATTTGAAGGCTAACAAAATATATTGAAGACTACTGATTTTCCATCAAAAGTAGCTTATAAATTTCCAGTAATAGCTACACACTGTGTTTGGAGATGCAGTGCTCCAAGGAGGGTGGAGGGGAAAACGGTGAATGTGTGGACAGGAACTCACAGCCATTTCTTAATGAATCCTTTTGAAGTGCTGCCACTTAAGCAGAAGCTCAGGGGAGGAACAGGCTCAAGCCAGGATATTGAGCTAAAGATGAACAGCAGGTCTGAATGGTAGAGTAAGCTTTCAAGTTGGTTGACTGCTAGTTCATAGAGAACCTTTGCATTCACTCTGGTAGAGAACAGGAGAGCTGAAATGACAGAATCACAGAGTGGCTGCAGTTGGAAGGGACCTCTGGACATAATCCAGTCCAACCCACTTGCTAAAGCAGGTTTACCAGAGCAGATGGCACAGGTATGTGTCCAGGTGGGTTTTGAATGTCTCCAGAGAAGGAGACTCCACAACCTCTCTGGGCAGCCTGTTCCAGGGCTCTGGCACCCTCCAAGTAAAGAAGTTTCTCCTCATATTCAGATGGAACCTCCTGTGCTTCAGTCTGTGCTCATTGCTCCTCATCCTATTGTGGGGCACCACTAAAAACAGTCTGGTCTGCCTTGTTGGTAGCTGTAAAGCAGAAGTTTTCCAGATTCTAAAAATGTATTGTTGCGTTTCTACAACGGGTGACGAACAACAATGTGTTCTCAAAACATGAGATTCGTTCAGAGTGTTGGTTATTGAAGATATTTTTTTTCTTGCATCCAGTCCAACATCTCAGGCAGTCAACAAAACCAAGGCTGTTTTGCAAAACTTCTATGCATGTTTTTCACTTGTAGTCTCTCAAACTGTGTAGCTTTCCTGGCTTCTGTTTAACTCAGAAAACAGAACCAATAATGAGCACTATTACAGGAAAAGAGAGAAATAATTGAGTTAGAGTGCCATTAAGTTCATAAAGCTTAAATAATTCTAGTGATTGCTCCTCATCATTCCCTGTATGTGAAGCCTAATTGGAAAGAGAAACTTGAACTTGACTTCAGGTTTGTGATTTAACGCAATTCAACTTGTATAAATTTGTATTATAGCAATGAACTTGTCTTAGTAGACAGCACACATTTCCTCATCTTGTGAGTACAACTTCTGCTCATGTCAGTACCACGAATCAAAGTCTGCAGTTGGAAAACTGGACTGTTATTCTGTGATCAGCTGTAATTCTCATTCTGATAATACCTTACTTGTAAGACAAGCAATCTTTTTAGTTCCTTCTCACTACTAAAGGCAATAGTCCATACCGGGAACCTATCTGTGTAAAGTGCTTGCTGCAATAGTTTGAAATTAAAGTTCACTTGAAAAACAAGGGTTTAGGCCTCAAGTCAACAGCCTTATCCAATGTGTAGTATCCAACCTTTATGTTCATCTCCTCATTCTAATAATAAACATTTTCAGGATCTGAAAGATGAGTGGTAAAGGTGATCTTGTTTTATATTGTAAATGATGGAAGGTACTGTACAGATTTCTCTGTTTTCATTAAACCGTGTTATCCAGGTGACGTGATTTCAGAGCCTGCTTTCAAAGGATGTTTGCTTTTCCAGGCATACAGAACCACCTGCATGTACAGCTTGAGCAGCATGATGTTTTACACAGAAGAACAAAGCTAAGGCACATAAAAGCAAGTAATATCTCTGTCCAGAAGCAAAATGTGTGTTAGTAAGGGACTTTCTTACATGGAGGAAGAAAAAAAGGAGGGGAAAAAAAACTCCAACCAAAACCTCACACACAAAAAGAAAAGGCTGTCACCACCTAAGAATTTCATGAGTGCCTTTGCTAAAAGAATCTAAAATACATGCAAGATACTGTAAAATTGTTACCTCTACTGGTGCTCTGGTTTGTCACATATTTCTGTTTAACAGAAGCATCTTTCTGAAGTGTTTGGAACTTCCAATCAAACTTCAGTTGTTTAAGAATTTCTCAAAGAATGAACACAGCAGTTTCAAGAGTCAATTTTAGGGTTTGCTTCACCCTCCCCCCAAAACAAACAAACAAACAAAACAGATATCATGTCAAACATCATCTGTCAGCTTCTCAGAGACTACAGTAGGGACACATACAAACCAGCCATGGCAAGGCTCCAGTAGTGGTAGGAGGAAAGTTTTGGTGTCCCTGCCAAGAATCTCAGCGATGGAGAGCAGAGCTGAACTTTGTCTTACATAGCGGCCGACAAGCCCAGAAGTCTGTAAGAATTTCATATTTTCATTTTACTTTACTTGCTTACAAAAATGTAAACTCTGAGAATCCATTAAGAAAAAAAAAAAAGCTTTTGTTTTAAGTTACTAATTCATACTATGTTAAGCCAGTAGCTGCAGGTCAGCTTTTGCTATGGTATCCAGCTACTACAGATCTCTTTTGAAGTCCCTTCTCATAAACACTTTTTTCCTCCCATGTGTTGACTGATAGGGGGTTTTCTTCATCTCTTGACCTAAAGGGCCCTGCTTTGCCAGAAATAGCCCAGAAAAACTCACATGACATGCCTCGCATTTGCATTTCACTGCCAAAGTGCTTCATCTTGCCTGCAAACAGCTGAGTGAACAGAGGAGCCCCAAAACCTTCAGCAGCTATTTTCTTAAGTTACCTTTGCCAAAGAAAAACTGATTTATTCTTGGAGGGGTTTTCCTTTCTTAAATCTTTGGTTTGTTGCTATTCTGGTGCCTTAATGAGACAGGACATTCACTCTTATGATTTCATTTTCATACATCTTGTGCCTCCCAAAATACAAATCAACAGGCTGGGACTACAGCATTAAGGAGGTTTTGGTGTTAATTTGGTTTAAATCACAGAACAGCTTCAACCAAAATAAATATATTTTCCTCTTTACTTGAGAAAAAAATAAGCTGTTTGGGGTTTGACATTTAAAAACATTTCAAAGTTCTACTTCGTAGAGTTTTTTGTTTCAAAACTGTTGCTTTTTAAGTCATTCTTTGGATAAGGCACAGTATTTTGGCTTTCCCAAAACATGTTTTGGAGTGTGTGTTCTTTTATTGTTATTTTGTTGTTGTTGTTTTTGCGAAGAACATTCAAGTGTTTGAGGCTGAGTGAGATCCATGGTGTTTTTTCCTTCACAAGAAAGGTCTTTTTTCCCAGTTCAGTCACTGAACCAGTATCTGGTTTTACTGCCTAGATGGAAACTTTCCTTTAATTCTAGATGATGGACTGAATCTGCAAAGGCATTTAGGCGCCTAACTCTCATACGAACAACAAGAATCACTAAATTCCACTGGTAACTGCGCTGATTATTCTTCCCTTTCTCAGTGAGCACTATGCTATCAGGTTGGATTCTTTCTGCCTCTCATTCCCTGGCCCTCCCTGCAAAGGAAATACCATGAAGTTCTTCTCCAGAGGAAGACGTTTGATTTCATGGGAGCTGGAAGTTGCCCTTTCCAATCTCACTCATCTTCATGCCCCACAGAACACAAACATGTCACTTGTGTGTGGAGGGAGATGGCAGGGCAGCGGGGAGAGGGGAGCTGCGCAAAGCGTTCCTGTCTGAATAAAGAAAGGGGATTTATAAACTGCTGAAGTGTCCATCACATGAGTTTTGTTTCCTTTTTAGTTCTAATCAAGATTTTTATGGCAGAGGCAGCCAGAACACCGCTTGCTGCTCACAATGCTGTTATTTCTGCTATACAGAATGAATGCTCAAGATGTGCCAGTTACAGTAATGCAGATGAAACAAAAGCATCTCACACACATCCCGTCTTTTAACATAGTAGTTGAACCCTACCTTTTCGTTATACTTAAGTTCACACATACACTGTCAATTCAAATTTCCAGCCTTACAGCTGACCTCTGATCACTTTGGTCTGTATATTATTATTGTCGATGTCAAATGAATAACTGCAACCAGAACCCCAGTCCAGGAAATACATACAAGTTGATTCCCCTGTTTTTGTACCCCTGAGAAGATTGTTAATTCTCCTACCAGTGTGCAAAGTGACATAAAAGTGGTACGGTACAATACAATACAATACAACCCTGCCCTGGTTATATTCCATGGGTTTCAGGTCTCTTTAGTTTAAACTTGATTTTCTCACAAGAATTAAAATATGTTAAAGAATGCCACAGATGGTTATAGTGAATAGGAATACCTTTAGTGATCACTGTATTCATTTGGCTGAGTCCTCTCGCTATGCTGTATGACTTAATGTGCTCCCATACTTATTAATGAGTGATACATTAATAGATTTACCATATAATCACAGATAAAGTAAGAGAACAAAACGGTTAGTAAGAAACATGTGATAGCAAGTCTTAAAATATCCCGGGATAGGTTTAAACTACTTGCTAGCTAAGAAACTGCTGAATCATGCCCCTAGGCTCATACCGAAAATAGTGTTTCATCTGGCAAAGCACTTACAAGCTATTAATGTTCCCTGTTGTTGAAAACCAGCTGAGCAGCTGCTGAGCACAAAAGATGAAGAAGCATTCTCTTAACTTTTCTGCTTTCTTGAGAAAAAGAGAAAAACAAATATGTTTTCTCCTACAATACTTCTACCTTTCCCACCATTTGCTCTTAACAGAACAAGAAAATACCCCAAACATTTTCAAAACATCCTGTGAGCATTCTGAGTTTGAGACATCTTGGAAGAAACTTTACTTGCCTTTTTAGTGGCATAGCACTAATGGGCAGCAGGTATCATTCATCTCACAGTTGTAGTCCTCTTTGGTGAGACTGCAATGTTCTCAGTATGTGGTCTGTAGGTTATTTCTTAGACCCAAGAGAGAAAAGAGCCATTCTTGATCATTTAAAGAAGACTGAAATATATGGGGAAAGTGGTTCTCTCTGAGGTCCTGGAAAAGGTGACTGGTTAATACCCTTAACAAGGAGAGAGAGGTTTTAAAAAGTTGACTGCAAAAGCTCCAGCTGGAGTTAATTATGTTCTCTAATAGGCTTTGTAACGACTGTGTTTACCAGTCTTTGACAACCCATAGGCAGAAGGAGAGACAAGAGGCCCTCTGAATTTCTCTGGGCACCTCATTACCTCCTGCCTTATTCCTTCTGCCCTGGTGTATGGGGCCCTGGACTGAAGTCCTGGGTTTATCAGCAGAAAGGGTGCCGTGCAGGCTGCTGCTGTGCACTTGGCAAAGTCCGTCTAAGGTGGCTGGGCACCCCTCTGCTAGCAGCGCAACTTTCACCCTGTTTCCAGCCTGTGTGCTGGGCCTCTTGCTTTGGACCTGATGCCCTGGGGCTGCTGGTGGCCTCACCCTGGGAGCGATAGCCCGGCAAAGGGAGAGGTCATGCAGAGCAGCCCTTCCAGCAGAGCTGCCAGCCCACAGACACTGGGAAATCATGGAGAGAAGCCTAAGAAAGGAAGAAATATTCTTGCAGTTTGCTCAATCTGAGACGGTACTTCCCACCCCTCTGGCTGACCTGACCTCTCCACAGTGGCTGACTGCCATCCGTGTAATATCTGATCGTCTAAAACACACTGGTGTCTTTTAAAAGAACAGAAAGTATATTATCCTTTACAAATCTGCCCTGTAACATTTATACAAGAATTTGGGTATCACATAAAGAAACATTCTCATGCACTTTTTATGTATGCACTTATGGGTAAGAAAAATGTCTGTGGTGACACAGCCACGTGAAGTTGCAGCTCTTGCATTTTGTCTGTAACTGACATAAAACCATGTCGTTTTTCTTGCAAATACAATCCATCTTTGAAAATAATCTCCAGGCAGGAAGCGTGGGCAGCCCAGCTTTCCAGTCTCTGCGGAGGGCAGTTCACTCAGAAAGCAGAGTTTGGTATTTCCAGGGTTTCCTTAATGGAACTTTACATTGTGGTAGGTCGGACACACAAGGTCTGCTGAAGAGACATGCTGAGTTAATTCGCCAGTTTAGCAAAGCTGCCTGACACAGTCCGTCTGCCACATCCACACTGCGCAGGGGATTATAGGTATTTTGTGCTATGTATTTCTGCTATACAGAATGAACCCTCAACACAGTTACCTTTGTGATATGTATTTCTCACAAGTCCATGAGTAATTCACCGAACTCGTTGGCATACCTGTAATTAGGTAGTTCTTCTTGATCTCTGCCCAATAGGTTAGTCTTTTTCCTGAAATCCACAAATGTTTTGCTTCTTGGTCCTACTTGTTTAGATTTCAACAGCAAATGACTATCAGAGGCCAGAAATGGCAGTCTCCTGCACTCATCAAGCCCAAGACACGAATGATGTGTATTAATTAACCTTCAGTAGGTTTCATTAGGATGGCACAGAACCATCTCACTCCACACAACTTCAGAGGCAGGACTAAGATCTAGAGGTGGTGTCCTGTAGTGTGGCAAGTGATGCTTCAGGGTAAGGGACCAGGGACATCTACAGGTGCAGGGATTTAAATAATGGCTAGAAAAGTGATAACCACGTGAAACCAATGAATCTCATTCTGCAGTAGCTGTGTGTCCTCTGTCAAGCTCCTGGTGGGCTGCTGTACTTCCCACTTCCTTAATGTTTTATGTATCCAGACTGAGCTCACCAATATATAGACACTGGACAAATGTTTATTTACAGAAACCGTTGTCTCCCATACCTCTCTTGCTATCAGCCACACTTCGCTGCTCTGTGAAACCCAGTCAGAGCTGTCTTTTCCATTTCTAACCAATATTTGTACTTAAGGCTTCCAGAATTGGTTTACTTTCCCTGCCCTATTGTTTTGTGATCATGGCAAAGCTTCTGGTATAATTTATTTAGCATGATGTAAGATAAGAATTGCTGACTCATCCTCAAGCACATCTAATAGTGCCTTGTATCACTTCCTCAGGGTGGTCTTGTGAACTGGTCTTTCCCTTTTTTTTGAACAGTGTTATTCGTAGATGTAAGCAGAGTTAGCTGAATAAAAATGCATCATACTACTGAGCTGAGCCATTCCTACCTATTTTATTGCTTCAACTTTTACTCAGTAACAGTTTTCACAGGCAACAATAGATAATGACTAAATAGTTTTTAATGTATCCAATAAGAAGCAGGATAACATACTCCTTTAAGACTGAAGTGTTAACAAGGAGGATTAGGACTGTAATTTTTTGTTAATTGATTCTGTGTTTTAGTGAAGAGAATTAGAAGACCAAAATGGTCATAGTGAAATCAGTCTCTGAATATATATCTTTATTAATCTGGTACAACATTTGCTTGTGCTTTCCAAAGGTGAAGGTTCTTGGAATTTACAATAGCAGTGCATGGAGGTCTGCACAGAATGATCTCAAGTAATGCTGATGTATGATCCCAAGTAATGCTGCATACATTCAGTGAACTACAAAAATGAAAATTGCTGCTGCCTTGGTCATCTTGTTTGGCATTAGGCTACAAGTAAGAGAAAACCAGCCCCATCCTGATCACACAGGTGCAACTCCCATGAGTTGGAGCTCCGTGGATGTGAAGGTACATGGCTAGGGTTGAGGAGAATGCTGATCTGTACTTCAATACCTTTATCACATTTAATAGGACTTAACATTGCCAGAAAGTGCTGCTGTTATTCATATGATCTTCTGGCACTTTGTTTCCATGCTCTGACACTCATCTGACCTATGTCCTCTGTGGCCAAGTGGGGAATGCCAACTAGACAGCAGATGGGAAAGAACTACAAAATCAGTCTGAAGTCACAGCTTTCTGCTGAACATCCAGCTGTCAGCCTTGCTCTCTTCTATTTGCTCTGTTCCATTTAGATAAGACAACATTTAGATTTTACCACAGCTAAGCAGATAAAATGAAACAATATGTTCCTCTGTAGCCCTGAACTTGAACTGGTAACCTATGTTAATAACACAAGTAAATAAGTCGAGTTACCATTTTGTTACTCAAAATCTAGCCTCGGCAAAGCAGAAATGGATATAAATTCATTATTTGTGGAGGGAGGACATACCTAACTGTTGATCTTAAGAAAAACTGTATCTCTGTTATTGTCTAGTCAGGCTGCCTTTGCTGTGAGTCCAAAGATGAAACATCTTCAGGCCTGATTCCTCTATTCACTGGATTCATCTATTCGGAAAATCTATTCCTCCTGGTGTCCACGTAGTCACACAGAATTAAAGAAACAGAGGAAACACACTGGGAGAACAGTTTCTTTTCCCTCTTTTGGCTAAGAATAAGGCTAATGACACATTCAGGGGAAGGAATGAAAGGTGCAGAGACATACCTTTTCTACATGCTGTGGATTTTGCACTGAGGCAAGTGGTAGCCGCCCACTGCAGGCACTAACTAGAGCAAGCAAGATAGTAGACAACAAAAGAGCCAAAGCATAACTCTGCTTCTTCGACAACTGAAAATCCCTGGAAAGGCTCTGCTGGGCAGTAAAAAGGCTGGGAACTTAAAGGTCCTTGAAGTGTGCATGACAAAAATGACTGTTGCTTATAATAAGAGAAACATTCTGCCTTAAAAATAAGTCAACAAAGGCTTCCTGACACATATAAAGTTACTTGGTATTTCAGATGGGGAAAAAACTTTTCAAAAGACATTCAGGAGCCTTTCTTGTACAAAACTTTTCTCCCCAGAGAAACATTTATTTGTTATTTTAAATCCCTTCCATGGGCATATAGTACTTCTAGTGCTCTTCTGTGTGTTCCTCTGGTTGTATTCCAAACGCCCCGCAGTGTGCAGGGGCTGCAGGGGACTTTGCTCCTGATGGCATCCACTCAGCCCACTAACACCTTGAGATTACGCTACTGAAATTTGCAGTGGATTTCTGCAAAGTAGCTCCATCCACTCAAAACCTCTTGAAAGCAAGTGTTGCATAGATGAAATTGTCTGTGCTCAGACATCCACCAGGGAAGCTCTGCAGCTCAGAGGTTTAGTGTTTCTTTGGTTCCCGGCTGTGTCAAAATTTGCACCTTTTGGGCATGGCTGAACAAACCCAAGGTCAGTACAGGGTAACATGGAATAGTATATTGCAGCCAAGGAAAAAAAATAACAAACAAATAGACAAAACAACCAACCAAACAAAACCATAAAACACACACACCTGCACAAAACCAACCAACCAAACAAAAAACCCCCCCAAAACTCCTGAAGTTTCAAGTAAGTAATTTTTATTCCCCTGAAACTTTTGTCAAACTGTCCCAAAGAATGGATTCTTCATTTTGCTATCTTTAGAAGATAAATGGACTGCAGCACACTTCATCCTGTAAACAGTAACTTTGGCCTTACTTGGGTAGCAGCTGAGCAAATACAATATTTCTAACATGGACAACTCCGCCTCCCTCTTTATAAGCTG